>NC_138977.1:153741416-154961974 GCF_964341445.2 Mesoplodon mirus | reverse complement strand
CAAAAGGGGAACAAAAATCCAGACAAAGCAGTAGACAGAAGAAAGCCAAAATCAGACAAGGTTCCAGGGTCAACCTACTTTATGAAGATAGTCTGCACTTTGGGAAACTGTTGCCTGTGTGCCCAGCCAGGTCTCTGATGGGACCTGCAGAGGGCTTTTACTTGGCCACAAATGAAACCACTTTCAGTGCTTTGTAATGGTCACTGGGGCACCTAGAAGCTACATTAGGGGATGGGGAGAGGAAGTAAGAGGGAGGTAGGAGAATATGAGTGTGGTGAGACGGCAGGGAAATAAAAAAAGAAAGGGAGATAGGATCAACAGAATTACCATGTCATTTCTCTTCACATAAAATAGTGGGAGGCTGTGTGTTGTTGAGATTTGTTTGAAATGAATACAGTGTTGTTGAAACAAAGCTGAGCTAACACAGGTGGAGCTGTTTTCATATCAGCAATTGACTGTCTGAATTCCTAGACAAGTAAGTCAGCTGAACTGTTTCTGACTGACCAGAGCCTACACAGGTCACTGCGATGTGCAGAGTGCAACACAACAGAGCTACCTGTGGGATCCCCAGTTCTTTACCTGCTCAAGCTTACTTGTCCAAAGTTGGCAACAGGACAGCTCCAAAGGGCCTCTTCATGTCACTAAATTCCAGAAGGTGTTCCCCACCCAGGATAGCCTGTTTTCCTAATATTCAGGCCTTTGTCCAGCCCTTGCCTAGGGTCACTTGCTGCCCACTGGCCTTACAAAGAGTCTTCAGGTCAGCACGTGCTGCTGAATGGCCCTGACCAGAGCCTGGAGTAGGATGAAGCCAGCCAGACACTGAGGGTGCAAGCTTTAAGGAGACACCAGTCCCAGGGGCCCACCATGCACTTGCACAACCTTGAGAATAAGTGCCTCCTTAAATTTTACCCCTGGGAGCCTCCCTTGCCTACTCCTAGACTCTGGCCTGGAGACAGAAGCTCTAAGCTCTGGAGAGAGATTGATGCTCTGTATTAGTTTTTAAAATTTCACATCCAGGTCTCTCCTTCTGCTTGATTGCTCTTCTCATTTCTGTTTCCCTCAGCAAAAACCTCTTTCTTTTTACTGGTTAGTTTAAAGAACCTGAAGACCAGAAACCGTGCTTGGTATTTTAAAGTGCATGGTGAGGGGACCACCTTGCTTTGTCATGTTGCTCAGAGATGGCTTGACTAACGCAGAGGCTGCGACCTGTCAGGGAGCCATCCTGACTCACCCATGACTAAAATGATTGTAGGGACTCAGGGCCTGCTCCACCTCGGGCCGCCTTAGGAGGACCCCAGGCTTGGTTTAATGCTCTGCTGTCCCAGCCTTGATGTTCTTCATAATTTTTAACAAGGGGCCCTGCATTTTTATTTTGCATTGAGTCCCACCTGGTCCTGGCTCCACTTAACAGAATAAATAAAAATATCTAGCATGTCAAGCACCTCCACCCCCTAAAAACCTGTTCTGACCATTCTTGGAGTAGACACAATTCCTTAAAATAGCCTACAAACCCCTGCTTTGTTGGGCCTCAGTTCACCTCTCTGGCCCTGTGTTGTGGCAGTTTCTTTCCTGCTATCCGCACTCTGGCCTTCTTGTAGTCCTCAGCTGAACGACATCCCACCTGGCCTCAGGGCCTTTGCACTGGCTGTTTCCTCTGGCTGGAATACTCTTTCCAAGTCCCACCTCCACCCCCAAATCCAGCCCATACCACTAATCCTTTAGTTCTAAACACAGACCTTAATTCCTCAGGGAAGCTTCTGCTGAGCCACCAGGCTGGATTGAGCCCCACCTGGTACATTCTCACAGTGTTCCTTTAACATTTATCACGGTTTATAATATAACCTTTGTATGATCATCTCATTAATGTCTCTGTTTCCATGTGATTCCATGTTAGGCAGGGAAATTGTTTGCTTTGTTCACTCTTGGGGATTTAAGACCTAGCACAGTGCCCTGTGCTTAGCAAGCACTCAGTAATAGATATGAAATCCTGTCTGGGGGTGTGTGTGGAGGGAAGTGGGGAGAAGGTGGAGGTCGGAGGTGAGCTGGGGGGGAGGTAGCCTCTGGAAGGAACTGGAGCAAAGCTGCCTGCCTTTGGCTCTGCCTTCCAGACTCACATACCCAATGCCTCCGATCTGAAGCTAGCTCAGCTCCAAACTAGCCTTTGGTAAAGGGAGATGGTGAATGAACAAAGTTTAAACACATTTCTAAATTCAATTCCCTGATGGTAAACCTTGAGATCTCAATAATTAGAGAAAAATATACTGTGTTAGACAACTCTAATGAGCACAAGAGCTTTCAGTTTGCAGTGTGGTCTGTTAAGTATTTTAACAGTTTGGGTTTTCATCTCATCTCTTCCTCCTTTATTTAGTGTTACACTTCCCTTTGGTGGTTTTATTCCCTTTGATAGACTTGTAAAAGCGTTATTTTTTTTCCAAACTCTCTGGTGTAGCTCATTTTGTCTCCTTGCTTCCTTTATCTTTCCTCTTGCAAGCCACTGAGAATCACATGCTCTTCTTTGATTTTCTTCTATGGTTCCACATTCCTGTACTCTAAATTTTTTACTTGTGATCTTTGAAATGTCCCCTACAGGTCAAAGTGACTGCTACTTCTTTCTTTGTTGGGAAGAAGAAAGTCAAGACTCTCTCTTGGCTGCAGGACACCCAACTTTCTTTCAACCCCCCATTCCCATCCCCACCCCAACATGGTATTCACCCAGGCCCTCCAAAAGCCCCTTGTTTTGCTTCCAAAAAATAGTGTGACTTTCCACTACTTCTCTGTGTGACAGAGACTCAGGACATGTTTTTGTTCTCTTGTTTTTTTATTCTTCTTTTCTTATTATAAGAGAAAAAAAAAGAAATGGTAACTTTTTTGAGCAACTATTCAGTCGACTAAAGGTAAAGTTTAAAAAAAAATTTATCTTATTTATTTATTTTTGTCTGCGTTGGGTCTGCTGCATGCAGACTTTCTCTAGTCGTGGTGAGCAGGGGCTACTCTTCGTTTTGGTACGCGGGCTTCTCATTGCGGTGGCTTCTCTTGTTACGGAGCATGGGCTCTAGGTGCGTGGGCTTCTGTAGTTGTGGCACGCAGGCTCAGTAGTTGTGGTGCACGGGCTTAGTTGCTCCGTGGCACGTGGGATCTTCCCAGACCAGGGCTCGAACCCATGTCCCCTGCATTGCCAGGCAGATTCTTAACCACTGTGCCACCAGGGAAGCCCAAGATAGTTTTATAATAAAAATGTAGAGGCTTCTCTAGGAATCCATTTTTCAGAGCTTTGCCATCCATCAGCTGTTGGTGTCACTGAAATTCTCAGTGAGTATCAAGGGACTTCCTTACCCCCATGGGGTCCTTGCCACCTTGGAACAGCCAGGAACACAGGCAATGACATAACAAATTTGGTTATTAATCTATTTTGATCGAGCTCTTAGCTAAATGATAAGTAAATGATGGTTTAGGAAAAAATTAAAATTTAGTGGAAACACCTAATTTTGGATGACTTTGGGTCTGAATAAAGGGTTGGGCGGGGCATTAATTAGTCTTACTTGGAATCCAGAATCTTTAACCACTCACCAGGGTGGTGAAATGCTTCTTTTTGCTTTCTCTGATATAGTGACATTCGAGGAGAGACCTGAAGAAAGTAAGGATGGAGCTTGGCAGATGTCTTGGGAAAGGGCACACCAGGCAGAGGGACCAGGAGGTGCTAAGGCCCTGAGGTTGGAATGTCCTTGATGTGGTCAGGGAATCCAAGAGCAATGCAGCTGAAGAGGAAAGGCCAATGGGAGGAGTGCTAGGAAATGAGTTGGATGGAGCCTTGGGCCACATCATGCAGGGCTTTGTAGGCCATGGTAAGGACTGCTGCGAGGATTACTTGGGTTGATTCACATAAACTGCTCAGGACGGGCCTGGCACATAGTCACCGCTCAGTGAAATTACTGTCATCATCTTCATCATGATCTGTCTGTGACTTGTCCTGCTTAGCTTTATATTCCTTGAATTGACATAAGCCTTGGTATATAGTACACACTCAGTACTTGTTTGTTGAATTAAACATATACATTCTTAGTTCTTTCATTGTTGTGTGTGTGGGTTTTGTTTTGTTTTAGAGAGCAGCAAACTCTGAAACCCCTGTCTGCACCCGTTTCAGAGGTGAATAAGCTCTTGGAGAAGAAAGAACCACATCTGTTTAACTGATCTCTTCTTGTGCCCAGTCCAGCCTAGTTGTGCCAGGGGCTTGTGATGTGGTCTACCACAAACTTGCCCTTATTTCTGTACAGGACTACCACCACTCTTTATATTGTGTAGTCAGAATAATGACATTCTGTACCCCTTAAAAGAATTATTTTGTGATACTCTCGTAGCCTGACTCCTGGGGTCTGACACAGGATCTCTTCATGTTATTTTCCATTAAAAATTTAGTTGGTTATTTTCAAATTCACCTTTATCAAACATTGTCTCTGATCTCTGCTCAGAAGATGTGCCCAGGTTGCCAGTTTCTTTCTGCAAAGAGAAAGACAGTCACAAGTGCTTCAAGAACTATTAAACATCATATACTGTACACACGTGAGTAGAAGGTGGCTCCCAATATAAGTTGATCTCATATTTTGGGCCGTTTTGAATATATAAACTTTTAAAAAATATTTACTTATTTATTTGGTTGTGCTGGGTCTTAGCTGCGGCAGGTGGCTCCTTAATTGCGGTAGTTGGGCTCCTTAGTTGCAGTTTGCAAGCTCCTTAGTTGTGGCATGCGAACTCTTAGTTGTGGCATGCATGTGGGATCTAGTTCCTTGACCAGGTATCGAACCCAGGCCTCCTGCATTGGAAGTGCAAAGTCTTAACCACTGCGCCACCAGGGAAGTCCCTGAATATATAAACTTTTAAGCCATTTTTTTTTTTGCCAACTTGAATATATAAACTTTGGGGATATAATTAAAACAGACAATCTGCCTACTTATAATTTATTAATTTAGATACACATACATATTTAAAACTATATGCGTAAAATATTAATTTAGAAATGTTGCTTTTTTCACTTACACATTTCATGAAACAACTTTATTCAGATTCTTCATGGGCAACTTTGACATTAGTGTTGTTTTCTTCATAGAGCCATCTTTTAATTCCTCAAATACAGTTTTCAGAGCATATCATCTTCTGTCAGTTGTAAAATTCAAGACTGATTCTGTCATTGTAAATTTTATTACAAGCCATGGGTACCTGTTTATTTAATATAGTTTTTTCCCCTAGTCTTTTCAAAGATATATATTTGTGATCTTATAATCATTTAAAGTATGTTTTAAAAATCTTGTTCAAAATGAAATCAACCCCCTTACACTCATTAGAATGGCTGCTATCAAAAAACAAAAACAAAGACAAGCCATAACATAACAAATGTTGTGGAAGACGTGGAGAAACTGGAGCCCTTGTGCTCTGCTGGTAGGAATACAGAATGGTACAGATGATGTGGAAAACAGCATAGCAGTTCCTCAAAAAGTTGAAGATAAAATTACCATATGATTTAGCAATCCCATTCCTGGGTATATACACAAAAGCACTGAAAGCAGGATCACAAAGAGAAGTTTGTACAACCCATGTTCATAGCAGCATTATTCACAATAGCCAAAAGGTAGAAGCAACCCAAATATCCACGGATGGATAAATGGATAAACAAATGTGGTATATACATACAATGGAATATTATTGTGTCTTAAAAAGGAAGGAAATTCTAACATATGCTATAATGAATGAACCTTGAGGACATTATGCTAAGTGAAATAGACCAGTCACCAAAGGACAAATACTGTATGATTCCACTTACATGAGGTACTTAGAATAGTCAAATTCATAGAGACTGTAAGAATGGTGGTTGCCAGGGGCTGGAGAAAGGGGGGAATGAGAACTTATGGTTTAAATGATTACAGGGTTTCAGGGGTTTTTTAATTAATTAATTAATTGATTGATTAATATTTATTTTTGGCTGTGTTGGGTCTTTGCTGCTGCGCCTGGGCTTTCTCTAGTTGCGGCTAGTGGGGGCTACTCTTCGTTGCAGTGCACGGGCTTCTCACTGCCGTGGCTTCTCTTGTTGTGGAGCACGGTCTCTAGGGGCGTGGGTTTCAGTAGTTGTGGCACACAGGCTCAGTAGTCGTGGCTCGCAGGCTCTAGAGCACAGGTTCAGTAGTTGTGGCGCACGGGGTTAGTTGCTCCGCGGCATGTGGGTTCTTCCCAGACCAGGGCTCGAACCCACGTCCCCTGCCTTGGCAGGCGGATTCTTAAGCACTGCGCCACCAGGGAAGTCCCAGGGTTTCAGTTTTACGAGACAAAAATTGTTCTGGAGATGGATGGTGGTGATGGTTGCACAGCAACATGAATGTGTTTAATACCACTGAACTGTACACTTAAAATGGTTAAGATGCTAAATTTTATGTTATCTATATTTCACCACAATTAAATAAAAATGAAATAAAATGAAAAAAATGAAATTGAACATTTACAACTGTGGGATCAACCTCTTTGGAATAATTACTAGATCTGTGTTAACATGTTTTTTATTTAAAAAAAATACTGATTCTACCACGTAACTATGAGAAACACCCAAAGTAGGCATTGGTTGAGGTCAGTTCAGGTGAATGTGTTTTTCTCTCAAAACATTTCGTTGTTCAAAATAAAGTAATTAAAGAGCTCCCTATAAATTGAGAGAATTTTCAGGGATTTCAATAAATGCTTTCTTTTTAGAAGAATAATTTTTTTTAACAAATAAAAGCACCTCATATTATAATTGGGTCTGTATGGTAAATAGAAAATGTATAGTTGAACCATACAAAATTGCCTCTACTTAACTGTTTTTGATCTATTAAAATGTCAAGTTCATATGTTCAACTAAATCCAGTTATTTATTTTTTGTGGCATCATAAATTAGAAAATGTATTTAAATATAGTACTAGTCTTGGATATTTATTCCATGGTTTAAAATTTAAATTTCCAAAGCCACATTACAAGTAGCTTTTGATTATAAACCATGTATTGCTAAAATCTCCTTGCATAGTCCCTAGAGGAAGCAACTGAAGCTCAAACTTTTTTAATTTATTTAAAATAAAAAGAAATTATAACAGAGTGTATCTGATAGGTAGAATTTCATATCGATTAAAAAGTTGTTTTAAAATATATTTCAGTCTTTGACCAAAGAGTGAAAATTAAAAGACTGACATCACTTTGAACATTAATTCTTTGAAAAGGGCTCGAGCCTGAGGATTTTTCTTTTTTTTTTTTCCTTTCTGCCTGTGGCTCAAGGACATAAAGTGGGGAAAATGTGGTGCCAAATGCCCAGTGTATAAAAACCACTCACACCTTCTTTGGTGGATAGAGCACTTCCACGGATGAATAATCACCTCCATTTTGAGTTTATTTTTTATTTCTTTCCGGAAAAAAAAAAATCGAACCTATAGAAGACATGAAAGAACAGTACTTTACCTAAACTCACCAATTATTCACATTTGTCATATTCTCTCTGTCTATATATATATATATATATATATATATATATATATATATATACACACACACACACATTTCTATATATGTATATATTCTATGTATGTGTATATAAGCATGCATAGATATATATATAAATATTTCTTTTTTATATATGAACATTTATTTCCTGACCATTTTAAAGTAAGTTGCAGATATCATGACATTTCACCCCTAAATACATCAGTACACCTCCCCTAAGAACAAAGACATTCTCCTATGTAACCAAGACACCATTATCACACAAAAGTAATAAAATATTGTTATAATAATACTATCAAATATATAGTCCATATTCAAGTTTACCCAACTGAATATATACTTTATAAGTCTTTTAAAAAATCTGGGATCCTCTCAAATATCACTCATTACATTTAGTGGTCATGTCTCTCCAGTCAGCTTTAATCTAGAACAGTCCCCCAACCCCACCTTGAATTTATTTTTTTCTTTCATGGCAATGACATTGTGAGGGTCTAGGCCAACATTTTGGACTTGGCCTGCTAATAGATCCAGGTGAAATGTTTTAGTAAGAATATTACATAGGTGAGAATGTCTTCCTTGGCATCACATCAGGAGGCTCTTAATGGCAGTTTGATGTTAAGTTTGATCACTTGTTTAAGGTGTTTTGTGTTGATTCTTATCAATTTTAGTTTTTGAAAGTGCTTTTTTGTCCTTTTGCACAAAATCTGTGAAGTCTGTGGCATCTGATTACATAGAAAAATCTTAAGTCTTGAGTATCTATAGATCTCATATGCCAAACTGTTATTAGCTGTGTCAAACAGGCTTGTTTTATTTACTTTTCAACGAATGAATGATGAATTACTGATTTACTGACTTAGTAATATGTGACTCTCCTAAAGGTTGAAAGCTGCTTGAAGGAGACTATAAAAATGCTTGTCCCAACTCTGGCAAGGTGAAAGAATGCTTGGAGATCTCTCTATGTCTCTGTCTCTCTCTTTCTGATTCCTTCTTATTAAGACCATCTCATTCTATTTACCCATAGGCTGCTTTAGATTCAACTTATTCTGTAAAGAATAGACATATAGAAGAAAGAACTTGTAGAGAAACATTTAAACTGAAATCTTTTTTCACCATATTTTTTAGCTGGTGAATATTTTGTATCTTTGACAGAATTTTCTGTCCACTTTCCAAGAACTTTGTCAGAATAACTTTTTTTGCCAGTATAAGCCCCTGGAGCAATCCACCATCCATTGCTTTGTGCTCTGGGGAACAGCTGACCTTGGTTAGAAATTAATTTATTACTTCCTGTTTCCTTTACATTTCCCACTTCTCTCCCCACCTCCTGCTCCAGTAATGACACATAAAGTTAATGAGCACTGGTAATTAAAAGGGCCATTTTAGAACAAGGGAGTTGGGTATTGAATGCCCTTGATCTAAACTTTACTTGGAGAAAGGATAGCTGAATAATTAGAAAATGGGATTCTAAATCAGAAGCTGAGGGTGTCTTTTCTGCCAATAATTTATGTAGCTTTGGCTGGATATCTTTACTTCTTTATTTTTCATTTTGTCCATCAGCTGAATAGAACTTATAATAATTCCTTATTAAGTGTTTTTGAGTGTCCAGATAAAAGCCTCAATATAGTAGCAACATAACTTCCAATTTAAAAATAACCGGACAGTGTGACTATTTTTACTAATTGTAAAATACAATACATGTTCCCTAGCTCACTTTTATACTTTTACCTACTTAAATAAAAAAGTCACAACTTAAATCTTTTTCATTAAATAGCTTAAAATAACAAGAAGAATTTAAAATACTTTATTTCTAATTTCTTATATAATGTTCAATTTTATCTTCAGAAATTTTTAAAGTTAAAAGTAACGTCCCATTTTACAAGTAGTCAATTAAAGGGATATTAGAAAATGTAGATAATCAAGAGGAAAAACAAATCAGAATCCATCACCACCAAGATAGGACCATCGTTAATACCTTATGTCCTTCCAGAAGGGTCATGTAGACAGTATCCTTTTATAACCTTTTTTTTTTTTTGCATTTTTAAATCTATTTTGAAATAGTCTTTCTGGTTCATCCAAAGTAATTGTAGCAGATGCTATGATGTACCACCCAGATCCCCTTCAGGACCAGAAGACTTATTTACCCAGCTGTTGGCTTCTGGCAGACAGCCCTTAGCCCTCAGCTCTCTTTAGAACTCTTGGATGAAGGGATTCCCCTTGCCCAAGGGCATACCTCTTTCTATCAGCTGCTGGCTTCCAGTGACTGGAGGATGCAGGGGTGTAAAGGCCAGGTTCCCATGCCCTGACTCTAGGCAATTCTGAATGGCTATTTCAGCTTCATATCTCCCTGTGGGGTAGGTTGAGGCCTTCAGTTGGGACTACATCACAGCCCCACTTCTCTCTTCAGCCCTGCCCAGCCCATCAATTCCCTTCCGGGGACCCAATCCCAAGAGTACTCCCTTATCAACCTCTCATGTGCTAATTTCTGTCTCAGAGTTTTCTTTATAGGGAGGCTGGTCTATAACAGTTGGTGCTGGAAGTGGTTTGAGAAGGCTGACACTGAGGTAGAAATTTGGAGCTGGGTCACTTGCCCCCTAGCTGGCAGTGAGGCCCCCATGAGTGGTGGTGGGCAGGGCATAGACAAGCCCTGGCCCAAGGAAGCAGAGCACTGTCAAAGCTTTCCTGATGGGAAACTGGGGGAAGAAAATTCAACAGCTGGTGAGATGTGTCAGGTGTTAATAAATATGAAAGAAATAACGTAAGGCCAGCAGAATTGGGTAGCTATTGCTAAGCTCAACGGACACTTCTTGGAAAAAAAACAGTAAAAGGCTGAGAGTGATTATTTGACAAGTAAATTGGTAAGAGTGAAAGCCAGAAGGCTTCCTTGATTGCTGATTAAGTACTCTAGTCTTCTAAAGTCAGAAGCTACAGAAAGCTAAGGACCCAGACCAGGACTTAATCATAAAATTCACAGAGCTCTAAAGAAAGTTTAATTCTCAACTGAGGCAGGTAGGCTAGGAAAGAATGGGTCCCTGGCACATGGAATGGAGACCTCTGGGTTTCTGAACCCAAAAATCTTGGGTTTCAGATTCCTCTGAAGGCTTTGAACCAGCAGAAAATAGTGTACTCTTCACCCTTTAAGATGAGCCCTGCCTCCTTGATTGAAGATACTTCAGAGGCCTTTCTCCTTCAGGGTTGAAGTTAACATTGATACCCAGAGACCTGAATAAACAGAATCCTGGCCCAGCTTTGGCTCATCATGTGTCCACTGGGTCCATGGACCCACCCAGTGATCATCTCCCTATCCCAAAAGTCTATTGGGAGAAGATATACTTTGTATGTGGCACAATTCCTATATTGGTTCCTTTGCCTTTGGAGTAAGACCTGTCACGGTGCGAAGGCCAAGTGGAAGCTCTGAACCCTGCGACCCCCTCCCTACTCCCAGCCAAAATAATGCATTAAAACCAAAATCACATCCCAGCCAGTCTTTAGTAATTAAACACTAAAGGATGCTGAGTTGGTGGGCCCCATCATCTCTATTTAATTCATCAGCTTGGCCCCTGAAAAAACCAGATGGATGTTGGAGGACGACAGGGAACTACTGCATACTTAAGTGTGTAGTAGCTACAATCGCAGCTGCTGTGCCAGATATGGTATCTTTGCTACAGCAGATTAACAAGGCCTTGAGTACATGATATGTGGCCATTGATCTGGCACATATTTTTTTCCATCTCTATAAGGAAAGATGATCAAAAACAGTTCAAATCCATTTGGAATGGACGACAGTTTACATCTACAATCTTGATCTAGGGCTATATCAACTCTCCTGTTCTCTATCATAATATAGTCCAAAGGGTCTGAATGGCTGGACATTCTGCAGAGCATCACACTGGTCCACTAGAGTGATGACATCACATCAGTCAGATAAATGAGCAAGAAGTGGCTGGTCTTCTGGTGAGACACATGCCTGCCAGAGGGTGAGAGATAAGCCTTACAAAGACTCAGAGACACCCACATTAGTGAAGTGCTTGAGAATTCAGTGGTCTGGGCATGGGAAGAAATCACTTAATCCCTTCCAAACTGAAGGAAAAATTATTGCATCTTGTATCTCCTACCACAAAGAAGAAAGCATAGCACTTCATAAACCTCTTTGAGTTCTGGAGGGAGCATATTCCATACCTGCAAACACTGCTCTGATCCATATTTCAGATGACACAAAAAGCCATTGGCTTTGAGTTAGAAATTAAGAAAGAGTTCTGTCGTGGGTCCAGGCTGTGGGGCAAGCAGCCCTGCTACTTACGCCCTACCATCCAGCAGACCCTGTGGTTGTAGAGGTGTCATGGTGGGAGGGGACACCCTGGGGAGTTTATGATAGGCCCCAGTGGAAGAATCACTACACTGGCCCCCGGGTTCCTGGAGCAGGAGTGGAGAATGCCATCTGCAGTGGAGAATTACACATCTTTTGAAAACAGTTCCCAGCCTTGTGCCCTAGTAGAGATGGTCTGCTTGACTATAGGACACCGAGTGACCAGGCCACCAGAACCACTCATCTTGAGCTGGTCCTGTCAGACCACCAAGTCATACCGTCTGATGGGCCCAGCATGAATCATCACACAATGCATGCAGCACATCAGGATCAAGCCTGAGTAAGGCTGGAGAGTACGAGAAAGCTGCACATGTGGGCCGGGCCCCATATTGCCCACCACTGTTCTGCTCCCTCAGCTCACATGTGTGGCCCTCTGGGGATCCTTTATGACCAACTGACTGAGGAGGGAAAAGCCCTCTTTCGTTCATGGATGGGTCAGCCTGGCATGTGTGTGCAAACTGAAAAGGGACAACAGCTGCACTACCACCCCTGTGGGGAGGGCAGAAAATTCTCCCTATAGCACCCACTTTGTGTGGAAAGAGGGTAGCCTGAGGTGAGGATATACAGACTCAGAGACAGTGGCAAATAGCTTAGCCAGCCAGTTAGGAACCTAGAAGGAGAAAGATTGGAAGATCTTCCAAGGTGTAGAGGCAGGTAGATGAACATGGATTGAGCCACCCAATAAGATGGGCTTCATATCGCATGTTAATGAATGCCCAGCAGAAAGCACTGACCATACAAGAGGAACTAAGCAACCAAGTAGGCAGAACTGGACCAGTTGACACCAGCCTGCATCTGTCATCACCCTGGTGCTGGCGCAATGAATGTGTGAACACGGTAGCCATGGAGGCTGAGAGTGGTAAAGAAGAGTAGGCAAGCAAGAACAAGGCTCTGTGGAGAGAAGGCTGGGAGAGTAAAGGTTCCCTGACCAAGAAAGTAGCCCTAGAGAGATGTTAGAACTGAAATATCTACTGCACTGAACTGAAATTTTTGAAATGTTTTGCTGTGGACCTGGGTTAGGGTTAGGGTTAGGGATCCCTACACAATCTCACCAACCAAAGACAATATAGCCTTCAAGCTGTCTGTAACAGAGACCAATTCTGAATCTCAGATAGACCACTGGCTACCTCTGGCAAATTAACCCCTTGCCCCTTCTACCCTGGAAAGGGCAACGTTTGTCTTGACTAGAAGAGACACATGTTTGGAATACGGATTTGCCCTCAGGACCTCAGCTACTAGAGTATCCTGAAAGCTTACAATGTGTTTGATCCACCTCTACAGGATCCCAAATAACATCACATCAGCCCCAGCAGCCAACTTTCCAGACCCATGGGATCCACAGTCCTATTACAAATTGCACCACCCAGAAGTTGCCAGCCTGGCAGAATGATGGAACAAGTTGAACTCACAGCTAAAGCGTCAGCTTGGTGGTGCTTGCGAGGACGGGGACCATCCTTGAGAATGCAGTGCTCAACTTTAAATCAACAAACTTAACTGATGAGTGTCTCCATAGGTAGAACACATGAATCTAGGAACCAACGGGTGGGAGTAAGAGTGGTCCTGCTACCATCACTCCCAGTTACACACTGGGAATTTTGTGCTTCCTCTCCTCTCAGCTCTGAGCTGTTCAAGTAGTATAGAGATCCTGATTCCCCAAAGAGGAGCCCTTCTGGCCAGAGGACACATTGCCCTGTGGTGTAGCCGATTCTATGCTCAGTGAAACTTCCCTGGAGCACCGTAATAAAACAGCCATAACTTCTACACTTGAGTCAATCTCTATCTTCCTTTCTTCTTTACTCTGCCTGGCACTTATCACCATCTGAATTATATTGCTTATTTATTTGTTTACTTGAATATCATCTTTCTCCTCCACCCAAATGTAAATTCCAGGAGGGCAGAGATATTTACTTGTTCTCAGTTAGTCATCAGTGCCTAGAACAGTGCTAGCCACATTGAAGGCACTCAATAAATATTTGCCAAATGAATAAATAACTCTACAATGTAATTTTTTGTGGGTGGGTAGTATTCAACTGTAAGTATTCATCATCATTTATTTAACCAATCACTTATTGCTGGGCAGTTCATTTTCTTCACATTATTTCTGCGATAAAATAACGGCAGGCAAAAGTCTTCATGTGTATCATGTGTATCATCTATTATTTCCATATGATGAAGTCCAAGCAGTACAGTTTGCTGGCACATAGGTATGACTTTTAGTTTTCCAGGCTTTTGATATGTGATACCTCATGGATTTGTTTGAAAACTATTATTATGTATGCAATTCAGATTTAGCGCTCCTCTTGTCAAACAGGCTGTCTTGACTCCGCATAAAACCGAATTCTTACCTGGCTCCTTTCAACATTTTATGTAAGAAATCCAACCATATTCAGAATGCTAAAATTTATTTTTCATTACTTTTGCAGAAGACTGCATAGGGATCTCTAACCCTAATTCTAACTCAACCCCATAGCAACACTTCATAAACCCCAAGTAGATGTTTCAGTCCTCCATTTCATCTCAGGCTGCTCTCTTGGCTGGGGAACATTTTTTGCCACAGCCCACTTTTCCTAAAGCCAAATCCTTGCCTACTCCTTCCCCCTTCCTCCTTCATGCATTTTCTCCCCAAAAACTTAAATTCCTCCCCCCACTTTATCAAGTAGAGAACTGTCCACTTTCTCATGAAACTAGGACCCCATGTAGAGATGTAGGAGTTTGCTTTTAGCTTGTACTGCCTTCTCTAAGGCACAAGTTTGTGTCTCTTCCTACAGAGAAATTCTGACTCTAATGCATAAAAGAAAAGACTCCTTCTTGTTTTTCTTTCCCTTAAGTTACTCCCTCAGAACATGGAAGGCCAAATCCTAACATTCTCTCTCTACTTGTATTGTGCAATTGCACTTGGAGTTGTGTGTTACCTGTTTGACACTTGGGCCTCCTCCAAAACTCTTTTGTTCCTCTCCTCCTCCCACGGTTTATTTGTCTCCCTCCTTTTTGTCTCAGGTTCTAAGCTCCAGAGGCCGAAAGAGTTGGATCAGTGTCCCATTTCCATCGCTTCACATGTGTGAATTTAAACATGAAACTCTACTTTTCTGGGTCATCATTTCCTCATCTGTAACATACCACCTGCTGCTATGAAGAATAAACCAAATAAGACATAAATTAGCACAGTGGCCTGAGGAAATACTCAACAAATGTTAACTGTTATTACTTCTCTCTTCAATTTGGCATGTCTATTTTTTATAAAGCTTCTTGGGCATTCGTTGTCTTATTTCCCTTTATCCTTTCCATTCCATCCCTAACTTCTTCCTCCTTCACCTTCTTCTGTAGGAACCTTTGATAAGGTTATGTCGTCTGCAAACTGCCCACCCTGTCTTCACTTCTCAACAGTTACTTTCTTCCTCCTGTCTTTTCATTACACTCTCTTGTTTATCTTCAGGTTTTGGAAATGTTTTCCTTTGCCTTTCCCTCTATCACAGCCTGAACTATATCTCTGTTACTTTTCTCTGTTGTTTATTCTAAAATTCCTACCCACCACCTCCTTCTTTGCTTCCAGTCTCCTGTGACTTCCCTCCATGTCTTTGGGCACTTTTTCTGTTTCTTTCCTTCTTCTTACTTGCCCTTCTCATCTGGCTCGATAATGCTATTCTCTTATGCCTACATATTCCCTTTATCTTCATAGAGATCACATCTAATTCTCTCTTTATAGTGAGCAATGGCATTCATTCACTCATTCATTCATTGAGTGAATATTATTGAGAGACTACTATCTTTAAGGTGCTAGGTTGGGTCTTTGGAAGACAGAAATTAAAGACACAGCCCCTGCCTTTAAAGAGCTCAAAGTCTAGTAGGGAAAGAGATGAATAAAGTAATCCTATTTGGGTGACAGGTCTAGGAAGGGGGCAATGCAGGGTGAACTGAGAGGGCAATTAGTGGAAACCGAGGTGGAAGGAAGAGGTATAAAGGAAAGCCTTCCACAGCTGTTGACATCAGACTTGTTTTGAAGCATGAATAGGAATAAGTCAGGAGAAGTGGGGTGTGAATACGTTAGAGGGAGTGCAGATTCTAGGTAAGGGGCCAATATTTGCCTTTGCATTGAGTCAAATCCTTCACTGCTGAGTCATTTGACTATTCAGTGCAATCAGATGATTCTTAGCTCATAGCTACAGGATGTCTTTTTTTGACTGCATTCCTCCTCAACTATAGCCTTTCTTGGCCAATGAATGAAAAGAACTTCTGGTTTGGTAATCCTATGTTCTTTTTTGATAGAGCCCTATTTCATTTTATCTCTCCCCTTCTCCACACCAAATCTAAATGAGCATATAAATTTTTAACCTACTATTTCATTCACGAAGACAGTAAAAATATTGTTTGCATTGGTCTGCTAACTAGGATTACCACACAGTTCTGGCATCTTTTCTTCTGATATGCTTTTGTAAACTTTGCAAAGAAGTCCTCACTTCTAGTAGTTTTCATTAATGAAAATAAATACCCCATGGGCTTATTCAAATGAATTGATAATCGGGCTCTCATCTTATGGTCTTATAATGAAAGTTTCATAAGTTTCTTAATACAACTGTATTCAGAGGGGTCCTATCTTCACAGCATCCAAATGTTGTTGGTCCTCCTCCTTCCTCCTCATTCTTTTCCTCCTTCTTCATTTGCCCTCATCGTAGCACAACAGAAGCTTGGAGCTCAGTAAATAACAAGGTGATCCAGAGCACATGGCTCTGAGGTGGACTGAAATGGAAGAGACATGGCAGCTGTGGTGAGATAGGCCCTTGATATAGACCCAGCCAAAGGCACCCTGAGGAATGCTAGTGACAAAGGCAGAGTGTTTGGTGTTCAGAGGACAGTGATGGGTGATGGTAAGCCATCCAGGCAGGTGGGAAATCTGCCTGGAATTTTTACTGTCTTCGCATCAAAATTATACATTAATTGAAGAAGATTTGAAATATCTTTAACATTAAGTCAGCAACCACGAATGTAGTATGTGTCTCCATTTATTCAGTCTAATTACATTTTTTAATAGAACTTAAATATTTTTCCATAGCGATGTCTTGTACATTCATTGTAAAGTTGACCCCCAGATACATTACAGTTCTGCTACTATTGTGAATGATACTTTATTTTCTCGTTTGGTATTGCTGGTATAGAACACTATGGATTTTTGTAAGTCGATCTTGTGTTAAGGCAAATTTGCTAAACTCTCACTAATTTTAATAGTTTGGTAGTGCTGTTGGATTTTCTACATAGATGATTATGTTGTCAGCAATGAATGATGATTTTTTTTAATTAATTTTTATTGGAGTATAGTTGCTTTACAGGAATGATGACTTAATATATTTTATTCGAATGCTTGCATATCAGTTATCAATTGCTTCAAATAAATTATCCCAAAACTTAGCAGTTAAAGACAACAGACATTTATTATCATACAGTCTCTGAGGTCAGTAATCCAGGAATATGACCTGGTATCAGAAATCACACAGCATTACCTCATCTTATTCTATTTGTTAGAAACAATTCACTAAGTCCAGCCCAAGCTCAAGGGGAGAGAAATTAGGCTCCACTTGTAGAAGATACTGTTAGAATTTATAGACATATTTAAACCACCACATCTTACAATGTTTTTTTCTTCTTGTCTTCTATTTTAATTTTTATTGATGAGGACATCCAGTAACAGGTTAAATAGTGGCAGAGATCATGATAACTTTGTTTTGTTCAAGACCTTAAAGGAACTGATAGTTTATAAGGTTTCTCCATCAACTATCACATTGACCTTAGTCTTTTGGTATAAGGTCTATCAGGTTCAAGGAGTCCCCTTCTATTCCTGGCTACTGAGACTATTATTATTTTATCGTAACTAAATGTTAAAGTTTATGAAATACCTTTTGCATTCACAGATTTTCTTTTCCTAGCTTTTCCTCTGTTTTCTCTTTTAAGATAGGTTTTCTGATATTATACCATTGTTACATTCCTGGAATAAACTGCACTGGGTTTGTTTTTTAACACATGATTAGATTCACTTAGATAGTAATTTATATAGGATTTTCCCATCTGTATTCATAGGTTAGATAGGCCTGTACTTTTTTCCTGTGCTGTCCATACTGGTTTTAGAATCAATGTTTTGTTAGCTCTTAAAATGAGTTGGGCAGCTTTCCTCCTTTGTCTGTTCTTCAACTTGGAAGTTTTGCATCACGCCTGTGTTGGAGGCTGGACTTTTTCTTTCCATAAGCCCATCTATCTACTTTTACCTGGTCTACTTTCTCTGGCCCCTGACTTACTGCCTCATTTCCAGTTCATGGTTTCTGCCTTCTTTCCTGGCTCTGTTTTGCTTATACAGGCATGGTTTAAAGATACTGCAGGTTCAGTTCCAGACCACCAAAATACAGCAAATATAGCAATAAAGTGAGTCACACGAATTTTTTGGTTTCCTGGTACCTATAAAAGTTATATTTACACTAAACTGTAGTCTATTAAGTGTGCAATAGCATCATGTCTAAAAAATGGTACAGACCTTAATTTAAAAATACTTTATTGCTAAAATTGCAAGCCATCATCTGACAACACAGGGTTGCCACAAACATGCAATTTGTTAAAAAAAATAAAAAGGCAATATTTGCAAAGTGCAATAAAGCAAAGTTCAGTAAAACAAAGTATGCTTGTATATAGCAGGGGGTCAAAACTTACACAGTTTGGGTCAGTGTGCAATTAATGGTAACTGCTTTATTTTGCATAACTGACTCAGGCTTCCTCACTGAACCCTTCATTGTCAATGACAGAGGCAGGGAAGGGTGATATGAAGGCATGTGGTTGTACTAAAATTTGCCAAATATAAAAGAGTATCTTTGTATCTTATAGTTTAATATAATGTCATTTTGAAGAAATATTCTCCCTCTCCCTCTTAGGTTCCAAGATGACTTCTTGGATCCAAGGGAAACTTGCTTGCTTTCATGGTGATGAGGTGAAGGAAAGCTGGTGCCTTATCTGCCTCTGCATGTGCATTTCCTTGACAGTGGACATAGCTGAAGAGGCACCAAAGACCAGAGAACAGCAAACACCTGAACTTACACAGTCAGTTCCTCTAGTCACTGCAAAGATACACAACATACCCAGGTGCCCTCCTGGGGGAGTAGGCCAGGGGATTGAGGAACTTTTAAAAGAAGCTGAAGGGCCCTGGTAGGAAGTCTGTACGTTGAACTTGACTGAATATTTATCCAAAGAAAATAAACTAAGCTGAATGAATTTTTTTTTTAAACTGAGAGACACTGAACTTACTTTAATTAGGAGGGTTTTTTTTTTTTTTTTTTTTTTTTTGTGGTACGTGGGCCTCTCACTGTTGTGGCCTCTCCTGTTGCAGAGCACAGACTCCGGACGCGCAGGCTCAGCGGCCATGGCTCACGGGCCCAGCCGCTCCGCGGCATGTGGGATCTTCCCGGACCGGGGCACAAACCCGTGTCCCCTGCATCGGCAGGTGGGCTCTCAACCACTGCGCCACCAGGGAAGCCCTAATTAGGAGGTTTTGATTTATGTGGAATTAACTCCAAGGTATACTATTATGTGAAAAAAGCGAAATACAGAAGAAGTATGCATAGCATGCTGCTGTTTGTTTTAAAAAAAATCATATACACGTTTGTGTTTCTACCTCTGGACCCTCCAAGGAAACAAAGTGGGTGAAAGGGACGAGTTCCTTCCCACCCAAAGTCTGCTCTCTGGGAAGGGTTTGCATGGGTGCGGGTGTTCCCTTCATGGCAATTTTGGGTCCCTGAGAAGTAGACCCTTAAGAGAGCCTATCTCCTCTGAAAAGTTATGTATCATTTGTGTAGAATTTAAATTTTTATTTTACAACTGCTCCTTGCAGCCCCATAATCATTCATCCAATTCCCCTGGCAACTTGGAACATTGTTTATCTTGGCCTCTCAGGAATCTGCTTTCAAACCAGGAAACCCAAAGCCAGGTGGGTGAGGGCTACAGAAGCAGTGGGTCTTTCCCTGTGGCAGGCAGGCCCCAGGTGGCCATGAGCCTGCCTCATAGCACCCATATCCTGCGGAACCCCCTTCCCTGGTGTGTCACTTCTGTGATTAGGTCACACGTTAGTGTGATGTGTATCTTGCTACAGACCCTGCCCCTTGCTGGTTTTCACAGAATAAGCTGCCATGGTGGGGTGGGGGGGGGCCCACGTGGCAAACAGTCGCCAAAGCACTGAGTCCCTCAGCCAACACCCTGGAGATCTGACTCCTGCCAACGACCACAAGAGCTTGGACGTGAACCTGCCCCAGACAAGCCTCCTGATGAGACAGCATCCCCAGCACTCTCACCTGAAGCTGAAACCCACCTGTGGTGCCTGGACTTCTGATCCACAGAAATGTGAGGTAGTAAACTTGTGCTGTTTGAGGCTAAGTTGGATTTGTTTTCCTTACTACCCAGTGATATGTGGCTTGAAAACAAGATCAGTTACAGAAACATAAAGAATGGCCCAATGTTTACACATCTAAGTGTAGTGGCTACAAATCTGACCCCACTACATTTGGACTAACAGACCTTGGCTTCCTCATCTTGGAACCTCATCCACTGACAGACTTCATGTCACCTGATCTCCCCTAATCCTATCCTCTTCCTTGTTCTGAACGAGAGGAGTGGGTACTGGATAGAAAGCTGTGGACGAGTTCCGGCCATACTGCTAGCTCACTGTGTGACTGCTCTGCCTCTTAATTTTCTGACCCGTAAAATGGGAAGACTAAAATCAATGAACCTTAAAGTCTTCCCAGCTTTATGGATTTTTTTTCTTTTCACAACCTTGCCCGAATCCCAGTACCTTCTTCTCAGCAGGGCATATGTAACCTGAGGGGACATTCAGACTTTCCAAATCAATTTTCCCACTTTATTTGCCCGCTTCATTGATTTCTCTGCCAACCTGACTTAGGAACAGGTCATGCTGACTGCAGAGTGGCAGCAGTGGTTAGAGTTGGTTCGAGTTTGTAGCTGCTCCTTACGGCATATGGCATACTGCATCTCTCACCCACCTCTTTTTCCCGCTTCCTTGTGAAAAATCCTATTGGCATTTCATACCCTTCAAGTTCTACATTGTACAGCCTGTGTGACTCTAAATGCTGGTTTTAAAAATCAAAAGCACCAAAGCAGAGAGTCTGTTTGGATCAGGAAGGCAATAGTGCACTTTCCTGATAACACTGTTTCCCCAACAAAACGTAAGTCTGAACAAATGAATCTACAGAATCACTAGTGCTGGGGTGAATTCTTTTTTCTTTTTTGGTGCCTGGTAGGGTTATTTCCCATCTTCCAAAGCTGGAGCCCTAATGAGCTCCAGGGGGACAGAAGTCTGTCAATCACAGGGTACTTTTCAAGTATAGTCATCTCTGCCCCATCAGAGAACCACAAGGCATGAAATAATTAGAAAGCCCAAAGTAACTGCTCTGTTTTACAAGAGCAAAATCCGTATGCGGATCATTTACATAAACCTGTCCCTTCCCATTACAGTTCTAATGTAGGCTGGGCAATCATCGCAGGCCTGCTGGGGGAGGGGAGGTCAAGGTAAGCCGGGCCTCCAAATTGGCAGCACAAGGTACGCGTATGCTGCGCCTGCCTCTGCCTTCGCCTTTACCGACTACTGAATTAACGTAAAGTATCTTTTCTTTTCCATTAGGTAAGAACTATTCCTGCTGCTATGGCAGCAGACCCTGTGCTTAAGAGAAGAAAAAAAAGCTTTTGCATCAAGCTATTGTTAGGGGAAAATTCGCTTTGAGGAGCTTTTCAAAGCTGATCCGATTGGGGAAAGAATCATGTTAAATATTTGCTATGAAATATTTATAAGAAGAGCACAAGAGCAATTGACAAAGTTGCCTGGGAAAATAAGCATTTCTCCTCATTTGGAAATTTGGGGGGTAGGGGTTTAAATGCTCTAGGGAGAATTTATCTAAGTACAAATACGTGTGTGATGTTTTGCTCACAAATGTGCGTGTGCACGCATGCACACTCACACACATGGTTGAACGGGTTGATAGGATTTAGGCCAATCTGCATCTGAATGCGGTTTCCCAAATACGGCAGCAATAAGAGGTCACTGAAGACTGTCTCGATAATTGTGTTTGAAGAAGCACTGTACTGATGCCAACAGAGCAAGATGCCCTGGACTTAGCCTGGCGGACACGAGGTACAGCAGCAGCCATCTTATAGGTGCTCTTCTCGTATCCGCACCCAGAAAAGGGACTCTTGGAGGGGATAGATTCCCCTGAACCCTGCACTTCATTCCATCAGCATAATATTAACAATGCTCAAATGAATGCACTGAAGAAAGAAAAAAAGATGTGTTTAAAGCCAGAATGTATGCTTTTAGAGGGTGTATTTCTGTGTGGCTTGTGGATTTTTCAAAAATGTTTAGCACCCAAACCTTGCCCACCTGAAGGTGACAAATGATTTATTGACTTTTACATAGTTAAAAGGAGCTCTGCATCAACTATGCATATTTTCAGTATCTGTGGGACTCCTCTCTCTACTGGGAAGAGAGAAATGAAAATATTCGGTCTTAATGCAGTATCTCCAATAAATAAATTACATATTTTAACACTTAGCCTTTGCCACATGAGCCTTGTGACTATTTGATGTCACATTTTATATGACTTTGCAACTAATGTAGTGTAGTATGATTCGTGTAACTGAATAGCTAACTAGGTAATGCATACACTGTTACTTATGCATATTTTAATCTAGAAGTCCTATAGAGAATTTTACTGTAGGCCAATTTTATTAATCAACAAACACATCATAAGATTCTGGCCAAAAGAGCAACTGCTCTGAAATGACCAGTTGCAGCAATCTCTACAGTATACAGCTGTCTGAGAGGTCCACGGCTACCTAGCAGCAAGGCGGAAGATGCACAGGCGTGATAGGGGTCTGAACCACAGCCAGTCTGTTTCTTATCTGAGAGATCACCAAGTGAGAAAGCATTGTGGATGGATTTAAATCAGCTTTTTTTCTCTGTCCCCCTTCCCTTGCACGCAACAAAAGTCTAAATCCCTTTTTAGGCCAGATTGCCCCATTTCCCTGCATGGGCCAGGCAGATTTGAAACATGTTTGTCATTCAGCTTTTCTCCAGGCTAATCAGGAGACACTGGGGTGGTGAGATTTCTGCCTCTCATCTGTGGAGCTTGCCTCTAAAAGCAGCCGCTCGGAGGCCGCTGGACCCACTTGAGAGCTGGGCTGCCTGTCATCTCTGCAGATATAAAAATATTGTTAACCACGAATCTAAGCAGAGGCTTTAACAGGGATTTGAATCTAAAATGTGATACTCCACATAGACTAACTTGATTTGGTCCAACAGAGCCGAACCCCTTATTCTGTTCTAACAAAGTGTGTCACATAATGGAGGAGATTTTGATGGGATTTACGACATCTCTGTTTCAGGCTTGATGCTGAATAGATCTGAATTGTGAATGAATATTGCTGCCTCCAAAGTTGTCATGGGGAGAGGCCTTGGCCAAACTGACTCCTGAGTCAAGGTCTTGTTGACAGGCCAGCTTTCAAGTTTACCGAGGTGTAGAGTGGATCAGGCAGTGGCAGCTGGGCTAGGCAGGTGTGTAGCAGGGAACGGTTCTGTGCAGAGCCTCATACAGTGCAGAGGGTTGCTACACAGTGATTCCCGCACCTCCTATTCTGAGAACCCCAGCGAACTTTTGAACCCGAAAATTCTGAAAAGTAACTATTTGTAAAGACAATGGCCACGAATCATGAGGAGGTGTTATAGAGTGGTGCCCTGGTTTGACTCCTGGCTTCTCCACTCACCGTGGGATCTTGACCAGATTACTTTCTACAACTCAGATTCCTCATGTATAATAAGGGGGTGGTGATAGTATCTTCTCTCTGGAATTGTTGCAAGGAGTACAGGAGATAGTGCATGTTAAGCACTCTATCTAGCCCAGATATAAATGCTTGATCTATAATGTCGTTAGCTATTGCTTGCAGTTCCATGGCAGTTGAGGATGGTTTGCGACCTTCCCTCCACCACATGCTGGCTCATTCTTAGCTGTTGCTGTTTGTAAAAGCAATGACTGACATTCCTTGTTGTAAACATCAGTGATACAGTGACACCCAATCATACCCAGCCATGGAGAGACCACTTGGTAAAGTCCTATATTTCAGGCATAAGCAAAATTTAGAAAATAATATAATGAACACTCATGGGTGAACCATAGAGCTTTGACAAATTTTAATATTTTGCCATATTTACTCAGATCTTTTAAATAAAACATTAGATTTTTGGTTGAGTTACTTGGTACCTTCCTTGAGCCCTTCTCATTGCTGCTCTGAGATAACCACTATTTTGAATTTGAGCTTTGATTATTACTAGATATGTTTTTAAATTTTATATAGCTACAGCAATAGCTATATATATCCATAAGCAATATATAGTTTTGTTTTATACATTCTGATTTTTATACAAGTGGTATAGTGAACACAAAAGTCCACCATTGACTTTTTTCATTTAATATTATGTGTTTATATATATTCATATTTATACATGTTATTTGTTATTTTTTAATTTATTTTGATTTAATTTATTGAAGTATAGTTGATTTACCATATTGTGTTAGCTTCAGGTGTATACCATAGTGATACAGTTGGGCTTTTTTTGCAGATTATATTTCATTATAGGTTATTATAAGATATTGGATGTAATTCCCTCTGCTCTACAGTAAATCCTTGTTGCTTATCTATTTATGTATAGTAGTTTGTAAATGTTAATCCCATACTCACAGTTTGTCCCACCCCCCATCCCCCTTTGGTAACCATAAGTTTGTTTTCTATGTCTATAAGTCTCTTCTTGTTTTGTATATAGATTCATTTGTATTGTTTTTATATTCCACAAATAAGTCACTGTCTGACTTATTTCACTTAGCATAATATTCTCTAGGTCCATCCATGTTGCTGCAGATGGTGATATTTCATTCCTTTTTAAGGCTGGGTAATATTCCACTGTATATATACTGTGCTTCTATGATCATTGGGGTGCATGTATCTTTTCAAATTAGAGGGGTGTTTTTCCTGGATTGCTGGGTCATATGGTAGCATTATTTTTAGTTTTTTGAAGAGCCTCCATACTGTTTTCCATAGTGGCTGAACAAATTTACATTCCTACCAACAGTGTAGGAGGATTCCCTTCTCTCCACAACCTCTCCAGCATTTGTTGTTTGTAGACTTTTTTTTTTTTTTTTTTTTTTTTTTTTTGCGGTATGCGGGCCTCTCACTGTTGTGGCCTCCCCCGTTGCGGAGCACAGGCTCCGGACGCGCAGGCCCAGCGGCCATGGCTCACGGGCCCAGCCGCTCCGCGGCATATGGGATCCTCCCAGACCGGGGCACGAACCCGTATCCCCTGCATCGGCAGGCGGACTCTCAACCACTGCGCCACCAGGGAGGCCCTGTAGACTTTTTGATGATAGCCATTCTGACTAGTGTGAGGTGATACCTCATTATGATTTTTTTTAACATCCTTATTGGAGTATAATTACTTTCAATGTTGTGTTAGTTTCTGCTTTATAACAAAGTGAATCAGCTATATATATACATATATCCCCATATCTTCTCCCTCTTGTGTCTCCCTCCCACCCTCCCTATCCCACACCTCTAGGTGGACACAAAGCACTGAGCTGATCTCCCTGTGCTATGTGGCTTCTTCCCACTAGCTATCTATTTTATATTTGGTAGTGTATATATGTCCATGCCACTCTCTCACTTCATCCCAGCTTACCCTTCCGCCTCCCCGTGTCCTTAAGTCCATTCTCTACGTCTGTGTCTTTTATGCCTGTCCTGCCCCTAGGTTCGTCAGAACCTTTTTTTTTTTTTAGATTCCATATATATGTCTTAGCCTACGATATTTCTTTTCCTCTTTCTGACTTACTTCACTCTGTATAACAGACTCTAGGTCCATCCACCTCACTACAAATAACTCAATTTCGTTTCTTTTTATGGCTGAGTAATATTCCACTGTATATATGTGCCACATCTTCTTTATCCATTCATCTGTTGATGGACACTTAGGTTGCTTCCATCTCCTGGCTATTGTAAATAGAGCTGCACTGAACATTGTGGTACATGACTCTTTTTGAATTATGGTTTTCTCAGGGTATATGCCCTGTAGTGGGATTGCTGCGTCATATGGTACTTCTATTTTTAGTTTTTTAAGGAGCCTCCATACTGTTCTCCATAGCAGTTGTATCAACTTACATGCCCACCAACAGTGCAAGAGGGTTCCCTTTTCTCCACACCCTCTCCAGCATTTATTGTTTCTAGATTTTTTGATGATGGCCATTCTGACTGGTGTGAGGTGATACCTCATTGTAGTTGTGATTTGCGTTTAGCTAATGATTAAAGATGTTGAGCATCCTTTCATGTGTTTGTTGGCAGTCTGTATATCTTCTTTGGAGAAATGTCTATTTAGGTCTTCTGCCCATTCTTGGATTGTATTGTTTGTTTTTCTGATATTGAGCTGCATGAGCTGCTTGTATATTTTGGAGATTAATCCTTTGTCAATTGCTTTGTTTGCAAATATTTTCTCCCATTCGGAGGGTTGTCTTTTCATCTTGTTTATGTTTTGTTTTGCTGCACAAAAGCTTTTAGTTTCATTAGGTCCCATTTGTTTATTTTTGTTTTTATTTCCATTTCTCTAGGAGGTGGGTCGAAAAGGATCTTACTGTGATTTATATCATAGAGTGTTCTGCCTATGTTTTCCTCTAAGAGTTTTATAGTGTCTGGCCTTACATTTAGGTCTTTAATCCATTTGGAATTTATTTTTGTGTATGGTGTTAGGGAGTGTTCTAATTTCATTCTTTTACACGTAGCTGTCCAGTTTTGCAAGCACCATTTATTGAAGATTCTGTCTTTTCTCCATTGTATATTCTTGCCTGCTTTATCAAAAATGAGGTGACCATATGTGCATGGGTTTATCTCTGGGCTTTCTATCCTTTTCCATTGATCTATATTTCTGTTTTTGTGCCAATACCATACTGTCTTGATTACTGTAGCTTTGTAGTATAGTCTGAAGTCAGGGAGCCTGATTCCTCCAGCTCTATTTTTCTTTCTCAAGATTGTTTTGGTTATTCGGGGTATTTTGTGTCTCCATACAAATTGTGAAATTTTATGTTCTAGTTCTGTGAAAAATGTCATTGGTAGTTTGATAGGGATTGCATTGAATCTGTAGATTGCTTTGGGTAGTGTAGTCATTTTCACAATGTTGATTCTTCCAATCCAGTATCTGTCCATATGTTTGTATCATCTTTAAATTCATTCATCAGTGTCTTATAGTTTTCTGCATACAGGTCTGTTGTCTCCATAGGTAGGTTTATTCCTAGGTATTTTATGCTTTTTGTTGCAGTGGTAAATGGGAGTGTTTCCTTAATTTCTCTTTCAGATTTTTCATCATTAGTGTATAGGAATGCAAGAGATTTCTGTGCATTAATTTTGTATCCTGTTACTTTACCAAATCCATTGACTAGCTCTAGTAGTTTTCTGGTAGCATCTTTAGGGTTCTTTTTGTATAGTATCATGTCATCTGCAAACAGTGACAGTTTTACTTCTTCTTTTCCCATTTGGATTCCTTTTACTTCTTTTTGTTCTCTGATTGCTGTGGCTAAAACTTCCAAAACTAGGTTGAATAAGAGTGGTGAGAGTGGGCAGCCTTGTCTTGTTCCTGATCTTAGTGGAAATGGTTTCAGTTTTTCACCGTTGAGGATGATGTTGGCTGTGGGTTTGTCATATATGGCCTTTATTATGTTGAGGAAAGTTCCCTCTATGCCTACTTTCTGCAGGGTGTTTATCATAAATGGGTGTTGAATTTTGTCGAAAGCTTTCTCTGCATCTATTGAGATGATCATATGGTTTTTCCCCTTCAATTTGTTAATATGGTGTATCACATTGATTGATTTGAGTATATTGAAGAATCCTTGCATTCCTGGAATAAACCCCACTTGATCATGGTGTATGATCCTTTTAATGTGCTGTTGGATTCTGTTTGCTAGTATTTTGTTGAGGATTTTTGCATCTATGTTCATCAGTGATATTGGCCTGTAGTTTTCTTTCTTTGTGACATCCTTGCCTGGTTTTGGTATCAAGGTGATGGTGACCTCGTAGAATGAGTTTGGGAGTGCTCCTCCCTCTGCTGTATTTTGGAAGAGTTTGAGAAGGATAGGTGTTAGCTCTTCTCTAAATGTTTGATAGAATTCACCTGTGAAGCCATCTGGTCCTGGGCTTTTGTTTGTTGGAAGATTTTTAATCACAGTTTGAATTTCAGTGCTTGTGATTGGTCTATTCATATTTTCTATTTCTTCCTGATTCAGTCTTGGCAGGTTGTGCATTTCTAAGAATTTGTCCATTTCTTCCAGGTTGTCCATTTTATTGGCATAGAGTTGCTTGTAGTAATCTCTCATGATCTTTTGTATTTCTGCAGTGTCAGTTGTTACTTCTCCTTTTTCATTTCTAATTCTATTGATTTGAGTCTTCTCCCTTTTTTTTCTCGATGAGTCTGGCTAATGGTTTGTCAATTTTGTTTATCTTCTCAAAGAACCAGCTTTTAGTTTTATTGATCTTTGCTATCGTTTCCTTCATTTCTTTTTCATTTATTTCTGATCTGATCTTTATGATTTCTTTCCTTCTGCTAACTTTGGGGTTTTTTGTTCTTCTTTTTCTAATTGCTTTAGGTGCAGGGTCAGGTTGTTTACTCGAGATGTTTCCTGTTTCTTAAGGTGGGATTGTATTGCTATAAACTTCCCCCTTAGAACTGCTTTTGCTGCATCCCATAGGTTTTGGGTCGTCGTGTCTCCATTGTCATTTGTTTCTAGGTATTTTTTTATTTCCTCTTTGATTTCTTCAGTGATCACTTCGTTATTGAGTAGAGTATTGTTTAGCCTCCATGTGTTTGTATTTTTTACAGATCTTTTCCTGTAATTGATGTCTAGTCTCATAGCATTGTGGTCGGAAAAGATACTTGATACAATTTCAATTTTCTTAAATTTACCAAGGCTTGATTTGTGACCCAAGATATGATCTATCCTGGAAAATGTTCCATGAGCATGTGAGAAGAAAGTGTATTCTGTTGTTTTTGGATGGAATGTCCTATAAATATGAATTAAGTCCATTTTGTTTAATGTATCATGTAAAGCTTGTGTTTCCTTATTTATTTTCATTTTGGATCTGTCCACTGGTTAAAGTGGGGTGTTAAAGTCCCCTATTATGATTGTGTTACTGTTGATTTCCCCTTTTATGGCTGTTAGCATTTGCCTTATGTATTGAGTTGCTCCTATGTTGGGTGCATAAATATTTACAATTGTTATATTTTCTTCTTGGATTGATCCCTTGATCATTATGTAGTGTCCTTCTTTGTCTCTTGTAATAGTCTTTATTTTAAAGTCTATTTTTTCTGTTATGAGAATTGCTATTCCAGCTTTCTTTTGATTTCCATTTCCATGGACTATCTTTTTCCATCCCCTCACTTTCAGTCTGTATGTGTCCCTAGGTCTGAAGTGGTTCTCTTGTAGACAGTATATATACAGGTCTTGTTTTTGTATCCATTCAGCTAGTCTATGTCTCTTGGTTGGAGCATTTAATCCATTTACATTTAAGGTCACTATTAATATGTATGTTCCTATTCCCATTTTCTAAATTGTTTTGGGTTTGTTATTGTAGGTCTTTTCCTTCTCTTGTGTTTCCTGCCTAGAGAATTCCTTTAGCATTTGTTGTAAAGCTGGTTTGGTGGTGCTGAATTCTCTTAGCTCTTGCTTGTCTGTAAAGGTTTTAATTTCTCCATCGAATCTGAGTGAGATCCTTGCTGGGTAGAGTAATCTTGGTTGTAGGTTTTTCCCTTTCATCACTTTAAATATGTCCTTCCACTCCCTTCTGGCTTGCAGAGTTTCTGCTGAAAGATCAACTGTTAACCTTATGGGGATTCCCTTGTATTTGTTGCTTTTCCCTTACTGCTTTTAATATTTTTTCTTTGTACTTAATTTTTGATAGTTTGATTAATATGTGTCTTGGTATATTTCTCCTTGGATTTATCCTGTATGACACTCTCTGTGCTTCCTGGACTTGATTGACTATTTCCTTTCACATGTTAAGTAAGTTTTCAAGTATAATCGCTTCAAATATTTTCTTAGACCCTTTCTTTTTCTCTTCTTCTTCTAGGACCCCTATAATTCGAATGTTGGTGCATTTAATGTTGTCCTAGGTGTCTCTGAGACTGTCATCAATTCTTTTCATTCTTTTTTCTTTACTCTGCTCTGAAGTAGTTATTTCCCCTATTTTATCTTCCAGGTCACTTATCCGTTCTTCTGCCTCAGTTATTCTGCTATTGATTCCTTCTAGAGAATTTTAAATTTTATTTATTGTGTTGTTCATCATTGTTTGTTTGCTCTTTGGTTCTTCTAGGTCCTTGTTAAACATTTCTTGTATTTTCTCCATTCTATTTCCAAGATTTTGGATCATCTTTACTATCATTACTCTGAATTCTTTTTCAGGTAGACTGCCTATCTCCTCTTCGTTTGTTTGGTCTGGTGGGTTTTTACTTTGCTCCTTCACCTGCTGCATATTTCTGTCTTCTCATTTTGTTTAACTTACTGCATTTTCAGTCTCCTTTTCGCTGGTTGCAGGTTCGTAATTCCCATTGTTTTGGTGTCTGCCCCCAGTGGGTGAGGTTTGTTTAGTGGCTTGTGTAGGCTTCCTGGTGGAGGGGACTGGTGCCTGTGTTCTGGTGGGTGGGGCTGGATCTTGTCTTTCTGGTGGGCAGGGCCACGTCTGGTGGTGTGTTTTGGGGTGTCTGTGAACTTATTATGATTTTAGGTAGCCTCTCTGCTAATGTGTGGGGTTGTGTTCCTGTTTTGCTAGTTGTTTGGCATGGGGTGTCCAGCACTGGAGTCTGCTGGCCGTTGGGTGGAGCTGTGTTTTATCATTGAGATGGAGATCTCTGGGAGAGCTCTCGCCGATTGATATTACATGGGCCTGGGAGGTCTCTGCTGGTCCAGTGTCCTGAATTCAGCTCTCCCACCTCAGAGGCTCAGGCCTGACACCAGCCCAGAGCACCAAGACCCTGTCAGCCACACGGCTCAGAAGACAGGGGAGCAAAAAGAGAAAGAAAAAAAATTAAAATTAAAATAAAAAATAATTATTAAAATAATAATAATAATAATAAAAGGAAGAGAGCAACCAAACCAATAAACAAATCCACCAATGATAACAAGTGCTAAAAACTATACTAAGATAAACATAGAAATCCAAAACAAATCAGTTGCAGACAACAAACCCCAAGCCTACAGTTGCTCCCAAAGTCCACCACCTCAATTTTGGGATGATTTGTTGTCTATTCAGGTATTCCACAGATGCAGGGTACATCAAGTTGACTGTGGGGATTTAATCCGCTGCTCCTGAGGCCACATGGAGAAATTTCCCTTTCTCCTTTGTTCACACAGTTCCTGGGGTTCAGCTTTGGTTTTGGCCCCGCCTCTGTGTGTAGGTCACCTGCAGGCATCTGTTCCCACCCATACAGCATGGGGTTAAAGCAGCGGCTGATTAGGGGGCTCCGGCTCATTCAGACTGGGGGGAGGGTGAGGTACAGTAGTTATAATTGGAATGTGGGGCGAGCCTGTGGCAGCAGAGGCTGGCAAGATGTTGCAACAGCCTGAGGCATGCTATGTGTTCTCCCAGGGAAGTCCCTGGATCATGGGATCCTGGCAGTGGCGGGCTGCACAGGCTCCTGGGGGCAAGGAGTGGATAGTGACCTGTGCTTGCACACAGGATTCTTGGTGGCTGCAGTAGCAGCCTTAGCATTTCATGCCCATCTCTGGGGTCTGAGCTGAGAGCCACGGCTCACACCCATCTCTGGAGCTCGTTTAGGCAGTGCTCTACTTTCTGTGAGCAGACAGGGAAGGAATCCCCTCTCCTCCTGCACCCTGAAACAATGATCTCTTGCCTCTTAGGCAGGTCCAGACTTTTTCTCGGACTCCCTCCCGGCTAGCTGTGGCACACTAGCCCCTTCAGGCTGTGTTCACGCAGCCAACCCCAGTCCTCTCCCTGGGGTCTGGCCTCCGAAGCCCGATCCTCAGCTCCCAGCCCCCGCCCGCCCTGGTGGGTGAGCAGAAAAGTCTCTCGGGCTGGTGAGTGCCGGTCGGCACCGATCCTCTGTGCGGGAATCTCTCCGCTTTGCCCTCCGGACCCCTGTTGCTGCACTCTCCTCCGTGGCTCCGAAGCGTCCCCTCCACCCACCTTCCCATCCCCACCAATGAAGGGGCTTTCTAGTGTGTGGAAACCTTTCCTCCTTCACAGCTCCCTCCCAGAGGTGCAGGTCCTGTCCCTATTCTTTTGTCTCTGTTTTTTCTTTTTTCTTTTGCCCTCCCCAGGTACGTGGAGATTTTCTTGCCTTTTGGCAAGTCTGAGTTCTTCTGCCAGCATTCAGTATGTGTTCTGTAGGAGTTGTTCCACGTGTAGATGCATTTCTGATGTATTTGTGGGGAGGAAGGTGATCTCCACATCTTACTCCTCCGCCATCTTGAAGGTCTCCCCCATACTTATACATTTTAATAAATCAAAATGGATAGATTTTTTACTGTGGTATAGACGTCCATTCATTCTCTTAATGGTAGACATTTAGGCTATTTCCAGTTTTCCCTTCTGAAACAATTCCACAATGAACATACATCTGTGCATGTTCTTGTATGTGAGTGCTTATCTATGGTGTATATCTAGGAATAGAATTGCTAGGTCCTTCAGGGTATACATCTTCATCTTTATTAAATATTGTCAAATTGCTTTTACCACCAGCAGAGTTTAAGGGTTTAGGGAGACATTTATATGGAAGGGAATATATTAAATAAAATTTACTCACCCAACTTTCTTTGAGTTTCTAGGAACTGATTTAGGAGGTGATATGGCTGCTCTCTTATCAGTAGCTATGGAGTGCAGGTTATTTTTTTCCTCCCTGTGTTAATTAACCCCTTTGGACTGTGGTCCTGGTGTAGGCCATTGTTGATAATACAATATGCCTGGAGAAAACCAGACACTCAACTTGGGTCAAAAGGTTAGGAAACAAATAGTTGCCTGTAGTCCTTAAATACTCCTCTTCCTGAGGCGCCCCACTAAAATGAAGCTCCTAAAAATAAAACAACCAAACTGAAAATGGTTCATTAAAGAACTTCACATCTCTAGATTGATGCTCCTTTTACAACAGGGCACATATACAGAAGGGAATGGGGTAGAGAGGAGTGGGTGGACAGCACAGTGTCCTGGACACTATTTTTTAGCCACAATCACTGCAGAGCTTATTACTGTGCTACAGAGGATACATTTAACATTTCCCAGAAACCCAATGGGTTAGTTAAGATTGAAAAGATGCTTGAACTTCCTTAAATAAAATACAGTCCAGAAATGATTTTACATAATTGCCCTGGTAAGGAAGCAAATGATTTTATTTCATTCTGTGTAAAGTTAGTCAGGGGAATAGAAAATTAACAACAAAAAAGAGATATGGACCAATAGTTCCCAATTCTTTTGGGGAGGGAGCAAGTCTCTGTGTAGATGATAAAATGGTAAATGTACTTGTACATGCTACATGCACACAATTCCAAAGCCAAGTAAAATTATTTTTGTAGTACTTATTTTAAATCATGAGTGCCATTACTTCCCTTCATTATTATGCCTAATTGTAAGTTGACTGTACTAGGAAATGAACTATAGTTAATTTGACTATCAACTAGTGACCAAACCAAAGTTGTAGAGAGCAGATTGTTGACATTAATTAGAGACTTCTGTTTGGCTTTTAGATTCTTATCTATTTGACCTTGTGCCTTCTATAATCTGGCTGGAGGTTTTCTGGGTCAAATGAGGGCTTCTGAGTCACTGGCCTTGGAACTCTGCACTCGCTTGCTTTCCCTGCATAAGGGAGCTAGCATCATGGTGATAATGCTGAGAATTCCCAGCTTTGCCCTCAAGGTTTCTCAGACCCTGAATAGGAAGGAGACCTCATTTCTTTTTCTCCCTGTTACAAAACGTCTCTCAGTTTACACAGGTCTTGGAAAACAAAAACAAAATTTGAATACACACTGGATACTAAGCTCCCATTTTAAGCCACTACACTATCTTCTCACATTAAGAGCTGATGCTTAATAATGTTATGTGCTAGGCACTGTGCTAAGAGCACGTGCATTACCTTTTTCACTCCTTATAGCTACTTTATGATTTAGATACTGTTATTGTATAGATACCCCCAAAATGTAATGACTCAAACAGGGTAGAAATCTATTTATCTCATGAATCCAGCAAATACTGCTTCTGTTGCATAGAGTCAACCAGGGACCTAGGATGGTTCCTCATGATTGCTGCCGTTGCTACCACTTCTAACAGGAAGAAGAGGAAAGAGAGCATGAGGGGTGCTCCTCCACCATTCCTATGTCCTGACCTAGAAGTGACACATCTAATTTTGATTAATATTTCATTAGAGATCATTTAGTCATGGCCACACCTGGTTACAAGGAAGACAAGGAAATACAGTCTAATTCAGCAGTCATGTATTCAGCTATTATACTACTGTGAGAAAGGGGGAGAAAGGATGTTAGTACTGGCACTGGTATCTTATTTACTGATGTTCAGGCTTCTTTGAAATCTTAACTAAGCCCATCAAGTCTCTGGGCAACATGCTGTCTCTACCAGTTATCACCTGTATTTCACTACTGAGGCAAGTTAGATTTAACAAGTTTAAATAACTAGCCCAAATTTTACACACTTACTAAGCAGGGGCAATGGGATTCAAACGAGGCAATCTGAGACTAAAAGTTGAGCATTTAAGGACCATCTATACTGACTCTATACTGACAACTCTATACTATTGAACTATGTTGAATAATTAATTCATTGGCAAGTTACTTTCCTTTAAATGGATATCTGTTATGGGGATTCTACTCAGCTCCGTGGGAAGAATGAGGTAATCAGGAATTTTCCATTGTGGGAATAGTGGAGTGGAGTCCCACAGTTCCCAGTGTCTGAGTTCAGGAGGCTAAATGTCTACGGAGTGATTACCATGTCCTTGGAAGTGAGGTTTCTGTGGTATAGGTAAAAACCTCTGGATTTTCGTGTGTAGAGGATAATAAGTGACAAAGAAAGGTATTACTTAAAGTCATCTCTAATTAGGTGCTTTGGTTTAACCCACCCAGTCAAGGATATTTTGAGCTGAAGCTTAAAAAAATGCTGCATCTTGGGCTTCCCTGGTGGCGCAGTGGTTGAGAGTCCGCCTGCCGATGCAGGGGACACGGGTTCGTGCCCCGGTCCAGGAAGATCCCTCATGCTGCGGAGCGGCTGGGCCCGTGAGCCATGGCCGCTGAGCCTGTGCGTCTGGAGCCTGTGCTCCACAACGGGAGAGGCCACAACAATGAGAGGCCTGCGCACCACAAAAAAAAAAAAAAAAGCTGCATCTTTAAGTATAACTCACCATTAATGCTTAGATGAAAGGTGTTCTGAACTTGTGGGACCACTGTCCATCAGCTTAACTATGTAGCCCATAATATGACAACCAAATAGTTATTTTACTCACATTTCTATTCAGAGGGTTAGGGGGATGGGCAGTTTAGATGTTGCTGAGAGGGTAGAAGGAAAACATTTATGTGAGAGATCAATATTAGTTTTATTTAATTAAATGAATGCTGTTGATTGTGAGCTACAAAAAATGAATGTTAATTTGTATAACTCAATATACATGTGACCAAAACAACTAATGACCCTCATTAATTCAAGCAGGGACTGTTCTCAAAAAAGCAGTGTGAACTCTTTGGAAATTGCTTGATATCTCCAAACTGCTTCATCTGTAAAATGGGGATAGGAATATTTTTTACTTAAAGATTTTGTTGTAGGAGTTAAATGAGATAACTCATGTCTCAACATTAGCATATTAAATGGTGATTACTGAATAAATATTAAGGATTATGGCAACTCTCTACATAATTCATTTCAAATACTGGTGGGGTGGGACTGTTGGTAACTAGTTCTGTAAGATTATGAAAACATTGTTCTGTGGCAGGAGAGCTCTTCCTCACTTAACAACTTCATTCAAGATATTCATCCAGAACTATGCTAATGCCAGCTCTCAAAATCTCATGATGCACTAAAGATTTCAGTTGAAGTCTTTTTTCATCTTCCCAGGCAAAAATAATCACTCTCCCCTCTGTGATCCCTTTGCTCTTTGTTCATAGTTCTATTCTTGTACTTAGCACATTGTGTCACCGATATTTGCCTGTTTGGATTGTTTGCAAACTTCATTGGTGATCAGGTGATGTATGAAGTCCTCTGGGTCAGCGACCGTATTTGGTGGCTCCTGGCATGGTGCCCGGGACAAAGCAGGGTCTCCATAAATGTTTCTTCACTGAGTGGCTAAATGGCCTGGTGGAGGTTGCTAGCGCTTTAGGAGTCTGGAAATGCAATAGGTTGTATTTTTCTGGTTTGCCAGTAATCAAACCATTTCACACTCAGTTTCCTCATTTGAGAAATATTCCTTCCAATGTGCTTCCCTTGCAAAGATGCTGTGATAATTAATGAGACTCCTTGGGAAGGAGCGATATTCTTTCTCCCTTTGAAGTTGGCTTTTACAAGAAAATCTTTATATACAAGGCTGTAAAAATTCTGTTCTCCTTCCTGCTTTTTTCTTCCTCAAACCCAAAGGTCCAGGAGAGATTATCTGCCTATGAAACTTCCATTTCCTAAGTGCCAGTCTCCCTGGAGTATTACGTGCAGTGCACCTGGGCCGCCAATCCAAGCCCTCAGGCCTTTCCTTTTCACAAATCAGTCAGTGAGCAGGCAGACTAGAAAACCCCACTGGCGATTCACAGATGCTCTTTATCTTCTGTATTCTTTCCAAAGTTGTCCACATCTTCACTGGAGAACCACTCATGAGGGCTTGTCAGGAGCTCTGTATGAGGTGCTGGGCCTTCTACGCTGGCCTAACACACACACACAGGCAAATTATTACATCACGATAGAGTGCCTTTAGGCAAAAAGAAAGAGCTGTGCGCAGAGTATGTACAGGTCAAGAGGTAGCTCAGGGACAAGATGAACTGTGGGCTACGGCTGAGAGGATGGGGGAGACAAGTCAGAGAAGGAGGCCGTACCTGGGCCAGCTGTGGGGGATGAAGAGGATGAACTAGCTTCATGAACTTGGACTTAACCTCATGAGGCCTCCATTTCCCTCATCTGTAAAATAGGTATAATAATGACATGGGGTTAATAAAGTAGATAAGTAAAACAGTTTGCAAATCATAAGATGCTTTGTAAATACTGATTATTACTTGTATCTTCAAATTGCCTTCTGTAAGGAAAACAGTGAAGATGTGGCACGTAAGAAAGACCCTCCCTGAGCTTTGTTTTTCTGTTTTTGCTCTTTCGGCTGTGCCATGCAGCTTGCGGGATCTTAGTTCACTGACTAAGGATTGAACCCCGGGCCCCATTGGCAGTGAAAGCGCAGAGTCCTAACCACTGGACCACCAGGGAATTCTCTCCCTGGGCTTTGTTTTGAAGAGCCCTTCCCCAGTGAGGACAGAGCAGTCCAGTGGGTGGGGAGCGGTGAGAAGGCTGGGGACTGGGAAGCCTATGGTATGCCTTTTCCAACGGGATGCAACCACCCAGGGTAGTTTACAGAGGAATTTTAATGGGAATGCAAAAGGAATAACATACTAGGTTTTAGGTGACGTCTAGTATTTATAACCTAATTTGGAGAGCGGCAAGATGTTTTTCTGCACACTTGGGCATGACCCCATCTGAGTTGAACTTCTGTAAACTGTGTCATTTCTAAAATCTCTAAAATCAAGAATGTCACTTACTCCTACTCAGTTACTTCACAATCAACTTATCTTCACATTTACCAAAATATCTAGCCCCTTGACCCTGACATTTCCTCCAGCCCCTTTCTGATTTTACTTTTTCCACTATCCAGTAATCACTGTCTTGTCAATAGTCCCAAGTCATTTGTCCCTTGTCTTTTCAAAGAACGTGCCTCTCAACACCCTAGCCTGGATCTGTCCAACGGTCTGCTCAAGCTCAGTCTTCTGAGCATTGCTAAAGAAAACCGTGCATCTGTGAGAATAGCATTGCTCCAAATTCAGGGTTTCCCACCTCAGCCGCTGCCTGACATTCTTCTATTACAGGACCATATTTTTAAATATTATTGGATGTATTTTTCTTTCCCAGTAGTTCCTGCCACCCATCGAAGCCCAGGGCCTCCCTTCCTTCAGGGGGAAGGCAGTAGTAACCAGCCAAGAACAAAGGCGTCAGTGTTGAGCTTCTCCAAAATAGGCTCTTGAAGCTCATTTCAGGGAAAATAGAATTGAAAGCCAAGATTTTCATTTGTAAGAGCCAGGCTTTGTTGAGAGGAGAGAGGATTTCTGGGTTCCAAGGAAATAAAATCAAGAGCTAGAGCATAGTTGATAGAGATCAGCATAGAGCAGGGAGGGTGAATGGTACACTCTGATGTATGGTGGTTTCCTGTCACACCAGAGGGCAACAAGACAAAGCCAGCAAAACACAACAGAAACCCAGAGGACCTGATGAGAGAGGCAGAGGGATGGCGGGGAATGAGGCATGAATATGGATTGAAGGCTGAGTGGGGTATGGGTGGAGGTGAGGGAGGAAGAACGGAGATCTGGGGAGATATGGGAGTCCTGGAGCAGAAAGAATTTGCATAATCCTTCTCAACTGGGACTGAAAGAAGACTGCTCCTGGTACAGGGGTCCCGGTAGCACAGAGTGGCCAAACTCAAGGAAAAATACCATGCTTGAGTAGAGGGAAGCCCTGGTAATGGCTGGGTTCTCCAGTTCCCTCCACATGCTTGGAAGTAATCCAGCTGCCCCAAGTGCCCACACTGGGAAGGTGGAGTGCAGAGGGTACCTGGTGCCAGAGGGTGGAAGACACTCAAGCACTCAAGAGTCCCTGTGGGGTCGCGTCCTCTGCACCATCCTTCAATGTTGAGGTTTTTTCCAGGCTTCCTCTCCTCTGGCCCTACACTCAGCTCCTGTCTCACACAGATCATTCTCAGATTTGTGACTCTGAGTGGAAAGGACAGACACTGCTTCATAATTTTACCCATAGAGCCTGGCCTATGATTGAATCTCAGAGTGTGTTTCTCAGTTGATGAATTAAGGTTTGTGGGTCCTGCACTGAATTGAAATTTTGCAGCATCTTTGCCACTTTAAAATAATACAGTGTCTTATATCTTTGGCTTGCAAATAAATCTTTACAAGATACTTCCGACTGGAAGTTTCTCAGTACATTTGTTGAGATATTATTGTCCCATAGAATATTGTTTCATATTTTAGACAATAACTAGTGTAACTGCCATTTGGCAGAGGAAATTTTGGAATAATTAATATAAAATTTTTGGAGTACTATAATGTAACCCAAATGTTAGTTAGCTCAAAGCCTTCGTCCTTGTGATAGTAGGATTCTCGTCCTTCCTAAAAGTATCCATAAGTTTCTCACAGAAATCCCTAGGGGATGCCTTGTTTGTGCCCACAATTTGGACTATCAGATATTGTCACCACATGATACCCACTCCATTCTTTTCTGCCTTTGGGTCCAAAGTGTCCACAACTGCTGGCCATGAAGCCATTTTTTTTTTTTTTTTTTTTGCGGTACGTGGGCCCTTCACTGCTGTGGCCTCTCCTGCTGCGGAGCACAGGCTCCGGACGCGCAGGCTCAGTGGCCATGGCTCACAGGCCCAGCTGCTCCGCGGCATGTGGGATCCTCCCAGACCGGGGCACGAACCAGCGTCCCCTGCATTGGCAGGCGGACTCTCAACCACTGTGCCACCAGGGAAGCCCCATGAAGCCATTTTGAAGAGCATTGCTTCTGCCACTGTCCATGATGTGAACGGCAATGCCCATGACAAAGCCATTTAACTTTCCATCTTTGGGATATCAAAGATCTCACAACTTCTACATCCTGCTACACCTTGTACTTTGTTCTCTGTCTCCTAGAGGTTTTTGCCACTGGTTTCACCATTTATCCTCCCATCGTGGTCAGCCATGTCTCTCAGACTTAATCCATCCTACTCATCTGCTAGACAGAGACTTGGCTGCATCTGCCCATGTGCCTGCCTCTTTCTTCTGCTCAAACCAGGCTTCCACCAGCGGTACCCAAACTCCAATCACCCCAGACTAGACCCGACCCCCAACACGCCCCCTAATCTTGCACTGGGATCCAGTAATTCCCAGCCTTATACTGGGAGCGAGAACAGTTCTTTTGGATTATGGTTTTAAATTCTGATGGTTTGAGAGAAAAGGGCGTTGTGGAGATGGATGGTGGTGATGGCTGCACACTACTGAACTCTACACCTAAAAGTGGGTTAAAATGGTTTAAAAACAAAGCAAATGATTAAAATGAGTTAATTCTTTCAATTCAGCATGCTTAAAATGAAAATTGTAAACACTTACATAATTTTAAAGAATTTTTTCAGTAATTGCAAAGGAATAAGGAAAGTGAAATAGAAAAGTATTTGTAAAATCCTTCAAAATTATTAAATGAATTGGGCCAAATGTACATCAAATCCTTTTGCAGTGTGCACTTGGATTTGCATAGACAACTTTTATTTTTATCTTTATGACTTTATTTCTTCCCTCAGTGGAGTCCTAGTGCCCCTCAAGAGAGAAAAGTTGTAGAAACAAAACAAGGCTTTGTGCATCCTTCACAAGGGCTGCTTTGTTTCTGAAGGAATTTCAAGGAAGTGAGGAATCTTAAAACTGTGTTTCATATACAATGTTTAGTTAAGCTTTCTCCTATCACCGAGGGCCCACTTTTAGCAAATGCATAGGTAATTCTTATTAATACTGGTGAATCTATGAGCAAAAGAGAATTGCAGATCATTTAGAAAAATCAGAGGGTCCATATGATTCTCAGCTTATTCAAAGGCCTTGTTTCCAGTGGCCAAATACAAATTCTTCGTTTACCACAAACCCTAAAATGTGGGAAGAAGATAGCTGAGTCAACAGGAAATAAAGGAGACAACTCTCAAACTCTGTGTAGAGAATTAAAATGTTACTGTTCCCACATACAGACATAGACAAGCCCTTGCTTTTAGTAGCTGGAGACCGCCTAGCTTCTGACCAGCTTGGATAGTGTACAAGGACACTATGGGGTCACTACACAAGAAGTTTATTTTCAGTGAGGAAAGAGTATAAAATACTACTCCAGCCTACTATGTGCACCAACCTCTTTGAAATAATAACACTGGTATGTAGTTTGGGTTTCTCATGCATACGAATTCCAACCAAAGAAATCATCATCTCACCTCCCAGTCACCCAAATAACCTCACATTGAAGCTATATCTGAGGCACTGCAGGCCCTTAAACGACAGCTCACTCATCATTCTCACGTCTCCGGGAATGGTTACAGAATGAGTTTTCGCTGTAGATTCAAACAGCAAACCACAGAGGTTAAATGATTTACCCAAAGGTCGGTGAAAACTGCTTCTCCCTGGGCAAAGCAGCGTTGTTACAATTTTTCAAGAGATCCACACGAATGCTTATGTTGTTTTGGGAAGCATTCCTGTGGAGAAGGATTCAGTTCCCAATCTTGGGAATTCAATGTCATTACTGTTCTAATGAGGTACTTTTCTGAGTCAGATTCTTCTTTTGCTGAGGTCCTGCTTGATTGCATCTCAGACAGTTTTACAAAATGGCAAAGATTGCCTGCCTCCCCGCCACACCTCGCTGGATATGCCTGGCATTCATCCTTCGTTTCTTTCTTTAGCTTAATTTTTAAAACTGCTGCAGCCTTTCACTAACCTAATATAAACTATAATACGTCATTAGCAAGATGTTTGACTGTGTCATCCTGAAGTATAGTGACTTCAGGCAAGGAAGAAGTAGAAGGCAAGGTGAATGCTAAAGGCAAAGGACATCCATGCTGTGTGTTACTACAGTAATGTTCTTAGTTGTCAGATGTGGACAAAGAGGAAGAAGTCTAGCAGGTAACCCACCCATAAGCATGTTAAAAAAGAGATACACTGCACTTAGAGAACCCACCTCCTGATTGCATTTAAACCAACTAATAAGAAGGAGAATCGGCTTAGGGATAATTTTCTTCAAAACCATGTATTGGGTTATTCAAGGATGAATACAATAGAATGTCATTCAGTGACACAGTGGGATTCATGTTCCTGCAAAGATCTAGTACCTCAAAAGCTTGGGTTAGAAGCTATGTATGTGAGGTCTGTCAGACTCTAATAGTCATCTATTCATTTAACAATTATTTATTTCGCTCCTACAATGTGCAGTATGGATTTACATGGCTTTTGACATTCCAAAGAGTAACTGATTTAATATTCTGTGAGGAATCTATGCCACCTCTTCTGCTCCCATGATCCTTTCAAATATTGGCAAAAATGAGCTTACTTCTGTTTCTGCTGGGGTAGAAATACCATCAGTTCCAAGGGTAGAGTAGCAGTCTTTTTTTTTTTTTTTAATTTATTTTATTTTATTTTTTGGCTGTGTCGGGTCTTAGTCGCAGCGTGCGGGCTCCAGAGCGCATGGGCTCAGGAGTTGTGGCGCGCAGGCTTAGTTGCCCTGCGGCATGTGGAATCTTAGTTCCCTGACTAGGGATCAAATCCGCATCCCCTGCATTGGAAGGCGGATTCTTAACCACTGGACCGCCAAGGAAGTCCCTAGAGCAGCATTCTGTCGTAATATTCTAGCTGCCATCTTTAAAGGCAAAGAAATTTATATTAAAACATATATGTGGGAAATTCCTAGACCTGTCATATGTTCTTCCTATTACTCCTGGCAGTAGATACATGCTGCCCTCCAAAAGCCAACTGCACCTATGTGAGGAGAATACAGCCGTGTGAGCGCAGTTCTCTGACTTAAGAAGGGATGGAGCCCTGATAGCCTCCTTTGAAAGACACTAACCTTAAGACCTCAATAGCGGAGATAAATATTTTTCCTAATAAGTGCCCAGGGGAAAATGGTATGCACTCTACTTTTTTCAGGACCCAAACTCAGTTGCAGGCAGAACTCTCTCTAAAAGTTTCAAAAGAAGGGTGAGCCAAAATGTGCAGACATACCTCCAAGCTTCTATAACTTTTCCAGATTGTGGGCATTGAAACAGAGCAAAGGGGGGCCCAGAAAAAAGAGGCACAGAGAGTTGGCAAGACCAGTGCCAAGCTGACTAGACTTTTCTTCCAAGTCTGCATGGTCTGGTTTACCTTGCCACCCTGTATTTAAGTGAGTTAAAAGGATAATACACAAATGGAAAAAAGTTGATAATATTCCTATTTCATTCACTTAAAGATAGGTGAGAGGGCTTCCCTGGTGGCGCAGTGGTTAGGAATCCGCCTCCCAATGCAGGGGACATGGGTTTGAGCCCTGGTCCGGGAAGATCCCACATGCCGCGGAGCAACTAAGCCTGTGCACCACAACTACTGAGCCTGTGCTCTAGAGCCCGCAAGCCACAACTGCTGAGCCTGTGTGCCACAGCTACTGAAGCCCGTGGGGCTAGAGCCCGTGCTCTACAGCAAGAGAAGCCACCGCAACAAGAAGCCTGCGCACCTCAACGAAGAGCAGCTCCCCCTCTCGCCGCAACTAGAGAAAGCCCGCATGCAGCAACGAAGACCCAACGCAGCCAAAATAAATAAATTAAAAAAAAAAAAAGATAGGTGAGGATATTGTCTATGCAAAATTATAGATCACATAGGATTTGTAAGACAGCACACCAAATGTTATTCATATTTTATTTAAAAATCTTAGTCTATGACCACAAGAAACTTTAAACTTGATATGCTAACCAAAAAATAAAATTTTGATTTTAAAATGCTAAACACTATACCTGTATTATGAAAGCTGAATTCAGAAATGCCATTGCAATGACATATTTATCAAGTGAATGGTTATACAAAAATTGGTCATGTAGAAATGCACAAATCTCTGTGACTAAACTAAAAATGGTTCATCCAATGGTTATGCACAAGCAAGCCAGGTTTAACAAATTCCTAAGCTAACATTCAGTATTATTAGAAAAATTATCAGAAAGTTAATCTAATAGTGAGGGAAAAGTAATTCACACCTGTAAAATGAAACCAAACAGTGTTCACGGGATATTTGCACACTGGTAGAGTAATAAATAACCTCTTTGGTAATATCAGAGTCACCAGTGAAGTCCATTTACACTTCTTTTGGTGTGATTTCAGATAGTATTTTGGGGTTATATGGAAGGTGAGAGCAGGCATTCTTGCCCTCACCCTGTCACCCTCTGCTGCCACCTGAGGATAGGGTTTTGTTTAGCGCACTGTGGAGTCGGGTTTTCGGGTGGGAGGTTTAGCTGGGCATGGTTTCTTGCCTTCAAAATCTTGCCCTAAGATTTTGAAGGCAGGAAATTTTCCACCAAAAAAATTGGGGAGTTGGGCAGGGGAAGGGAAGAAGGAAGGTGCTCCATATAAGAGAAGACCCCAGCATGTGGCAACACGTATGTTTTTGACATCAGTTAACACATAGCAAACAACCACACGTTGATCTGAAACAGTGTGCCATGTGTCATAACTTCCCTTTATTGCTGTGAAATTGCACCATTAAGGAGTGTATTGTGCTCTTTCTGGATCAGAGAATATGGATTCCCTGGAATGGTAGAAAGAGGAGTCCCTCTTTTCCTGCTACATCCTCCCTTCAAATGGGGTGACGCCAGGCTGAAAGGGAGAAAAGAGCTAGCATCCCTGAAGGATGCTTTAACTCTGGGAGGGTCGGAGCCGGGTGCCTCCCTGTGTTCACCCTTTGGGAGGCTGAGGTGAGGAGGGGTGCCTGCGCCCCACTGGGACGATATGACCTCAGGCTCAGCTCCATTGCTCTGTTTTGCCTTTGCTTAAATCCTGCCCAAGGGCTCCTCTGAGGGCCAATGAAAGGCAAGCCCACCACGGAGATGCAGGATCCAGCCATGCTCTGCCTCTGGCCTCCCCTGGACTGGACCAGAGTTGGAGCTAGGTCTGTGGAAACATCCAGGCCCGCAGTCATCGCCTTGCCTCCGGCAGATGTGTGGGAGCACCCAGTGCCCCGGATTCTCCCCCTTTCTGACTCTCACTGCTGTGTCACTCCTTTGTTCACTTCCTATATTTTCACTCAGATGTGGTTTAGTGCTTTCCTTCCAAGGCATATTTTGCATGGAAGAATGCGTTCAGTGAGCTGAGGCCCTAATTGCCAAATCATGGTTGCCAAAACATGTTATTTTGGCTTCAAGCTGGTACAGAGCAGGAGGCGTTTTCCCCTCTTGGAAAAAACAAAACAAAACAAAACAAAACCTCCTTCAGCAGCCCTCAGGCCATTTGCAAAGACAAGGGGCTGAGGCCTCCTGAACCTTCCACCAGCCGGTGAGGGCGACTCCACTTCGGTCACCCTCTTGCTCGAGCCGGCCTCGGTGGCAGGGCCCTGGAGCGGCGGGCTCTCTGAGTTGGGGGAAGGAGGCGGCGCGGGGCGGGGGTGGGGGAGGGGGCAGCCACGGGCGGAGGGCGCCCAGAGACTAGCCGCCAGCAGCGGGGATCCTGCCCTGCGCCTCCCCAGACGCTTCTGCCGGATCACCGCAGACACAGGGCGCCCAGCAAGCACGGGAATTCCAGATGGAGACAAATCTGGGGCCCCGGGGGAAGCTGCATGGAACCGATCGGTATGAGATATATGGCTGCTAATTAAGTCCTGATCCCTTGGCTCCACTTGAAACAAATCAGGGAGGGGATCGAGTTTTGAGAGCAGGTGCTAACTGGTTGCAAAAGACGCGGCCATCACTGCAGGAAAAGGTTTTGCAGGTAGCTCTGCGAGGACCTGCCCCGGGAGCCCAGGCTTTGCTGAGAAAATTCATTACTGGACAGAGCCCCTGGCTCCTGTTTGCCTCAGCACCAGGAGCGCGTTAAGAACCCTCTCTGCTGGCACAAAGAGCTATTTTCCTGTCCTCTGTTTTCCCCTTGATAGCTGACTGACTCTCTCCTCGCAGGGACAATGGTGTAATTTAGAGGCAAGTAAACACTCTCCTGGAGATGCCAGTGGCAGTTTCTTTGCGGCACAGACAATATGGTATGTGTTAGGTCTCAAATGCCAGTCCAGAGTGGGTCCCACACAACCTCCCACCCGCTCTCTCCTTTCCCAGACTATTTAAGAAAAAATATTCGGAGCACAAACGTGTAAATAAACTTCATTGCAAATATTTGCTTGAAGAAAGCCTGAGAGTTCTCTGAGTATTGTGTGCGTGTGAAGAGGGACTGTGTGGTATACTCAGGATCTGGATGAATAGTCAACATTCTTTCTCCCTCTTCAGAAACTTTGCCCATACTCTAGAAATTTGGGGTTTAGATCATGGCTAGCATGGACCAGGCGCTTCTGCGTGCCAGGGGCTCTGCCAGGTGTTTTACCCACATCATCGTTTAATCTTTATGAGGACCCTGTGAGGTAGTTGTGGCTTAGAGAGGTGAACTAACACATCTAGTAAATGACCAGCCAACGATTTGAATTCCACCTGAGCCTGTATTTTTTAACACAGTGCTATTTATCCCATCTCCCAGCTTTGGGTCCTGCACAGAAATAGCAAAGTACCTTGCACACTGTGCATACCCAACAAATACAGTCAATGAATGAATGAACGCATGAGTCTCAGGTGGTATTAAGGATTAGCCTCAGGTTCATATTAAAACAGTAACCTGGGAAATTGTTCTATTATAAGTTAAGTCTAACAGTCCAGAGGTGTCAGATTTGAGGGACAATATTTGTACTGAATTAAAAAAATATATTCTGAGGGTCTTCCTTTGATCTGCGTGAGGCATGTTCTTAATCCTGACAGCATCGGACCTATGTTTGGCACATTTTGATGAAGCTGCAGGCAAGTTGGCTGAAGTTGCTGGCATTGACCCCAGGAGTCATTATCAGCATAACTTCCTTTTTCTTGTGACATGTAATCCCTTTCCTAGCCTCACACCCCAGTCTTCCGACTACTCTTGACATTGGGACGCTGCTGCTTTGAGTCATGCATCTAACCTCTGAGCGCAGGCTTTCTCTGGAATGTATTCTGTGTTTATTGCACTATTTATTAGTTTTATATTACAGAGATGAGTGCTTCTTTGCTGCCTTTCTTTGGATTGTGCACACCATTCAGCCCCATACAAAGAGTGGTTTGGATTCTTGTTAGCACCTGAACTAATTGGAAAGATAACTGAGTTAAAGCATGGATGTATATGAGAAACATTGTTTTATGATCATCGTTTATGAAAAAAATTATTTCACTTCACAGTGCTTGGAGATTCTGTGAGATGAGAAGGGGCTCAACGATTAAGCCACAAAACTGAAAATGCTAAAGGGAGTTTTAATGGCTGGATTTAGCTCTGACGGGGGCAGTCAGGCCCTGCCTGATCCTGTTTCATTTTCCAGCTCTTCCACTGTCCTTTTGGTTCATCCTGAGTAGCTTACAAGTTCTCTGACTCCATTTCACTGTTGCTGTAATGAAGAAAGAGTGCTGTTGGTCAATGCGTTTTTTTTGTTTTTTTGTTTTTGCCAGAAGGTTTAGTTTAAAAATTGTAACACAAGTTAAGGGTGATTGATTAAGAAAACTCCAGGTCTGCATACTCCCACCCACCTCCATCCACCATTTTCTGGAGTACATGTTTGCCTGTACAGCTTAACTGTTGATTAAATTGCTTTCTTGCTTTCATCCATATGGGTCCCTGTCCATGCAAACAGATTTCCCTAACTCTTTAGAACCATGACCTTTAAAGTCTGCCTGAGGAATATAAGAGAACTACACATTTTACAAAACTGATGTAAGATTTGTTTAGAACTTCAGAAAAAAACTGGAAAGGGGGGCATTACATTGCATTTTTACAAGAGGCCCATTCAACAACACAGGATATGGCAAAAATAAAACAGGATTGGGTGGGATGCATGTTTGGGTTCTCAGGGGGCTGAAATCAAAGAGGTGTGCAAACTATTCTGCATAAATCCCTGCCATCCGCTTTGATAAACGAGATTACGGACTTGAAAGGTCGATTATATATTCTTAAGGAGAAATGCCAGGTTCTTGTTAATGTTTGTGCCTGTCAGCATCTTAAAATAGACTTGAGTGAGCTAATCACGCTGATGACCATGTACAGCAGTGGGGTAAGAGCTTAATACAATTTTATTACCTCCTATGGGCAAATATTTGCCTCATGAGACACACCCACTCGCTCCAGAATAGTCTATTGTAAACAACTGGCTCCTCTTTTACAAGAGCTGAAATCTTTATGATGTTTGGGAACGCTGAAACCAAAGGCTAAACAGCTTATTTGAATCTCATCTTGCAGCCAGCAATGCTCACCAGTTGATTTTTCCCTCTCTTTCTTTCTGACTAACTATGCCCAAGGCATGTTCTAGAAAACTAACATTGGCAAAAGTTCTCTTCACCCTTCCCAGTTTTATTCCTGGGAGTGACAAATGGTGGGTCTTTTAGAATTTCCCATCTAGTTCCAGCAGACAGATGATATTCTTCCTCCATTTTCCTCTGCCTTCGTGAAGCTGATTACTTCAAAGTCTTAGATCTCTGATAGAAAGAGGTGAGAGTCATTTCCGATCATTTTGCTGCCCGGATTTCAGCCTACGAGATTTCAGTCCACCTGCTTGTCTGGCTCATGGAGATGTGCTGAGTGTCTCCCCTAAGTGCTTTATTATTATTATTATTATTATTATTATTATTATTATATATATTTTTGCGGTATGCGGGCCTCTCACTGTTGTGGTCTCTCCCTTTGTGGAGCACAGGCTCCGGACGCGCAGGCTCAGTAGCCATGGCTCACGGGCCCAGCCGCTCCGCGGCATGTGGGATCCGCCCGGACCGGGGCACGAACCCGTGTCCCCTGCATCGGCAGGCGGACTCTCTACCACTGCGCCACCAGGGGAGCCCTAAGTGCTTTATTATAATCAAGTGGACACTAGGTGAATATCATCGCTCCTAACTTGTGCAGGTTGTGGGACCATGTGAAGCAGTAATTTCAATTATCTTCATTTGGCTCCTTTAACAGGCATAAACATATTAAATGAGTTTTATTTTTAATAGAGAGAATAGAGATAGTATTTTTTTTCCTCATTAACGTGTGGGTAGATGTGCTTGTGTATTTATGTTCATGCTCACTCACAGAACTGCATTTTGGAATTCTTTAGGACTATTTAATATCATTCCCATTGTCAAAATTGGCTTAGTCTAAGCAGATTAACACAATTCTGGCCCAAACGGGAATCATCTGTGTTCCAGCTAGCTTTCAAAATTAGGAAAGCCCAGTTGATTCATATGTAACTTCTAAAAATGTGTTTGGCTTGTTAATCATGCTTAAATTCTATCAAAGGAAACATTGCTTTTGCACCATTCTAAGCCTCCTTTCAAATTGTTCTCATACTTTTGGAGCCATACAAGCTACCATTGTGGTGTATTGACGGTTAGACTTGGAGTCACGTACTATGTGGTAGGTCTAAGTCGTGTGTGTGTGTTTGTGTGTTCATATATATGACCGTGGGGTATTTGCAAGTTAGGCTAAACTGCTGCATAAGTAGAACCACAACTGTATTATGGTCTAAACACAACAGGAGTTAATTTCTTGCTCAAGTAAGAGTCCAAGGTGAGTGTCCCTGGTCAGAGTGGCTTTCCTCCAAAGTGCTTCTAGCTGTGTGTCCAGAAAGAGAAGGAAAGAGATTTGGAGTCAATGTCTAGCAGTCTTTACCACCGTGGGTAGTCATTTGTGTCTAATATATGTGCACAGTCATTTGTATTCAGGCAGCATGTGGACATCTACCCAGAGCAGAAATCAGTATTAAACAAATCACACACACACATCTATGTAAACCCAGGAATAATGCTAGCTCCTCTTTTACAAAAGCAGTAACGTGTATTGGATTTAGGGAAGACTAAAGCCAATGAAAATGGCTCCAGCAGAGAATGCCTTTTCCTATTTTGTCAGAAATGACCTTAAATTAACCAGTAAAAGAAACAGCTGCCAAGAGGGAGAGATTGGTAGGTGGGAGAACTAAAGGGAGAGGCTCTCTGCAGCCTCCTCTTTCAGAGTTTTATCACCAACCACCCTCCTCCTTCTCGTTTCCTCCTGACATCTATTTCTGTTTGTTCATTGCTACTTGAGAAAGTCTCTGTCTCCCCCCTCCTTCAGGCAGCCTTGACCACCCAGGGCTTCAATGGCAAGAAAAGATCATGTCTTTTCCTCTCTACATGATGAATATGCCAGATGAGCAAGATTCCCAGGAATATCAATTATTTAAAAACATTACTAGATTACTGGATCTAAGACAAAGGAAATGGCTGGAGTTCTCATATCTGCTGAAGTCGTGGCCATTTGATAAGCCTGCTAGCTTTAGAAGGCAGATATCTTTAAAAGAGAGTCCAGATTCTCGTGTTGCTCAACACCTCAGCCCATACTGAGAGTGAAAAGGAAGGCAAAAGCTACAACTTGCAGAAGGAAGGGGGAAACCCACAAAGAAGCCAACCTGACATTTATCAGCATGAGCTCTTTTGTTTTGGTGACATAACTCACCATGTCAGTTCCTGGCATGCTTATTTTCTGGCTTGCCTGAAGTAACAACAATGCCAGTTACTAGAAATACAGAAGCTATAAATGGTAACTGATAATATTATGCATATTTTTAATGACTTGAAAAAAGTGTTTTTGGAAAACTGCCTTGGAGGCGCTAGTTTAAGTTCTGTAAATCAAGGGGTGATAAGATTAAGCCATGTAAATCTATGCTTTCTTGGGCTGAGCACCTCCAGCGTCTGCCCGAGATTCTGGCTGAGTGCTAGGCGGCCTCTGGCCTTGTCTTTGAAACAGAAGTTTGGGGGGGAAACCCCGGAGAAAGAGGAAGGGCTGGATGAGGACTAAACTGCAACCAGGATTCAGCTGCTACTGGCACTGGCCTCCACTGACTGACTCTGTTTGGAGGCCATTTGGCATTGTGGGCTGGGATGAATTCAGCATTGGGATGTCATTGCTGACCCCTGATTGTACATGAAAATGAGAATTAAGCGTCCCCACCCTCAAATATTACACCTAAGAACCTGATAAAAAACTTGCTAATGGTGGCATCATCTTCATTTAAGCATTGGCCTTGGGTGTTCTCCAGAACCCAGAAATATATTTCCTAGTAAACTTTTTGATGTGGAGAGCCTTCTGAAAGCATCTGAAAGCCAAAATCTCTGTTTTGAGAGTTAGTGGGAAGTATCAAAAAGTTCTGGCCTTGACCAAAGAAGCCTCTGACTTTCTTGAAAGTGAATTTGTGGCCTAAATGTCACCTTTGGTTAAATTGATATAGCAGGTTGTGTTAGGTAAAGTTTCTAACCAACCTGCCTATTTGTTCTGCTTCTTTCTGTGTGACCACCTCTGATTTCTTCTTTATAAAGGATCATTAGGATATCACTGCTCTTTCTTATCACCCTTCCTACATGTGTTACAAAGGAATAACCAACTACTGTTTGGATTTGCCATGGTTTGAGATTATCAACTTTTCCATTAGTTAGTAGAATAGAGAATCTAGAAACTTTGGGCATGGATACAATTTCCATCAAAGTAAAATTAAGTTTTTTTCACCTTCATATATGAGGTAAATTTGGATATCTTGACATTAAATTCCAAGATGCTTTGCAAAAACTGTAGAAAATTTTGGCTAGAACAAAATAGAGGATTAAATTACTTCTATTAGCTTCGAGAAAATCAGATGAACTTCCTATTCAGAAACAATACAGGAAAAGCTTAAGTTCCATAAAATTTACCTAGACTTGAAAATATTTTAGCATTTAAAAAAATCAAATTTTCTAACTCTTAATGGTCTGTGAGGAGGAAAATCTGGTTGAGGACACCCAGGTCTGCTTTTTTTTTTTTTTTTCTCCTTTGCTGCTTGCATTTCACTGTAATTCCACTAAAAGCTGATGGAATTCACACTCAAATGATTTTGCTACTTGCTAGGAACTCTGGAAAAAAAATAGGTGGGGAAAACATTTGAAATTAATGATTTAAATAAAAATGTTAGATTATATGAGTTTATTTAAATCATTCCATCCCTGACTTCTTTAATCAATAAGTGTAACAACCAACATGGCCATGGAGGCTGTCCTGCCTTTGAGGAGTCCTGAAGACTGCCTCTTTGCCAAGCCACTCCCCCAGCATGGTGGACATATCAAACTCCTGCCCTTGCTGCCCAAACCACTCATCTTGTCTCTTTCTCTGAAGCTCCCCTGTATTATCACTCCCATTTGTATGTCTCCTCTCCCAAACTAACTATTAAGTCTCTTGAGGCCAGGACCTGTCCTCAATTTGTTTTCTCCTCAACTTGTATTTATCAGAGCCTCATACTTATAATAGTTTGTTCTAAAAATGTTTGTTGGAGGAACAGATGAAGTTGGAAACTCATTAAATTCTCTCTAACCCCTTGTTGTTTTTTTTTTTACCCCATATTCATACTTCAAAATTTGCCCTTTAAAGAAAAGCATATTCCTTTTTGTTTTCCTGATTAGTAGAAATGGGAAAGTTCAAAAAAATATATGAAGAGAAACAATAAAAAATCAGCTACAAACTTAACGCCAAAATATCACGTACTGTTGTTATTTGGGATATTTCCTAGAAGAGCTTTCTCTATACATATGTGTGTGTATACACACAGTTGGGGAGTGGTTCTGTTTTATTACTTGCAAACATACTGTATTCCAGTTTTCCACACCACTTTTTTTTCATTTAGTTACAATATAATATTTTCCCTATGTCTTAAGACATATTGGGTTATATTATGTTCCATCATATGAATACACCATAATTTATTGATGTTAGTTAGGCTCCCTTTCAAGTTGCAGGGCCAACTCAACCTAACTGAAGCAAAACAAGAAGGGGAAATATTTATTATAATGTGATGTAGAACATGACATAAATTAGTGTAATCCTAGGTGTACAGTGACAAGTGCCAAGAGCAGGGTGCATGGAGCTTAAAGAGAAATGATGTCTGGCTGGAAGAACCGGATGCGGCTTCATAAGGGAGATGGTATTTGGTCTGGGCACAAAGGCGAGGTGAAAGTGATAATGGCCTCAATGTTTTAAGTGCAGACTGTGTGAATCACTAAACTGATCATCTTACACAGATTGTCTTATTTATTCTTCAAAGCCTTTGCTCTTTCACTTAACACTCACAGTTTACTCATGTCTTAAGACATGATTGGCTATGTCATTTTCCATCATTTGAATTCTATATTTTCCATCATATGAATGCATAGTATGAGGATATTCACTTTTGTAAATTGCTTCTTTTAAGTTGCAGGACCAACTCAATGTAACTGAAGCAAAACAAACTTATTACATTTATTATATTTTCATTCACATTTCACAGATGAGAAAACCAAGACTAAGAGGGGTTATACAAACTTGCCCGTGTTCAATTTGGACTTTGACATGCAGCAAGGAGGAATGGGGACCGAGCTGGATGGTGGGACACCAGGCGGCAATTTAGGAAAACGAATAGTCTCATCAGAAGCATCAGTAGCCACGTAGGTCTACACAGTGTCACGGTGAATCTGCTCTTCGGGGTGCATTTCGTTAGGACCTGCCAGATGGAGAAGACAGGAAATAACTACCTTTCACGGTGGCTCTTTAATGTGGTTCCTTAAACAGCCATCTGTGCTACCCATTGCAAGAAACCGAGGATTTCAAGTCATCTCTTGAATCTTCTGTGTGACAGTTTCTCCCATAACGGCTCCTTAGTTGAAGATCAAAGGCCACCAGACATTTTAACATAGAGCCAACTTTTAATAAGTGATTTCTGCAAAGATGGGTAATTCAGGTGACACCAGAGAAATGCACATGCATACAAAATAAAAACCAGCTCATTTCCATCTTTTAAAATGTAATGCATAATCTGTTATAAAAGTAAAAGTTTTGGTCAAAGTAACACGCTCTGATGAGTTGGTTCTCCTCACTCTCTGAGATAAAAACGTTTGTCTAGGACAGATGTGTTTAGGGCTTTGCAGAAAGCCCTAGATACCTCTCCTGACTCACTCACTCTCCTAACTCACAGTGCGTATGGGAAAGCGCTGATTTCTTCGTTTCCCTTGGCTCACTTGTTGCATGCAGGGCGTCACCAAGCGGAGGCGGCGGCCCCAGGCTGTTGGAATGGCTGCAGTGGGTCTGTCTTTGAAGTCCTACCCTGCAGTTATCTCCCACGGCACCAGGCGGGCTGTAAGCAAGCCCGTTGCGTGCAGCTGTCACCATTTCAGCCAGCAGGCGTTTGAAGATGTGCCGCCTCCACTCCACCCCTCGTGAGGGAAGCCAGAAGAGAAGCAAGGGTGGTCTCCCCATGAAATCGTTTGAATGCTTGATAAGAGTGTGAGTCTGCACCTTTCCCCCTTGATGGAGGCGTTGGGGGGAGGGGCAGGGTGGAGAGGAAGGTAGCATTACCTCCCCTTTGAAAACATCGAACACAGATAGCTAGAACTGCCACATAGGTTTATTACAGTTCTTGATGACAAACTAGTTTGCATGTGGCGGACATGGTGGTGATGGCATCAGGGGGAAGAAGGGAGGGGAAGGCAGGTCTCAGAACTTCTGGAGGATTTGTCCCGTGAGCCTCTCCCACGCAGTGTTTCTCACCTCTTCCCCTCGGTGTTCAGAGCACAGTTGGGACCCCGAATCCCCACGCTGCTCTTGAACATATGTTCTAAATGAGTGGTGAGATAATGTCGCAGCCGTTGAAGCAATAAGCATCGGCTGTGGTTTTTGATTTCCTCACCATGTCTTTATCACTTGACAAGTGAGTCGGTGAGTTTCACCCCTGGAGTGTGAGCTAGGACAAATTTTTGCCACCTCTTTTCCCCACTCCCAGGCCTCATCTCGCACAAAAGAAGACAGTCTTTCAAAAGAAAGTGGCTTATGGAGGTTCTATAAAAAACTAAAAATAGAGCTACCGTATGACCCAGCAATCCCACTGCTGGGCATACACCCTGAGAAAGCCATGGTTCAGGAAGAGTCATGTACCACAATGTTCAGTGCAGCTCTGTTTGCAGTGGCCAGGACATGGCAGCAACCTGGGCGCCCGTCGGCAGATGAATGGATAAAGAAGATGTGGCACATATATACAATGGAATATTACTCAGCCACAAAAAGAAACGAAATTGAGTTATTTGTGGTGAGGTGGATGGACTTAGAGTCTGTCATACAGAGTGAAATAAGTCAGAAGGACAGAAGCAAATAGCGTATGCTAACACATATATATGGAATCAAAAAAAAAAAAGGTTCTGAAGAATCTGGGGGCCGGACAGAAATAAAGACAGAGACGTAGAGAATGCACTTGAGGACATGGGGAGGGGGAAGGGTAAGCTGGGATGAAGTGAGAGAGTGGCATGGACATATATACCCTACCAAACGTAAAATAGATACTAGTGGGAAGCAGTCACATAGCACAGGGAGATCACCTCGGTGCTGTGAGACCACCTAGAGGGGTGGGATAGGGAGGGTGGGAGGGAGACGCAAGAGGGAGGAGATATGGGGATAGATGTATGCAAATAGCTGATTCATTTTGTTATACAGCAGAAAATAACACAACACTGTAAAGCAATTATACTCCAATAAAGATGTTATAAAAAAAAAAAGAAAAGAAAGTGGTTGCTCAGAAGGGCACTGCATTTGCCCAGACCTCCCAAACATCTCATCAAAACACTTCCTTCTGGGTTGATTTCTCTGTTGCTGCAAATACCACACGTGGAGAGCTGGTGCTTGGCTTCTGGAGAGCGACTCTATGTGACAAAACTACTTGCACGATCCAGGCCGGGGCAAGACGCCGGCCAAGCACGAGAGGATGGCCTTCTGCTTTCACTGACCAGCTGTGCCCCCGGGAGAGCTGTCCTTGCGGCCGACTTCACAGGGGAGCCAAGCGACCAACAGCAGATTGCTCGTTTTACAAACAAAACTTCAGACAGTAGGAGAGCCTGTGTAAGCTGAGTTACAAATTGCTGTCAGGCTGGGGTGGGGACTTGGCGGTCAGTGGTGGAGCCTTGGGTTCTCTGCTGCTGGAAGGAAGGGAAGTGACCTGTTATTCAGGCTGGAAGGACAGTGGAGGAATCCCTGGTATGAGAATTGTCTGCCTCTCTCTGCATCTCCAGACACCATGTGGCTGGCCCCTTGGCGGCCTAGGAGATTACGTAAAGGACTAAGGCTCGCGCAGTCTTTGAGAAGGATAAACATCTTTCTTCTGCCACCAACGTGGTAGCAATTGTGGTTCCAGGAAGGGAGGTTTCAAAACAAAACTAGGCCAATGCTGTTGGCATCGCACTGCCTCCAAGAAGGTAGCATCGGCTCTCATCAGACACCACTTTTTGAGTTTGTGGATTACCCAGACCTTTATTCTTCCCTTCCTATTTGGCAGAATCAGTAAAGCAAAATTCAGACTGGACAATTTTTCTATTTGTAAGGACTTTATAGAAAGGGTTTGGTTGCAGAAGTGATTCAAGCTACTGACCCAAATTCAGTTTTCAGACCATGTGTGCCTGTAAATGGATTTGCCCTCTTGGGCAGAAGTCTGAGAGGGATCCGAAGGCTTGGCCAAGCAGGCCCTGGTCTCCCCACTCCTTTCAGCTTAAGCCACTGTGAGACCAAGAAGAGGGTTAGACCTGTTTCTAGTTTAGCACTTCTGGTCCTCAGAGGGATCCTGTGTCCTCTCTAAAAGCTCTGGGCAGCACGGGGGACAGTCTTGCACAAAGCATGTCACAGTTGTGGTGAAATAACCTTCCGAGTTAAGAAGTACTTTGAGGGTTAGGACCACCTGGGACAAAGAATTGCCTAAATGTGTTGACCCCATTTTTCATACTAGGGGTTGAGGAAGCAACAAGACTATTTCTTGGGAGAAATGACATGAAGATTATGTGTCACCCTGAAGACTCACACTCTTTGTTGACATGGCAAAAGGAATGCAGAAAGGGACCGTGGGCTCCAGTGCTTCAGTGGGCTCCATAGTCCAAGCTCTCATTCACACACTTCAGTTCTGTTAGTTATGTCAGAATTGGGCCAAGAGAGTTGGGGGAAGATCTGGGTTTGAATTCTAGACTCACCACTTGAGAGATGCCTATCGTTTCTGAGATGCAGTTGCCTGATCTGGAAAATTGGAGCGATCGTACCTATCACAGAGAGCTGGTAAGTAAGATAAACTACATAAAGCATGTAAGGAGTCTGGCACCAGGTGGGTCTATAATAAGCACCCAACATGTGTAATCTCCTCCTCTTTATTCCGTTTCCCCATGTCTGAGATCAATTAAGAAAAGGCACCGAAATACAGGGTTGAGTCATTTGAGACACAAACCTGAAGGTTGAGAGGAATTAGAAGGTCAGTCTGAGAGGACAAGAGTGGGCATTGTGCCTAAAGCCACCTGATAACCTCCTGGGCCTGACTGACATCCAGCACCGTGCATTTGAAGCAGAGACTGAGCAAGTGACTCAGTGGTGGCCGTGCCATCAGGTGACGTTCATGAAGGCGGGTCAGCGGCGTCATTTGGAGATTCGGCGCTGGAGCATGAAGTTCATGGTAGTCCTCTGGGGAGGAGGTGGAAATAGGGAAGAGGGGCAGTAAAGTCACCCCTGGGGATGGGGTGTGAAGTAGAGCACGTTCATAGGAGGAAAAGGTTAGGAACCTAATTATTGGGGAATTGGGAATCCCCCAAGACAGAGAAATTCCGACCCTATAAATGAACTAGGAGTTCCAAATTAACACACACACACACACACACACACACACACACACACACACACACACCGGAATGAGGGAGATATGGCTTAATTATAATCTGTAGAAAAAGAAGTGGGGATTTTCTTTGACTCAGTACAAGTCAACAGTGTGATGTGCTTACAAATCCAAGGAAACATTAGTTTTACTAGAAGTATCCTATCTTGATCTAGAAAGAGGATAGCCCCGCTAGTCCTGCTTCTTTAGGGTGCACAGAGACAGCTGGGCAGGTGGGTAGGTGAGCAATGATGGTGAAGGGGACAGGAAGTTGAACCACCTGGGAAAGTGTTGGAGGAAGTACAGAGGTTTAAAAGAGAAAAAAAAAAAAAAAAAGGCAGCCAGAGTACCTAGTAACAACCTTCAAATATTTGAAAGAGAATGTATCAGTCAGGGCTCACGGTTGCTAACTACAGAAACTGACTCTGGTTAACTTAGTCAAAAAGGAATTTGTTGGAAGGTTATTGGAGGACCTGTACCACCATCAGAGGACTGGAGAATCTGGTGGGGAAAATACTCGAGCCAAGTGAGGCTGGCAGCAGAGGATAGAACCGTGGTTACGCCACAAGAACCATCTAGCTAGGATGCCAAGCTGGCAGCCCCTCCACTGCTCAGTGTGGCCACCACTGCTGGACCCTTCTCTCTTCCATGGATGGTCCTGGACTGTGTGTGCCCCTCCCCTCATCCCTCATATTAAAAACTCTACTCGGGGCTTCCAGTTGGCTACATGACCGTGTGCGGGCTGTCTGCAGATGAGTAGACGGAATGCCCAGTCCTCTTCGGCTTCCACGATGGGAAGTAGGTCTCTGCCTCCCTCTAAGACTCACAAAATGAGAATAATCACAAAAGAAGAAGAGTTAGAGTTTAGGGCAGGCACAAACAAATGTGAAAGCAAAACCAGCTGCAAAGCAGCTATCTGATTACTTGTGTAAAACCCTAAGAGGTAGGAAAAAGATTGATAGATACATGCAATTGTGAAGCAGATATTCATTTGTTCAAAATATGCTTCTAATGAACAAAACTGGGCCAACATGACTGAGTTGCTTTGGTAGTAGCGAGTTCCCCACTCCTGGCAGAATGCAAGAAAAGGCTGGTGACCACTTGGTGAAAGTTTTCCTCTGTAATAATAAATTTCTAGTAATAAATCATCTAGTTATAGGGAATTCCCTGGTGGTCCAGTGGTTAGGACTCAGCGCTTTCACCACGGCGGATCAGGGTTTGATCCCTGGTCGGGAAATTAAGATCCCGCAAGGCTCATGGCACGGCCAAAAAAAAATCATCTAGTTATAAACCAATGTATTTCTTTCAAAATTATTCTTTCTACATTATAACAAAGCAGGAGAATATTCCAGAAACTCTTAAACCCTAGACCTTGAAACAACTCGCATGTGCTTGGGTACAAATGTGGAAAAGCTGTGAATCCCTTGACATTTTCTAACAGATTTAGAGGATGGGGGTGGAGAGCAGAGGGTGAGCATGTGGCTCCTCTCTCCCCAGAAGTACCAGTCAGTCATCCATGCCAGGAACAGGCAGGTTGGAGGTGTGGGAAGTTTCTGGCTACTAAATTGGTCCCTAAGACCGCCAAAAGGCTGGAAGTTAGAAATGGCCCGGGGGTAGAGGAAAGGGAGAGAGAATAATTCTACTGCTGCCAATGCCAGGACAGACTTCCCACCCTCCTGCCACCTCCCACCCCAGAAGGGAGGCCCCAGCAGCTAATTGCACCTGGCGCCTGGGGAGCGACATCTGGGGTCACTGGTGTTTGGCTGTTCCTCTGCCCGGTTCCTTTACTCTGTGTGCTTGGGTCAATTTCTTCTCTGTTGCCCATAAATATTTACAGCTCCTACATGCCCTCGCAAATTGGATTAATCTTAGCATATTTCTGGGACAGAGATGCTCCTGTCCAACCTGAGTCCTGAGGAATAGGCAGGAGCACTTTTTTTTTTTTTTCCGTTTCTACTGATTGAGCTCAAGGAGAGAAAGAGAGAAGAAGGGAGGGGGAAACAGAAGAAGGGAAAGAGAAAGAGGGAAAACAAATATTAAAAATTTTAAATGTGAGCCAAATGTCAAAGAAGATATGAGCTCAGTGTCTGGGGAGCAAACTAGGAGAATGGGGCTTGCTGAGGATTGTATCAGTACCACCAAGTCAGGGTGTGAAGAGAGTGGGTGAGTCCAAAAATAGATTGAACCATAATCTCAGTTCCAGAGCACAACGTCAAGAAACTGAAACCCTCTTACCCAGGTAAAGGAAAGAAGGAATGCCTCGCAGTCTACAACATTCTGGAAGTGAAAGGACAGATAAAAGAGTTTCTGAGCAAGGCTATTAGTGTGGATAATTACCATAATCATTCAAGTTTTATTTAAATTCATATGATATCTTCGGTAAAGGAATTTTAAAGCAGTTGAACTGCCAGGCACTCCTTCCTTGCAAATTTTAAACTGCCTGAGGTTTCAATCTTTTCAGATATTCACCATTTTCTGTTAAGAAAATGCCTTTCCTTGAAATGTTGACTGTTAAGGAAATTTATCTTTTCCTTCAGTCTTCACAGGAATGTGGGCGATTAGCCACGGATCCCTTCTCTGTCTAGCACCAGGCATCAGTCGCCCAGCTACGCAGAGGCCATTTGAATGGAACTGCAGAATAATCTTTGGGAGAAAAAGCCAGCTCACAGGAGTGGCGGCAGGCCCATTGTGCTGAGTTAAACACACTGGAGAGACTCTGGTTGGCGGCGGGAAGTGTGGCGTTAATGACAACAGTGGCTGCAGAGGTTAATATCAGTCTACCGGAAGTTTTGCAATTACTGTTCCCTATTACATCTTAATTAAAGACCCTAAATGGCTTTTTTTTTAATTAAATATTTTTGTTTTGTTGGCAGCAGAAGACCTTTAAACCCTTTAAGCCTAAACATTATGGGAACTCCAATATATAAAACAGATAATAATCTCTAAAATTTATACAACATTTTTCATGTACCGAGTTTTAGATATTAATGTATTAAATCCACATAACACCTTGTAAAGAAATATTATTGTCATCTCTATTTACAGGTGGGGAAATAGAGGCGCATAAAAGGAAGGCAATTTGTCCAAGATCATGCAGCTAGGAAATAGTAGGACTGCGACTGGAAGCCAGGCAGTCAGCTTCAGAACCCTCTTGTGCTGATGTGGGAGTGGAGGACACTGGGCCCGGGCCTTATCCCTCTCTCCTTGCTCTACAAAACACTCTGGGTTCTGTAAAACACAGCTCAAAAAGCGACTCGGACAGTTCAACTCTCTTCTTTTAGGGGTGAAGACATTGAAATCCAGAGAGGTAAAGTGACTTTCCTAAGATCTCACAATCAGCAAGAAAAGGTCACTTACATCCTGTTCTTTAAGTTAAAGACTTACCAGTTTCTCTCCTGATAGGCAGGCTCTGTATTTTCTGCTGAGAAAAACGCCTGGAAGGTGTATGAGGGTATCTTGAAGAGAGTTTAGATGGATGCAGGAACCCGATTAAGTGTCAAAGTGATCGAAGAGCAGCTTAAGGGAAAACCCAAATTAACTAAATTATCTTTCACTTCCTCCTCTTTCTTATATGAAACCGAATAAGATGAGGGCAAATGAGAACCAAGCCATAACTTGTCATTCAGTTACTCAACAAATGATGATTGAGAGCCTACTGTGTGTCATGAACTGATCACATGCAGAAACAGCCCATGTGTCACATATTAGGTGTGGGGACACCGTGGAAAATAAGTCAAGATCCTGCCCTCTTAGAGCTCACATTGATCAGTGGGAGGACCAGTTACCTTTGCATAGATATGGTCTTGAAAGGGCTTAGAGCCAGTCTTTACCCTGGCCAGCTGCCTTGTGGCTGTGGCCGTTTGTCATCAGAAGACCAAGTGAGAGGATGGATGGTCTAGAATAAATCCATCACTGTTTTTGAGATGTTCTTGTCTTCTTTATGGTGAACCATTAGGGGATTTGTTTAAAAGATTTTACCTTAACAATTTAAAGCTCCGTGTCTTACTTCATATCTGTGTAGTGAGTACGTGTAACATGTTTTATTTCTATGGAAGCATACAGTAATCTTTCAGGAATTGACAGCATCCTTTTCTGTCCATTAACTCCAGGCAATGGTCTATTACCATTGATGGAAAATGCAATACTTTACAGTTTTCAAATCATTCCTAGAGCTTGCTGATGACAGAAAGTTTAGTAACAAAAATGTGATCATTAATAATGTTATATTTTTATGTGGACTAAATTATAATATATATAACTATGCAGTCATTCAACAAATATTTATTGAACCATTTTGTGTTAATTTGGAAGCCTTCAACTGCAAATAATTGAAGTTGAAGGTGGCTTCAACAGTAAATGTAATTTGTTGGATTACATAACTGAAAACATTCAGGGTTATTTCAAGCTTCAGAATGGTCTGATCAGGGCTCTGTTTCTTTAAACTTCTCTCAGCCCTGGTTTTCCTTTTGGTACTGCCTTTATTCTCAGGCTGGTTTTTCTCCAAGTAGAAAAATGGCTGTTTACTTTAAAACAGTTTGTATCCATATCTGCCACAGCACTCTAGAGTGAGAAAGAATTTCTCTCCTAATCAGCAGAGGTCTGGGCTTCACTCCTATTGGACCAACTTGGGTCATGTGCCTTCTCTAGACCAATCACTGTGGATAGAAATTGGGATTACACTGATTGGTCTAGGCTATCTAGGATCCACCCCTGGAGCTGGAGGAGAGGTAGACAATCCCATACAAACCGCACAGCTGCTAGCCAGTGGAGGAGAAATGGTTGCCGGAAAGCAGCTCAACTCTGTTTTAACCTACTTCGTGCCATATTCTGCGCTAGGCTTTGATAGTATCACCGTGAACAATCCAGTCCAGCCAAACACCCATAAGCAGACCTTTAAAACATTCATAGCACAACTTTGAGATTCTTAAAATGTGAGGTGCGGCAAAACTCCAAATTGCTGCTCTCAAATTTCTAGAATGATTTCCCAGCCGACAGCACGCAGTGAAGGAATTGCCATCAGGAGTCAGCAGGCTTGTTCATTTACATGCCCAACAAGTAGATTTTGTGTCTGAGACCCAGAATTAAAGGAAGCACAATCAGTAAGTTCACTATGAAGATTTAACAAGCTTCCTATCTGATTCTGCTTAAGATTTTCAGTTGGAAGCAATAAGCTCCCCAAGTGGAGATAATATATTTAAAGATTTAGATAAATCAAACTGAACTATTGATCTAGATGACTGCATTGTGTGTTAAACCCAAGTCTTAACCAGGCTGGTCTACAGCAAATGGGAGAAGGCACTGCCGTACGGCCATTTCCCCAGTCGTCTGGTACTTTTCTGTGTGATAAGTTGTGTCTGCAGGGTCACCTGGCAGCCTGCATGTGTGACACTGTGGTCACTAGTGGGTGCACCATGACATTAAGGCTGGAACTGACGAGAGTGCAGAGGCATCCTGAAAATTCTTTTCTTCACAAGTGGCTGAGGGGTATGCAAGTTCTATCTATTCAATAGGAACATACAGCCACTGAAGCATGCTGTATTCCTGAAAGTCTTTAAATTGCTGTCTGAGTAACACTCTTGAGATGCATCTTATTTTTATTTATTTATTTATTTTTGCGGTACGTGGGCCTCTCACTGTTGTGGCCTCTCCCGTTGCGGAGCACAGGCTCCGGACGCGCAGGCTCAGCGGCCGTGGCTCACGGGCCCAGCCGCTCCGCGGCATGTGGGATCTTCCCGGACCGGGGCACGAACCCGTGCCCCCTGCATCGGCAGGCGGACTCTCAACCACTGCGCCACCAGGGAAGCCCGAGATGCATTTTATTGATTTCTAAGTTACATGATGCTATAGCTTAAACAGTGATCTTTGTCTTATTCACAGTCTTAGCAAAGACTGCTAGAAAGAAAGCATATGAAATTTGATGCCCTAGGGCGATAATATCAAACCTTATTCAATGAAGTTCCATAAAATTCAGCCCCTGCCTTTAGTCTATTACTGTTACCATCACTAGCCTTGTTACTATTACTGTCACTACCATGACACACGCGCATTGTTCATCACCTTATTTTGAGATTCTTGGTCAACTTTGAGAGAACTGCAAAGATGTGAAAAATTAGATATTGAAGTTGAAAGAAAAGAATAAAGGTTATTAAAGTTAGTTTAGAGCAAATCCTGCCTTTTTCCAATGAATCATAATTATAAAATAGGTACTTTGGTACAGTGTTTCCCTTTTAATATGTTTGCTATAACACTGGGAGTGGATAAGTAATAGTGGACCTCAGATGACTCAATGAGCGAGAGGGACAAATCTTTTTACAGAGGGGAACAGGGCTATTTCACTGCTAAGGTCAGATCTCATAATCCTCCTAGTTAAGAGAACTATGGATGCCCTCAAAGGCACAAAGGGATAGCATTCTGCCTATTAAGTGTGCTTCTGCATTAATCTAGAAATTCTTTGTTGATAACCAAATGCACAGCAACCACATTTAAATTTCAGAACATTACAATTAGATGTATTTGAATAAAGAAGAAAAAAAGGGAACCCGAAGCTATTAAGTGGAGCTTTTAAAGTCATGGCCAGGTGCTATTTCAACACAAACATCTCAATTATATCCCAGTTAAAGTAGATAGAATCCTCTAGTCTCTTCAGGAGTTGTACTTGGAATACGAAATGGGAGTTTTGTGTAGTTTTTCAGGTGTGATGTTTTTTAAAATTTTTGCAAGTAATATTTTCAATGCAGTTGCTTTTGAACAGGGCAGTGGGGGAAGCCAAGTTAGGTTAACAGATCAACCATAGCAAATTCCAGAGGGTCCTTTGCTAGGTGAGAGGGAGTCTGAGGCTTTGCCATGTGGCTGTGTGGCTCCACCAAGTTGCTTTGCCTGTTTTTTGCAGGGGTTTGTGGTGTGTATTCACTGACACTTCGGTGGCTGCAGGCTGAGGATGGCTCTTAGGCAGGCTCAGCCAGCTTGGCATGCTCTAAGCTCTGGGAAGTCCACAGTGTTTTACAAAGAGCAGGTGGGCAAGAAAGCTCAACACTGCAGGGCACATTGTGCAGCTGTGAGAGGTGGAATTCCCCTCAAAAGGATCGGCACTGCTTTGAAAATAAATTCATCATTAAAATAGAAGGATTTCTGAAGGAACACAGGCCTTGATTGGTTTCAAATTAACTCTTTGTACTCATCTTTCATTCATCCTTTAAGAGAATGTCTTGGCGTTTTCCAGGGAGATAACACAAATAATCCTTGACATCTTTTCAAGGAGGAGAGTGAAATGTTGGAGCACTTACGCCACTGCATCTGCTTTCCATTCCCCCTGCGTCTTGCTGCTCTAATGTGTGGCTGGGAGGGACCCTGGCTGCAGTTCAGGCGCTCTGTTTTGCTTCATGTTCAGTATTTAGAAAAAGAGGGATGTGCTTCTCCCTGAAAGGAGGGTCTGCGCTTATTCTGAAGGTTAGATGGTTGTCCCTTCCTCCTCCCCTTTTCCCTTTCTTCCTTCCCCTCTTTCTGGGTCTGTCTCTTGCCTCACACTCCCTCCCCCTGCCCCCCTCCCTGAGAGTCAAGAATGGCCTTGCTTCTGTTCTTTTTGCTACTAATTTAAAGCCTTTCCTCTCCCTTGTGGAAAATATCTGGTAACACTGTTTTCTCTGAGGGAGGCTATTTGTATATCTTCCCTCCTCGAATCCCATAAACAATTAAATGCAGAGCAGGCTAGCCGTGGAAACCTTTCTGGCTACTTAAGTGAAGTTTCCTAATCCTTTTCTGCAGCGACCCAGACCCAAGCTCTGGGGCCCATTCATCTGCCGTTTCTCCTCAAGCACTTTGATCTCAGGCCTTCATTACAGCTCATTTCAGCATTAAGGATGATCTGAATTCATGAGCTCTTCCCTTCCTAATAAGTGCCATTCATATCCATCCTCAGGAGCGACCACAGCTCACGGAAAACTGGTTCAAACCACACGCAAAAGAATAATGGACTAGCTTCAAACACAAGTGAAAAACGGGGGTTTTATTAGCAGAATGAACCTTTGAATGAGAGGCTTCATTAAACAGAGGAGTCTCGTTTTCAGGGCACTGTTAAATCCACCAATTGCCACTCTGAGAATAGTAAGTGTGATTATTTCATTTTTTTCACTTAGACATCCTGAGGTAGAGAAGAGACTGAATATGCTCACTGAGCCCAAGGCAGGGCTAGAGTTGATCTGGGGTTTATTTAGCTTCATAGATTTTAAACCAGAGACGCTTCCACATGTCTTTCCCATTTGATTGTCTGGAGTGAAGTGTGCCACTCCTAAAAAGAACCTACTCTTTTTTTCATTTCCTTTAAAAAAAAAGAAATTTAATTTGGATTCAGCTAATACCCTTATAACTACTAAAGCTGTCAAAAGCAAAAAGAGGAACAGATAATTAGAAGATGATGGGAGCCGGCACACAGCTGAATCGAGGGAAAGACAGACACAGAGGAAGGCGGCAGAAACCACCACCTAATCCATTAGTAGCCTTTGCTATCATTGTGTTTTGCTCTGGCTTTAAACTGGTGAAAGCACAAAGGAGACACTATTAAAGTCTTAACGCCCGCAGAAGAAAGTTCATCCTGGATAACTGCGGGTAGGGTGCCCCAGTGCTGCCCGCCTCAGTGAGCACTGGGCAGATTTTAACTTAGCACTTAGTAGGAGCTAAATGTCAAGGACATTGCCGAAACAGTGGGAAAGAGTAGGTGGCCTTCCTTTAAATTCCTTTAGGGCTTCCCTGGTGGCGCAGTGGTTGAGAGTCTGCCTGCCGATGCAGGGGACGCTGGTTCGTGCCCTGGTCCGGGAAGATCCCACATGCCGCGGAGCGGGTAGGCCCGTGAGCCACGGCTGCTGAGCCTGCGCGTCCAGAGCCTGTGCTCCCCCACGGGAGAGGCCACAACAGGGAGAGGCCCGCGTATCGCAAAAAAAAAAAAAAAAGTCCTTTAAAGCTCCTAAATAGCACTCCCTGCTCCTACTCTACTGGTTCATTTTCTCCCCACCACCCAGTCTTCTGGACCCTTCCCCACGCCCCCCCATCCTGGTCCTGCCCCCAGGACTCCTGAATGCGGACTCCGGAGGCTGAGCACCGACCACAGGCCCAGGCTCCCTTCTGGGGCGGGAGCGGTGGTGTGAGAGCAAGTGTGCACAGCAGGAGGACTGAAGGCCCTCCAGGAGAGCAGGATTCAGGCAACAGTGCCTCCGAGGACCCCACAGGCCCCACCCGTGCCCTGGCCCTGCAATGGCTTCATAGTCAGATTTCAGAAGGGAAGCGCTTCACCATGTCTCCAGGCACCCTCCAGGTCCTAAACGGACGGCTGGTCCTCGTGCATCACCTTCATTCCCATCCGCACACTTCGAGAGGCTAAAATTAAAATTAATGGCAGGAAGAGCAGCTTAGACATCCCCCTCACTGAGCCTTTCAATTAAGGTTACTGATCAGATCTTAGATTTCCTTACCACATTAAAAAAGACTCAGGCTTCGCTCATGTGAGTGGTTGTTTCTCCCCCAACACCCCACCCCTTTGGCCCAGCCCGGTGTTTTTAATTTTGCCGTGCTGCATAAGCAAGCACTGACGCCGGAGCAGATGGAAGGATCCTGGACGCCCCTTCTATGCGGGGCCAGAAACAAGGCGATTACGGTCAGTCCTGCCCCGACAGAGCCATCCCTCCCTAGAGCTGTTCTCACTTCCTGCCCCGTGAAGGCCCAGTGGCCAGTTGGATCGAGATTTACACGTAATCGTCGTACTGTTAAGGGTGTAAACAATTTCTCTTTTTTACAACTGGCTTAAAAGAAAGAATATCAAGACATTGTGTATCTTTCATGACAATCACTAGAACAAACTGCTATTTCTCTTTCTCTGTGTGTGAGCCTTGTAATGAGACTTCTTTGCTCGCTGGGACGTTATCTGGCCACATTCATGTGTCTGTAGTCCTTGAAGGGCAGACATGTTAGAAATAGGATTGTCTCTGGGCCCAAATGTTAGACCAATTCTATGGAGCACAAATTAGTGAATTTGACCCTGAACAGAAAGTCAGTGTTAATAATCTAGCTCTTTAACCGTCACTCCAAGGCCTGAATGCTTTGGTTTGAGTTCCCACAACTTATTAAGAATTACCAGAATGCTTCTGTTTTTGCTATGTAGACCTGTTACACTACACCTGAATAGTTAATTGTTTAAATTGGCCACAGTGGGCCTTTAAGAGGGCTTAGGAGCAAAGGACTAGTAAACCCAGGTCTTTGTAATTCATGATGCTGTAGGTAGGCAACAAGAAATTAGAAGGACCATTTTTTTTTTCCAGCTGCTTCTCGTTCTACCACATACAAAGAAACAATCACGATTTGTCGTTCATTTCCTCCTCTTCTTTTGACTTTTATGTGCTAAGTTCAGGACGGAAGGTGGGCAAGTATTAATATCATTTCAGAGACCAGACAGCTGAAACACAGAGTAAATCAACACAGCCAAGGTTGTATAAATGAACTCATATCTGGGAACTCCCGACTGCCAGCCCTAAGAAAAGAGTGGTTAAGAATAGAAGCTCTGGGGCTTCCCTGGTGGCGCAGTGGTTGAGAGTCCGCCCGCTGATGCAGGGGACGTGGGTTCGTGCCCCGGTCCGGGAAGATCCTACATGCCGCGGAGCGGCTAGGCCCATGAGCCGTGGCCGCTGAGCCTGCGTGTCCAGAGCCTAAAAAAAGAATGGAAGCTCTGGAGTCAGGATGTTCACTTAAAATGCTGGTTTTCACATTCTTAAAAGCACAGGTTAGTCATTACAGCTCTCTGAGTCTCAGTTTCTTCATCTATAAAAAGGGAGTGTACTAACACTACCTCATAGGACTGTGGTTGTAAGGGTTAAAAGAGCTAAGTATGTGAATCTTTTAGAACGGGGTTGGTCTAATACATAGTGAACACCCAATAAATATACTTGTATTACTACTATTGATGAGGAAACCGAGGATCAGAACTGTTGAGGAATTTCCCAAAAGAAGCCACACAATTAGAGGGAGAGTACCACAGCCAAGGCCATGTTTTTGTTTTTGTAGCTTTTGTGCCCATGCCCTAGCGAGAGCTCTTATTTCTTTTCCAAATACAAGTGTGAATTTCCTCTGAGCATTGTTGTTATTCAGTTTGGTCAGATTCCTAAGAATATACATATTTTAAAGCAGGATTAGCTTGCAGAAGCAGCCAAATGGAGAGCTGGTTGGAGGATTCCTCCTAATACTGATTCAAACATAAATTTTAACAGCGGCTGAATGCATCAAAGTACAAGGGCTCTGTTTAGTCGGGTACCAAGTGGTTCCAGCAAGTATTTTTCCTAAGGGGCACCCAGGCTGATGCAACTTCAGTTGCTCTAAAAGGCTATACCATTTGGAAATGAGTGAGCAGTCAGATTTGCCAAAAAACATATCTGCAATTCTAAATCCATCATTCCAGCAGTGCTCATAAAACAAGGTCCAGATTTATTTTCCACTTGGTGTTTGTTCATCTCATTAATTATATTCATATCTGCTTCTTTGAAGTTATTGAGACTATTGGGAAATGTAAAAGAAAGCTGTATTGATTTCAGTCTTAATATCATTCCATCTTTATATCCTTCATCTATGAGCTCTCAGGCATGTTGAGTGACATGTGGTGGCCGGTATAGTATGTCGGGCACAGAGTAGGGCATTATCAACAGAACCCAGGCTCTCCAGATCTGCAGTCTCTTTGGTGAGAGGGTTTAGATTTAGAACGTCTGGATTGTATTCTACGAAAATCTCCACAGCCTTTCCTTTCAAAATCAATTTCAGTTGTCAAAAAAAGGGGGGGGAGTGGTGGTGAGTCACTTTGAAATCATATAGCTTATTATTATCATCATTTTTTAAAAACTTATTACAATAGTTTTTCTCCCAAGGGAGCTGAGTTGATTTATAACCCCACCTTCCTTATCTCAACATGTGGCTGAGTTCAGAAGGGAATTAAAATTGGGGGATTTTTTTCCCCTTCAGGAAAAACTGATAGAACACACCCCAACCTCATTTGCAAGTTGAGCAGGAACTTTTTTTAGCCCCTTGAACTTACTTCAGAAATGCCTATGTAGCAACTAAGGTCATGCCTCTCCCCAAATTTACAAAATTTCCCCGAGTACTTTGGAAGTGAGACCTACCTGGGAACGGTCTTTGCAACTGTGGGATGTAGGCTCCACAGCACTGCAGTCTATGCTGGGTCAAATGTAACTTCTTTGAAGGTAAATATTCTTATCTGACTTGTTCGTTGTTGACCTAAGCACCTAGAACAGTGCCTGGCTCATAGTAGGTGTTCAATATTTGTAATGTGAGAGAATGAATGAAGAAGTAACAGAGAGTGAGAGCTCGGAGCAGGGCTGTGGGTTCAAACCTTGTACTCATGAGCTTGGTGGCATTGATTAGCCTGTGTAGCTGCAGCATTGCCATCTGTAAAATGGGTGTAATGATAGTGCCCACTGCTTCAGATTGTTGGGAGGCCATGCACGGAGAAGACTTACTGGGCTTCTGAATATGTGAATTCTCCATACATGTTTCATATTCTTGCAAATCCTCCAGATCTGGATGCAAAGATCCCTCTCGAGTTCAGGTATTTGGGGCCCATGAGGCGCAATCCCGAACTGTGCTTCACATTAACACATCAAAAGTGACCCTCACCCTTTGTAAAGGAAAAGACCCCTGTCTTCCCCGGCTTTTCAGCAGTGGTGGGAGCAGCCTCTTCTGTGTCCCCAGCCGGGGCTCAAATCACTCCTGGGCGAAAGGTCTGTGTCATGTCATCCCAGGCACAGCAAAGAGAGAGGAAGAAACTGTTTTCAGCTTGGATGACGGATGGCCTGGGATTATTATTCTTCGGGTTCCAGGACACAGTGCTCCTATTATTTCCAGAGAGCTTTCATTTATTTTTTCAACATTGAAAGCTCATGCCAGTATGGTGGTCTGAAACCTCATGGCAGCATGTATATGAGACGATCATATTCCAACCTTGATTCCCTTAAACAGGGTGCTACTGTTGCAGAAAGGAAGTTCCAGAGGTAACTATTCCCCTGTGACTCTCATGTGGTCAGCGGAACTGTCTTATGCAAAGTAGGCTTTGAAAAGGTGTTTGCTGGCTGAAATATAGGGGCTGCCATTCCCAGCTGGCTTGTTTGCCCATCCCGGCCAGAACCCTGCCTCTCACTAGTGGCAACACCTGATATGCCAGAAGAAGACAGATCTTTCCTTTAGCTCCCTTTCCATGAACCAAAAGAGGCATCCTCCTCCCACCTCTTTTGCCCTTTCAGAATAGACTGAGGGAGCGAGGCGTGGGTATGGCAAAAATCGGATGATGGAAAACCACTGTAGCCCACGTGTACTGGGAGGGCAGTCAAAAGTAGAGGAGGATCTGAGGACTTGGTCTGATGGGAGGGGGCGTGCAAAATGCCTAACAAGGGTGAGGTGGGTTTCTTAAATGCATGAAGAGGGCAGGTGCGAGGCAGAAATACTTAGAGAGGGGTAGAGACTGGGGTAAACTGCAAAGTGAACATCTTACCCAAGAAGGATGGCCACGACTCAACTTCATCTCACTGTGTGTGGGAATTCAAGCCTGGTGTGGCCAGCCCTTTGGATTTTTAAAGCAAAGAATCCATTTTGTCTGTGAAACCTCTGAAACCGTAAACATTAACAATATATTTGGGCTTCCCTGGTGGCGCAGTGGTTAAGAATCCCCCTGCCAATGCAGGGGACACGGGTTCGAGCCCTGGTCAGGGAAGATCCCACATGCCCCGGAGTGACTAAGCCCGGGCTCCGCAACTACTGAGCCTGTGCTCTGGAGCCCACGAGCCACAATTACTGAAGCCCATGTGCCACAACTACTGAAGCCCGCGCGCCTAGAGCCCGTGTTCTGCAATAAGAGAAGCCACCGCAGTGAGAAGCCCGCGCACTGCAACGAAGAGTAGCCCCCGCTCGTCGCAACTAGAGAAAGCCTGCATGCAGCAACAAGGACCCAACGCAGCCAAGGATAAATAAATAAATAAATAAAATTAAAAAACCCAATATAGTTATTATTATTTTTAATTGGTGTACAGACCAAAGAAAACATGTCTCTGGGACTTTAGATTTCTCTGAGATGAACATGTATTCTACAGTTATTTGCTGGGCACCTATGATGTGTCTGGCACTGTATCAGGAGCAGTAGATATAAAAATGCAAAAGACACGGTTCACATTTTCCAATATTTTGTTAAGTGAAGGAGTGAGACACAGAAACAGATTAATAAATAAAAAGTGCTGGACTAGGGTGAAATGATGAAGATCAACTGGACAGTAAAGGAAGGGACCGTCTCAGTTTCCAAGGCAGGAGGTTGTCAGAAACCATGAGGAGGGTTTTACCTGCAGGAGAGATGGGGAGGGTGGCGGTGATCAAGGGCATTCATGGCAGAGGGAACATAGGCGTGTGTGTGGGGGACGTGCACAGCACATTTGGGAAACCAGAAGTAGGCTTGCTGGGCTGGTGTGCAGTGCAAATGGCAGGTGACGAGGCTGGTGCTGCCTGGTGCAGCCTGACTTTTCTGGGTCTCAGGTTGATTCAAAAACGTCAGAACAGGGCTTCCCTGGTGGCGCAGTGGTTGAGAGTCCGCCTGCTGATGCAGGGGACACGGGTTCGTCCCCCGGTCCGGGAAGATCCCACATGCCGGGGAGCGGCTGGGCCCGTGAGCCATGGCCGCTGAGCCTGCGCGTCCGGAGCCTGTGCTCCGCAACGGGAGAGGCCACAACAGTGAGAGGCCTGCGTACTGCAAAAAAAAAAAACAAAACAAGCAAAACAAAACAGAACACACTTCACTTACTTTCAACTCTCACTGGGGCACCGTGGCTGCCTAAAGGACTGTTGGGGAGCCCTCATGAATGTGTTTGCCGTTATCCATGTGCAGCCCACATCTGCAGCCATTCGGTCTTTCTTCACCATCTGCATTCCTCGTTCCATTGTAACAGTATCCATTCAGCATCTGGGCACTTCAGTACCCGTCCGTGCCTAGCATCTGTTTACAGTTGTGTAGGAGTGCTGAATGGCAGCAACACTACTTTTACCAACAGCTAAAATTCTAACATTAGGTAATTGGATAACTTCCCCCAAACTTTAAAAACCATCTGCCAGATTCATATGGAAGGCCTTGACAATCTGTATGATTCCATTTTACTGATCCTGTCTAATAAGATTTTGTTTATTTGTTTCAGTGTCTTGCCTTTGTCCTCCTACCCTGAGTTGTATAGGCCATCAGACCATCGTCCTGATTAAAATAGATGTACGCTGCCTTTTCTCACACAGGCTGTAACTACAGGGCAGCATAGCACGATGGTTAAGCATTTGATTCTGGTGCTAGGGTTGAAATCCCAGCTCCACGTCTGACCTGCGATGAGAACATGGGGTGGCAACTTCACTGCTACGGTTTGAACTGTGGTTCCTAACGCCCTCACCCCTGCAACAAAAATTCGCGTGTTGAAGCTCTAATCCTCAATACCCAGGAAAGTGACTGTATTTGGAGACAGGGCCTGTAAAGAGGTGATTACATTAAAATGAGGCTGGTAGGGTGGGCCCTAATCCAATCCAACTTGTGTCCTTATAAGAGGAGGAAATTTGACACACAAAGGGACACCAGGGATGTGTATGTGCAGAGGAAAGACCATGTAAGGACAGAGAGGGAAGGTGGCCACTTGCAAGGCGAGGAGAGAGGCTTCAGGAGAAACCAGCCCTGCTCACACCTTGATCTCATCCTTAATCTTGATCTTCCAGCCTCCAAAACTGTGAGAAAATACATTTCTGTTGTTTGAGCCACCCGGTCTGTGGTATTTTCTTATGGTGAACTAATATATTTCTCTCTCTATGTCGGTTTCCTGTAAAAACCTCACAGGGCTTTTAGAAACGTTAAATGAGCTAATATAAGGAAAACACTTAGTACCTGACACACAGATGCATATAAGTCTTAGCTATTGTTAATAGTAATATTATTATTTCTAATGGCCCCAAGTCAAAGAAGAGAACAGGTGAATAAGATTGTATCTTCATCTGGCCCACATCCTTTTCCAGCTCTATACCTGAAATGTGCAATTTTTGTAGGAGGATAAAGTAGATCAGATGAAAACGGTTAAAGAAACGCTTTAGCACTAGGCATTCGGGTGTGGAATATTTCTTCTTCTTTGTATTAACTGCTCTGTGGAATTCTAGAATTTACTCTCAGATTGGTTAGAATAGGTTTCCTCTCTAGACTGAAGTAGTAATAATCTCATTTGCACCAACTCCAAAGCCCTTTGAAGTTAAACATTGAGAGAGAGGATGGCAGGCCCACTCAGCAGAGATTAGATCTTGTTTTAAACACTAGCTGCTCTGAGAATAATTTCCTTAATTAATATTCACAAGATATCATACACTTGAGACTATATTTTCATGTAACCTACTTGCATATAATTGTTCTTGGCTAAGGCTCTTCACTGCGTTTGTATCTTCCTTTTGTGTCAGTATTCAACAAAATCATTTCCATCTAAAAGCAGTGCTGAAGGGGGTGGGAGGTCGGTTAGGTCTCCCCTTCTGTGCGAAAGCTAGCACACATGGGCTTTCATCTCATTTCTAAAGTTAATATTGTTTTGTGCTTATTCCCATTCTTAACTGGATGCACATGGTTCCCAGACCCCCTCTCCCTTCTGGACTCAAGGCCCGGACATTTTCAGGCGCTGCCCTCTTGTCGTCTCATGCCACATGGCAGAGTGTTTATCAATGCCCCTACAGCTTCAGTTGGCCCAAGGGTCTTCAAGCCTCGAAGGAGCCACATCTGCAATCAGTCACAGCTTCTGAGGTTATCAATGCAAATCTGGGTCGGGCAATCAAATATCCTCAACAGCAGGGACTTCAGGTTACTCCAGAGTTGGCTTGCCCAAAGATCGGTGAAAGGAGCTAGAATGACTTGGAAAGAAATCCTACTGCTTGTCTAATTTCAAAGCCTTACAGGTATCGCATACATCTCTGAGCAAGCTGAAAAATTGTCTACATTTTAAATACATCTTTTTTAAAGTTTAATCAAATTTGCTCATTTAAAAGTCACAGTGAGTATCCTCTGTTTGCAAGCGATGCCTTTTATGGTAAAAGAGCACCACTGCCCACCCCCCCCCACACAAACTGGCAGAAATAGTTTTTGCTTGTTTGTTTTGTTTTTGTAGCTGTTGTGTATAATTTTTAAACAGTTGATAACATCTTTACCATCAAACAATCAATGGTTGAGCTAACTCTTAGGACAAATTACATTTACTGTTGTAAAGGTATAAAATACTTGAATACTTATTTATAATGTATATGTTACTATATATCAAATATAGTATATACTATATACATCTGTGGCAACTAAAGAATGTTGCTCGCCATCCGGCTCTACAAGGACTGAGTCATTAGTCTCTGCAGTCACTGACCTTTAACACACCCTGAAAGAAGTGCAGGGCAGAGATCAGGAACGAGGCACTCTGTGTTCTGAGAAAACTGGCAGAATAGGCCTTCGGATAGTTAGATATTTTCAGGAGAAAACTTTATGAACCCCAACTTTTACATCTTCCCATACTTAGAAAAGCACTAAAACCATTAACTAGGGTATGTGTTCCTCATCATGAGCAGCCACCTTCTGCTGAGATGTGTGCTTGGTACTGTCTTTGCTAAAATCACGTATGTACTGACCTCTTTGGAACAGCTTCTCAGAGCTCTCTGAGAAGCTGTCTCCCAGGCTACAGTTGTCAGTAAGACACTGAATGAACTAGACTCACACCTTTTATGTTGTGCATTTTTTAAAGTTGACATATGTATATTCATCTATTATCTATCTATCTATCTATCTATCTATCTACCTATCTTTTACGTATCTACATATATTTCCCTCCCTAGATTCAGTAACTGCAAGACCAAATATCTTTAGTGCTGATAGATTATAAAGTCTTACATTGGGGATATCAAATATTTTCAAGGTTCTTGTTTGTCTTTAAGTTCCTGTTTGCTGGGTTCACCTAGAGGATAATATCTGCTAATGATTCTCGCTTTGAAATCATTACCCACCTAGGAATTTGCATGGGGGACATGACCTAGAACACCAGGCTGAAGTTACCACTGTCCAAGTTTGCATTGTGTACTGGCAAATAGTCCATGCTTCTCACTACACCGTCTCCTGAAGCTTCGCCGTATTAAGCCCTGGCCCTTGCTCTATGACGGCATCTCCTACTATTCACCTGTATGGCCACTGAAGTAATCCTTCCACCATTTTCACACCTGTCTAGATAAGCATTCAAATATCATGTGCAAGACAGTTGACAAAATAAGCGAATACAAGTGACTGAAATGTAGGAACGTTATTAGCTCAGCCTCACTCAGTTGAGATTCAATATGTCTCCAGTCGGGGCTTCCCTGGTGGTGCAGTGGTTGGGAGTCCGCCTGCCAATGCAGGGGACACGAGTTCGTGCCCCGGTCCGGGAAGATCCCACATGCCGCGGAGCAGCTGGGCCCGTGGGCCATGGCCGCTGAGCCTGCGCATCCGGAGCCTGTGCTCCGCAACGGGAGAGGCCACAACAGTGAGAGGCCAGTGTACCGCAAAAAAAAAACAAAAAACAAAAAACAAAAGTCTCCAATCAGATTGTCAAAGATGAAAAGATTTGGCAGTACAGCATGGAGGAGAGTCTGTGGTGATGGGCACTCTCCTGTATTGCTGGGGGGAGTGTAACTGGTACCATTCCAATGGAAGACAATTTGGCAACATCATTTGAACTATAACTGCACGCACGCTTTGACCAGAAATTCTGTTTCTAGGAATTTATCCTGTGGGTATGTTCCCACATGAGCTAAATGATATATTTAGATCATTCATTGAAGCGTTATTTGTGATAGAAGTTGGAATGTTCAAGAGTAAGGGACTAGTTAAATAAACTATGGGGCATCTGGCCAAAGGACTATAATGCAGCCACAGAAGAGAATGAAGACATTCTTTTCTTATCTGGAGGATCTTGAAGATATTCTTATAAGGGGAAAAAGCAAAGGGAAAGTATGAGGGTGAGTGGGAGACAATATAAATAACGATTGCTTGTATGTACATAGAGTATCGCTGGAAGGATTCTCAGGGAAATAGTTACCCTCTTTCCTGTGAGCGGGGGATGGTGCTGGGTGGCTTTGGGACAAGAATGGAAAAGAAACTGTCACTGTATGCCCTTTTGTAACTACTGGGTTTTGAAATATATGAAAGTTTTACCTACCAAAAATAGGAAGTGAAATAAAAATAAGACCATAAAAATCATGCATACATCTTACATGTTCATTTCTCTGATGCACAAATTATTTGAAATGTGGTAAAACTAGAGAAATTAGAGGAGAGAAATAAAAATTATTGAAGGACTTGGGGGAAATGGCTCTAAGAATCGGGATCATTTAGCTTCTGAAAGAAGAGGCCAGAGAAGATTTAATAACAGTCCTGAAATACCAATAAACAAGTGGCGGGGACACAAAGTTGCTGCTCTCTTGTGCTGGCTGTTAACATTAAAGTTTTGAATGAGTAAAATATAGACGTGAAATTCCAAAGTGAGATACCAGATCATCACTTGCAAATTTTCTAAAGGAAAAAAATTAAGAATTGACTCTGCAATTCCTGGACTCCCTCAGCCAGATTGAGGCCCAAGAGGGTTAGCATGTGTAGGAGAGGAAAAGGAAGTATTTGTAAGGAGCTTTCCATTCAAGAGAGCTGTTGGTACGCTGTGGTCCCCACTCACTCCAAGGCAGGGGTGCATCTCCCTTCAATGGATTTTCAGAGGAGCTGCCAGGGAATGGGTCAGAGGACAGGGTAGGCTTGGGTCTGGTCCTTGGGGACATTTAGAGGAAAGGAGAAGGCTGGTGAATGGCTTTGATGGCAGACTCAGGAGTGTAATGCTGAGTTGGGAATGGGCTACACATTTCATTTCTCAGGGTAAAGGATGCATGAGTGTTTCACAAGGACTAGGTGTGGGCCACATCTGAGAGGAGGAAGGCACTGTAGCCTTCTCAAATCCTGCACAAGAGGACTAGCCAGGAGAGCGAGAGGACTCCAGCTTCAGGCCCACAGGGAAAGGCTGCCAGAGGGGTTGCTAGAGGGTGGATCCCAGGGATGGGAATCTTGGAAAGGGTGAGTGTCAGTCATCTGCTAGTGTCAGAGAGCACAAAGCCAGTGGCCAAAGGACTGTTCCACCCACTTTCCTGGCCTTTCTTGCCTCTCTGTCACCTAGCTGGGGTCGGTGTGAGTGGCTGGGAGTAGGAGAAGAAGTGAGCAGAGGCCGCCCACACTCCCCTTCCCCTGGGACCCGCAGCCTTGAACCTCAGGCCTCAGGAAGCAGAAAGCGGAGGAGCAGTCTGGTCTTCAAGTGAAAACCCAAGAGCTGATTATCACCTTTGCCTGGATATATTCTCTTTACCGAGAGTTTAGGGTGGTTTGTTATCCCAGAATGAGCAGAAAATTCTTGGGGCCTGAGTTTTCAGCAAGTGGCGGAGGAGTAAGTTTTCAAGGAGACAAGATTCGAGGAGACAGAAACTTTCAAGGAGAGATGAGAATAAGATTAAGTTTTGGTTTCCTACCATGGGTCATGTATCCAGTGCATTGGTGAGATTTATTTGCATAAAACCAACAGAACTTGATATAAAGTGCAGTCAGAGACAGGGAGGCAGATTGGACGCCATGCAGAACTTTCTCTAAAATTTACAAGATATGATCTTGCTTACTATGGGAGATTGTGGTACCCTTCTATTTTTTTTTTGAGATACAACTTTACCAGTATTATTTTCCTTTCTTTCTTCTTCTTTTTTTTAATTTTCTTTTTTAAACAAGTTTTTTTTAAAGAGTTGAGTTAAGAAAAATTTAAAGTGAAAATTAGAACAAGTTGAATGAAAATTTGGCCCAGTTTGTGAAGATGGGAGGTAAATGAGGTTTGCAAAATACTATTCTAAGCAGAGTATGTAGAAAAGTGAGAAAGCAAAGTGCTGTGGAGTGCTATTCCAGGTTACCATGGAGGGAGCCTGTAGAATTATCCTTAGCTAAAGTTTGCTCATGATTAGTTCGGAATAATCCATAGATTTGTGACACTTTTCTAAATGATAGCTCTGATCAATTGAGTCTAATGGCTGGCTCAGAAATAAAGGCAGGAAGCTGCAGTGTAGGACTAAAAAAAAGGCAAAAAAAAAAATTTTAAGCTTTAAAATAAAAAGCGAAAAGTGAAAAAACAGAAGGAAGGCAGGGCGAAGGAGGAAGGAAAGGAGAAAGAATGAAAGGGAGGAAGAAAGAAAGGGAGAAAAAGAATGGGTTTCACACAGTAAAATATAGATTGTGACCACTCTGGCCCTTAAATCCATTTTGATGACTGGGGTTACCTCATAAGACAGCTCGATTTGCACTCTTGGTTTAAAATATTAATTAAGCTCTTCTGACTCCATAATTCTAGGCCCTTTACACACAGTCATTGTTCAGTTTTCCCTGTTATACATTAGAATGTACAGACACTATGATTTTATTTAGTTAATTTCAAGATTAAAGAATTCCTTAATTGTAGTCTTCCGTTAGTTCTTTGTAGTTGCTAAGACTGCATGCTTTATAGCTCAAGGGAAAACTTGTACTATTTGAGTCCCTGTTAGAAGTAAACCATGGGCTTCCGCTTCCAGGAAGATAGAGTAGACACACTTCTCTCTATTCCTCCCACTGAGTACAGCTAAAACCCCAGCATTGTGTATACAGCAAACCTAAGAAGACTCTGAAAGGTGGAGACAGGAGGGCAAACCAGCTAAGGAGTTTGGGAACCTAAAACAATGCAGTAGTGAGTTCCCTGGGCTTTCATTTTGCCTCGTATCTCCTGGACTAGAGGCTGAAGAAGTCAGCAGTTGGAAATACCAATGGGCACAGACCAAAAAAAGCCCCAACACAAGCTGGCTCTTTCTAACCAGTGGTCCAGGAATGGGACAGTGTAGCAAAATAGAAAACTTGTAAGTCAGGAACGTCTCTGCTTCAGCCAAAAACCACAGAAAAAAAAAACTGTGGCCCTCACCCCCTTCCACATAGTCTAGGCTGAATGGAGAGCCTAGATGTCCACTCTCACCAGCCTATGATGAGGTGCCCTAACCCCTGTGCCAAAATGGTGCCAGAGAAGGCCAAGTAGGGAGTCGGGACTTTCACCATGGCCCAGAGATAGCAAGGCCACTACCCCCAGTGGTATCAGTGCAGGCCATGTGGAGAGCAGTAGGATGTACTGTTACCTCTTCCAGGCAGAGATCCATGGAGGCCTAGTGGGGGGCACAGCTCCCGCCTCTGCCCAGCAGTAATGAGGAGCACCCCATCTTGAGTGTCAGTAGAGGCCAGGAGGGAAACCTGGATGTCTACACCTGCCTGGTAGTAATAAGGCAATGCTTTCTCTTCCCCTGCCAGAGAGGCATCACAGGCAGCTAAACTAGAGGCTTAAATAAGATCCAGTGTCTCATATAATGCCCTAAATGTCTAGGTTTTAATAGAAAATCACTTTCTTTCTCCTCTATCTTTAAATAGAAAATAACTTCCCATATCAAGATCCAGGAAGATTTCCTATTGAATAATACTGAAATGACAGAGATGTAAGAGTTATTTGACATGATTTTTAAAGGAGCCATCATAAAAATGCTTCAATGAGCAATTATGAACATGCTTCAAACAAACAAACAAAAAACTCTCTGTAATGAAATAGAAAATATAAAGATGAACCAAATGGAAATTTAGAAATGAAAAATACAATAGTCAACAACAACCAAACCCAGTGGATAGGCTCAACAGCAGAATGGAGGGGACGGAGGAAGGAATCAGTGAACTTAAAGATCAGACAGTAAGGAAATATCCATTCTGAACAACAGAGGGAAAATAGCCTGAAAAAAGAGAAAAAAGAACAGAGCCTTAAGGACCTGTAGAACTGTAAATAAAGATCTAATATTCCTGTCAGCAGTGTTCCAGAAGGAGAGGAGAAAGATGGTGGGGCTGAAAAAGACTTAAAAAAAAAAAAAAAGATGAGAACTCACCAAATTTGGTAAAAGACATAAATCTGTAGATTCAAGAAGCTGAGTGAAACTCAGATAGCATCCCCAAAGAAATCTGCACCAAGACACATCATCATCAAACTTCTGAAGCAAAGGAAAAACCTTGAAGACAGCCCAAGAGGAACAAAACCTTACCTGTAGTGAGTGGAAGAACAATTCTAATGACAGCAGATTTCTTCATCAGAAAAAAATCAATCAAAACTTTTAGCTCACAAGATCCACCCATTATGAAATACAATTTTATTCTACAAAGTGTTTCTCAGTTGCTGGGTCTACCATATGACCCAGCAATTGCACTTTTGGGCATTTACCCCAGAGAAATGAAAACCAGTGTTCACATAAAAACCTGTACATAAGTGTTTATTGCAGCTTCATTTGTAAAAGCCCCAAACTGGAATTAACTCAGATGTCCTTCTACAGATAAATAGATTAATCAACTGTGGTATAACCATACCATGGAACACCACTCTGCAATAAAAAAGGAACAAACTACTGATCCACGCAACAACCTGGATGAATCTCCAGGGAATTACGCTGAGTGAAAAAAAGCCAATTCCAAAATGTTACATACTATATGATTCCATTTATATGACATTTTGAAATGACAAAATTATGCACGTGGAGAACACAGTGGTTGCCCTGGGTTAATGAAGGGGTAGTTGTGGAATGGAGGTGGATTTAGCTATAAAAGGGCCATATGAGGATCCTTATGGATATGGAATGTTCTGTCTCCTGACGGAACTGTATAAATATCAGCATCCTGGTTGTGATATTGTATTATAATTTTTCAAGATGTTACCATTGCGGGAAACTGGGTAAAGGGTACATAGGATCTCTCAGTATTATTTCTTGTAACTGCACATGAATCTGCAAATATCTCAAATAAAAGATTTAGTTAAAATCCAAATGTATTATATCAGAAGTGTATGGTATATAAGCTCCCCAAATTCTGCTGGGCTGCATGCCCAGCTTAACAGAGATTACCTCTGGGGAGATGGATGAGTGCCTCTGAGGGTCGGGGGGTGGTGAAGACTCTTTCCATTTTATTCCCTTATGAATTGTGTAAAAATAAATTTCTTAACATGAACGTGTATTACTTTTCTAATGAAAGGAAACAAGTTAATAAAATTAAAAAAAATTAAACCACGTTCACTTATGATTACTTAAAGAATCTTTTCTGCACTTCCCCACGTTTTAAAAAAAAAAGTTTCTTGGTACAAGCAACCCTGGTATTTAGGAAATATATTAAGTTCAGTTTTTTACAGAAGGAAAATCTTTAACTTAGTTTTTCTAAAGGGAAACTCACTCCAAAACCTTTCGCTCCCAAGATCCACTCATTATGAAATATAACTTTATTCCACAAAAGTTTCTCAGACATTTCAATGCGATCTCTGACACAAAGTGTCAAAGGTGATTTAATATCTGCCAGGGTCCTTTCTCTTGGTCACTAATGGCAGTGGAGGGTACAATCCGCACACAGATTCCCACATGTTGCAGTGCCCAGCTGTCCCTGAGAAAACTGTAACCGTGGGGGACAGCCCAGCTAAGGGACAGGAAAGGAAGCTGGACAGTCATCCTGGTCCCGGCTAACCAGGAGACCCTGACTGCTCTCCTCGGAAGAGAATTGTTCCCGTCCCAGGCTAGGCCAACCCCTTTTGGGTGTAGGTGACATGGTAGAATGTAGAGCAACTTCATTTACCAATAGAAGTCACGTGATATTCTGTCTCTACACGTTAGGCCACCGAGTACAACTTTCTGTCATGGTTCTCCACTCGACTCACAGCTTCGGGACAAGGAATGGGGGCAGCATTTGATCCTTGTTTAATGTCCATGGCAACAGGTTTGGGATTTCCACATCTTCTGAATGTTCATAGGAAAGCTCACGTGGGAATATTGTTAGGAAGCTCCAGAAAACGTCTTTAAGCGGATAGAAACAAACTCTCCTACTGGAACTGCTTACAGCCACATGGTCTCTCAACACATTCATTCCCCACAGATTTGGAATGTGATGGTGGAACACTTGAATGCAGTCAGTGACTAAAAAGCTGACCCTGGAAAACGTGGGCATCACCAAAGGATACTTGAACCATGACAAGGACACATCTTAGGTGGTGATGTCATTCTGATGCCCCAGAAGAAATGAAAAACTAGATTAAACAAGAATATCCTGATTGCTTTATTCCAATGAACTCCAAATAATAATTAAATGTACTGGTTACTGAATACCTACTATGTGCCAGGCACTGTACTAGTTCTTAATTCTCCCCAAACCATGGAAGTTAAGAGTCATATTAGGTTTAAAGATAAAGAAGAAACTGAGGCTCAGAAACATGAAATAACTTGCTAAGATCACAAGGTGCTGAGACCAAGTCAGGATTTGAACCCAGGCCAGTCTGATGCCAGAGCTCCTGTTCTTTGTATTCTCCAAAGCCACCACTCATGCCGATGCAGTGGGACTTCGGGAGGTATGCTGTTCTATCACGGACATAATGTGTCACCAATATCCTTCAATCTTTCCTCACTGAGGAATGTAACCAGCCTGGTCAGCAATCTCCTCAAAGTAGAAAATCCTGACTCTTATTTTTCCCCATTTCCTTTGGCTATGCTCTTCCTATGAAAATATACTCTCCCTAGTAATACAATGTTAGAGCTGGAAAAAGCCCTAGAGAGCCTGGTAAGAAACCTATAAACCTAATATAATGTTTCCATTGCAAGCTTATGGTAGGCAACCGAAGTCAAGAGAGGTAACTGATGTCCTCAAGACCATGCAGCTAGCTAATGGCAAAAAAGATGCACACTCAATAGAAGGTGACTGTATCTCTTCAACATTATACTCCTATACACATCCAAATGGAACAATTTGGGGAAACTCAGTTCTTTAATATTCATTGTCTGAATAATATATCAATGCAACATATTCTGATAATTGTTTCTTTTAAAATATATTTAGGATCTGGTATAAATAAATAAATAAATAAATAATTTTCTTAACAGAAAAACAAAGAAAAGAAAAACACAGAGCCCAAACACCAAGTGAGATTATAATGGAAAGCAGGGTTTGGAGAGGGCTCTGACACAGAATAATGTTCAGTGACAACTTTAACCACCAGATCCTTCCTCATACCTCTCTCTGTATGGTGGATATTATTTAATTTGAATGTTAAAGGGAAAAATACTCTGGTACTCACGCTTTACAATTTAGCAAGCGCTTTCTTACGCACCACCTTAATCATTACAGTAGACACTGCTATTAGCTACAGTAAATGGTATTTTCACGACACATGAGTGCTTGAGGTAACAGAGTCACCAAATAGGAGAACTATGCCCCAAAGTTACCTCTAAGCTGCATAGTAATTTTTTAGATTGCTTTCAATACACACTTTGTTTCTAATATCTGATTATGAAAACTTAGATATTTTAAAATTAACGTTTTTCTTACTATAAAAGTGATAAATGTTTATGGTAGAAAATTTAGAAAATAAAATTAGGCAAAAGAAAGTCACATCTAATCTCATTATCCAAAGATCTCACTGTTAGGATTTTGTGTAAATCTTTCTAATCATTTATCCATGCCTCTGTATGTTAAACAAAACAAAGACAAAATGGGATCATGGTGTATGTGTTAGGACCTTTTCCCTTTTCTAGCATTATATAGTTAATACTTTTCCATGTACTTCAATATCTTCCACATCATATTCAGAAGAGTCATCATATTCTATTGCATGAATGCATCAATAGCTTAACTAGTTAATATCCTATTGTAAAACAATAGGTTGTTTGTAGTTTGGGCTTTTTGTTTTCGTTTTTTGCAATTATTATCAATGCTGAGGTGAACATCCTTGTAGCTAAATCTTTGCACACATTTATGATAATTTTCTTTGAATAAATTCCTAGAACTGGATTTTTTTGGTCAAAAGACTTGCAAAATATTAAAACTTTTAAGATGCATTTGGATAGTCCAAAAAAAAGTTAAGGTTAATTTGGCATGGGATTTGCTTTAGCAAATTTTTGTAGTATCTCTGAGCTTTCACTAATTGCAATGTCCTGGATTTTAATGTTAATTTTCTGAGCCAGATGACAAAAGATTCACATGACTGTTCCTATCTTTTTACTCGTTAGTGAGTATTCTAAAAAATTTAGACCTGCAGAAGAAGAAAATCAGAACCAAGGTATGCAAAGCTCCACTGTGAGGTGCACTGCGGTGACAGACCCTAGGTGCCTCCAGTGATCCCTGCCTCTAGTGTTCACACCTTTGTGTAATCCCCTCCCCTTGAGTGCAGGCTTCCAAACCACAGGATACGGCAAAGGTGAGGGGATGCCATGCATGTGATTACATTATGTTATATGAGACTTCCTCTCGGCAGACTGGAGCTAGAGGCTCTCCTTGTGGGCTTCATCAAGTAAATGGCCCCATTGGAGGAGCCCGTGCAGCTGCCAACTGCAGGCAGCTCTAGGACCCTAGAATGGCCTCCAACTGACAACTAGCAAAAAGCTGGGCCCTTAGTCGTACAGCCACAAGGAAGAGATTCTGCCAACAGCCTGAGTGAGCTTTGAGGTGGATGTTCCCCCATTCGAGTCTCTAGATAAAGATGTAGCTCAGGCAACACCTTGACTGCGGCCACTTGAGACCCTGAACAAGAACCCGGCTAAGTCATGCTCAGGCTCTTGACACATAGTAACTAGAGAAAATAAACGTATATTGTTTTAGGCCACTACATTTGTGGTTAGTTTTTACACGGCAACTAATCCACCTACCTGCCCTGAAACCAGCCGGCTTACCTGACTTTGGCTTTCACCTTTCAGCCCTTTCGCGACCTGGCACTGAAGCCTCTCCTCCCCTACAGGTGCAGCGTGTCCGTGGGGACAGCTCCTTGGCCCCCCTCCCCAGGCTCTGCTCTGTACTGGAGAGGCTGACCTCGCAGGGGGCGCTTGCCAGGCTCCCGCCCCAGGTGTCTTGGAGCTGGGAGAGGCCAATGGGGGCGCCAGCCCAAGACTGGAAGGCAGAAGGTCCTGCTGTCTGTGTCTCCTTGGCGACACCCACTCCCAGGACAGCCCCCTCTGGTTCCACCCTCTGTCAGGTTGCCTCTGCTCTCGGGCTCTGGGAACTGCCACCTCCTGTCTTTGTCTCCTAGGACTGGCAGTGGGTCCCACCTGCTGCTCATTTCTGGTTTCTCTTTTCTTCCGTTTGGCTTCTTAGGTCCACCTGTGAAACCAGTTCTCTGCATTATGTTCCCTTTGCTGTAAACACTTGAAGTGGTTTCTCTCCTGTGGTGACGCTGGTCATGCAGCCCCTACACCCCTGAGCCTGTGCCTCATTCCGCTCTGTACTGGGAGCATCAGCAAAGCACCTGGATGATGTCAGCGCCACCAACACCCCGAGTGCCGCATGGACAAATGATGGCGCTACGTGAGCTCCGGCAGTGCTTTCTCAGCAGGGGCTCTTGCCAGGGGTCGGGAAACACGGATGAGTGGAACAGGGCACCAGGCCTTGGGCGTGTACAGCCCAGGGGCAGGGAACAGACATATAAACAAATAGATCCAGGTGCTAACTACTGCAAGACAGGTATATTCAAAGTGGGAGGGGGCAGGGTCAGGTGGTGGAGGTGGTGGTTGAGGAAGGAGGAAGGGTGTGCCTTTCAGAGGGAACAGCCTGTGCAAAGGCATGGAGGCCTGAAAGAGCATAGTGGGCTCTGTTATAAGTGAGGGTAGTCACGGAATCTAGCTCTCACATTTGTTTTTACTTAGCAACAAATTCTTTATCCCCAAAATATCATGTAGGATTCTCCCAATCTACAAATACAGGCCGGGGCACTTTCCAGCTCCTACAGAAGGAAGCAATCTCATGTTGCCAGTCTATGGTATTTTCTTCTTTCTTCCTAAAATATTTTCAGGACTAAAGCGTAACTGGATGACAGTGTCTCTGGCACTCAGCAGTCCCCCAGGGAGAGATCTCTAAAGACTGCAAGGGCAGGAAGCTTGACGTGGTCGGAGTAGAAGGCAACGAGCGTGGCCACGCCGTGTGCTAGCAGGACAGATGTCAGTGGACAGCAGGCCCACCACTTACTAGCTGTATGATTTGGAGAAAACTGCTTTACCTATCTGAGCCTCTTTCTGTATGGATATAGTACCTACCCAGGGGAATCAGGGAATTTTAAAGCATATTTATGGCTTACTGTGTGCTAGGCACCCTGCTAGAGTTTATTATTCATTATCTCACTTAATCCTCAAATAATCCTATGAATGAGGTACTACTATTAGCTCTAATTTAGAGATTTGAAAACACTGAGGCTCAGAGAAGTAATTTGTCCAAGGTCGCACAGCAGTTGATAGAACCCTGAAAGTCCTTTTCCTTAACCATCACTTGCATTATTGCCCCGTGGCAAAGCCTTGGCCCTGGGGTCTGGTTTGAATTAGAGGCTCAGGGAATTTATGTTCCCTCCCTTCCTGTTCTCAGAGATGAGGACGCTGAGTTCCTGTCCCCAGGCCCGATGGCACTATGCGCAGGTGCTAGAAACAGAAAATGAAGACAAGAGCTAGCCACTGTGCCTATTGTTTGCCAGTTTGTTCTGAGCTTTGGAGATGGGTGTTTTTATTATAGGTGAGGTGAGTACGGAAACCTCCAAAGAAGCCAAAGAAAGCCAAAGAATCATCCCAAGTGCGGAGCAAACTCAAAACCCCATTGAAGACAAGGGTGGGATATAGCGACAGTGCGGCGTTTTGTATGAAATTCTCATGCCTGAGGAAAAGTTGTTATGTATGTTTTATAGACGTCACCACTGAGGCTTGACCTGGGGCTGGGCTGGGCAGAACCCTCTGCAGCATGGCCTCCTGCCCTCCCCCTCCCCTAGCGCTCTGGACTCCCACAGACAAGACCCTGTTCAGAGAGGGGCAGGCAGAAGCTTGGTAGGATGCCAGATAAGCAGCTTCAATTCACACCCTTCCCCGAGGGGCTCAGGGTGTGGTGCTTTAGCAGCGTTTTCTTTTTTCCTACCCTGGGATTTAGCTCTCAGAGCAAGAACGACGGGACACTGAGCCAGCTGCGCAGGATACCTCCGTGCTCACATCAAAGACTGAAGGCCGCGCCTGCCTGCACTAGTGCTTGAGGGGAGGAGCCCGCGTGCACGCACACACACACTCAAACACACCACACATAATACACACACACACACACTCAGAGATACCACACATAATACATACAGACACAGACATACCACACATAATACACACACACACTCAGACATACCACACATAATGCACACACACAGACCCATAATACACAGAATACATGCACACACTCAGACATGCCCCACATAATACACGCACACACAGGCACACACTACACATAATACATGCACACACACACAGACATAATACACACACACTCAGACATACCACACATAATACACACATACACACATACTCAGACATACCACACATTACACACACACACATACACACATACCCAGACATATCACACACAATACACACACACTCAGACATACCACACATAATACACACATACAGACATACCATACATAATATACACACAGATACCACGCATAATACACGCACACATACATACCACACATAATACACACACACACTCAGACATACCACACATAATACACATACACACTCAGACATACCACGTATAATACACACACACACTGAGACATACCACACATAATACACACACACATACACACATACTCAGACATACCACACATTATACACACACATACACACATACTCAGACATACCACACATAATACACACACATACTCAGACATACCACACATAGTACACACATACATACCACACATAACACACACACACACACTCAGAGATACCACACATAATACACACACACATACTCAGACATACCACACATAATACACACACAGACACATACCACACATAATACACACACAGACATGCCATACATAATAAACGCACACGCACAGACATACTATACATAATACATGCACACACACAGACATACCACACATAATACACACACACACGCTCAGACATACCATACATAATACACACATACACGCAGTACACACAGACATACCACACATAATACACACACACATACTCACATACTCAAACATACCACACATAATATGCACACATGTACACACACATAATACAGACACACACACAGACACATACCACACATAATACACACCACACACTCAGACATACCACATATCACATACACAAACCACACAGTCATATATACCACAGATAGCACATATACCACACCTCACACCTTCACATCCTATGTCTACACCATACATATAAATACACCACACACACCAGATATTACAGATACCACATACACAAAGCCACACACCCTACAGGACACACATAAGAAATCTCACATCGTATATGTATACATCACACACATATATGCTCCACAGACCATACCTCATGTACGTAACTGCAACACACACACTATAGCACATTCATATCACACCTCACACCCTTACATCACACATGCACACACACCACACACACACACATGCTTCTCACACATGTATACAGCACACACACCATACATACTGCACCACATACTACCTCACATTCTCACATAGCACCACACACCATACACATATAATAATCACACACACACACACACACCATAGCACACGCAAACCAAACTTCATATTCTCACACCACACATACACACACCATCCCACATTCACACACACACACACACACACACACACACCACTGATAGATATACACATCACACCAGACCACATAGACACAGCACTAGACATCACACACACACAGAGTTTTGAGTTCATTCATACCTCAGCCGCAGTCCCAGCCCAGCGGTACCCAATCATTCCGAGGAAAAGCCACAGACGGCCCCCAGGGGTTCTTTTTCTCTTCCTGGCATCATTATGGCCTCCTTGCTGGATAAATTAATTACAGAGTTGGAGAAGCAGAAATTCAACTCCCACCCACCGTCCCCCTGAAGTATCAACATTGTGGATCCATCTATGAACTTCGGAATCCGAGGGGTGGCGCTCCTGTCGCTGCGCAGCCGGCGCTCTGTCGGCGAGCCGGGCCCCTGCTTTCACGCGGTCAGCAGCTCTGCCGTCCTGGCCAGCCCTCACCTGGAGTGTGTCTCGGAGGGAGCAGGCCTGGGTGATGCCCGAGCCTGGAGCACGCCCAGCCGCGGGGCTGCTGGGATCGCGGAGGGAGAGGGGACGTGGTGTCCATTCAGGACAGACAGAGAGCAGTCCCTCCTGCGGGCTGAATTTGCTCTTCAGTCAGATGGGGGGGATTTTGCCTCCCCGGGGAACCAAAGGACCAAGGCGTTGCTGTAACCATGCTGCTCAGGCCTTGGGGGCGATTTTTAGGATTGTTCAATTTTTGCAATTATGTGGAACAGAAAGGCCAGTCTTGATCACGGTGTCGTCTTGTCCAATCCATGTCATCTCCATGGTCCCGACACGGGCCTCATTCACCTTGGGGGCCTTCTTCCCCCACAGGTCTGCAGCCTGGGGGTACTTCACTGTCGTTGGATGGCCGTGTATAAACTGTAGAAACCTGTGCCCTGCTAAATCCACCTGTTTCAGCAGCAGGTGGGACGCAGATGTGGTGGGTGGGACAAACACGCTGCCACCCCTGGTCAGCCAGTGAGATGCCACGGGAGGGACCACAGGCCTCTCTCCGCAGGGTCCGCCGGGCTGCCGTGCATCCGCGCCCCTGCCTTCCTGGGCGCCGTTACGGTGTTCTCTGGACCAAGACTTCTCCTAGAGACCCTCTCAACTTCCCTGGAACCCACAGAACCAGGGAGGGCAGCAGAAGGAAAGTTCCCATTTCTCTACAGCTCTGTAGGGTGCATGCTGCCAGGTGGGAGAATGGAGCTGAATGGGATAACTATCTGTTATCTTTGGTTCAGCACTTCAAAGGCAATTAGCTTTCATTAGGGGCCAAGTCACACACCACCACCATCTAGATAATGCTTAAAGCAGCAGCTTCTAGATGTGCCACAAATGTGAAGTGGGTGTTCATGGCAACCTTTAGGCTGTTAAAGGAAATCTGAAGCGGTGGGAGATGAAGTGCAGCAGAGGGAATAGGTAGCAGCATTTTTCTGGCGGGGGGAAGAATTGCAGAGCAGCGCTGGATACATCCTGGGGCCGTGAGGGAGGACTACGCTGCCAGCTAGCAGGGTGGTCAGGGTAAAATTCGGGTTGGGAGTGGTGTGGTAGTTCAGTCAGCAACTTGCACTTCCTTGAGACCAGGTGCCTCCTTTTTTTTTTTTTTGCGGTATGCGGGCCTCTCACTGTTGTGGCCTCTCCCTTTGCGGAGCACAGGCTCTGGATGCGCAGGCTCAGCAGCCATGGCTCACGGGCCCAGCCGCTCCACAGCATGTGGGATCTTCCAGGACTGGGGCACGAACCCGTGTCCCCTGCATCAGCAGGCGGACTCTCAACCACTGTGCCACCAGGGAAGCCCCTTTTTAAAAAAAATAAATTTATTTATTTAGGTTGCGTTGGGTCTTCGGTGCTGCACGCGGGTTTTCTTTAGTTGCATCGAGCGGGGGCTGCTCTTCATCGGGTGCCCGGGCTTCAGTAGTTGTGGCACATGGGCTCAGTAGTGGTGGCTCACGGGCTCTAGAGCGCGGGCTCAGTAGTTGTGGTGGAGGGGCTCAGTAGTTGTGGCTTGCAGGCTTAGTTGCTCCACGACATGTGGGATCTTCCCGGACCAGAGCTTGAACCCGCGTCCCCTGCATTGGCAGGCAGATTCTTAACCACTGCACCACCAGGGAAGCCCAAGACTAGGTGCCTCCTTGATAAGCCATTTTCATTTCATTTCAAGTCATGTTTTCCCCTGGCCCACCTCCGTCAGCATCAAGATGAGGTTTCGGTCTACTTGCCAGCTACTTGAGATGTGTCCATCTTGAACACAGGGATTTGGGGGCCCATGGAGAGGAGGCAGCCAGATATGTGGTCCAGGGTGAAGCCAGCCAGATGGCTCTTAAATGTCTCGTGAAGGAGCTCGGCCAGAAACTCCGTAGGAGAAGGTTCCTGCAGTGCGGCCTGGTCTGTGGTCACATTTCTGAATGCAGCCTCCCAAGAATTGTAGGGTGGGCTGAATAATCCTGCTTCCTGAGGGCGTGTATGTACCATGCATCCCCTGATTTCAAGGAAAAACTCAGGAAATACGTGGTCCGAGGAGAAAGGAGCCTCAATAGGGTTTTTGTTGTTGTTATTTTGCAAGGATCTTGAAGTGAATGCCCACAAACTGCCCACACGATGAATAGCGGCATTCATCTCCCCAAGCAGTGAGGCCAGAGCCCAGCCTGCTGGGAGAGTCTGCCCTCCTCAGCCTCCGGCTGCCTTCAGCTCCATGGCCACTTTTCCCCAACGTGGGCCCGGGTGGTGTGAGCTGGAGAGGACAGGCAGACACCAAGAACTCCTGCCCTCTCATCCCTGCTCTGACACTGTCTCCTCTGGGCCTGGGGCCATTTGCTTGGTTACTTCCCTTCAGTTTCTCAATCCATAAAATGGGGATAATGGTGTTTACTTACTTGCCTCATGAATATTATGGGAATTAATTACTGTTTGTAAAGTGCTTTGAAGATGAAAAGTATGAGGTGGCATCATCATTATTATTGTGAAATGTCTTCCACTGCTACCAGCCGGGTTCTCCCGACTCAAGAGAACATTTCAACCCGGGTTCCAAATGAGACCCTCACAGCACCCCACATGCACATGAGTGTGTGCACACATGGCCTCAGTGGGATATCTGGAGGTGGAGAACAAAAGAAAGCACTTTCACCTAGCAAAGGGTCCTTTGCACGTATAGGGTGATGGTAGTCAGGGGATCTGGCTGTGAGAAGGGAAGTGCTCGGTGGCCGCAGGACACAAAGTTGTGTATTATGTACAAGACTCAGTGGAAGAAGAGCCATTCCTACTTCAACCATGTGCTCTTGATGTACAACATAACGATGCCTTCTTATGGAGAATTTTTTCTTTACTCTCATGGTACAAGAAACATAACAGGTTGGGTATGTAAAATCTATCTGCTACCTTGATGCTCACTAAGATGAAGTGTCTCTGCCAAACTGCCTTCCATTAGGGGCCACGAAGAGCAAAGAACAGTCTCAGAGTTTCAAAGTCTCCTAAAATACATTAGATTATCCCTCTTCTCCAATGAGTGTGATCTCACTTTTTGGAATATTTGAGACAGAAAATAAAGTTTTGTGAAACTGCCTTTGATTTGGGTTCCAGTAGCATCCTTGGCTGATGGTGGGAGTGTTTTCTTGTTGTCTTTATCTGTATCTGGTTAAACAACAGTATGGATAGCTGGTAGTGCTTGTTAATGGGGCTGAGTATGTGGGGACACCTGGAGCAAGATTACTAAAGAAAGAAGGGCTAAATGGGGAAGAAATCTGTTGCATTAGAGTCTATCTCTGACCCTATGAGTGATTTCTTCAGAAGTTCTAAGTTTCTAATGTAGCATATACAAAATATATGTCAATCTAATTTTGCTCTGAAAGAAAAATAGGCAACATCCCAAATTCCAGAAGATACCATTTATGATTATGCTGTTTGTTTATATAACAATCGAGGTACCTTTTTTCCTAGTAGAGTAAAGGAGGTAACTATGCAAATTACCCTGCAGGGCAGGAACACCAGGTGGGGAACAAGCCAACTCAAATTAGTTATTTAAATGGAGGGTACAAAGTCTTCCCATTTCATGGCAGGTTGTGTTCCTGCAATGGGGGTTGAAAATCCAAATGCTGTAAGTTAAATGTGATTTTTAAATAGAAGCAATGGTGCAATGAGAAGTTATGTCTCTGCTTACAGGTGTAATGGCCAATTTGGTTTCTCTATTAGAAAATTCATTTATGTTCCTTACTTTAAAAATTAAATAAGAAGAAAGAAAAGATGCTGTACATTTAAAGTATCCATAGTTCTTCTGCCTAGAGGTAACCACTGTTAATATCTCAGTGCCACTGTTCTTCCAGAACTTAGATGTTTATTTTTAAAAAAAGAACAATACTGAACAGAAGGTTTAGCAACCTCTTTTATACACTTATAACATTTTCCACATCAGTGAAATGCATTTATTTTAATATGGATTAATATAACTACAAATAAGGGTAGAACATATTGTCATATGCTTCCTGGCCATATATATATTTCTGATTTGAATTTCCTGTTCAGGTTCCAAGTCCATATTTCTCAAATGAGGAATTCATTTTATTATTGTTATTATTATTATCACTAATTTGTTAGAGATTTTTAAAATGAAGGCATTAACATATTTTCCAAATATTTTTCAATTCATCCTTTTCACTTGTAATTTTGTTTATGGCATTTCATTTTATTATTTATTTATTTATTTTCATTTTATTTTGACTTAAGAAAGAAGTGTTTGAATTCGTATAATCATATCTATAAATCTTTTCCTAATGATTTTTGTCTTGGTATTATGCTTAGAAAACTTCCTATGCTCCAAAATTATGTAAATATTCACCAGTAGCTTAACCAAAACTATGTGTGTGCTTAGTTCTTCTGAAATTATATGTGTGCATCCTGCGGGAAGAATAGAAATACTTGGTTATTTTTGGTAGAAAGAGTCCCAGAAATGTCTTTCTGTTTTGCTATTTTTTCATCATTTCCATTCTTCTTTCCTTTTTTCTTTTTAAAATTTTTTCCTGAGTAGGGAAGAGCCGAGTTCAAGTTATTTGGCTCTCTGTGACCTTTCTAAGGCTTTCTTGGTCTTCATTTCATTAACACTCACTCCTTCCCTTTTACAGCAATACTGCTATACAATTATATCTGTCTTGAAGCTGCACATTTCATTCCCCATTTGTAGAGAACTGTTACCTCTTGATCTCTCCGCATGTTGTTTGCACCATATCAGTATGCCTTCAAAGTCTCTTTCAGTACCCAAACTTGAGGCTTGATTTGAATCCTGAATCCGTGAAGTAGAAAAAAAATTCTACTCTTGGCCATGCTTAAGGCTTCAGTGGTCCTTCTGAGAGCACTACTCTGTCCCCAACTGTGGATTCCAGTCTTGGCACCTCCTTCCTAGCTAGAAGATCTGGAGTACATTCATTTACTCTCTCTCTGAACCTCAGTTTCCTCATCTGTAAAATGGGGATTGATAACAACCTTCTTTGGCTACTTCACAACATTACTGTAAGGATTAAAAGAGATCATGGTTGTAAAAGTGCTTAGTAAGTTGTAAAGCAATATATAATAAACACAAGGTGTTATTATTTCTCTTTTATTTGACATTATAAGGGATTGAATACAATGTGTGACTATAGGAATAAGGATCATTTTTTGAAAGTAAGATGTCAGACTATAAACACCCAAACAAGTGCAATCCTTTCAGTAGGCCTCGTAAGAAGGCTTACTAATATCTACGTTGTCATCTATGCTCAGAACATGTTTTTAGCTTCCTTTGTTTTGGAGATGGTCACAGCCATTCTCCCTTGGTGGGATATTTTCTGTCTTATTTCCCTGCTTCACCTTACTCCCCCGTGCCACCCTCCTCTTTTCCTTGAACCTCCTGCTCAGAGGACATGTTAGGGGTAGAGGCCATGGGAGAAGATCTCAGGGAAGGGAGATACATGAAAGGTAAGATCAGATTGAGATGGGCTGCCAGGGAGTCTTCTGGGGTTCACCTCAGGAAGAGGATTGGCTTGAACACATTTATATGCTGTTTGCTGCAGGTCTGCCTTTAAGGTATAGGCAATTATACTGCGGATAGGAATCATCAGAAAATGAATCTCACTCTCTGCTGAGGTCTGGCTGTTCAGTCTCATCCAATAGCATCTGTAGAATTGTAGAGGCTGCACAGGACTAGAAGTAAACAAATCTAAATTCTGGTTCTGTTTCTGCAATAAATAGCTGAATAACAGTGATGTCGGGCGCTGGGTTTTCATTTCCTTATTCTCAAAATAAGGACATGGGGACTTGTCCCCATGGTCTCACAGTGGTTAAGAATCTGCCTGCCAATGCAGGGAACATGGGTTCAAGCCTTGGTCTGGGAAGATCCCACATGCCACAGAGCAACTAAGCCCATGCGCCACAACTACAGAGCCTGTGCTCTAGGGCCCGTGAGCCACAACTACTGAACCCGCATGCCACAACCACTGAAGCCCACGTGCCTAGAGTCCATGCTCTGCAATAAGAGAAGCCACCACAGTGTGAAGCCCACTCACAACAATGAAGAGTGAACCCCCAGCTCGCCACAACTAGAGAAAGCCCACGTGCAGCAATGAAGACCTGACGCAGCCAAAAATAAATAAATAAATTTATAAAAAACAAAAATAAAAAAGTAAGGACATAGAAGGTCTTTAAGGTCTCCCTCTTTCACCTTGAAAACACTAGGATTCCAGCGGCCTTCCTCATAACGGTTTTGTGTAAGTTCAGACCATTTCCTAGCTCTGCAAGTTTGGGCAAATTGTTTAACCTGTCTACATCTCCATTTCTTCATCTTTAAAATGGAGAAACTGGGCTTCCCTGGTGGCACAGTGGTTGAGAGTCTGCCTGCCGATGCAGGGGACACAGGTTCGTGCCCCAGTCCGGGAAGATCCCACATGCCGTGGAGAGGCTGGGCCCGTGGGCCATGGCCACTGAGCCTGAACATCCTGAGCCTGTGCTCCGCAATGGGAGAGGCCACAACAGTGAGAGGCCCGTGTACAGAAAAAAAAAAAAAAGTAAAATGGAGAAAGTGTCTACCTTATAGAGATTTTTTTGTGAGAATTAATTGGTAAAGTGCAACTAAAAGCATTTGGCAGAGTAAATGTTCAATAAACATTAAATGTAATTTCATTCTCTTCATTTTACTATTCTCATGGAGTGGAGTCTACTCTAAATCTCTTCTTAAGCTTAGTCCTTAAATGCTATTATTACTGTTGTTATTATTATAAACTTGTTATGGACTGAATGTGTTCCCCCCCCATTCATATATTAAAGCCCCAACCCCCAGTATGATGGTATTTGGATGTGGGAACTTTGAGAGGTGATAAGGTCATAAGGGTGGGACCCCCATGATGAGATTAGTGTCCTTATAGGAAGAAGAGACCAGAGCTCCCTCTCTCTACTGTGTGAAGATACAGAGAGAAGGTGACCATCTGCCAGCCAGGAAGAGGGTTCTCACCAGTAATCAAATTGGCCGGCACCTTGATCTTCGATTTCCCAGCCTCCAAAAACGTGAGAATCTTGCTTAAGCCATTCAGCCTATAGTATTTTGTTATAGAAGCCAGAACTAATAACAATCCTAAACTGAGATTTATTTTCCACCCACCTTATTTCTGCCACTCTGGGGAGTGGCAGCTGCAGACCTATCTTCAGCAACAATCTGAGTGATCCATTCTTCACCAGGGAACTATCAAACAGGCACAGGTACCTTCAGACTAATCTCTGACCTCAGGTTGAGTGGCCATAAATCTGACATCATGAGCAGTGCATTCTCCCTGAAACTCCCTCTTGGTTCTGCTTTTTCAGCAGCAATAGGTTCTTCCTCTTTTTTTTTTTAAAGTGACTTAAAACAACACAAATCTATCCTCTCACACTTCTGGAAGTCAGATGTCTGGAATCAGTCTCACTGGGCTAAAGTCAAGGTTTCAGAAGGCTGGTTCCTTCTAGAGGCTTTGAGGGGAGATGCCGTGTCTTTGCCTTTTTCATCTTCTGGTGGCTGCCTGTGTTCCTTGGCTTGTGGCCGCTTCCTCCACCTTCAGAGTGTGTCTCTCCAGCCTCTGCTTCCATCATCACACTGCCTCTCCTCCACAGAACTCCTCCTGTGTCCCTCTTAGAAGAACCTTTAGGATTACACTGAGCCCACCTGGAAAATCTTGGTTTCTAATATGATTCTCCCAAAAAAAGAAATCAGGGCTCCCAGGAGAAATGGCTAATTCTAAGGCTGGAACAGAAAATACACAAAATGAGCCTGGAACATTTTTTTCAGTGCCAGGAAGTAAAAAAGTGCTCAAAAAACCCAAAGGATGTAGGCATGTCAAAGAAACATAGGAGCCAATCTGAAAGAGCACTCAATAGCCAGAACTGCAACAATCTGAGCAATAAAATAAATAATGTCATGTTGGATTATAACTCAAAGTTTAAAATAAATAGCCTTGAGTCCATTCTGATATAAATAAATGACTGAACAAGCAAATAAATGAAGAAGAGACAAATCTCCTATACAGAATAATTCCCAATAATTTGTGTAGATTCTCCTACTTCAAGGTGGTGGAGCTTGACTCCATACCCCTTGAGTGAGCTGTGCTTAGTGACTTCCTTCCAAAGAGAAGAGTAAGAAAGGAGGGGAATAGTAAATTTACAGTGAAGAAACCTGGCAAACACTACTTCAACCAGGTGATCAAAGTTACCGGTAGCAGTGATAAGTCCTGTTGAAGCAGGTACTCCTGACATCATATGATGAAAATAGGACTTCACCTCCATGGTTTTCTTCCCCCAGACCCACAATCCTAACCTAACAATGAGAAAAAAAAAATCAGACAAATCGAAGTTCCAGGGCATCCTACAAAATACCTGACCACTATTCCTTTGATGTCAAGTCCATGAAAAAGAAACAAGAAAAGTCTGAACTGTCATAGCCAAGAGGAGAGCAAGAAACATGACAACTACATGTAATGTGGTATTCTGAAGGGAGTCCCAGACCAGAAAAAGGACATTAGGGAAAAATTAATGAAATGTGAATAAAGTGTGGAGTTTTGTTAATAATAATGTATCAATGTTGTTTGACTAGTTGTGACAAAAGTACCACTGTAATGTAAGATGGTAGCAACAGAGGAAATGGGTTAAGAGTATATGGAAATTCTCTGTACTATCTTTGCAACTTTTCTGTGAACGATTCTAAAGTGAAACATTTATTTAAATTTAAAAATGTATTGAAGAACAATATTAACCACATAGGGTATATTACAAAAGAACATGTACAGATTGATCCCAATTTTATATAACTTATATGTGAGTGTGTACCAGAGGAAAACCAAGTATGTACGTGTGTACACTGAGAGACATGACTTTTTCTCCTTTCTGGATTTCTGGATTTCTCAAATGCTGTATTTTATAACAAACAGATATTACTTAGATCATTTTTAAATCTATACTCAAATAAATAGGAGACCATGAAACAGAGCAGTGGGGAGAGGGAAATGGGCTACTCCTGGGAGAACAGAGGCTGTTCTTTCTCAGACCAGCATCTTTAGTCTAACTCAGAAGACAATGATTTCTGGGGATAGACTGAGAAGCCTGAACAAGAGCTGAATCTCTGAGTCTCTGTGATCATCATTCTTTAGTCACAGTGAAAGAATGGCCGCATCTTTCATTTTGCTACATTAAGAAAACTGAGATGAAGTGACTCAAGCAAGGCCACACAGCTGGTTAGTGTGCTTGAGCCATCCTGATGTTTTACTGGGGCTGTGCAGTGTTTCAAAATCATTCGAATGTGAATACCTTTAGGTGAGTCCTCTTCTCTGTTTTAACTATCGCAAGTCTCAGTTCACCCTGTGTTTCTTTAACTGTCTGGCCCCTGGAGGCATTTATTTGGGATCTGTAGTTTAGGTAAGGTAGCAGAAGTGAAGATCTGCCTACAGGCTTAGGAGTTCTGAGATACAGAAAAGGGGGAAAAGGCAACTTCTTTTTTAATTTAAGGAGAGAAGAAAAGGGAAGTCCTCATCCCTGTGGGTTAACTTCTGGCTACAGCCAGCATAAATCCAGGATCTGTGCGTGTTACCCTCTCTGCAAACAGAGCCCCGGGAGTCATGCCGTGCACAGACTGTTTAGCCATAGGCAGCAGCTCTGACTCTCCACCTGTATCATATTGTAAAAAATAGTATATTTAGTAATGTTCCTTAATGTCCTGTTTTAATAAGGTGTTGTTTTGAGTCACATTTCAATTCAAAATCCTTCTCAGTCAAAGGGAACTCTCCTACACTGTTGGTGGGAATGTAAATTGGCACAGCCACTATGAAGAACAGTATGGAGGTTCCTTAAAAAACTAAAAATAGAGCTACCATATGATCTAGCAATCCCACTCCTGGGCATATATCTGGAGAAAACCATACTTCAAAAAGATACATGCACCCCAATATTTATTGCAGCACTATTTACAATAGCCAGGACATGGAATCAACCTAAATGCCCATCGACAAATGAATGGATAAAGAAGATGTGGTACATATATAAAATGGAATATTACTCAGCCATAAAAAAGGAATGAAATAATGCCATTTGCAGCAACATGGATGGACCTAGAGATTGTCATACTGAGTGAAGTAGGTCAGAGAAAGACAAACAGCAAAAGATATCGCTTATATGTGCAATCTAAAAAAATAGTACATATATCCCCATATCTCTTCCCTCTTATGCCTCCCTCCCTCCCACCTTCCCTATCCCACCTGTCTAGGTGGTCACAAAGCACCGAGCTGATCTCCCTGTGCTATGCGACTGCTTCCCACTAGCTATCGGTTTTACATTTGGTAGTGTATATATGTACATGCCATATGTATATATGTAGCCAATTCATTTTGTTATAAAGCAGAAACTAACACACCATTGTAAAGCAATTATACTCCAATAAAGATGTAAAAATAAAAAAGTACAAATGAACTTATTTACAAACAGAAGTAGAGTCACAGATGTAGAAAACAAACTTATGGTTACCAAGGGGGAAAGTGGGGAGAGATAAACTGGGAGATTGAGAGTGACATATAGACACTACTATATAAAAAGTATTGGATTAGCCAAAAGGGCCATTTGGGTTTTTCCGTGTGATGGCTCTAGTAGCACTTAGTTGTCTCTAACTTAACTCGAAACAATTTTGTTGAAGTGTATTGTGACAGCTGTCATATCAGCTTGCATTTACAAAAAAAACTTATCAAAATTGGTGAACTTTTGGTAACAATTTTAATATTGAAGATAGAAGAAAAAAGCAACATTTTTGGCATATTATGCTTTATTATTTCAAGAAAGGTAAAAATGCAACTGAAACACAAAAAAAGATTTGTGCAGTATATGGAGAAGGTGCTGTGACTGATCGAACATGTCAAAAGTGGTTTCCAAAGTTTTGTGCTGGAGATTTCTCGCTGGACGATGCTCCATGGTGAGGTTGACCAGTTGAAGTTGATAGCGATCAAATCGAGATGATAACTGAAAACAATCAATGTTATACCACACGGGAGAGAGCCGACATACTCATAATATCCAAATCAAGTACTGAAAATCATTTGCACCAGCTTGGTTATGTCAATCACTTTGATGTTTGGGTTCCACATAAGTTAAGCGGAAAAAAACCTTCCTGACTGCATTTCCTCATGCAATTCTCTACTTAAATGTAATGAAAACGTGCCGTTTTTAAAACAAATTGTGACAGATGATGAAAAATGGATACTGTACAATAAGGTGAAACAGAAGAGATCATGGGGCAAGGGAAATGAACCACCACCAACCATACCAAAGACCGGTCTTCATCCAAGGAAGGTGATGTTGTGTATATGGTGGGATTGGAAGGGAGTCCTCTATTATGAGCTCCTCCCAGAAAACCAAACGATTAATTCCAAAAAGTACTGCTCCCAGTTAGACCAACTGAAAGAAGCACTCGATGAAAAGTGTCCGGAATTAGTCAACAGAAAATGCATAATCTCCCATCAGGATAACACAAGACCGCATGTTCCTTTTATGACCAGGCAAATACTGTTACAGCTTGGCTGGGAAGTTCTGATTCATCCGCTGTATTCACCAGACATTACACCTTCAAATTTCCATTTATTTCGGTCTTTACAAAATTTTCTTAATGGAAAAAATTCAATTCCCTGGAAGACTGTAAAAGGCACATGGACCAGTTCTTTGCTCAAAAAGATAAAAAGTTTTGGGAAGATGGAATTATGAAGTTGCCTGAAAGATGGCAGAAGATAGTGGAACAAAAGGGTGAATACGTTGTTCAATAAAGTTCTTGGTAAAAATGAAAAATGTGTCTTTCATTTTTACTTAAAAACCAAAGGAACATTTTGGCTTACCCAATAGATAACTAATAAGGACCTACTGTGTAGCACAGGGAACTCTACTCAATACTCTGTAATGACCTATATGGGAAAAGAATCTAAAAAAGAGTGGATATATGTTTATGTATAACTGATTCACTTTGTTGTACACCTGAAACTAACACAACATTGTAAATCAACTCTACTCCAATAAAGATTAATTAAAAAAAAAAGCCAAAACAACAACAACAACAAAATCTTTCTCAGTCAACATCATCTTCATGGACTCATATTTATTGAACATTTACTACATCCCAGACTCCCTGTTGTCTCATTTGTTTCTTATACTGGCCCTCACCAAAAGTTCTAATGTTATCTCTGTTTTACAGATGAGGAAATGGAGACTTGGAGAAGTTAAGTAATTTGCTCAAGATCATGCTGTGAGGCAGGGATCTGAATCCAGCCAGTCTGACTCCAGAGCCCAACTTCTTAACCACAAAACTGTATGTATAACTTCTCACAAAACTCTGCTTCCTTTCTTCTGTCCTGGGCAGCACAATATTGGGTTCCAGCTCCATAGTTAGGAACACTTTCTGAGGTGTAGTAAGTTTATAAAGATATTGGAGTTAACTATTTTGCCTCATTCAGAAATAACTGCTATTTTAATCTATATCACACATTGATTTTTCTGTATCAATAAATTATTACATATGATTTTGAATATTATCACTAATAATTTCTTCATTAATTTACTTAGGTGAAAGTAACTATATTATGACCTCTCATTTTTCCTCTGTGCTAAATTTTGCTTTTCACATTACATTATTTTCTTGATTGTTTTCAGTAAATGCAGTATTTCAGTATTTGTTGTGCATGCTTTTTGTGTAATGGTTTAAACTTTCATGACATCATAGTTGTCTCTTTTGTCATAAGAATTGATGCAGGGACTTCCCTGATGACGCGGTGGTTAAGAATCCGCCTGCCAGTGCAGGGGACACGGGTTTGAGCCCTGGTCCGGGAAGATCCCACATGCCATGGAGCAACTAAGCCCGTGTGCCACAACTACTGAGCCTGCCTTCTAGAGCCTGCAAGCCACAACTACTGAAGCCCACGCACCTAGAGCCTGTGCTCCACAACAAGAGAAGCTACTGCAGTAAGAAGCTCGCACACCACAATGAAGAGTAGCCCCCACTCGCCGCAACTAGAGAAAGCCTGCGCGCAGCAACGAAGACCCAACACAGCCAAAAATAAATAAATAAATAAATTAATTAAAAAAAAAAGAATTGATGCAGATATATATATATATATATATATATATATATATTTTTTTTTTTTTTTTTTTTTTTTTTTTGTGGTACGTGGGCCTCTCACTGTTGTGGCCTCTCCCGTTGCAGAGCACAGGCTCTGGACGCGCAGGCTCAGCGGCCATGGCTCACGGGCCTAGCTACTCTGCGGCATGTGGGATCTTCCCGGACCGGGTCACGAACCTGTGTCCCATGCATCGGCAGGCAGACTCTCAACCACTGTGCCACCAGGGAAGCCCATGCAGATATTTTTTAACTGTTAGAACTCTGGAAAAATTTTGGCTATTTGGATGTTAATTTATATTAAAATCTATTAGTTGATCTTCCTATTTAATCTCCTCCTACAATGGGCAGCATAATCAAGTGGATTTGCAAAGGGAACATATTGAAACACAGACGGTTTTTTGGTCTCTTTCAGGGAAGTCAGGTGCTTGGGGAAAACTAGAGAATTACAGTATTTGAAGGGAGAAAAATGAGTTGTGTCCAAGAAAAGTGTCAAAGCTGTTGGATTTGGTTCCTAAAGCAGCAAGCCTGCAAAAGTTTCCTTGGGTCAGAGTCAAGGCCAAGAATTCCTCTAATTTATATCATCTTTTGCATGTCCAGGACAAACGCTGCTACCAAAAATATAGCTTTGCTTCTCAAATTAACAAAAATGAAGACCTTTCCTCAGTGAGCACATCCTCCATGAATGAGCTAAACATATTCAACAACTTCTAGTAACTCTCAGATCTGCATCTCCAGATGAGATCTCTCTCCTGAAACCCAGCCCTGTGTCCAGCTGTTCACTATACCTCACTTGGATGCCTTAGTCAAACCTCAAATTCTTCCAACACTAAGCTCATCATCACCTTCTCACCCCCACCCACATGACAATCACGGCCACAACAATCACAACCGTAACTCAATTCTACCTCATGTATTTCCCATTTAAGGCCTGGAAAAGCCAACCACACAAATTAGCCCCTTTGTTCAATCTACAAATACAGCTGATTTCCAACTCATAAGGATTCTATTTCCTCAATATCTCTCGCACCCGTCTCTGACTCTCACTCCCAGGGCCATCTTGTGTGCCTGTCCTCCTCCCTGCGCTGACTGTGTGCGCCTTGGCACAGTGTCTAGCTTACAGCTAAGACATTCATTAGGTCCTTAATGCCATCACCCAGATAGTGCCCCACAAAATGTTTGTTTGTTGTTGGAAAGAAGGAGAAATTACTGAATTGCCACAGAGTTAATACCTTGGGAAATGTGCTCATTTTGGTCACTTGAATCCAGAGTCATCTTCTTTCCTTTTGTTGTGACCCCCCCTCCTAAAGCTTGGAAAGACTTTTGGAGTTTTTCTTGGATTCATCTGAAAAAAACTTCCCTAAATTTTATGACTATGTGAAAGTTAAATTTCAAGTATCTGAATTTATTTTTAAAGCACTTTAATCATCTGTGCTTCTTGAAAAGGCCATTTTTATCTAATTCTTCTGACTCCAGGCCTTTAGGTGTGGTGTTTCTCTAACAACCTCTGTCAACCCATTCCGAGATGGAATTAAGCCCTAATTGCTGAAAGGTATCTGTTGCATATACTGAACTAACTTCTCCTCTCTGCACCTTCCAGAATGACACTAGCTCTCTGCCATCCTTGAGAGAACTGAGAATATAGTCCCTCAAACCATTTTCTGTTCTGTGGTTCATGGGAGGAACCCCAATGGAGAAAATCTTCAAGGTCTCAAAAGAGGCCTTAGAAAAAGTTTCTCATAGTCTGACCAGAGACTGTGATTCTCTGAAGAGTGGGTCAGTCTCACCATTCCCTTGCCGACTCATCCATTCTCTGCTTCCCGCCTCAGAGAGCAAAACAGCCCCACTAGCTGTGGATAGGACGCCAGCAAAATATTCTTCTTACTCCTTATCTTCTAAGTCCCTTTAAAATATTTAGCCTCAGAGTTGGAAATTTAGGAAAAAAACGCTGCAATCTTTACTTCATTTTGAAACTCTTCTTGCTAGGAAGTAGGCTGACATGAAAAGAATAGCCATCATGGAAAGCTGTATTTTCTTTTGCTTCTCTTTGGGGAGAAATGGTTAAGAACTGTGATGGCAGACATGAAAGTAAGCCCAAGCCTTTACAGTTGGCCTCCTTTGAAAGACCTTCCCTTGACCTCTGTTCTCTAGGAAAAAGAAGGTTTCTAACAGGAATATTACAAGGTTCCATTGATGAGATGTCTCTCCAACCAAACTATGTATGATGACAACTAATGGGTGGAAAAAATTCTCCCCAAATCAGGGCTTGCTCTCCGCCTTCCAAATTACTTCACTGCATGCCAAAAGGTTATCTATGAGGAACTAGGAAAGGAAGTGTATTTGAAAACATCACTGGGACTTGTATACAACATCTTAAGGTGTTTGATCCTTTTATGAAGTGTTGACAGCTTTTTGCCATTGAAGTCTATGTGAGAGTTACCAGCCAAGCAAAAGGAGGAAGCAGAGCCAGCCTGCTTGACCAAAGAACCCCTGGGAGCTGTTTAGATCACAAGATGTGAGACAGCCAGAGAGAGGGAATGGCCCAGAATTCCAAGAAAAGCTTAGGCAGCTGTATCAGTAGTTTCAACAAGACCTATTCTGGCCATTTGAATGTTTCCCTTTGACTGTGATGTCCTTTTCACTTCCAGAATCATCTTCATTCATTCAAGGATCCATGCAAACAGTAATTCCCAGAGCACTCAGAGAAGTATGTAAGAGCTGAGGATTATTCATAATCACTGCAGTGCACTGAATCAGTAAATGCACTGAATCAGGCCATCACCAAGCAAACTCACAGAACATTGCAGAGCAAATTCATCTGAGTTTCTTAATGGCCATGATAATTGCTTAATTGGGATAGTAACTTTGCTTAATTGGTGCGTATTTATTCCTACTCTAGCTAGGGTGTCTTTCCCCAGCTCCTGGTGGGTCTGTCTGTCTACACTTCATGGGGTTCTCAGTATTTCCGTGAAATATGCCCGATGCGGGCTGCTCTCCTGCTCCTTCCCGTGCAGGGAGGTGCTCTGGGTTGTGTCTCCTACCGGAGACTCTGTCACTGCTATTAGATGAACAAGCCCTGAGTGTGAGACCCTTAGCTTAAAAAGGAATATGTCATACTCATGCTCAGGACTGACTCTAGTAAGTCTAGTGGATACTTATAAATCAATAATAATGCAAAGCTATTAGTACGGAGAAAAGAATCCTTTCCCAAACCTCGTATCAACCACTCCTTTTCTTAATCTTGGTCTCTACCACCTCTTCATTGCTCCCTTTTTATAGCCAGCTCATATTTCCAACACAGGCTTTGTATTTCTGCTGCAGTTAAGCTCACAGCTCAGACTCTATGCAATACACAGCTCTTTCCCACACCTGTCTCCTTAGTTCCTTCCAAAAATTGACCTTGTGTCATCATGCTTGTTTGGGTTACGTGTCCATTAGTGACCCATTTTATATGAGTTCCATGGATACCGATGGAAACACACACCTTCTTTTCATTGGTGTCTCCTGGTCACTGTCATCAACACACAGTACCCTTCCACCAGCCAGACCATATCATGGCAGGATAATTCCACGTGTGCTATAAATTCTATAATCTTAAGAGAATCAACTGCTTAAAAATCATATTGTTATAGTCATACTGATGTTATAGATAGCCAAACTACAACACAGTTAATAAACAACTTTTCTAGAAGCTTAGAGTCCATCCTAACATTCACAGTTTGGAGAAGGGGGTCATGAATTCTATATGTTCAAGTCCGTGTTGCAACCACCTGACCACATTCAACAGGCAAAGGGTTTCTTAGAAAAGCCTGATTTCCTTCCAGAACAATCTGCTTTAAAAAAAACTTAATTTTTTCTTTTGCTTCATTCAGTAGACCTCCAATTATGTTTGTTTTTTAAATAAGTTTGACTCATTTTCATGTTAAATTGCTTGATCATTTCTTTTAAGTTCGTAAGGAGTTTCTGTGCTTTGAAGTAGAGTTTTGGTTTTTTGGTTCCCCTTCAGGGTATTACAAACTATTACATTGTCTTGAGAACGGGGGATAAATTGGATCAGAGAGGCAGAACACGTGGAGCTCAGGGACATGATTTCTAAATATCAATTCCCATGTGAATGCTCCTATAGCATTTCCCTTTTACTCATGTTTTTGTGTTGATGTTTTTGCTGTGGTCTAGACTGGGGCAAAAATGGAATAGTAGATCCAGATGCGACATACATCTTTTGAAACTGATGTAGGCATATATAAATATATATATATATTTTTTTTTCTTTTTTTTCCAAAGGGCCTTCTGTAGTTAAAGACCCTCAGGTAAGAAAAGGAGAAGTGAAGAAGCCTTAGCTTTAGGGATCTAAAAATCAAATAGGTTCTTTATAAAAATACATCTCCTCTATTGCACGAATGATGAGTTTGGCAGATTTTTTTTTTTTTAATTTTTTGCCTTATAACAAATTTAATCAGTTATACATATACATATGTTTCCATATCCCCTCCCTTTTGCGTCTCCCTCCCACCCTCCCTATCCCACCCCTCCAGGCGGTCACAAAGCACCGAGCTGATCTCCCTGTGCTATGCGGCTGCTTCCCACTAGCTATCTACCTTACGTTTGGTAGTGTATATATGTCCATGCCGCTCTTTCACTTTGTCACAGCTTACCCTTCCCCCTCCCCATATCCTCAAGTCCATTCTCCAGTAGGTCTGTGTCTTTATTCCTGTCTTACCCCTATGTTCTTCATGACATTTTTTTTTCTTAAATTCCATATATATGTGTTAGCATACAGTATTTGTCTTTCTCTTTCTGACTTACTTCACTCTGTATGACAGACTCTAGGTCTATCCACCTCATTACAAATAGCTCAATTTCATTTCTTTTTATGGCTGAGTAATATTCCATTGTATATATGTGCCACATCTTCTTTATCCATTCATCCGATGATGGACACTTAGGTTGTTTCCATCTCCGGGCTATTGTAAATAGGGCTGCTATGAACATTTTGGTACATGTCTCTTTTTGAATTATGGTTTTCTCAGGGTATATGCCCAGTAGTGGGATTGCTGGGTCATATGGTAGTTCTATTTGTAGTTTTTTAAGGAACCTCCATACCGTTCTCCATAGCGGCTGTACCAATTCACATTCCCACCAGCAGTGCAAGAGTGTTCCCTTTTTTCCACACCCTCTCCAGCATTTATTGTTTCTAGATTTTTTGATGATGGCCATTCTGACTGGTGTGAGATGATATCTCATTGTAGTTTTGATTTGCATTTCTCTAATGAGTAAAGATGTTGAGCATCCTTTCATGTGTTTGTTGGCAGTCTGTATATCTTCTGTGGAGAAATGTCTATTTAGGTCTTCTGCCCATTTTTGGATTGGGTTGTTTGTTTTTTTGTTATTGAGCTGCATGAGCTGCTTATAAATTTTGGAGATTAATCCTTTGTCAGTTGCTTCATTTGCAAATATTTTCTCCCATTCTGAGGGTTGTCTTTTGGTCTTGTTTATGGTTTCCTTTGCTGTGCAAAAGCTTTTAAGTTTCATTAGGTCCCATGTGTTTATTTTTGTCTTCATTTCCATTTCTCTAGGAGGTGGGTCAAAAAGGATCTTGCTGTGATTTATGTCATAGAGTGTTCTGCCTATGTGTTCCTCTAAGAGTTTGATAGTGTCTGGCCTTACATTTAGGTCTTTAATCCATTTTGAGCTTATTTTTGTGTATGGTGTTAGGGAGTGATCTAATCTCATACTTTTACATGTCCCTATCCAGTTTTCCCAGCACCACTTATTGAAGAGACTGTCCTTTCTCCACTGTACATTCCTGCCTCCTTTATCAAAGATAAGGTGACCATATGTCCGTGGGTTTAACTCTGGGCTTTCTATCCTGTTCCATTGATCTATCTTTCTGGTTTTGTGCCAGTACCATACTGTCTTGATTACTGTAGCTTTGTAGTATAGTCTGAAGTCAGGGAGCCTGATTCCTCCAGCTCCATTTTTCGTTCTCAAGATTGCTTTGGCTATTCGGGGTCTTTCGTGTTTCCATACAAATTGTGAAATTTTTTGTTCTAGTTCTGTGAAAAATGCCAGTGGTAGTTTGATAGGGATTGCATTGAATCTGTAGATTGCTTTGGGTAGTAGAGTCATTTTCACAATGTTGATTCTTCCAATCCAAGAACATGGTACATCTCTCCATCTATTTGTATCATCTTTAATTTCTTTCATCAGTGTCTTATAATTTTCTGCATACAGGTCTTTTGTCTCCTTAGGTAGGTTTATTCCTAGATATTTTATTCTTTTGGTTGCAATGGTAAATGGGAGTGTTTCCTTGATTTCACTTTCAGATTTTTCATCATTAGTATATAGGAATGCCAGAGATTTCTGTGCATTAATTTTGTATCCTGCAACTTTACCAAATTCATTGATTAGCTCTAGTAGTTTTCTGGTAGCATCTTTAGGATTCTCTATGTATAGTATCATGTCATCTGCAAACAGTGACAGCTTTACTTCTTCTTTTCTGATTTGGATTCCTTTTATTTCCTTTTCTTCTCTGATTGGCAGATTTTTTAAGTTATTGAATTGTAGATCTTAATTTCTGTGGTTTGAGAGATAGTGTGTCATGGGGGAGAAAAGAACTTTGAAGTCAACAGATCTGAGCTCAGGCCTAAGCTCAGATTAGCACTTGATTTTAAACTAATAATTTTCCCTCCATGAATTTCAGTTTCTCCAGAAAGCATAAACAAAATGGGTCATTGTAAGTATTAAATGAGATTATGTACAAAGTGCAAAGTGCTGGGCCCACATGGAGTGCTCCATAACTCATAAGCAGCTAAGAAGCCTCCTCTGGCCCATCTCATTCCTAGAGAGCACCCACAGGGCGGTGGCTATTTCTGGTCAAGTGCACAATGGTGCCCCTGCTGGCGAGGCAGTTGACCCAAAGGTAGGAAGCTCTGAAGCTTTAAGATTTAGCAGGGCTTGTACTAAATGTCTCAACAACAGAGCAGTCCATATCTTTATATAATACTCTTTACTCCATGGATATTTAACTTACATAAGTGTCAACTGAGTGTCTAGACCTAGTGGGTGGGGTGGGCAAACAGTGCATACTCTCCTACTAGGTTATAAACTCCACAGGGTAGGTACCATATGTGTTTTACTTACTGCCCATCTCCAGAACTTAGCATGGTTCCCCAGCCACGGTAGATAGTCAAAAATATTTTGTTGAATGACTGAGTTAATGAGTGCAGCCACAACCTAAGAAGATGGCATGACTTGATCTTTTAAAGGTTTTCCCTATGAAAGAATGAAGAATTTTCTTGAAAATTCACTCCCCTACATTTTAGTAGGGCCAGAGAAGGAGGCTGTTAATGTTTTTTCTACCCCAAATATGGCTGTTGTTTTTTTTTCCACTCAGTGTTATTGGGTAGACCAGGGTTTCTATTTTTACTTTGAGGCAAAACATGGATTATAACCTCTTAGGTTTTTACCTTTTTCCAAACCCAATCATCACTACCTTACTTCCTGACTCTTGTTCACTAAGAACAAGAGCAGTGAAAGCAGACTTCAGATGAAACAGATTTGAGAACGGTCACCATCAGAGAACATTTATTGAAATATTGGGTATGAAGGGAACACTAGTGGTTCTCCGGCTACTGAATGCCTGGAGTATTTTCAGGCCTGAACAAGGGAACCGTGTCAGAGGGCACTGGCAAGAGCTGATGTGTTTTAAACATTCCCTACTGTACCACCAGCCAGGATGGGTGTAACTGAGTCAGAGGCCAGAAGAGCCGGAGGAAAAGGAAGGAAGCAGGGCGTGTTAGCCACATGACTAAAGTGATAGGGCATATGGTTCTTAAGCAGGAAAAGACGTGTAGGCTGGACAAAAATGTAAACACTAGTGGCGTGTGGAATATTCAGGAGGGATGGGAATAAAAAGCTCTGTGAGCCTGGTGAAAAGAAAGGGTGTCTTTGATGTGGAGCAGATTCTTCAACCGTAGCAGAGTTGCCATCTCTAGTGGCTGCCAAAAGAATATTTAAAGGAAAAGTAAAAGGGTGTTTTTTGCTTATGGGTATTCTGTAAGGGGAAGAATTCTAAGTATTTTCAAGTTGAAGAAGACACCATTAGGAATCTAATGCAGCTAACAAGTCCGGTCGGCAGCCACCAAATGCTGCCAGGCCATTTTGGCCACTACTTGACCTCCAGTTTGATGACTGACAACCCGCTCTGACAAGGGATACAGCTGAGGAGTCTGGGAGATGCCACTCACCTGTTGAAATGAGGGCCGTTGGGTGGGTTATTCGCACTCTGGGTCTCATTCAGGGTCTTCACAGCCAGGAAGGACAGGTTGTCTCCTAGAGCTGATCATCCCTTGCAAGGAATGAGGAAAGAAGCACAACCTCGCAGCTAGAAAGCTTCACTGGGAAGTCCATTCTGGAGCTCACTTCACATCTGCCCGAGCAGGACTGTACTCGGGCCACGTGAACGAGGGAAAAGACCTCAGCGCTGGGATTCAGGGGGCCTGGGTTTTATTGCTGATCACTTACTGACTAGCTTTGTGACCTTAGGCAGATCATTAGAACTTTCTGCACCTCAGTTTCCACACAGAGGGTAGAACTAGATAATTAATACGGACTCTTACCTTTCAAGCCTCCATGATTCCATGGTTCACATGTAGGTCGTAGGCTACCTTCCACTCTTGCTTCTCTGTATAACTTTGGGCAAGTTTTTTATTCCACCTAGTACCCCAGCTTCCCCACCTATAAAACTGAAATCATACTAGTCATGTAAAAATCATACTAGATTTACAGTATTTTGAGAACTTAGAGATGAAAGGTATTATGCCAATGTTAGGTACTGTCAAAGCCTTAAAGGCAATTATAGTTATTTAACTTTTCAGCATCTTGTTTGAGATTGAGAAATGAGTCCCCGTCATTTTCACTTGAGGAAACATTATTTGTTTTTTATCTTGTCACAGTTTTGACCTGCTCGCTCAAATCCACTCTGGTCAGTTTGAATTGGTATGCTTGTTCCCTTCACTTCCTCTTGTAAACTCTCCTGTCATGGTGCCCGGCTTCTTTAGAGCAGCCCTGGGAGCCGTGGACCTGGTGTTCCAGAGATCTGGCTTCTAGCTCTGGCTCTGCCATTAACAACCTGTGTGACCCTGAGCAAGTCAAGTCATCTGTTTGAGCCCTGGTGTCCTGGTCTTCAAACGACAAGAAGGTTAGGACAGATGACTTCAGTGTTGCCACCTAGTGCTAGAATATAACTTTAGAAAATGCTTAAGGAAATGGAGAAGAGAATGAAGCACAAACAATATACAAGGAGTGCTCAATCCTACAAACCCATTGGAGTTGAATTTACAGTAACCAAAATTGTGGTGCTTAGAGTAACTTACTATACAGTCCTTCGTAGCAGTGTTCAAACTTTCCTTCCTAAAATATTATGAGTGTGTTGTGGTGTCAATTATATGTGTGTGATGCAAATCCCAACTATGAGACTACATGCTGCACTGACTGTAGAAATGGAATGAGAAGGAAAAAGGGAACTGAAGTCTTGGGACTTATACATGGTATCTTGCAGTTTGGATTCAGGCTTACTTGTATTTAAAGCAAATAAGTTGTACTTAAAACAACCTTGTTGGTCTTTGAATATCTGTGGTGGAGAGTAGCTCCAGTTGGTTTTCTCTCTCAGGGGCCATCTCCCCCCCGTCTGTAGAGTTGGTGTGTGCTCTCAGCCACTCACTGCCTTTTGTGTTTTTCACAAGTTCTGCCATGCACCAAACACAGGCTTGGAGGTTTCCTTTGGGTTTTCTAGAGTTATTCTTACTAGTGAGGCAGAAAGACCTCTCTTCCCAGCTACATTTTTGGCCCTAGGTTGGAGTCTCTGTATGTGGTTTTCTTCCCCCGCCATTAGACCAAGTGCCCCTCTATATTCTCTATACTTGCTGAAGGTGTTGAACTGCTCCCCCAAAACACGCATCCCTAGTTTCCCTGCAATAGGGAGTCACGGTTGCTCTGGGCTGGATCTGCACCTTCAGATAGAGTACACTGCTCAGCAGGCTCTCCAGGGTTGATCAGAAAATCTTCATGACACCAAATCAGAGTTTGCAGAGGTGTCTGCCAGTGCTGCTCCTCCCCCTCTCTTCCTGCTCCCCTGCATATGCCGCCAGGAAAAGGCTTTATTACCCCTTGTTCTAGTGTCAAATCCCACATGACAGAGGACATCCACCACCCCTGAATTTCATTCTAGAAGTTCTATCCAGTGGCTTAGTAATTCGTTTGATGTTTTCTTCTTGCTTGATTTCTTCTTTGGAAAAATCCAGATACCAAAGAAGGTCTCAGATGTTTTTGTGGTGGAAGAGATTTCTTTGGTTCATGATTAAAGGTATCCACCTCTTAAAACTCAGTGCTTAAAAGTTGAAATCACGGTGTTTTACAGCATTGATGTCAATCAAGTCTGTCACTTGATGGCACCACCTTAAGAGTAAAAGTTCTGAGGACGTGGTGAATTGTTAAGCAGGTAGAATCATAAAAACTATTTGCACTCAATATAACTGAATTGGAATATAGAAACATTGGCAGTTGGGAGAAGGTAGAGAATTGTGTTGCTTTGGACCCTTTTGGTTGTAAGCGACAGAGACTCCAAACTTATACGACTTAAGGAAAGAAGTGGTCATGATAGACTCCTGTAAACAAATCACAGCTAGGTGACCATGGAGCTGGCCTCGGTGTCATCCAGATCCAGGGACTGGAGCACTATCAGGAATCTGTCTTCTCCTGCCCTTCTCTCACCTTGGCTTCTGCCTCAGGCCTGGCCTCTTGCTCACCAGCTCTTTCACTTGCTAGGGGACAGGAGGACAGACAGCTCTAGGGCCACATCATTATGGCTAGAGTTCCAAAGGGAAAAGATAAATATCCCTGCCAGCTGCTATATGGAAAACCTCTGAGGAAGCCTTGGGTTGGTCCTACTTGGGTCACGTGCTCACCACTGGCTTGTCCCTGTGGTCAGGTGGGGGAAGTGCTCTGAGTGGCTCCCACACCTGAATTACAGGACAAGTGATTGTTGGGGTGGGAGCAGGTGCTATTCTGATAGAAGGAGGAAATGGTTCTGGAAAGCCCAAAACAACAGTCACACACAGAAGCAAGCACAAAACTTAGCCTGTGACCTTGCTGAGAACCATAGAATCACGGAGGTTTGAAATGTATGGGTCCGTAATAATTATCTGGTTCCATCCTCCAAGTGTGGAAACAGGTGCAGAAAGGTCTAATGATCTACCTAAGGCTACAAACAGCAGATCACCACTATATATGGTTAAGGACTGTTTGCAGGGTTCCTCTACAGCTGGAGCTTAATTTCCAGCTAAATATTTCATCTAAAATGCATACTTGGCAGATTTGAGTTTCTGCCAAAAACTCAAGAAGTCACAGAAGTGTAAAGCAGACAATATGGTAGTCAGCATTTACTGGACATTTATTGTCTCACCTGTAGAGAGATGGCTATTATCTGACAGCAGGAATCGTTTAGCTAATAAAATCTCAGAATCTTGAATTAAAAAAACGAAACAGAAATACAGGTGAATCATTTAGAAAAAGTAAGCTGAAGTATTTAAATTATGTAATAATAAAAACGCTTTATTAACACTGACATTACCTCAGTAGTTTAGATTTATTTCATAGTTATCCTTTATGTGATATAATTGAAAATAAAGTGTCTCTAGTAAATAATTAAACTTCAAGTTGTATTTTCTGTGCAGTTTTTTTTAACAAGTTTATTTCTAACCTGTGGGCTCTGTCTGAACAACTGGGTTTCACATGGTTTATTTGGTTTTATCAAATAAGCTAAAATGTTGAATACTTATGGTTTTGAGATTCTAAGTATCTAGCATTTAAATCAGAAATTCAGGCTCATTATTGGAATATTTTGAGCCAGACAGAACTTTAAATTCTGAATTTAAATTCTGGATCTGCCATTTATTAGCTCTGTGACTTGGGCAATATTACCAAGTTTTTGTCTATAATATGGACATAATAAGAGCTATCTCTTAGGCACAGTGGAGAACTTGATGAGATCGGCTATGAAATGGTGCCTGTTAATGTATTAGGCCTCAATAAATGTCCTAGTCAGGAAAAAAGCCTTTAGTTACATGCAAATCCCATGCAAAGAGTTATGTTTAGGAAAAACTAGTCTCTTAATCAGACATTAGCCAAAGTTTGAGCTAATGTATGAAGACAGCACCTAATGATCTTTTGTGTGAAGTGAGTAAAGTACAATCTTAAGGCGTATATTGATACTTTTTAATAGTGTACTGAATTTGCTCAACATAAATCAACTGTATATAAAGTTATCATGAAACAATTAATAATAATAATGAGATAATATGCAACAGCTACAAACACTAAAAAAGTAACAAGTATGGGCAAATAGATACTCTTGTTTTTATTATTGATGATGATAATACTGTTAAAAGGAAAAAATCAAGTAGAAACAAGGTGAAGCAGGTTTCAAGTTGTAAACTATCCTAATTCCATAGGCAGAGAAACAGGAGGTGGAAACATACATGATGTGAAAACTTGGAACAGGTAACTATCCTATTTATAGATCAGGTTGATCAGGGCAACCTCCTGAATCTGTCTTTGCCAAGGCAGTGTGGGTGATGATAAACCATTCCCTGGAGTGCCTGAGGGACACTTGGGTGAAATTGGTGGATTGGCAGATGGAAACGGGTTTGTAGAGTTCAGAAAAGCCCGGTCCAGGGCCTCATCTGCCACAGTTGCTAGTGCAAACCAGCCTTGAAGCCAGTCATTGCCCCTCTCAAGGGATGATACTCAGCAATCGTAAAGTTGGAAGTAACTTGCTACTGATTACTGTCCAGGGCCCCAGGCTGGAGAAGCTTTCTCCACCTAAAATGTGGATTGTAAAGACACCCTTTATGATCCCGAAAGACAGAAACAAATAGGGGACAGTGACAGACCCCTTGCCCTATCATATAAAGTCAAATAATACTTCAAGGAAGAGGAAGGCGACATCCTAGGTCAGGATGACCAGGAAGGGTAAGACTTTCTTGAGAACCAACAGGGTTATCAAATACGGAAAACTGTTTATAATAGTCATGGGAGTTACACTGGGGAAATGGGGCAGTAGAGAAGTGTGGAGGGCAAGCATCAGGTGCCTTCCTCCAGAAAGAAGTGGCACCCTGCTCCTTTCACTTACTTCTGTTTGTGCTTCAGTTGTATTTGCTCATTCGTGGTCAGTGAGCAGAGATTTCGTAAGAATGGTGTTGCTCTCACTTTTTAGCGCCATGTTACTTGAAGCAGTTAATATGTTTATGAATAATGTCTCATTACCACCTTTTAAGTCACATTCCAGACCCCCTGCGTCACTTTGATAATAACAAACCTGTCCGCATGACTCAGAGCCCGCACCCTCTAGTCTGTCACAGACTGCTCTTCAAACAGCCTCCACGGCCATCTGCCTCTGTGCTGGTTTCGATGAGCCATAAAACACGGTGGTGTCTCGAGCTATGTTCCCCTCCCCATGCCTCACCGGCCCCCCCTTTCTTCTGGCTGGCACTGAGTCAAGCCTCGGGAGGCCATCACAGCTCCCAGGACTGTCTGGCCGGGATTCCGCCTTCAAGATGTTGGCCCAACATGTGGCCCAGGAGCCAGACGGGGTGAGGACCTGGTCTGAGTCAAAGCCACCCCCTTGACTTCAGTGCTCGGTTTAGAAGTTTTATTACATGGGAACGGTGTGGCTCAGGGGGTTGACAAAGGGACAGGTTTAGGATGCCTCAGGGTCTTGGTGCTGGGGGTCTCCCTACTTTGGCCAGAATCCAGCCCTGAAGGGTAATGGCCAGATGTTATTAGCAGCTGCAGGAGGCTGTGTGAAGGGGATGTGAAAAGACACTGGAGGCTCCATACTGGTGAACAAGTGTGGTCTCATGTCTAATAATGCTCTCACACACGTCAGGTGCAGCAGAGAAGCCAGAAGTAAAATTGCTTTGGAAACGATAGATACTTTTTCCCAGAGTAGAGTCCATATTATGGAAAGGAATTAGGGGAAAGAAATAAATAAAACAATTTAGTGCAAGTTTAAATATATGTATCAATAAGCTAAATCCCGTAAGTCAACTTGGTAAGTAAATTTGAATCAACTACTGTTGGAATTTAAGTCTCCTGGTGATATTACTAGTTTCAAAGTATTACTTTTGTATTATCATCAAAACTTGACAAATCTCTAATCTGTTATGTAAAAATCACAGAAGGTTCTGAGAACCACAAGTTACTTGATGAAATTTGGTCTTGACGTATATCTGGCCAGGTGTATATGTGTGAATGTTCTGAGAGTCTTTCCGTACCCATGCCCTTTGTATCAATAATGTCCACTTCTGATTTACTTTTATAAAAGACAGAATATCTGATCCATTATGTATTATTTTTAGGCAACTTCTAATAATAATGACCTAAAAGTATGTATCTGTATGTTTCTTAAAGTGCTAAGTCTATCATAATATTGATATTATTATTGTTTTACTGTTTATCATGAGACATTAAAAATTTCACTGGTCATTTTCACAGCCTTGTTTTCTCTGCAAGAACCCCTTTTATTCAAGAGCAGCTAAAGTATAGAGAAATGTTGAAGAATATATTCTAAATATCAATAGTAGTTATCTCTAAAATAAGCTGGAGATTACAAATGACTTTTCTTTAGTCCTCTTTTCTGCATGTCCCAAATATTTCCACAGTTAGAATGTTTATATTTGTTGAATGCTTTCTCTACATCAGGTTCTGTGCTAAGTCTTTTATGCTCATCATTACATAATATCTTCACAATAACCCCATAAGTGAGGTCCTATTATAATCCTCACTTTACACATGAAGAGACTAAAGTTTAAAGAGTTTAAATTACTTGTCCAAGGTCTCATAAGTGGAAGGTCCAGAATTCAAACTCATGTATATCTGATTCTAGAACTTGGGTTATTAACCAGTGTGCTAAACTTCATTGCTTTTGTAATCAGAAACACACACACACACAATTTTTATTCTAAAAATAAACAATAAACCCCACTGCTGCATTTAGCATATAACTGGCATGAAAGTTAGTAAATATACAACCAAATTTCCAGGCACATCTACTAAGGTTATGGTCTGACACCTGATTAAGAAAAAACTTAAGATTTACTTAAATTGAGACTCACCATTTTTAATCAGCTTAAAAGTGTTATTTGATCACGATGTCTACTTCTATGAAATTTAGAAATACATTAGAAAAAGAGAGGAAACAGCCATAGAAATTGTTCAAATAATGAAAAATAAATCTTTAAGAAAGGACAATGTAAATTGGGTTGTTTTTGCTTTTTGTTGTTTATTTGTTTTGTTTTTTGCCTGAAGAAGGAAAGCCTGCAGGAAGATTAAGCTGCAGTTTCGAAATAAAGGAAGAACTATGGTGTGGTTAGTGGGAGCAGCTGTTCTCCAATCTCAAACCACATCTGGAATATGATGTTTAGTTCCGGGTGCCACATTTTAAGAGAGACCTTGATCAATTGGAGTGTGTCGGATAGGGACGAACATCATGGGATGTACCTAGAAACAACCACATAGGAGTTACATTTGCCAGAACTCTGGTTGTTCCAGGGAAAAGACTTGAGGGGGACAAAAAATCTGGGTTTTAAGCTATGAAGGTGTGTCACATTGAAGAGGGATTAGGCTTGCTCTGTGTCACACCAGAGGGCAGGACTAAGGCTTTGAGGCCAGGTGTCAATTCAATATAAAAAGAAATTCAGAACCTAATAAAATGGGGGGCAAGTGAACTAATGAGGGTCCCTGGGACTTAAACTGAAAGAAGAATGTCTGAATAGTCTTATTAGGGTAGGCCTGGTAGAACTACCAGTTGAGATGGTAGAACTTTCCTAGTCAATTTTAAAGAAGTGAGTGGCAACTTCTTTTAGGGAACGACTTGAGGGTTCTTTTACTGGAAACTAGTAATACATCTTATGTAAACTTTTTGTCCTCTTCTGCTGCACACCTATATTCTTTTTTTTTTTTTTTTTTGAGGTACGCGGGCCTCTCACTGTTGTGGCCTCTCCCGTTGCGGAGCACAGGCTCCGGACGCGCAGGCTCAGCGGCCATGGCTCACGGGCCCAGCTGCTCCGCGGCATGTGGGATCTTCCCGGACCGGGGCACGAACCCGTGTCTCCTGCATCGGCAGGCGGACTCTCAACCACTGTTCCACCAGGGAAGTCCTATATTCTTTTTTTTAGTAAACGTCTCCAAAATTATATGACGTTGTGCTGCCCTCTGGAAATTTGCTTTTTTTTTTTTTGCGGTACGCGGGCCTCTCACTGCTGTGGCCTCTCCCGTTGCGGAGCACAGGCTCTGGACGCGCAGGCTCAGCAGCCATGGCTCACGGGCCCAGCCGCTCCACGGCATGTGGGATCTTCCCGGACCGGGGCACGAACCCGTGTCCCCTGCATCGGCAGGCGGACTCTCAACCACTGCGCCACCAGGGAAGCCCCTGGAAATTTGCTTTTAAGCATTGAAAAATTTCCCTTTTCATAATTATTTATTTAACATAACTCACCAGGGGAAAATGGAGGGGGGAACCGCACAAATCTCTGAAAACAAGTAGATAACTTTTTAGACCAACATGAACAGAGAGTATGAGATCTAGACTTATTCTCAGCTAACATTTTAACGTCCCATGTGACCTTGAGTAAGATAATTTACTTCAGTTCTCTGTGCCTCAGTTCCTTCCTCAGTAAAATGGATATAATAACTCTTGCCTCATGGCTCTTATGGGAATTGGTGAGTTAATGTTTGCTCAGTTCTTTGAGGTCCTTGGATGAAATGTGTTACATAAATGCTAGGTATCATTATTAACATTTAATGACCATATCTATACTTATGATACCAAGTGTCCTAAGAAATGAGATCTGTTACAGGTCACAGAAGAGCTTTCAAAGACTGTTCACACGTGTCTATGAAAACATAAGCTAGAATTATCGAGAGAGCTTTGTGTCTTATTGTCAGCTTAAAAATGGAAGTCCCTTGGGTTCAACCTGATATTTAGCTGTAGATTTAAGGGATGCTTTAAAAAGCATTTGTGCTGTCTTTTGAACTAGTTTTTATGATTACTTTTAAACTAGTGGTAATTTTGGAATCTTCAAATTATTTCATTTTTCTTATCTAAGTATAGTCTCAGTGGAACCTTCTCAATACTTACATATGCTAAATGTGGTAGTTTTTAATCTTGTTTCTTTTTCTCTTATGAACAGAACAGCAACTTTTGTCCTTAATGTAGGAAGAACACATAAGAATGGCTGTCAACCATGGTGGAGAAATAGAGATGGTATTGCTTTGTCCTCTCATGGCTCACGGCTGCACCATCCTGCTTGAGTCTTCTCACTCCACTCCTTGGGTTTATCAGAAATGGCAGAAGTTGGTGGGGAGTGAGGAAGAGGGAGGCCCTTCTTTGATCTCAGATGACAAACTTCAAAGATAAACATTTAAAGAGAAGGAAAAACAAGTATAGAAAAAGGAACAACGATGAGACATTGAACAGCTCAGTTGTCACCTGTATCTTCTTCAAGAGAACTGGTACACAAGTCCTTCGAACGGAAAGGCAAATCACCCAGTAGAAAACCAGGCAATAGCTACGAACACTCATGTCAAGAAAGAAGTCTGGGGACTTCCCTGATGGCACAGTGGTTAAGAATCCTCCTGCCAATGCAGGGGACATGAGTTTGATCCCTGGTCCGGGACGATCCCACATGCCGCGGAGCAACAAATCCTGTGTGCCATAACTACTGAGCCTGTGCTCTAGAGCCCGTGAGCCACAACTACTGAGCCCGCGTGCCACAACTACTGAAGCCCGCACGCCTAGAGCCCTTGCTCTACAACAAGAGAATCCACTGCAATGAGAAGTCCATGCACCACAACAAAGAGTAGCTCCCGCTCATCACAACTAGAGAAAGCCCACGCACAGCAATGAAGACCCAATGCAGCCAAAAATGAAGGAAGGAAGGAAGGAAGGAAGAAGGAAAGAAAGAAAGAAAGAAAGTCTGATTGATCAATAAATATGAAAAGATGCCCAGGGAAATGCAAATGAAGCAGTGAAGAGACACTTTCACACTTTAGGTTGAAAAACATTTTTATTTAAAGAATACTGCATGTGGAGAAGAGAGTGAAGCAACACTGCTGTTGGGAGTATACAGAAATACAACCCCAGGAGAATAATTGAACACTATCTAGTAAAGCTGAATATGTATATACACAAATGCTCAGCCTTTCACTTCCAGGCTTACGCTCTAGAGAAACTCTGTACATGTGTACAAGGAACTGTGAACAAGAACGTTCATAGCACCATTTGTTTGTAATGGTAAGAATCTACCTAAATGGTGGAAACAATCCAAATGTCCCTCAAAAGGAGGCCAATGAAGAAACGGTGGTGTATTCATATAATGGCATACTAGGCACTAGACAGCAGTGCAATTGAATGAACTAGAGCTACAAGTATCTCTCTGGATCTCTATGGGGAACTCTCAAAAAACATAATGTTCAGGACAAAAGGGAAAAAAAGACATAGAAGCATACCGGAAAAATATCATTTATATAATGTTTAAAAATATTCAGAAGAAGATGACTGGTGGTTAGTATTATAGAGAAATTCAAACTCTTATCTGTGTGTAGAGTCTGAATTCCCAGTCTTGGCAGTTTCTGTTAAGTATTTCAGCACTTTCTTCAAACTTTGGCCTTGCTAGTGCCAAATAATTGCTACAACTGAGATTTCTATAAAATTCATGGGTCCCCATGCCTCTCCAAAAAATATTTGTTCTAACCCAGAGCTATCCAAAAGAAACATAATGTGAGCCACATATGTAATTTAAAATTTTCTAGTAGCCATATTATAAAAAAACTAAACATAAATGGGTTAAATTAATTTTGATAATAGATTTTTTAACTAAACATATTCAAAATATCCTATGGGTAAATAAGATATTTTAAATATTTTTTACACTAAGTCTTTAAAATCTGGTGTGCATTTTATACCTAGAGTGCATCTCTATTTGAATGAAAATTTTCATTAGAAATATTTGCTCTGGGACTTCCCTGGTGGTCCAGTGGGTAAGGCTCTGAGCTCCCAATGCAGGGGGCATCCCTGGTTGGGGAAATAGATCCTATATGCATGCCACAACTAAGAGCCTGCATACCACAACCAAGAAGTCTGCATGCCACAACTAAGATCCCGAGTGCCACAACTGGGATCCGGCGCAGCATAAATAAATAAATAAATATTAAAAGAAAGAAAGAAAGAAATATTTGCTCCGCATTTAGATTTCATAAAATTTAAAGTTGTAAAGATAGATTCACAATAACCCAACTTATCTCAAACATACATAAAGTTTTCTAAAAACTGCATCAAACATTGGTATTCAAATTTAAATTTTAATTAATTAAAATTAAATAAAATGACAAATTCAGTTCCTTAGTCTCACTCACCGCATTTCAAGAGCTCACCAGTCACATGTGGCTCTTGGCTACCATACTGGACACAGCAGGTTTAACCTACACTACTAGGAAACTATGTCCACCTACCTTTCCTCTCTGGGATTCCTCTTTTCATATGATTGAAATCAAACTAAAAAAGTATAGAGTGGCCCTGCTGGACAAAGGTAGCCACACAGAGCCACCTGCAGTGAAAGATATGTATTGACCTGTAAGAGTCAAGGCCATTTAATGACAGGAGTCTAGTCTGATTATATGCTCAGCCACCTACTTCCTTACCCTCTCAACTGCCTGTTATAGCTCTGGTCTCCCACTAGGCAAAGCTGGGGTTCCATCTGTTTCTGGGTGTCTGTTTTAAATTGTTAAGTTCCGGAAGCGTGAGCCATTCAGCTACTACAACACCAGCCCCCTTCTAAGTTTGGTGCTTGGTTGTCCTCTGGGACTCCTTGGAAATTTCTAGATTGGATATTAAACACAAGAATCTAAAGAAACTCACCTGAGAAGAAATATGTAGAGGCTCACACAGGAGAGATGGTAGGAATTCAGAGGCTATAATGGTACAGCAACACGAGAGGTGGGCAGAGAAAAAAAGGACGTTGGAGTATTCAAGCTGAAAGAGAATCTGTGAAATTTAGTTACTTGCCAGTGGGGTACAATTTGGCAGAAAAGGGTGGGAATCCCCGGGATAGAGCCTCAGAACCGAAAAGTCAAACTGATCAGAACCTGAAGTGAAATAGAGCTGTATTGTCCTTCTGACTTTGCCCTGTGGAGTCTACAGCAGCGAGCAGCATGCCTGGTTAGGAGACAGCAACCAGTGTGCCAGCGGTTCAAATGGAGAGATACTTGATTTTTAAATGAAAGGCTATCAGACTCTACAGTATCCTAAAGTACCCTCACATTTTTATTATGCTTAATGCCAACTTATGAGCACAACACATCCACCCACATGCACTCACAGAGCTGTAGCAAGGGCAGAGAATGGTTCCTTACAAAAACAATAGCAACAAAGCCTTGGAAACTATTGATAATTAATAAGCTAGGCACCAGCAATTAATATGTGCAGAGATGGGGTGCCTACTGTTCTCCAAGCCATAGCTCATTTAAAGTATTCACCCTGTAATTTATGAGCGATATTTAATACCTCAGTGACCATAAACCTCCATGTTTTATTACCACTGCTTAGCATACCTTTGATGTTCTGCCCAGCGCTACACAATCCAAAACAAATTACTTTCAGGAAGCTGGATATTATATAAATGCAGGAAAGTCATAAATAATGCACAGGAGGAACATTTTCGGTGGGTTCTGACATGCCACAATGGGTCTCTGTGAGTGTGACCGCTCAGGCATCTCACTGGCCCGGGGTCTGGGGCAGGGGCAGGAGGGTTGTCCATCTGAGGAGCGTTTGTCAGACAGGCTGGGGATGCTGACTTCCAGGCACCACTGACACTGCTGTTTAAACCTATAGCAGAGGCAGATGTGAATCGAATGAGGACCATTTAGGAGGCTATGATCTTCTTAATGAGCTACAGATGTATAAGGAATGGCCCTTTCATTCGTGTTTTTGGTGGGCTTTTGACAATCTTCTCCCCTGTGTCACACGGACATGTGTCGACTCCCTCTGCCATTCTCCACGGCAGCTGTTCAAAACTCTCCACTCTCCTTGGGACCCTGAACCCCCATACCTGCTGTCTTGGAAGATGAGAGAATCTACCACCTCACTGAGGAAATCGAGGTCATCAGGGAAGAACGCCTCCATCTTCCCTCCCCAGCACACCCACATTTTCCTCCATCCCCAGTACTACTTTTATCTTGAACAGGACAATTCTTTCCAAAGGTGAAACCCCTGTGTCTTTGATCACACTCCCTCCTCTCTCCTCTGGCACCATGACCTATACATTATCCCCTTGCCTCTTTAGTCTTCTCTCCCTCTCCACTCGTTCCTTGCTTTTGGTGCTCAAATAGGATCCAATAGACTGCACCCCACAAATGAACAAGCAAGCAAAATAAAATCTTCTCCGTGACCACATTCCCTTATTTCTGAAGATGCACCTTTCTCTCTCTCTGCCCCACATCCAGCTTCTTGAAAAGTGGTTGCCTTTGCCCAGTTCAGACCTTGCCATCGTTGTCAAGGAGATTCTGTTCTCAACAATCTACTAAGAATTTTCTGGTGGTTTTCTACGTGCCATGACCTCCTGCAGATCCCCTGCAGGGTTGGATGTAGTTGCCCCCTCCCTCCCCCCCACCTGAAACTTTATCTCCCAGGCTTGTGTGTCCATACTTGTTCAGTATCCCCACCTCCTCCCCTGGGTCTCTTGCTGGCTCTGCTTCCACTGCCCATCCCTAGTTCTCTTCTCTTCTCTGTACACCCTTTCGGGTGAGCTCATCTTCTTCACTGCCTTCAGCCATCCTTCAGACACCAGTGGCACCCAGTCCTGTCTCTGAACCTCAACTCCCTAAACTCCACCAGCTTCCCATTGGACAATCCACCTGATGTCTCACAGGTCAGCTTTCCAAAATATGTTATCCTTCATATCATGAAGGATAGATAGTTGCTAAAATATATAGCTAGGTGTCAAAATATCACCCCCACAAACCACTTGCTAATTGCAAAAGGGAAAATGTATCTTTACAATGGAGAGATGTGATGGCCTCCACCTTAACTAATCTAGTGACCAAATGTAGTATTGTTTCACAATTAGTATCCCACATTATACACTTGCTGATGGGATAAAATATAAAATACATGGGATGACCTGTAAACTATTCTTGCCCAAAACGTTTAACTTGAATGTAATCAAGACTTTAGACTCAGCTTCTTGTTATATAAAACACTGGGGGTAGAGGATCAAGTTAAACGACACCACAAGGTAACAGTCAGGCAAGTCCAGGCTGTGAGACCTCCCTGAGACAACCACCTGGTCTCTCCAAAATGACAATAAATAATGGTCAATATCACTTAGAAAATGGAGAACGTTCTAGAATAAAAGAGCTAAAGGCAGATAACCAAATGCAATGCATGAAACTTGATTGATCCTGCTTTAAACAACAAGCTATAAAAGATATTTTGGGTATAATGTTGAAAATTTGAACATGGGCTTTAAATTAGATAATATTAGAGAAATAGTGTAAATTTTCTTAAATGTGATAATGGTATTATACTTATGAAAGAGAATGTTCTTATTCTTGGGAGATAAATGTTGAATTCAGGGATTTCATGATGCCTGAAACTTACTTTCAAATGTTTCTGCAAAAACGAACACGTGTGTGGATATAAATGTGTATAAATCAAATGTGGCATAGTATTAATAACTTTTTAATTTAGCTGACAAGAGTAGGAGTATTCAATTTACCTGATCAACATTCTTGCATGTTTTAAAATGTTCATTTAAAAATCTAGGAAAAATAGTCAAAAAATGTAAAGATACATTTAAAACTTTTCTTCAATCTCCCACCTACTCTTTCTTTTCTATTCACTGCTCACCAAGTACATCAAGCTAAATATCCCAGCATCCTCTGTAACTTCTCCCTTCCTCCTCACATCTCCTGTCTCTCTCCACCCGATCAGCTGGAATCTCTCCAGCTGCTGCTTCATCGGGCCTCCATCATGAGTCACCTGAACCCCCATCATCTGGGCTCAAGCCCCTCTCCCCTCATCAGTCCATTCTCCCCATTCACTCCCTTGATGAAACCTTTTGACAGGTCCCCACTGCCTGCAAAATAAGATCAAATTCTCTGAAAAATAAATATTAAAGCATAACACTGAAGTGGAATCTGGAGCTAAGAACGTGGAGGTGGTCAAACTGACATCCAGAGATACCGTCAGGCTTTTGACTTTTTTTTTTTTTTTCTTGCAGTATGCGGGCCTCTCACTGTTGTGGCCTCTCCCGTTGTGGAGCACAGGCTCCGGATGCGCAGGCCCAGTGGCCATGGCTCACGGGCCCAGCCACTCCGTGGCATGTGGGATCCTCCCAGACCGGGGCACGAACCCGTGTTCCCCGCACCAGCAGGCAGACTCCCAACCACTGCGCCACCAGGGAAGCCCCAGGCTTTTGACTTTTAATCTAGAGCTCTGATCCCTATGCTGCCTCACTCCAGGCTTCACCTTTGTGCTGAGATAGCAAAGAAGATGGGCCTAAGAAAAAGTACAGTGCTCCCTGTGGAGCCCTAAGCTGTCTGCCTGGAGAAAGGGTTCACTTACAGATCAGCAAAGTAGGGTAGAGTTGTAAGGCCTGTAAAAGAGAGTCTTTTAAATATGACAACCATGACCTCAGAGGCTCAATGAAAGACTCACTTTATCAACTCCAGAAGTGGTTTATAACACTTCGTTGAGGAAGCTGAGGGGGAGTAGACATTCTCATACGTGGTTAGCACGAGTGTAAATTGGTATAGTCCCTACGGAGGGCAATTTGGCAGCATCTCAATGAGTATATCCTTAGATCCTGGCAATGTCACTTCAGAAAGTGTCCCACAGATATACTTACACTAATGCAAAATGATGTATGGGGTATGTAATGTCGCCATGTCATTCACTGAAGCATTGTTTGAATTGGCAAAAAATTGAAATAAGCCAAAATCCACCAATTAGGAACTAGTTAAATAATGACACATCAGCCTAAAGAAATACTATGCAGCTAATACAATGAACAAGGAAGATCTCTACGCACAAATATCTACCAGATATATCGTGACATGAAAAATGTAAGGTGCATCAGTGTGTGTATAGTACTCTAAGGGTTCAAGAACTAAAAAATCAAAATGGACGCACAAAGATAATGCAATATTAGCTGCAAAAAGTGCCCATCATTTCTAAGGTTAGGAAAACACAGGGAAGACACAGGGTTATCAGAACCTAGAAACTTTCAGAGACATTCCATGGAACTGGGACTCGGACATCTGAAAAGAGGCACCGCCTGGATGGGGCTGTTGTCTCTGTGGAAGAGGGGGTGGCACAGACACTGAGACTGATTCTGAGAGCGGAGGTACAAGCTGGGGTTGGGAGGCAATTGCACTGCCATGCTCCCCTCTTCCTGCCTTCCTGTCTTCCTCGAGTTTTCTCTATTGGCTGATTCTCACAGGGAACCAGCTGACAAAGGAAAAACGTAGTTTCCAGAGTCCCAGAGCAGAGTAGAGAAGGATGGACTTGAAGCTGAGAGGCAATAGCTTAGTGATTAGCACACTCGATTCAGTAAGGATGGCCAATTTGGGCGCAGGATCATCCATGGGACTGTTGGAATTGGGGCATTTGTAAGTGACGGTGGACTCCCCACAATGCTCTGGAGCTGCCTCTTCCCCCCAAAAGCCCGGGGTTAGCACCGGCACCAAGAGTGAGGTTTAGACTCACACCAGTTGATTATGTATCTTCTGTGGGCCAGAGCTTTGGTGGACATTTTTGTGTATGGTTATTTTATTTTATTATTATTATTTTTTGTGGTACTCTCACCGCTGTGGCCTCTCCCGTTGCGGAGCACAGGCTCTGAACGCGCAGGCTCAGCGGCCATGGCTCAGGGGCCCAGCCGCTCCGCAGCATGTGGGATCTTCCCGGACTGGGGCACGAGCCCGTGTCCCCTGCATCGGCAGGCGGACTCTCAACCACTGCGCCACCAGGGAAGCCCTGTGTATGGTTATTTATCCTTCCGATATCACTTGTGATGAATAACATTGTGGTCACTTCACAAATGAGAAAGTTGATTGAGAAAAAGAAGTACTTCTAAGTAGAGGAGCTCCTTCCCCCTCCCCCTCCCTGTATTTCTCCCTCCTACTCATTCTGTCAGATGATGGAAGGTTAGTTGAACTAAAGAAGGAGTGGTTTTAGCCACTCACCTGAAAACACCCCTTGGGCTTACTGGGGATGGATGAGGTAGTGGCCATGCCCTGACTGGACCATGGCACAGTCGTAGGGGAAACAATCCTTTAATCTTCAAGCACCTGGCCCTGGGGAGGCTGACTTCTCAAATGCCTGCCTGTCTGTGCTCTCCAGTTTCCTCTTTTCCACATCCATCTTCAGGTGCCCAGTCCTGAAATATGGCTCAGCAGCCAAATGAGCTTTGCAACAGGAAAGACAACAGTTGACACATCTCCTTGAGTCAACAGCTGTGGCTAAAAGCAAATAGGAAGACAGCCCTGTGGTGTGATTCCAAAGGAAATGCTTAGAGGAGTGGGTTTCACATGTCTTCCCCAAAAGGCAGACTTTGTCTATCACAAGTTCCTAAAACGTGTTTGTTAATCACATCTTTGCTTTGCCAGCTCCTCCCTGCCCCATGTTTTCAGAGAACATCTCCTCACACACTTCTCTCCGTGAGGGTGATTGGAGGGAAGGCTGATTTAAGTGTTTGTCCTCTTATCTTGAGGCCATGCTCCACAAAGGAAATTCTTAAAAATCAAAAACAAACTTAGTGACACCAAAGCTATGATGCCAAATGAATAGCAAGCATCTCTTAACTGGGTTTTATAAATAAAGTAGAAAGAATATCTTCACAAAACAGAAAAACAATAATAAATTAACCAAGATAGAAACTTTGCCTTTCAAGTGGCTCACTTGAATACATAAACAACAGTTGTGCCCTCTTCAAGAAATCTTATCATAAGAAAATTCAGACTTACAAAATAACTAAATTAACCAAATTAATTGTCAAACGACAATTTAATTAAATACAAAAAAGGAAAAAAGGTACCACAGTCCATTCAAGTATTTTGCATAGATGTACAAATATTGTAAACAGTTAATAGGTGGATGAGAGAAAAGAGGATCTGTTTTCTGTGAACAAACTCCCAAATAAAAAGAAAGTTCACATTGCCCTGGATCCCAGACACACACGTACATACACACAGTGGATGGTAAGAGAGGATGCATGGAAGGGTGACTTTGGGGGCACTTGGCTTGGATTCTGCAGAATCTCTCCTTTGCACAGTTCCCTAAGGATGGGTGGAGCACCTTTAATTAACCAAATTAATTATTTGCTATACCAAGGAATCTCAGCAAAATAGCCATAAGGATGCTTTCCGTTGTTTCCCCAAAAAGAGCCTCTTTCCCAAAATCCCTTCCACTCAGGTATATGTAAGTTCTTAGAAATAAGTCCATTCAGGGACATCCCTGGTGGTCCATTGGTTAAGAATCCACTGTCCAATGCAGGGGACAGGGGTTCGGTCCCTGGTTGGGGAACTAAGATCCCACATGCCATGGGGCAACTAAGCCCGGGTGCTCTTGGAGCCCGAGTGCCACAAAGGGAAGATCGATCTTCCATGTGCCGCAACTAAGACCCGACACAGCCAAATAAAGAAATAAGTAATTTTAAAAAGAGAGAGATAAGTCCATTTTGTGAAGTGAAGGGAGTCAATATTCACTATAAGGGGTTTTTATTTTGCCAGTGAAGGCTCTGTCTGAATCCCAGTATTGAGCTCAGTCTCTAGGTCTATTTCTTACTTCAGTTTCACTGTTCTCTGCTTCCTGTGGAAGCCTAGACCAATTCAAGGAATGCTTCAATGACCTCTGGGAAGTTCTCCAAACCTCTCTCCCATGATCCACTGTCCTGTGCTGCTCTCCTGAATCTTGCCATTCTTGAGATATCTCTGAATGAACACAGTCAGAGTGGACATAACTAACTACCCCTTGATTATACAGGTTAAACGTGAGTAACTCTACTTACCACCTAGCATGTCTAAGGCAGCCCGAATTGTTTCACTTTCAATTGCAATGTTCCTTTGGACAGGAACTAAAACATTTGAACTTGTGAAAAACTGGAATCACCTTTTTTCCCTTAATATACTTGCACCCCCATTCTCTCTTTCTCATAACGTTTTTTTATGAAAATGTATGTGTTGAGACATTACCACAGATTTCTCTGACTTTTATTCAAACCCACAGCCTCAATACTGGGCAAAAAAATCTAGCAAATTAGATAGTCTTGGCAGAGTCCTTTTTAAAAAAAATTATTTATTTATTTATTTTGGGCTGCGTTGGGTCGTCGTTGCTGCACGTGAACTTTTTCTCTTCGTTGCGGTGCGTGGGCTTATCATTGTAGTGGCTTCTCTTGTTGTGGCTCGCAGGCTTCAGTAGTTGTGGAGCCCCGGCTTCGTTTTTCCGGGGCATGTGGGATCTTCCCAGAGCAGGGAATCAAACCTGTGTCCCCCTCATTAACAGGCAGATTCTTAACCACTGTGCCACCAGGGAAGTCCAAGTCTTGGTAGATTTCTAAAGCTTCAGATTTCCAAACAGGCTAGAAATCGCATCGGGAAAAACCTTTTGTGTGATATCATGGTTCTGATGCCACTCTTAAGCCACCCTTTAATAGGGTTAAGGTTTGAAAAAACCACAGTCAAAAATGTTAACTAAATAGATTAGACTTTTAGAAATTGTAGTAGTGTTTGAATTGTGTTAAAGATTTGTGCTGTCCTTTAGTTTACTTTAAATTATTCCCCCTCCCCCAAATAATAATGGGTTTGTGCAGTAAATGTAGGTGCTTCATGCCATTGTCTGTTGATATGAAACAGCTGGGGAGCCAGTGAAGTCCAGTGGAAAAGATCAGCTTGTTCTACTTCATAGAAGTGCTCAGTAAGATGGTCAAGTATATACTTGCTACCATCTACTTGTGACAAGGGACAGACAAATGCCCATTTTAACTGGTTTTAATGTAATCTTTTCTACATTTACAATTTCCCCATTTGTTTCTCTCTCTGTATATGTATGTGTACATGTGTATATATGTGTATTTAACAAAGTTTAAATTTCCTGAGAAGCACTGTTGAAGGGAGTCCTATTATTAATCTGCAAGTGGAAATTTGATCATTTAAAAGTAAGGTAATCTCTCTCCTAAGAACTGAGTGGGCCCCGTCCAAGTCTGAGGAGACATTCAGACCACCCAAAAGCAACTATAATGCCAATATATTTTGAATATGAATGTAAAGTAAATGTTAGCTTTCCCATGATTCCAGCTAAGCACAATAAACAAGTGAGTCCAGAAAAATCATAGGAGCTTTAAGAAATTTGCTTTGATGCTATTAACAATCAAAGATATCAGACTCAGTTCCCATATGAACAATTACATATTCTGCTTCTCCCAACTCAGGTCTAACCACACAGGATGTTAGAAAGGCCCTCAGTTGTCTTCTCAACATAGGCAGAACCAGTTCTCCAATGGCAACCAAGACACATCTCTCTGCAAGTAGGCAGGGCTCCACAGCTGGGCAAGAGTTCTCATCCTGATCTATGTATTACCTCACATACATTAATCTGCCTCAACTATCTATTTTTCCACTTTGTCTAAATGAGCTATTAACTCCTGTGTAGAGACCATATTCATTCCCTGTTTGCCCGAACTATGTAAGACCTATTGAAAAACGTAGACCCTGTGAGAGCCCAAACAATATAATATTTGACTCAAATGAACCAGAGTATCAATAAACTATGGACACACAAATTAGAAGATTGAAGGAAACATGAACAATGGCAGGAAGACTATAAAGAAGTGAAGGTAAGTTCTCCTTTCTTAAAAAAAAAAAGGGAGTTGATTTCTCATGGTGTCAAGCCAGTGAGTAGGGGTTCTGGGACAGAAGTCAGAGACTGCAAGGCACACAGAGACAACATAATGAATGACAAGCAATCTGGATGGAAACCGTGGTGAGCTGGAAAACAAATGCTTTGTCCAAATGGGGGAGGAGCTACTACACTCCAGGCTATTGATGTCTGCAGGAATACAGAACCAATGGAGTGAACTGTTCTTCAGGAGAAGCCAGAGTCGAAAAAATTATGAGGACTCTCCCAGTTTTTAAATGTGACAGCTAAATTTAAGAAACATCTAAACACCAGGCAAGCCGAACAAAACACTCTGTGGGCTGCCAGTGTGCAAACACTGTTCTGTGGGATGGACATCTTGGGAGAGGCAAGGAGAGATGGGCAACATGTCAGAGGAGAGAGGCAAGCACAGAATGAGTGGTTAGACTCTACAGCCGTTAGGGTCCTTTCTAACTCTCATCTAGGACTGATAAGCCCATGCTTGGGGTCAAATTTGCTGATGACCACTGATTCTGTTCCCTACCCTGGCAAAGCATGAGTCATACTCCCATGGTATTGAGTAGCACAAGCGCTTCAATCTGTCCTTTGATTTTTCAATTCAAGAATTTCTTCTTGTGGGCTTCCCTGGTGGCGCAGTGGTTGAGAGTCCACCTGCCGATGCAGGGGACGCAGGTTCGTGCCCCGGTCCGGGAAGATCCCACATGCCGCAGAGCGGCTAGGCCCGTGAGCCATGGCTGCTGAGCCTGCACGTCCGGAGCCTGTGGTCTGCAATGGGAGAGGCCACAACAGTGAGAGGCCCGCGTACTGCAAAAAAAAAAAAAGAATTTCTTATTGGTCTCCAAGGAAGCCCATGAGAACAAAATTAAAATTAAGCCAAATGTTTTTTGATATTTATCAAATACCAGAGGTATATCTTTGTCTTCCACAGAAGAAACTCAGAAAATTATACTTATAGGCTTTCAGTAACGGAAATCATTTACCCAAAATGATTTTTCTCTATGTGTTGGTGCATGGCTGACAATTGGGACTTTATAAGTGAATGGAGGCACAGAATTGGTACTAGGGTGGGCCTGGCTGAATGCTTTACCAGGTGTCACAAAGCAGCAAGTCCCAAACCCTTCGTAGATACCTAGAACCAAATTAAATCTGAAGAACAACAACAAAAATAATGCTACTATTTTCAGATCAGGTGCTTATGGAATCAAAAAACCAAGACAGAAGACAACAAGAAAGAGAAAGCTGTGATCCATCATCTTTTTCATGAACCATGACCAGTGCTTTCTCAATGCACCACTCACTGGTCCTCAGATATTCAAAATCCCCATGGCTCTGGCCTAGCAGAGAGAGAAGACTACCTTTCTCATCACCGTCATGGGTCGTATGTGTTCTTCTGATTATGGGTAGAGAGGCAGAATGTGGTTCAGAAAAGAGGTACAGGTAGTTGCCCAGAGACTTTCAAATTATGAGACCTGGGACATTTGTCCTGGCCTGTTCTAAGGCCTCTTTACACCCTGGGCCACATAGATATACTTTCTGTATTGGTAGCAGTAATTCATATACTGAGAAACACAATGTTTTTTCCTTTTACTAGAAAAGAGGTCTTTTTTTTTTTCAGTATTCATTTGTGTTTTAAATTGGCTTTGCTATTCTTGGGTGTGAAATGGTATATCATCCTTTCATTCTTTTACTGAATAAATACTTTGAGGGCTGGAAATATAGTCAAGCTAAACTAAACTGGTAAAATCCTTGCCCTTAAGGGGCTTACATTCAAGTGGCTGACACGGTGCTATTATTTTGTGTCTCAGAAGATGACACAGAAAGCTTGTCCTGAATTTCAAGCTTCAGTGGAATATTTCAGGTTGGTGACTCTGTTCTAAAGAGCAAAGAAAAATATATTTTCCTATTTCATGGTGTTAGCATCTAGACTTCCACAGGGTCCCTAAAGGAAGTCAGATTTGAAGGGACAAGTTCATATTGTTGGAATCTTGGGAAGGCAAAGTGATTGATGCTCTCACAAGCTTCCTGTGGGAGTTGAGGGACTGGATATGTTGAGAATCTGGCAAAACTAAGGTAAATTATCTTCTAAATTGATTCAAATATTTGTAGCAAGCCCTTCTGTGCAAATTTTCATGACTTCTTTATGGTAATTAGTTTCATGGAATATTGCCAAATGGCATATTTTTCCTACTCTGAGCCCCTTTCTAAGCACTCCTGGGAATGTCTGAAATATGAGATAAGCACTGTTAACCCAAAGTTTTATTAAAAAGTTTAATTAACACAAATGCCAAATGACAAATTGATCGCTATTAAAAAGGTAGACTACATGTAAATCTGTGAACTACCAAGGAACTATAAAACAGATTTCCCCAACAACCACAGAGCTTTATTTCTCTTCCTGAGCGTACAGGAGAGCCCTCGGGATGCTTGGCCCCATCGTCAGCCTCTGGGGTTCTCAGGACCACACTGCTTAGTGAAGCCTGGTAGTGGTAGGAATGCTCCTTTAAACAAATTTTTTTTTGTATTGAAGTAGAGTTGATTTGCAATATCATGTAGTTTCATGTGTACGGCACAGCGATTCAGAGATATATATAAGAATATATATATTTTGATATATATATATATATTCTTTTTCAGATTCTTTTCCTTTATAGGTTATTACATAATACTGAGTAGAGTTCCCTGTGCTATACAGTGGGTCCTTGTTGGTTATCTATTTTATATAGAGTAGCGTGTATATGTTAATCCCAGCCTCCTAATTTATCTCTCCCTCCACTCTCCTTTCTCTTTTGGTAACCATAAGTTTGTTTTCTGTGTCTGTGAGTCTCTTTCTGTTCTGGAAATGAGTTCATTTGTGTCTCTTTTTTTTTTCATATGATATCACTTATATGTGGAATCTAAAAGAAAAAAAAAGGGAATTCTTAACTGGGTCCCTGTCAAACCCCCTCCCCTCCCCTGGGACAGGCCCTACCCTGCCGGACCTCTGGCTTTGGATCTCTTTTAAGCTTCCTGCTGGGAAACCAGGGCCTCAGAGGAACTCCTCGCTCATCTGAACCCCCTCCCGACCTGAGAAATTCACATTTACACATCCTCTCTTAAGCCTCCAGAGCATGGAAAATTATTTAACTTTTTTTCTTTTTTTTCTAGCTTTTCCTCCACTAGAGCTTCAGTTCTTCAAGGGCAGAAACCATGTTTTCATGCACCTTGCATCCTCAGCACCTAACAGTGCCTGGCACATAATAGGGGCTCATTTATAGAATGAAAAAAAAAAAATGAAGGCATCTTCTTATTTCCCATCTTCTCTTTTCTGTTTTAAAAAATATATTTTTGGAGAGAATCTTCCTTTTCCATTGTCTAATGAGGGCCTCTATGCTCCCTCAGCCCTCCAGCCCTTCTTTAGATGATTTCTTCTATTATGTTAAATAAAAATATCCTTGCTCCTCAACCTGTAATAGGCAGAGTAACTGAAGGAAAGGCCTACAAAGATTTCCTGGAATTTTAGGTGACGGTAAAATTAATGGCAGAGTCCACTACACATGGCTGAGCAATTCCAGCTTGATCAGTGATCAGAAGGAAATAACATATTTACAAACACTAGAAGAGAGGAATAGAGAAAGTGAATATGTACAAAAAAAGTGTAGTGAAAGGAAGGAAGTGGGAAAGAACAGAAATCAGAGGAGCTTGCAGTAACTGCCTCAGTGAACTATTGCCATGAAAGTGCTGCATAGCAAAGAGCAGTGGCATACAACATCAATATTTATTTTTGCCTCTACGTCTCTGGGTCTGCTGGGTGGTTATGCTGATCTAGGCCAGAGATGGCTGAGAGTGGCTGGAATGGATCATGTATCTGCAGTCGACGGGTGCATCAGCCAGGGGCGGGCTGCTTTCTGATGGCTTCAACCACTAGGGAGCTCTATTCTATGTGTTACCTCATCCCCCAGCACTACAGTAGCCTAGGCTTGTTTATAAGGAGGTAGAAGAAGACATCTGAGAGAGAGCACGTGAGAGGGAGAGAGAGAGAGAGACTGTGTGTGTGTGTGTGTGTGTGTGTGTGAGAGAGAGAGAGAGAGGAGAGCAGCACAGAAAGCTTCATGGAGCCTAGGCTCAACCCAGCACCCTGTCACTTCCCCTCACTTTATTGCCCAAAGCACGTTTCAAGGCCAGCATAAAGTGAGAGGGTAGCATTGACATATATACACTACCAAATGTAAAATAGATAGCTAGTGGGAAGCAGCCGCATAGCACAGGGAGATCAGCTCGCTGATTTGTGACCACCTAGAGGGGTGGGATAAGGGAGGGTGGGAGGGAGACGCAAGAGGGAGGAGATATGGGGATATATGTATATGTATAGCTGATTCACTTTGTTATAAAGCAGAAACTAGCACACCCTTGTAAAGCAATTCTACTCCAATAAAGATGTTAAACAATAAAAAGAAAAAAGAAAAAAGAAAAAGGTCAGCATAGATGCAAGAGATGGAGAAATACACTCCATCTCTTGATGGGAGGAGCTAAAACCTCACTTTACAAAGGGTACGGATACAGACAGGGCTGGAGAATTTGATGGTCATTTTTGCCATCAAACCATCACAGTTACCTCAGTCCCCACCTCCATTTATGAGTAGCAAGGCACACATACAACTGCCTTACTTAGAGTTCCTCTGGAAGCTGATCCTGAGACAAGGATCCAAGAGCAAGTAGTTTATTTGGATAGCAATGCTAGGAAACACTGGTAGGGAATTGGGGAAATGAGAGAGGGAAGGAAAGAACCTTCTTTTGTTGACAAGCAAGTTCCTGCTAGGGATAACTGAAGCTTATTTTTGCTGAGGACCTCAATGTCGGCATAGAAGATGTGTCTTAGAGTGGCCCCACCTGAAGGATGAGGGGACTGGGTATTTATAGACTGGCTCCTCTCGGTCATTCGTTGACATCTGCTCGTGGGCAAGTGGGGCACTCGTGCATGGACACTTTGCACCTGCTGCAGGAGCAGAACGAGCTTCAAGATCAACCAGAAAATGTCTTCAGGCAAAGAACTATCAACTTAGAAGCTGGGCACTATGCACTGAAGTGGTAAAGCCAAGAAGATGTGGTAGGGCACCAAGAGTGTCCATCATAACGCCCGACAGCTGCTGATTGCAGTGAAGTCTGCCCAAGGCTATGGTGTAGAGAAGTGAAAAGATTATGGGTAAATCCAGTTTTTGGCCATGAACAAATTCCCTGACATCTCTGAACCTCATCTTCTTCAATGATAGGTACTTCATAGGCATTTTATGAAGATAAGATTGAGGTAAGGTGTTTATAGTGGTTGGTAAATAAATGCTCAATGATAATATCAAGATATTTTTGTTCCCATTCATTCATTATTCAATAATTTGAATGGAAACAAACACATCCTTTGAAATATTTGCTTGGGCCCCCTGTGTTTTACACTTTGACCCTTCTCTGGCATCTACGACAGGTTCCCAACAGCAAAGGACAGAATGGAACTTGGAAGTTCAAGAAATGGTAACATCTTTACATAGCTTGATAACACAGTAAGTGTTCCCACATGCAACTTTTCTTCCTCAGTGAAACCAATCAAATGCCTGCAATAGAAAAGTGCTCCCTCCTGAATGGAAACAGTATTGAATGTGCACTGTCAACAGTCAGTGCATATTTAATTATATTGTGCTTTGCTCTGAGGCCACTCCTTCCTCAGCCTTTCTGGAAGACGTACAGACCAATGTTTATCTTGTTTGTTGACCTTTAGTAATTGGTCCAAGTTTAATGAAATAAAAATATTAAAATAGAATCCCCTTTGTCTTTGAAGTCTATGTTTCAGAGTTTTTGCTTCTTTCAAGAAGCCCAGGGCTGCCCCGAGTATGAGGACAAGGGACCAGATGAATGCACACTGCTCGTGCTATAGGGAGAGGGCAAGGCTAGAACACTGGGCAGGCCCGTTCTCAGATGTGCATCTACTACTTACTCCACTAACTACCCAGAGGCTTCATTTGACTGGATAAGCTTCACCAGTATGCTTGAAGACACTAATTTGGTTCCACTGGAGGACTAGAAAAAAGATTTTTCACAGCATCAAAAGTTTTAAGAGACTTGAAGAGATTATTTGGGTCGTTATATCCCCTCTAGGCGAGTCCTCCTGGAAACCATCTGTATTAGATGGGAACCTCCTCTACTGAAGGGCCAGGGGACTCACTGAATGTCCTGAGGGCAACACTGTGGGGGAACTGTCTCTTTGGTATGAAAAAAAACCCTCCTGTTATTCCATAATAAAAAAAAATCCTTTTTTTTCCTGTCTTTGATAAAAAGAGTACCATCTTCTCCATAAAATCTATTGTATTTTCTGAAATTGTTTTTCATATGTTCACAGCATTCTCTTACCACATTTCCTCAAAGCTCTAATTTTTCTATTGGTATTTTTTTAAATTGGAGTACAGTCGATTTATTTATTTTCATAAATTTAATTATTTATTGATTTTTGGCTGCATTGGGTCTTTGTTGCTGCACGTGGGCTTTCTCTAGTTGCAGCAAGCGGGGGCTTCTCTTGTTGTGGAGCATGGGCTCTAGGCGAGCGGGCTTCAGTTGTTGTGGCTCATGGGCTCTAGAACACAGGCTCAGTAGTTGTGGTGCACAGGCTTAGTTGATCCACGGCATGTGGGATCTTCCCGGACCAGGGATCAAACCTGTGTCCCCTGCATTGGAAGGAGGATTCTTAACCACTGTGCCACCAGGGATGCCCCCTCTATTAGTATTTTAATATAGCTCTTTCAAAATTTGCTTCAAGTACTTGGTAAACATTTTACTTTATTATTTTTTTAAAATTTTGGACATGTGGGATCTTAGTTCCCCGACCAGGGATCAAACCTGTGCCCCCTGCAGTGGAAGTGCAGAGTCTTAACCACTGGACCACCAGGGAAGTCCCTGTAAACTTTTTAAACTGTGAAGTCCAGCTCTGGACCTCAGGGACACCTTGTGTGTAAATGAAAGTACATGGGTGTCAGGGCACTAACTCTTCCAGGGTTGTTTTTTTTTTCTTTTTGGATAGAGTTAAGAGGGAAGTTCTTCTCGGCCTCTTTACACTCCCCTTTACAACCTATCCCCACCAACACCCCTGAGAACAAGAATGTCTTTAGCAGAGAAGAAAGCCCTTCTTCCACCCCATTATTATTATTATTATTAGAGATCAGACAGAGTGCGCATGTTCCAAGGAGCGATAATGCCAGAGCTTTGAAATCACATAGACATACAGATGATGGACAGCAAGTATTTTCCAGTTAGTTTTTATTGAGTGGTTGCATACCACGGTACCTCTGGTAAGGAAAAGGAAAGAGCACAGCAGGGTGTTTGTCGTTCTTAGAGGTCATTCTATATCTTTTAAACATCCTTCCTATGTTTTAGAAATTTCTCATGATATCTGTCTTGCTTTTTTTTTTTTTTTTTTTTTTTGTGGTACACGGGCCTCTCACTGTTGTGGCCTCTCCCGTTGCGGAGCACAGGCTCCGGACGCACAGGCTCAGCGGCCATGGTTCACGGGCCCAGCCTCTCCACGGCATGTGGGTTCTTCACCGAGCGGGGCACGAACCCATGTCCACTGCATCGGCAGGTGGACTCTCAACCACTGTGCCACCAGGGAAGCCCTGTCATGCTTTCTTGGTATTGGAAAAACATCAGTCAGTTTCCCAGCAATGCTTGCAGCTGCGCATCATCTTGCACAGTGTCAAGATTTCCACTCAGGGGGCTTCCCTGGTGGTGCAGTGGTTGAGAGTCCACCTGCCAATGCAGGGGACACGGGTTCGTTCCCTGCTCCGGGAAGATCCCACATGCCGCGGAGCGGCTGGGCCTGTGAGCCATGGCCGCTGAGCCTGCGCGTCCGGAGCCTGTGCTGCGCAATGGGAGAGGCCACAACAGTGAGAGGCCCGCGTACCGCAAAAAAAAAAAAAAAAAAGATTTCCACTCAGAAAAGAGCACTGTGAGAAAGGACACCACTTAGCAAAGTTGGTAGTGAAGGCATTCATGGGGCGGGGATGGGGGTGGGCTTAGGTACTAACAAAACTTCCAGGGCTCCAGCTGCAGATCCTCAGTGTGAACTGCCCTGTCTGGCCCTCCAAAGGCAACGACAGGGGCATCACAGAAATAATCACAGGGTAAGGTTTGGGCACAACTCCTACCTGTGACCTATCCCTTCATAATTTAATTTTCTGCTTAGACTAGCTGCTGTGTGTCCAATTTACATCTGGATAGATTGACTGATACAATATTGTTTCAACGGTAGTATTCCACTGTGGACTTGCTTCCATTCCACTAATACTCAATGAACTTTTCATTCTGCTGAAATTCTTACCAGACTCTTCAAAAATACCACAGCCATTTCCCTGTGGAGACAAACCCATGAGATCTGGGCATTGAAGTGGCCCTTTTAAGAACTATAAATAATTCTCTCTGATATATCACTTTCTGGGTTTGAAGGATTAACACAACAGAGAAAGGACCAAAAAAAAAAAAAAAAGTCCAAGTTTTGAATACTAAGTTAGATAGTGTGACCTAAATCACAGGCTGGGTTCCCATAAGTTTTCTGCAGTTTGAGAGAGAGGTCTGGTGACAACAGGGTGTGTAGCAGGACAGATGGTGCCTCTAGAAGTTCTGCTAAAACAGTGGCTTTCAACCTCAGCTGCACATTAGAATCATCTGGAAAAATTTTAAAATACCAATGTTTGGGCCCACCCTTAGGGATTATGTTTCAATTGGTCTGGACTGGGGTCTGGGCATCTGTATCTTTTAAAAACTTGCCAAACTAATTCTAAGACCATGGTTGAGACCTCTATATTAGTGTGAATTCAAGTCATACATATAAGCTGGAATTCTTTGGCGATACTACTCGCCACATCCTGATATAAATGTGCCTCAGTTTATACAATAGGTATGTTTATACATGAGAATATACATCCAATGATATGCTAATTGCCACTGGGAATGGCAAAACCAACAACGATAACCCATTCGGTAGCATCCACTGTAGTATAAGGGGCACTGCTCACCTGAGCCGCCCAGTATGCTTGCCAGGGAAGTGAAGCCATATGTTGACTGGATCCACCTGGTTCAGATAAGCCTTCTCAATGATACCTGCAGAACTTCATTTAACACAGGACTTTTAAAAAAAAAATAAATTTATTTATTTATTTTTGGCTGCTCTGGGTCTTCGTTGCTGCATGTGGGCTTTCTCTTGTTGGGGTGAGCGGGGGCTACTCTTCATTGCGGTGCATGGGCTTCTCATTGCGGTGGCTTCTCCTGTTGTGGAGCATGGGGTCGAGGTGCGCAGGCTTCAGTAGTTGCAGCGTGTGGTCTCAGTAGTTGTGGCGCATGGGCTTAGTTGCTCCGTGACACGTGGGATCTTCCTGGACCAGGGCTCGAACCCATGTCCCCTGCGTTGGCAGGTGGATTCTTTTTTTTTTTTTTTTTTTTTTTGCGGTACGCGGGCCTCTCACCGTTGTGGCCTCTCCCGTTGTGGAGCATAGGTTCCGGATGCGCAGGCTCAGCAGCCATGGCTCATGGGCCCAGCCGCTCTGCGGCATGTGGGATCTTCCCAGACCGGGGCACGAACCCGTGTCCCCTGCATCGGCAGGCAGACTCTCAACCACTGCGCCACCAGGAAGCCTTGGCAGGTGGATTCTTAAGCACTGCGCCACCAGGGAAGTCCCTTAACACAGGACTTTATACAATAAACAGGAGAGTTAGTGAGAAGTGACTCTGTGGAATGCATTTGGTATCTCTTAGTAAATAGTTAATGTAAACACACATAAACACACACACACACACACACACACGGGAATAATTGAAATTAGCTACCAGTATGAACTAGCACAGTAATGAGTTGTGGGGAAGATAAAGGCATTGGGTTAGCTTGGAGTCTTGCCCAAGAGGCCAGCAGGCCAGCAGAGAGATGTTCCTAGGAAATAAATGGTTGCCAGAGCAGCAGGGGGATATCCCAGGAATGGAAGACCAGAAGGCAAAATGGCCCCAATGGAGATCATTCTAATAGCAAAGTCAGAGAAGTCAAGAGACTAGAGTCAGGTAGTACGTGCACATAATGCCAAATAAATCAGTTCAAATAGACACAGGCACAGAAATGAATGCAAGAGGGGCTTCCTTGGTGGCGCAGTGGTTGAGAGTCCCCGCCTGCCAATGCAGGGGATGCTGGTTCGTGCCCCGGTCCGGAAAGATCCCACATGCCACAGAGCAGCTGGGCCCGTGAGCCATGGCCGCTGAGCCTGCGCATCCAGAGCCTGTTCTCCGTGATGGGAGAGGCCACAACAGTGAGAGGGCTGCGTACCGCAAAAAAAAAAAAAAAAGAAATGAATGCAAGAATGAGAAGCAAGTAACTCAAATAAGGCAGGCTGGGCTGAAACAACATAGGTACAAGGCAAGAACTGGGGCCAGTTAGCCAGAAAGGGAGAAGCCGAGATCTGAAAGGAGGCAAGAATAAGGGAAATATAAATGGATTGACTTTATCCAGATCAAACCCCAAAGCTTGTGTAACCCAACAGGAGGGTGCTGCATGCCCCAGGCCCCTTCAGTCCCTGCCCCAGGGGCAGCTTCTGACCCCTCTCCATGGGGCTGCTGACCAGACACCTCACCAAGAGCGGCTGAGGCCATCTTGCTCCTGGCCTGGGCCCAGGTGCTTTATAAAGTTACCTGGCTCTCTGTTCCCTTCTTCCAGCCCAGCCCACTCTGTCTTCTCATCTGGGTACACATCTGTCAGTCACTCCCAGTACCAAAGAGGACATGGAAATGACAGAGCGTTCTCAGGCTCTTGTCTTCAATTGCTTAAAGCTTAGTCTTTCATGCTTTCACTACACAGGCTACAGTCACTTATATTCCTGTTTGCTATGTTAGAAATCAGTGACATGTAGCTTGTTTTTAAAAAACATTGTGAAAATGTTGACAAGACATAGGAAGAAAACTATACATTTTTATTAAAAGACATAAAAGAAAATCTGGCAAAGACTTTCTTGGTGAAGAAGATATGATATTACAAAGATCCATGGAGGCAAATAGACTAATGAAACAGAAACGAAAATCTACAGGCAGACTTATGTGCATGTGGAAGGTTCATATATGATAAATGTGGCATTTTTGATCAGTGCCAAAAAGAGAGTTTACTTGAAGTGTTAGGACAAATACTTATCCAGTTGCAGAAAAGTAGTTAGATCCCTGCCTTAAGCTCAGATCAGCCATTGTGGACAAAGAGAGGCCTATCCTGGGAGACCTGCAAGGTCACCGTGTAGCGGCACCAGCCTGCATTGTCGGGACACCTGCTATTGAAACGGGGAGAAAGGGGTAGTAAGATTAATCCAAAATTGGGGCTTCTGCCAGTGTAGTACCAAGGACTGGGCTCACTGAGGATGGCCTCAGAGAATTTAGAAGAGTGCTCAGAAAAAAATACACACCTGACCTAGGGAACTGGTCCATTTTCCCACAGAAACATCCTTATGACATCTAGAAATGTCGGTTTAGGTTATTTTAAGGGCTCCTTAATGATTATTGAAAAAATGATATAGACCAGGGGTCAGCAAACTACCACCTGCAGGTCAAATCTCACCCTAAGATTTGTAAACAAGTTCACTGGAATGCAGCCATGCTCAGTTGCTTAAGTATCGGCTATGGCTGCTTTTGAACTACAACCACAGACCTTGAGTAGCTGCAAGAAAGAACCTATGACCTGCAAAGCCAAAAATATTTACTCTGTCTCCCTTTACAGAAGTGTGCTGACCTCTTATATAGACCAAATGTTTCAAGAACTAACATCATAGCAAAAAAGCAAGGAAGCTGGTAGAAAGAGCTCTGAGTTGGGAAAGAAAAGTGATCTGGTCTCTAGAATCAGATCTGCTCCCATTAACTAGCCCAATGGCCAAGCGCAAACTTGGCTTTAACCTCCTCAGGCCTCAGTTTTCTTCATTTCTAATAATGGCATTAGAGTAAGATTCTTTTGATATCTGAAGACTATAACTTTAGAATGATCCCAATGAGTTGGAAATCTATGTGAAATTCACTGCATGCTCTTACACGTCATTAAAAAAAAAGCAGATCTTCTAATAAGAACAAAACTGTTTTGTAAGATTATTGTGAAGGAAAGAAAAGAATTTAGAAGACAGAAATCCTCAAATCGGAGGACAGATGAGAAATAAAATCGCACCTCACGTGTTTTAAGGCTTTGATTTTAACTCTTCACACACATCAGTAATCTGACTCTTTGCCACAGAGAGACAATTGCATGTATTTGCACTTTTTTCCTGTGTGTGAGAATTTAATTTTTTACAACCCGCTGTGTTTTTCAGGCCCTTTAACTAATAGGCTTTTATCACCTTATGATTGCCTGATTTTCTCTTAATTACTTCATGGCAATACAATTTATTTTGATCACTCCCACCCTGCAGTTTTACTTTCTAATGAGGACTTTATGAATGTATGTGTACAACGATGCATCAGCTTAATTTTTCAATCCCTCTTCTTCCCTGTAAATGGAGAGTGGAACTGGAGGGCCCTTCCTGCTTCCCACGTGGGGAAAGGTCTGCACGTGGAGTTTCCATTCTCCCAACAAGCCTCGGCCCATGGGCACTGGTGCCGTGGAGGACTTTTTAGTCACCTCTGCCTGGCTCTTTGAGGCGTTTACATAAACACACGTTGTGCGCCAGGGGGACAAACTGGCTCGAGGCCATTTGGAGGTGCAAAGTCCCGCCTGGTCTGTGATTTGGACTTTATCTCCCCATACACAGTGTTTATTAGATTTTTAATTCGGATAAGTGGAAGAGTTCATTGTTTTGAAACCAACCTGAGTAAGTTCAGAACTGATTTTCAAAACACCATTTTCTTTGGGGCTTCCCTGGTGGCGCAGTGGTTGAGAATCTGCCTGCTAATGCATGGGACATGGGTTCGAGCCCTGGTCTGGGAAGATCCCACATGCCGTGGAGCAACTAGGCCCGTAAGCCACAACTACCGAGCCTGCGCGTCTGGAGCCCGTGCTCCGCAACAAGAGAGGCCACAATAGTGAGAGGCCCGTGCACCGCGATGAAGAGTGGCCCCCGCTTGCCACAACTAGAAAAAGCCCTCACACGGAAACGAAGACCCAACACAGCCAAAAATAAATAAATAAATAAAAAGCCAAGTATTTGAAGCCCTTAAAAAAAAAACAAAAAAACAACCGTTTTCTTTCCTTCATAAATTCTACAGTTAAGGTTTCTAACAAGCCATTTATAAGTATAAACACATTTGGGTTCACTCAGTTCAGCTCAACATGAACACATCATGCATCTCTAGTTATTGACTGTGTTCTGTTCCCAGAGTTGAAGATACACAAAGATCACAGATGCTGAAATCCACCAAGTTGGGGATTTCAGATTACCGTCCATTGTTATTTGTAAAGTATCTTAATGATTTGAAATAGCTACCATTTCTTGAGAGTCCACCTTGTGTCAGGTACTTTATATACTGTTTCATTAAATCTTCAAGCAGATTTAATAAGATGATAAGCTTTATTCCCATTTATGAACTTTATTGACCAAGGGTCAACATATGGCAGAGCTGGGGTTTGTGACCCCAAAACCCTGCTCTTACAAGGGTCCATTTGGTCTTTCTTTCAAAGTACTTTCTCCTTTATTACCTCATCTGATCCTATAGCAGCTCTGCTTAGGTGGCAGGGCGGGCATCCCGCTCTCCCTTTTATAGACGAAAACTGGGGAATAAGTCTTATTCCCTAGGCTTATAAGGGATAGAGTCAGAAAAGCCAGGCTTCCTTTTCCCTGACCTAGTGCTCATTCCATAAATACATTAAAACAAAACAAAACAAAAACCGTGTAATCAAATTGGAAAGTTTAGTGGAAAATGTACTTGCAGACAAGTCAGAGGACTTGTGCTCTCCCAAATCTTAACTCAGCAACCAACAGGTGATGGGAGTCTCCTGGACCCATGACCAGTAATCAGTTCTATGGTCTTAGACAAGTGGCTTAACTTCTTTAGTCCTCCTCATCCTCACCTGTCAAAAAGATGAGGCTGAACTAGGTGGTCCCTGAGGTTCCCTCCAGATCTGGGGGCCTGTGAGTCCGTGACCCATGACCAGTGTGGAATGACCATGACCAACGTGGCCTGGAGGCAAAAACTATTTGCTTAGATCATACCATTATGCAGAGAGAACACAGGGAAAAGTGTTATTTAAACTTACAGTCAGAATGGTGGTTGGACCACTGGAACTGCACTTGCAATTATCTAATGAATTTGGGCTGTACAGACAAATAGTTCATATAACTCACTGAAGAAGTTTACTGTGAGGGTCAAATGAGAGATGCCCTTTCGAATGGGCAACATGCTGCTTTAAGAGCTGAAGAATTACATGTAGTTTTAATATGTGAAAACAGAATATCTATTTCAGCCCCTGATTTGTCCTATCTGTAATGCCACAACATTACAATGAAGACCCTTATTCTCTTTAACTCCTTTCTCTTGATGATGTTCAAGTGTCATGCAACATTTTCCACCTCCTCTACAACAGGGGATGGAGAAGGTTCACAGATGAAGGTTCTGGATTACTTTCTCAGCTTAGGCACAACTATAATAACTGCTAACAGTTAGTTGAGCACTTAGTATATGTTAGTCCTTCCACTTAGCTCACTCCATCTAATCTCCACCATCCCAGGAAGTCAGCACCTTTGTTATAATGAGGTCACTAAAGCTTCAAACTGGAGAGTTTGAGTAACCTTCTCACCATCACACAGGCCAGCAAACTGTAAAACTGGAATTCGAACCCAGGGAGTTTGTCCCTGGAGCACATGCTTGTAAGTGGGTAGGCACCCGGCTAGTGGCTCTGGGGAACGCTGTCCACCAAGCCCTAGGGAAGAGCATGGGGCAAGACAAGCACGTGGGCCTGGTCTCAAGGAGCTTACAGGCTAGTGGGGAAAAAGACCGACTCAGGTCATTATAAGCAGAATGACTATGATGAAAGGGAAGCATGGGTGGGAGACTTGTGGTTTAACTGGCTGGGGGTGAGTGGGAGGGGAGCAGTGAGAGCAGAAAACAGAGCAAGCTGTGTGGGAGAAGACAAAGAAACCACCCCCCTCAACAGGCCCACAAAATGATGGGCAGTGGGGAGCAGCAGGAAGACTCCCGCTAAAGGCTCTAGGCTACAGCAGCGCCACCTGGAGAGCAGGTTAGTTCGCCTAGGGGCCCAGAGGGCATCACTTTGCCATCACTGAGGTCCCCACTGATGACCCAGAGTGTGCAGGAAAAGACCAAGTAATATTTAATGGGTACAATTTTAAAAGTACTAGCACATTTTAGGAAAATAATCGTAGTTGGCATTTACTAAGTTACCACCAGGTGCCTGGCACTGTTCTAAGCACTAAACATGTGTTAAGAACCCTGAGTCCCAGGTACCATTAAAACCCTCGGGTGACACAGGAGAAACGGAAGCTCAGAGAAGTGTTTCAACAGAGTTTCCTGGCTGGTGACTGACAGAGCTGGGATTTGAACCCAGGCAGTCTGACCCACAGCCTTCCCTGTTGACTAACCAATTTGTGTAAAGTTGTCATTCAGCAAGGATGCCTATATGCCCCACAGAGTAAACCTTTCTCGATAACTAAGCAATTCATTTATTAATACTCTGAATTTATGATTTTGAAACCCCATTTACAAAACCATCAGGTCACACGCAGATGAAATTGTTTCTGACTTCATCAAACACATACATGTTCTCAGATACCAATAAAGTCACTCCAACTTTCACCACTGCAGTTTAGACAGATTTAAAGGAAGCAATCATATAGTAATATTAGGAGTACGTTGGTGTAGAAGCAATAATGCCATATTATTGCTGAAAAGAAGTGAAATATCTATTTCCTGTGAAACACAGATCCTTTAATATATCCTCAGTTTGTAAATCTGTGGTTGAAGAACAGTGAAATACAATACCAACTACCACATTAAAACAAAACCATAATGACCGACGTTTGATTCCTAGAAGAAAGTGGTGCTGTTATCAGTCAGAAATGATAAATAATGCAAAGAGAAAGCTTTGAGATTCTAACCCTTCCAGTCACAGGCTCAGATCTGAAGCAGTAAAACGGGCCCCCCGGTTTGCCCCACCGAGCTGTGGGATAATGAGTCTGGCTTGCAGCCACAGCTGTGGGTTACCCCAGTCCCCAAACCCACAAGTCACCACCACAGCTTTTCTCCTGCCTCGAGGCAACCCTCAATTTTAGAAGGGCACAGAATCAAACAGAAAGCAATTAGTGTGGCAGAACCTTGAAAAGAAACCAATAGTCAGGATCTAGAGTTTTTTACAGAAAGCTAGGATTTCCTTATTTGCAGAGAGAAACAACAAGAACAATTAAAAGTTTCAAATCATGTACAATTACTTTCAAGTTGAGTTTGATGAAACATAAATAAATTTCATAGCAGAGCTTCAGCCCAAGTCCGGGGCTGTTTGTTTGTTTTAGGGAACACTGCTTTCATCTTTGTGGAGGATGTCATAAAAGCACATTTCAAAAAACTACCATTGGCACCCAGTTCCCTATTTGATTACATGTTGGCACACAGCCCTGCCAGGAATATAGAGCCCCTATCTTGGTCCCTCTGATTGGAAGATAATCAGAAGCGCTGCCTACCTCTCACCACTCCCACCCACTACGCTGCAACAATCATAAATTGTGGAAGCTACAAGAAATAACTGAAATTATTTAAGAAAGTTGGTACTTTCCATTTTACTTTACCTCAGGCAAATTCATCAGGCTCCCCCCCTTGAAGCGACACTCAGAGCTCTACTGAGTTAGAAGCACCAGATACCAATTACAAGCTGAGAACTAAGTGCCATAATTAACGAGACATACACTTTAATCAAAAACAAGTCAAAAATGTTGCTGGATAAAGAAAAAAGTAAAGTAAAACTCCATAATTATAATAAATTGGTGTACAGTGGATAGATTTCTCCACCTGTCAAACAACAAAGATGATTATGTCTTTGGGAGACTAGTCAAGTGTTTTACAATTAACATTTAACTCTGATAAAGATCTCACTTTAACAAATATACAAGTCAATTTTACACTTGAACCTCAGAGATTTGTGCATATCAGTGGTGCCCATACCATACCAATTTCAAATGGACTCTTACAAGATTATATATCCTTTTCATAATCACCATTTAGATTAAATGTCTTATGCGTATTCTTTCTGACATACAGCTCCCTGGTTTCCTTTGTTCCTTGCCGATGAGTTGATGGATAAATGCATTTGATTTCTCTTATATGCTCTTTTGTGCTTTCCCTGGAAGTCTTTTAATTTCAACAAATTCCTTTCTGGAAATCAATCCTATATGCATTGACTCTTCATCGAGGGCAATACTTATTTTCCTCTTTTGCAGACTTCTAGAATATGTGTAGAAAAGATTGTCACACTCACATCCTCGAGGGTTTATTTTTCTTTGTCTTAGTAAGACTGGTGAGTACATCTGCGGAAGATGAGAAGGAGGATGAGACAGAGAGAGAGAGAGAAAAATATAGAACCATTCTCTGATCATTTTAAGAGCTTCTGCCTGCATCAGGACAATATGAAAAGGGGAAAAGAGACCGATAGGCGAAGGGCTTTGTGATCATAAAAGGAATGTGTCAAGGTTAAAGTATTCCTCTAATCCCAGGCTGCAGGAGGAAAGCTACTGCTAATAAAGTCCTTCCATGCAGTTTTATTCACCAGCTTGCTCTTGACAGATGGGAACAGGAGTGCAGTCTGGAGGCCAAATCACTTTTCTGATTCCTTTAATCCCTATGTTTCCATTTTTGATCAAAATAATTTTTTTTTAGACAGTGAAAGGAAAGAACTTATAAATAGTCTAAATCTTCAGCTTGATAGAAAGGTCTTAGCTAGAGTTGTTTCTCCCCCTCAACCTTTTAAGCCTGTTGCGGACCCCTTCCACAGCTGCCTCATGATACTGGGAAGTAAAGTCAAGGCAGTGATGTGAGCAGAGTAATGCCTGCATTTTCCATGTGACTGATGAGGTCACCAAATGACCCAAAACCCAAAAGCAAGACCTTGCTCTTCAACTATGAACAAAATTGGACGAAACCATCTATTACTGTTACTATCTCCAGGGATGATGGTGACAATAAACTAACATCTACTCAGTATTTATGTGCCAGGCACTGTGCTAAACACATTTACTCACTCTCAGAGAGCCCTATAGGGTAAGTACTATGCAGTATTTTCAGGGAGAACTAGCTTGAAGCTAACTAGCTGAAGGCCATACAGCCAGAACATGGTGGAGCACAACCTTGAGATCTTGGGCAATGCATTGCAAGGCCTAAGATTTCCAGAGCTGCCTTAATATCTTTGAGCCTCTCAGGGTCCCAAAGGCCTAACCATGATACCCCCTGCTCTCATTAGATACGCCTACCCCAGACCTAGTAGGAAAGGCTCTGCACCTGGTTAGTTTCCCTGGTAGGTGCACCAGCCACACCCCACCTGGTCTTCAACCCACCGGGATTTACCACCCTGCCAGCTTACTAAATTAGTCAAACAAGCCGATCACATCCTCCTGTGGGAATCAGGGGGCACCACACCTTCTTGTTATTATAAAGCCTCCATCCCACAGCCCCTTCTTGTTCACTCTGGTCCCAAATGCAACTCCCACGTGGCTCTGTATGGCATTCGGTGTCCTCCTGCCCCAGGCTGGGAGTATATGTGGCTAAGGAATGGTTGTCAATTTCATCTGTCCAGCGCTGGGTGTCATGTGTTCCACCATCTCATACTATTTAGCACAGAGGATCCCTCTTTCACCAACAGTGAACAGGAGGTGGTCAGAACAGGCAAGTGACTTGAATCTCTGAGACCTTAATCAGTGTGTGTACTGTCCCTTTGGACTCAGTTGGAAAGAAGGAAGGCCTCTGAACAGGGAGGTTCTCTGACAGCAAGCTCAACCTCTCTTCCCCCAGCTGTGTTCTCTCCTTCGCCCCTACCCTGCTGCCAGGGTGGTGCCTGGGGACAGAGTCAGCATCCATGAGGCAAGGAGGCCCTCAGGAGAGCTGATGGATGGCTGATCAGTCCTGATGGGATGAGAGCTGGGGCTACGGAATGGAAGCCAAAGACTCTGAACCAACTGTACCATGAGGCCAGATGCTGTTTTCAAATAAACAAGGTCATTTCTCTTGGGCAGATCTATCACCATGCTGAGGGATCCACAGTGAGTGACACCCTCCCTTGCTCTTATCAGGAGAAAGAAACCACCACAATACAGAGAATGATTCTCACAGGTGAGCCTCAAGTTTTCACCCATGTGGGTGACTATAGGACCTAACAGCTGAGTTGAATCCCTGGTATGTCCCAGACTGTGTGGCTGTGATCAAAGCCAAGACTTGGAGAGTTAAGTGGTGAAAAGAACATGATGCAGGTTCAAGTCTCAGCCTGAGCATTCACTAGCTAAGCGAACTGCCAGTGACTTAATGTTTCTGAGCCTCAGTTACTTCATCTGTAAAGTAGATGAGGTATCTTACAAGGCTGCTATGAAGATTAGGTAGGAAAATGAATGTCAGGGACCCAGCACAGAGTGAGGCTACAACAAGGGGAGGAATCAGGAGATCCCCTCACTCCTTTTTCGGCTCCTTTCCAAGTTCTACCTAAGACTGTCCTTGGCTGAGTGGACACTAGACAGCAATGTTAATACATGGGAGTGAGCAAGCTCTAAGAGTCAGATGGGTTCAGTCTGGAAGGGCAAATTCTCTCCCTCTCATAAGTTTTGGCCAATGTCTATGTCACGATACTTCTTTTTCTAATATTAAACTTAGAGCTAGAGGAGTTGTTTTGTTTTGTGATGATGTGTTTTTGGTGGTTGCTATTTTATTTGTATTTAACGGGTTCTATTTGTTTTTGTTAGTTTGAAAGAGGGATTATTTGTTTTCAGTAGGAGGCTGTCTTTGGGCTGAAAGGCAGCCCCAACTTTTTGAAGGTCTCAGAGAAGCATATTGATGGGTCATTTGCATATCTTACCATGTTGTGCCACCTTTTTAACAATGGCGTGACCTTGAGCCCATAACCATTTTCTTAACCCTCACTTTGCTCAATTATTGGGTTAAATATACTGTACGTTCAATACCAGTTCCCTATTGATAGTATTAATTTTCTCAGATTTATAAGGAATGCTTCTCTACTGTGTTACAATGTGGATTTAGCGTGTTTGAGTTCTAAGTATTGGGGTTTCTGATTGTGAACTTTTTGCCTTCAGTAACTTGGTTTCCACAGGCAAAAGTTCCCCCACTCGCTCCCATTCCCCACTTCCACAGGGTATTCAACCCGCCTTACTAAATTCAAACTGACAGTACATTTACTTAATCTTTCATCTTGCCCAGATTCTTGATGAAGGTTGGAATTCCTTTGGACGGACATTCCAGTTGGCTGCTGTCTCTTGATAGCATTAGGGAAGTTCTAAGTGTTTGGAGACCATCCAAAGTTTCATGGCGGTAGCAGGACTCATACAACCTTTCTCCCTGCTACTTTGGAATAACATAGGCACAACCGGTGACTCACCCCAGCAGCTCTGAGAAGCCAAGTCTATGTAGCCAAATCAAGATCAGGCCACTTCCTCAGAACAGGGTACGCCTCAACAAGAAGAGCAGGTGAGGTGAATACCTCCAAAACAACTCCTAGACAAAAAGCATGGCTTTCTGGGTTCCCTCTATCATTTTTCTGAGTGTTTCTCTCGGCATCACCGGGGGGAATTGGGACTGTTTTCTTTAAACAGAATACTCCCTGAAGTTCTGAACTCTCCCCCCACCCCCTTCTCTCTTGCAGACATGTCCTTTCCACACCATAGCCACTGAACTAGAACATATCATCAATTCAGGTGTACAAACTGTTTATACCACAAGTTGAGAGAATCTCAAAGTCCAGGTGACACAGAGATTAGGTGAGTTACAAGCACAAAGCCTCACATTACTCAATTAGCTTGGCACAAGTTTAAAGCATTTGGTTCCACTCAACAAACATTAAACAGCCCCTCACTGTTTCCCTCTCCCAATTGTCCCTCCCCCCATCTCAAACTCTAGTCCTTTGTATTCACTATCCTGTCCTTATTCTTGCTGAGGTTTTTAGTCTTTCATCCAAGGTTATATTTTGTTTCCTGGAAAAACAAGGGTATGTTCTCTGCGGTCAACACATCAGTCCACTTCAGAGCAAATGCTTCTCTTCTTCTGGAAGACCTCATGGACCCTGACTCTCCCTTCTGAAATTGCTCACAGGTCTCTCATTTGTTGGAACAAATCTGGTTATGGAACCAAATTCATTTGCCCAACACACAGTGAGCCAAATGCTGAGATGCAGAGGTTCACAGCAGAGAGAGTGTTTGCTCATGAGGCAGTCAAGCAAGTCTCAGATCTGCCTCCTCAAAGGTTAGGGCTTGGGATATTTATGGGATACAGAAGCACAGTGGTCTGAGCCTTAGGGAAAGGGGACTGGAGGGAAGAAAAAGGTGAAGTCATTAGTGTTCTGTGCAGGTGTATCTGAGTCACATGTTTCCTCATGGGACACGTGTTCAGAAAGTGACAGCATTAGCATGATCTGAGGGTGGAGTTTTAGCCCTCTGACATCAAAAGGTCATCATTGGACATTTTCACAGGCCCAGTTGGAGGGTCAGTGGTCCTAACCAGTCTTAACTGGCTGGAACTTGAGCTGGACAAGAGCTGACTCCAAGTTCCTGAAAAACAACTTAAGCAATGGTTACTAAAGTGACCCATACGTCAGAGGTGTTATCTATAGGGGGTAGTTAAAGGAGTCTTGTGACATATTGTCTAAGCTACGTGAAGCTTGGAGGGTATGCAATTTGCAGGAACAATTAACTTGAGCTTAGTCAGTGAAGGCTGGTCACAGGATATTATTTATTAAACAAGTTATAGCTTAAGGGATCTAACTGATGACTACCCTCGGTTTCAGGATTCAAAAAAGCCTCTCTATCTCTGCTGAGCTAAGACTCAGTCTTGATTATCCTGGATCTTCCCAGCCCACTCTGTTTACTCTTTTTCTTATTCCATGGTCCTATGAAAAGTCCCCAGTTTCCACCCTTATCCCCTGCATTAGCAGGTAACCCTCTATTTCCATGTACATGAGTTATTGACTGCCTTCCATGGCCCCATCCTGCCCTGACGTGTCCTAACAAGGCTGTGTATCTCACAGCCTTTACAGACTTAGACCTCCACACATCCCAGCTTCCCACCAATCTGGGTCCCCTGAAGACTTCTGAAGAAGTAAGAATTAAGAGTTTTACTGCAGAATACAGAGGAGAGGGACATGAAAATATCTAATTCTAACAAAATTTTAAAAGCAAGCAAATGATCCATCCATTCATTTATTCACTCCTTCGCTTATTCATTCTGCTCTATGTCAGATCTATGACAGGCCCTGAGAGATCAAAGGTGCCCAGGAACTCAAGTCCAGTAAGGGAGACAGACAGACTTTGGGTTCAACCATGTGGTAAGTGCCCCTGTAGAGGGAGGAGCACCATGTTCCCAGTAGGGAGAAGAAGGAATTCTGTCTAAAAAGGGACATTTAAGGAAATCTTTTTTTAGAAAGCAGGAAAAAAATAGGTATGTTATAAGTGTATGATGCGAAAGGGAGGGGTGAAATTATACATACGATCTTTTTATTCTTCTCAAAAATTTTCCTACATGTCCACATGCATTACTTTGTAATTAAGAAAAAAAGCATTGTTTACAAATTAAGATTAAGGTCAACCCTTAATCACCATTAATGCCATGGGGAGAGGCTGGGTTTTGGTTTCCTGCTCTATTATGTCTTTACATTCCTCAATAGTCATTCATTTATTTAACCTTTCCTTTATCACCTGTTTTCTGTCATTTCCTTTCATGTCTGTGGCTAATTTGGTTAATGTTTGCTGAGCATTCATGTGTTCTTCTCTACTTCCCAGATTCTCTCAGAGTTGGACTGGGGCAATATGACTGTGAATAGAAATAACATGTCATGTCCAAGGTGAGTCACTTAAAAGCCAGAGTGCCTTCCCCTTCTCTTTCTTACCCAGCAGCCTTGGAAGCCATGTGTACAGAGAACATACCATGAAGTGACAAGAACCTGGATTCCTGGATTTCAGGGAAAAGAAGAGTCACCTCCAGCTGACTTTGGACTAGGTGTAAGGGAGAAACAAGCTTTCACTCTCTGGAGCCCTGTGACTTGGGGATTCAGTTGTTACCACAGCATTTTCTAGCCTAACCTGACTAATTTGAATGAGTCTATCTCCACTGCCTTCAGAATATAAAGTATATTTCTGTAAAAATTTTGTAAGGCTAATATCTTAATAAGATATAAAATTCTTCTTTCACCCTTTCCTTCTTACTGCATTTCGTTTGCTCCTTTTCTATTTAAATGGGTTTGAGTTTGTTGTTCTCACCAAGTCATTCAGTCAACCAAGATGCAGATGTTAATTTACTTGTGCAAAATGTGCCAGCAAATACATGTACCCCACCCTGAACTGCTGCTCCAAGTAAAACCTAACAAAGATACTTTAGGTCAATTCCCTCTGCCCACATGAACCCAGGGTCCTTGTATGCTGTGGAGTTCCATTCCTCAGCCCCACCCAAGTGAGAAGTCTCCTGGGTGAAGACTATAGAATGCAGTTCAGCCCCAGGATACACTCCTGCAAGGAGGATTGCCCAAGTATGACAGATCAGAGATGGTAGGTGACAAGATTTTGCACTCATGCCTATTCCCTGCCTGCTCCTGCCCCATCCTGTTCCTTACACCAGCATGGCACTGAAATTCCCTTAAGCTAATTGAAATGCCATTAAGAATCTTTATTGAGGGCTTCCCTGGTGGCGCAGTGGTTAAGAATCCGCCTGTCAATCTAGGGGACACAGGTTCGAGCCCTGGTCTGGGAAGATCCCACATGTCGCGGAGCAACTAAGCCCGTGCGCCACAACTACTGAGCCTGTACTCTAGAGCCTGCGAGCCACAACTACTGAAGCCTGCGTGCCACAACTACTGAAGCCCACGTGCCTAGAGCCCATGCTCCGCAACATGAGAAGCCACTGCAATGAGAAATCTGCACACCGCAACGAAGAGTAGCCCCCGCTCGCCTCAACTAGAGAAAAGCCCGCGCGCAGCAACGGACACCCAACGCAGCCAAAAATAAATAAATATATATATTTAAAAAAAAAAAAGAATCTCTATTGGTATTGATCTCAATGCTGCATAGTTTCTCTATGGATATCTTATTCATCCACATTTTTCAAATGTATGTGTGCGTATAGGTATGTATTTATATATGTAAATACTTTTTACAATAAGTTTCTTTGTCATCAAAGAATAAATGAAGTCATCTCATTGACCTTGCTAAATAATTTGCTGCAATGTACAGGATTTTACCAGATAATACCTACCACCTTATGACATCTGGACTTACCCTCTGAGTTTATATTATATAAATGCTTTATTTGCCTTTGAGCAGTCATAATAAATCATATCATATAATTAAATACTTATCACTGTTCAATAAAGGAGTCATATTTTCCATTTTACCTGCTCTTGCCCAGTTTCCAGCATGATCTAGTGCTTAAAACTCAAGGGGAGGGGGGATGGAGGGATAAACTGGGAGATTGGGATTGACATATACACACTACTATATATAAAATAGATAACTAATAAGGACCTACTGTAGAGCTCAGGGAACTCTACTCAATACTCTGTAATGGCCTATATGGGAAAAGAATCTAAAAAAGAGTAGAAATATGTATTTGTATAACTGATTCTCTTTGCTGTACAGCAGAAACTAACACAACATTGTAAATCAACACTATTCCAGTAAAAATTAATTTAAAAAAAACTCAAGGGGAAAGTAATTCATGACTATAAATGTATGACAAACTATTCATGAGCTACTCCTTGAAGGTATTTTCCTCCAATCAAAAGTTATTTAAATCAAGGGAAAACCCTTTGACAAACTCTTCCCTCATATATTTAACTTCTGTCACAGGGCTTTCTCATTTTGTTCTCTTTTGGCCATTAAGTTTTCCTCTAGTTTTCCCTTTAAAGCACATTAGTTTCTATAAAAACACGAATGTCACTAATTTGAGCAAAGCTTAGAAATGTCCAGACAAAATGTAGTATGCAGTAAATTCCTACAATGTTTTGAAATGTAGCTCCTGGTTTGGTCTGGTTAATCAAAGGATATCTAGAATGTCATTGTCACTACATCTCTGATATACATTTATTTGACAGACTACACACTCACATTTGGGCCTATCCCTAACCTATTTTATATGATGATCCTGATGAAATATTTCCTGAGAGCTAAACTCTTCCTTAAATTTTGCTGTGTTGCTTATTTTGGAAAAGTGGCAGCTGAATTAAAGGAATTGTTTACTCCTACAGCAAAATGCAACTGTTGGTATTCTGGCCTCATCTGTGTTTGTTTTATTAGCCTCAAAATATTTTTTAAAAGATTCACTGAGATTAGCTCTAAGGAGCCTCAAATCAGAGTCTGTCAGAGGTGAGTGACAAGAATACAGAAGAGAGAATGCGGAGATGTCTTGACCAACTATCTCTCTCTATGGCTTTTGAACAAATGAAAGTGATACCTCCCATCCAATCTCTAGTGGAATGAGAGTTCCCTGAAGCTCAGATCTAGGATGTCTCTGGGTCCTAAGTAAACTCCCTTAGCTGATCTGAAGCAGAAGACCCTGTGTTATTCTAAATGATAATTTATGTGCAGTCTGCCTTTATTGCTATTTGCTAAGCAAGGTTATAATTTATTCATTCATTTGCCAAAAATTTACCAAGTGTTTACTATGTATCAGGAACTGTTCTAGGTGTTGGGAATATAGCAATGATTAAAAGAGATTAAAATCCCCAACCCCAGGACTTCCCTGGTGGTCCGGTGGTTAAGAATCTGCCTTCCAATACAGGGGACGCGGGTTTGATCCCTGGTCGGGGAACTAAGATCCCACATGCCACGGGATAACTAAGCCCGTGCGCTACAACTACTGAGCCCGTGCACCACAACTAGAGAGAAGCCCACGTGCCACAACGAAGAGGCCATGCACCTCTTCGCTGATCTTCGCATGAAGATCCCAACACAGCCAAAAATAAAAACAAATAAATAAATATTTTAAAAATATAAAAAATAAAATAAAATCCCCAACCCCATAGAGCTTACAATACTGCATATATATTCCTGGATAAAATAAGTAAAATAAAATATATGTTATGTATATGGTGGTACTTACTATGGATGAAAATTAAGAAGGGAATGTGTTAGAGAATGTTGCAAGGGGGGTTGTAACTTTAGATAGAATGGTTAGGGTACTTACCTTTATTATGTAACATCCTTCAGGGTTAAAAGGTTACCAGGGTTTGTATCCAGAAGAACCTCTATATACATATTCAATTGTGTTTCACCAAATCTACTACCAAAATATTTCATATAAATTGATGGCTTTCTCTAGTTTTGATTTTTCTAATTTTTCTAGTTCTAATTCTTGTTGAAGTATAGATAAAACAAAGATATTTTCAGTCTTTATAAAAAGTTTCAATATGGTATAGCTGATGAGTCATTCACTCATTGTACAAACTTATTGAGTACCTACTATGTGGCAGACATCATTACAATATATTGATGAGGATACTTTCAGTTGCATATAAAAATAAATGTGAGTCAAAATAGCTTAAAAATAAAAGAGATGTTTTGGCTCATGTAACTGAAATGTGCAGAGATGGAGCTAGTTTCTGGCTGGGCTTGATCTGGTAGCTCAATTATGTCAAAAAAGGAACCTATTCTCTTGCCATCTATTTTTCTGCTCTGTTTTCTGTTGTTTCTGTATCATCCCATACTGATCCAATGATGGCTGCCAGCTGCTCCCAGAGAGACTTTCACTGCCCCATAATTCCCGGCAAAATTTTGAGAATCATTGTGATTGGGCCAGCTTGGGTCACGTGTTCACTTTTGAGCCAATACTGTGACCAGCAGAAGAAATACAGTGACTGGCTTAGCCCAGGTCATGTGTGTCACCTCTGGAACCACAGTTGTAGTTAGCCTCTCTGGAACCACATGCTCTACAAATGGAAAATGGATCTTATTGAGAAAAAAGAATTTGGGAATAAATGCCAAGAATACAGTGTTCATTACATCTGAATTCAGGATTTAAAGATGAATGAAATTGGCATCATTCCTGCCTTCAAATAATTTTTTTCTAATTGTTCCTAAAATTTTCCAAACCATTTATTCATGTGGCTCTTTTCCTTCTTCTTCATTTTTTTGTTTGTTTTTGTTTTTTATTTTTTTGTTTGTTTGTTTTTTGCGGTACATGGGCCTCTCACTGTTGTGGCCTCTCCTGTTGTGGAGCACAGGCTCCGGAGGCGCAGGCTCACTGGCCATGGCTCGCGGGCCTAGCCGCTCCGCGGCATGTGGGATCTTCCCAGACCGGAGCACGAACCCGTGTCCCCTGCATCGGCAGGTGGACTCTCAACCACTGCACCACCAGAGAAGCCCTTCTTATTCATTTTTGAACCCAATAGAAATATAGTTTGAGATGGGTAATAAATATTTAATAAATACATAAATAAGAGAATATTCATGTGGTGTGTCTTCCTGTCCAGAATCTAAGATATATATTCAGCTAGCTCCATGTGACCTGGTTCTCTGAAGCCTATGCTATGTGGCTCTAAGAAAGCAATGGATCATCATCAGGGAAATACAAATCAAAACCACAGCACGATTGTCACCTCAAGCCCAATAGAATGGCTATTATCAAAAAGATGAGACATAACAAGTGTTGGCTAGGATGTGGAAAAAAGGGAATCCCTGTGCATTGTTGGTGGACACGTAAACTGGTATAGCCACTATGGAAAACAGTATGGAGGTTCCTCAAAAAATTAAAAATAGAGGGATTTCCCTGGTGGCACAGTGGTTAAGAATCCATCTGCCAATGCAGGCAACACGGGTTCGAGCCCTGGTCCAGGAAGATCCCACATGCAGCAGAGCAACTAAGCCCGTGTGCCGCAACTACTGAGCCCGCGCTCTACAGCACACGAGCCACAACTACTGAGCCCACATGCCACAACTACTGAAGCCCACGAGCCTAGAGCCTGTGCTCCACAACAAGAGAAGCCACCTCAATGAGAAACCCGTGCACCACAACGAAGAGTAACCCCCGCTCACTGCAACTAGAGAAAGCCCACATGGCAATGAAGACCCAACACAGCCAAAAATAAATAAATAACTAATAAATTTATTTTAAAAAATTAAAAATAGAGCTACCATATAATCCAGCAATTTCATTTTTGTGTATTTATTCAAATAAAACAAGAGCACTAATTTAAAAAGGTATATGTATCCCCATGTTCATTGCAACATTATTTACAATAGACAACAACATAAGTGTCCATTAACAGATGAATGGGTAAATGTATATATACAATTCATGTGTGTATACACACACGCACTTTGCACACATACACAGTGCATACAATGGAATATTATTCAGCCATAAAAGAATGAAATCTTGCCATTTGTGATAACATAAGTGGACCTAAAGGACATTGTGCTAAGTGAAATAAGTCAGAGAAAGACAAATACTGTATGATCTCACTTACATGTGGAACCTAAAACAAAACAAAAAATAATCGAGTTCATAGATACAGAGAAGAGATTGGTGGTTGCCAGAGGTAGAAGGGGTAGGGTGGGAAAAATAGGTGAAGGGGGTCAAAAGGTAAAACTTCCAGTTATAAAATAAATAAGTCCTGGAAATGTAATATACAGAATAGGGACTATAGTTAATAATACTGTATTGCATATTTGAAAATTGCTAGGAGAGTATATCTTAAAAGTCTCATCACAAAACAACAAGGACCTCCTGTATAGCACATATTCAATATCTTGTAATAACCTATAATGGAAAAGAATCTGAAAAAGAATAGATAAATATATATGTGTGTGTATGTATAACTGAATAACTTTGCTGTACACCTGAAACATTGTAAATCAACTATATTTCAATTTTTAAAAAGTTCTCATCACAAGGAAACAAAGTTTGTAACTGTGTAAGGGGACAGATGTTAACTAGACTTATTACGGTGATCATTTCCCAGTGTGTACAAATATCAAATCATTATGTTGTATACCTGAGACTAATATAATGTTATATGTCAATTACAGCTCAATTTAAAAAATTAATTAATTAATCCCCCTCCCCCCCCAAAAAAAGCAATGCCTTTAAGATACCACCTCTTCCTATCTTGGACTAAAGAAGGAAGACCTTTCTCTAGCTGGGAACATTCAACTGGGAGTTGACTCGAGAAACTACACAGGAGATTCTACTGGAGTCCTTAACACTTTTTTAGCAAAACACGAATTGGGGCTGGCCCACGAACCACAACGGACCAGGAACAACTGAGGATTCTCTGTTTTGTATAGCCTTAAGTTAGCTGCACTGGCTTTGCAGAGAAAAGTCTGATCCCCTGGGGTTGTAGTACAAAAAGAACTAGGAAAACTCAGAAGGGTGATGCAAACTGGGGAGCGGTGACAGGCCAGAAACAAGCCAATAATCACACGCAATCACTTGAGGCAGAAGAGATAGAGAAATTGCAAGAAATGGCTGCAAACAGTGATATTGTGGATATCAGGCAGAATCCTATGGAGAGTCCCAGGACAGTATGGGGGGCTGTGGCTGTGACATCCTCCCATTGCCAAGTGCAATGACATTGCCTTCAGTGGCCACACAGCAAATGTAGAGGGAATAACCTAGTTTAATCAAACTATTAGTTTTATTGCTATTGAGGGAATGGACCTCAAAACCCACAACTGGTTGCTCAACGTAAAAAAAAAAACCTTACCTCCTGCCACTCCATAAATAATCACCACCCATGTGAAACTAAACAGGAAATGAAAAAGCTTGGTTCATCCCTGGAGAGACACCACGGATGTGCATTGTCAGAGCTGCCGTTGCAACATGGATCATTGACTCGTGGCCAGGTGCTCTGGTTGGTTACCATGCCCTCTGGGACAGAAAATAAGGTACAGTACCTGACTATGAACTGCCTTTTAGCACTTAACAAGCTGAATGGAATCCATGTGGGAGGTAAACTGTTGTCTCTGAGTGGCTTTCAGCATCCTATCTGATGTCTGCTTTAGTTTTGTATCATGTTTTCCAAGCTGAACACTGTTTTAGTGTGGATTTGGTGGGAAACTGTTCCCACTAAATCATGGGCCAATTTTTTCTCCTACAGGTACATTCTTTGACTTTGATGTATCAATGAATATATTTGTCTTGTGTGAAACACTATTTCCATTTGACAAGTTCTTCTTCCTTCCTAGCTCCCTTTCAAACAATAACAGCAGTTACCAGGTATTTAGTGTTTTCTATGTGTCAGATCACGGCCTAAACTCTTTACATGGACTATCTTGTTTTATTCTTACTAAAGCTCGAATAACCAAGAGCTATGATCCACATTTTTCAAATGAGGGAACTAAGTTTGAGAGTTTAAGTGACTTGCCCAATGTCATGTCACTAAGAAATATTTACCTTGAGATCTTTGTAACTTAAAATCTACAAATTTGGGAGAGTGGAGTACTTCCTAAAAGGCTGCCTGCATAGAATCACTGTTTCTTTTACTCCTAACACCTGGAGTTTGCTTTTTTTCCCTGAGGCAAGTGGCAGCTGTGTTGACTCACCCCCACCTGCCATTCCATCACTTATTTGTGGTATCAATATCCCCAAATTGCCCCATCTGGACTCTGGGCCCAGATATCCTGTGTATAAGGAGCCAGCTGTGCTGTTTGCTAGGTGCCCTCTTGATTGCTACTCTGTTTGGAATCAGTCAGTATAATACTTGGCTGATGACTTTGACCAAGATGTTTGAGTGCCTTTGCTAATTCAGCTCTTGCCAGAGTATTCTAACTGCCCACCTGTGGAATTCTTGGCTCCTAGAAATAATTTAGAATGTCTAGAAAGTGCAAGTTCCACAATGGATAGTGCCACATGTCGTATTAAAGACCCTCATCCGTGGAGCATTAACATCCATGAACTTTTTTCAAGCTCTCCTTCACTCTTTATGTACTCAGGGGTAGTAGCCACTGAGACGAGGTTATGCCCCCCTTCTTATCATCCAAGCATGTTTAAAGTCACATTTATAATGATAAATGAACATCGATAAGACTACACATTTCCATGAAATTTTATGAGGTAAGTTGTTGTGTGGAGTCAGGAGAATATAGTCACAATATGCAGTTAAGTGAAATAAAGTAAGACAGAACAGTAAGTGAAGTAAGTTCCCATTTTAAAAAATGTGTTTATTTACATGTGTGAATAGGGGAAAAATAACTGGAAGCATTTGGAATACTGACTTGTATGTGGCTCTCTACAAAGTTTTGCTAGAGTATTGTGTTCATATTGTTTTCTTTTAAGCATTGCATTTACAATCTGGGACAAAAACTGGCCTCTAAATTTATCATTTAGAACTACTAGTGCTCCAGCTTTTGGATATTATCCTTAAAAAGTATAGTTTGTTGCAGTTGAGTTCTACTCTTTCTTGGGTTTTTTTTGTCGGTGTCATCAATGTTTTTAGATGTTTTGTAATTCTAAGAAACTCTTTCAGTCCTGAAGAGTAAAAAACACCCCCCCCCACCAAAATAAACCAAGAGTTTCTTTCAATGTGCTGGAACTGTTCTTGAAACAGATTAATGCTCTAGAAGATAAGCAAGGAATTTGACTTCTGGCCACATGACTGATTGGGAGATCCACGATACTCTCCTGCTACAAGACCACCTAAGTCCAGAAATAGACAGACCTGGAGCAACCAGGAGTGGTGGAGTACCGGTAGGGCTGGGGAAAAGGATGGGTCTAGGCTATGTTTTGAATGTTAGAAGTGTATGTAGGCTTTAATGGTCAGATCACATATACAGAGGATTAAATGATTTCGATTTCTTCACACTGAGTACCAGACCAACAAGTAACAGAGCTCCGAAAAGGTTTCTTTTTTTTTTTTTTTAATTTAATTTTTTTATTTTTTGCTTTATAACAAATTTAATCAGTTATACATATGCATATGTTCCCATATCCCCTCCCTTTTGCGTCTCCCTCCCACCCTCCCTATCCCACCCCTCCAGGTGGTCACAAAGCACCGAGCTGATCTCCCTGTGCTATGCGGCTGCTTCCCACTAGCTATCTACCTTACATTTGGTAGTGTATATATGTCCATGCCGCTCTTTCACTTTGTCACAGCTTACCCTTCCCCCTCCCCATATCCTCAAGTCCATTCTCCAGTAGGTCTGTGTCTTTATTCCTGTCTTACCCCTATGTTCTTCATGACATTTTTTTTCTTAAATTCCATATATATGTGTCAGCATACAGTATTTGTCTTTCTCTTTCTGACTTACTTCACTCTGTATGACAGACTCTAGGTCCATCCACCTCATTACAAATAGCTCAATTTCATTTCTTTTTATGGCTGAGTAATATTCCATTGTATATATGTGCCACATCTTCTTTACCCATTCATCTGATGATGGACACTTAGGTTGTTTAAATCTCCGGGCTATTGTAAATAGGGCTGCTATGAATATTTTGGTACATGTCTCTTTTTGAATTATGGTTTTCTCAGGGTATATGCCCAGTAGTGGGATTGCTGGGTCATATGGTAGCTCTATTTGTAGTTTTTTAAGGAACCTCCATACCATTCTCCATAGTGGCTGTACCAATTCACATTCCCACCAGCAGTGCAAGAGTGTTCCTTTTTTTCCACACCCTCTCCAGCATTTATTGTTTCTAGATTTTTTGATGATGGCCATTCTGACTGGTGTGAGATGATATCTCATTGTAGTTTTGATTTGCATTTCTCTAATGAGCAAAGATGTTGAGCATCCTTTCATGTGTTTGTTGGCAGTCTGTATATCTTCTGTGGAGAAATGTTTATTTAGGTCTTCTGCCCATTTTTGGATTGGGTTGTTTGTTTTTTTGCTATTGAGCTGCATGAGCTGCTTATAAATTTTGGAGATTAATCCTTTGTCAGTTGCTTCATTTACAAATATTTTCTCCCATTCTGAGGGTTGTCTTTTGGTCTTGTTTATGGTTTCCTTTGCTGTGCAAAAGCTTTTAAGTTTCATTAGGTCCCATGTGTTTATTTTTGTCTTTATTTCCATTTCTCTAGGAGGTGGGTCAAAAAGGATCTTGCTGTGATTTATGTCATAGAGTGTTCTGCCTATGCTTTCCTCTAAGAGTTTGATAGTCTCTGGCCTTATATTTAGGTCTTTAATCCATTTTGAGCTTATTTTTGTGTATGGTGTTAGGGAGTGATCTAATCTCATACTTTTACATGTCCCTATCCAGTTTTCCCAGCACCACTTATTGAAGAGACTGTCCTTTCTCCACTGTACATTCCTGCCTCCTTTATCAAAGATAAGGTGACCATATGTCCGTGGGTTTATCTCTGGGCTTTCTATCCTGTTCCATTGATCTATATTTCTGTTTTTGTGCCAGTACCATACTGTCTTGATTACTGTAGCTTTGTAGTATAGTCTGAAGTCAGGGAGCCTGATTCCTCCAGCTCCATTTTTCGTTCTCAAGATTGCTTTGGCTATTCGGGCACTTTTGTGTTTCCATACAAATTGTGAAATTTTTTGCTCTAGTTCTGTGAAAAATGCCAGTGGTAGTTTGATAGGGATGGCATTGAATCTGTAGATTGCTTTGGGTAGTATAGTAATTTTCACAATGTTGATTCTTCCAATCCAAGAACATGGTACATCTCTCCATCTATTTGTATCATCTTTAATTTCTTTCATCAGTGTCTTATAATTTTCTGCATGCAGGTCTTTTGTCTCCTTAGGTAGGTTTATTCCAAGATATTTTATTCTTTTGGTTGCAATGGTAAATGGGAGTATTTTCTTGATTTCACTTTCAGATTTTTCATCATTAGTATTTAGAAATGCCAGAGATTTCTGTGCATTAATTTTGTATCCTGCAACTTTACCAAATTCATTGATTAGCTCTATTAGTTTTCTGGTAGCATCTTTAGGATTCTCTATGTATAGTATCATGTCATCTGCAAACAGTGACAGCTTTACTTCTTCTTTTCCGATTTGGATTCCTTTTATTTCCTTTTCTTCTCTGATTGCTGTGGCTAAAACTTCCAAAACTATGTTGAATAAGAGTGGTGAGAGTGGGCAACCTTGTCTTGTTCCTGATCTTAGTGGAAATGGTTTCAGTTTTTCACCATTGAGGACGATGCTGGCTGTGGGTTTGTCATATATGGCCTTTATTATGTTGAGGAAAGTTCCCTCTATGCCTACTTTCTGCAGGGTTTTTATCATAAATGGGTGTTGAATTTTGTCAAAAGCTTTCTCTGCATCTATTGAGATGATCATATGGTTTTTCTCCTTCAATTTGTTAATATGGTGTATCACGTTGATTGATTTGCGTATATTGAAGAATCCTTGCATTCCTGGAATAAACCCCACTTGATCATGGTGTATGATCCTTTTAATGTGCTGTTGGATTCTGTTTGCTAGTATTTTGTTGAGGATTTTTGCATCTATGTTCATCAGTGATATTGGCCTGTAGTTTTCTTTCTTTGTGACATCCTTGTCTGGTTTTGGTATCAAGGTGATGGTGGCCTCGTAGAATGAGTTTGGGAGTGTTCCTCCCTCTGCTATATTTTGGAAGAGTTTGAGAAGGATAGGTGTTAGCTCTTCTCTAAATGCTTGATAGAATTCACCTGTGAAGCCATCTGGTCCTGGGCTTTTGTTTGTTGGAAGATTTTTAATCACAGTTTCAATTTCAGTGCTTGTGATTGGTCTGTTCATATATTCTATTTCTTCCTGATTCAGTCTTTGCAGGTTGTGCATTTCTAAGAATTTGTCCATTTCTTCCAGGTTGTCCATTTTATTGGCATAGAGTTGCTTGTAGTAATCTCTCATGATCTTTTGTATTTCTGCAGTGTCAGTGGTTACTTCTCCTTTTTCATTTCTAATTCTATTGATTTGAGTCTTCTCCCTTTTTTTCTTGATGAGTCTGGCTAATGGTTTATCAATTTTGTTTATCTTCTCAAAGAACCAGCTTTTAGTTTTATTGATCTTTGCTATCGTTTCCTTCATTTCTTTTTCATTTATTTCTGATCTGATTTTTATGATTTCTTTCCTTCTGCTAACTTTGGGATGTTTTTGTTCTTCTTTCTCTAATTGCTTTAGGTGCAAGGTTAGGTTGTTTATTCGAGATGTTTCCTGTTTCTTAAGGTGGGATTGTATTGCTATAAACTTCCCTCTTAGAACTGCTTTTGCTGCATCCCATAGGTTTTGGGTCGTCGTGTCTCCATTGTCATTTGTTTCTAGGTATTTTTTAATTTCCCCTTTGATTTCTTCAGTGATCACTTTGTTATTAAGTAGTGTATTGTTTAGCCTCCATGTGTTTGTATTTTTTACAGCTCTTTTCCTGTAATTGACATCTAGTCTCATAGCATTGTGGTCAGAAAAGATACTTGATACAATTTCAATTTTCTTAAATTTATCAAGGCTTGATTTGTGACCCAAGATATGATCTATCCTGGAGAATGTTCCATGAGCACTTGAGAAAAATGTGTATTCTGTTGTTTTTGGATGGAATGTCCTATAAATATCAATTAAGTCCATCCTGTTTAATGTATCATTTAAAGCTTGTGTTTCCTTATTTATTTTCATTTTGGATGATCTGTCCATTGGTGAAAGTGGGGTGTTAAAAGTCCCCTACTATGATTGTGTTACTGTCGATTTCTCCTTTTATGGCTGTTAGTATTTGCCTTATGTATTGAGGTGCTCCTATGTTTGGTGCATAAATATTTACAATTGTTATATCTTCTTCTTGGATCGATCCCTTGATCATTATGTAGTGTCCTTCTTTGTCTCCTCTAGTAGTCTTTATTTTAAAGTCTATTTTGTCTGATATGAGAATTGCTACTCCAGCTTTCTTTTGGTTTCCATTTGCATGGAATATCTTTTTCCATCCCCTTACTTTCAGTCTGTATGTGTCTCTAGGTCTGAAGTGGGTCTCTTGTAGACAGCATATATATGGGTCTTGTTTTTGTATCCATTCAGCCAATCTGTGTCTTTTGGTGGGAGCATTTAGTCCATTTACATTTAAGGTAATTATCGATATGTATGTTCCTATTCCCATTTTCTTAATTGTTTTGGGTTCGTTATTGTAGGTCTTTTCCTTCTGTTGTGTTTCTTGCCTAGAGAAGTTCCTTTAGCATTTGTTGTAAAGCTGGTTTGGTGGTGCTGAACTCTCTCAGCTTTTGCTTGTCTGTAAACGTTTTAATTTCTCCATCAAATCTGAATGAGATCCTTGCTGGGTAGAGTCATCTTGGTTGCAGGTTTTTCTCCTTCATCACTTTAATTATGTCCTGCCACTCCCTTCTGGCTTGTAGAGTTTCTGCTGAGAGATCAGCTGTTATCCTGATGGGGATTCCCTTGTGTGTTATTTGTTGTTTTTGCCTTGCTGCTTTTAATATGATTTCTTTGTGTTTAATTTTTGACAGTTTGATTAATATGTGTCTTGGCGTATTTCTCCTTGGATTTATTCTGTATGGGACTCTCTGTGCCTCCTGGACTTGATTAACTATTTCCTTTCCCATATAAGGGAAGTTTTCAACTATAATCTCTTCAAATATTTTCTCAGTCCCTTTCTTTTTCTCTTCTTCTTCTGGAACCCCTATAATTCGAATGTTGGTGCGTTTAATGTTGTCCCAGAGGTCTCTGAGACTGTCCTCTGTTCTTTTCATTCTTTTTTCTTTATTTTGCTCTGCCGCAGTTATTTCCACTATTTTATCTTCCACCTCACTTATCCGTTCTTCTGCCTCAGTTATTCTGCTATTGATCCCATCTAGAGTATTTTTTATTTCATGTATTGTGTTTTTAATCGATGCTTGATTCATCTTTAGTTCTTCTAGGTCCTTGTTAACTGTTTCTTGCATTTTGTCTATTCTATTTCCAAGATTTTGGATCTGGGAAATAGAATCTTGGATCATCTTTACCATCATTATTCTGAATTCTTTTTCAGGTAGACTGCCTAGTACCTCTTCATTTGTTAGGTCTGGTGGGTTTTTATCTTGCTCCTTCTCCTGCTGTGTGTTTTTCTGTCTTCTCATTTTGCTTATGTTACTGTGTTTGGGGTCTCCTTTTTGCAGGCTGCAGGTTCGTAGTTCCCGTTGTTTTTGGTGTCTGTCCCCAGTGGCTAAGGTTGGTTTAGTGGGTTGTGTAGGCTTCCTGGTGGAGGGGACTAGTGCCTGTGTTCTGGTGAGTGAGGCTGGATCTTGTCTTTCTGGTGGGCAGGTCCACGTCTGGTGGTGTGTTTTGGGGTGTCTGCAGACTTTTTATGATTTTAGGCCACCTCTCTGCTAATGGGTGGCGTTGTGTTCCTGTCTTGCTAGTTGTTTGGCATAGGGTGTCCAGCACTGTAGCTTGCTGGTCGTTGAGTGAAGCTGGGTGCTGGTGTTGAGATGGAGATCTCTGGAAGATTTTTGCCGTTTGATATTATGTGGAGCTGGGAGGTCTCTTGTGGACCAGTGTCCTGAAGTTGGCTCTCCCACCTCAGAGGCACAGCACTGACTCCTGGCTCCTCAATTTGGGATGATTTGTTGTCCATTCATGTATTCCACAGATGCAGGGTACATCAAGTTGATTGTGGAGCTTTAATCTGCTGCTTCTGAGGCTGCTGGGAGAGGTTTCCCTTTCTCTTCTTTGTTCTCACAGCTCCTGGGTCTCAGCTTTGGATTTGGCCCCGCCTCTGCGTGTAGGTCGCCGGAGGGCGTCTGTTCTTCGCTCAGACAGGACAGGGTTAAAGGAGCAGCCTCTTCGGGGACTCTGGCTCACTCAGGCCGGGCGGGAGGGAGGGGCACGGAGTGCGGGGCGAGCCTGCAGCGGCAGAGGTCGGCGTGACGTTGCACCAGCCCGAGGCGCGCCGTGCGTTCTCCCAGGGAAGCCGCCCCTGGATCCCGGGACCCCGGCAGTGGCGGGCTGTACAGGCTCCCGGAAGGGCGGTGTGCACAGTGACCTGTGCTCGCACACAGGCTTCTTGGCGGCGGCAGCAGCAGCCCCAGCGTCCTACGCCCGTCACTGGGCTCCGCGCTTTCAGTCGTGACTCGCGCCCGTCTGTGGAGCCCCTTTAAGCAGCGCTCTTAATCCTCTCTCCTCGCGCACCAGGAAACCAAGAGGGAAGAAAAAGTCTCTTGCCTCTTCGGCAGCTCCAGAGTTTTCCTGGACTCCCTGCCGGCTAGCTGTGGCTCATTAGCCCCCTTCCGGCTGAGTTCTCGCCGCCAGCCCCAGTCCTCTCCCTGCGCTCTGACCGAAGCCCGAGCTTCAGCTTCCAGCGCCGCCGGGGCGAGCAGACAAGCCTCTCGGGCTGGTGAGTGCTGCTCGGCACCGATCCTCTGTGCGGGAATCTCTCCACTTTGCCCTACCCAGGTATGTGGGGAGTTTCTTGCCTTTTGGGAGGTCTGGGGTCTTCTGCCAGCGTTCAGTAGGTGTTCTGTAGGAGTTGTTCCACGTGTAGCTGTATTTCTGGTGTATCCGTGGGGAGGACGGTGATCTCCGCGTCTTACTCTTCCGCCATCTTACCCGGAAGTCTCGAAAACGTTTCTTGTAAAGAGTTTCAGCATTGAAATCTTTTAGAAATACTATATATGAAACGAATGTATATATTATAACTTACTTTGAATTTCATATTGGCACCTTATTAGTCTATTCAACAAATATTTTTGAATACATACCAAGTGCCAGGCTCTCTGCAAAGCAGTGAACAAAATAGACAAGGTCCCTACCCTCACAGGCTTATAGTTTAGACTTGTGCTGATCAATAAATATGGTAGTTACTGGGCATGTGTGGCTACTGATCACTTTAATATGTGGCTAGTCCAAATTGAAATGTCCTATAAAATGCATACTGTATAAATGTATAAAATGCATACTGGCTTGCAAACAATTGATATGAAAAAAAGTTATATATATCACAACTTTTTATATTGACGACATGTTGAAATGATAATAGTTTGGGTATATTGGGGGAAAGAAAATATATTAAAATTCACTTCATCTGTTTCTCTTTACTTTTTTAATGTGGTGACTAGAAAAATTTTGATTACATATTCAACTTATGTTATATTTCCGTTGGACAATGCTGGTCTAGACCAAGGGTTCTCAAAACTCCCTGTGCTCATAATTATATGAGAAGCTTTAAAAATACAGATCCCCAGACTCCACCCCCTAGAGATTCTTATGCTGTCTGGGCTGGGGCTCTAGTGCTGGCATTTCTTTTTAAAGCTCCAAGTGAGACAACGTGCAGCCGTTCCAGGGGCTGAAAGAGACACAGAGTCTACTAAGCCTCTGCCCCAGCCATCTGGGAGATAACCGCCTTGCCACTCTCTGATGACCATCCTCCCTGTTTGTGGTAGTTTTAAAATATGCCCATAGGGGCTTCCCTGGTGGCGCAGTGGTTGAGAGTCCGCCTGCCAATGCGGGAGGCGCAGGTTCGTGCCCCGGTCCAGGAGGATCCCACATGCCGCGGAGCGGCTGGGCCCGTGAGCCATGGCTGCTGAGCCTGCGTGTCCGGAGCCTGTGCTCCGCAATGGGAGAGGCCACAACAGTGAGAGGCCCACGTACCGCAAAAAAAAACAAAAAACAAAAAACAAAAAACTCCATAAATTGATACCTCTCTCTTCAAGAGGTGGAGCTTACTGTCCCTCTTCTGTGTGAACAGGACTTAGTGACTGACTGCTAACAAATGTGGCCAAAGGGACGATATGTGACTTGAAACTAGGTCGTAAAAGGTATTGTGGCTTCCTCCTCCCTCTCTCTGTTTCTGTCTCTGTCTCTGTCTTTCTCTCTCATCACTTATCTTGGGAGAAGCTTGCTGCCATGTTGTGAGGGCACTCAAGCAGCCCTACAGAGAGGTCCACAGGGTGAAGAACCTTCTGCCGACAGCCAATAGAAACTTGCCAGGTAGATGTGTGAACTGCCTTGGAAGGATCATTTAACCCCAGCCAGACCTTCAGATGACTGCAGCCCTGACTGACATCTTGACTGTAAACTCAAGAGAAACTCTGAGCCAGAACTACCCTGCTAATAAATCACTCCCAAATTTTTGACCCACATAGGCTGAATGAGATAATAAATGTTTCTTGTTTTAAGTTACTAAGCTTTAGGGTAATTTTAGTACAGCAATAAATACCTAACATGCTGTGGCACTGGCCTCCCTGCTCCACACCATTGCCACACCAGGGCCGTTTGCCCATGTGAGTGGCGCCAGCAGCTCAGAACCATTTGAGAGAGTGCTGCAGGGCACTCCCTTTCGAGGTGAGCGTCCGGTGACCACAGACAACCTTGCTTGAGCACCCAGAGAGGCACCTCAGTGTTGGCACCAGTGATCACACAGCCCAGCTGCCTGGGAGCCACAAACAAAGCTGTAGCTTTGATGCCTTGCTGGTGGTTACACAGCATGGCACTTGGTGAAAATATACCAGGACAACTTCCTGTGTCCTTGGACCTTTGCTATGGGCATGAAATTTAGTGTGTCTCTACCTTCCTCCCCAACCTGTTTTCACGTTCCTCAGTCTCCATCCTAAAACAAAATTCACCTTCGAAAACAGGGCTGCTTAGAAACACGCACACATCGTGCCCATTTCTACTCCTGACCGCAGTCTCCTCTGCCCCAGCCGTTTGTCACTCCCACCTATGTTCTCAGACCCACAGCTACACTTGCCTACGATTACGGTCTTTCCCCTACTTCTGGTATTATTATACATCTCCACTTCCCTTTGCCTCCCCCCAGTAATCCCACCGTCCACACCCCCTACAGTCCCTGGCACAAAAACAGTCCTCTGGAGGAAAGAGTACAATGCACACGTCTACACAGGCTTTTCTACCTGGAGGAAGCAATAAGGTAAGTGTCTTTGTCAACTGTAGAAAGAACTATTGTAGATTTGTGGTCTTGGTCAAGAAATTCTGCTCTAGTTGGTTTGATAATAATAACAACAATATAGTAATAATGATTAACTTCCTTTTTTAACACCATTATTTTATGTTAAATTCCTTCAACTTGAAGTTCTTTAAGATTTATAAGGTAAAAAGTTAGTTTCAACTCACTGGATCCCCCAAGTTGCTCTAAAATGAACACCTAAGTATCAACATTAATCAAATGCCTCGTGCTTTTTTGCAGTGCAAAAGTGGAAACAAAGATTACTTTATTCCTAAACCTTTTTTTTTCCTCCATGTTTTTGCCTGGCTTGAAATCCGACTTGGTGTTCTATAAAGGAGCGATTAAGTACAGACTTTTGTTTTAACAGGATGTACTTAAGGCATCCAAGAGCATTCTCCCTGCATTAAGTTGAAAGGCCTAAATCAGAAAGAAAAATTGATTTCTTGTATTGACATACGTGTCACTTATTGTTACAAGGACCTATCCATGTAAGTGTAGGACAATTCAGCCTTGCATGAATATTCAGGTTCCAACGCAAGTGCATCTGACTCCAGGCTGTTTGTGTCTGAGGCTTCCACTTTGCTGTCAGAGATGAATTCCCATTTCTGCCTCCGAAAACACACACTTTTTAAGTGTTCTTCTACCTGGTGCCTCCCTCCTACTGTCTTCCACCCCAAATAGATAATCGGTGTATTTCAAAAGGTGCCTTGTTATAGACAGGATAACTGAACGCCCACCAGCTTGCATTCTGTGCTACAAGGCTTCACTCCCTACAATAACAGACAAAGGAGAAGTCGGCTAATGATGTTTACCCACCTCGGCTTGTGTTTGTCTAATGTTTAAAGAATGGTTTTGTTATCTTTAGACATTCCTGAACAATCGCTCTCTCGGAACATCAAGCACACGGAACGAGAGGTGAGGGTCAGGATGGGGGAGGCAGAGGAGACAGCGAGGCTTCCTGGTCCAGCCCTCCCTGCTAGTTCAGCGCCATCTAGTGGGAGATTCCAGAGCGACTTCAGGGATGAGAGCTCAGCGTGGTCCTAAAGTCAAGGAAGACCTTATATCCATCCTCACACAGGACATACAATCACTGTACATCTTGTGTGGCTTATACACATTTTGAATTATACACAACAAATATTTGACCTTACTGTTTAGTCTTACTTTGTCTCTAACCTGAGATCGTTGACTCCTTAACTCTCTCTTGATGTGCGGGCAGGGAATGCAAATAATACTAAGATAATCAAAGCAAGCAGTGCCTGGGGGAAAAATCACAGAGAGCATTCCAAAGTTAGACAAAATAAAATAAAAATGTTCTAATATGGCTCTTTATTATAGTTTTATTATCTTTAAAAGCACATTATTGTAAAATAAACTTACAAGTAAAATTTCTAGATAATTGACATTTTAAGCACCATGATGCTTAATGATATTATTTTCAGAGGAATACTGAAGAAAATTAAACGTTCCTTCCTGACCCAGGGTTGTTTATTATGAACATCATTTACTACACAAAGTCCTCAAGGACAACTGTAACACGTGGGACTGTTTGCCCCATGCAAAATGGCCCCTATTCCTGTTAGGTTCTTTTGTCCTCTTTCCATAGATTTTCTTCCCACTTACTTACAGCAATTCTACATTCTTATAGCACCCTGCTGCACCACATTTCTTCATTGCTTACTTATTTTAAGCTTAATGGTAGGTAATCATATAGCTAAATTTAGTAGATGTGTATCTAAATTAAGAGTGAGACCCTGTATGACTCATCTTTGGGTAAAATGTACCTCTCCTAATTAATGGAATCTGTAACAACACTTTTGACTGTCTTTTTCCACATTATCCTGAGCTGTCAGATGTCTTCCAGAAAACTGAGGTGGCTGAATGAGTCACATTCAAATAAGTTAAGAGCAACAGATTTTGGTATACTATTGGTTAAGGGAAATTTACCAAAATATATATTTACATAGAAAGAGGTCCAATTCAACTGGTACAACGACCTAAGGAAATAGCCTATTAGATGAGCCCAGTAGTCCTATTGTGTCGATGAAATGAAATGTCATGTCAATGAAATGTTAGTCAGTTCATGACTAATTTTTGGACTGTTTCCTTTTTGAAACCAAGTGTTTAAGTGAGAGCTAACTGGACATTCTTTCTACTTAGTCTCAGATTCCTTTTGATGGGAAGGTGTAGCAGCTGACATAAGCTGAGAAGATAGTTACTTATTATCCATGACATTCTAATCCAGTTCTGAGATGGCAAATGGCCCCCTAGAAGATGAGAATGGTTGTATGTTGCCTCTACTTGTAGGTTAGAACATTGGTTAAAACATGTTAAGAGACCAAGATCATGACTGTGACTCCCCTCCCCAAGAGCAGGTCCCATTCTGTGAGGTCTAATGTTTATATCACTTGGAGAGCTCTCTTTAAGAAAGAGAGTACAATGTTACAATTAGGGAAGGAAGTAATTATTTAAGAATACTTTCAAAGAGGTGATAAATACTATAAATATCACAAAATACAAATGAACAGAATGTTTTTATTAATTAACTACCTGACACTTCTACAATATTTTTTCTACCCTCTAACTGCATACTCTTTGATTACCTCTTTGAATGACAATTTTGTTGTACACTTTTTAATAAAAACAATGAAGCATACCTTAGTCTTTCCTCTAGCATAGGAGATTTTGGCTTGGCAAAAATTTAGAAACAATGGGAATAAGGATGCTCTCTATGAATGAAAATATGGAATCTCTACTGATGGATGAGCTTCACCATTTGAAGTGAGTAAACCAAGAGGATATCAGTTAATGTGGGAGGATCCAATTGGGGTTATTTTGGAAATGGTTTTGGTACCTTCAATAAAAGGAGGCAATGTAGCCCAGTTTTTAAGAGCTTGGGCCACTTTCAACAGTTGACATTGGCAACAATCTCTCTGCACTGCAGTTTACTAATATCTAACTCATGAAGTTGTTGGGAGGATTAAATGAGAAAGTAAATGTAACATACTTAATGCAGGGCTTGTTTTGTTGTTGTTTAACTTTGTTTCTGAATTGTTTTGCCTTGAATATTAACAGTGGTAAAAGAAAATTAAAGTAAAAATAAAAGACTCCCCCAAGTGATGCTAAGCCACAGTCAAGATTGGGAACTACCACATGTGTACGAGGAATTTAGTTATTTTGATGGGAGATGACTTGGAGGTGAGGTGAGAGAGAAAACAGTAAAATAATTCCTTATACAGTGAAGAAGAAATATATTCATTTTAAACCAGGCTTTACTGCCACAAAAATGATGGATTTAAAGACTCATTCAGGGCTTCCCTGGTGGTGCAGTGGTTGAGAGTCTGCCTACCGATGCAGGGGACATGGGTTCATGCCACGGAGCAGCTGGGCCCGTGAGCCATGGCCGCTGAGCCTGCGCGTCCAGAGCCTGTGCTCTGAAACGGGAGAGGCCACAACAGTGAGAGGCCCACGTACCGCAAAAAAAAAAAAAAAAAAAAAAAAAAAGACTCATTCAATTATGCTTCCAAATCTCAAAAAAAAAAAAAAGATTTAAAAAATGATTTAGATCAACAATATTAAAATCAAGTCAAATGTATCTGGAAATTGCCAAATTTCTAGTACTCCAAGGCTGAAGTTTTTCACTATAAAATGTGCTTTTAAGGGGCCTTGAATGTGAGGCAGCACGCAGTGTTTTGTTCTCTCTATAGGACAGGCTTGGGTGTCAGGCAGATCCATTTCTGGGTCCAAGTTTTGCGACTCACTCTCCATGTGACTTTGGGGAAATGATTAACCTCTCCAGAGTGGTTTACTTTTCTATAAAATGAGAATATTAATTGGATCTGCCATATACCTTTGCTACAAGGCTTGAACAAGAGTGAATGGCATGCTTTTAGCACAGTTCTGACACATTCTGTTTAGCTATTATTATCATTATCATTTTTATTATTCTTGTTCAGTTGGAAGTGTGAAGTTTTTATTTTGGCTTTTGTTTTTTGGTTTATGATAGTTTTATTTCCCCTAAGAGCTATATTGGGTTCATATATTATCTTTTGGGGCCTTCTCATTTATAACTCAGCACTCTGAGGCACTGACAGAGATTTAAATACCCAGAGTGCTTAACAAAAAGTAGAATGTATAGGCAGGTGTGTGTATGTGTGTGCATCTTCTGCTTTCTTGCATTCAATATAGCTTTAAAATTGTACTTACATATATAAGTGACCAGAAAAATAAAGAAAATGGCATAGAAATAAAATATTAACTTCTGGAACGTTTCTCAGAATAGTCTACTTTGGAAGTGTCCATGTATTTCTATAACATATTCCAAGATGCACCTTATTAACTTGTACTTAGCTTCCTGGTGACTTGAGCTCCTTATAGGTGAAGTGGGAATAAGAAGATTGACTTAATAAGATTTACAGAGTGTCATTCATTCGATATGTTTATTAGGTGCAGCAATGAAGGAGGTAGGCATGATTCCAGCCCTCGTGGAGCTTACAGTCTAATGGGAATAGCAGAGGTTGAGTAGGATAATGAGTGTTATGAAGGAAGAATGCAGAGGACAATGAGAGCATGCAACAGGCTAGTGTCATCTAGTCAAGAAAGTGGCACTTGCATTTGTAGGAGTTAAATGTTATTTTGGAAAGAGGATTAGAGAGCAGGATAAAAATTGGTTACACAGAGTAATTCAACCATTCATTAATGTATAATACTTATTCAACAAATAACCAACAAGATGGACAAATCCCTGCCTTCATGGAGCTTACATTCTAATATATATATAATATATAGCACTCAGCACAATGCCTAGTACACAGTAGGCACTTAGCCAAAGTTAAGCACCCTTCCATAAGCCTCATGTATTCACACCCATTACTTTGCACTCGTCAAGCCTTATCGGGGCTATTCCAGCAGCAGACCCCACTCAGCCCATCTGCTGCACAGCCGTCAAAGTTATCATCCAAAGACACTTATCGTTTAATGCTCTACAGGGCTATGTCTGTTTTTGGAGCATTTATTGGAGGAAATTTCATCCAGCTGTTCCACAGAACCCTAAAAATGAGGTCTGTTTCTTTGTGGATTGATTACTGTTGGCCACCCTACACTCTGTATTTGGAACACCCACTATGAGAAGGATAGAAGTTTTCTGAGCTTTGGGGGTTGGTCTTATAATAGCTAACTGAAATATGATGTGTTAGCCCTGTCAGAGCTGAAAATACATTTCCAACTTGAAATGTCTGGACCAGAGATTTGATAACCATCTATGGGGTCAATAGGTTTCCATATGGGGTGCCAAATGATTGCAACAGATAGATAACCCAGGATCAGGCTGAATCAGTGGGAGAACACAATACAGAAATAGAGGCAGTGAGCTTGACCACAGTGGTATCTGGCTAAAGCAGCCAGATTAAGTCTTCTAATCCCTAGAGTATCTTCAGCCTTTCTCAGGACAGTTTTATAACTTAGAGACTATTATTTAATGTGTAATTTTATTTTTTACTTCTAGTATTCAGTAGCTGTTTCAATGGATAGAAAGTGGATTTTTAAATCAAATTGCTTCAAAAGTAGGTTTCATTAGGTTGCCAGAGAAGCATCGCCTTGTACATGATTTTGTTTCTAATTTGGCTTTCCACCAAATCATTGTTATACAACAATTCTCCGTGCAACTGAGGTTGTGTGTTTATGTGTGTGTATGTGTGTGTTTAAAAAAAAATCCCCAGCATAGCCTTTGAAAATCATATCCACTTAAATATCTAGTTTTTAAAATGCAGTCCTTTTCTTTTTGCTTGTTCTTACTGTAGTTGAAAACATATTATTTGGGGACAAGGAAAAATGAAGCTTAAAATGTATAGGGTTCTTCAAATCTCCAATTTCTTCATGGAAATTGACCTGTGATATATCTTCAGCAAATATAACATTTAGAAAAAGAACAGTTTTTTTCTTCTATCTCTGTTAGGATTCTATTGGTTGCAAGTGACAGAAAATAAAAATGACATTAGTCTAAACAAATAAAGATTTATTTGCTCACGTAACTGAAGGGTCCAAATTGAGCCAAGATTCATATTTCTTTCTCTGTTTCTTTCTCCTTTCTCAGAGCCCAAGTGATCATAATAATGCTTGCAACAGCTTCTGGGCTACATCTTTCCAGCTTCTAATTCAGAAGAAAAGAGCAAATATTTTTCTCCCAGCATTCTTAGCATACTTTCTGTGGTTTGTTCTGATTGAACCCACATGGGTCACGTGACTGTCCTTGAATCAGTCTCTGTGGTCAGAGAAATGCAGTGTGGTGATTGGCTCATGGCTGAGTTGTATGCTTTACTCCTGGGGCTGGATGCAGAACCCTATGCAGACCACCTGAGAACAAGGTGGAGGAGGAGAAGATTGACACTCAAAGCCAAGGCTATCGCTGGATGGAGGGGAAATGGATGCTAGAGAGATAAACAACTAATATTCACTTCAACTTAAATCTCACTTCTCCCCAAGTCCCATTTAGTGCTTTCTCTCCATTTACGTCACCAGTCCCTCCCTCCCTCTCTCTCTCTCTCTCTCTCTCTCTCTCTCCCCACTTCATGTACCATTCCTAAACCAGGGATACCTTCCTGGGGAAAGGGAGGATGCCTACTCCTATTCCTTCCCTGCTTCTTAAAAACAATTTTTAGCCTCCCATTGCCTGCAGAGTGCTTCTCAATCTGGGGTACATACCCCCAAATGTTATGGCAGTATGCTGGAGGACTAAAGCATAGAATAAACTGGAGATATCTTCCTTGGCTATCACTTTCACTTGAAGACTTAGAAAAATATACCAAGTCTATATTATCAAATGTAAATATATTACAGAGTAGGATTGTAAAACTCACATGAATTCAGATAAACCACAAGACTTCAAATGAATGCTATGCCTTCAGCTGCATGTTTAGTGCAATGTCCCATGTTAACCTTGTACACAAGTTAACTTGTTTACAAGATAAAACCCAAAATTCTTAGCTTGGCCCACCAGATTATATGCAATCAGACACCAGTCTCTGTAGCCTCATCTCCTACTCTCTTCTCACAAATATCTTCTTCCCCCTGAACTTTTCACTGTTTTCCAAATGTTTAATATGATTGTGTTTATTCATATTACATTCTTTGTCAAAGATGTCCTTTCGTGTTCCACTTCTACACCAAGAAAAATTTTATTCACTCTTCAGTACCCTATTCAATCCAATATTATTCTATCCAATATTATTTCCACACTAAAGCACGTCATAATCAAGTATTAGTCCCTTTGTGAAATTCTTCCTTTTTGGCAATGAGCCACCTCTCAATTTTTGACTCCTAGAATGTTTTATTTATGCCACTGTTATAACACATAGTACATTATACAGAAGTTGGGTTATTAGGGGATGTGTCTCTCTCTCCCTGTCAGACTCTGGTCTCTCTGATAACCCCAGCATCTAACACATGACTGGCAATCAGTATATATTGACTGAACAACCTACAGACTGATATTATGCCTCATTCTTATTTGTACTTGCAATGTCTAATACAAGACCAAAGGAGATGCTCAAACACATACTGAATGAATACCAAACGTTAAGATTTCCAACATTTAATACCAGATCCCAGAGATGCTTTAAGCTTCTTTCCTACAATTAAGGGAATGGGGAAAGATATAGATCAGAGAAAAATGAGTAGTAATTGCAGTGGCCCAAGTTCTTGGGCAAAATCATGGGCCAAGGGCAACCATTTATTGGGCCCTTTACTCTGTGCAACCCAAGTAGTGGAGCCAATCCCTAATAGAGAGGACAGCTTGAGAGCAGTGGCTTAGCATTAGTGCAGATACTTTTGGCTTCAAGCAAAAGAAAACCTCAACTTAGCAGTTTAAGCAATAAAGAATATTTAAGTAGGATGTTAGGTAGAGTACAAGTACCAGGGTTAGTATCTAGGTTACTTCCATCTTTCCTTTCTGTCAACCACAGCATCTTGGCTTTGTCCTTGCCTAGCTTTCTTCCTGGTTGCAAGATGACTCCAGAGCTTTCTGTCATGCAGGCATGACAATGTCTGGAATAAGAGGACTATCTCTCCTTCAGGATTCTTTTAATAATAATAAAAAACTGTTCCCAGATTTCTCCTCACATCTCACTGGGTAGAAAGCTCATACCCAGAGGAATGGACCATCAGGATTGGCTAAAACCAGTCACTTTTCAATTAGGAATGGATGCCAGTAAAGCATGTGTGAGCATCTGAACAAAAGTTGGGTTTGGGTTGCAAAGAAAAAAGAAAATTTACTGTAGGGCAGGAGATTAACAGGGTCATCTATACACTCTTTTGTCATTTGCTGGTGGAAATAATTGTTGGAGCAATGAAAGAGTTGCAGCCCAAAAGTAGGTAAGATCCTGCTGTAAGGAAATTCCAGTTTAGAAAGGCAGTTATCCACATTTAAAAAATCATGTCTTAATACTCTATGGAGAAAATAAGAAATGAAAGTTTGTATATTTTATAATTATAACCATATAGATTTTAAAATTTGCTTAGGAAAAAAGATTGGAAAGAAATAGTCCAAAATGGTGGTGTGTTGGGTGGTTTGATGTAGGGTGATTTTTTTTTGTTTGTTTATTTGTTTCAAAGTTTTGTAATGTGATTATATTACTTTATACTGATATTTCTATTTTGTAATAGACAAAAAGAAATTATAAGATTAATATAAATTTAGCATAATCTTATTATTTCTCTGTCTCTTTTTTATTTAATCCCATTGAAGAGAACACAGTTAGTATATTCTAGTGTCAGAATATGTTCTCAGAAGTGGGCAGTTCTTAAATGATTTTATTTCTAAATTACTCAAAAACTTCACACATTTCCTCTCACCCCTCCCTTACTAATGACAATTTGTTTCCTTCTCCTACACTTCTTTAAAAAATTAAAGCAATATCCCAATATAAAATGTGAACCAAGACTTTCTCCTATTGTTCTTTAAAAATCTTCTGAAACCCTATAATAACAGCCTTGGGTTCTAGTGCTGACTTATGGTCAATGTCTGACTAAATTTGACAATTGTATTTAAATGTAACTTTTTATTGGTTGTGCAAGGTTTTATTTGGAGCAAAGAAATTTATTTTTCTTTTCTTTTCTTTTTTTCTGATTGCATTTTGTTTTCTTCTCTTCCAGGTCTGAGCCATGTCTTTTTCCTTTTTCTGAGCTCCTCCCTCATTATGTCTATGTGTCAACCAGGTCAACATCTCTGAAAGGATTCATTCTTGGATTCCTCACCACTGCCATTTGTACATACTTCTCATCATTTCTTTCTATAACATTCAGAATCATGCTGGAGCTTCAGGGGAGAAAATGCCTCTTCAAGTGTGACCAGAAGAGGTCATCTGTCATTAGAAAGGACTCTTGCACCTTAAGAAAAGATCTTGACCTCCTGGGCTTATTCTACCCTCTTGGGTATGGTTGTGTCTTAACCGAACCAAAAGAGATTATTTAAATCTCTTTATTTGTGGCAAGTCATACAGGGAGAGGGTGAATGATCGTTAGGTTGATTTTCCATCACATTTTTGGCAGGGGGAACTTGGTTTCCTCTTGTATCAAGGGAGGAAGCTTGTGAGACTACCATCATTTCATGTGGTGTTGAGCAGCCAGAGACAGTCAAAATTTGAAAGCAACTGCTCATAAGACCTGGGTGCACCTTCACCTGGTTTCTAGGACACCAACCACCCTCTTGGGTCTCTTCCTTTTCTACTGGCCCCTCCTACAAAGTCTCCTTTGCTGGTCCCTCTTCATATTCTCAATCTCTAAACATCAGAGCACCTGAGATTTCAGTCATTGGGCCTCTTTTCTACTGTATCTACATAACATTCCCTCTCTGATCTCATCCTCTCCCCTGGCTTTAAACATCAGCTGAAAGCAGATGTTCCCAAATTTCTATCTCTAGCCTGGACCACTTTCTAAACTCCAAACACCTCCTCTTGGATGTCTAATAAATATATAAAACTAAACATGTCCAAAAGTGAACTCCTGATTTTCCTCCCTACATGTGCTTTACCTACAATTTTAACCATCTTAATAAATGACAAATTGACTCTCAGTTGTTCAAGCAAAAGCTTGGAGTCATCTTGAATCTTCTCTGTCACATTCAACATCCAGTCCATCAGCAAACCCTTTTTGCCTCTACCTTTACTATCTACTCATAATCTTATCACTTCTTATCACCTCCACCACTGCCTTAAGGGCAAGCCACATCTTACCTTTCCTAGATTATCAGAATAGCTGCCTAACTGGTCTCTGATTTTCTTCCTTACCTTCTATAATATATTCTCCACAAACGAAACTATCTCCTTAAAATGTGAATCAGATCATGTCACCTCTCTGTTCATAACCTTTGAAAACATCCCATCTCATTCATAAAAATAAACTCCAACGTCCTTACCACAGTACCAAGGCCTAGAAAGCCTCATATGATTTGTCCCTTGCTACTATTCTTATTCTGCTAGTCCCCTCCTCAAGTACCCCACTCCAGTCAGGGTTAACTTATCCACTAGGCAGTAGGCACAGTGCTGAAGGTCCACAATACTTTCAGGACAAAAACTTTTCATTTCTTTTAAAAACAGAAGAAAAAAAATTTAGGTTAAAGACAATATTTTAACGTATAATGCTAATATATTTGTCTCTATAGCAACAGAATCATAGAATATAATTTTTAGTTTTTGGTTGGTTGGTTAGGGTTTTTTGTTTTGTTTTTTTGTTTTTTGTTTTTATGAAAGAAGGGACCCACAAAGGCAAAGGTGCTTAAGAACCACGAAAATACTGAGACCTTGGGAGAAGTCTAGGCGGAATCCAGGCTGAGCTGGGAAAGTCTTACTATTTAATAAAGTGGGAAAGCTAAGGAATTGTTCCCTCCTTTTTGGTTTTGCATCTCTCACTGAAACCCACCAGTCACTGTTCAGTGACTGTTTTCCTTCCTTGTGCTCAGCTCTTTCCCAAATGAGTACGGAACCCCACTTCACACAAACAACAAAGACCGACTATCAACTAAATGGACTCCTACCTTTAGGTCTTGAGACAGGGCTACTCATACCTTCCTTAAGTACCTCCACTCACCCTCTGGATGCAGTGAGAAAAAAACAAAAGGAAATTATCCAAAGAGGGGAGAACCAAAGAGGGGAGATCATCAGACTTGGAGCTCAGCCTACTGTTGCCTATTTAGCCGTAAAAGAAAGTATTTCTTACTATTATGTGTGCCCAAATTCCTTTAATTAAGAAAACAGAGGGCTTCCCTGGTGGCGCAGTGGTTGAGAGTCTGCCTGCCGATGCAGGGGACACGGGTTCGTGCCCCGGTCCGGGAAGATCCCACATGCCGCGGAGCAGCTGGGCCCGTGAGCCATGGCCGCTGAGCCTGCGCGTCCGCAGCCTGTGCTCTGCAAAGGGAGAGGCCACACAGTGAGAGGCCCGCGTACCGCAAAAAAAAAAAAAAAGAATATAAAGCTTTTTTATCCTTTTGTATCTCAATGAAGGCGAAAGCTTCACCTTTAATTTTTTCCTCCAATAATTACAGCTTTTAAAGATGGGTAAGTGGGGACTTCCCTGGTGGCACAGTGGTTAAGAATTTGCCTGCCAATGCAGGGATCATGGGTTCGATCCCTGGTCTGGGAGGATCCCACATACCACGGAGCAACTAAGCCCGAGCGCCAAAACTATTGAGCCTGTGCTCTAGAGCCCGTGAGCCACAATTACTGAGTCCGTGCACCTAGACCTGTGCTCCGCAATAAGAGAAGCCACTGCAATGAAAAGCCCCTGCGCCGCAACGAAGAGTAGCCCCTGCTCACCGCAACTAAAGAAAACCCGCGTGCAGCAACAAAGACCCAATGCAGCCAAAAATAAATAAATATTAAAATATATATATATGGGTAAGTGATAGGTTATTGCTGTTACAACCTGGAAATTACCTATAAATCTAGCCAGACCAGTACTTTTACAGTGATCAGAGAAATGGCTAAAACACCCTTTCTGCATTAACTAAGGAGAAAAATTTTGGTAGTGAGTTCTAAGAGCATTCATAAATTGGTTTTGTGAAGTCGGTTTTACTTGTAATATGCACACATGAAAATTTACCCATGGTGCAGTCTCAAATCAACCCTAACTTAACCTTTTACTTCCCTTTTAATTTTCTATAAAAATAAGTTCTTTCTAGAATGTGTTTTACTACTGGTCTACTTACTTACTTGCTTTTCCATCCATTGTAATGTTTTGAAATGGATTACCAAAAGATACTTGGATACCTAGCACTGAAAACCATTGAAAACAGAATATTGACTCCTGGAGTATGTTGCTATCTGGATGCACATGAATGAGACAATCAAACTCTCAAAGTTCTTTTCATGCCCTTAATTCGATGAAGCAATTCAGAAAGTAACACATTAATATTTCATGGCTCATTTGCCTGTATCCCCTTTCTGACCAAGTTTCCTCCTAACTAATACCAATTCAAACAGGTGAAACTTCAGGCTAGTGGTTTCTCAACCCCAACTGCACAATAGAATCATCTGAGGAGCTTTAGAAAAGGGCTGATGATCTGGCCCCGCCCTAGAGACGTTGATTCAGTGTATGTATTTCAAGTATAGATGCACAGCTTCGTTATCTGGTTACCATGTCATCAAAGCAGATTAAAAAGGAAGGGAAAAGTTATTTTCCTTCTGCTTGACTATCTTTACAGCTAGCAAATTATTTTTTACCCCAGAAAGAAAATTGGTACCAAATTTTTTTTTTTACTTTTAGTAAATAAAGCATGTTAACTCTCAAGAGATGGTTAGTCCTTTAAACAGCATGGCAATGCACAGAAAGACAGTTGGGTGGGTCTGTGTGGCCTTCATATAAATGTCAACACCTACTCTGGGTCCCAAAATAAATATTTTTAATATTGTCTCATTTTAGACTGTTTAAACGTGCACTATATTGGCTTGTCTGCATTTCCTAATGTAATAGCATGAAAGTTTCCAGCAGCTCATTTTGTGTTTTTACTAGACATTAATTCTTGATTACATATATTCCCCCTCTGAAAGATTACATCAGTAAACGGTTATAAGCAATACTGATCAGCACAGTATCCTTGAGGGGTTAAGACCCAAATCTTTGTTAAAGAAAATACTGCAGTTTTCCACATAGATATGAGCTGAACCTGGCCCTGTGTCCCTGGTTCCTTCCTGGTCTCCAACAACATAGGTTTAATACATCCTGCTGCCATTTTCCAGGAATTCTCAGAATCATTAATGGATTGATTGTTCTGTTCATCTTAGTTCTCAGAAAGAAGTAGACAGGGCAGAGGAAGAAAAGTATAGCTCCTTTTTCTGTCCATCATATTCTTCTTTCAGTCCTGCTCATGGAAAGGATGAAAGCAGCCCCATGAGAAACTTTTTTGCCCCCGTGCCCTTTTGGGGCCAAGGCTGGGAATCCAGGGAGTCAACAAGACTAATCCCAATCCATGCCACCCCTGGTCGAACCCTTAGCTCCTCGGTTTCAACACAGAGTACCATAGCATAGAAAGTCTTTCTAACCCAAATAAGAACATTTTAAGAGATGGTTTAGGTGGGGTGGAGAGGAGAGAGGAAAAAATGGCGTAAAAAAACCTCTAAATTTTTTTCTTATGAATCTGGATTTTTAAAATTATACCACAGCATTTTTCTCCTTTTGGCCCTCTCTTCTCCCAGTTGGTATAAAATAAGCAACAACACCCTCCTTTGTAGTCTCTCTCCTCTGTGTGCAGCCCTTGGTTTGTGAGAGGAAGTTTTAACCCTCTATGAGGTGAATGCCAGGAATCGGTCTAGGATGATTTACCAGAAGCCAGTCAGGAAACTGACATGTGGTGCCTGTTTGTAAAGGAAGAAGTACAGAGCCAGGGTGTTTTATGTCACTGTTGGGACCCACACTGACCTTTGATATAGAAATAGGTAGTACTATTATTCCAATATCACACTTTCAAATGAGACATTGAACCTCACATCTGACCATTCCCATATACCTCATGGCATAATAAAGAGTCAACATTGGTTTAATACAGACCTACTAACTCTTAACAATGCTAAAGAAGCTCTCCCAGTCCCCCCATCTCCTCTGGGTTCCCTGGCAAGCACAGACAAACTCAGTTGCTTTCTTATGGTCACCTAGCGACACAGGCTTAGAACCAAGTATCTCCTTTGGTCATCTCAGTGCTAATTCATTCCCCAAATGACTCCTTTTTCTGGGAAATAGACATTTTAAAGTGTAAGCTGCTAGAAGCCAGAGACTATGTGTTTTAACCTGAATAGTAAAACGCCCAACTCAAAGCAGTGGAAAATACCAACCTGGGAGACAACAGCCCTGGAATCTTGGCTTGACTCTGCTACTCGCCCTAGCAAATCATTTGGTGAAAGGAGGGCATTGGATTATATGAAACTGAAGGTCTTTTTAGGTTATGGCTGTGCACTGAAGAAATATTCATCAATGGATGTGAACTTCCAAACACCATTCACAAGCCTTTCCATCATGGCATCCCTGTCTCCCCGTTTTCCCTCTGACCTGCCCAGTCATGCTGCTCTGCTTTGACGGACCCCACCCAGTTCAGAAACTATAACTGACCCTATTTTCATTGCCTCTTTTCAAGGCTATGTGACTTAATCACTACAGTGTGTTTTGGTTATGTTTTCTCACTCTTGGGTGATCAAAACTCTTGTCATCTTCTATGCTTACATCCAGAAACCCCAGCAATGGTGAACAGACATAGAGAAAGGAGTATTCTTCTTGAGGGAAGGGATAAAATGGGGCTGTTGTGTTTCTCCATTTGTGTTTTCAGAGCCCTTGAGTGAGCAGCATGCTTGTTATTTAAAAGGTTATGATATTCAGAGAGAAAAAAATATCGTCAGGGTACAGTAGCTGCACTGGTTTTTGCTCCAAAGGCAGGAAATTGCTTGGCCAACCTGAAAATAAAATATGCTTCTCCTAAGCAGCTAAGCTTGTTAGACTTCTAGTCTGGTGGCAGGAACAGCATTGCATACATAATGTGGACGCGCCAATGCTTGTTCTCCTTCCAGAGATTAAAGAAAAAAAAATCTTTCTCCTATTTTTTAATTCCACAAAAAGATTCCAAAATACAAAAAAAGATTTTGCTCCTATGTTTCAACCATCTTTGTTCCTCAGATTTATTGTTGTTGGTGGTGGTGTTTTCCCAACAGACATTACCACCCTCAGGGAAAGGAAAGCTCTCAGTCCATCAACTTTCTGAGGCCTGGGGAACCTACATTTTCCAGAGAAGAGTCTAAATGGGTCACTTCCCTCTTCTGGCCTCACTGCAAATGCTACCCACGCTTGCCCCATCCTATTTCAGAATTGAATGACCAACTCAATTCTGTGAGGCCTTGACTGCATCCAGTTAAGGTCACAGTTGGTTCTTGAAAGCCGTGGTCTTTTTTTCCCCAAAAGGCTAGTTTTTATCCCTCCCTCCGCCCTTGCTCCCTTTTCCTTTTTCCTCTCCTTCTTCAATAGCGCTGTGTTATGAAGGGTCTGGCCACACACAGAGAATATTACAGGAATAAAACCTGGGAAAGAGCACACAGTTATGAAATATTAAACTTAAACTTCTCTTTATTTTGCTCCCCCAATTCTCCTCCCCCTCCAGGAAAACATGAACCCTGACAGATTTGCGGTTCGTGTTATCTTCAGCTGTAAAAAGCAGCTGAACCAACAGAGCAGCCTTCTCTGTTTCCTGCTGCCTAGAGGTTTCAAAAGGCGCTACTGTAAAGGAACAGTTCCCTCTTTGGCTTTATGGACAACTTTCTTAGAGGGAAGAGATTAAAGTAGAAGCAGCCAGATAAAGAACTCTGTACATTGGAGAGTTCTATACAAACGAAATCTGTGAACATCAGGTGTTATTCCACACCAATTAAATAGACGATGGTAAAGGGCAGGAAAGTAAGAGTGTTTGTGCCAGAACACGGCGCTCTGGTTTTTTCAGTAGAGATTTTTTTTTTTTAAGATAAAGAAGAAAGAAAGTTCAAGGGTCTGTCCATTTCTTCAGTCAGCTCCAACCTAGGAACTTCAGTGGGAATTTGGCCTGAGGAAAGACTGCCACATCAGACATTGATTCAGCTAAAGCCAATCCATTTCAAGGTGTCACCCATTAATTTATTGACTGCAAATAGGAATTTTGCCCAAGGCCGGAACTCACAATTGGTCCCAGTCGACCTGAAATAGATTTCCACAGGTGGCTGGGGAAAGGGAGTCTGTCTTTAGGATGTCTCTCCTTGGTCCGCTCTTTCTTTCTTTATTCCCTCTCCTGTTCCATCGCGCTGATCACAGAGCATTCAAAGAGCTTCATTAGTCGATGGTGTGCAAACAGCTGCTCAGAGGATTTGCTACTGGATTGATCCTGATGCTGCCAATCCGGATATCACAGGGCAGAAATAACTATGCTTTCCACTCTTGACATCATTCCCTTTTCTTTCTTTCTCATCTCATGCATTCATTAAACGTTCATTTAGTAAAAGAAAAGGGAATATTCTTGCAGAGTGGCTCTTTGCATTTTAATGAAAGTCTTGGTTTATACATGTTTACATATAAATACAAAATGTTTTATTTCTGAAATACATATTTAACATACAAGCTGCAAAAGTGAGAAAGAATATTAAATTAGTATTTTGGGGGGGTGATGCCATGTGTAGCATTCTTAATCAATAGTTAATCACTGAGACTGGAAAAGTAATAGCTGTTTTATGTAGCTGGGAAATGGGTAAACGTTTTGCAAAGATGAAAGAATAACTCTTCCCTCCCCTCCAATTTTCAGGCAAGTTTTAAGACACTCTGTGGCATGTAGCTGAACTCCAGCTGGTCTTGTAAGACCTGGAGACCCAGAGGCTAGAAACCAAATTATTTCTACCTTAGAGAAACGAACAATCACATAGGTGCACAAGGAAGCTTGTATAAGGGTAGTTTTTTTTTTTTAAATTAATTTATTTATTTTTGGCTGTGTTGGGTCTTCGTTTCTGTGCGAGGGCTTTCTCTAGTTGCGGCGAGTGGGGGCCACTCTTCATCGCGGTGCGCGGGCCTCTCACTGTCGCGGCCTCTCTTGTTGCCGGGCACAGGCTCCAGACACGCAGGCTCAGTAGTTGTGGCTCACGGGCCTAGTTGCTCCGCGACATGTGGGATCTTCCCAGACCAGGGCTCGAACCCGTGTCCCCTGCATTGGCAGGCAGATTCTCAACCACTGCACCACCAGGGAAGCCCCAAGGATAGTTTTTGCAGCATTTATTTATAGAAGCTAAAAACAACCTGAAAGCCTCATAATTGCAAATCATAGGGGAACGGCTAAATAAACTATGACTTATCACACAGATACTACACAGAACACTACAACACAGTTAAAAAGAATGAGATGGAACTCATGTACTAATAAGGACCCATCTCTAACATAGCAAACAAACAAACCAAAAAAACTGATAAAAGACTCCCTTGGGGCTTCCCTGGTGGCGCAGTGGTTGAGAATCTGCCTGCCAATGCAGGAGACACAGGTTCGAGCCCTGGTCTGGGAAGATCCCACATGCCACAGAGCAGCTAAGCCCATGTGCCACAACTACTGAGCCTGCGCTCTAGAGCCTGCGAGTCACAACTACTGAAGCCCGTGCTCCACAAGAGAAGCCACCGCAATGAGAAGCCCGCGCATTGCAACGAAGAGTAGCCCACGTTCACCGCAACCAGAGAAAGCCCGCGGGCAGCAACGAAGACCCAACGCAGCCAAAAATAAGTAAATAAATAATATTTTTAAAAAAACAAAGCTGAGATTATTTTTTTAAAAAAAGACTCCCGGGCCTCCCTGGTGGTGCAGTGGTTGGGAGTCCGCCTGCCGATGCAGGGGATGCGGGTTCGTGCCCCGGTCTGGGAGGATCCCATGTGCCGCGGAGCGGCTGGGCCCGTGAGCCATGGCCGCTGGGCCTGCGCGTCCGGAGCCTGTGCTCCGCGACGGGGGAGGCCACAACAGTGAGAGGCCCGCGTACAGCAAAAAAAAAAAAAAAAAAAAAAAAAAGACTCCCTTGAGAGATACTGGGGCAGAATTGGGATTAAAAATGGTGGTGAAAGGGGAGTTTAGCCTTCTATGTAATGTTTTCATTTTTTACAAAGGAACTGTATCCATATATTATTTTCATATAGTTCAAATTTAAGTCCTTTTAAATAATCACAGTATTATGAGGTTAAAACATTTATTTCTTGCATTGCTCTATTTAGCCAACCCTGAATTTTGCCCTGAAAACCAGCTATTCTGCAGCTTATTTACTCTTTACGCGGGCCTCTCACTGTTGTAGCATCTTGCGTTGCGGAGCACAAGCTCCGGACGCGCGGGCTCAGCGGCCATGGCTCACGGGCCCAGCCGCTCCGCGGCATATAGGATCCTCCCGGACAGGGGCACGAACCCGCATCCGCTGCATCAGCGGGCGGACTCTCAACCACTGAGCCACCAGGGAAGCCCAACTTATTCACTCTTGAGGTTCTCTTCTAACAGAGCAATGGGAGAGGGAGGGTAAACAAAGCAGAATTTGAACTAAATCTCAACATGGAATAAAGCATCAATTATCTCCCCTCTCCACTCTTTCTTGGACCCGAGCCCACTACTTTCCAGTGGCCACCCACCTACCCTGAGAGAAACAGAATCCTAGAACTGTGCGGCCCGATAAGCCTTAGCTTTGACCCCCCCTTGTTTTAAGGTGAGGATACTGGTTTGCTCAAGTTAGAATCCATTACTCCCAATGACTAATCGCGTTCTCTACAACCGCATTTTAGAGCCCTCCCTTGGGAGTGAAGTAGGGGCGGGGGACGGTCTTCTCTGTCCATCTCTGCAAACTCCTCCTACTAATTTCAGCAGCGGAAAGCTGTTGCTTTTTCAGAGCTGTTTATTTCCATTCTCTGGGGGACTGGTCTCTTTAACTGCATTTTCAGTATTCCAGTTCTACAGAGGTCAGTTTCTTCAGTTTCTCTCTCTTTTCTTTTCTTTGTCTCTCAATCTTTTTTCTCTGCCTCTCTGTATTTCTATCCTTTCCCAATCTCATTCCCTTTCTCACTATTCTCTTTATTTTCTTAAAAGATGTTCTATTAACTAAATTTTTGGCGATGATAAATTTCAGTAATAATACTGATTTTTTAAAAAAGTTACGACCTGAAGGTGGATTCAGTTTTAATGAAGTGCTCTTCTTGTACCTTGCTTTTATGTTGCTCCTTTTAATCTCTTCATCAAGGAAACTGTATTCCATCAAGCCTCAGGGTATGATAAATAACTTACAAGGATGCACGATTGTACATTACTCTCTTGACAGGGTGACTCACAACACTGATAGGTATTATCTACATTCTTTAAATGGTTTCCTGCAGGGGTAAACCCATACACACCCAGAAATACAAAAGCACATGTGAGGATAAAATGTCTAGAGATGACTTGTTTGGCCCATCATTATTTCCTTGCCAAAGGTTGCTTAGAAAACGCCACTACAATCAAAAAGGCATAAGTAACTGAGAAACAGATGTCAGCGTTCTCCCTGGATCTGGAGCCTTCCAGGATGGCCCATCTCTCTGGGTGTCCAGCCCTTCATGGGCTCCAAGAACAAAGGGTGGTGGTCGTGCTGGCTGGGAGAGGCATGAATGCACAGACTGTGTCTTCCTGGCGGTGCTTACCTTTCTGCCAAGTGCTTTTCCCAAAAAGTGGGAGTTCCATAAAGTGACATTTCTCCCTTTGAACTTGAGCCTTTTGGCATTTTCATTTACATGTGCTTAAACAGACATAGGGCAGGGCTTATCAGTCCAGCACTTGCTGGGGCCTTCTAAACCATGAAAGGAAGCTCTGGTAAAATTACGACTTATAATTTTATACCTGACAGGCTGTGACCTGTAGAAAGCTCTGAGTTCTGGCAGAAACACAAAATCAAGTGAGTTTCATCTAAACCATTCTTTGGCTTTCAAGACCCTTTGATAAATCTCAGATGGAAATTCTTCAGTCCCATAGAAGCTCAGGAGGGCCACCGTACACTTTGATTTTTGACTTTATCATGTAATTGAGGTGGCGTTTTTATTGATCAGTTGCTCACTGGATCAGTGGGTTTATTAATCTGCTTTTCTAGTCAAATAACTTGATAGGACTTCATTTAAAAATGATTGTAGGGCCTCCCTGGTGGCGCAGTGGTTGAGAGTCCGCCTGCCGATGCAGGGGATACGGGTTCGTGCCCCGGTCTGGGAGGATCCCATATGCCGTGGAGCGGCTGGGCCCGTGAGCCATGGCCGCTGAGCCTGCGCATCCGGAGCCTGTGCTCCGCAACGGGAGAGGCCACAACAGTGAGAGGCCCGCATACCGCAAAAAGAAAAAAAAAAAAAAAAATGATTGTAGTATCTGCAACTGGGCTCCCCTTGGACAGTGACCATAAGTTACTGAAGTCAACATTTTATTACAAAGCACACACAAGCAAGATAAAGATCCAATCAAGCTGGGAAAATTGGGAACCTTAACATCAACTTCCTGAATTACTTCACCAATTGACTTCTTTGCCTGGGGGGGAAGGAGGAGGGAGAAAATTAATCCACACTCCAGCAAGAGTATTTGTATTTCTAAAATACAAATCCTATCATGACTAGACCCTGCATAAAACCCACTGCTCTTGGTATAAAGAACAAAAGGCTCACCCTAGCCTACGAGATCTTCCAAGCTCTGCCTACCTTTCTAGGCTCATCTCTTGCCCCTCACACTGAAAGCCCTGCCACCTGAACTCTTTACAGTTGAAGGAATTCACCAGCCTCCCTCTTACTTCCCTGCTTTTAAACATGACAGGGCTTCTGCTTGGAATACTCTCCCCCTACTCTTCAACGGGTTAATTCTTACTTGCCCTTCAGGACAGTTTAACTATCACTTCCTCCAGACTCTTCAGGAGTTTATGGTATTTAACACACAATTTTGAAATTTCCTTCTGTCTTTGTCATTAGATTGTAAATTCTTTAAAAACAGGGATCATGTCTTAGATACCAGTGTTTAGCTCCATTGAAGTATATTTTATAATATTTATACATTTCTGTCCCTCCAGAGTACATATCCCTCTCTGGAAACATGTTGTATGATGTTTGTCTTCCCAGCCAGGGAAACCTCCATGAGAGCTTATCTGGCTCATTCACAGCATGCAGGAAGTTTGGGACATACAGTAGCATTTGATAAATATTTGCTTAATTAATTGCGTCTGCAGAGCCTAGAGCAGAGTCTGTCAGGTACTCAGAATTCATCGAATCTAAAGCACCACTGATGCTGGGATGCATCACTATTTTATGTACCATTAGGAAATGGGAAAAAAGTCTCCAAAAAATGATGGCATAATGCTTATTAAAATGATGACACTATGCTTTCCTATTACTTAGACACTTTTCTATTTAGTATAAGATAATTATTTACTCATAGATATTTATCATATCTCTCTTACATGTGTGAAAAGGAAAACATAAGCAAAATAAATCTTAAACTTCTTCATATTCAGAGTCTAGCTCTGCTGAATTACCTTTTAAATTCAGAGTGGTCAGTGTCCATGACTTTTCCCACAGTATCATCCATACCATCCCTAGTGTTGGTATGGCACCATTTCTTTTCTTTTTTTCTTTTTTTTTTTTGCGGTACGCGGGCCTCTCACTGTTGTGGCCTCTACCGTTGCAGAGCACAGGCTCCGGACGCGCAGGCTCAGCGGCCATGGCTCACGGGCCCAGCCGCTCCGCAGCATGTGGGATCCTCCCGGACTGGGGCACGAACCCGTGTCCCCTGCGTCGGCAGGCGGACTCTCAACCACTGCGCCACCCGGGAAGCCCTGGCACCATTTCTTAACAGAGTGCTCCACTAGTATCTCTGGGATTTTCTTTCGAGCCACTGACACCCAACATTTTGCAAGTTGTGGAGCTAGTGCCTCACTGATCTTACCAAGTGTTCGATTTCAAACGACCACAATTCATGTGCCTTCCTCGAATGGCCCTTAAAAAGTCAGCTGACAGAAATAGGAAGGGACTCAGTTATACAACTGTGCCACCAAGAATGGTTAGCCAAGTGGGAATTCCCTGGCAGTCCAATGGTTAGAACTTCATGCTTTCCCTGCAGAGGACTCAGGTTCAATCCCTGGTCAGGGAACTAAGATGCCACAAGCCTTGGCATGGTCAAAAAAAAAGTGAATAAATATCTGGCTTATAATTGATGCAATGTAATAGTATGTGTTTAATAAATATTGTTGAATAAGTGAGATTGATAGAGAATAGCATATAGAAAAATTACAGAAAAATAATTCGAGGAAGTTAATCCTCAAGGTATAAATAATTTCATATTCAAATTCTACTCTCATTCGCTGAAAATATACTATGTGCTAACCCCGGTGCTTGGTTCATTTGTATACATCATCTCATTTAATTTAACAGTATATACATAATTTCCAGGTGTTACAGTCAGTTTCCGGAGTGAAACAGATCTCCTTTTTTTCTTTTTTTTTTTTAAACAGATCTACTTTATCTATCATTCTGTCTCCAGAACTCTTCATTGACCTGGAAATTACTCACATCAATATCACAATGAAAACTGATTTTCGTAGTTTTGCAATCAGAAAAGTTCTTCATAATCATCAATGAACTATTCAGTTCAGCATAGTTTTATTGTCAAAGATATTCTATAATACTTCCTGAGGACTGGTAACCTATGTCATGCATATTCTTTTTAATTAAAATATTTAATCAACTTGAAGTTCCCATATGGTTTTAAAAATCAACTGCTAAATTGTAAAGCAAAGACTCACGTTCTTGACTCAAAGATGGAACAAATAGGGCTTCCCTGGTGGCGCAGTGGTTGAGAATCTGCCTGCCAATGCAGGGGACACGGGTTCGAGCCCTGGTCTGGGAAGATCCCACATGCTGTGGAGCAACTAGGCCCGTGAGCCACAACTGCTGAGCCTGCGCGTCTGGAGCCTGTGCTCCACAACAAGTGAGGCCGCAATAGTGAGAGGCCCGCGCACTGCGATGAAGAGTGGCTCCCGCTTGCCACAACTAGAGAAAGCCCTCACACAGAAACGAAGACCCAATACAGCAAAAATTAATTAATTAATTAATAAAAACTCCTACCCCCAACATCTAAAAAAAAAAAAAAAAAAAAAAAGATGGAACAAATAGCTAGAAAAGTTAATTCCAGCCTTGGTTTTGAAAAAGTCTGGAATGCTGCAAAAACTTTCAAAGGGTACCTTGAAATTGTCAAAACAATTATTGAAACAAAATCAAATCTAATTCTCTCTAATTTAAAAATATAGACATGCTATGTGGGGTAGGAATTAAGAGACTGGGTATTGTACTCCAAAGGCTGTGAATTACTCAGTTGGGTAAAACCTCCACCCACATCAATTTGAGAGCAATTCCCATAAAACTAGGGGTGCATGTATGCGTGTGTGTGTGTGTGTGTTTTACCAAAAATAGCCAATTAATGGATCAGAGTTATTCAAGGCTCATCTGATGATGAATCTTTGAGCAGAGATGTTGTCCCAGGTTATCTATGAATCCCCATTGCCTTCTAGCCAGAGAGCCTTGGCCCCGCCAAGCTACCCAGAGGCAGCTCTGATCCACATGCATCCCAGCCACATCATTCTCCAGCCTTATTTGAAATTTGGGTGGTTGACATCTGAGGAAGAAGTGAAGAAAAGTTCCATGGTGGGCCTGACAGTACAGAGGCTAATTTCTAAGGGGCAGAGTAATAAAATGTCATTCACCCACACAAGCCCCTGTGGTTTTCAAAGCAGGAGCCAGTGTGTTTTCTGCCACAATCTCAGAAGGGCAATTAGTGGAGGGGGAAATGGGCGGGGAGGTCTGAAACCTTGCCAATGTGTAACTGTTTCTGCTACAAAGATCAGTTGTTAGCTCGCTTCCCTGGTCACTAGGGATAATGTGGATGGTGGTCATAGTCCATATGGTGAGGGTGATGCTTTGGGATTTCTCTGTTTGTTTGTTTTTAATATTATAGTGGGCAGCTCTCAATCTGAGAGCCAGGCTAATTTACATAGCTGCACAAAGCCCTGCATTTGCAATTAGTTCCCAGTTGAAATGGAAATATCCCTACTAATTACATGAGCAGGACTTTCTGACTGGGGTTGGAGATTAGAGGGATTTATTCACCTGTGGAAAGGCCAAGGCAGAAGAAGCCCACCCCTTCCAGAGAAGGAAGGAATCTACATAAGCAGGGAGAGAAAAGGGAGAGTGGGGTCGAGGCTGGGACTCAAATTACGATTTGTAATTTCTTTAAAGGAAGAAGTGCCTGATGTAATAGGTTAAATGACATGAAATTGCTGATAACCAACAATTTACACCTACAAGACAGAGAGTGGCTAGTCAAGGGGTAGAAAATTTCAGTTATGCAAGGTGAATAAGTTCTGGAGATCTGCTGTACAGTCTAGTGCCTACAGAAAGCAATCCTGTACTGTACACTTAACAGTCTGCTAGGAGGACTCATCTCATGTTGTATTCTTACCATAATAAAATTAAAAAACAAAAAACAGATTTGACCTAATACCTATCTCTCAGGGGGCCCTTTGCTAGTGTGTAGAAAATCTCAACTCAAGCTAAACAGGCAAAGGAGGCAGAGAAGGCAGCCCTTTCTTTCCATCCCTCCTGCCTTTTTTCTGTCCGTCCCCCTCTCCTTTCTCCCTTTCCTGTACTCCTCTAGTTCTCTCTCTCTTCCTCTCTCTTTCCCCTCCCCTTTCCCTCTCCTCTCTCTCTCCCTAGTTTCTAGGAATTTTCTTATGGAACCAAAGGAAGGTTAGTCATCTCCAGTCCTAGGGCCCCCAAAGGACCTTGGACTGTCCCAGGTACTCACCCTGCTCTTCCCACCCCCCAGTGCCATCTCTGCTGTCCTTCTCTAGAACATAGATGGGTTCTAGATGGGATCAGAAAGTCCAGGTGAACTCAGATCAGGGATACCCTGAAGCTCTCTGGGGGCTGGGGCAGGAGGCAAGGCCCAGAGAAGCATCAATTTCTGAAGCTCTCTTATTCTTCCCATACTCCTCCTCCAATCTTTGTTCTTCGGATCTTTATATGGTCAGAAGGGTAAGACAGAGGAGAAAAGCTGATTCTATTTGCTTATCCTGTACAATATTTCCTACCAAGAATCTGCTTTTCCCCCCTTCTGATTACATCACTAACAACTCCTTAAAGAAATGGATGTCTTCTGATCTAGCTCCCCAAAACGGAAGTCACCAGGTAAATAAGGTAAATAAAACCATGGCATAGAGCACATCGGTTGTAGCTTTACCTGTCACCCACTGCAAATACTAATTAAACTCATTAGGACCAAACTGTAGAGTCAGCTATCATGGGGGATGAGGCAGTATGTTATCAGTAGAAATATTGAAAAAGATAGGGCCCTATTCCCAAGGAAGTACAGTTTAGTGGAGAAAAGTCATGCACATAAATGATATAAGAAAATGAACATAAATGAGGAGGAGGGATAGAGAAGTAGCTAGTTTCCAAATGCCCCTTTGTGATGAAAAGAGCTTTACTTTTTTTTTAATAGTTATTTGTTTGGTTGCACCAGGTCTTAGTTGCATCAGGCAGGCTCCTTAGTTGCAGCATGTATGTAGGATCTAGATCCCTGACCAGGGATCGAACCCAGGCCCCCTGCATTGGGAGCACGGAGTCTTAACCACTGCACCACCAGGGAAGTCCCCAAAGGAGCTTTAAATCGACACCGTGTTCTCAGATGATGGTGGATTATCCACTCTGGTCTGTGGCCTGTTGAGAAGGTTGGGTGACTTCTGTTAAAACCCAGCCCAGAAGTGGGGTTAAACATTTTGACTTGGAGAAGTCTGCAGGGCCTGGAGGAAGAGGCCACGGGCAGGCCAGGTGGGAGAATGAAGGACTGACTGAGCTCTCATACTGCACAGCTGTGAAGGGGGAAGCAGACTCCAGGGATTTGGCTTTAATTTATTTGAAGATGTCAAAGAACCTTTGTTATGTTACTGCTGTTCAAAAATTTGGGGAGAATAAAATGAAAAAGAGGGCCATTATCTGCCTTTCATAGACAGAGTAACAAAGGCAAAATGGTTCACTTCTTAAAATACATTACATATATCATCAGTGGAACAAGGACCGAGAGGAGAAAGCGCAGAGTCCATTTTGTGCCAACTTTAGTTTGGGCTTAAATGGTGAGGCTGGAAGAGAGAGGCGGAGCTGGGGAGTGGTAAAGCATTAAATAACCAACCATGACTAATCTCTGAGTTTAGACTGAATGAATTCACTCTGCAAACATAACTGTCATCAGAATGTAGCTTATGGAAGGCTACCGAATGGGCTGCATGTCACAACATATAACTACAAATCCGTGCTTTGTCTGCAAAGTCATAAACAACTGTGTCTGAGGTGTAGCATTTGGTATGGTCGGATGACATGGAACGGTTGCCCCAGGTGAGTTCAGTTTTGATGAAAGCAGATGAAGGTGAGCATTTTATTTACTGTGCTGTTGAAAGTGAATCTGTGTAGTCAAAGGCTTTTTTGGGGGGTCAGGGGGTGGGCAGGGGTTGTTGTTATGTTTAATTCAAAGAACATGCTACAACAGAATATAGCTACCTCTTAGGACAGACCTGGATTCATAGTTTAGTTTTGTATTGAGCTAGCAACATGAGGCACAATTACTTTATCTTAAAATGAAGTCCCTTCCAGCCCTAGAGTGCTGTGATTACATTACTTGGTTACTGTGGAGAGCCTGGTAGGCACTTTCCTCTGAGAAGATGGAAGAACAGCTGGGAAAAAAATGTAAGACACCATTAAATCTACCTACCATTGCATGTTGGAAAGAAAAATAATGAATTAAGTAGGGATTCTGTCAATTTCTTTCCTACTCCATTCTTTACACTAATCCTGGCTTTCAAAACAAGTGTATAGGGACTTCCCTGGTGGCACAGTGGTTAAGAGTCTGCCTGCCAATGCAGGGGACATGGGTTCAAGCCCTGGTCTGGGAAAATCCCACATGCCGCAGAGCAACTAAGCCCGTGCACCACAACTACTTAGCCTGCGCTCTAGAGCCCGTGAGTCACAACTACTGAGCCTGCATGCCACAACTACTGAAGCCCGTGTGCCTAGAGCCTGTGCTCTGCAACAAGAGAAGCCACCGCAATGAGAGGCCCGTGCACCGCAACCAAGGGTAGCTCCTGCTTGCCGCAACTAGAAAAAGCCCGCGCGCAGCAACGAAGACCCAACGTAGCCCCCCAAAATAAATAAATAAATTTATATTAAAAAAGACAAGTGTATATATTATGTAAAAGACTACTGTATAGGGGTGAGCCATAGAACATTCAAACTTGGTACTTCTCCACTGAGCCCACACACTGAAGAGGGCACACAGTTGGAAGTTTTGACGCATGTGTGGAATTTTGAAAATGGGCTCTGTATTTAAGAGAGACCTATATATATATATTACCTATATTTGAGCTTGGTCTATACCAGGGTTTCTGGACCTCAGCACAACTGACATTTTGGAATGGGTAATTCTTGGTTGTAAGGGCTGTGCTGTGCATCGTTGGATGTTTAGCAGCATCCCTGGCCTCTACTCACTAGTTGCCAGGAGCAAACTGCTACCCCTCCAGGTACTGGCAAATGTCCTCTGGGAGACAACCTCCACCCCCTCAGTTAAGAATCAGGGGTCTGGACAAAATGATGAGGTAGATTTTGATGTTTGCTTTTGATGGGTCTGCCCCTGCCACATTTCCAGCACCCTCCTTCAGCTGTTTGGTTATTCATCCATTCAACAGGTGTTTATTAAATGACAACTCTATGGCAGGCACTGTATTACTATAGTAATAAGCAGTGAACAAGAGGCTAAGCAGTGAACAAGAAGGAGTGGTCCTGACGGTCACAGCATTCACAATTCTGTAGGGGAAACAATGTGAAAAAATAATCATAAATAAAATAATAGGTAGTGTGAAACAGAAGTTCAGGGAACCTGCACAAGCAATTATAGCCACTGCTTCCCCAAATCCTGTTAATATTACAGTGAATGGTTTAGAAAGACATAACTTACAAAGGAATGGTAAAGGGGGAGAACAATAAAAATTGTGAAAACAGGGCTTCCCTGGTGGCGCAGTGGTTGGGAGTCTGCCTGCCAATGCAGGGGACACGGGTTCGTGCCCTGGTCTGGGAAGATCCCACATGCCACGGAGCGGCTGGGCCCGTGAGCTATGGCCGCTGAGCCTGCGCGTCCGGAGCCTGTGCTCCGCAGCGGGAGAGGCCACAACAGTGAGAGGCCCACGTACAGAAAAAAAAAAAAAAAATTGTGAAAACAATGAGTTAGATGGATGAGATGAACTTAGTGAACTTAGAGGAAGTAGAAACCTAAGACCTACAACAAAACATGCCCTTCTGATGCTTAAAAATACTTGGCTCAGAGAGGAAAACCTAAACTTCCACAGAGGGAAAAGAAAAAGCAAAACAGATCACATGTAAAGTTATATGAATCAGGGGCTTCCCTGGTGGCGCAGCGGTTAAGAATCTGCCTGCCAGTGCAGGGGACACAGGTTTGAGCCCTGGGCCAGGAAGATCCCACATGCCATGGAGCAACGAAGCCCATGCACCACAACTACTGAGCCTGCGCTCTAGAGCCTGTGAGCCACAACTACTGAGCCCGCGTGCCTAGAGCCCGTGCTCCACAACAAAAGAAGCCACCACAATGAGAAGCCCACACACCGCAATGAAGAGTAGCCCCCGCTCGCCGCAAGTAGAGAAAAGCCCACGCACAGCAACGAAGACCCCAACACAGCCAAAAATAAATAAATTAAATTAATTAATTAAAACAAAACAAGTTATATAAATCAGAATGGCATCAGACTTCTCAATAACAGCACTCAAAGCTAGAAGACAACGGAACAATACCTTCAAAGTTCTGAGGGAAAATTCTTCCAACCAAAAGCTCTACACCCAACCAAATTATTAAATAAGTAATAAATAGAATAAAGATGTTCAAGATATTCGAGGTCTCAAATTACTTCTCATATGTTCCAGCTGTATATCACTGCATGACAAACTACCTCAAAACTTAGTGGCTTAAAACAACTCCATCTCACGTTTCCAAGAATTCGAACAGAGCACAGAGGGGCCAGACTGCGGCTGCTCCTCAGTGTGTGAGATCTCCAAGGGGAGGACTAGAACAGCAGCGAGCAAGCTAGGCATTTCTCTCTCTCTTCCTGCACGGCCTCTCACATGCGGAGCTTGGGCTCCCTCACAGCAGGACAACTTCAACTTAGCTGGACTGCTTGCGTTGCTCCAAGACAACAAGATAGAAGCTGCCAGTCCTCTTAAAGACCAGGACTAGAACTGTCATCCTCTATTAGCCAAAGCAGCTACAGGCCAATCCAGATTCAAGGGGAGGAGAAATATACCCCCCTCTCAATGCACGAAACCAGTTCTTAAATAGATCAAGAGGTGGTCTGTTGCCAGCAAGATTGGGATTGAGTTGAAGAAAAAAGGAACCACGTGAAAAGATAAAAGGATCTACCTTTACACCTGCTAAAAAGAAACCAAATGGATGAAGCTTGTGTGACAAGACCAGACCACACCAAGTAAAGAATTTGGATTGCGTTTATTTGAAATGACAGGGGAAGAACATGATCTGAATCACATTTTAAAAAAATCACTCTGCTGTGTAGAGAATGCCTGGCAAGGGAGCTAGCATGGAAACAGGGAGGCCAGTTGGATGGTCACTCCAGTCAGTGACTTGGGCCAAGAGAGGAAGGTAGAGTATAAGAGAAGTGGTTGAATTTGAGATAGATTTTGGAGGGTGAGCCGAATAGATTTGCTGATGGATTAAACATAGGAATAAGAGAAAAAGGAGGAATCAAGGATGATTTCTAGGTTTTCAGCCTGAATGACTACATAGATATTGATGTCATTTACTGAAATGGTAAAGAAAGGAACAGATTTGGGAAGGGAATCAAAAATTTAGGCTTGAAATTATTAGTTATTAGATTTCATATCAGGGAGGAGGTTGGATATATAAGTTTGGAGCTCAGTGAAGCTGATGAAATTAAATTGGAAATCATCATCATTCAGGTGGTGTGTAAAGCCCTGGAAATGGATGAGAATGCCTAGAATGAGGTATTGATAGAACAGAACAAAGAAACTAAGCCTTTGGAATGCTCAAAAATGTAGTGGTTAAGCAAAGAAAGAACATCCAAGAGGAGGAAAACAAAAGCTGTCAATGGTATAGTGAAAAATCAGAAGAACATGGTGTCAGGGAAGCCAAGAGAGTTTTAAGAATGAGAGAGAGGTTAACTATGTGCTGATTGGTCAGTTAGATGGTGTCAAAAAAATGTCACCATTGTATTTGGCTAGCTGGTATCACTACAAATCCTGGTGAGCATGGAAGCTATAGTAGAGTGGATTAAGGAGGAATGGGATGTGAGGGGTTAGAAAAAATAGGATTTGAAGAAGTAGGTAAAGATAGAACAAGGAGCCATGGTTCCTTAGGGAAAAAGGATCCAATAACTCTCCCTCTTTTTTGGAGAGATATAGAAGTAGGAAAATATATCAAGGTGACTTGTGGTGACTTGATCCAAAAGCTATTGTAGTAGGGGTGAGATAGGACCAGTGGCTAGCCCTGGCCTGAGACAGAGGTAAGCGTGATGGTACTTCTGGATGTTGAATGGGGCACTGAATAAGTCCTGATCTACCCAACCTAGATTTACCTTGCACCCTTATCAACAGTGTGGGTGTGAAGCAAAAAGATCTGGTTGCTAAGAACTGTAACAATAAGGGCTTAGCTGGATTCTGGCCAGAAATTCTCTGTAACAGGGCATAACCCAAGAAAATAAATCACTTTCCCTTGGACAATTTCTGTGAATGAAAAAGGCTTGTCTCTACCCCCTTAGTCCTAGTCACAGTTAGGACTTAGCCTTACCTGCCCTGGTCCTGACTTAACCTCCAGAAATTGCCAGAGAGGACTAACCATAGAATATTAGCAATTCCATACCAGCCAGGTTTCTGCTACCACCAGCACAGTGGTAATTAACAAAATCAAACCTATTCGCTTCAACTTGAGATTTATTAGCAGCCAGTGTAAGAGTTTTAACTCAAAGAGCCCTGCCACTTGGGCTGGGAAAATTCTTCACTGAACTTGGCAGTAGGAAGTGGACCAGCCTATTCTTAAAAAGTCTTATTACTGGGCCACTCTGGGGAGAAGGAACGTATCCCAGCTTCTGCTCTTCACAGTCACCAAGGCCAACACCCCTCCACCGTAGTCAGCACACATAGAAGCAACTGGACCTACTCCTCAAGTTCCTCACATGAACTCGGGGATACCTGATGGAGAAAGAAGCAGCAACGGGGCCTGTGGAGGGATATATGTTGGCCTTCCAGATTTCATGATCACTGATGCATTATTTGAGCATAAATCGGGCAAGAAGATATGGCAGTTACACTTGGTTTATTATGGCTTGGTCACTTTCTCTATTTCCTTTACATCTATTTTTTTTTCTTATTCCTTGATCTATTTTCAATTCTAAGGACAGATAGTATCATCTAAAATGAGACTCTCTTCCTAATCCATTTCAAGTCAAATTCATTTCTGCAATAATTATATAAGGGATATTTCTGAGCATGATTAGTGACACATACCCAGGTTTCACTATAAGTTGGTTTCTGGAATCTAGCTAAATTGGTGGAATGACTTATAATACACAGTCCATGATGCTAATGGAATTGGAGTCATGGCTGCTTGTTGTCACAGTGGATGTCATATATCATGCTTTTTTCTTTCTCTAACGTCTTCCTAAAAAATATATTAATTTATTTATTTAATTATTTAGGCGGCATCAGGTCTTAGTTGCAGCATGCGGACTCTTAGTTGTGGCATGTGGGCTTCTTAGTTGTGGCACGCATGTGGGATCTAGTTCCCCAACCAGGGATCAAACCCAGGCCCTCTGCATTGGGAGCATGGAGTCTTACCCGCTGGATCACCAGGGAAGTCCTCTAACATGTTTTTTGAGGTATTACTTACATACCATAAAACTCACCCATTTTAAGTGTACAATTCAATGATTTTTTAGTAAATATATAGAGTTATGTAACCATCACCACAATCCAGTATTAGAACATCTCTCACTCTGTAAATAGCCCCCCTACCCATGTACATTCCAACCCAAGTCCAGACAACTGCTAATCTCTTTCCTATCTCTATAGATTTGCCTTTTCTGGACATTTCATATAAATGGAATCATAAGACACATAGAGTTTTTTTTTTTTTTTTTTTTTAATTTATTTATTTATTTATTTATTTTAATTTTTTGCCTTATAACAAATTTAATCAGTTATACATATACATATGTTTCCATATCCCCTCCCTTTTGCGTCTCCCTCCCACCCTCCCTATCCCACCCCTCCAGGCGGTCACAAAGCACCGAGCTGATCTCCCTGTGCTATGCGGCTGCTTCCCACTAGCTATCTACCTTACGTTTGGTAGTGTATATATGTCCATGCCGCTCTTTCACTTTGTCACAGCTTACCCTTCCCCCTCCCCATATCCTCAAGTCCATTCTCTAGTAGGTCTGTGTCTTTATTCCTGTCTTACCCCTATGTTCTTCATGACATTTTTTTTCTTAAATTCCATATATATGTGTTAGCATACAGTATTTGTCTTTCTCTTTCTGACTTACTTCACTCTGTATGACAGACTCTAGGTCTATCCACCTCATTACAAATAGCTCAATTTCATTTCTTTTTATGGCTGAGTAATATTCCATTGTATATATGTGCCACATCTTCTTTATCCATTCATCCGATGATGGACACTTAGGTTGTTTCCATCTCCGGGCTATTGTAAATAGGGCTGCTATGAACATTTTGGTACATGTCTCTTTTTGAATTATGGTTTTCTCAGGGTATATGCCCAGTAGTGGGATTGCTGGGTCATATGGTAGTTCTATTCGTAGATTTTTAAGGAACCTCCATACCGTTCTCCATAGTGGCTGTACCAATTCACATTCCCACCAGCAGTGCAAGAGTGTTCCCTTTTCTCCACACCCTCTCCAGCATTTATTGTTTCTAGATTTTTTGATGATGGCCATTCTGACTGGTGTGAGATGATATCTCATTGTAGTTTTGATTTGCATTTCTCTAATGAGTAAAGATGTTGAGCATCCTTTCATGTGTTTGTTGGCAGTCTGTATATCTTCTGTGGAGAAATGTCTATTTAGGTCTTCTGCCCATTTTTGGATTGGGTTGTTTGTTTTTTTGTTATTGAGCTGCATGAGCTGCTTATAAATTTTGGAGATTAATCCTTTGTCAGTTGCTTCATTTGCAAATATTTTCTCCCATTCTGAGGGTTGTCTTTTGGTCTTGTTTATGGTTTCCTTTGCTGTGCAAAAGCTTTGAAGTTTCATTAGGTCCCATGTGTTTATTTTTGTCTTTATTTCCATTTCTCTAGGAGGAGGGTCAAAAAGGATCTTGCTGTGATTTATGTCATAGAGTGTTCTGCCTATGTTTTCCTCTAAGAGTTTGATAGTGTCTGGCCTTACATTTAGGTCTTTAATCCATTTTGAGCTTATTTTTGTGTATGGTGTTAGGGAGTGATCTAATCTCATACTTTTACATGTCCCTATCCAGTTTTCCCAGCACCACTTATTGAAGAGACTGTCCTTTCTCCACTGTACATTCCTGCCTCCTTTATCAAAGATAAGGTGACCATATGTCCGTGGGTTTAACTCTGGGCTTTCTATCCTGTTCCATTGATCTATCTTTCTGTTTTTGTGCCAGTACCATACTGTCTTGATTACTGTAGCTTTGTAGTATAGTCTGAAGTCAGGGAGCCTGATTCCTCCAGCTCCATTTTTCGTTCTCAAGATTGCTTTGGCTATTCGGGGTCTTTTGTGTTTCCATACAAATTGTGAAATTTTTTGTTCTAGTTCTGTGAAAAATGCCAGTGGTATTTTGATAGGGATTGCATTGAATCTGTAGATTGCTTTGGGTAGTAGAGTCATTTTCACAATGTTGATTCTTCCAATCCAAGAACATGGTACATCTCTCCATCTATTTGTATCATCTTTAATTTCTTTCATCAGTGTCTTATAATTTTCTGCATACAGGTCTTTTGTCTCCTTAGGTAGGTTTATTCCTAGATATTTTATTCTTTTGGTTGCAATGGTAAATGGGAGTGTTTCCTTGATTTCACTTTCAGATTTTTCATCATTAGTATATAGGAATGCCAGAGATTTCTGTGCATTAATTTTGTATCCTGCAACTTTACCAAATTCATTGATTAGCTCTAGTAGTTTTCTGGTAGCATCTTTAGGATTCTCTATGTATAGTATCATGTCATCTGCAAACAGTGACAGCTTTACTTCTTCTTTTCCGATTTGGATTCCTTTTATTTCCTTTTCTTCTCTGATTGCTGTGGCTAAAACTTCCAAAACTAGGTTGAATAAGAGTGGTGAGAGTGGGCAACCTTGTCTTGTTCCTGATCTTAGTGGAAATGGTTTCAGTTTTTCACCATTGAGGACGATGCTGGCTGTGGGTTTGTCATATATGGCCTTTATTATGTTGAGGAAAGTTCCCTCTATGCCTACTTTCTGCAGGGTTTTTATCATAAATGGGTGTTGAATTTTGTCGAAAGCTTTCTCTGCATCTATTGAGATGATCATATGGTTTTTCTCCTTCAATTTGTTAATATGGTGTATCACGTTGATTGATTTGCGTATATTGAAGAATCCTTGCATTCCTGGAATAAACCCCACTTGATCATGGTGTATGATCCTTTTAATGTGCTGTTGGATTCTGTTTGCTAGTATTTTGTTGAGGATTTTTGCATCTATGTTCATCAGTGATATTGGCCTGTAGTTTTCTTTCTTTGTGACATCCTTGTCTGGTTTTGGTATCAAGGTGATGGTGGCCTCGTAGAATGAGTTTGGGAGTGTTCCTCCCTCTGCTATATTTTGGAAGAGTTTCAGAAGGATAGGTGTTAGCTCTTCTCTAAATGCTTGATAGAATTCGCCTGTGAAGCCATCTGGTCCTGGGCTTTTGTTTGTTGGAAGATTTTTTATCACAGTTTCAATTTCAGTGCTTGTGATTGGTCTGTTCATATTTTCTATTTCTTCCTGATTCAGTCTTGGCAGGTTGTGCATTTCTAAGAATTTGTCCATTTCTTCCAGGTTGTCCATTTTATTGGCATAGAGTTGCTTATAGTAATCTCTCATGATCTTTTGTATTTCTGCAGTGTCAGTTGTTACTTCTCCTTTTTCATTTCTAATTCTATTGATTTGAGTCTTCTCCCTTTTTTTCTTGATGAGTCTGGCTAATGGTTTGTCAATTTTGTTTATCTTCTCAAAGAACCAGCTTTTAGTTGTATTGATCTTTGCTATCGTTTCCTTCATTTCTTTTTCATTTATTTCTGATCTGATTTTTATGATTTCTTTCCTTCTGCTAACTTTGGGATGTTTTTGTTCTTCTTTCTCTAATTGCTTTAGGTGCAAGGTTAGGTTGTTTAATCGAGATGTTTCCTGTTTCTTAAGATGGGATTGTATTGCTATAAACTTCCCTCTTAGAACTGCTTTTGCTGCATCCCATAGGTTTTGGGTCGTCGTGTCTCCATTGTCATTTGTTTCTAGGTATTTTTTAATTTCCTCTTTGATTTCTTCAGTGATCACTTCGTTATTAAGTAGTGTATTGTTTAGCCTCCATGTGTTTGTATTTTTTACAGATCTTTTCCTGTAATTGATATCTAGTCTCATAGCATTGTGGTCGGAAAAGATACTTGATACAATTTCAATTTTCTTAAATTTACCAAGGCTCGATTTGTGACCCAAGATATGATCTATCCTGGAGAATGTTCCATGAGCACTTGAGAAAAATGTGTATTCTGTTGTTTTTGGATGGAATGTCCTATAAATATCAATTAAGTCCATCTTGTTTAATGTATCATTTAAAGCTTGTGTTTCCTTATTTATTTTCATTTTGGATGATCTGTCCATTGGTGAAAGTGGGGTGTTAAAGTCCCCTACTATGAGTGTGTTACTGTCGATTTCTCCTTTTATGTCTGTTAGTATTTGCCTTATGTATTGAGGTGCTCCTATGTTTGGTGCATAAATATTTACAATTGTTATATCTTCTTCTTGGATCGATCCCTTGATCATTATGTAGTGTCCTTCTTTGTCTCTTCTAGTAGTCTTTATTTTAAAGTCTATTTTGTCTGATATGAGAATTGCTACTCCAGCTTTCTTTTGGTTTCCATTTGCATGGAATATCTTTTTCCATCCCCTTACTTTCAGTCTGTATGTGTCTCTAGGTCTGAAGTGGGTCTCTTGTAGACAGCATATATATGGGTCTTGTTTTTGTATCCATTCAGCCACTCTGTGTCTTTTGGTGGGAGCATTTAGTCCATTTACATTTAAGGTAATTATTGATATGTATGTTCCTGTTCCCATTTTCTTAATTGTTTTGGGTTCGTTATTGTAGGTCTTTTACTTCTGTTGTGTTTCTTGCCTAAAGAAGTTCCTTTAGCATTTGTTGTAAAGCTGGTTTGGTGGTGCTGAACTCTCTCAGCTTTTGCTTGTCTGTAAACGTTTTAATTTCTCCATCAAATCTGAATGAGATCCTTGCTGGGTAGAGTAATCTTGGTTGCAGGTTTTTCTCCTTCATCACTTTAATTATGTCCTGCCACTCCCTTCTGGCTTGTAGAGTTTCTGCTGAGAGATCAGCTGTTATCCTGATGGGGATTCCCTTGTGTGTTATTTGTTGTTTTTGCCTTGCTGCTTTTAATATGATTTCTTTGTGTTTAATTTTTGACAGTTTGATTAATATGTGTCTTGGCGTATTTCTCCTTGGATTTATTCTGTATGGGACTCTCTGTGCCTCCTGGACTTGATTAACTATTTCCTTTCCCATATTAGGGAAGTTTTCAACTATAATCTCTTCAAATATTTTCTCAGTCCCTTTCTTTTTCTCTTCTTCTTCTGGAACCCCTATAATTCGAATGTTGGTGCGTTTAATGTTGTCCCAGAGGTCTCTGAGACTGTCCTCTGTTCTTTTCATTCTTTTTTCTTTATTTTGCTCTGCAGCAGTTATTTCCACTATTTTATCTTCCACCTCACTTATCCGTTCTTCTGCCTCAGTTATTCTGCTATTGATCCCATCTAGAGTATTTTTTATTTCATGTATTGTGTTTTTAATCGATGCTTGATTCATCTTTAGTTCTTCTAGGTCCTTGTTAACTGTTTCTTGCATTTTGTCTATTCTATTTCCCAGATTTTGGATCTGGGAAATAGAATCTTGGATCATCTTTACCATCATTATTCTGAATTCTTTTTCAGGTAGACTGCCTATTACCTCTTCATTTGTTAGATCTGGTGGGTTTTTATCTTGCTCCTTCTCCTGCTGTGTGTTTTTCTGTCTTCTCATTTTGCTTATGTTACTGTGTTTGGGGTCTCCTTTTTGCACCCTGCAGGTTCGTAGTTCCCGTTGTTTTTGGTGTCTGTCCCCAGTGGCTAAGGTTGGTTTAGTGGGTTGTGTAGGCTTCCTGGTGGAGGGGACTAGTGCCTGTGTTCTGGTGGATGAGGCTGGATCTTGTCTTTCTGGTGGGCAGGTCCACGTCTGGTGGTGTGTTTTGGGGTGTCTGCAGACTTTTTATGAGTTTAGGCCACCTCTCTGCTAATGGGTGGCGTTGTGTTCCTGTCTTGCTAGTTGTTTGGCATAGGGTGTCCAGCACTGTAGCTTGCTGGTCGTTGAGTGAAGCTGGGTGCTGGTGTTGAGATGGAGATCTCTGGAAGATGTTTGCCGTTTGATATTATGTGGAGCTGGGAGGTCTCTTGTGGACCAGTGTCCTGAAGTTGGCTCTCCCACCTCAGAGGCACAGCACTGACTCCGGGCTCCTCAATTTGGGATGATGTGTTGTCTATTCATGTATTCCACAGATGCAGAGTACATCAAGTTGATTGTGGAGCTTTAATCCGCTGCTTCTGAGGCTGCTGGGAGAGGTTTCCCTTTCTCTTCTTTGTTCTCACAGCTCCTGGGTCTCAGCTTTGGATTTGGCCCCGCCTCTGCGTGTAGGTCGCCGGAGGGCGTCTGTTCTTCGCTCAGGCAGGACAGGGTTAAAGGAGCAGCCTCTTCGGGGACTCTGGATCACTCAGACCGGGCGGGAGGGAGGGGCACGGAGTGCGGGGCGAGCCTGCAGTGGCAAAGGTCGGCGTGACGTTGCACCAGTCCGAGGCGCGCCGTGCGTTCTCCCAGGGAAGCCGCCCCTGGATCCCGGGACCCCGGCAGTGGCGGGCTGCACAGGCTCCCGGAAGGGCGGTGTGGGCAGTGACCTGCGCTCGCACACAGGCTTCTTGGCGGCGGCAGCAGCAGCCCCAGCGTCCCACGCCCGTCTCTGGGCTCCGCGCTTTCAGTCGCGACTCGCGCCCGTCTGTGGAGCCCCTTTAAGCAACGCTCTTAATCCCCTCTCCTCGCGCACCAGGAAACCAAGAGGGAAGAAAAAGTCTCTTGCCTCTTCGGCAGCTCCAGAGTTTTCCCGGACTCCCTCCCGGCTAGCTGTGGCACATTAGCCCCCTTCAGGCTGAGTTCTCGCCGCCAGCCCCAGTCCTCTCCCTGCGCTCTGACGGAAGCCCGAGCCTCAGCTTCCAGCGCTGCGTGCCCCGGCGGGCGAGCAGACAAGCCTCTCGGGCTGGTGAGTGCTGCTCGGCACTGATCCTCTGTGTGGGGATCTCTCCGCTTTGCCCTACCCAGGTATGTGGGGGGTTTCTTGCCTTTTGGGAGGTCTGGGGTCTTCTGCCAGCGTTCAGTAGGTGTTCTGTAGGAGTTGTTCCACGTGTAGCTGTATTTCTGGTGTATCCGTGGGGAGGAAGGTGATCTCCGCGTCTTACTCTTCCGCCATCTTACCCGGAAGTCGACACATAGAGTTTTGCATCTGGCTTCTTTCACTTAACATAACACTTTTCAGGTTCATCCATGTTTTGGAAAGTTCCTTTTTATTACTAAATAGCATTCCATTGTATGGATGTACCACATATTGTTTATCCACTCACCAGTCAATGGACATTTCATGTTTTTTTGTTTTTGTTTTTGTTTTTGTGGTACGCGGGCCTCTCACTGTTGTGGCCTCTCCCGTTGCGGAGCACAGGCTCCGGACGTGCAGGCTCAGCGGCCATGGCTCACGGGCCCAGCCACTCCGCGGCACGTGGGATCGTCCCGGACCGGGGCACGAACCCGCATCCCCTGCATCGGTAGGCGGACTCTCAACCACTGCGCCACCAGGGAAGCCCTCATGTTGTTTTTAAAAATCCTTTCCTGAGTGTATTTGGCTCATATGTGTCATAAAATTATCTTGCAAACAGCCTATATGTCCTACCTGTGTCTAAATAAGGGAGTTAGAAGCATTTCCTCAGGGAGACTGTCTGCATCCCAGCAAAGCTGTGCTAAGGGCTTACGGTAACTGCCCCAGCATGCTTCTGTGATGCAGGCTGTGATGCAGGCCGTGGATAGGTAAGTGAGCAATAGTACAGTTCTAAGTACTAATCCTCTCTCCTTTTGTGGATATGAGGACAGGGAAAAGAGACTAAATCTGAAAATCCACATGGTGTCTTACAGATCTTATAATGAATTCTACTGAATTCTCCTGGGGAAAAAAAATAAAGAAAATCAGAGGCAGCATCAACATTCTAAGTCCTAAACAACAAAGGAGGAAAAGGTTTTGCCTGACCTGGAAGGGTAGGCATGCTGAAGGAAGCAGTTTTTCACTCTGAGCTAACAGATCGCCAAAAGTCTTATGCCTGGTCTTGAGGCACCAGCTGGTCCTTTGTGGGAAGGAAGAAAAACACTCTGGTGTTATTCAATGGTACCTCCAGACCAGTCCCTGGGGAAATCGTCCCAAGTTCCTTAAATGGTGGGACTGGTAAAACTGAAAGAGTAAGACTACCTCTCGGGGGACTAAAATATCTGTGGCCACTAAACTAAAATATCGGGTCAAACCACCCAAGATTTCCAAAGAGTGGTATTCACTTTGACTGAGAGCATGGCTGCTCCAGCCAGGACTGGGCCACTGGCTAGTATGGTGGTGGTGGAGAACAGAGAGTTGACCCCCAAGCAGAGAGCAGCAGTGGAAGGAGAGGGCGTGAGCCCATAACAACAGCAGGAAAGCTATAACCACCGGTGAGGGCCATGTGGAAAGGGAGATGCCTCAGTGGTTTAGAACTGTATAATGCAATTTAGTGGGGGACAATTGTTTACCAAAGATGTGTGGTATAATTCGGGCATCTAACACACCACGTGCTTTCCTGCCTCTGTGTCCTGAGGCTGTAACTGCTGCCCGGAATATTATTTCTTGGGCTGTAAGAGCAGGACCAACTTTTCCTATTCTTCTGGTCTGAGCTAGAGTGTATCTTATCAGTAAGTCAAACCCTATTTAAAGATCCCCAGTGATGGTCTGTCCTAGTCCCCTATCTTTTTCCTTGAGAGTACTGCACTGCACTGGTTCTAAGATATACATCCCCTCCATCCTCCCCCCATCCCACCCACCTTTTAACATCTCTGAAATTGGGATAAATCATAAATCATGGTCTTTTCTTTTTAAGCAATTAAAAAAAAAGTAATGGTGTATCTTATAACCAGCAGCATCTCTATTCAATAAAACACAGTATTCTCTATACTCCGTGAGTGTTGATTTATTTGTATGTTTATTGTTTGTCTACCCTACAAGACTATAAGCTTTTTTGGAGCAAGGATCACATCTGACTTGCTTACCCAGCAGGTAGTACAATTCTTGGCTCACCATATGTGCTTAACAATGATTAATTGAATGAATGAATTCACCTTAGAATGGGGTTGTATGGATCTCAACCAAAAAAACCATTGTATACAATACTATGTATAATTAAGTGACATGATAAGCTTTTTGGACAAAATCAGCATATATTCTCACTGTCAGATTCACATGCACCCAAGGTCTTATCTCGAAGTTAGAGCTGTTATGTACTGGGTTTAAGCAGAACCTTCCATACAAGCAGATACCAGAAAACAAAGCACACTTACATCTGTCCAACCAGAACTGTCTAACTTTTTGCATTATACATTTCTCAGGAAACACTTTTGAAGGGGAGATATTATTAGAAAGTATTTACAAAGCTCTCTCAGTGTAATACCCCGGTGCTTTGACAAGTATGCTATTTTTGCATGTGAAAAAAAACTCATTGTCATACCTTATGACCAGTTTCTCCTGCTTAATACCACAGATAACTCCAATCCTATGTTTATAACCTCTTAATCTGTTTCCATGGAGACAATAGATTTGGCCTTATCTATTCATTTGATCCTGACTTAAAGAAGTAGAAAAACCAGGGGATTCACTCTTGGCTAAAATAATTTAGTAATAAGCAAATATTTTAGGAAACGTCATTTAGAAACATAGGAAACATAAATGGATTTCAATGCATGGTTGATCTATTTGAAAATTTTCCTCTGAATGAAAGTCCTTCTTTAAGACTGATGCAAGGTTCTGGATAAATCTCATTATTATGAAAGTCCCCAATAGTGAGAATTTAAATACAAAATTATGCAAAATGAGAAAAATGGGTCATTTCTGCCACTGCTTCATTCTGAGGTTTTGGAATGAAACAGAACTGAAAATAAAATCACCTCAACTTCACAGTATACCATGTCTCCCTGGTAGCATTCAGATGGTGGCTCTGACACAACTTGGAATGATGGCTATAGAACTGGATTCTGATCTTGGACAAATCATACTGTTCTGGACCTCATCATTCCTGCTTCTGGGAGTCTGACTTGTAAAGGCCCAGCTCAACTGTTATCTCCTCTAAGAAACTTTCCAGACTTCCCTGGTCAGAATCAATGCCTCCTTCCTCTTCTAGACACCCCTAACATTTTGTTTCTTCTTCCTTTGTAGAATGACACAGTCCTGTGATATAGATGGGTGTCCAGGTGCACCTCATTTATTGCACTTCACTTTATCACACTTTGCAGATACTGCATATTTCACAAATTAAAGGTTTGTGGCAACCCTACCTCAAGCAAGTCTATCAGCTCCATTTTTCCAACATCATTTGCTCTTTGTGTCTCTACGTCACATTTTGGTGATTCTCGAAATATTTCAGACTTTTTCGTTATTATTATATTTGTTATGGTGATCTGTGATCTGTGATCACTGATGTTACTATTGTAATTGTTTTGGGACACCATGAACTATGCCCATATAGGACAGAGAACTTAATTGATAAATGTTGTGTGTGTTCTCACGGCTCCACCAACCAGCTGTTCCTCCATCTCTCTCCCTCTCTTCAGGCCTCCCTATTCCCTGAGATGCAACAATATTGAAATTAGGTCAGTTAATAGCCCTAGAATGGTCTCTAAGTGTTCAAGTGAAAGGAAGAGTTGCCCACCTCTCAATTTAAATCAAAAGCTAGAAATGATTAAGCTTAGTGAGGAAAGCATGTTGAAAGCCAAGACAGGCCAAAAGCTAGGCCTCTTGCACCAAATAATTAGCTAAGTTATGAATGCAAAGGAAAAGTTCTTGAAGGAAATTGAAAATGCTACTCCAGTGAACACATGAATGATAAGCAAGCAAAACAGCCTTATTGCTGATATGCAGAAAGATTTAATGGTCTGGATAAAGATCAAACCAGTCCCAACATTACATTAAACCAAAGCCTAATCCAGAGCAAGCCCCTAACTCTATTCAATTCTGTAAAGACTGAGAGAGGTGAGGAAACTGCAGAAGAGAAGTCTGTAGTGAGCAGAGGTTGATTCATGAGGTTGAAGGAAAGAAGCCATCTCCATAGCATAAAAGTGCAAGGTGAAGCAGCAAGTGCTGATGTAGAAGCTGCAGTAAGTTATCCAGAAGATCTAGCTACACTGGTTAATGAAGGCAGCTACACAAAATAGATTTTCAACATAGACAAAACAGCCTTCTATTGGAAGAAGATGCCATCTAGACTTTCATAGATAGCGAAGAGAAGTCAGTGCCTGGCTTCAAAGCTTCAAAAGGCAGGCTGACTCTCTTGTTAGGGGTTAGTGCAGCTGGAGACTTTAAGTTGAAGCCGATGTTCATTTACCATTCCAAAAATCATAGGGCCTTTAAGAATGATGCTAAATTTGGACTTCCCTGGTGGCACACTGGTTAAGAATCCGCCTGCCAATGCAGGGGACACGGGTTCGAGCCCTGGTCCGGGAAGATCCCACATGCCATGGAACAACTAAGCCCATGCGCCACAACTTCTGAGCCTGTGCTCTAGAGCTTGTGAGCCACAACTACTGAGCCGCGTGCTGCAACTACTGAAGCCTGCGCACCTAGAGCCCGTGCTCTGCAACAAGAGAAGCCACCACAATGAGAAGCCCGTGCACCGCAATGAAGAGTAGTCCCCACTCGCTGCAACTAGAGAAAGCCCGTGCACAGCAAAGAAGACCCAACACAGCCAAAAATTTAAAAAATAAATTTAAAATATATATTAAAAAAAAGCAGATGACAAACTTAAAAAAAAGAGAGAATGATGCTAAATTTACTCTGCCTATGCCCTATAAATGGAACAACAAAGCATGGATGACAGCACATCTGTTTGCAACATGGTTTACTGAATATTTTAAGCCCACTGTTGAGATCCAATGCTCAGAAGAAAAGATTCCTTTCAAAATATGACTGCTCATTGACAATGTACCTGGTCACCCCAGAGCTCTGATGAAGATGTACAACAAGATGAATGTTGTTTTCATGTCTGCTAACACACAACATCCATTCTGTATCCCATAGATCAAGGAGTAATTTCAAATTTCAAGTCTTATTATTTGAAAAATACATTTCATAAGGCTATAGCTGCCAAAGATAGGGATTCCTCTGATGGACATGGCAAAGTCAATTGAAAACCTTCCAAAAAGTATTCACCAATCTAGATGCCATTAAGAACATTTGTGAGTCACAGGAAGAGGTCAAAATATCAACATTAACAGTTTGGAAGAAGTGGATTCCAGCCCTCATGGATGACTTTGAGGGGTTCAAGACTTCAGTGGAAGAATGAACTGCAGATGTGGTGGAAACAGGAAGAGAACTAGATTTATAAGTGGAGCCTGAAGATGTAACTAAATTGCTGCAATCTCATGATAAAACGTGAATGGATGAGGAGTTGCTGCTTATAGATGAGCAAAGAAAGTAGTTTCTTTTTTTTTTTTCTTTGCGGTACGCGGGCCTCTCACTGTTGTGGCCTCTCCCATTGCAGAGCATAGGCTCCGGGCGCTCAGGCTCAGTGGCCATGGCTCACGGGCCCAGCTGCTCCGCAGCATGTGGGATCTTCCCGGACTGGGGCACGAACCCGCGTCCCCTGCATCAGCAGGTGGACTCTCAACCACTGCGCCACCAGGGAAGCCCAGAAAGTAGTTTCTTGAGATAGAATCCACTCCTGGTGAAGATGCTGTGAAGATCGTTGAAATCACAACAAAGGATTTAGAATATTACATAAACTTAGTTGATAAAGCAGTGGCAAGGTTTGAGAGGACTGACTCCAATTTTTTAAAGAAATTCTGTGGGTAAAATGCTATCAGGCAGCATTACATGTTACAGAGACATCTTTCGTGGAAGGAAGAGTCAATCGATGGGGCAAACTTCATTGTTGTCTTATTTTAAGAAATTGCCACAGATACCCACCCTTTAGCCACCGTCACCCTCATCAGTCAGCAGCCCTCAACACTGAGGCAAGACCCTCCACCAGCAAACATATAATGACTCACTGAAGGCTGAGATAAAGGTTAGCATTTTTTAGCAGTAAAGTATTTTTAAATTTAGGTATGTACACTGTTGTTTTTTTTAACGTCTTTATTGGAGTATAATTGCTTTATAATGGTGTGTTAGTTTCTGCTTTATAACAAAGTGAATCAGCAATACACATATACATATATCCCCATTACACTATTTTTTTAGACATATGCTATAACACGCTTAATAGGCTACAGTATAGTGTAAACATAACTTTTATATGCACTGGGAGATAAAAAAAAAATTTGTGTGACTCACTTTCTAGAGATATTCACTTTATTGCAGCGGTCTGGAACCAAACCTGCAGTATCTCCGAAGTACTCCTGTATATCTATTTGTCTGCCTCAGAAAGGTGAACTCCTGGAGAGTCAGGACTAATCTGATTCATCTTGGGTCTAGCACATGGAGAGTGTTTCATACTTTTGCCATGTCAAATTGAATGGCCTTATAAAATCAGTCTTTGCTTATTATTCAGTTTATGTTCCAAGGTACTTTGGTTTTGTTTTTATGTACTAAAATTCCAGATTAGAAAAAAAATCCTGCTCGTCTCAAACCCCCATGGGACTTTGTGTGTGACCTAGAGCAAAGAGCTGAGCTGAGCACAGCTCAGCTCAGAAACTACCTCTAGTAGTTCATTCCAAGTTCATGTCCTGAGATATGGTTGGCTGGTGCTTCACTGGGCCCTGGGAGGAGAGCGGTTCCTACAGGGTCCTGGAGATGAAAATTGATTCCCTTTGGTTCTGAGCCCAGAGGCCAATGCTCTCCATAGACCATACAGCCATTAGAGTCTCAGGCATATCTGTGCGGTCTAATCCTGGCTCTAATGCTCATTTTCTGGGTGATGATGTGTGGGTCCCTTGAGTCTCTTGATCATCAGCTCATTGGTCTCTAAAATGGAAAATCTATTATTAAAGTTGCTCTACACCATGGACTGATGTGAAAACTAATACAAAGCATTCACAAGCACTCTAAAAAGGTTCAGTGCTAAGCATAGTGAAACCAATGTAGCCAGAGGCGTCAGGCCTGTGCCGGCTGGAACTGGCCTTGGTCACTCTTTCCCATACTGCTCCCAGATGATGAAGGTCTGGCTGAACATTCTTCCAGGGCCCACACATCAGTGTTCCCGGAGGGAGCTGCAGGGTCCAGCCTGGTACATGCTGGAAAGCCCCTGAGAAAGACGGGACCCATGCAGAGGGACAGTGCCCATGCTGTCCCAAAAAATGAGTTCATGAAAGTCCCCAGCTATAAGCATTGCTTTGTGTTTTTCAGTGCTTCTGAGCAGCAGCTATTCATTTGTGATATGAAACTCGTATAATAAAATTCTTTTTATTTTAGCAAATTTTTGACTTCAGAATTTCAGTCTTATACCTACAGAATGCCTAAACTGCAGGCCAGTGGAAGCATTTCCTCGGAAAATCAATCCAACCACGTTGTTTGATGTTGTTTAGCCACACCAGTTGACTGCAGTTTTCACTTCCTAGCCAGTTGCTCTGGCATTGCTTAGATGAAGCCCAAATTAATTTCGTTCTTGGTCACTTTTCATAAAATCGAAAATCTGAAAGTTCAGCCCTGGCCACCTCACAAAATGGGCAGTCTTGTTCTTGACCTCATTAACAAAGGGCTCTCCTTCCAACTCACACCAACCTGGGGGAGGAAATAAACCAGACAGGCCGAATGACGACAGAGAGGGATGAAATAACCCCTCCTTGGGACAATGCCTTTTCCTGTTCGGGAGGCTCCACCTATTCCCACACTGGTTTCTGTATCCGTTACTCTACCAGGATCCTCTTTCACATCAAAGTGTCCCTCCTTGGGCTTCACAAGTAGGGGCATAACCTTAGTTTCTACAGGAAGGAATTTTCATCCCAAAGGAAAGGGGAAAACCATGTGTTTGGTTGCTATAAAATTACATGCCACTTTCCTTGTTTTTCATTTTATAATCATGCACACAAAAAGTATAGTCAGGTCTCTAGCTACTACGGGCCAGACATTCAGCTCCTAGAATCCCATAGTTAAGTTGAAAGTATTAAAAGATATTAAGACTCCAGCCATTCAGTCTTCATTAGCAATATTAAATGCCTGAGTCAGGAAGAGTTGTAGTAGAGGATATGATTCTTTTCTACTTCAAAAGCACATAAAAGGGCATAAGTCGGACAGATTTGAAGGAAGAGAGGTTGAAGAATACCATGCATTCCATCTCAGACTAGACTACTGGGACCCTCTTGGGAGGTCTGTATTTAAATCCAATTGTGAACTGCTACATATTATTGATGATGGTAAAGCACTAAAACTTTTCCAAAGCTGTCGTTTGTGTCATTATCAAAAGCACTTCTTTAGCAACTAACATATCTTATGCATGGCAGATGTTTGAAAAAGCATGTCCCTGCCTTTCTGGCGCCTGTGATCTAAAACAGCGCAGATATCTTTGGGGACATGGGGTAAATATCAAAACCTTGGGCAGGAGAGAGCATGCCCTATAATATTTTTTTAATGTATTATTTGTGGGGGGATAGGAAAACTGATGCTCAACAAAGTTTTACCTGTTGGGATATGCAGAAGACAGTTTGTTGTCTTTGGGGCAGGACCCCTTTGAAGAGTATCCACGTTTGGGGGATGGGAGGTATTGATGAAAAGATAGCATAGGTTTCAAAAAGTGAATACAATTCTAAAGGTGTTGATTCATTAATTCATCCACTTGCTCATTCAGAATTTATCAAGTGCTTCCTGGATGCCCAGATGTGTAGCTGGCACTGTGAAAGGTATAAAACAAGTAGACTCATCCATGCTTCAAAAAACTCATACACACTCAGGAGTGCAAAATGGTACAATGTTAAAGCAATGCGGAAGGAAGTGAGTTGTCCCAATGCAGATAAACACAACTGGTATTTTGGAGGCAGAGTTAGAATGATTTACAATCTGCCGGGCCCCATGTGCTTTAACACTGTTACCTTATTACACTTCACAATCGCTTGCGGGGAAGGTGTTAACAACTCATTTCATAGATGAGGAAACTAAAGCTCAGTGAGTTTAAGTAATTTGCCCAAAGTTACACAGTAAGTAGCAAAGCCAGGAGTTAAATCTAGGGCTGCATAAGGCCACAGCTCATGAATTTCCCCCTTCCCCACGCTCCCTTCAATCTATGCTCCAAGCTTCAGAGAGAAATGTATGTATGTATTTAAGCCCCCGGCTGACTGCAGGACAAATATTCCTTTAACAAGGTCTGCCTGTTCAGCCTCTCCAGGGATACATCAGAGTATTTTTCAAATACAGTTTCCCCATTTCCTTTGCTCACCCAGTTTCTTTATTTCTATACTATTCTTATAATAGCAGCCATGGTTTATATTTGAAATTGGGTGTATATTGCTAGCTGGAGCACTTATGAGGGACAATGTTATGTAAATCCTAACACAGTTATGAATTAGACTTGAGATACTTATTATACAAAATTTGCAAAATAATATAATATTTAAAGAGATATGCCTGTATTTTTACCATTCTGATGTAAACCTATACTATATTCTGACTATTTATAAAGTTATTTCCTTAAATGTTTTCTATTTTTTTCCCCATCCTGTCATTCTTATTCCCCCGGTAATCTCTATATATCTAAGGAAGAGGAAGCAAGAAGTTGTACCACCTGTGTTTACTAATTATAGTGTTAGTTTGTTAGAATGCTGGTTATCTCTCAAGCAGCTACCCCTACCTTTTCCTTAGAACTGGCAACAATTTAAATTCAAATATCTTCACGACAGGCAATTTTATTTCATGTGGTGCCCCAGAGGAGGGAGTTGGTTTGGGTGTGTTTGGTTTGGGTTTTTTTTTTTTTTCCTTTCCATTTTTGGTAGGAGGTTGTGCTTCAGAAAAGTATGCTCAGTTGGCCTATACCATTGGAAAACTTTCTTGAGTTGCTCTACCCATATGCCACAAGCCTGAACCCAACAGATACCAGCTCCAAGAAAAAGCAGGGCATTCTATCTCTGACTGATTCCATTTTTGGATTCTCTTTTGACTCTGCCAATAAGTTCCAGAGCCAATAAGTTCCAGATGTGATGTGTTGGTTTTTCAGATGCAAGTTACCTGTCCGTTGGGAGCTAAAGAGACCACTGGTTTGGGCCACCCACAACTGACAGATGGCAGTGACTTTGGTCACTGACGATGTTGGCTGGATTCGACTCAACTTAGAAGAGAAAGAAACCATCATACCCCTTAACAATTTCCTTTGTTCTACCCAGTCATTCTACTAAAGAAAAGAAGATTCGAAAAGTCAAGACTCTGCACCACATGTGCCACATTAACATCTGGACAAGGGCTTGAGGGACTCTCCCTGGAAACAGAGAAGAAAAGGAAAAAGTCCTCTAGGTCATAGTTGCTCTCTAACTCTGCAGGGCAGCGTCCTTGACTGGGGGGTGGAGTGGAGTCGGGTGGAGCTCCTGGTTTGCTGAGAACAGCCAGCAGCGGTTTGGCTCGTTGGTTATACAAATTAAAACTAATTTGCGTTGCATCTAAAAAAATTGGTAAATACAAGGTGCCTATTATATATACAGAGTATCACTGAAAGGCTATAAATGTATAATAAAATTTTAATACACATGACATTTTTCATGAAAAAATGTTTGGCTAAAGTTTCTGTATTCTGGATTTAGTTTCCTTCAAGAAAAAAAATAAATTGAGATATTCACAGGTATCATGCCCAGTCAGACCATGGCCTATGTGAAGGCTGATTCAGACCAGCCAAAGTGCAAGAGCAGACTTAAAATTGGATTTTCTTAAAGTTCTTCAATAAAAAAGGGATATTAGGACAACTTTACATCCTATAGTGCTTCTTTTTTTTTTCTGAATTTCCTGTTTTTTTTGTTTGGAAAATATTTTAATGTTAATATAGTGAAATTAACTAATTCCATAGGCTTTGGAGTCTTAAAGACCCAGGGTCAAATACAACTGAACTTTGGCACATGATTCAACATCTCAAAGCCCCAGTTTCCTTATTTGTGGAATAGAATGCCTATCTTACAGAGTCGTGAGAATTCGGTGAGATCATGTATAACTATCACTTAACACATTTCCTATTAGATGGGAAGCACTCAATAATTGTCAGATAGGAATATAATCATAGCTGTTCTATTCCAGCTGCTTCCACTCCAGCCCATGTTCATAGTACTATCTTCTAACTCCTGACGTGTGCGTTTTATGGGCAGCAGACTGAATGGTCAAGAGCATGGGCTCTGAAGTCCCACTGCCTGGGCTCCATTCCTGTCTCCTCTATTTACCGGCCCTTTGACTTGGGGCACGTGACTTCATCTCTCTGTGCCTTGGTCTCCTCACCTTTAAAATAGGGATAATGGTACCTAATTCCTGAACTTATTGTGAAATAACTCAAATCCTTCCTAACTGGCAACCCAGCCAGCTCTTTCCCAATCTTGTCCTACCTGCCTGTTCCATCTGATCTCCCACTGTTCCCCTAAACATAATCTCCAGCAAACACTGCTGATTTCCTCTACCAGCCATGAATTACAGGGAGGTGGGCCTCAACCCCAGCCATAGGGAGTAAGTCATTGCTCCTTTAGACCAGTCATGTGTACTCATTCCTCTTGCCATTGACTGAGGTGGGGACATACAATCGAATTTTGACCAAATAGATGTGAGAGCAAGCCTTTAGGGAGGAGAGAAGTATCTGAGACAGATTTTCTTCAATGATAACAATAGACAGGAAGAAACAGTCTCTCTTCTCCCTCGGGATATTGTGGCATTTGCATGTGAGGCCTGGAGTTGCTGCAGCCATCTTACATCCATGAGGGGGAGTAAGCCAAAGCTCTGAGGATGACTGAGATGCGCTGATGTGCTGGATTAACCAATCGGTACCATGATAGCTATAGAATCCTTGTTATATAAGAGAATACATATATATTTGCTTGGGCTTTTCTGTTACTTGCAGCCATAAGTAGCCTAACACAGCAGTCCCCAACCTTTTTGACACCAGGGACCAGTTTCGTGGAAGACAATATTTCCAAGGATCGTGGTGGGGGGCGGTGTTCAGGCGGTATTGAAAGTGTTGGGGAGCAACGGGGAGCGGCAGATGAAGCTTTGCTTGCTCGCCCGCCGCTCACCTCCTGTTGTGTGGCCTGGTTCCTAACAGGCCGCAGACTGGTACCGGTCCATGGCCCAGGGGTTGGGGACCCAGGCTTAACAGATACACAAGAAATCCTCCACCACAAAAAAGGCCAAGATATAATACTTAATCCCCAAAAGTGCACATATCATAAATATACTGCTCATTGAATTTTCACAAACTAAATACACCTATGTAACCAGCATTGAAATAAAAATTCAACTTCATTAATATTTTAATGGAGAAATAAAATTAAAACTTTTTTACCTAACAAATTGGCAAAGATGAAAGATTGATATTCTTTCTCTTGATTTGGATGTAGAGAAGTGTAGTCTCATTTCACTGTTGGTGAGTGTATAATTTGGCAATATGTATCAAAATTTTAATCATTTAATTTTTGACCCAGCAATTTAACTTCTAGGAATTTATCCTAAGGAAATAATCAAACAGATGTGCAAAGGGACATAAAAATCTTCATTGCTGGTGTTTCACAGAAAATATTTGCAAATAATCCAGGTAGCCATCAATAGAGAATTGGTTGAATAAATTTTTGTCTATCTTTAAAAAGATGAGATCTTTATGAATTGATGCAGAAAGCTCCCATGATACACTGTTTAATAAAGTCAGCATGTTGTCAAATACTAAGTACAGTATGAGCCCATTTATAGTATGTAAGGAAAACAGTGGTTATCTCTGTGAGATGAAAGCACTGACAACATCTACTTGGTACACCGTTGTACTGTTCCACTTTTTGAATCAATAGGCACATGTTACCATTTTCATCAGAAGTCACACTGGAATTGCTGAGAACAAACACTCTCCAGGGCACTGGAAGGACCACCCCAATATACCAGTCCTCTCCTTCTGAATACTGCCTGCCTGTAAGGCAGTGGTTCTCACTGGGTTGTCCCTGTACCACTGACTAGATACAGATGTGGTTTAGGCAAGATGTTGGGTTTTCACAGCAACCACAAAGAATTTACTGTAATGGGAGCTTCTATATTCTTATAACTGTGAGAGGAATAATTTTTAAATTTCTATAAGAATTCCAAATATGTGACATCTGGAAAAGGCAAAACTATGGAGATCAGTGGTCGCTGGGGGTTAGGGTCTGGGGTGGGGAATTAATAGGTGGAGCACAGAAGTTTTTTTTTTTTTTTGCACTAATCCCATTCATTTTATTTTATTTTATTTTATTTGTTTTTGGCTGTATTGGGTCTTCGTTGTTGGGCCTTCGTTGCTACACATGGGCTTTCTCTAGTTGCGGCGAGCAGGGGCTACTCTTCATTGTGGTGTGCAGACTTCTCATTGTCGTGGCTTCTCTTGTTGCAGGGCTCGGGCTCTAGGCACGCAGACTTCAGTAGTTGTGGCACACGGGCTCAGTAGTTGTGGCACACGGGCTTAGTTGCTCCAGGGCATGTGGGATCTTCCCGGACCAGGGCTCAAACCCATGTCCCCTGCATTGGCAGGCGGATTCTCAACCACTGTGCCACCAGGGAAGTCCCCAGAACAGAAGATTTTTTAGGGCAGTGGAAATACTCTGGATAATGCTATGATGATGCAAACATGTCATTATACATTTGTCCAAACCTATAGAACGTACAACACCAAGAGCAAACCCTAATGTAAAGCGTAGACTTTGGGTGATAATGATGGTTCACTGTAGGTTCGTTGATAGTAACAAATAGACCATCTGGCGGGGGTTGTGTGGGAGCAGGAGGTTTATAGGAACTCTGTGCTTCCCACTCAATTTTTCTGTGAACCTAAAACTGCTCTAAAATTTAAGTCTATTTTTTTTTTTTTTTTTTGCGGTACGCGGGCTTCTCACTGTTGTGACCTCTCCCGTTGTGGAGCACAGGCTCCGGATGCACAGGCTCAGCGGCCATGGCTCACGGGCCCAGCCGCTCCGCGGCATGTGGGATCCTCCCGGACCGGGGCACGAACCCGTGTCCCCTGCATCGGCAGGCGGACTCAACCACTGCGCCACCAGGGAAGCCCCTAAGTCTATTTTTAAAAATTCAATATATGTATATATTTCAAAATGATCACCACAATAAGTCTAATTAACATCCATCACTACACATACTCACAATTTGTTTTCTTGTGATGAGAGGATATCTCTCTTAGCAACTTTCAAATATGCAATATAGTATGATTAACTGTAATCACCATGCTGTACATTACATCCCCATGACTTATTTATTTTATAACTGAAGTTGTACCTTTTGACCCCCTTCACTCACTGCCCACCCTACCCCCCCACCTCTGACAACCACCAATCTGTTCTCTGTAACTGAATTTGTTTTTGTTTTGTTTAGATTCCACACATAAATGAGATCATATGGTATCTGTCTTTGTCTGACTTATTTCATTCAGCATAATGTCTTCAAGGTCCATCCATGTTGTCACAAATGGCAGGACTTCCTTCTTTCATGGCTGAATAATATTCCATACACACCACATCTTCTTTATCCATTCATCCATCAATGGACACTAAGGTCTTTACCATGTCTTGGCTAGTGTAAATAATGCTGCAGTGAACGTGGGGGTGCAGATGTCTTTTTGAGTTAGTGTCTTCCTTTCCTTTAGATATATTCCCAGAAGTAGAATTGCTGGATTATATGCTAGTTCTATTTTTAAGTTTTTGTGGAGGCTCCATACTGTTTTCCACAGTGGCTGCACCAATTTACATTCCCACCAACAGTGCACAAGTGTTCTCTTTTCCCCACAGCTTCACCAGTACTTGTTATTTGTTGTCTTTTTGATAATAGCCTTTCTAACAGATATCTCACTGTGGTTTTGATTTGCATTTTCCTGATGATTAGTGATGATGAGTACCTCTTCATGTACCTGTTGGCCATCTGTATGTCTTCTTTAGAACAATGTCTATTCAGATCCTCTGCTTATTTTTTATTCGAATTTTTTTTTTTTTTGCTATTGAGTTGTATGAGTTCTTTATATATTTTGGATATTAACCCCTCTAAAGCCTATTTTTTTAAAAATCCTGTAAGCATAAAAATATTCTTGGGAAATGGGGTCATTTATTTCTCTCATTGTGAGAAAAATTGACTGGTGTGAGCTAAAACTGGAAAGGTTCGAAACGGCTGGCTTATTAGAGCCTGTTTCTGAATGCCCACTGACCAAAGCAGCCTAAGCAACGCCTTATTCTTCTCACGCTTAGAACCTTTATCTGACCAAGGGTGTTTCATATTTAGAGGTAAGTTTTCACCCAAAGCATTGCAGGCATAGATAAAATCAAATAGAGATGGTTTCAATCACTTGCAGTGCTTAAAATATTTATAATCCTTTCTATAGCCAGAGGCAGCAGGCTAATTATTTACCAAGCAAGTGGAAATGATGTCCCCAGGGATATGTCAGAACTGATACATCAATTGGGAGAAAGATTGGTAGTTGGAATTCAGGGAGTCTCAAAAGCATCTTGGAGTGACTCTATTTTAGCCTCACATAAGAACTGGACCAATCGTGCTACAAATGACACATTTGCTACTGAAAAGATCAAACGGTGATGAGAGGGCTTCTGTAGCTAGTCCTCACGTTGATTTTCTGAGCATCTCTAACGAGGTACAGTGAGAGAAATCTATGCTCTCTGGGGCTAGAAGGTCCCAAAATGGAAAGGCTCTCTAGATTCCAGCAGAGAGATTTAATGGAGGTGGGAGATTACTGGGGCTCCACAGAAGGCTTTCAATTTCTCAGCTGAAAAGCTTTTTATTGCTAACGATGGTGATTTCATGGGTTCTGCTAATTAGAATACCAATTAAGGCTTACTTTAAAATTTTTCAGACAACCCAATAACATCTAGACTTGAAAATGAAGCTCCCTCTCATCTCACCCCTCCAAAAATAACAGCAGTAACAACATGTTTATATTCTTCCAGAATCTTTTCTATGCATGTCATGAGCATATATTAGTATTGGCTATGTATTTAGATATCACATTACAATGTTGTTGGACATTGCCAGCTCTTCTTGAAATGTTCACTTAATGTCAGAGAGGTTTGGAGATGTGATGCAAAGACCAACAGCCTGGACTGAGACTGCCCAGTGCTGGAAGTTCTAATTTCCACCTCACATCAGTAATGACAATACTTCCTCAACACTGCCATCTGTGTTTTCTAAGTTTGTGAAATCTAACCTGTGAGCATTCTTCAAGCCTGAAACCTAGAAGTTATCCTTAACAATATCCTCTCCCTCACCACCACGTTCCATCCACAACTACATCCAGTCAGTTTGATCTCCTTCCCTGCTCACGTCTCTCCATTTTCAACATCAGTACCTTGGTCCAAGTCATCAAAATCTCCCATCTGAACTGCTGCAGTAGCCTTCTTGTGACCTTGCCCTCTTTTAATCCATTTTCCACAAAACAGCTAGAGTGATATTTTTAAATACATAAATCTAATCCACTTAAACATCCATTTATCAAGGGCTTTGCATTGCACGTGCGACAAAATCCTTGCACAATGTTGCCATCAGTCTTTGCACGATGGAACTCTGCCTCCCTGCCCAGCCTCGGCCACTCTCCTCTCACCTCCCAGGCTCCACCCACTCTGATGTTCAGTTCCTGGAGTGTCTGTGCTCCCTCCTGGCTCAGATACACGGACCCTGCTGTTCTCTCAGCCTGGAATCTTCTTCCTCAAACCTCCCTACTTCACCTAGTTAACTCCTATTCAGTCTTAAGATCCCTGCTCTAACACCACTTTGTCGAGATAAGTTTTTACTGTATGTCTGTGTGATTGTTTGGTTAATGTCTCTGTTGCCCACTAGACTGTAAGCTGCATGCAGGCAGGTCTGTTTTAGTACCTTTCCCCCCCCCCCCCCGGAAACTAACAAAATGCCCGCAGCATGGCAGGAGCTGAAATATTTGCAAAGTCAATTTACTTCCCTGTGAAAGATCTTAATTTGCTAACAATGAAAGAACCAGTGCAAGTGAAGCTGCTGGACAGAGTCCCAGCTGGGGAAACGTTCACCATGTCCTCTAGTAAAAGAGCGAGAAAGTGGGATTTTCTCTCCACTTCCAACACTACCCAGGCACCAAACCAAACTTCAGGGTGCTCTATTCAGCTTGGCCATGTCTGGATCTGCAGACATGAGATTACACATATGGACAACAGTACTGATTCCTCCTTTTTCAAGATTACTTTTCAAAGGTTTTTTAATTAATTAATTAATTTTTAATAACTAATTGACCTGGGGAAATAAAACAAATCCACCGATAATTACTTTTCCATCCTTTGGCGCCCTCTATTGACGGTAAACTCAATTGCAGAGAAATTATACCAAGTTCTTTCCTAGGTGGGAGAGTTAGGTGGAGGGTATTTGCAGGTCTTTCTACAAATACAGATTCTGGGTGAATTTACAGTCTTTGGGAAAATCCGACTACTCTTTCATCAAAAGTGGTGTTTCTGGGTTCATGCATCTGAACTTTTTTGACACATGTTTGGGCATCTGCATCCAGTCAACATCAGAACTCTGAGCAAAATTGTGATAGGATTTCTAAGTCTCAAACAGCAGTAAGAAAGAAAGAGGCATCTTTACTTGTGCAGAAAATATGATCTACACAGAGCTGGAAGATTATCTTTTTGTTTTTTCTGCCTGGGCAAAAATCAGACTTATACTAGAAACAAGGACAAAGCAAATATTTAAATATGACATTTATTTTTTAATTTATTTTAATTGTTTTAGGTTTTAAATTAAATAGTTATTTAATTTCAATTTTAATTAACTTTAATTTTTTCCAGGTAATGTTAGTTCCAAACTCATGTTAGTTCTTTTCCAAACATATGACCCACTTCTCATAGAAAAGTGGGTGAATCAGTAAAAAAAAAAAAAAAAAAAAAAAAAGATACATCAATTTCATATATGATTTTAATCAGAAGCATAACTGTTGAGTTAGGAACTTTTTTTAAGTATTAAAATAGAAGCAAACAAAACTATAAGAAAACACCCTAAGATGAATTAATTATATGTGCTTATTTGTTTTCACAGTTTTTAGAAGGAGACACATGTGGAGCAGAACCCAAGAACCTGAAGGTCAGTCACTTAAAATTTTTCAATGGTCAGCGAAGAGAACTGTCCTATTTTTTTCCTATGAAGTGGTCAGTGAAAATAAACAAAAGAATGATGAATCTCTGTATTAGAATCTACAGTTCAGTTTTGTATATCTGAAGTACATTTGGATACTGAGGCAGTATCTGGAAAGCTGGGGCCAAAACAGTCCCTAAAAAGAGTATAGGCTGCCAGCTCAGCCAGACCTGGTATCATCTTGTCTGTCATTTCCTTGTGGTTTGACTTTCTGCAAATACTTTAATTCCTCTCATTCTTAGTTTCTTCATCTATCAACTGGAGAGAGTAACATGGAGATAGTTGTTGTGAGGATTAAATAAAATAATGTATGTCAAGGGTCCAGCACAAAGCAATCCAATAGAAATATAATGCAAGCTACATGTGTCACTTAAAATTTTCCAGAGCTATGCTAAAGACAGTAAAAAGAAACAAATGAGTGTCATTTTAATTTTATATTTTATTTAACCCAGTGTAACCCAGTTGAAATATTATCATTTTGGGACTTCCCTGGCAGTCCAGTGGTTAAGACTCCATGCTTCCACTTCAGGGGGCACGTGTTCCACATGCCCCACGGCATGGCCAAAAAATAAATTTAAAAATAAAGAAAGAAATATTATCATTTCAACATGCAAGCAACATAAAAAATTATTAGCAATTTATTTTGCACGCTTAAAAGAAAAAAACAACAATTTATTTTACACTCTTTTTATCATGATACGTCTTCAAAATCCAGTGTTTATCTTATACTGACAGCACATCTCAATTCAGACACAAAATTTTCAATGATTATTGTGAAATGTGAAATGTGGTTCTACCAAAGCAATGAAGTTGTCTTTAATGGAAGGATATTTTACACTGTTTCAGTTTTTAAATTAAAGTTAAATAAAATTAAGCAAACTCTGAAATTCAGTATCTCTATGTCTCTTGCCACATTTCTGGCTCCCACTATCCCTGTGAGGCTAGTAGCTAACTGTGATAGATGATTTCATGTGTCAACTTGACTGGCCAGTGGGTGGCCCAGATTCAACACTATTTCTGGGTGTGTCTGTGGGAGTGATTCTGGATGACATTAGCATCTGAATCAGCGCACTCACTAAAGTAGATTGCTCTCACCAGTGTGGGTGGACATCCTCCCATCTGTTGAGGGCCTGAAGAGAACAAAAAGGCAGAGGAAGGAGAAATCTACCTCTTTTTTCCTGCCTTACCGCTGAGCTGGGAAATCTGATATCTTTTCTTGCCCTTAGACTGGGATTTATACCATTGCTTTCCCTGGTTCTCAGGCCTTTGGACTTGGACTGAATTACGCTATGAGCTTTCCTGGGTCTCCAGCTTGCAGATGGCAGATCATAGGACTTCTTAGTCTCCGTAATGGTGTGAGCCAATTCCTCATAATTTCATAATTAATAGGTGAATGAATGAATAAATAACGCAGGTTCTGTTTCTCTAGAGAACCCTGGCTAACACGCTACAATAACGGACCACACACATCTAGCACATTCCCTGCCTATAGCAGCTTCTGGTAAATACTAAGTCATCTTTATCCTGGCTCTGCCACCAGGTGACCTTTATCAAATCGCTGACCTCTCTGGACCTCACTTTCCTTATCTGTAAAATAAGGGTGTTGAACTCCATGATCTTTGAGACCCTGTCTAATCTATAATTTTATATTTGTAAATCCTCCCCCGCATGCCCCATGGGCTCACCCAGTTTCCAGAAAGGAAAGCAGAAACTTCCTGTTTTTCCCTACACTATCAATTCTGTTCTACAGTCTTTTATGGAGCGTCAACTGTGTGCGAAGAACTGAAGACACACAGACAAGTATGGTACTGGCCCTGCCCTCTAGAAGCTGACAGTTGAATGATGTAATCCACTGTAACACATCTAGGACAAGCTCTGTTCAAGCTATAAACAACTGCTGTGGTAACACATCGGACAGTGCAATAATCCCACAGAGCTCACAAAATGATTGTTTTAATTTAGCAAACTAAGTGAAAAATCAGTTAAGCCATGTGTTTGGTATCACCCAACAAAATAACGAATATATTGGATTATCTTCTCTTTTTGAACCTATGCTCTAGGTTTCACTTGGCCGTAGCCTAAATATCTGAAGAGAATACAAATGGTGCTAAAACACATATGTCCTGTCCTGAAATGTGCTTTATTAGGTCTATCTGGTCTAGGAGATGTGTCCTGATCTGCTCCCTGTGGACTCTCCTGTGAACAGCAAGTCTCTCGCCAACATTTGCCAAGCAGATACCAACCTACAAATTGAAAGTCTGCATAAAGCAATTTCAGGCTGAGGCAAAGCATTCAGAGCCCCCTCCACTGGCTTAGCTAGTAGTATCTCTTTCAACTCACCTGGTCTAAATGCTGCCCATGGTCCATAAAATCATAGTCCATTTCAACCTCAGCAACTGAGACCTACGATTCACTTTTCTACTTCGAATTTTTGCAAATTGGAACCCGTGCTGGTTCCATTTGCTAATGGTGGCTACAGCCTTGTCTCTCCAAATTCCTGCACTGATGGACAAAGACGTAGCTATAAATTTCACTGAACCCTGATATATAAAGTTATTTAGTATTTCTTAGGACTCTGAAGCATTTATTTCTGCCCCACATAGAAGCTATTCTTTGCAATGAAACGGGAAGACCTCAAAAGAAAGCATTTGATGATCTAGCTGGTAAAAACATAGAAATGATTAAAACAGAGGCAAAGAATCCACATGTTGCTATTACCTTAATGACTAAAACATGCAACTCATTAATTTAATCTGACAGTGAGCCCTTTTGTGGGTAGACAACTCATATGTAATGTCTTATTCCAGCTGAAGAGACTTGTCCCATGCCAAGCCTGGCTCCCCATTTCTTTTATTACTGAGAAGCCATCGGTACAATCCAAAATGATTAAAGCCATAGAGATTGAATTGCAGACAAAGAACTTCAGATTGGATCAGGGATGGGAAAATAAAACTCCAACCAAGTACAGGGCTCAAGGGACTTATGATCAAAACATTCAAGTTTTTTTTACAAGCTGGAAAATTCAACTTCCTAGTTTATAACGTGAGAAAAAAATAACTGACATAGTCTATTAATACATTAATACTTTTTTTCTGTGAGAGGAGTGCCTCCAGGTTCCCTAAAAAAGGACGCTTAAAATCATAAAAGTCCTCATACACAAAATCATATACAAAATGTCAGAAGTATAAGAAAACTCATGAAACAAAGATTCCTGGGTCCAGTTCTCCTTGTCCAAAGATACTTATTGTATGAACCTGGGGAAATTTTTGAACTTGATTATTGGGATAAAGATTAGTAAAATAGCACCTAAAACATTTAACCACAAAACAAAACAGACCAGAAAAATTAACATCCCACAAAAATTACAGAAAAATAAATGAAAAAAAAAATCTTCAAATCACCTCCATATAACTAACCCATAAAAAAGAAATTTTTCTCATTATAACTATTCCTTTGCACAAAACAAAAATAATTCAAACCTCTGCTATCACTCAAAAAAGGCAAAGAAAGTCTTTTTCTATTGCTAACATTCTGGACCAAATTTTTAAAATCCATCGTAAACCACTTCTCAGTCACCAGACCTAAGTCTCGTTCTTTTTCTTAAGTTATGATTAACGTATTAAAGCAAAGTGTACCCTTAGGCGATCTTAAGTTCCCTACAAAGGAGATTCCTGTTCCTTCTGATATACATCTTCTTTCACACTCCATCCATTTCCATGGGACCCTCTTGATCTAGCTCATAAAACAGATCAGCTGATTGAGGGACACAAGTCTTAGGATACTTTTTGGTGCTTCTTAAAAACAAAAATGTTTCATGTTGAGGTAGATCCTATTTTAACCAATTGGGAAATTTCATTCTGATATTCTGCTGTTAGACAGCCAGTTCTTTCAATTGTCTTTCAATGGAAAGACAATCATGACAAATGCTATGTGAATTTTCCCACTTGACTATAGACAGGTTCTTCTTAAATCAAAATAAGTTTACCTTCAGTAATAAAAATACTCAAAGAAAAACTCTTAAATGGACTGTGTCTAAAGCAACCCACTCTGGCGGTATTGCCTATGAAGACAAGGAGAGTGACTAAATGGTGATGCCACAATAATTCATTTTTTATTTGTATACATGGGGTCTATTTCTGGTTGATATTTCCTCTGGCTTGGCAGAATTGGTATTGATGCCTAAGAGTAATGTTTAAGGCAAAATCTTGGTATATTAGATAAATACTTTCATTTAAATTCCTCTTTGTGACCTGCTGTTTAACAGGTTTACAATGCATTATATCATGCTCCACTATTAGGAATCTTAGTCTGGGGCTAGCAGAAGTAGTTCAGCTAATGAAAATAATAATTTTTTCATGCTGTACTACATAGTAATTTAAAGTATTTTAATTAAACAAACTGTCTCATTAGAGCTCCTTGATGATGCTTTGATATGGTCAGAAATCCCAAGGATGCTATTGGGATGCACTCTATCATATGCACATGCTAAAGAAGGCTACCATATGCCAAACATTTTAGAGCACTCGAATGACCTACTTTAAAAGCGTTTGAAGCCATTTTCTGGTGTAGACCCAGAACAAATTACCCTTGTCTAATAAGTAGCTTCCAATTTGTGTTCCAAAAGGCATCCAAGTTCTCCCACTGGGATTTATTTTTTTAATTCCATTTCTTTCTCCTATCACAGGTTAAGATTATTTGAAAGCACATTTGTTCATAAAGTATCAATACTTGTCCTGTTACTACTTTGCTTTTCACAGGATAGTCTAATAATGAATGTTATAATAAATAATTGACTCTTTTATATCATATTCACTATCAGTTTCCCCCCAGAGATTCTAAACTCCCTCGGACAGTTCTCTAGGAAACAAAAGATTAAGTACAAAAATAAACTAAATTGGTTAAAGTATGCTTGAGATACTCAAGATAAATTAAATGTTGTTACTTTAAGTTGAATATTCAAATGCCTTCAGATAAGCTTAAGGTTTAAACAAATTTTTTAATTCTGTTAATTTTACTGTTGAAAACAGATGAAAAAATAAAATCATGATGTTCTTAACATAAGCAAGAAGCTCACTTGTAAACTTTTTATGTCACGTAAACTACTTGCTTCCTGAGTTTAAATACCTGTTAATTTTAATTTAAATATCAGACAGGGCATCCCTGGTGGTGCAGTGGTTGAGAGTTCGCCTGCCAATGCAGGAGACACGGGTTTGAGCCCTGGTCCAGGAAGATCCCACATGCCGCGGAGCAACTAAGCCCGCGCGCCACAGCTACTGAGCCTGTGCTCTAGAGCCCTCGAGCCACAACTACTGAAGCCCACGTGCCTGGAGCCCACGCTCTGCAACAAGAAAAGCCAACCGCAATTGGAGGCTGGCGCACCGCAACAAAGAGTAGCCCCACTCACCGCAGCTAGAGAGGGCCTGCTCGCAGCAGCAAAGACCCAACGCAGCCAAAAATCAATAAATAAATATATTAAATAAATAAATAAATATCAGACAAACCAGTTGTTGGACATGATAACAAATCACATAATGATCAATGTACTGAATTTTCAATTAGTTCTTTTGGTACTGTATGCTAGAGCAACAGGAAAAGTATAGATTTTGAGATCGCAATTCAAATCCAAATTAACTTGTAAAAGTGACGCAGTTTTATTTACTCAGGCCTGCTAATTATAACACTATTTTTAAAATCTAGTTTGCATAAACCATTTCTTTATTAGTTAGGGTAAGTACTGCTAGCTGCCATAACAGACAGCAAGATCTCAGTGGCTTAACAGAATAAAAGTTTCTTTCATACACTATGTCCAATGTGGTTGTTTCATCTGTGGCTTCAAAATAACCAGGGTCTCAGAGTCCTCTCTTGGATCATATAGTCAGAGGACAGACGTCAGAGAAACTAGGAGTATTGCAGGAGTTTTGAGGGAGGAGAGTCTAAGCCTAGAAGTAATGTACCTCATTTCCACCCACATTTCAGTGGTCAGAACTCAGTTACATGGTCACAACTAAGTACTGGGGAGGCTGGCAAATGTAGGCTGGCTGTCTGCACAGTAAGAAGTGGGTTTTAGTGAACACATAGAAATCTTGTCACAAGTCTCTATAGCCTCGGCAAGAACTTGCTAAAAGGAATATAATCACATCATTGTTCTTATAACAAGAGAGATCATCATTTGGTCTTTAAATTGAATAGTAGATATAAAGCCAATGTAGTAACACTTAACGTACTATTCTAACTAAAAGGTATTAAGTAACCAGTAACCATTTACAGAACATGATGTTTAATCATCATTGTCTCAGGTGCCTCTTCAAAGCACATGGATTCAGTTTTTCCTTGAAGTTCTCTGAATCTCTGAAGTACTTTTCTTCTCACCAGGCTGGAAAAAAATGGCAGACATGGTAACTTTCACTGAACTTTAATCCTGAGAGCTGGAATAAATCCAAATAATATCACCCAAATATTTTTTCCTGGCCTGCGTGACCCAAATCAATATACCACACGAACCAATTTGAAGCTGAAGCTGTGTGTGTGTTAAGCTATGTATTTCTGGGAGCCTGAACCTAGACAAAGCCTCAACAGAACATCCAAATAGTCTCTCAAATGATATTTCATGTGGTTTAAGTTCCTGCCAGAGGTCGGATTTCATGAGTCCTTGTTAATTACCAAGCTTTCCAAACTTTCTGCACTGACCTCTGATGCAAAAGGAAATCCACCCCTTTTTATAACTGGTCTCTGAAGCAAAAATTAAGCAGAAAATTGAGGCAAGGACCCAGGAAATTCAGGCAAATCCTCACAGCTTGATATGTGTCCTTTAAATATCACAACCCCAGAGCAAGACAGCAAATAATTGATAGGCAATGCAGAGAAGAGTAACTGACAGGATTGAAACCCTGCAGGGACTGACCTAGAAAGAGAGAGAAAAGACACTGAGAGAGACTGGTTGCTCCGTCCTAACACAGTCCTGAGAGGTAGATGTTGCTGAGATCTGGCCCTGTCTAATCCCTTGATGGCTTCAAACATATCGCTCAACATTTTTATTTTAGTAACTCTTACTTTTTCAAATGGGGATAGTAAGAAGTGGGTTCAATTTCATCTCTGGGCTGAGGTGCATTCAGAAGGCATCCATCTGATTTGTTTTTTCTCTAGGAGGCAATCCTCCACCAAAGCCTTCAGGGGAGATTCCTATGGGACTGAATGAAAGTTACTTAACCGCATTGGCCTCAGTTTTCTCTTCTGCAAAATGGGAGTTTAAAATACCTTTCTTGTGGGTTTGGATGAGGATAAAATAAATGTTTAAAGTCACCAAACAAAGGGCCTCACAAATAAAAAGAACCCAATGAATGATAGCTATTGTTATTATGAAAAGAAAGTTTATACCAGCTGCCAATGAACTTCTGCATTATCTAATAATCCTTCAAATTGGTAAACTATTATTTGAAGCCTAAAACACTCTGTATTTAATTTAATCTTAATTCCATTCATTTTAGGCTACATTTTAGAGAATTACACAATGTAGTCTATGTAGCTTAAAGTAGTTTCAAGTTTTTTGAAAACTCTGGGGATTCAGGAAAATGGTAAGGTTGAAACAGAAGGTACCACTCAGACCCAAGTTCATCCACACAGAAGCTCAGCAGGAATTTATGGCAAAACAGTTCTTGACTCAGGCCAGCAAGCAAGGCAAATGGGTGGCAGTTGTAAGACCCAACTCACCTCCAAAATCTACATCCACATCTACTAATGAACATCTAGATCACTGAACTCTTCTAAAAGAGCCCAGATTTTTCCATAAGCTCCTTTTCAAAAATACTTCAGACAGTCCCTGTTGATCTATCAGCCACTGCTAATCTATTTCCATTCATGGGCTATCACAGTGACTGGAGTATGTTTTAAGTGGGAAGGAAGCCTTGAAGAACAAACTGATTTTGACTTCTTATTTTGGTTTTCTGTGTCTAGAGACCAAAATAAAACAAAGCAAAGCAAAACATGATTAAAGCCAATTCTTGATCATCTGTGATAATAGAGAGTATGGCATAGCATGAGCAAATCAAATTAACAAATCTCAAAAGCCTACATTAGAAATGAAGACTTAAAAGAAGATTATGTCTAAATATAAGACATCATAGGAACACAAGAAGCTTAAGTTTCACTTAAAAACAAATAGAAAAAAAGAAAATCCATGGTAGGCAACCATGGGTCAAGAGCTATTGACAAGTAACTAAGTCTGCAGAGTTTATTTGCACCTCCTCTGCCCTTCACTGTAAGTAGACTAGTAGATGGGGTAAGGTATCTGAATAGGGCAAGAGGCAAAAAGGAACAGAGACAACTGAGCTGGGAAACCAGACATATTGATCAGTTCTTGAATAATCCATATCTGCAAGGCTATAACATTTTTGGTGAGTAACATAAAAACAGTCTCAGTGCTAAAAGGGGAGAAAAGGTTAAGTAATAGTATGGAAAGCCTTCAGGAAAAAGCTAAAAATATTTCAAAGAAAAAAAAATCTATGTACTAGAAAACAACGTATCTCCATAGCAATTTTGTTAAGTTCTTGGGTAAAAGACAAGATCATCTGTGTTGACCCTGGTTAAAGATGCCATCTGTTGGGCCACTACCATTGAGAGAAGCAAAATAGCACAGCAGTGGACTGGCTAAAGTCTGGGTTCAATCTCAGTTCTGCAACTTTCCAGCTTTGTAACCTTGGCCAAGTTAGTTGCACGACTTCTCTGTGCTGCCTCAGTTCTCTTCTCTATAAAGTGGGGGTGATAATAGAACCACCTCACAATGTTCTGAAAAGGTTTAAGTGAGTAAATATATCTAATATCTAGAACAGTTTTTGACATGTAATAGGTACTATATTTGAGTATTTGCTGCTGTTCTTAACTGTTACAGCCTGCTAAAGATCAAACCTCAAAGGAATAATACTTTTTAAAATAGTGGGATGTACTATTGAATTTTGTTATCGTGTGTTTATTTTTAGACACTTTAGAGAGTGTATTAGATTTCTATTGTTGCTGTAACTGATTTACACAAATTTAGGTGTTTAAACAACATAAATTTTTTATCTTACAGTGCTGGACATCAGAAGTCCAAAATGAGTCTTACTAGGCTAAAATCAAGATGTCGGCAGGGCACTGCCTTTCTGAGGGCTTTAGGGAAAAATCTGTTTTCTTGCCTTTTCAGTTTCTAGAGGCTGCCCACATACCTTGGCTGGTGACCCCCTTCTATTGTCAAAGCCGGCAATGTCCAATCAAGTCTTTCTCACATTAGATCACCCTGACACTGACTCTTCTACCTCCTTCTTCAACATTTCAAGACCTTTGTTATTACATTGAACTCATCCTGATAATCCAGGGTAATCTCCCTATTTTAAACTCAGCTGATTAGCAACCTTAATTTCATCTACAACCCTAATTCTCTTCCCCATATAACAAAACACATTCATAGGTTCTAAGGTTTAGTGTGTAGACATTTGGTGGTGGGGGGGGCATTGTTCCAGCTATGACAGTGAGGAATAACAATCTATCTGAAACACTGGAATGACTTATATAGTCGGCATGGTAAAGTAAGAAGATAAGAGATCTGCATTCAAGCCTGTGTTCGATTATTAACTAGTTTTATGACCTCCATTAATTTTAAGTCACCTGAACTCTGGGCATGTGCAGTAAGAGTGGTGTTGCACTGCCAAAGTCTGCACCCCTACCTAGGTATTCGCTTCAAAAACTGTAATTTGGTAACAAGGAGCACAGAGCAGAGAAGAATGAGATCATTATCTCTAGTGGGAAAACAACTCAAAAATGCTTGAGTGACAGATGATGGCCATAAACTGTCTCTTTTACTTGGGAAAAGTAGCATATCTGCAAGCTTTGGCTGACTGTTAACCTTGAGACAGCCTCTAGTTCCAACTGGCAAACAACAAAGATCTTGCTGGCTTTCTGATCCAGTCTGTTTTGAGTTCTCATGTACTTATCGACATGGTTTTAGCCAGTGGTATGCTGTTGTCTTCAGAAGTTCATCATTGACAGAATCTTGGAACGCAATTCAAGTGTTCCCTGCTCCTCTTCCCAGGCAAGAACAGCTGTGTAATAGCAAATCCATCAGGCTTTGGATGGACCTCCAGAATTGGCCTATCTTTCCAAGCAAATTTGGGCCTTCTTTCTTTCTCCTCTTTGGCTATCTATGACTAAGGGGTGGGTTCAGAGCTGTGTGGTCCAGTAGGGATATTTCGAGCTAATAATATCCATTGTGCTTGGAAACTTACATTTGTATGTACCACAAGAAAGTTCCTGGGTAGAATTTGCTTGTCTGTGTTAAAAACATCAGCAGAGAGAGAGGTTGTGTCTAAAACATGGTGTGGAGCAGCGAGGCAATTAAGAGACTGAGATGAGTGACTTACCTTTATTGTTTAAGGTCTGACCTTAAAAATATGAAGACAGAAACCAAGAAACAAATGTCACATAGTTAATCTTCATTCCCAAGCAAATTAAATCTTCTCCTTTACCTTTCCTTTATCAGAGTGGTTCATTAACAAAAACTTGACAATTAAAGAAAAATTAATGCTTTCTCTAAGTTTGTCATGTGAAATCACTTATTATATCATTTAGATTTGATTTCCTAGGGTGGAAATATTTGGCTGTGCTGACAATGCATCAAGCATATACACACCAGGGCCAGTGGTAGGTCTCTGTGTTTAAATGATTTTAGTAGATGTGGCTTTTGGCCTCCAGAAGCATGAAATCTGTTTTCGGTTGGTTTGTATGCTAATATCCAGCAAATCCTTCTCTTTTCTCCTTGCATTTAGAAACTGTTGATGGAATTTGATTTGATGGCTGGGTCTCTTTCAATGTTGTATATATTTTTACTTGATGATGCAAAAAGTTGATTGATTAATCAGACTGCTTGAATGTTAGACTGAATAACTATTACCATTTTTAATCATTAAGGTTCACTTGTCCAGAAAATCCTTTTTGCTTCAACCCTTATAAATAGAATCATTTAAAAAATATATTGGTTGATCTTGGTTTGTTTTCTTAAAATGGGAGGTATAATTTTTGTTTAGTGTGTTACTGCTATATTAAGGATATTGCAGGGTATGGGAACCAGATTCTAAACATGTTTGGACATTGTACAGCATGGATTGAAGATTGGGATGGATATGTACTAAAGTTAGAACTTGCCACTGTAGCTATTACTTTTTATTAAATGACTGATACTGCATCCTTTTTCCTGAAAGCCAAATGAAGAAGCTAATTCCAGTTAATTTATGGTTTCATTTCACTGAGCTCCACTTAAATGAGATATTACTATAACATGGTCAATTATTATAAATAATGAGATTTGGGGCAAAGTTAACACTTGCAAGCAGGAAGAAAATTAATGTCTTCAAAACTTGAAAGATAAGGCTTCTTAGAACTTACTTTTCTGCATGACACACAGGTCTACCTTTTTCCAGTGAAACCTAATTCCAAGCACCTCTTTTCGTCTCTAAGAACTCTGGCTCTGATTGTGTCTTTGCTTTGGTGACACGTTGGCAGCTTCTTTCTTTTGCTCAGAACTTGTCCCCAAAAATGAGGACCATCCTGATGAGCTCAGTCTCTCTCATCCATCTGTAGGTCAAGTCTCCCTCTCTGAAGAGTTCTTCTGATCCTTATGCCTCCTGCCCAAGGTGGTGGGCTTGACTTTGAAGCAGGACTTAATTTTGCTTCATTTTGAATTTAAAATTTTTCTCAGGTAGTGAAAAGCCACCAAAGAATGGTTTAACGCATAAGGAAAAACAAATTTAGAGGGGCGGGGCATGGGGGAAAGATGGAGTGGGAGACTGGGGTGAGCAGATGTGAGCTATTATATATGGAATGCATAAACAACAAGGTTCTACTGTATAGCACAGGGACTATATTCAATATCCTATGATAAACCATATTGGAAAAGAATATTTAAAAAGTACATATATGTATAACTGAATTCCTTTGCTGTGCAGCAGAAATTAACACAACATTGTAAATCAACTATACTTCAATTTTTAAAAAAAGAAAAAAACAAATTAAGGGAAACGATCCATCTGCTTGTAAATAACAGGTTCTCGTAAATGAGGTAGCTAATTCTACACAATATCAGGCACTCCTTTAGTAAAAGCAAGAGAAATGAAAACATCCTAGGATTTCTTTGTCATGCTTAAAAGTCTCCCCCACTCCGATTGCCTAGTTTTTTAGAAGGGGCATTTGTTCTCTTTTATAATCTGGAAATGCATGTGCCTAATTGAAGTAAGATGTACTCCTTAAGTGATGAAAATAAAAAGTGATCAAAATAGATTTTTGTTATCCTTTGGGCATTGGGAGTTTAAATGCAAACTGCATGGCTTGCAGTGTAGGGAATTAATTATTGGTAATTGAAGTTGTAAGCTTAATTCCCTGCTTGCTTCAATGAAAATGAATCCTTTTATTTAATACTGAAATAAGCACCACTAACCTCATGATCTTAGACAGCACACACATTCAGCTATTGAGCAATAGTGAATGCTAAAAAAAGCTTTATCTTTTATTTATTTTTTTAAAAAAGCTTTATCCTTTAAACACTGAATTGTGATTAAAACAAAACAAAACAAAAACACTGGGAGGTAGACACGTTAGCAGGTAACATAATAGATGGTGTTGGGTATTCTTAATAGATCCTGTTTGTGTTCACCCATTAGAAAACCCATTTTGTAGTCTCTAATAAAAGTCTAAACCATTAAAAAAAATATACATATATACTTTTTGAAAACTTGTCCTCAGTAAAATGTTTTCATTGAAATGTATTGTCATATTGAAGCTGGATGACCATTTAAACTGTTGAGCAAGTAAACTCCCTGCCTGATGTTTCTGCTGTAAGGGGTTATGTTTTTTCTGAGGGAATATTGCAGCCAGACATGATGTGGACTTGGCTTTCTGCCCAGCCTCATCTCTGATCTCTCTCTGTCTCTGTCACCCTCTGTCACTAGGTTCTGGCCATCCAGGAGTGCCTCTGGGAATTTATTTACACTTACTGTTACTTAGGTCTGGTACTGCTTTCCCGGGCTCCCTACATCTGCTCATTGCCTAAGCAAGCATCTTTTACTCCTTTCAGATATCAGCTCAAATACTACACCTGAGATTGGAGGGAGTCTTCCTCTTTCATATCCTTATCGCAGTAAGTCATGTTGTAGTCACTTGTTTCACGCTTGTCCCTTCTGCCAGAGCATAGTTTCAAGAGGGCAGGGACAGGGCCTGCCTTGTTCATAGCTAGAGCTCCAGAAACAAGTTCAGAGCCCTGCACACACTGAGGATCAAGAAACATGTTTGAGGGAAGGAAGGAGAGAATAAAGGAAAAAAGGGAGACAGCTAAATGTTATTTAAGGTCAGCCAGAGAGGTCGTTGGCAAATTTCCCATTTTACAGTCCTGAAGTATCCATAACAGTTATAATACAATTAATGATTTCTTTTTCTCATCTCTATGGGAAATGAATGGAATCAATATTTTCCCAACTTTTTATTTATTATTGTACTACATACTAAGCCCTGAATGACCCTTCCCAGAAGACAATTTATCCATATTTCAATAATTAACATGTAATTGTGTGATAAGTGACACAAGAAAAGCTTCTTGTTCAGAAATCAAACTTGCATGCTATTTAATGTGTTTATTAGAGGAAACTTGGACACTGTATTTCCTTCAAATGAGACAGAATAGTTTGAATTTGCTCAGAAGAACTAACCATTTCTGACCCAAGAGAGGTAATAAGATGGATGCCTCTGTTCCTTAAGTAACCAGCTACAGTGGGCACAAAGTTTAGTCACGGGTTGTGGAAAAAGCCCTATGAGTCGGCTTCAAAGACCAAAATGTGGTTGCTCAGACTGTTCAAACTTTCAAAACTAGTTTTCTCAACAGCAGAGAGCTTAAATGAATACGTACTTGTTCGATCTAAATATTGTTTCACCTTGTCACGGGAAGAGAATAAAGGAGATGGAAGAACCCCTTGATTGGTCTTTATCTCAATAACCTGCGACTTCTGCCTCATTGCTTATTTTAAAAGAAGCACAAGTGACGTAAATGGTTTTCTGGGTGAAGATGGTAGAGTAAACCACACCCCTAATTTCACTTCTCTGCAAAATTCCACTAAAACTAGAGTAAAGAGTTTCTTTAAAAGGCCTAAACCCACATGAACATGAAGACAAGAGAATATAAGAGCAGTGAAACTTTGGAATCTAGAAAGCAGGTTGACAACTGGCAGCACTCTGTACCTCTGTTTGGTTTTTTAGGTGTAAAGGGGAGGCTGAAATAACTAGGTGGCTAAAAAAGGGAGGACTCGGGCTTCCCTGGTAGCACAGTGGTTGACAGTCTGCCTGCTGATGCAGGGGACAGGGGTTCGTGCCCCGGTCCGGGAGGATCCCACATGCCACAGAGCGGCTGGGCCCGTGAGCCATGGCCACTGGGCCTGTGCGTCCGGAGCCTGTGCTCCGCAACGGGAGAGGCCACAACAGTGAGAGGCCCGCGTACCGCAGAAAACAAAACAAAACAAAAGGGGAGGACTCAGTGAAAGCTGTTCCACCAGGCTAGTTCTCTATCTCTGCTCACATTGCACACTGCTATATTTTAATATATATGGCATTTATATTAAATTATACACATATAAAACATATAGTATATAGTTTATTCTCAGAAGTAGGTACAGAAGGCCTCTGGATTATGAGACATTACACATAATTGAAGATATGTTATTATTATCATACCAAACACAGAGAGATACCATGACTGAATGCTGAGTATCAACAATATCTATCTCTTCCCTGACTTGGCTCCCAGAATGCCAGCAGCATGACCATTTCCCTCTAGGCAAGAGAGTGGAAGATTCATTTCTGCTAAACATAACCAACCGAAGAGGAAAGATTTGAAAATACTGACATTAGGAGTTCACCAACGAACAGCCCATTCACATCACCTGACAGTGTCATTCAAAGGAAACAAGCTGCACAAAAGTACTCAGAGAAACCAATTATATTTCAGCCCTTCATTCTTTTTTTTTTCAATCCCAATCTCCCAATTCATCCCACCACCACAACCGTCCCTGCACTGCCACCTTCCCCCATTGGTGGCCATATGTTTATTCTCTACATCTGTGTATCTATTTCTGCCCTGCAAACCAGTTCATCTGTACCATTTTCTAGGTTCCACATATATGCATTAATATACGATTTTTGTTTTTCTCTTTCTGACTTACTTCACTCTGTATGACAGTCTCTAGATCCATCCACGTCTCTACAAATGACCCAATTTCGTTCCTTTTTATGGCTGAGTAATATTCCATTGTATATATGTATCATATCTTCCTTATCCATTCGTCTGTTGATGGGCATTTAGGTTGCTTCCATGACCTGGCTATTGTAAATAGTGCTGTAATGAACATTGGGTGCAGTGTCTTTTTGAATTATGGTTTTCTCTGGGTATATGCCCAGTAGGGGGATTGCTGGGTCATACAGTAATTCTATTTTTAGTTTTTTAAGGAACCTCTATACTGTTCTCCATAGTGGCTGTATCAATTTACATTCCCACCAACAGTGCAAGAGGGTTCCCTTTTCCCCACACCCTCTTCAGCATTTCTTGTTTGTAGATTTTCTGATGATGCCCATTCTAAGCCATGTGAGGTGATACCTCATTGGAGTTTTGATTTGCATTTCTCTAATAATTAGTGATGCTGAGCAGCTTTTCATGTGCTTCTTGGCCATCCGTATGTCTTCTTTGTAGAAATGTCTATTTAGGTCTTCTGCCCATTTTTGGATTGGGTTGTTTGTTTTCATAATATTGAGCTGTATGAGCTGTTTATATATTTTGGAGATTAATCCTTTGTCCCTTGATTCATTTGCAAATATTTTCTCCCATTCTGAGGGTTGTCTTTTCGTCTTGTTTATGGTTTCCTTTGCTGTGCAAAGCTTTGAAGTTTCCTTAGGTCCCATTTGTTTATTTTTGTTCTTATTTCCATTACTCCAGGAGATGGACCAAAAAATATCTTGCTGTGTTTTATGTCAAAGATGGTTCTTCCTATGTTTTCCTCTAAGACTTTTATAGTGTCTGGTCTTAGATTTAGGTCTCTAATCCATTTTGAGTTTATTCCAGTGTATGGTGTTAGGGAGTATTCTACTTTAATTCTTTTACATGTAGCTGTCCAGTTTTCCCAGCACCACTTATTGAAGAGACTGTCTTTTCTCCATTGTATATCCTTGCCTCCTTTGCCGTAGATTAGTTGACCGTAGGTGCATGGGTTTATCTCCAGACTTTCTTTCTTGTTCCATTGATCTATATTTCTGTTTTTGTGCCAGTACCATATTGTCTTGATTACTGTAGCTTTGTAGTATATTCTGAAGCCAGGGAGTCTGATTCCTCCAGCTCCGTTTTTTTCCCTCAAGACTGCTTTGGCTATTCGGGGTCTTTTGTGTCTCCATACAAATTTTCAGATTTTTTGTTCTAGCTCTGTAAAAAGTGCCACTGGTAATTTGATAGGGATTGCATTGAATCTGTAGATTGCTTTGGGTAGTATAGTCATTTTCACAATATTGACTCTTCCAATCCAAGAACATGGTATATCTCTCCATCTGTTGATATCAGCTTTAATTTCTTTCATCAGTGTCTTATAGTTTTCTCCATACAAGTCTTTTGTCTCCCTAGGTAGGATTATTCCTAGATATTTTATTCTTTTTGTTGCAATGGTAAATGGCAGTGTTTCCTTAATTTCTCTTTCAGATTTTCATCAGTAGTGTATAGGAATGCAAGAGATTTCTGTGCATTAATTTTGTATCCTGCAACTTTACCAAATTCATTGATTAGATCTAGTAGTTTTCTGGTGGCATCTTTAGGATTCTCTATGTATAGTATCATGTCATTTGCAAACAGGGACAGTTTTACTTCTTCTTTTCCCATTTGTATTCCTTTTATTTCTTTTTCTTCTCCAATGGCTGTGGCTAGGACTTCCAAAACTATGTGGAATAACAGTGGTGAGAGTGGACATCCTTGTCTTGTTCCTGATCTTCGAGGAAATACTTTCAGTTTTTCACCATTGAGAATGATGTTTGCTGTGGGTTTGTCATATATGGCTTTATTATGTTGAAGTAGGCTCCCTGTATGTGCACTTTCTGGAGAGTTTTTATCATAAATGGGTGTTGAATTTTGTCAAAAGCTTTTTCTGCATCGATTGAGATGATCATATGGCTTTTATTCTTCAATTTGTTAATATGGTGTATCACATTGATTTATTTGCATATGTTGAAGAATCCTAGCATCCCTGGGATAAACCCCACTTGATCATGGTGTATGATCCTTTTAATGTGTTGTTGGATTCTGTTTGCTAGCATTTTGTTGAGGATTTTTGCGTCTATATTCATCAGTGATATTGGTCTGTAATTTTCTTTTTTTTGTAGTATCTTTGTCTGGTTTTGGTATCAAGGTGATGGTGGGGTCATAGAATGAGTTTGGGAGTTTTCCTTCCTCTGCAATGTTTTGGAAGAGTTTGAGAAGGATGGGTGTTAGCTCTTCTCTAAATGTTTGATAGAATTCCCCTGTGAAGCCATCTGGTCCTGGACTTTGGTTTGTTGGAAGATTTTAGATCATAGTTTCAATTTCATTACTTGTGATTGGTCTGTTCATATTTTCTATTTCTTCCTGGTTCAGTCTTGGAAGATTATACCTTTCTAAGAATTTGTTCATTTCTTCCAGGTTGTCCATTTTATTGGCATAGAGTTGCTTGTAGTAGTCTCTTAGGATGCTTTGTATTTCTGCGGTATCTGTTGTAACTTCTCCTTTTTCATTTCTAATTTTATTGATTTGAGTCCTCTTCCTCTTTTTCTTGATCATTCTGGCTAATGGTTTATCAATTTTGCTTATCTTCTCAAAGAACCAGCTTTTAGTTTTATTGATCTTTGCTATTGTTTTCTTTGTTTCTATTTCATTTACTTCTGCTCTGATCTTGATGATTTCTTTCTTCTGCTAACTTTGGACTTTGTTTTTCTTTCTCTAGTTCCTTTAGGTGTAGCGTTAGATTGTTTATTTGAGATGTTTCTTGTTTCTTGAGGTAGGCTTGTATAGCTATAAACTTCCCTCTTAGAACTGCTTTTGCTGCATCCCATAGGTTTTGGATCATCATGTTTTCATTGTCATTTGTCTCTAGGTATTCTTTGATTTCCTCTTTGACTTCTTCAGTGATCTCTTGGTTATTTAGTAATGTATTGTTTAGCCTCCATGTGTTTGTGTTTCTTACATTTTTTCCCTGTAATTGATTTCTAATCTCATAGTACTGTGGTCAGAAAAGATGCTTGATGTGATTTCAGTTTCTTGTATTTACTGTGGCCTGATTTGTGACCCAAGATGTGATCTATCCTGGAGAATGTTCCATGCGCACTTGAGAAGAAAGTGTAACCTGCTGTTTTTGGATGGAATGTCCTATAAATATCAATTAAATCTATCTGGTCTATTGTGTCATTTAAAGATTCTGTTTCCTTACTTATTTTCATTTTGGATGATCTGTCCATTGGTGTAAGTGAGGTGTTAATGTCCCCCACTATTATTGTATTACTGTCGATTTCCTCTTTTATAGCTGTTAGCAGTTATCTTACGTGTTGAGGTGCTCCTATGTTGGGTGCATATATATTTGTAATTGTTATGTCTTCTTCTTGGATTGATCCCTTTATCATTATATAGTGTCCTTCCTTGTCTCTTGTAACAGTCTTTATTTTAAACTCTATTTTATCTGATAGGAGTATTGCTACTCCAGCTTTCTTTTCATTTCCATTTGCATGGAATATCTTTTTCCATCACCTCAATTTCAGTCTGTATGTTTCACTAGGTCTGAAGTGGGTCTCTTGTAGACAGCATATAGATGGGTCTTCTTTTTGTATCCATTCAGCAAGCCTGTGTCTTTTGGTTGGAGCATTTAATCCATTCATGTTTAAGGTGATTATTGATATGTATATTCCTATGACCATTTTCTTAATTGTTTTTGGTTTGTTTTTGTAGGTCCTTTTCTTCTCTTGTGTTCCCCTCTTAGAGAAGTTCCTTTAGCATTTGTTGTAGAGCTGGTTTGGTGGTGCTGAATTCTGTTAGCTTTTGCTTGTCTGTAAAGCTCTTGATTTCTCCATCGATTCCGAATGAGATCCTTGGCAGGTAAATTAATCTTGGTTGTACGTTCTTCCCTTTCATCACTTTAAGTGTATCATGACACTCCCTTCTGGCTGGTAGAGTTTCTGCTGAGAAATCAGCTGTTAACCTTATGGGAGTTCCCTTGTACATTATTTGTCATTTTTCCCTTGCTGCTTTCAGTAATTTTTCTTTGTCTTTAATTTTTGCTAATTTGATTACTATGTGTCTCAGTGTGTTTCTCCTTGGGTTTATCCTGTATGGGACTCACTGCGCAATCTGGACTTGGGTGGCTATTTCCTTTCCCATGTTAGGGAAGTTTTCACCTATAATCTCTTCTAACATTTTCTCGGGGCCTTTCTCTTTTCCTTCTGGGACCCCTATAATGTGAATGTTGTTTCATTTAATGTTGTCCCAGAGGTCTCTTAGGCTGTCTTCATTTCTTTTCATTCTTTTTTCTTTATACTGTTCCACAGCATTGAATTCCACCATTCTGTCTTCCAGGTCACTTATCCGTTCTTCTGCCTCAGTTATTCTGCTATTGATTCCTTCTAGTGTAGTTTTCATTTCAGTTATTGTGTTGTTCAGCTCTGCTTGTTTGTTCTTTAATTCTTCTAGATCTTCGTTATACATTTCTTGCATCTTCTCGATCTTTGCCTCCATTCTTTAGCTGAGGTCCTGGATCATCTTCTCTATCATTATTCTGAATTCTTTTTCTGGAAGGTTGCCAATCTCCACTTCATTTAGTTGTTTTTCTGGGGTTTTATCTTGTTCCTTCAGCTGGTACATAGCCCTCTGCCTTTTCATCTTGTCTATCTTTTTGTGAATGTGGTTTTTGTTCCACAGGGTACAGGATTGTAGTTCTTCTTTCTTCTGCTGTCTGCCCTCTGGTGGATGAGGCTATCTAAGAGGCGTGTGGAAGTTTCCTGATGGGAGGGACTGGTGGTGGATAGAGCTGGCTGTTGCTCTGTTGGCCAGAGCTCAGTCAGCCTTTCATTCTTAATCATGAACATATAAGAGAGGACAACCAGATCCTTGTGGAGGACCTCTCCCATAGAAGACAGAGGCCAAAACCAATGATCAAAAGAAGGTAACTTGGAGAAAACAGAGTCTATATAGAGAGAAGAACACTTCAATGAAACTACTTGTATCTTCTGAGAAATCAGAAGAAAAGATTACTCTTGTGAAAACTTAAAAAAAGAAAAAAAAGCACTACATAAAAGGAAAATTCAGAGAGTAAAAAGAGCTCTTGAAAATTACAAAATAGATGAATTTTTTAAAATTTCAATTGAAGAATTGGTAGATAAAGTTGAAGAAAGATCTGAGAAAGCAGAGCAATAAGACAAAAGCAAAAAGAAAATAGGAGAAAAGATCTAAGAAAGATAAAAGGGGCCTACCTGAGGGTTCAACATCTTAATAATGGATATTTTTTTCCTAGAAAAGAGCAGAGATAAATCTAAGTGGAAAAATCATCAATAAAATAAGTCAACAAAAATTTCTCAGAACTAAAGACATCAGTTGCCAGGTGAAAAGGGCCCACTGAGGGCCCCCTGCCAAAAAAAGTAGACTGGAGTAGATCTATATCAAGGTATATCATTGTGAAATTTCAGAACACTGGGCACCAAGAGATCCTATAAGCTTTCAGAGAGAAAAACAGGTTAAATACAAGGGATCAGGAATCAATATAACTTCAGACAGCTGAATTGCAATAAGACAAGGGAGAAAGACCTTCCAAGATCCTGAGGAAAAGTATTCCTACTGCAATTCTAGATTCAGCCAAACTATCAAATACATATGAGGGGAACAAAGACATTTTCAGGTATGCAAGATTTCAAAAACTTAATTCCTATGTACTTTTTCTCAAGAAGATAGTGAGGATATGCTCCCTCCAAAATAAAAAAGTCAAGAAAGGGGAAGACGTGGTATGCTGAAGAGTTTGTTTCTGCCCTCTAACCTGTCAGTGAGGCTGACCTTTATGCCCTATGGCTGTGTTCAGCCAGAGAGTCGCCAGCAAGAAACCTGGAAGACAGGAGGGCAAAGACAGCTTAGGGCCCTGATGGGATTAAGACACCTACAAGATAACCACAGCACCCATTCTATCACCCATTTCTCATGGGTTGAAAATTAAATTTCTGATATTTTTTACTTTTTTATAGCCATCAAAGAATTTCAACTATATAAAAAAATGTGTTTCTAACATGACACATGGTGGTCCATCTCTATTAGGTTAAAAATCCAGATTTATTGGAACTTTTATAAAAGAGACTTCTGTTTCCCTTACTGCTCCATTCCAAGTATTGAAATTGAAAGTATTTGTACTCAGGTTTCTGAAGCAGACTCTATGAAAAGTGCTATGGGTGCAGCTGTTTAAAAGTCATTTGGAATATATGTACAAATGCTGTGAACCACTGCTGACTTATGGAACTTGTTCAAAGAAGTAGAAGACAATGATTTTAGTGATTTTTTCAGTGCTCGTTGCCAATGCCCATTGATATTAGTCATGGAAGGAATTAAGTCCAACTTAAGATTTTCCTGAAGTGAAAGGGATGTATGTTAAATATTTGATAATCAAAGACAGAAAATAATGGTGTGATTTTCATTTTCTTACAGGTATCAAACTACATATGAACAAACTAAATTTAAAACTCCAAAAAGAGGTAATTTTGACCTAACTAGACAGGTACGAGAATTTATGTTGCGATTGAAACACTTTATAATACAAATCAATAATAATGACTTTACACATTTTTCTAACATGAATCAAAGTGCAGGGGATTCTAATTGTAATCAATGACATTATTTGATTGTAAAGAGAAAAAAACACAAGAAAAATTTGAAGACTGTTTTGTTAATATTGGTAAGTTTAGAGTTGCTTTTCAAATACAATACCCTTTTGAACTCAACATTTAATACTAAGTGACACAAGAGTTAGTGAATGTACTTACCTTGAATTAATTTAGTTTTAAAATTGATATGCTTTTGTTTCAAAGTCAAATCAATTCTTCTAAAAAAGATGAACAAGTTTTATCAACATAGATAAATATTAAAGGGAAATATTTTGGGGGATTTTATATATTTATTGGAAAAATTTTAAGTATGTTGGAACAACTGGGGCATATTAGTCTACTTTTATGAAATATAATATTTCCAATGAAAATTTATTGTCTAAATTGAAATGTGCTGTTAAGCGTAAAATATATACCAGATTACAAGAACTTAGTATAAAATTTTTAAAAAACATCTCATTGTGATTAGGAACCAAGATGGCGGAGAAGGATGTGCTCTCACTCTCTCTTGCAAGAACACCAGAATTACAACTAGCTGCTGGACAATCATCGACAGGAAGACCCTGGAACTCACCAAAAAAGATACCCCACATCCAAAGACAAAGGAGAAGCCACAATGAGATGGTAGGAAGGGCGCAATCACAGTAAAATCAAATCCCATAACTGCTGGGTGGGTGACTCACAGACTGGAGAATACTTATATCACGAAGTCCACCCACTGGAGTGAAGGTTCTGAGCACCACGTCAGGTTCACAACCTGGGGGTACAGGGGAGGAGGAATTCCGAGAGAATCAGACTTTGAAGGCTAGTAGGATTTGATTGCAGGACTTCAACAGGACTGAGGGAAACAGGCTCCACTCTTGGAGGGCACAAAGTAGTGTGGGCATTGGGACCCAGGGGAAGGAGCGGTGACCCCATAGGAGACGGAACCAGACCTACCTGCTGGTGTTGGAGGGTCTCCTGCAGAGGTGGGCAGTGGCTGTGGCTCACCGTGGGGACAAGGACACTGGCAGCAGAACTTCTGGAAAGTAATCCTTGGCATAAGCCCTCCCAGAGTCCACCATTGGCCTCACCAAAGAGCCCAGGTAGGCTCCAGTGTTGGGTTGCCCAGACCAAATAACCAACAGGGAGGGAAGCCAGCCCCACCCATGAACAGTCAAGTGGATTAAAGTTTTACTGAGCTCTGCCCACCAGAGAAACAGCCAGCTCTACCCACCACCAGTCCCTCCCATCAGGAAACTTCCACACGCCTCTTAGCCTCATCCACCAGAAAGCAGACAGCAGAATAAAGAAGAACTACAATCCTGCAGCCTGTGGACAAAAACCACATTCACAGAAAGATAGACAAGATGAAAAGGCAGAGGGCTATGTACTAGCTGAAGGAACAAGATAAAACCCTACAAAAACAACTAAATGAAGCGGAAATTGGCAACCTTCCAGAAAAAGAATTCAGAATAATGATAGCGAAGATGATCCAGGACCTCAGCAAAAGAATGGAGGCAAAGTTCAAGAAGATGCAAGAAATGTTTAACAAAGACCTAGAAGAATTAAAGAACAAACGAACAGAGATGAACAATACAATAACTGAAATGAAAACTACACTAGAAGGAATCAATAGCAGAATAACTGAGGCAGAAGAACGGATAAGTGACCTAGAAGACAGAATGGTGGAATTCAATGCTGTGGAACAGTATAAAGAAAAAAGAATGAAAAGAAATGAAGACAGCCTAAGAGACGTCTGGGAAAACAATAAATGAAACAATATTTGCAATATAGGGGTCCTAGAAGGAGAAGAGACAGAGAAAGGACCCGAGAAAATATTTGAAGAGATTATAGTCATAAACTTCCCTAACATGTGAAGGGAAATAGCCACCCAAGTCCAGATTGCGCAGTGAGTCCCATACAGGATAAACCCAAGGAGAAACACACTGAGACACATAGTAATCAAATTAGCAAAAATTAAAGACAAAGAAAAATTACTGAAAGCAGCAAGGGAAAAATGACAAATAATGTACAAGGGAACTCCCATAAGGTTAACAGCTGATTTCTCAGCAGAAACTCTACCAGCCAGAAGGGAGTGTCATGATATACCTAAAGTGATGAAAGAGAAGAACGTACAACCAAGATTACTCTACCCGGCAAGGATCTCATTCAGATTCGATGGAGAAATCAAAAGCTTTACAGACAAGCAAAAGCTAACAGAATTCAGCACCACCAAACCAGCTCTACAACAAATGCTAAAGGAACTTCTCTAAGTGGGGAACACAAGAGAAGAAAAGGACCTACAAAAACAAACCAAAAACAATTAAGAAAATGGTCATAGGAATATACATATCAATAATCACCTTAAACATGAATGGATTAAATGCTCCAACCAAAAGACACAGGCTTGCTGAATGGATACAAAAAGAAGACCCATCTATATGCTGTCTACAAGAGACCCACTTCAGACCTAGTGAAACATACAGACTGAAATTGAGGTGATGGAAAAAGATATTCCATGCAAATGGAAATGAAAAGAAAGCTGGAGTAGCAATACTCCTATCAGATAAAATAGAGTTTAAAATAAAGACTGTTACAAGAGACAAGGAAGGACACTATATAATGATAAAGGGATCAATCCAAGAAGAAGACATAACAATTACAAATATATATGCACCCAACATAGGAGCACCTCAACACGTAAGATAACTGCTAACAGCTATAAAAGAGGAAATCGACAGTAATACAATAATAGTGGGGGACATTAACACCTCACTTACACCAATGGACAGATCATCCAAAATGAAAATAAGTAAGGAAACAGAATCTTTAAATGACACAATAGACCAGATAGATTTAATTGATATTTATAGGACATTCCATCCAAAAACAGCAGGTTACACTTTCTTCTCAAGTGCGCATGGAACATTCTCCAGGATAGATCACATCTTGGGTCACAAATCAGGCCACAGTAAATACAAGAAACTGAAATCATATCAAGCATCTTTTCTGACCACAGTACTATGAGATTAGAAATCAATTACAGGGAAAAAATGTAAGAAACACAAACACATGGAGGCTAAACAATACATTACTAAATAACCAAGAGATCACTGAAGAAGTCAAAGAGGAAATCAAAGAATACCTAGAGACAAATGACAATGAAAACATGATGATCCAAAACCTATGGGATGCAGCAAAAGCAGTTCTAAGAGGGAAGTTTATAGCTATACAAGCCTACCTCAAGAAACAAGAAACATCTCAAATAAACAATCTAACGCTACACCTAAAGGAACTAGAGAAAGAAAAACAAAGTCCAAAGTTAGCAGAAGAAAGAAATCATCAAGATCAGAGCAGAAGTAAATGAAATAGAAACAAAGAAAACAATAGCAAAGATCAATAAAACTAAAAGCTGGTTCTTTGAGAAGATAAGCAAAATTGATAAACCATTAGCCAGAATGATCAAGAAAAAGAGGAAGAGGACTCAAATCAATAAAATTAGAAATGAAAAAGGAGAAGTTACAACAGATACCGCAGAAATACAAAGCATCCTAAGAGACTACTACAAGCAACTCTATGCCAATAAAATGGACAACCTGGAAGAAATGAACAAATTCTTAGAAAGGTATAATCTTCCAAGACTGAACCAGGAAGAAATAGAAAATATGAACAGACCAATCACAAGTAATGAAATTGAAACTATGATCTAAAATCTTCCAACAAACCAAAGTCCAGGACCAGATGGCTTCACAGGGGAATTCTATCAAACATTTAGAGAAGAGCTAACACCCATCCTTCTCAAACTCTTCCAAAACATTGCAGAGGAAGGAAAACTCCCAAACTCATTCTATGACCCCACCATCACCTTGATACCAAAACCAGACAAAGATACTACAAAAAAAAGAAAATTACAGACCAATATCACTGATGAATATAGACGCAAAAATCCTCAACAAAATGCTAGCAAACAGAATCCAACAACACATTAAAAGGATCATACACCATGATCAAGTGGGGTTTATCCCAGGGATGCTAGGATTCTTCAACATATGCAAATAAATCAATGTGATACACCATATTAACAAATTGAAGAATAAAAGCCATATGATCATCTCAATCGATGCAGAAAAAGCTTTTGACAAAATTCAACACCCATTTATGATAAAAACTCTCCAGAAAGTGCACATACAGGGAGCCTACTTCAACATAATAAAGCCATATATGACAAACCCACAGCAAACATCATTCTCAATGGTGAAAAACTGAAAGTATTTCCTCGAAGATCAGGAACAAGACAAGGATGTCCACTCTCACCACTGTTATTCCACATAGTTTTGGAAGTCCTAGCCACAGCCATTGGAGAAGAAAAAGAAATAAAAGGAATACAAATGGGAAAAGAAGAAGTAAAACTGTCCCTGTTTGCAAATGACATGATACTATACATAGAGAATCCTAAAGATGCCACCAGAAAACTACTAGATCTAATCAATGAATTTGGTAAAGTTGCAGGATACAAAATTAATGCACAGAAATCTCTTGCATTCCTATACACTACTGATGAAAATCTGAAAGAGAAATTAAGGAAACACTGCCATTTACCATTGCAACAAAAAGAATAAAATATCTAGGAATAATCCTACCTAGGGAGACAAAAGACTTGTATGGAGAAAACTATAAGACACTGATGAAAGAAATTAAAGCTGATATCAACAGATGGAGAGATATACCATGTTCTTGGATTGGAAGAGTCAATATTGTGAAAATGACTATACTACCCAAAGCAATCTACAGATTCAATGCAATCCCTATCAAATTACCAGTGGCACTTTTTACAGAGCTAGAACAAAAAATCTGAAAATTTGTATGGAGACACAAAAGACCCCGAATAGCCAAAGCAGTCTTGAGGGAAAAAAACGGAGCTGGAGGAATCAGACTCCCTGGCTTCAGAATATACTACAAAGCTACAGTAATCAAGACAATATGGTACTGGCACAAAAACAGAAATATAGATCAATGGAACAAGAAAGAAAGTCTGGAGATAAACCCATGCACCTACGGTCAACTAATCTACGGCAAAGGAGGCAAGGATATACAATGGAGAAAAGACAGTCTCTTCAATAAGTGGTGCTGGGAAAACTGGACAGCTACATGTAAAAGAATTAAAGTAGAATACTCCCTAACACCATACACTGGAATAAACTCAAAATGGATTAGAGACCTAAATCTAAGACCAGACACTATAAAAGTCTTAGAGGAAAACATAGGAAGAACCATCTTTGACATAAAACACAGCAAGATATTTTTTGGTCCATCTCCTGGAGTAATGGAAATAAGAACAAAAATAAACAAATGGGACCTAAGGAAACTTCAAAGCTTTGCACAGCAAAGGAAACCATAAACAAGACGAAAAGACAACCCTCAGAATGGGAGAAAATATTTGCAAATGAATCAAGGGACAAAGGATTAATCTCCAAAATATATAAACAGCTCATACAGCTCAATATTACGAAAACAAACAACCCAATCCAAAAATGGGCAGAAGACCTAAATAGACATTTCTACAAAGAAGACATACGGATGGCCAAGAAGCACATGAAAAGCTGCTCAGCATCACTAATTATTAGAGAAATGCAAATCAAAACTCCAATGAGGTATCACCTCACACGGCTTAGAATGGGCATCATCAGAAAATCTACAAACAAGAAATGCTGAAGAGGGTGTGGGGAAAAGGGAACCCTCTTGCACTGTTGGTGGGAATGTAAATTGATACAGCCACTATGGAGAACAGTATAGAGGTTCCTTAAAAAACTAAAAATAGAATTACTGTATGACCCAGCAATCCCCCTACTGGGCATATACCCAGAGAAAACCATAATTCAAAAAGACACTGCACCCAATGTTCATTACAGCACTATTTACAATAGCCAGGTCATGGAAGCAACCTAAATGCCCATCAACAGACGAATGGATAAGGAAGATGTGATACATATATACAATGGAATATTACTCAGCCATAAAAAGGAACGAAATTGGGTCATTTGTAGAGATGTGGATGGATCTAGAGACTGTCATACAGAGTGAAGTAAGTCAGAAAGAGAAAAACAAAAATCGTATATTAATGCATATTTGTGGAACATAGAAAAGTGGTACAGATGAACCGGTTTGCAGGGCAAAAATTGAGACACAGATGTAGAGAACAATCGTATGGACACCAAGCGGGGGAAAGCGGCGGGGGGTGGTGGTGGTGGTGGGATTGACATGTATACACTGATGTGTTTAAAATTGATGACTAATAAGGACCTGCTGTGTAAAGAAATAAAATAAAATAAATTTAAACAATTTTTTAAAATCTCAATAATTTTCTCTTTGGAATTCATGTTAAAATGCTAATATTTTGGGTATATTGGGTAAAATATATCATTAAAACTAATTTCACTTTTTTATTTTTTAATGTGATTACTAGAATATTTTAAATAATTTATGAGCTTTGCATTATATTTTTAGTGGACAGCATTTATGTAGATATTAATCCTTTGTTAGTTTTCAACGCTGCAACTATTCTCTCTATCTGTTAACTTTGTTTTTTGTATCCTTCAATGAACAATAAGCCTTAATTCTGATGCAGTTAAATCATCAATTATTCATTCATGATTTGTGCTTTCACGGTTTAATAAACTTGACAAAGATATTATTCTTTTTCTTCTACTGGCTCTGTATTTTTACCTTTCTCACTTAGGGTTTTAATCCATTTAGAGTTCATCTTTGTATAGCGTTAAGTCAGAAGTTCAGCTTTTTCTGCCGGTGAAGAGCCAGTTTTCTTAATATCATATATCACAACAAGGCATCCTTGTCCATTTTTTATGGTACATTTATATCAAATTCCCATAAACACAGATTTATTTCTGAACTCTCCATTCTGTTCCATTGTTCTGTTTCTACTCCAGAACCATACTGTAATGTTTCTTAATAACTAATAATTTGAATCACTCCTCATTCCTATGCTGATATCGGTTATAAACATCCCACCAAATGAGTTTCTATATTCTCCCTTTGCTTTGTCTAGTCAGCTATAGGTTTTGACCATTTAAATATTATTAATACATACTGCCATTGGTACTCCCTTTGACTGCCTTTTCTTTTTTTTTTTTAACATCTTTATTAGCATATAATTGCTTTACAATGGTGTGTTAGTTTCTGCTTTATAACAAAGTGTGACTGCCTTTTCTTTAAGGAGGTTTTTCTCAGTGAGTGTTTTAGAACTGTTAATGAGTAAAAATCTGCCTATCCATTCTAGACAGAGTTATCTGGTCTCATGAGCTGAACACATTGGATAACACTTGAACAACATAACCCAGAACCCAGTAAAATAACCCTCTCAGTATAAGACTTGTATAGGGGCTTGATCAATATGAATGACTGGATCTTTAGGAATATCCTCCAGACTTCACTATTTCAAGTGGTGCAGCTCCCAGCTATTTGAAACTGTGGTTCCAAAGGTCAGTGAAAACAATCTATGACCAATGAGTAAATTCAAAATTATTTCATTCACTGATAGACCATTCTGAGGCATGGAGCAGCTAGGGCTCAGAGTTCCTTATAAAGAATCTTTCATATGCTGGACATTGGAGTTTCAGATATAAATGAAATGCATTTATACATTTATATCTTGCTTCTTTCCCCAGAGAGAACTTAAAGAAAATAAAGTTAATAAAATAACAACCATCCCTTTAAGGAGTTCACTATCTAGCAAGGAAAACATGTCAAAACTATTACCTTAATACAGAGTAGAAGTATTACAATACACATATATCACTAACAAAGTAAGGGATATTTAATACATAAGGGGAAGAGATTACAGTATCACATTTGATCAGAAGATTAAAAAATTAGTCAGTGGGGGCTTCCCTGGTGGTGCAGTGGTTGAGAGTCCACCTGCCGATGCAGGGGACATGGGTTCGTGCCCCGGTCCGGGAGGATCCCACATGCTGCGGAGCGGCTGGGCCCCTGAGCCATGGCCGCTGAGCCGGCGCGTCCGGAGCCTGTGCTCCGCATTGGGAGAGGCCACAACAGTGAGAGGCCCGTGTACCGCAAAAAAAAAAAAAAAAAAAAGATAGTACACTATTCTATATGAAAAGTGACTAAAGAAACCCAGCAACCAAATACGAGTGAACAACTTTATCTGATCTTGTTTTTTAAAAAAGATATAAAAGACATTCTTGAAACAATTGGATTAATTCAGTACGGAATTACTATTAATTTTCTGAGGCATAATAATGGAATTGTGCTATACAGGAGTATATCTTTATTCTTAGGAGTTGCATGGTGAGTGCTTAGCAGGGAATTTCATGATGTCAAATTTACTCTGAAAAAATATAACGCAAATACAGCAAAATGTTAACAGTTATTGACTCCAAGCAGAGGAGGTGTTTCATTTTATAGTTCTTTTAACTTTGATGTATGTGGAATTTTTTTCATAATAAAACTTAGAATAACTTGATTTTCTCCTTTGGGTGATATTAATGTTAGAAAAAAATAAAGAAAGAGTAGGCATTAAGCAAGCAGAGAAGGGGAGCAGGGAGGATGACATCCTAGGCGTATAGGAAAGCTTGCGCGAAGGCACAAAGGTAATATGCTTGTGTATTAAGAGACTAAGGACTTGTCCCTGAGAATGTATAAAATTCAGATCTGAATCACCATGTGGATGATGAGCAAACCTCTACTGAACACCTACTACTGTAACTGTCTTTCACATCACTTAGAGTTCTTTGGCTGCCAGTGATAAAAATCAGTTGAAGTAAAAGCTGAACGGCCAGGACTTAAGAAGAGCTAGAATGAATACAGCTCTGGGATATAGGATCAATAACCAGTGTTCCCAAGGAGAATGGACCGGCTCTAATCCTCTTCCCTTTTTGTGTTTCTCTACTTATGAGCCAATCCTTAGGAGAGAGAATAAGATCTAGACCCAAGCAAGTCCTCTTAACATGGGCACTAAGGGATCAGTCTCTTACTGGGTGGCATTCTTGCTCAGCTAAATTAAATTCTATTGAATTCTATCTTCTATTTTCTGGGCAACCCTTGAAGCCTTCTTCTCTTTTTGCTTGTTAGCCAGAGTTGGCTTGCCACCAAAGAACCACAATACAATTTTGTCTCTTTTTTATTTGTAGTTAGACTCCTGAACATTTCCCCATCATACACTCCATGACACAATTTCTTGTGGTTTATTTTTTGTCTGAATCTTTATGGTAGATATGAAATTAGGAGGTTTAAGTTAAAAACATATTTTTCCCTCTACATTTGAGAAGGTATAGGGGTTAAGGATGGAAAGTACTGCCTAGGGAAAAATAAGTACATTAATGGTAATAATGTAAGATTGAAGATATCACATGGCAAGAAAGAGGTAAAATTAAAATATGAGCGAAGCCTTTGAAGGAGAATGCATGTCTTTTTGAGTGAGAGAATGTTCGAATAGCCAACACTGGGGATATGATATTTGAAGTACAACTTGAGGCACTGGTAGCATTCTCAAAGGCATTTCAGGAAGAAGAAATAGCATAAACCAAAAGCATGGAGCTGGGGAATGGAGGATATGCCCAGGAGGCAGGTTGTGATCATATTAGGAAGAACTTGAATGCCTGGCTAAGGCATCTGCGTTTAATTGTAGGTACAGGAAATCACTTAAGGTGTCTGAATGAGAAAGTTACATGGTTAAAAGCAATGTTTTTAAAGAAAATGAGTTTGTCAGAGTTTTGTAGGACCTTGCTGCTCAAAGTCTGGTCAAGGACCAGCAGCACGATTTCACCTGGGAACCTATGCAGAATCTCAGCCTCCCTTCCCAGAGCCAGCGAATCTAAACCTGTAGAGTAGCAAGAACCCCTCAAGAGATCTACTCGCACATTAAACTTTGAGAAGCCCTGATGTCAAATACAGTGGAAGAGGAAGATTTGACTTGAGACCAGTTGGAAGACTAGGCCAGAGAGAGATGAACAAAGGTGAGAGCAGCAGACACACCAAGACTAATGGGATTGGCCAAAAAGGGAGAAGGCATGATGGCACAGAGCTTTTAGGCTGCCTCACTCATTTTCCTAATAGATTAATCCTCTTACCTTATTCATTAAAGTCATTGTTTCCTTTTAATACATTTTTCTTCTATTTGTTCTTTCTATTCATTAGCAAGCACTGCTTCTCTCTAATTGTTTCATAGGCCATAAAACAAATGAGAAATTTTCTTGAGCCTAGTTTTTAAGGGATGCAGGTTGCAACTACTGCTGTGCCATATGCTGGAATAAGAAAAAAAATCGCATGAAGAGATTAGAAAGGAGAAATAAGACAGAGTGAAAATATCTCCTTTTGTATTTCAGGGTTTTCTTCCCTTCTGTGTTTAATAAGAATCAAACAGGTGTGCATTCAAAGCGTGCAAGTGTGTCTTCATCAGCTTTTAATCATCAGCTTCAAGAAAATTCAGATCTCTCCGAAAGAGGGAAAAATAAACAGCTGAGCAGTGTGACTCATTTACACTTCAAATATACTTTGAATTGGTTCTTCCTCAATTAATCAAATAGCTGGTGTATCCCTAAAGTAGTATAAAGTGACACGCTGTGTGAAATCAATTTTTCTTTCCAAAATCATTAAATCCAGTAGCCTGTGACTACATCCCTGCTAATCCCGGTACCAATCCTTTCATCCTCCATTAACTTTGGCACGCCTAACAGGCTGTCAAGAATAATTTCCCAGGACGTAAATAATTCAGAAATTAAAAATTAATAAATAATAACAGAGAACTACTGGGAGATAGGTTGGGTCAATTAGTGCTTTCTGCATTCTGTTTCTTCGCAGCAGGGGGGGCAGCCACATTCGTTACTTGAATCTCTCCTTCAATTCTGAGGTCTGATTTACAGCTCTTCATTACTGGATCCAGTCAGACACAATTACCTCCATCACTATCTCAGTTCCTAACTTCAAAGAGACGAACATTTTCTTGTCTGCTTTTTTTCTCCTTGCAGCAGGCTCAGCTTGACATCCCTGGAATTTCTTCCACGCAGACTAATTAATAAGTCTTTGACTTATCGTATTCACGTCTCTTCTTTGATGTGCTACCTTAGTCAATCATCCCATTTAATTAGAATTTCAGTGATAACTTTACTTATCTTGTGGCGAGATGGAAATTAAAATAATAGGATTTTAATTCTCTTTTTTATGGGGTTATGACATTTTGGAAGAAAAAGTTTCAACACAAACATGATATTATGTATTCTCTAGGCAGGGGTAGAGGAGCATTCTGCACAACTGTTTTCCTCTTGCTACAAAATAGCACTGCTGTTAAGCAAGCAATAATGGAAATGCACTGGATTTTTCTATAGCATCGTTTCATCAAGTCCTTCACAGAGAAAAAAATTACCTTGATTTGCATAAATAATTGGAACAAGGTACAGGTCATGTTGCCAGTAAAGGCACTGGCTATGTTTTGAAGAAAAAAGTATCTCCAGAAAGTCAAGGCTTTGATATACCAACACTGTTAACTCTTTTTGCCCTTGCCCGTCAATCCATGCTAATTTCCATTTTAGTAAATTCTCTACTAGTTTCTTTAGACTTCTTCCCTAATATACCACAAGGAAATAAAAAGGTTCTCCCAAGAACACAACAGACATTAGCAAAGCACAAGATATAACACTGATGTGCAAAATTGGTTAATAAGGGAATGCAGAAAGCAGCATTTCATTCTAGAAAACAATACTAAGACCAATATTTATTAAGCTTCCACTGTGTATCAGCCTCAGTCTCATGTGTTACGTCTGTTAATTCTTCCAGCATACCGATAATAAAGGATTATTATTCCCATATTACAGATGAGACAGTGTCAGTGAGGTTAACCTGGCCTTCCTAAGGTCACAAAGGTAGCATATGAGGATGAAGAAATACAGAAGGCATAAGAAGAATAACGTTTAAGTCTCTGAGCATAGCATTTAAAGCCCTCCATGATCTGACTTCATACTGCCTGCCAAACTCATGTTCTTTCTATTCTATTACATAAACTCATCCAAAATACATCTCCAGGCACTAACCCAGTGCCAGATCCTAGCATTATACCTTATTAAAACATCATCGATGGTTGCCTTAATGTTTATAGACATTGGCTGAAATTCAGTCATTGTAGTTATAAATAGTAATCTCAATCATCATAAATATATTATTTTAAAATAGCAAGTACAAACAGAAAAGCACATATATATGCAAGTTTTAGCATAAGAAAATAATCTTTTCTCACATTTCCTTTTCTTTTTTTTCCCAGGAGGAAAACGATTAGCTTTTTTGTTTGTGGCTTAAAAAAAAAAGTTACTAACAATAGGAACATCAATGGGAATTAGTCTATCCTTGATCTCTCAATCTTTCCCCTCCACTACGCTCAATAACAATGCCCAGTAAGACAACAAACAGAGGTTATGGTGACCAATAGAAATTTATTTCATTAGTTAGACCTGAAACCACTGCATTAATGCCATTTTGAAGCTAACCTTTCAGGGATTTAATACAGTTGTTCTTTAACAATAGAACTTGGTTCATTTACTGCTTAAGACATGATTATTTAAATTAAAGTTAATTGGTTTCCTTACTCTCCTTTAGGGCTTTAGGCTCAGAACATTTCTATTAGAAAAATCTAATTTGTCTCAAGTTCTTATTTCTAAATTTTAGAGTGGTTAAAATGCTCTCATATTTTAACTCTTTGTAGCAAAAATTATGTCTAAATTACAGCTCAAACTGGCAAAGCAATTAAAGATGCAAGTGACGCAATTAACAAAAGGGCTCAATAGTAGTTCAGAAGACTTGGAGCTACAGTGTAAGTTGAGCAGTCGTCTCTGCCAGGGCTTCTCACAGGTTGAGAAAAGCTTGAGGCTACTTTTCCTGAGGTTCCCAAGTATCAATTTAAAAATGAAGACATGCCAAAGCAAGATTACCAAAACCGTGACATATTTTAAGTGTTTACATTGGACCAATTAATGTTTTAATACACAAAATATGGTGTAACAGAATTAGGCTATTCATAAATAATCACAGTACCAATAAAATGCATAAATTCATGGAGCACTATAGGCTGTGACACCCAGTAATGGGACAAAGTACACAAGTTCTACAATGAAAGTCTTTCAATCCCTTTCCTGTATCTCAATGACTGTAAATATAACCTCATCTCGAAAAAATGTTAAATTCTTAACTTCAAGCTCTCTGGAACAGGAGGTTCGAGTTCAAATGCTCCCTCTCACCATTCCTTGATAAGCTCCAATCTCATACATTCACTCAAAAATTATTTTGAGTGCTTACTACATGCCAGGCACCACTCTAGGCTTTAAAAGTATATCAGTTCAGGGCTTTCCTGGTGGCACAGTGATTGAGAATCCGCCTGCCGATGCAGGCAACACGGGTTCGTGCCCCGGTCCGGGAAGATCCCACGTGCAGCGGAGCGGCTAGGCCCGTGAGCCATGGCTGCTGAGCCTGCGCATCTGGAGCCTGTGCTCTGCAATGGGAGAGGCCACAGCAGTGAAAGGCCCGCGTACTGCAAAAAATAAATTAAAAAAAAATTCTTTTTAAAAGGACGAAACTCCCTACCTCATGGAGCATATTTCTAATGGAGACAGATAACATATAATAAACACAATAAATAATTATATAGTATGTAGAAAATAAATGCAGGAAAAAAATACAGAACAGGGTTGAGGGGATCTATAAGTGCCAATGAACGATAGAAATGTACGATTTATCAATATATAGGATAGTTAGGATAGGCCTCGCCAAAAAGTGACCTTAAGCAAACAAGTGAAGGAAGTAAGTAAGAGTAAGCCATGCAGACATCTGGGGGAAGAGCATTCCAGGCAGAGGAATGGCCAGTGAAACAGAAACACCATGGTGCCTTTGTGCAAATTAGAAAAGGTGTTGCTTCCCCCATTGATCTGAGGAGAAAATTTTAATTAGAATCTTAAAGGATACTGAGAAGGAAATTAACAAATTCAACACCCCTTCCTGACATGGCAAAAAAATTAAATAGATTAAGAAATAATAATCAATGGCTATCTCCTTAACACAACTTAGCAGGGAAACACTGGATGCTTTCCTGCTAAAGTCAGGAGTATGCAAAAAAAAGTCCATTATCTGCACTACTATTAAATGTTGTGTTTGAAGTATCAGCCAATAGAATTGGACAAGAGGTATAAGAATTAGAAAGGAAGAGGTAATATACCTGGATAATATACCTGGACACCCCTCTAAAATAAATTAAAAAGTTAAATACCAATAACAAGTAAGGTAGTAGAATATAAATTAATAAACAAAAATTCATAGACTTCCATAAAAAGAAAACAGTTAAATGGACTAATGGAAAAGAGAATGCCATTTATATTAGCAGCAAAACAGATAAAATACCTAAAAATAGACTTAATTAAAAGAATGCAGAAAAACTATATCAATAAAGCTTTAAAAATAAAGAAGAATAAATAGAAAGACATTCCATGTTCTTGGATAGGATGACTCAACATCATAAAGAGGTCAATTCTCCCCAAGTTAACAGATAAATTCAATGTAATAAAAATGTCAACAAGTTTTTGTCTGGAGCTAAACAAGTTGATTCTAAAATGTGTATGTGAGTAGATATGCAAGGCCAAAAATTATTTTAATTTTTCATATAAAATATCCTGAAATCAATAAAAAGCAATCAACCACATGAGATGACAAGACAACAAAAACCAAGAGAAATATCACACAATAGAAAGCCATGCTTGGGGGATTCAGAGAATGGAGTTATCAGTCACAAAACATTAAAATAATTCTGCTAAATATACTCAGGTACTCAAGGAAAGAAAAATCAAGGTTAAAAATTTCTGCATAGGGGCTTCCCTGGTGGCGCAGTGGTTGAGAGTCCGCCTGCCGATGCAGGGGACACGGGTTCATGCCCCGGTCCAGGAAGATCCCACATGCCGCGAAGCGGCTGGGCCCGTGACCCATGGCCGCTGAGGCTGCGCGTCCAACGGGAGAGCCTGTGCTCCGCAACGGGAGAGGCCACAACAGTGAGAGGCCCGCGTACCAAAAAAAAAAAAAAAAAAAAAATTCTGCATAGAATGAGAAATATAAAAAGAGAAATAAATGGAAAGCTTAGAACTGAAATCAAAAGCCCACTGGAGTTATACTGAAAAGAGAATTAATGAACTGGAAGACAGGTGAAAAGAAAACAGAACAAAGCATGGAAAAGCAAAAGGATAGTAAATATTAAAGAGTGTAGGAATCTGTGGTATCTTTAAAATATAATCCTAAAATCATTGACACTCTATCCATCAAGGATATATGTCCACTGCCTTTGAATCTGGGGGGCTCGTAACAGCTTTGACCAATAGAATATGGTGGAAATAAAGCTATGTAACTTCCAAGGCTAGATCATAAAAGGCCATGTAGCTTCTACCGGTTCTCTTAGACTGCTTGCTTTCTAGATGCTCCCTCTCAAGATACTCCCTCTCAGCTGCCATGTGTGAGAAGTCCAAGCCCCATGGAGAGGCCATGTAGAGGTGCTCTGATTGACAGTCTCAGGCTGAGACTGGCCTTTGAGGTATCCCAACCCAGGAATTAACTAAAAAAGTGTTCAGATGATTCCAGCCTCCAGCTGTTCAACTCACCCCCAGTTGAAGCACCCCCAGTTATCCCGTAGCAAGGACAAACCATTCCCACTATGCCATGAAGAAATTCCTGACCCATGTAATCCATAAGCATAATAAAATGGTGTTACTTTATGCCACTTAGTTTGAGGTGGTTTGTTACAACAGCAACTGATAACCAGAAGAGGGGCCTAGAAATACAGCGATAAGAATACAGTATATAACTGGATATATTTAGTAAGTGTACCCAAAATTTATAAACAAAGAGCTAAAAGGAGAAAGATTAATCAAAACAAGTGAGGTTCTTTGAAATGTTTACTAAGATTGCCACATCTCTGGCAAGTCTGATCAAGAAAAAATGCAAACACAGATAGAAAGAGAAGAAAAGTCATGTTATAGAACTGGGTTATGTAGAACAAGGGAAAACTGTGACAGTGAGACTATTGTTTTTATCTATTGGGGTGGAGGTGGGCACAGAAAGGTAGGTAAAGTACACTAAGTACACTACAGTGTGCTAAGGGCTCCCATCTTCTGTTATACTCAGCTGCCCAGCAAAGTCTCTCCAGAAATAGTGAGAATGTATTCCAAATAAATGCATTCTTTTGTTCATTCATTCAAAAACCACATTTGGCTCTCAATCCCAGCCTCCACCTCAATACCTGGTACAGAGACAAAAGGAATTCCAGGGGACAGAAAGTAAAGAACTGGGAAGGAGAGAAGGAACTATGTCAAGGTCAGGGGAGAAGCAGCTATGTGAGAGTCAGCAAAGGGAGGGATATATAACCAGAGCCTTCCATCTGGTGTGGTGACAAAGATGGAAGTGATGTGAGGCAAGATGGAATTAAAGGCCTCACAGTCTGAGGCAGATCTCTGTATGGACAGGGCATTTGCCCTCAGTCACTTGCCTGCTTTCTCACCTCTATAATTGGACTGGAAAACATGAAAGGGAACTTGAGTGGACACTGGGATACTCTACTCAAATCTTCTCTTCTGGGCCAAGGATATTAGCTGGGTCACTGGACATTGCTCTCAGCTTCAGGAAACGGCGTCACCCTTGGTCAGGGAGCAGCCAGACCAAAGACTGCCTGATGTGGGTTGCAAAGGCCCAGCTTCCTTGCCAGTTTGGGACAACTATGAAGAGCCATCCCAATTCCAGAGCTCCCCGTTGGAACAGCTGAGGCCTCAGTTGTAACAACACTGTGGGTCTCCTGATCCTCCCTTACTCACTCCCTTACAGGTGTATTTTTTAAGAGCACTCCCCAGTACACCAACATATAACTCTCTCAGTATGTTTCCAGGGAGCTGAATCTAAGATTAAAAATGTAAAGACCGTTTTTAGCGGTCTTCCTTAGAGCCCAGGGAAAGTGTTTACTTTTTTGGATGTCATGAACCGCTTTGACCATATAATGAAAACTAAGGATCCTCTTCTCAGAAAAATACACAGAAGCACTTAATGTAAACTTTCACATGCTATTTTAGAGAGGTCTTTTTTTTTTCTTCCTCCTCATCTTTAAGGCCCTGTTAAAGCTTTACCACCCATGTGAAGCCTCAAGAAACTCTTTGTACATAATCATAAGATTAACCACCATTTATTGAGCACTCACTCTCTACAAGAGGTGTCCGCAACCGGCCGTGGACCAGTACCGGTCAGCGGCCTGCTAGGAACCGGGCGCACAGCAGGAGGTGAAGAGCGGGCAAGCAAGCAAAGCTTCACTTGCGGCTCCTCACCGCTCGCATTACCGCCTGAACCATCCCCCGTATCCCCTCCCGCCCCCCCCCAAAAAAACTGTCTTCCACGAAACCGGTCCCTGGTGCCAAAAGTGTTGGGGACCACTGCTCTACAAGACACCGTGCTGAGTGCTTTAACTTCATGATGCTTTTGATCACGACATAACTCTGCAAGGTTACTAGTAGCTTCCTGTTCGAGATGTAAGGACTCACCCAACGTAACACAGCTAATAATTAGCAGATATTGGATTAAAATCCTAATGTGTAAAATTTGTGCTCTGAATGAAGGACAAGAAAAAAGAAGGCTGGTTAAGGACAGTAACTCCTCAAAGGTCACCTAGTGAGTGATAAGTGTCAGCATTGGGCTTTAAACTCAGGCCTAACCCCAAAGGTGGCGCTCTTTAAGTCAAATATGTCTTAGCGCCCTTGAGAACGGAAAAAGCCTGGTTTTGTCCCACCTCCGCCCTTCGTAGATCCTTTGTCATTTGTATTTGTTTCTACAGCGACTCCCGAAAGACCTTCGTGTGGCGCTGTTGCGGAAGGCTGGGCGCATCCCAACCCAAGAAGGGCAGCACGTCGCTTGACGTACAACGCGGCCGTGCTATGAATCCCCGCCCACCGAGGGGAGCTGCGTGGCTTCCGTACAGCATGGTGGCGTTCTCACCGCCACGCCTCTTCCTATGACGTACTTCCTATCATGCGCAGTCATATTTGACCCTTGAACTCGCGAGTGCTTTCTTCTTCCTCTTCCGGGGACGGTACCTAGAGGTATGGTTGCTTTTTCTTTGTCTTTATTGCTACTGCGTTTACAATCGGCAGCCATCCGGGGAGTTGCAGGAGACGGGGTCTCTCAGGCACAGTCTTTTGAGCTGGCGTGGGGGTAAGGGCTTAGGAGGAAGGTTGGTAGTGAGCAGTTCCCCGGACTTTAGCTTCAGACACCTCTCGATCCCGACCTCCGCTCCGCAGCAGTGAGTGGCAGGAGCTCACCACCCCTGGCTTTGCCGCCTTTGCAGTCCGACGTTCGGTGACAAATGAGTTGTGAGTTCCGGCTGGTGGAGACTGCGAAGTCGCCGGACGTTCTTATATCTTACCGTCATGCTTTAACCCCGCGCCTGTAGCTGTTCTTCAGGCTCTGGGAGGGTCGACGACCGGCATGTTCGGGTCATTTCAAAATGTGTTCTAAGACCAATAGCAAGTAAGATAAAAATTTTTAATTGGGAGTTTTCTGTCTTGGTTTTGGAGAGGCAAACGGCTGATTGGGTCACTCGCACCGGCCTTCCGTGCGGGTTTTGGTGTCTGACAGTTCCAGCGTAATGATAGTAAGGAGATTGCAACACCAGATGCAGGCTGTTGCCTTTTAAGTAACATGCTGTGACGAAATGCTTACAAAATTTGGGAAAAATTAGGTTGATTCAAGTCTTGCCTATGTTTTATGGTATTTTGGGTAGTTCACTGAAAAAAGAAGAAAAACCAGTTTGATGCCATAATCCAGAAACACTTGATCCAGTACCAAAATTAGTATTAAATGGCACCTAACTTTTCCCGGATGCTGCTTTGGGGGCAAAACACTGAACCCTGCGCAGCCACTAGGTTGGGGCAGAATGCCTGCTGTCGTTTAATCCTAATGACAGTTGTGTGAAATAGTCAAAAATTATATTTTACAGATAAGCAAGCTGGCCTATGGAGCTTTATAGTCTCAGTAAATGGTATAGCTAAGGATTCAACTTACATGTAGGTGTGCTCGTGTACTCTTCCTTTAAGACCAGCATTTCTCAAACTTGCCTGTTGGTAGCACTTTTCTGGATACTACTACACACAGAATCAGACTCTTTGAGAGAAAAGCCGGGTAATCAAAATTTTAACCAAGTGCCACGTTTGATTACCGTCAGGAAAACAAACATCGCCCCTTAGCATTCTTCCCAATCACCCTTAAATATAAGTATAGCTGTCCCTCAGTATCCTGGGGGATTGTTGCAGGATCCCCGAGGATACCAAAATCGCTGATGCTCAAGTCACTTGTGTAAAATCCTCCCATATACTTTAAATCATCTCTAGATTTCTTATAACACGTAATACAATGTAAATGACTATGTAAATAGTTGTGGGCATGCAGCAAATTCGAGTTTTGCTTTTTGGAACTTTGTGAAGTTTTTTTTCCCTGAGTATTGATCCGCGGTTCGTTGAATCTGCGGATGCAGAACCTGCGGGTACAAAGGGTCACAGTAGTTTATTTATTTATTTTCGTATACAAATGTGTTTATTTTAGGGCAATTTAATTGCCACTGCACAGTAGAACCTCAGGGAAAAGAGGATCTCCAAGTTCCCCTTTGTTTTGCAGGGTCGGGGAGAAATGGTCAGTAATCTTAAATAACCATCATATTCAGGATGGATCAGTCTGCACTGGGTCCAGCCCTAGGTCCCAAAGACCAAGAGGATGCTAAGGGACTTCCTGGGGCATAAAGGATCAATGTTCCCTGTTCCTTCACCTGCTTAAATCACTGGCTTTGGCTCCCCTCCTCTAGGAAGCCCCCTGATTAAGCCAACCCAGGCAGCTAAAGCATCTTCTTTCTCCCTCCACCTCAGCTCTGGGCTGAGAGATTCTACTCTCCGGTTCATCCTCATGTAAATCATCTCCTGTAGTTTTAAAATAATGGAATCCTTTTCATAAGATACCTTAAGATAAGGATATTATATGTAAGAACGTACATAGGTAATGTGTAAACGCTGATGCTGTTTTGTTTTAAGGTTTGAATTTTTCTACAATGCAGTTTTATTTCATCTTGATTTAGGCATTCAGGATGGTTCAGCGTTTGACGTACCGTCGTAGGCTGTCCTACAATACAGCCTCTAACAAAACCAGACTGTAAGTATTTCCAAAATTCATATACGTATTGTCATTTATTCTGCAAAATGTTAAGCTATTGTCTATTCTCTCACTTTCTAGGTCCCGAACCCCTGGTAATAGAATTGTTTATCTTTATACCAAGAAAGTTGGGAAAGCACCAAAATCCGCATGTGGCGTGTGCCCAGGCCGACTTCGAGGAGTAAGTGATCCTTTTGCTGTGAATAACATAAGAAGGGTTGAGCATTAATTCCTTTGGTGAGTGAGTGAAGGAGAGGTCGCCACTAGGAGGGTTGAGAATTACTAAGCCTTCATGATCCATATCTGTGAAGAACGTAGACTTTCTTTTAAAGCCTATATGGCAAATACAGTGAAATGCCTTTCAGGTAGATCAGTATACCATTTCCCTTTGTAACCTAGATTAATGTTTATACTTAATACTTATCAGAAATCTAGGACAATTTCTGTTTCTGTTAAAGTATCACAAAATAATCTCAGCGTTTTCTTTATGCAGGTTCGTGCTGTGAGACCTAAAGTTCTTATGAGGTTGTCTAAAACGAAAAAACATGTTAGCCGGGCCTATGGTGGTTCCATGTGTGCTAAATGTGTCCGTGACAGGTAAATAACTATGAAATCACATGGACTATCTTAAGTGTGTCTGTGTCTGTTGCACTGCATGCTAATCATTATTAGAAGACTGGTGAAAAAATAACAAAAGTTGCATATTGTATCAGTAGAATCCTCCTTGACTAGGGATAATCGATGCTGAAGAAACTAATAAATGATATTAGCTCCTATTCAGTTATGATGTTGGGACATCTTTATGCTAGATGTAGAAATTAAAAGGTTGGTTGAGGCAGGCATGTAAGAAAGTCTCAGGTTGATGGAGAGTGGAAGGTCCTAAAAGTGTAGGAACAAAATCGCCATACGTAGTTCTAGTGTGGCTGGAGCAGAATGTTTTGGGAGATGATAGACAGGAAAGGTAGAAACATCACAGGTAATGAAGGGCCTCATAGGATAGATTTTTTGGCTTGATTCTTTAAAATGTGGTAATTGATGGGGTTTGAGCAGGGCAGGGAAACCTTTGGTGTGCCAGAGACTAAATGTGCAGCAGGATGGATAGTGAAGTCATTCTTTCAACAAAGGGTGAGTGCTTGGAACAGTTTCTCTACTTTGTCAAGGCTGAGGAAATGGCACCTACATGAAGACCGAAGGCTGGATTGGGGGTGAATGGGGTTATTGGGAGATGACTGGGTCTTGTGGATGTGCAAAAGGATTGGTAGTGGCATAGATGGGAATAGAAGCAGGGATTTATGGTGATAATATTTGCTCAGCATTTTTATGATAAGCTCTGCCAAAAGTCCATCTGGGAGGTAATTTTTATTTATTTTTTGGTGGAGAAACCAAGGTTTGTTGCTTAAAGTTATGTAGCTGGTAAGAGGATTCCTTCCAGGTTTTACTGAGGCTCTTGCTCTTAATTAACCCTACTGGCTACATTAAGTTTTCTCCAGAGACCTAAGTGGAAAGATTTGAGAGGTGATTGGTCTTTATAAGAGAAGAAGTTGGTTCAGAGGAGTGGTTTGCCTTCAGTTTATTCAGCTTTTGTTCTACAAAGTGCTCTGGCTAAGTCTCTACACCAAATCTGACATCAAACTTTGCAAGTTCATTCTACCTTTCAGGAGTTAATTTGTAAGGGGAGGTTAGGCATGTTACATTAATACAAATACAAGCTAAATATAACTTCCATGAAATATAGGAGAACTTAGAACTGTGGTTGAAGTTTGGAGGAGAAATGACTTTAAAGTAGCCGAGAATCTGGGAGTGGTATTCGAGGTGGAACCTGAGTGACGGGTAAGTTTTAGACAAGAGGTCGAGCGGGCATTGCAGGCAGGGAATGAACATAGTTTGATCTGGCACATTGAGGGTATAAAAGGAATGGAAATGAGATTGGAAGGGTAAAGTTGGAGATGAATGAGTCATGAGTTGCAAGCTAGAGGAGTTTGGCTTCTTACCAGTCTTTGGTTCCCAGACTTTGCTAAACATAACTACATGAGCACATTTGTTAAAAAAGAAAATTCTCAGACCCTAGCTTCTGGAGATTTGGGTGTAGATCTATAAGGTAGCCTAAAGGATAGCATTTGCTGTGATACTGAGGGAGTCTGTGTAGTCTTTGCTCTGGATAAGAGTGACATCAGCTCTATTTCTGTAATGTGGTTATATCCAGGACATTTTGAAGGAGTCAGAAATCCCAGGCTTTTGAGGGTATTATTAGATAACCAGGGGTACCAGAAGGACACCTTAAGCGGAAGGGTCTGTCCATAGAATTTTTTCAGCTCTTAAGTTCTAAATATGTACTTGTGTAGGTTTCGTTTCCTTTTCTGGGTATCTTACCTGATTGCTTTACTCGGTTCTTTTATGACACTTTTCTTTCTTGTGTTAAATTGATTTTTTTAAAACTGTATTTAACATTTTCTTTTCTAGGATCAAGCGCGCTTTCCTCATTGAGGAGCAGAAAATCGTTGTGAAAGTGTTGAAAGCACAAGCACAGAGTCAGAAAGCTAAATAAAAAAATGAAACTTCTTTGAGTAATAAAAAAATCAAAAAGCCTTGTTCTGTTATTTCTATTGTGGTTTGTTAGTGTACACGTTTGGTTTCTGTAGTAACTAGAGGGCCCCCCAACACACACACACACACACACAATTTTTAGTTGATTACTTTTTCTAAAAGTAATTGGAGGTCAGTGATGGCTAAATTTTTTTGATGGTAGCTCTAGACAACATTAAAATATGGACCGTAATATATTTTCTCTTAGGAACTATGTTATGTGTTCCTGTTAACTCTTAATAATGCAAAAGTATCTAAAGATTTTAATAATAGCTCCTTACAGTGCTTAGACTGTATCAAGCAGCCCTCCCAAGTATTCTACATAAGGTCTTCTGAATTGTCTTCCAGGATGATTTCTTCAGGCCATGTCAAGCTTATTTCCCATCTCAAGGGAAAGTAGAGAGCAGGTGGTTTTCACAAGCCAAGAATCTGGAAGCTGAAAGAGTATCTGAATTCTGTAAAATTCGATCCTCCTCCATTTAGGCATTTACTACTGCTGGCATGATGAGACTTAAATGTCATATGCAGAGGAGTGTTTCCTTGATTAGAAGAAAATTACGCTTTTCTGAAGGGAAAAGGCAGAAATCTTTCTGGCCTCTTAAAACCTTCATTGTACCACAGCCAGCTAACTTGTTCTTGGTAGAAAAAATTTTTAATTAACATTTTTGCGGAAGAGGAAAGGCAGCATAACTAAGTGGCTGGGTGGCCCTTGAACTCAGGGCACTTAAAAATTTATTAATGTTGGTACTTAACGGCATCTCCATAGCACTTAACATCTTAATCTAGTCCTCCCGACAACCCTTTCGAACCTATTTCTGTTTGACACGCGAGGGCATTGAGGTGCTCAGGTTGTATGTGTTACCAGAGCCATTGTGTTGGTAGGATTTTTACAAGTGGTGTGTTTAGTGTTTTGAGACTGGGCACGCCTAATAAACACTTTGGCACAAGAAACGATTGATAGCCGAAGCCCTTTATTGTCAAAGTTCAGTCTCAAGACATCCATCAGGCTTCCCTGAACACCTGCAGATCCCAAGAATTGTTAAGCAACCAGGATAATATGATTATCTTATGTGATGTTTAATCACTTAAAATTTTTAATGGGGATGCAATTGAAAAGCATTGGATTAGGAGGTAGATTAAACATTTCTCTGTGACCTAGGTTGATGTATACTGCATGGACGTGTTTTGTGATCCTGTAGTATTGTGTTTGATACAAGGACTTAAAAGTTGGTACTTTTAAAATAACACAGAAACAATATGCCTTATTTAAATTCAATTACTTTATTGGCTTGTAACCTAATTCTACATTTTGAAAATCTTGAGTTGAATATTTTAATAACAGCTGTGGAGGGGAAAGCCTCCACTTGCCAGCCCAGCATGAGCTCTTCCCTGTCAGGACTCTTCTCTCCCTACTTCGTGAAGTTCGTGGAACAACTTGACTGAACACAGATGAACTGAGGACTATCAAGTTTTTGGAAAATAAGTGGGTTAACTTAGAAATTTGAGAAAGCTAAAGCATTAAAGTTTCGTAAGTTTAAAAGGATTCTTCATAATGTTAGATGGTTTAACCTTTTCTAAATTTGAAATGTCACTTGTCTTAAAAAAACTACAGACAATTGGGAAAGTAGGGGAAAATAGGATGAAATCACCTTCAGTTTCAGTATGCAGACAATCATTTTTAGCAGTTTCATGTCTTTCCTCCCATTTTGTTTTCTAGGCATAAGGAAGACATTTTATTTCTTATTTTTTTAAATTTATTTATTCTTTTTTTTGGCCGTGCCGCGCAGTTTATGGGAGTTTAGTTCCCTGACCAGGGATAGATAGAACCCGGGGCCCCAGCAGAGAGAGTACCGAGTCCTAACCACTGGACCACCAGGGAATTGCCAAGATAGACATTTTAAGTAAAAATTGTAAGCATACTGTATGTGTAAAAATTCAACCCTTCCCCCCCCAACCCCTGTGAGCGTATTTTGAAAAATTAGTTTTACATATGTCATCAAATCTATGTGCCATAATTTAAATAGTCCCTTTCTTTTGAATATTTGGGCTATATCCAATTTTTCTCTATTTTAACACTTGTGAGCATTCTTATACAGCTGATTATTTCATTTATGCTGATTGTTTTTTTAAATTCATAAGCTGGTACTGAAGTACAGTACAATAGTCAAGTTTAATTATTGGGGTTACAATGATGTTTCCTAAGAGTCTTAGCTCAGGTTGCTGTAACAAATTACCATACACTGGGTGATTTAAACATCAGACGTTTTTTTCTCACATTTCTGGAGACTGGGAAGTCCAAAATCAAGGTGTTGGCAGATTGTTCTTGGTGAGGGTCCCCCACCCTTCCTGGTCTGCAGATGGCTGCCTTCTGCAAGCTCTCTTTTGTCTTTCTCTTTTTTTAAAAATGAATTTATTTATTTATTTGTTGGTTTGCTTTTGGCTGCATTGGGTCTTCGTTGCTGACGCGGGCTTTCTCTAGTGGCAAGCGAGGGCGACTCTTCGTTGCGGTGCGTGGGCTTCTCACTGCAGTGGCTTCTCGTTGCGGGAGCACGGGCTCTAGGCACGTGGGCTTCAGTAGTTGTGGCACGCGGGCTCAGTAGTTGTGGCTCACGGGCTCTAGAGCGCAGGCTCAGTAATTGTGGCACACGGGCTGAGTTGCTCCGCAGCATGTGGGATCTTCCTGGACCAGGGCTCAAACCTGTGTCCCCTGCACTGGCAGGTGGATACTTAACCACTGCGCCACCAGGCAAGTCCCTCTTTTGTCTCTTCTTACAAGGGCACTAATGCCATGATGAGGGCTCCTTCCTCCTAATTACCTCCCCAAAGCCCCCACCTCCTAGTATCATCACACTGAGGACTCAAGTGTCAACTTACAAACTTGTGGGGAGCACAGACATGCAGTCCATAAGACAGGATATGAAATGTGACTGATTGGTGACCATTTCTTCATCTATCTTAGTTTAGCCACTAAGTTTTTGACCACAGACCACACTTCTTCATGCTCTCTTTGCTAAGGCCTCTCCTCTTCACCTCACCCTCTCACACTGCCCCATCCAGTTCTTCCTCCCACTCCACCACTCCCAGGAGTGCAGACTTTGTCTTGTGATGTGTAGACACAGAAGAGCAAAGATTGGTGGGAACATAGTACCAACTCTGTCCAAATGACCAAAATGGATTCTGCACTGTTCTGGGTTTTGATTCTATAAAAAAAAATAATAAAGCTTTTATTGAATCCAGTTCTGTGTGTGTGACTTAAAGTATTCTTGACAGGTTCCTAAAAAGACATGTGAATGTAGTCAGTGGTTTCTTTTTAAAGTCTAGTATTTCTCCTTCCACTGAATTGCTTATAAATTCTATTAGAAGGACTGGGGGGAAGGGGAGTTCTTTCACCCTTAAAAGCAGAAAATCTCCATATGTTTAAATAAGTAAATCAAGTTTATTTTCAGCAGTGTAATAGTATACCTACAATTTTTACCCTAATGACTTGGAGCTTGGGCTCCCAGAGTTTTGATAGTCAGGGCTATGTCTAGCTTTAACTGTAAACTATCTTATCACACCAACTAAAACCAAAACCATATACAATTCTTGTGGAGTAAGATTGTGAAGCACGGCTGAAGATTATGATTTTTTCTCTGAGTTAGATTACTTATTGCTGGTAAGAGTCCTATAATTATTATATATAACCAATAGAATCCGTGGTGTGTGGATCCAGCTCATCCTGGCTGTGAGAGTCAACTGTGTTCCATGATGTCAGTTTGGTACCTTGAAATTGGCATGGTATGAGTATTTATTCCTGGGAAATCAGTGAATGCTACAAAATCCTTTCTCTGCCTGCCCACCCACCCAGGGAGCTTGATGTTTAACATTACCAGCAAGTCACTGGATATTATTCAAATTACAGTCTATTATCACAATTTAGGCATGATGCTGTTGGTACCAGGAGCTCTCTCTATATATATCTGGTGCATGTTTGATTATGATTTGCACTGAAAAATTTGTTGTAATAAATTCTTATTAATACTTTGAATCTCTGAATATCCTGGAATTTGATTTTATAAAAGACAAAACAAAGATATTATTGAATCCAGTTCTGTGAATGTAGAGGAAAACAATTTAAAATCTTGCAAAAGTGAAAGTTTCATCTCTTTGAACAATGATAAACGTTGTATTCTAAACCAGGAATAGAAAAGTTAAGACTATCTCCACGAGTTTCCTTTCTAAAGGATAAGATCCACAATAATTCTGGATCAGGGACTTCCCTGGTGGTCCAGTGGATAAGAATCTGCGCTCCAAATGCAGGGCACCCGGGTTCCATCCCTGGTCCGGGAACTAGATCTCGCCTGCATGCCACAACTAAGAGTTTGCATGCCACAACAGAGAAGTTCGCACGCCGCAACTAAGATCCTACATGCCTCAACTAAGATCCAGCGCAGCCTAAATAAATAAATAACTATTTGTTTTGTTTTGTTTTGTTTTTTGGGGTTCTTTTTTTTTTTTTCGCTGTATGCGGGCCTCTCACTGTTGTGGCCTCTCCCGTTACGGAGCACAGGCTCCGGAAGCACAGGCTCAGCGGCCATGGCTCACAGGCCCAGCCGCTCCGTGGCATGTGGGATCTTCCCGGACCAGGGCACGAACCCGTGTCCCCTGCATTGGCAGGCGGACTCTCAACCACTGCGCCACCAGGGAAGCCCAATAAATAACTATTTTAAAAAATAATAATTCTGCATGAAAAGATACTTTCTGGTTTCGAAAATATTAGCTAGTCAATACTTTTGAGTAAGTCTTAAATGTTTCTGGTTAACTTGAAGGATTATATAAATATTTTTGCCATACATTTACATTACTTTATAACTTGCTTTAGATTTCATTCATTCACTCAACAAATAGTTTTGAGAAACTACTATGTTCCAGATAAATATTAATCTGACAGTTAACAAAGCAGACTCTTCTCCTGTTCTCGTGGTATATGGGGGACACTGTTAAATGAAGATACAAATATGTTTTTAATTGCACACATTGGGGTAGGAATCACAAAGGAGGAGTACACAGTGCTGTGAAACTGTGTAAGAAAAGAACCTCATTGGGAGTGAAGGCAGACTTTTCTGAGGAAGTCACATTTACATTCCGAGCAAGGAGATGTTAGCTGGATGCCAAGTAGGGAGAACATTCCAGACATAAGAACCAACATGTACAAATCACCTAAGAAACAACTTGTATTAAAAAAATAAAAGCAATACATGCAACTCAATTCACTCTCAGTATTTAGAGTCCAGTAAATCTAATGTGTGTGAGCAAATTATTAATCACTGAGAAGGAGCATCCCTGTTAGCACATAGATTTTAGTCCACCTATGCGGCCCCAGAGCCAAAAGATCTGTGCCACCTTTTCCTTCCTAAGGGAGACCAGTGAAAGAAAAGCTTTCCTAAACTGTTTAGTTAGGAGCAAAGACACCCTTCTGCATTAGAGGATATTTAAATTATGCAATCCCTTAGATAATTTAGGCATCAACCTATTATTAAGGAGGAACAGGATCAAAATTATTGACTCAATTCCCCTGATATTCATTCAGCTTCTATATTCCTTGGCCTGTGCAAATAGCCTCAGGACTATGCCCTCTTCTCTCTCTCTCTCTCTCTCTCTGGTTGGAAATAAGCTTACAAATTGACATGCCTACAAAACAAATGGTCTTAAAGGAAATTCAAATGTTTATTGCATCTTACCATAAGTTATATAAAGACTTTGTAAACCATATGGTCTCTGTTGCAACTACTCAGCTTTCCTGATAGAGTGTGGAAGCAGAAATAGACAATACCTATAGCTGATTCACTTTGTTATAAAGCAGAAACTAACACACCATTGTAAAGCAATTATACTCCAATAAAGATGTTAAAAAAAAAAGAAATAGACAATACCTAAATGAATGGTCATGGCTGTGTTCCAATAGAGCTTTATTTACAAAACTGATGTTGGGTCACATTGGGCCTGCAAGTTGTAGTTTGTGGACCTCCCTGCTCTAGATGACTCCTGCTTCCAGCTACAGCTTCCGGCTGACCAACTGCATGAGAAACCTCAAGCAAGACCAGCAGCAAACTGTCTTGTTGAATCTAATCAACCCAAAGGACAGTGAGAAAAAATAAAATGGTTGTTTTATCCCACTGAATTTTGAGGAGGTTGGTTACATAGCAATATACCACTGAAACAGTGGTATAGTGCAATAGTCTTGAAAAAAATTTTTTTGCTTGCATATTCCTTAAAGAATTTTGAAAAGCTGTGTAGACCCTTGCAAATTTTTAGATTATCATCCAAAAATTTTCATTATAAATTTAAATCATTGCAAAGGATATAATTTCCAGCATAGTAAAGATATGAATAATTTTTTTAAAAAACTGTTCTATCACTTTTTAAATATATCAAATAGAAGCTACATAGCAACCATTAAAAAAAAAAGAGATAAGCTCTCTTAACAGTTGGAAGTTTTATAGTCTTCCTTTTTTTTGGACTCATGTTACCATTCCATTTCCTCTGTGGAATTTTAAACTATGTTTTTATGTTGGAAGTGTTTTCCTGATTGGTAATTCCCACGGTTCTATTTCTAAGAAAGAAAAACCAAACGAGAGAGGCCTGGAGTCTTGCCACCCATTTGTCCTCTGGATAAAATACGGCATCACTGCTTTTTCAACCCTGTTCTCTTTGCTCTAGTCTTAAGGGACTCCTGCTCAAGAATGATTCATTTGACAATTTGGGGGAGATAAAAGAGGTGAGGACGTTAAATGAAAATGGTCGTCACCTACATTCTACATTCTACACTACATCTGAGTTCAGGTCATCCCAATGTGGGCCAGGATATCCTGCTCCACGTCTACCATTTCCCTTATGTGTAGGACAGCGAAAGACACAAAGCCTTACCACTGCTGTGCTTCAGCCACTGGATGGGGCTCTGAGGGTGAATATGATAACACTGGTGCTTTCCAGGAGCTTATAATTTAGCTGTTTAGTTCAACCACTTACGAACTCTTGGTAATTAGTTTAAATCAGTTGTTCAGGCTGGAATGACACCTATGAGGCACTTTGTTGAGGCACTGATGCTGCATGTTCTGTAATGTACAGGACAGTCCTGCTCAGCAAGTCATCCTGAGTCCTGCATGACCTTCCATACCCAACCAGATTTGCATGTAGGTGGGAAACCTGTTTACTATTATCTCAGCCTTGGTAAACACCATTTGAATATAAACCAAAGAGTATTTTTGCATGACTTTAATAAATACTAAAATTTCCAGGAATGCGCTATGTAAAACCAGGGAGATGATATTTTTCTTCTGAACATTATCTGGAGAAATTCAACATTTTGGAAAAAAGAAATAGCAAACCATAAAGTTTTGAAGTTCTGCAAGGTAATCTAAGATTCCCAATTTTTAGAATAAAGTATAAATGTATGGGTGAATGTATTGATATATATATATATTTTTAAATTTATTTATTATATATTTTTGGTTGCATTGGGTCTTTGTTGCTGCGCTCAGGCTTTCTCCAGTTGTGGCGAGCAGGGCCACTCTTTGCTGCAGTGCACGAGAGTCTCATTGCGGTGGCTTCCCTTGTTGCGGGGCACGGGCTCCAGGTGCGCAGGCTTCAGTAGTTGCGGCACACAGGCCTAGCAGTTGTGGCTCGCGGGGTTCTAGAGCACAGGCTCAGTAGTTGTGGTGCACGGGCCTAGCTGCTCCGCAACATGTGGGATGTTCCCAGACCAGGGCTCGAACCCGTGTCCCCCGCATTGGCAGGCGGACTCCCAACCACTGAGCCACCAGGGAAGTCCCTGATATATACTTTTTTCTTAAATCTTTAGTGCTGGATATTGTTTTGACAAAAAATCTGATTAACAATAAATTATTTTGTGGCTTAATATATGTTCTGAAAAGAGCACCATGATTTCTAAGTGCTTTGATTTCTGAACAAGTTACAGAACCCCTACTATGGGCAATCAGGAGACACCAAAGGTTTTTTTTTTAATTTAATTAATTTATTTATTATACAGCAGGTTCTTATTAGTTAGCTATTTTATACATATTAGTGTATATATGTCAGTCCCAATCTCCCAATTCATCCCACCCCACCCCCCCACTCACTGTCCCCCTTTGGTGTCCATACGTTTGTTCTCTACATCTGTGTCTCTACTTCTGTCTTGCAAACCGGTTCATCTGTACCATTTCTCTAGATTCCACATATATGCGTTAATATATGGCATTTATTTTTCTTTCTGACTTACTTCACTCTGTATGATAGTCTCTAAGTCCATCCACATCTCCACAAATGACCCAATTTCGTACTTATTTATGGCTGAGTAATATTCCATTGTATATATATACACCACATCTTCTTTATACATTTGTCTGTCAATGGGCATTTAGGTTGCTTCCATGACCTGGCTATTGTAAATAGAGCTGCAATGAACATTGGGGTGCAGGTGTCTTTTTGAATTATGGTTTTCTCTGGGTATATGCCCAGTAGCAAAGGGTTTTAATTACATTGGCATTTAGAAAGTTCTCTTTGATGGCATGAAGAATTAACATCAATTCATTCAAACATTAACTGTGCACTGGGTGTATGCCAGGCACTATGCTGGCACTTACCCTGGGGAGAATTTATGGAGTCTCCCATCTCCCTTCTTTGCCCCCTCTTTCCACGCATGTGGCTTGGTGTAGTGGACAAAGCATAGGCTCCACTACTGTTGTTATGTGGCCTTGAGAAGTTGCTTAAATTCTCTGATTCTCTGCTTTATGAACCCCCAAAATGGGTGTAAAAATACTTATTTTCCAAGATTTATAAAGATTAAGTGTGCCTGGCCCCTAGCAGGTACTTAACAAATGTTAGTTCTGGGTCCCTTTCCATCTCTCTTCAAAACCTAATCTCAGACCACGTCTGCCAACAGCCATTGTGTGAACAAGAGTCAGTGTTTTCCCTCTAGAACTATTTACATTTTAGCTTTATGATTTCTGACAGTGGGTTGAAAGACTGACCTCCACTAAAGGACTTTCAAGCAGGTGAAGCTGGTAGTTCAACCTGTTGGGAGTCAAGGATCATGCACATTATTAAATATAAATACGAAGCTAACAGGTAATTCCAAGGACACGGTCAACGGTGAAGAGCGAGTTAGGATTGCCACCTCTTTACAAATAGACATCAGGGGCTTGAAGGAGGATTGTCATATGAAACTTCCCTTTCTGTTTTAAAAATCTGAGCATTGCCATGTAGACAATGGTTCTCACACTCTAGAGTCACATAAGAATCTGCTGGGGAGATTTTTTTTTTTTGGCTTAAAAAAAGAACAAAAATGTATTGTCTCACAGTTATGAAGCTAGAAAACTGAAATCAAGGTATTGGCATGGTCCTGCTCCCTCTGAGACTCTGCACTGAACACTTCCTTGCCTCTTCCTCATTCCTAGTTGTTGCTGGCATTCCATGACATTCCTTTGCAGCTGTGTCAGTCTAATCTCTGCCTCTGTCATCCAGTGGCTGTCTTCACATAGTTCCTGTAAGAATCTGCTGGGGAGATTTTTTAAATACAGCTGTCTGAGCCCCACATAAGACTTCCTCAGTCAGAATCTCTGAAGGTCTGGCCAAGAACCTGCATTTTAACAAGATCACAGAGATGGATCTTGGCCTGCCCTTTCACAGGGTATGGTAGAAAGTATAGCTGACCCTGAACAGCACAGGTTTGAACTGTGCAGGTCCACTTATTCATGGATTTTTTTTTCAATAGTAAAAACTACAGTACTACAGGATCCGCAGTTGGTTGTATCTTCGGATGCAGAACTGTGGATACTGAGAGCTGACTATAAGTTGTTCTCGGATTTTTTACTGCAGGGAGGGTTGACACCCCTACCCCCTGTGTTGTTCAGGAGTCAACTGTCTATACAATTTAGTGTTAGACGAAGATGGGTTTAAATCTTAGAGTCCATCATTAACCACTTAGGTGACTTTGAGCAAGTTTCTTATGCCTTCTAGGTCTTAGTCACCTCACCTATAAAATGAAGGTAATATAACTTCAGAGGTTCTAACGGTTCAGTGAAATATCCTGTGTTATCCACACCACAGAATGCATGACCTTTTCCTGCTTCTGGTACAAAAACTGCCTTCTCATATACTTATGGAGAAACAAACACAGTGCATCAAGATGGTCATGATGGAGACTTCTCATTTTGAATGATTAAAGACAAGTGATAATGTTGGAAATAAACCGAAAAGTCAAGTGATATCTTATCCTCCTCTATCATGTTTTACCGAGAATGATTTTTTTTCTCTTTGTAAGGAATTGCATACACACACACACACACACACACCCCGCCTGAAAGTGCCAAGCTGTATTTGATTAGTTCTGGACAGAAGCATGTTAGGGCATCTGAAAACCACAACTGGAGACATCTATTCTGATGGGCCTAATGCTCTGGGTATTTCCTTTCAACCGAACTTGGGGGGGAAAGTACTTTGATATAATGTACATATGGAAATATTTTACAACATTCTTAAAAAGTTAGATATTTTATTCGGTATATATATAAAACATACTTTTCTCTTCCATGTGTGCAAACATGGATAAATCAATGTCTTAAAGAGTCCCTTGTCATTCCCAAGCCAGAATTGTTTTGTTTTGTTTTGTTAAATCCACTTCAGTGTGTCTGAAAGGGCCAAATTGACAGCCCTGGAGACAGTGGTCTTTTCTCCAGGCTTCTGGCGTACAGCAGGAGCAGCTGCTGTTCAAATGTACCCCAAATACCGTTCCTCTGGAAAGACCATTTCTGGAGGTGAGAAGGCACTTTGATTTCTCATTCACTCTGAAAGGTGCTAGTGGGGCTGACGGTGGTGTGGTGAGTCACTTAGTCAGGCCTTTGGTTCTGAGGCCATTGCCGCATTTCACATGTGCAACCAAACTGCAGTCTGGGTTCTGGTTCAAATTCTTTTGAAAAGATTAAAGTCTGTTGTTTTAAATGCAGTTCCTAATCGTGGGATAAAACATTCCTAGGAAAATATACTTCATCACAAGAATTTACTAATAGTGGTTACTTTCGGGGAAAACAACTAGGGAAGGGAAGGAGATGATAAGGGGGAGTTGCCATTTGATTTTCATATTTTTATCCTTTGTACTCTTGGAATTTTATAACTCTGAACAGGGGATCTTATTTTTTAAGAAACGGGAATCCTCTGTATGAGGGTGATGGAGGCCACTGTTGTTATTTATTCTTCAAAAATTTCTGTATTGAAAAATAAACTTTTTAAAGTTTACTTTAAAAAGCTTCACTACAAATTCTTCTTTTTAAGATTTAATAATGAAAACTTGCCAGACAAATACACATTTCTTTTTCTGCTTTTATATGTCTCTATGATTTGCAAAGCAACTAGATAGAAAAGAAAATGTCCTGGGTTTGATATTTTATTCATCTGAAAATACTACTTTCCACAAGATTTTTCTTTCATCATTAAACGAGTAAACTATCTGCATTTTAAAGATAGCCTTGACTGCGTGAGATCAGCCTTTTCCATTTGTGTAATGTTTCATTGCACTTATTTGATCACAGCATTGAGGCAAGTTTCTTTTAAATAAGTTTGCCTTTTCATTATGCCGGCAAATAGAGTTTATAAATCTCAAGGTATGGAAAATATGTTTGGGCAAAGTTAAAATTATAGGGGACTGTGATTTTTATAAAAGAGAACTCCTGCCCTGCTGTGGCCACAGAAAGGAACTACATGTGGACAACTGTCAGAAAAACAAAGTTATTGAGTTGAATTGCAACAGCTTTGTAGGAAAGCTAAAAAATGCGCAGATTTACAATTATTTTCCTTTAATAAATTTAATGTAAAATGAGTGTGTATATATATTACTTATATTAATGAAGATTATACATATATAATTAATTCTATATATTAATTTTTTAATAGTTTCTTTTTAAATTTAATTTAATTAATTTTTTTATACAGCAGGTTCTCATTAGTCATCCATTTAATACACATCAGTGTATACATGTCAATCCCAAGCTCCCAATTCATCACACCACCACCACCCCACCACCACTTTCCCCCCCTTGGTGTCCATATGTTTTTTCTCTGCTTCTGTGTCTCAATCTCTCTCTGCAAACTGGTTCATCTGTACCATTTTCTAGGTTCCACATATATGCGTTAATATATGATATTTGTTCTTCTCTTTCTGACTTACTTCTCTCTGTATGACAGTCTCTAGATCCATCCATGTCTCTACAAATGACCCAATTTCATTCCTTTTTATGGCTGAGTAATATTCCATTGTATATATGTACCACATCTGCTTTACCCATTCTTCTGTCGTTGGGCATTTAGGTTGCTTCCATGACCTGGCTATTGTAAATAGTTCTGCAATGAACATTGGGATGCATGTGTCTTTTTGAACTATGGTTTTCTCTGGGTATATGCCAAGTAGTGAGATTGCTGGATCATATGGTAATTCTACTTTTAGTTTCTTAAGGAACCTCTATACTGTTCTCCATAGTGGCTGTATCAATTTACATTCCCACCAACAGGGCAAGAGGGTTTCCTTTTCTCCACATCCTCTCCAGCATTTGTTGTTTGTAGATTTTCTGATGATACCCATTCTAACCAGTGTGAGGTGATACCTCATTGTAGTTTTGATTTGCATTTCTCTAGCAGTTAGTGATGTTGAGCAGCTTTACATGTGCCTCTTGCCCATCCGTATGTCTTCTTTGGAGAAATGTCGATTTAGGTCCTCTGCCCATTTTTGGATTGGGTTGTTTGTTTTTGTAATATTGAGCTGCATGAACTGCTAATATATTTTGGAGATTACTCCTTTGTCCGTTGATTCGTTTGCAAATATTTTCTCCCATTCTGAGGGTTGTCTTTTCGTCTTGTTTATGGTTTCCTTTGCTGTGCAAAAGCTTTGAAGTTTCATTAGGTCCCATTTGTTTATTTTTGTTTTTATTTCCATTACTCTAGGAGGTGGATCAAAAATATCTTCCTGTGATTTATGTCAAACAGTGTTCTTCCTATGCTTTCCTCTAACAGTTTTATAGTTCCCGGTCTTACATTTAGGTCTCTAATCCATTTTGAGTTTATTTTTGTGTATGGTGTTAGGGAGTGTTCTAATTTCATTCTTTTACATGTAGCTGTCCCGTTTTCCCAGCACCACTTATTGAAGAGACTGTCTTTTCTCCATTGTATATCCTTGCCTCCTTTGTCATAGATTAGTTGACCATAGGTGCATGGGTTTATCTCTGGGCTTTCTATCTTGTTCCATTGATCTATATTTCTGTTTTTGTGCCAGTACCATATTGTCTTGATTACTGTATCTTTGTAGTGTAGTCTGAAGTCAGGGAGTCTGATTCCTCCAGCTCCGTTTTTTTCCCTCAAGACTGCTTTGGCTATTCGGGGTCTTTTGTGTCTCCATCCAAATTTTAAGAGTTTTTGTTTTACTTCTGTAAAAAATGTCACTGGTAATTTGACAGGGATTGCATTGAATTGGTAGATTGCTTTGGGTAGTGTAGTCATTTTCACAATATTGACTCTTCCACTCCAAGAACATGGTATATCTCTCCATCTGTTGGTATCATCTTTAATTTCTTTCATCAGTGGCTTATAGTTTTCTGCATACAAGTCTTTTGTCTCCCTAGGTAGGTTTATTCCTAGGTATTTTATTCTTTTTGTTGCAGTGGTAAATGGCAGTGTTTCCTTAATTTCTCTTTCAGATTTTTCATTATTAGTGTACAGGAATGCAAGAAATTTCTGTGCATTAATTTTGTATCCTGGTACTTTACCAAATTCATTGATTAGATCTAGTAGTTTTCTGGTGGCATCTTTAGGATCCTCTATGTATAGTATCATGTCATCTGCAAACAGTGACAGTTTTACTTCTTCTTTTCCAATTTGTATTCCTTTTATTTCTTTTTCTTCTCTGATTGCTGTGGCTAAGACTTCCAAAACTATGTTGAATAACAGTGGTGAGAGTGGACATCCTTTTCTTCTTCCTGATCTTCGAGGAAATGCTTCCAGTTTTTCACCATTGAGAATGATGTTTGCTGTGGGTTTGTCATATATGGCCTTTATTATGATGAGGTAGGTTTCCTCTGTGCCCACATTCTGGAGAGTTTTTATCATAAATGGGTGTTGAATTTTGTCAAAAGGTTTATCTGCATCTATTGGGATGATCATATGCTTTTTATTCTTCAGTTTGTTAATATGGTGTATCACATTGATTGATTTGCATATATTGAAGAATCCTTGCATCCCTGGGATAAATCCCAGTTGATCATGGTGTATGATCCCTTTAATGTGTTGTTGGATTCTGTTTGCTAGCATTTTGTTGAGGATTTTTGCGTCTATATTCATCAGTGATATTGGTCTGTAATTTTCTTTTTCTGTAGTATCTTTATCTGGTTTTGGTATCAGGGTGATGGTGGCCTCATAGAATGAATTTGGGAGTGTTCCTCCCTCTGCAATATTTTGGAAGAGTTTGAGAAGGATGGGTGTTAGCTCTTCTCTAAATGTTTGATAGAATTCCCCTGTGAAGCCATCTGGTCCTGGACTTTGGTTTGTTGGAAGATTTTTCATCACAGTTTCAATTTCATTACTTGTGATAGGTGTGTTCATATTTTCTATTTCTTCCTGGTTCAGTCTTGGAAGGTTATACCTTTCTAAGAGTTTGTCCATTTCTTCCAGGTTATCCATTTTATTGGCACAGAGTTGCTTGTAGTAGTCTCTTAGGATGCTTTGTATTTCTGTGGTGTCTGCTGTAACTTCTCCTTTTTCATTTTTCATTTTATTTTTATTTTTATTTTTTTGCAGTACGCGGGCCTCTCACTTTTGTGGCCTCTCCTGTTGCAGAACACAGTCTCCAGACACGCAGGCTCAGCAGCCATGGCTCACGGGGCCAGCTGCTCCACGGCATGTGGGATCTTCCCTGACTGGGGCACGAACCTGTGTCCCCTGCATTGGTAGGTGGACTCTCAAACACTGCACCACCAGGGAAACCCCATTTTTAATTTTATTGATTTGAGTCCTCTCCCTCTTTTTCTTGATCAGTCTGGCTAATGGTTTATCAATTTTGTTTATCTTGTCAAAGATCCGGGTTTTAGTTTTATTGATCTTTGCTATTGTTTTCTTTGTTTCTATTTCATTTATTTCTGCTCTGATCTTGATGATTTCTTTCCTTCTGCTAACTTTGGGTTTTGTTTGTTGTTCTTTCTCTAGCTCCTTTAAGTGTAAGGGTAGATTGTTTATTTGAGATTTTTCTTGTTTCTTGAGGTAGGCTTGTATAGCTATAAACTTCCCTCTTAGAACTGCTTTTGCGAAATCCCATAGGTTTTTTTTTTTTTTTTTTTTTTTTCTGTACGTGGGCCTCTCACTGTTGTGGCCTCTCCCGTTGCGGAGCACAGGCTCCGGACGCGCAGGCCCAGCGGCCATGGCTCACGGGCCCAGCCGCTCCGCGGCACGTGGGATCCTCCCGGACCGGGGCACGAACCCGCGTCCCCTGCATCAGCAGGCGGACTCTCAACCACTGTGCCACCAGGGAAGCCCCCATAGGTTTTGGATCGTCATGTTTTCATTGTCATTTGTCTCTAGGTATTTTTTGTTTTCCTCTTTGATTTCTTCAGTGATCTCTTGGTTATTTAGTAAGGTATTGTTTAGCCTCCATGTGTTTATGTTTTTTACATTTTTTCCCCCTGTAATTCATTTCTAATCTCATAGCGTTGTGGTCAGAAAAGATGTTTGATATGATTTCAATTTTCTTAAATTTACTGAGGCTTGAGTTGTGACCCATTATATGATCTGTCCTGGAGAATGTTCCATGCACACTTGAGAAGAAAGTATAATATGCTGTTTTTGGATGGAATGTCCTATATATATCAATTAAGTCTATCTGGTCTATTGTGTCATTTAAAGCTTCTGTTTAGTTATTAATTTTCCATTTGGATGATCTGTCCATTGGTGTAAGTGAAGTTTTAAAGTGCCCCACTATTATTGTGCTACTGTCAGTTTCCTCTTTTAGAGCTGTTAGCAGCTGCCTTATGTATTGAGGTGCTCCTGTGTTGGGTGCATGTATACTTATAATTGTTATATCTTCTTCTTGGATTGATCCCTTGATCATTATGTAGTGTCCTTCCTTGTCTCTTGTAACATTCTTTATTTTAAAGTCTATTTTATCTGATATGAGTATTGCTACTCCAGCTTTCTTTTTTTTATATATAAATTTCTTTATTTATTTAATTTTGACTGTGTTGGGTCTTCGTTTCTATGTGAGGGCTTTCTCTAGTTGCAGCAAGTGGGGGCCACCTTTCATCGCGGTGTGCGGGCCACTTACTGTCACGACCTCTCTTGTTGAGGAGCACAGGCTCCAGACACACAGGCTCAGTAGTTGTGGCTCACGGGCCTAGTTACTCTGTGACATGTGGAATCTTCCCAGACCAGGGCTCGAACCCATGTCCCCTGCATTGGCAAGCAGATTCTCAACCACTGTGCCACCAGGGAAGCCCATCTCCAGCTTTCTTTTGATTTCCATTTGCATGGAATATCTTTCTCCATCCCCTGACTTTCAGTCTGTGTGTGTCCCTAGGTCTGAAGTGGGTCTCTTGTAGACAGCATATAGATGGGTCTTGTTTTTGTATCCATTCAGCAAGCCTGTGTCTTTTGGTTGGAGCATTTAATCCATTCATGTTGAAGGTAATTATCGATATGTATGTTCCTATGACCATTTTCTTAATTGTTTTTGGTTTGTTTTTGTAGGTCCTTTTCTTCTCTTGTGTTTCCCACTTAGAGAAGTTCCTTTAGCATTTGTTGTAGAGCTGGTTTGGTGGTGCTGAATTCTCTTAGCTTTTGCTTGTCTGTAAAGCTTTTGATTTCTACATCAAATCTGAATGAGATCCTTGCGGGGTAGAGTAATCTTGGTTGTAGATTCTTCTCTTTCATCACTTTAAGTATATCATGCCACTCCCTTCTGGCTTGTAGAGTTTCTGCTGAGAAATCAGCTGTTAACCTTATGGGAGTTCCCTTGTATGTTATTTGTCAGTTTTCCCTTGCTTCTTTCAATAATTTTTCTTTGTCTTTGATCTTTGCCAATTTGATTACTATGTGTCTCGGCGTGTTTCTCCTTGGGTTTATCCTGTATGGGACTCGCTGTGCATCCTGGACTTGGGTGGCTATTTCCTCTCCCATGTTAGGGAAGTTTTCGCCTATAATCTCTTCTAATATTTTCTCGGGGCCTTTCTCTGTCTCTTTTCCTTCTGGAACCCCTATAATGTTAATGTTGTTTCATTTAATGTTGTACCAGAGGTCTCTTAGGCTGTCTTCATTTCTTTGCATTCTTTTCCCTTTATTCTGTTCTGCAGCAGTGAATTCCACCATTCTGTCTTCCAGGTCACTTATCCGTTTTTCTGCCTCAGTTATTCTGCTATTCATTCCTTCTAGTGTAGTTTTCAATTATTGTATTGTCCATCTCTGTTTGTTTGTTCTTTAATTCTTCTATATCTTTGTTAAACATTTCTTGCATCTTCTCGATCTTTGCCTCCATTTTTTTCCCCGAAGTCTTGGGTCATCTTCATTATCATTATTCTGAATTCTTTTTCTGGAATTTTGCCTATCTCCATTTCATTTAGTTGTTTTTCTGGGGTTTTATCTTGTTGCTTCATCCGGTACAGACTTTTCATCTTGTCTATCTTTCTGTGAATGTGGTTTTTGTTCCACAGGCTACAGGACTGTAGTTCTTCTTGCTTCTGCTGTTTGCCCTCTGGTGGATGAGGCTATTTTATATTAATTAATTTTTTTAAAAGTCTGGATCCCTATGCTACATAGTAATCCACTCTTCACAGAGGCTGTCTCAAACTCTTTGCCTCTCTCCTCGACCCAACACTCACTCCAAGTGGTCTAATAATATCTGAAAGTATGGAAACCACTAGGCATGAACTTCCGCAGCTCCCTTTGCCTCTTTGACACCTCAAAACTTTAATGTACATAAAATTGTGGGCTTTGTAATCAGCAGACCAGGGCTCTGCCACTTTCGGATTATGTCAAGTTGAGCATATTGTCAATGTCTATAAACCTAAGTTTCCTCATTTGAAAAAATGGAATTAATAAACCCATTGGATGGTTTAAGGAAGACAGCTTAATAGGGTACTAAGTGTTGGTTTCTTTGTGCCTTTAATCTTCTTTCTGCTCTCTTTCTTTAGAAGATGGCTCAAGGGGGACTTCCCTGGTGACACAGTGGTTAAAAATCCACCTGCCAATGCAGGGGACATGGGTTCAATCCCTGGTCCAGGAAGATCCTACATGCCGTGGGGCAACTAAGCCCAGGATCCACAACTACTGAGCCTGTGTTCTGCAACTACTGAAGCCCATTCACCTAGAGCCTGTGCTCTGCAACAAGAGAAGCCACCACAATGAGAAGGCCACGCAGCACAATGAAGAGTAGCCCCAGCTCACTGCAACTAGAGAAAACCCACGTGCAACAATGAAGACCCAACGCAGCCAAAAATAAAAAATTTAAAAAAAAAAGAAGATGGCTCCAGGGACTTTCCTGGCAGTCCAGTGGTTAAGACTCTGTGCTCCCAGTGCAGTGGGCATGGGTTCGATCCCTGGTTGGGGGACTAAGATCCCACATGCTGCACATGGCCAAAAAAAAAAAAAAAAGGCTCAAATCTTTTCCAAAGTAAACTTCACTCTGGTGGGCTCCATCCACACACTCTCACCATGGCCTTAATTTTGCTGTTAGTTACCCTCCTCTCCTCCTCTGCCACCTTCAGTCCCTCCCTCTCCACAATTTTCTTCCCCTATCTTATACAAACATGCCCAAGTTCCAGCATCTTTAAAAACCCCTCTCAGCTACCACCTCAGCCCTCCTCTTCATTTCATACCCAGCTGTGTTGGGAGGGATAAATCCTATATTAGTTCACTACTATTATTTTTTAAATTCCCATTCACTTCCTCCCTCTGCAATGTGGCTTCTCCTGCCACCACGGTACTGAAATTAATGAATTAATTCACCAAACATGTATGGGCATTGATCATGATACCATGTTCTAGGACAGTGTCTGGTAACAGAGTCAGATCCGCACTCAAGTCACCATAATATTGTGCACTTAATAAAATATTTACTGGACAAATGTTACCAATGACCAATTGTCAAATCCAGTGGCTTCTGTTCAATTTCACTCCACGTGACTTGCTGGAAACTCCCCCTCCTGAGCTTTCTCTGCTCCTGCTCTCCCATGGGCCTTTGATCTTGCTATATCTCCTTTGTAGTATCCTCTTAAGCACGTGGGTGATTCCCTAGACATCGTCTTCAACTCTCTTCCCTCTCACCCTTTTAACTTTACTCTATGAACTTCCTATAATTATAGCCACATTCAGTGGGTGTGTGTGGGCACTTTTCTGGGAAGAGAGCTCATAGCTTTTATCAGCTCCATAAGGAGATCCATGATCCCTCCAGACAAAAGCCCTGCCTGCTCCATCTCATATTTTGGCAGTTCATCCACTGATATGACTCCCACTATCACCCAGATGCTGTGACTCCTGGATCTCTAACCCTGGCCTCTTTCCCAGTCCTACGAAGGTCCACTCCTGGAGGGTCCTCCTAGAACAATAGTTCTCACCAGGCAGATGGTATGACCTCAGCAACCTGTTCCTTGTATCTCCCTCCGAGAGGCCTTGTGTGGGTTGGAGGTGATGGGCCGGGTGTGTACCTATAATCAAAGTCCCTGGGGGGACATGCTCTGACCTCGCTCTTGTATCCACCGAAGCCCTGAGTGATGCTGGCCATTTCCCCAGGCTCCACCTCCGGCTCCAGGAAAGACCTTCTTCTTTGGTCCAGCTCTTGGGCAAAGCTGCAGAGTTGCCTGGGGCCATAATTCACAGTTCACTTTCACCAGAGCCTTCTCTCTCCAGAGTAACCAGGCCTCATATCTATTTGTTGATCAAATTCAACTGCTTCCACCAGTGAAAGATCTTTTGTAATCTTTCCATCATCATCAACCCCCCTGCTCTCCTCATTCCCCCTGTCTATCGCAGACACTCATCGTCTGCCACATAGACTCCCACATGAAGGTCCTAAAAGTTCTCTCTGCCTCACATCTTCCTGCTATTCATCCATCTTCCAAACACACAACTATTTCATTTAAAAAATAATCCTTCAACAGTTTTTTATTGCCTACATAATAAAATCTAAATGCATCATGAAAGACCCTCTACAATCAGGTTCCTCTTTCCTTTTTGAGTCATATCTCCAGCCATTCTTCCTTTACTCTCTGTTGTACACAACCACTCAGCTTCTTTTGAACTCTCCCACCTCTTTGCCTTTGCATAGGCTGGTCCTCATTCTTGAACAGCTTTTTCCTGACTCTTAAGGAATCCAGCTCTTCCTTCGGTGCTCAGCTCAAAAGCAAGCTCCTTAACACATATATATGGAATATAAGGAAAAAAATGTCATGAAGAACCTAGGGGTAAGATGGGAATAAAGACACAGACCTACTAGAGAATGGACTTGAGGATATGGGGAGGGGGAAGGGTAAGCTGTGACAAAGTGAGAGAGTGGCATGGGCATATATACACTACCAAACATAAAGTAGATAGCTAGTGAGAAGCAGCCACATAGCACAGGGAGATCAGCTCGGTGCTTTGTTACCACCTGGATGGGTGGGATAGGGAGGGTGGAAGGGAGGGAGACGCAAGAGGGAGGAGATATGGGAACATATGTATATATATAACTGATTCACTATGTTATAAAGTAGAAACTAACACACCATTGTAAAGCAATTATACTCCAAAAAAGATGTAAAAAAAAAAAATCGAGCTCCTCTGTAAACCTGCCTTTTCCTACTTGAGATAATGAATCACTCCAGGACTCTCAAAGCAATTGGTGCAAACCTCCAATAAGCATGCCCTTCTCAGACAGCTCTGTCATTAATTGCATGTGTGTTTCTCCTCTGATTAGAATGACAGTTTCCTGGAGGCAGGAATCAGATACCCCCACTGCATAGAACAGTGCTTGTCTCTGCTACATGCTCCACAAATGCTTGATGAATGTAGGAGGAAACAAATGGTGAACTTTATCATGACCAGCACTACTGCTTGCCATTTTTGGTCCCCATCTCTCCTGAAGAGAAGGCAGATGCTTTCAGAGTATAACCACAATTTCCACAAAACAGATATTAAAATATGGAAGGGAGCTATGAGATAGAAAAGAAAGAAGATAATAACGAATAAAACCAGTACAAATTTTACTTTTGATCCAACTTACTTCTCTCTAGTTAGCAGTAAGTTTGTCATCTTGATTGGCATTTTGAGATTTTTTTTCAATTTCTTAGAAAAAGCATCTTGGCTGCAATGTGAAGAGAACTGGGGCAAGAGATGATGTGAGTCTGGACTAACACGTTTTAGGGAAGATGGAGAGGCAGGAACAAACTAAAGAAACACTGGGACTTCCCTGGTGGTGCAGTGGTTAAGAATCTACCTGCCAGTGAAGGGGATGTGGGTTTGATCCCTGGTCCGGGAACTAAGATCCCACATGCCGCAGAGAAAATAAGCCGGCGCACCACATCTACTGAAGCCTGAGCGCCTAGAGCCCGGGCTGCAACAAGGGAAACCACCTCAATGAGAAGCCCACGCACCCCAACGAAGAGTAGCCCCCGCTCGCCGCAACTAGAGAAAGCCCACGCACAGCAACGAAGACCCAACAAGCCAAAAATAAATAATAAATAAATAAATAACTTTATATGAAAAAAAACCTGAAAGAAACATTAAGGAAGTGCAATTGTTAAGATGATACATTGAAGGATCAAAGAGATGGAAGAGCCAAGGGTCTGTTTGTTCATTGATTCATTCAACTAATATTTAATGAGTCCTGCTATGTGTCAGCACTGTGAGAGGTGCAGGAAATTCAGTGGTGAAAACATGTTGACCCTGACTTCAAGATGCTGAGTTTCTGATACTGCAGCTGACTATCTGATGGTGCATAGTAATAAACATCCAACCACTCTTACTTAGAATGGAAGCAAATTTGGGAAGCATTATTATTTATACCTTACAGAATACAGCAGTGAGCGATACCTGGGTAGAGAGACAGATGTGCCAATGAAACACTAGAAAGAAGATATCTGCTGTGTTCCAACAAAACACTATTAAAAGTTTGAATCCTAATTACAAAAGTAATACATGTTTATTATAGAAAAATTGGAAAATACATACAGTTTCAAAGAAGGGGAAAAGACCTATAATTTCATCACATAGCTATTAATAACCTTTATGTCCCTTCAGACTTTTTTCAACATATAATGCCCAGAAAATGCATACAATATCAACTGGGCCAATACCCTAAATACAATTTTGTGGTCTGATTTTCATAATTTTAAACTTATTATGAACATCTGTCCATTTCAGAAGATAAAATTCTACAGTATCATTTTTAATGGTTGTGTAGTATTCTACCATATGGATGCTTCATAATTCATTTAGTTAATGTGCTATTTTCAATTGGATATTTTAAATGTTTCATAAGGAACTGATAATTATTTGGAAATTTATTTCACTAGCTTAAAAAATGTCTAAAAAATAATAGTGTCACTTGGGGCCCACACTAATTCAGAACAACACAGTAAAGGGATTCTGGGAGATATAGTTCCAGCTTAGCTAAATTGATATGATACAAATCCACCACAGTCTATCCCTTGTCAACTTGGCTCCATGTTTACCTTTTTGAACTGTATTTAACTTAATTTTCAAATAAGAGCAATAGTAACAATATGCTTCTTCCTAACATAATGCAACTATCCCTCATAAGACTGTAACATGGTCTCTCCAAAGAGAAAAAAAAAGTCCTTTTATCCATTTTGGGGTGATAATCATCTGTCTTCTAGATAAGTCATATTCCTTCTTTGATATCCACTAACTTAAATACTGAGAGGTAAAATACCATCAGCAAATATTCTATACCTGGTAGGAGAACGGGAGGGGAAAAAAGAGAAAAATGGTGAATATACATATAAATATGTTCGTATCAAAATAAAGAAAACTCCTCATAACTATTACAGTGCTTATTCCTACAACTGTTCACATGGGCATAGCTGGTATTTATAACTACAGTCTGCCACTACTCATTCCATATTCCCCTTGCCCTCAGCAAAAAACTTCAGCTAGTTGTGGTTTCTTGCCTGCCAGAGTGACCTAAACCTTAATTCCTGAAAGGTCTGAGCTGTTAAGAGCCCTGCCCCTATGCGGTTGTTAAGTTTTCCATAGATTTTAATCACAGAATACGGAGGTACTGAGAGGCACCTCAGGGGACCTCCTGCATTCTGGACACACTCTTCCTTACTGCCGTTTTGTGGTGGCAATATAATTGGTTGTTAGGGTCAACCTGCCCTAGTCAATACAGTACCCCTTACTTGCCTTTTGATTCAATGGCATGAGGACACTGAAGGGCAAGGTGAGAGTCTCATTCATCATAATGGAACCGTTGAAGTGTCCTTTGGTGGAAGTATTCCTTCCTTAGGACTAAAACTTCTAGACCAGCAGAGCCCAAAGTTTTAGGGAATGGGAAGCAAAAAATTCACTAGTGGATCACTAGAAGTAACCATGAGAGGAGTCATTCCCATCTTTGACACTTGATTCCTGGACTTGGTGAATCCTGGCTCTAAGAGAAATAGCATCATATATCGATCACTTATTTACAGCACATGCTTCATCTTAGAAGACATTGTCCTAGTCCCAGAAGGTGCTGACATTAATCTGGCATCATTACTGACTTTTCAAAAGCCCATTCCGCCATTCCACACAGCTGCTTCAAGGTGATGGTGCACATGATAAAACCAGTGAATTCCATGAACATGAGCCAGATGCCACAATTCATCTGCTGTCAAACAAGTTTCTTGGCCAGAAGCAAGGCTGTGTGGTTTAGCATGATGCTGAATAAGGCATTCCTCAGGTCCACACAATAGTGATTTTGGTAGCCGCGTTGTGAGCAAGGAAGGAAAATTTGTATCCAGTGTAAATATCTGTTTCAGTAAGAACCAAGTGCCTACTGGAAGTGTTCCTATGTAATTAACCCGCTAATAAGTGGATGGCTCATCTTCCAGGAGAATGGTGCCAGACTGGGACTCATGGTTGATTTCTACTGTTGGCAGGTTGGGCGCTCAGCAGCGGCTCTAGCCAGATCAGCCTTGATGACTGAAAGTCCATGCATAACCTGCATCCCTGCTGCCAGGGCCCTGTGCTTGTGGACTTGCTGGGAAAGGACAGGAGTGACTGGGGAAAGAGGGTGACTGATGTCCACAGGATGGGTCTCTTATCCACCTGATTATGAATGTCATTCCCTACATGGGTTGCTCTTTGGTGCATAGTCACATGGGGTACAAATGTCTTCACACTTCATACCTATACCGAGAGGTTTATCCATATGTCTCTCCTCCAGACATCCTTAATAACTTTCTAATTGTATTCCTTCTAATTCCCTGGCCATCCATTCAGCCAAATGATTAGCCACTGCCCATGAATCACTACAGACCTGCAACTCTGGCCGTCACTCCTTCCAGACAAAATGAACAACCAAGTGCAGTGCTAACACTCTGCCCACTGGGAAGATTTCCCCTCATCACTTGCTTCAAGGGAGGCTGTAGTGCAAAGCCATTTACTTTCAGGTAGGGCAAGCACATTGTGCAGAACTATCTGTAAAACAGTCCCCAGTGTTTTCTTCCTCAGTTAACTGGTCACAGGGGACTCTCCATAATGCCATGTGTACAGGCTGAGAGAGAAGAGGCAATGTGGCAGGAATGTGGGTCATGTGGATCTAGAATGTTCCTCAGGCAACTTACATGTACCTTCAGGACCTACTCAAGCCTGATCTCCTGCATAACACTTTCATTTGTTGATTGAGTGCTGCTGTGGGTACTCACATTTATAAGTTGATAGGTCAGACAATGCCAAATTGGTGATGGCTGGTTCAGATTTCATGGTGACTTGTTGCCCATGGTCAATAGCTTAGTCTCCACTAATGCCCAGTGGCAAGCCAGAATCTATTTCTCAAAGTAAATTATTTATCTGCGGAGGATGGCATAAGTTTATTCTACAACTCTTAGCTCTCCATACTGTGATGCATCTCAAGGGGCGTGTCAAAAGCTTCATAGAGCATCCCTATCTGCCACAGACATCACAAATGATACTGGATCTGCTGTGTCATATGGCCCAAGTGACAGAGCAGTTTGCTTGGCTGGCTGGGCTTGTTGCATAGCCTTTGCCGGTTCTGGGTCCTACTCAAAACTAGCAACTTATTGGATTACTCACTAAATAAATTGGAATAACATGACCAAATGAGGTATATGTTGCCTCCAAAATCCTAAGTAGTTCCCTAAGCATTCATTTTGCATCTTTCTTAGTGGAAGGAGGAATCAATGTAGCAACTATCCTTTACCTTAGAAGGAATATCTCACTTGTTATAAATTACTAGACTCTTAGAAATTTCAGTGAGAAGCCCCTGATGTTTTATTGTGCTTGTTTTCCATTCTTTATCATGCATGTGTCTTACCAACATATCTAGTGTTGTTGCTACTTAGATCACTAGGTCCAATCATCATATCATCAATGCAATGGCATATAGCCTGCAAATGAAAAGGCAATAAAAAAAAGTTCCTGAAAATCAGATTAGGACATAGGGTTGGAAATTTGATATGGTCCTGAGATAGGACTGTGAATGTGTATTGCTGACCCTGTCGGTTGAAAACAAACTTCTTCTGATGGCCTTTACCAATGTATAGATCAAAAAACATTTGACAGATCAATAGCCACCTAACAGGTGTCAGGGGATGTGACGTGCTCCAGCAATGAAACCCCATGTGGAACAGCAGCTGCAATTGGAGGCACCGCATGATTAAGTTTACATTCATTCATTGTTGTTCTCCAAGATTCATCTTTCCTTAAAAGGGCCAAATTGGCTAACTGAATGGAATGTGGTAGGAATTCCCACTCTGCATCTTTCAAGTCCTTGATGGTGACATCAATCTCTGCAGTCACTTCTGATTTATTGTTTTGGAAGGTAAAGGCAGTTCTATTGGTTCCACTTAGCCTTTCCTACCATTAGAGCCCTCACTCTGTGGGTCCAAAACCAAGGTGGGGATTCTTCCAGACCTGAGTACATTTACTCCAATTGTGCATTCCAGAACTAATGCCAGGGGCCTCACTACCTCTGGAAGGAAAACTAAAATGAGAGCAGTGATGAAAGGAAATTGTTCCATGTGTGTCTCTGTTGTTACAGTGGGCATGTACCTATGTTTTACTTGCAAATTTTGATTTTCAAAGTTTAACACAATGACAGAAATAACAAAATCCACAATTTCATATCACATTAGAAAGAGTTTGTATAGATCATGAGACATAATAATGCCTCACACAGTGACTGGCATAGAGTTATCACTCAATAAATACTTGCTGAGCTGGGGAAATAAACATACTCTTGTATATGCAGAACCCAGAGGGAAAGAGCATAGTTCAAAGGGATTGTCATCTAAACTGCAAAATGTCCTTGGAAATAAATCTAGGATAAATTTGTGTATTATTATCTGACAAAAACAAAGCTACTAATTTCCTCTCTAGTACATGTTTAAATAAACTGAAGTCAAACTGAAGTCAGTAGTATTAATAGCCTTGGTAGCTCTGGTTTGTTTAGAATTTAGTTAAAAACTTAATTTGTAGGGTTTCCCTTCTCTTTTGACTGGCAGAGCCATTCCTGACTTCAAGGCTTTTTAGTATGACTTTCTACGTTAAACATATCCTTTTTTCCTTGAGTTTAGATTTGATTGTGCACAGTAAAAATTTGCCAGTTTTGCTTTTATATGTAGCTTAAAATGATAGGCTTTACTGTACATAATGGTTTTTTCTTTTCTTTTTTTTTTTTAATTTAACTTAATTTTTGGCTGTGTCGGGTCTTAGTTGTGGGATCTTCGTTGCTGCATGCGGAAATTTTCGTTGCAGCGCGCAGCCTTCTCTCCAGTTGTGGCGCGCGGGTTTTCTCTCTCTAGTTGTGGTGCACGGGCTCCAGAGTGCATGGGCTCTGTAGCTTGTGGCGCACGGTCTCAGTAGTTGTGGCGCGCGGGCTTAATTGCCCCGCGGCATGTGGGATCTTAGTTCCCGGACGAGGGATCGAACCCACGTCCCCTGCATTGGAAGACGGATTCTTAACCACTGGACCAGCAGGGAAGTTCCCATAAAGTTTTAAGTATTTGTTTCTTCCAACATATGTCCTTTCTTCATTTACATACAATAGCCCCCTGCTGAATAAGATTCTGCTTATTTAAGGGCATGCTCTAATGCCCATGCTTATATTCATTATTTATTTGGTTTTCAGTTACAAAGTTTATGTTGTGTTTAAACAAAACATTTTCTATAGGAAGATTGTTGGTTAGGACACAGATGATAACAGATGTGCAAATTTTACTCATGAAAGATTTCTTTTTTACCTAGCTTGTATAACATTACAAACTCAAGTTGGAAAATACGTGAAAGTTTAAGATGTTAAAAAAAATAATGAATTTGTTCCTGGAAAAAACTTACCTTTCAGAACAGAGTAAAGAAGTAACAGTAATAATTCGATATATAGATGAATGTAATATGTTCTGACTTGGCAGTTTTATTTTTTATTAGTAAATTTATATATTTTAAAACTTCTGTGTTTTTTCTACAATGTATATGGAATTATTTGGCCCCAGAATATATAAGAGGAAGGATAATTATATAAACTTGTCTCAACTTAAACAGCTTAAATCTGTTTTATATTTAGGGCAATTGCCTTTAGTTCTCATCCAATCACAGAATATACTTCTTGAGTTTGTTTTACTTCCCAAGCCTCAGTTTTGTCATATGTAAAGTGGTGACATTAGTAATTACCTAATAGAATTGTCATGAAGAACAAATAAGAACTAACATAAATGACAACATAATATATCTGCCAAGAGGTGGTTAATTAATGTTAGTTTCCGGGGCTTCCCTGGTGGCGCAGTGGTTAAGAATCTGCCTGCCAGTGCAGGGGACATGGCTTCGAGCCATGGCCCAGGAAGATCCCACATGCCGCGGAGCAACTAAGCCCGTGCGCCACAACCACTGAGCCTGCGTTCTAGAGCCCGCGAGCCACAACTACTGAAGTCTGCGCGCCTAGAGCCCGTGCTCTGCAACAAGAGAAGCCACCGCAATGAGAAGCCTGCGCACCGCAACAAAGAGTAGCCCCCGCTCGCCACAACTAGAGAAAGCCCACGCATAGCAACAAGGACCCAGCGCAGCCAAAAATAAAATAAAATAAATACATTAAAAAAAAATAATTAAGGCTTCCCTGGTGGCGCAGTGGTTGAGAGTCCACCGCCCGATGCAGGGGACACGGGTTTGTGCCCCAGTCCAGGAGGATCCCACATGCCGCGGAGCGGCTGGGCCCGTGAGCCATGGCCGCTGAGCCTGCGCGTCCGGAGCCTGTGCTCCACAACGGGAGAGGCCACAACAGTGAGAGGCCTGCGTACCGCAAAAAAAAAAAAAAAAAAAAAAAAAAAAGAATAATTAAAAACTGTTAGTTTCCTTTCTGAAGATATAAAGGAAGCTTAAAAACTTTCTTTTATAGATGTATTTATTTTATTTATTTTTGGCTGCATTGGGTCTTCATTGCTGTGTGCGGGCTTTCTCTAGTTGGGGTGAGCGGGGGCTACTCTTCGTTGTGGTGCGCAAGCTTCTCATTGTGGTGCCTTCTCTTGTTGTGGAGCATGGACTCTAGGTGCACAGTCTTCAGTAGTTGTGGCTCGTGGGCTCAGTAGTTGTGGCTTGCAGGCTCCAGAGTGCAGGCTCAGTAGTTGTGGCTCACGGGCTTAGTTGCTCCGTGGCATGTGGGGTCTTCCTAGACCAGGGCTCAAACCCATGTCCCCTGCATTGGCAGGTGGATGATTCTTAACCACTGTGCCACCAGGGAAGTCCCAGGAAGCTTAAAAACTTTTGATTTCTATGTTTTTCCTTATTTTCTCAAGGCAACATATTTTTAATTGTTCCAAAGTTTTCCTTGTTTATATAACTATGGGAATTTCAGAAACATTCTGCTTTATAGTCCCCAGAAAAACTTCCTATGTGTAAATGCTGGCTCTGGTGTAAACACCCTTTATTACTGGTGTTATTAGTGACCCTCTCATAATCTAAGATTAACATCCCTTCCTTAATACACAGAGTAAGACTCACGGGGAGACTCTCACTATTAAACAATAAGAGCAGCAAGCCTCATCTGTATTTAGAGTTAGATGCTGCAATATTTTATAAATATTTTTACTACTGTGGTATTTAAACAATTTCTCAGTAATCGAGTCACTAAAGTGCAGAACCAATGCATGCCATCCTGTAAAACACCATGAGCTCAGTAGCAAACAAAAACCATAAAAATATTGGCTCAATTATAAAGATATCAGTCTCTCCTGGATTTATATAATCAGTCACTTCTAACTCTTATTCCAAAAGAAAACAGGTATTAGCAGTATTTTAAGAGAGTATATAAAAAACAAAAACTAAACAGAAAACAAACAAACAAAAAAACTTTTTAGGCCGTCTAGTCCATCCCCAAAGACAAATTCTCCATCAAATATTTTCATCCACTTGGATTGTAAACATAGCCCAGGCAAGAGATGATGGTGGCTTCCACTAGGGTGGTAAATATGGAATGGAGAAAAGTGGATGAATTAAAGATATTTTTGATAGTACAACCAAAAAGATCTGCTAATACTTTGGATACGGAGGTTTAAAAAAGAGAGAAATCAGGACGATTTCAAGATTTTTGACCTGAAATATTTTAGCATTTACGAAAATAGCGGAGGACACTGGTTATTTAAAATAGTATTTTGGTCACGTCAAGGTATCCGCTTTAGACATCTTGTGGAGATGTCCTCTTGACCTTTGTGATAGATCTAAACTAGATATGTATTTTTAATTTTATAATACATTAATTTAACAATTATTAGTAACAATTATTACTACTGTCACCACTGCTACATCAGGAAGTAAAAGCTCAGCAACGTAGGACTTTCTCAAGCTCTTGAAAAACCCGCTAATAAGAAAGGCAGAGCTTTCCAAACGTCCCCATTCGTCCTCTGGCTCTGGGAACTTAGAGCGTCCTGGGTCCAATCAGCTTCCAAATCCCCAGCATCAGCAAGTGGGAGGGGCTCAGATCGATCCTGGTACTTCTGCGGCTCCGGCTTGGCCACGTCTGAAGGCCTGCAGGTCCTTGAAGGTACAGAAATCACCTGTTTATTCATTGGTTATAACTGAGCTTCTTACTCAAATTTTTGCTTCACAAGATTCAGTAATACATACTTTTAAGTTACGTCACTTATCCGTTTTTATGGTTTCTTCTTTTCTTCTATGGGTATAAACACTGCCTCCGAGCGTTGCGGACCTGCCGTTCCCTTTCCAGCGCACGCGCCGGGGGAAGAGCGGGCGGGCCTGTTCACGGGGGGCGTGTGGGACTGGCGGCCGACCGCTGCCCCTGCCGCCACCAACATGGAGAGTTTGTACCGAGTCCCGTTCTTAGTGCTCGAATGTCCCAACCTGAAGCTGAAGAAGCCGCCCTGGGTGCACATGCCGTCGGCCATGACGGTGTACGCTCTGGTGGTGGTGTCTTACTTCCTCATCACCGGAGGTAACTCGTCCAGCATGGGGCCCGAGAGGCGCTGAGGCGCGGAGCCGGCCCGCCCCGGGGGCGCGTCTGTTCCGCTCTCAGCCCGGGAAAGCATCGCTCTCCTCTCGATCTTTTCCGAGGGTGGAGGGAAACTCTGGGGTCCCGAGTGTTAACGGCCCAAAGGTTTATTTGACCTCACGCCCTGTCCTGTATCTTGAGGGGACTCCTGTTCTCGCTCCCATTGCCTTCCGTCTCCTGATCTCTTAGCCAGGCGGTCCGAGCCGAATAATATATTTTTCAAGCCCAGATTGTTGCTCCTTTTGTTGCATGCCGTGAGTTATTTGACAAAGGCCCTAGGAAAATCTCTTTTGGCCCATTCTGCTTCCACGGTTGGTCAGGAGGGTGTGGGACTTTTACCTTCTCTTTGTCTACGGTCCCTGGAACTTTGGAAGAGACTTGACAACCTTTAGGTTTGTTAGCTCAAACCTAAGGGTTCGGTGTTGCTTTTGCCCCTATCAACAATAAATATGAATGTAATCTTTCGAAACCACAGTTTTGATAAATATTTGAGATTGGAGATAGATTTGCAGAAGATGTCGCGTATTTGAGAGAGCGGAAGTTGAAAATTTAAAGAATAAGGAAAATAGCATTACCGTTGCACACTGCATTATCATTTTATCCTGTCCTTTGCAAAAGGGGCGTCGCTTTGTATAGTGGTGAGTTGGCAATCCGGCTACAGTCTTTTCATAGCTACCACCCTTTCAAGCCGCAGTTGCATGATTTACTCAACACTGCTACTGCACTTTTAGATTTGGGAAGTGGGGTACTTAATTTGGAAATGATAAAATTAAAGCTCCACAGATTAGGGACAGCAAGAGCAGCTGGTTCTGTTTTTAAGGGAATAGTGAGACATCTTCATTTGCATAGATGTCTTGTGAAAATAGTTGGCGCTGAAGAGGGAAGTATCTGAAATTATGCAGGCTTAGTTCTAGGATGAACCTTTGGATTTACCCTCCTCCCAAATCTAGAACAGTGACAGTTAACTTATGTTCATTTAAATAAATTACATTTAAAATATTTTTTATGTTGGTAAGGTACTGTCCTAACATTGCATTAGCATTCACATTTGCTCAGCACATTAATAGGTCCTGGATTGAATAAACACAATTTAAAATGCATGTGGCATTTTTTTTTTTTTTTTTTTTTTAGTAAGTCTTCATCTGCTAAAAATCTTTCCTGTAACCCTTACCTCCCTTGGAGCCAGGGCCTTTGCTGGAAGCCTCACAGGTTTCATTCTGACCACTTTTTCCATCTGTGTTTGTAATGGGGAGATTCTCTGCCCTAATTTCTGGGGGAAAGTGAAAGGACACCTTTTAGTGGCCAAGGCCATGAGCTGTCTGATACAAGGAATCGGTTTTGCCACTGGAAAGGAGTCTCCTAGAAACTGAGTGTACCTTTATAAATAAACAATATTTATTGCTGAGAAATATTCATCAAATAATGTATTGAGTTCCTGTTAAGTTCCAGGCATTAGGTGCTAGAGGCAACAATGAATGAAACAGATAAGGGCCCTGCCCTCCTGAAGCTTATAATGTCATTGGTTGAGATATGTTAAATATCACATAAATCTTTCTCCATTACGTTATTTTTTCCACTGCAAATTGCCATGAGTGCGTTGAAGGAAAAGAACAAGAGGTTATGTGAGAACAATCAGAGTTAGGAACATCATTTACATTAGAATGTGGTTTCTGAGGAAATGACATGTTAGCCAAAATTTGGAAGATTGGGGGAAAGGGTATCTAGGCAGAGGGAAAAGTATGGACAAATGCGGGACTGAGAGACCAATTAGGTGGGTTTTGTAGTTGACTTAGAATAGACAAGGTTGGTGGCACTAGAGATGGAGGAATGTATAATGGAAGATATTTTGGAAATAGATTCAGTGGATCTTGATGATGATTGATTGGATGTGGGGGGAGAATGACATGCGAAGGAATTTTCCTAGTGTCTAGTTTGAGCACCAAGTAGGTGGAAGTGTCATTTTCTGAGACTAAAGAAATGAAGTTTTTTTGGTTGGGAATGGTGAACCCAGAGGTCACTTTGGGATATATAATAGTTGGACATAACCAAATATAATTAGTTGGATATGTCAAGTTTGCAGATAGGAGTCTAGAACTGAGAAAAGAGGTTTGTGTTGAAATTAGTCAATAACAAATGTTTTCTGAACTCCTCCCATAAGCCAGATATTGAAGAACATAGAGTTTCTATTCTTAGGGAGCTTACATCTAATTTTAATAGTGCTAACGTGATTTGGTAGGTGTTGGCACATTGAGAATCATTAGCATAGTAAAGCCCTGGGAAGGGATAAGTTCATTTGGAGAGAGAAAGTAGAAAAAGAAGAGCATAGTGGATCGAGCCTTAAGGAACTCCGAACGTTTAGTGGTTTTATAGCAGATGAGGCTCAGCTAGAGAGGTAGCAAGAAAACATGGACAGGAGTGTCACGGAAGCCATGAGAAGCCATCTTTTTACCCCAAGAAAGTGGATTTAGTAAACTGGATCAAGCACTGCTAGGAGACCTCCTAATAAGAGAACTGAAAAGTGTCCTTTGAATTTGACAACATGGAGGCCATTAGCCACCTGAGCAAGAGTAATATCAGTGGTGGCAGAAGCCAGATCGGAGTGAGCTGGAAAATGAAGGATAAGTGAGGAAGTGGAGACAGAGAGTTAACCTTTTTTTTTTTTTTTTGTCTCCAGAAGGAAACCTGGCCCCCTTTCAAAAAGGAAGCATAGAAGTGGAATGTTAACTCGGAGGATCTGGTGTCAAGGGAAAGTTGATGTAGGGAACAAGAGGTTGAAAATACAGGAAAGAGAAGAGGTAGCCCATGGAACAAAGTCTCTGAAATGGCAAGGGGGACGGAGTCCTTATTATTGCAAAAGGGATCCCGTGGTGATAGGAGGAGGGACTCTTCCTCTGTTGTAGCTGGAGGTGAGGATGGATGCAGGTTCCAGTTTGTAGATTTGGTTTGGCGGGTGGGGGTGAGTTAGGGAATTCCCAAGTGATTGTTTTGTTAGTCAAAGGTGAGGGAGACAGTCTTGCTGTGCTTAAGAAAAGCTGGAGGTGGGGATGATGGAAAACAGTAAAGAGTAGACATTGACAGTGGGAGATTTGAGAAACAGTGTTGATGGACATTAGCATAAATGATCATGATGACATTATGACATAATGATGGATATTAACATTAATGATTGTGAATCTCTAGTATTGCCAGTCTGCCTAGTGGTGTGATTTTAAAACGTCTCATTTTACTTTTAAGCAAGAAAATTTCACTAGTTACCTCTTAATTTAAAGAAACAAATCCAAGTATATGTGGAACATTTTCTTGAACTGAAAATAGCCTTTAATGTTAAATCTGCTTTATTGTGGAGTCATTCTTGAGTTTGAAACAATACTGAATGAATTTCTTTTATGTTTTGCAAGTCATTCTAAAATACTGAGTTGAATTTCTGAAGATAAATTCTGGTTTATCTGAAGTTTAGGAGGTAAGCTGGGCCTCATTTGATTATAATAATACATCAAAGCAGTCCTATTTAAATATAAATGAACCTTTAGAGACAGATAAAAACTCTAAATCTATTTTTGTTTGTTTGTTTTGTTTTGTTTGCGGTATGCGGGCCTCTCACTGTTGTGGCCTCTCCCGTTGCGGAGCACAGGCTCCCGGACGTGCAGACTCAGCGGCCATGGCTCATGGGCCCAGCTGCTCCGCGGCATGTGGGATCTTCCCGGACCGAGGCACGAACCTGTATCCCCTGCATCGGCAGGCGGATTCTCAACCACTGCGCCACCAGGGAAGCCCTAAATCTATTTTAAAATTAGGAATCCAATCTAATCTATGTTGTTGTCTTTCATTTAGGAATCATTTATGATGTTATCGTCGAACCTCCAAGTGTCGGCTCCATGACTGATGAACACGGGCATCAGAGACCAGTAGCTTTCTTGGCCTACAGGTAAAAGATATCATTTTGAATGATTTGGTGGTGGGAAGGAAGATTGCTGAGGCATGCCTGCTTATTTAAAAATACAGTGCAACCTATTGGGTGCATCTGTATTTAGACACTAGCTGTTTTAAAATGCTAAATTCAGAGATTGCAGGAAGTGGACAAGAACAAGAGTAGAAGTATATTATTTATGTATTCACTTATTAGGAGATAAAATATTTCACAATGATTGACATGATCACTTACTTAAAGGAGGGTATCAGTTTAAAATTCATTTATAGGCTGTTCTGGGGTCAGCAAACCACAGGTACCTGTTTATTTGTACGTAAAGCTTTATTGGAATTAGGCACACCCATTTGTTTCTGTGCTATCTATGGCTGCTTTCAAGCTACTGTGTTAAGTGTGATACAAACCATATGGCCGGCAAGCCTAAGATATATACAGTCTGGTCATTTAAGAAAAAAATCTGTGGACCCCTGGATATACTATTACATAGGAAAAATAATTTTTGAGACTTGGGAGTTCCATGTAGGCAGTGAACACCAAAACAGTGTGGTTTGTTTCACCTGAGCAGTGCTTCTTGTATTGCCTTATACAAACCACTTGGTAACTATCTACCTAAACATAGCTATATGTTTGTATTTACACTTACGTTAGTGGTATTCCATGCATAGAATATTCCTGCAAAGATTACTGTGATCTCTGTGGAGGGGATCTGGATGACAGGAGATCTTGATGGCAGGGAGATGTTTCACTGTCTCGTCATCTGAGTTTGAATTTTGAAACTGCTGCATGTATTGCGTTTTCAATTAAAACTATTAGTTTAGCAAAAATATATATACCTTCTTTATATGTGCCTATGTATAAATCATATCTTTAACAGAGAAATTTGCCTTTTGGGGTCCGTGAGCTCTCAGAATTTGAAAGTTCTTCATCCCTAGAAAAATCAGATACGTGTATATACAAAAATTTAAGGGTTTATAGATTGCTGGACATCTTTGTGGGGTTCATGAAGCCTTAGTTAAGAACTTGCTTGCTTTTAAAAAGTTCATTTTGAAACAAGAGATTTATTAATTATTAAAACTCAGGAAACATTAACCAATTCAAAATTAATTTGAAATTGATAGTAGAAATTTAAATCACAGAATTTTCAAAAACAAAAGTTCTGGGTAAAAGGTTCATGTACATATATTAGTTGGCTTTTTAAGCTAATAATTAAAATATATGAGTATTGGGAATTCCCTGGTGGTCCATTTGTTAGGACTCTGTGCTCTCACTGCTGAGGGCCCAGGTTCAATCCCTGGTCGGGAATGAAAATCCCACAAGCTGTGCGGCGTGACCAAAAAATATATATATATATATATATATATATATATATATGAGTATTGATTTTACTAGACAGTTGTGTTCATTGAAGTTTGAAAGGTTTTTTTGAGCATAAGCTCCATGAAGACAAAGATTTGTGTCTGTTTTGTTCATTGTTGTGTCCCCAGAACCTAAACAGTGCTTGATACATAATAGGCTCTCAATAAATATTTATTGAAATGAATAGCCAGAAATATGGTAAAATAGTTGTAAGGGTAATAATAAAAAATAAGCACAAAAATGTTTTAGCAGAAATAGGAATTTCAGCCTAAGGAAAAAGTTTTTTATTTTTCTGGGAATTTTCATTTATTGTTTGCTCTGGTCTTTCTTTTTCAGAGTAAATGGACAATATATTATGGAAGGACTCGCATCCAGCTTCCTGTTTACAATGGGAGGTTTAGGTTTCATAATCCTGGACCGATCCAATGCACCAAACATTCCGAAGCTCAATAGATTTCTCCTTTTATTCATTGGATTCGTCTGTGTCCTATTGAGTTTTTTCATGGCTAGAGTATTCATGAGAATGAAACTGCCGTAAGTTATTAAGTACTTTGTATAATCAGCAACTTAACTTGCAAACTGGTAAAATAATTACCTGGATCACATAAAATCATAGGAGATTTAATTTAACCCTCATTTAAACAGATGAAAATTTCGAGAACCAGAGAAATTTGTGACTTGCTCAAGGTTATAGCTATAGTTAGTAGCAAAATTGAGACGAATAGGTCTTCCTGACTGTTATCTCCATACATGTTCATGAGAAAATCCCGTTATTTTGCTGTAGCATCAGTGACCACTGACTGGAGACATTTCTCTAAAGGGCTTTTTGGTTAATCTGTAACATATGGAATTCCCATAGTAATAATAACAGTAAGGAATACTTTTGAGCCATTAATTGCTGCTGCTCTTTGAATATTGATATGAGGAAAACCCACTAAGCATTGGGCAGGAAAGGAGAGTTACTGCCTCTCCAAAAAGATGGGGAAAGGATTTCATACATATATATTAGATTATTTTGATTCAGAAAACAAATACTATCTTTAGAACAAAAATAAATTGGTTTTATGGCAACTTTTATAATTCTCTTTGAGATCTTTCATTTTAAATATAGATGAGTCTGATCACATTCCCCTATATTCTGATTTCATCTATGGATACATTAACTACAGGAACTTTGGGCAAACATATCATACAAAGATTAGCTCTTAGAAAATTCATTTTTTAGGGAATATGTTAAACATAAAGTGTCAACTGTACTGATTTCTTAAAACTGATATTTTCTGATTTTATTATGAGACAGTAAAAGGGAAAATAGCAATGTGTTTGAATTACACAAGTTCACTTGTTCTATGGCTTAACCTGTCCGTATCTATAACACATCTGGGGTAGAATGGACAGACTTTCTAGAAAGTCACAAATACTTATCTTGCACTCATGTTCCCTTCTTAACCCTGCAATATGGGAAAAGAGAGCAATGTTCTTTGTCAGCTGAATATCTGTGTGGCCATGTAGCTCCATCAGACTGCCAATGGCTCTTATTTTTGTCCTGGGAAAAATTTGGGGCATTTGTTAAATTGTACGAGGATAGGGACTCCAGCCTCCTCTTTTTTTTTTTTTTTTTTTTGCGGTACGCGGTCCTCTCACTGTTGTGGCCTCTCCCGTTGTGGAGCACAGGCTCCGGACGCGCAGGCTCAACGGCCATGGCTCAGGGGCCCAGCCGCTCTGCGGCATGTGGGATCTTCCCAGACCAGGGCACGAACCCGTGTCCCCTGCATCGGCAGGCGGACTCTCAACCACTGCGCCACCAGGGAAGCCCCAGCCTCCTCTTTTTGTTCCTCTTTGTTCTACCCTTGTTGCCAAAGGTATACCAATAGAAGAGTCTGAAGTTTTTCATAGCAAAACAGGAAAAGAGGAGGCTCCCAGAGAGGTTAAAGAGGCTATTAAAAATTAATAATGAAAACAGAAAGAACCTTTGGAGGCATATAGCAGAACAGAAGCAGTGAGCTGGTTTTGTCTATAGAACCAGATTTGTTCTCATTCTGCTTAAGCTTCCCATTCTTCCTTAAGGTTTTAGGTCTCCTTAGGCTGTGTTTTTCTTTTAGCTTGAGCATTTGACTTTTAGGATAACAGAGCTATCTACTACTTACAAAAAGGTTTTGAGAAGTGTTTAATTCTCTGGATTGCTTCTGTCTTACTTTTGCAATTATTTATGTAAACATTTGTCTTTTCCACATTCTATAGGCCAGTTTCCAAGATTGTTGACTAAGATAACAATAGGAGATAAGAAATAAGAGTATGCTCTCTGGGCTTCCCTGGTGGCACAGTGGTTGAGAATCTGCCTGCTAATGCAGGGAACGCGGGTTCGAGCCCTGGTGTGGGAAGATCCCACATGCCGCGGAGCAACTATGACCGTGAGCCACAACTACGGAGCCTGTGCATCTGGAGCCTGCGCTCCACAACAAGAGAGGCCGCGATAGTGAGAGGCCCACTCACCGCGATGAAGAGTGGCCCCCGCTTGCCACAACTAGAGAAAGCCCTCGCACAGAAACCAAGACCCAACATAGCCAAAAATAAATAAATAAATAAATAAATGATATTTAAAAAAAAAAAAGTATACTCTCTGGGTTTTGGGTGTAAATTATATTTAGATATAGTGAAAGCAGAACAATAGTCCAAATAGAAAATTGCTGCTTTCTGTAACTTGCTATGCAACTAAATCTAAGATTTAAATTTTTAAGAGGAAGGACTTTATGATCCCCTCTTTGATATGATTTCTCATCTACAGCCCCTAATGCCTGGTACCTTGAGTGTGGAGTGGGGAGAAACAGTGGACAGTTTGGGAAAATAAGGGAAGCAACAGTGTTGTATTTTCTGGAATATTTGCAGGCCCCAAAAGAGATTATGAGCCAGGTCTGTGAGCCTACATATTGCACATGATAGGGGTGTGGTTAGTACCATCAGCAAGAAAGGGATGTGCCTTGCTCATACATTCTCTTTGAGGACACATCATATATAAGCAGTTTGATATATAATAAATGGGACAGCAGCAACAACAAAAAGTAAAAAACATCAGTAACCATGAGTTTTTTCAGATCAAGTAAGTTGCTAACATCTGAGATAAAGGTTGGCTATGCTATAAGATGCTTCATGATAACTTCCAGGATTGCACGCTCACAAAGAATCTGATATCACCTTTAACAAGAGGTACCTTTAAAAAGGAGAAAACAATAGCAGTGAAATGGTACTACTAGCTTTATATTTTCTGATTTATGCTTTTTAAAAGACCTGATGTGTTCTCTACTGATATAATTTTACATATTAAAACATGGCTTTATTTGATGCATAAGCATAAGTCATATACTAATTACAAGGAAGAATACCACAACGTATAACTCTATCAGGAGATATGTGTCCAAAAGTGCATGTTCACCTATCAGTATACGCAGATGACAGGCAGCTGTCTCTAAAGAGTCCTCACTACTTTTGTTTCATAGTGTGAGCCAGCTGTTGAGTAATTTCCACTGGTGCAAATACTAGTGGACACTTTCTTAAAATCTTGAACTTTTTTTTCTTGTGAAGCTTAGGTCTTTTTTTGTTCTTGCTGTTAGAATTATCTGACAAAGATTTTATTTTATTTTTTTTTGTAGGTTTAATCTTTTTAAAAACATTTTTATTCTGTATTGGAATATAGTTGATTTACAATGCTGTATTAGTTTCAGGTGTACAGGTGTAAAGTGATTCAGTTATATATATACATATGTCTATTCTTTTTCAGATTCTTTGCTTGTGAAGCTTAGGTCTTAAAGTTTGCCTTTTGTGAAGTGTCAGGCATTACAGTAGCAAATTTATGAGGCGGTCTTCAAAGTCGATATATGCACTAAGAGGCTTTTTATTTTTTATTCAATTCTGGGGGGAGAAGTGGAGGGGAGAAGTATTGTTTGTCTCAGAGTTGTGACAGTGGTTGTGTGAGGTGAAAGTTCTCTCTGTACTCAGAGTGTGGATTGGCCAGGCTGGTAGAGCAGAAGGAAAGGGATAAATGAGTTCTAAGGAGATCACATTGGCTACATGTAGACCCAAGACCCAAGGGAGTCAGGTGAGTCCACGAGCTGGAAGGGAGGAAATTCTTGAGTGTCTGCTCTGTGTCAGGCACTATAGTAGATCTCAACCCTGTGAAGTAGTTTTTTGTCCCCACCTTAGAGATGAAGAAATTTGAGACACTGAACTAATAATAGCTAATGTTTGTCAAGTGCTTATTACCATGAATAGCAGTTACTGTATTAGTAGATTCTCTTATATAATCCTTAAAATCCTTTGACGTAACTCCATTTTATAGATGAGGAAACTGAGTGACGTTTGCCCATTCATGTTAGGCTTACCCACTTGTGTTAGAGGCAGGATCAAAAGGAGAGAAGTTCTAAAGGCATCAGCGGGGACAGGGTGTATTCAACCCTTTCTTAATGTGGATAGTATTACACAATCTATTTTTTCCTTGATCCTGCAGATCCTAAATAATAGGTTGCAAGGATTGATTGCAAAAGAAGAAGTTTGGAACTTTATAAAGCAGACTTTTAATACTTTAATTTAAAGGGGATTTCAGGGCCCAACTTGTACATTTAGTAAAAGGATTTCCTATTTGAATAGTGTGAAGTTTGACTTGCTCAACAGCTATAGCTAATGCCCCCTGCCTGCCATCAAGACATTTCCTAAAGAAACAGAGGTGCAAGGCAGACGCTTCTGCACACTGCTTCCGCAGGGCACGAGGGCTCGCCTCCCAGGCGTGAACAGCTCCTGGCCCTCCTACTTTCTCCTTTGGTAATATTAGGGTTTTCAGGAAATCTAAACCAGCTTCTTTCCATAAAAAGATTTGTGATGTTTGTTGCAATTGTGAGAGTCCAAAGGAAATTGATTCTGACTCTTTCTTTGACTTTTACATAACAGGTTTTTCTCTTTACTTTTTTTTTTCTCATCCTCTGTTGTTTAGCATATTGGTTTGTAACTTTGTCCTTTGAGGGAGAAGGCTAATGGAACCCAGACCCAGTACTGTATTTATTGGGGGGCAAGATTTGAAATAAGAACCATAATGAGGAATCACACAATTATATTTTCAGATTGTCATTTGATTCATCATAAAATTTGTTTGGGACACTTTGAAATGTTGCTTCCTTTTCACTTTTTGTGTTTATAAATTTTATTTTTACAGGGGCTATCTGATGGGTTAGAGTGCCTTTTGAGAAGAAATCGGTGGATACTGAATTTGCTCCTGTTAATGAAGTTTTAAAGGCTGTACCAGTCTCTGATATGAAATATGGAAAAGGATGAAAAGCAGCAGAAAAGAAACATCTAGTGAAAACATAGGAAATGTATTATAGCTTGGACTAGAATGTCTTCTTGGTATCAGAGACAAGCTTATCAGTATTTTTTCCTGCTGGCCTATACTGACATACCAACGATGTTAAGTGGCATTTTCTTCTTTTTTTTATTTCTTAAAGAAAATATACTTCATTTCTACAACCATAATATTGAATAAAGTGATTATTTTTTACAAAGCCCTTAACATTTTTTGGAGATGACACTTCTGACCTTCAGAAATTAATGTAAAATCAGAAGTGAGATCCCATAAGCTGAGAACTCTGGACAGCTGGCCAGCTTTACCTGTGGTGCTTTGCCTTTAAACAGAGTGTGTGACAGTGCATCATTTCAGATATGTATGTAAGACTGTTTCCTGAACAATAAGATGTATGAAAGGAGCAGAAATAAATAATTTTTCTAGTTAACACCTTTTAAATTTGTTTTTTGATTAACTGATTGTATTAATCTTTGGTCTATAATTATCCACTCCCATCTTGTGACTGTCTTAAGCTACTGTTGGTAGCCTGAAGTCTCCAAGTGTAGTTGGCAGGATGCCTTGTGAGGTGGCAACTCTATATCCCTATAAATATTCTAGCACAGGCTGTACATTTATGCCAGTGTTGTTTTAAATGTGATTGTGTTAGATGACAGTTCCCTTCAGGCATTCATTTGCAGTAATTAACACAGTTTTGAGCACATAAAAACATCTGTAGACCAGTCTGGTCTTCCCGTAATTTCTTCTAGCCAGGTCATTTGGTTCTCTCTTAACTGGCCATGGACTTCACTTCTCTAGGGCCTCTAATTCTTACCCCATGATCTCTAAGTTTACAGTAAAATTTTCTCTCAGGTGGGTTTTTTTCATAATTCCAAGGCTGATCTAAATGTAGCTGTTCATTAAATTAAAAAGATTCATTTATTTATTCAAAAAGTTTTGAGAACCTATTATATACGAGGCAACACTGAGGATTATAGGGACGAGTAAGATAAGGGCTCTGTCCTCATAGAGCTTATGTCCTTGTAGGGAAACCAAATTATCAAAAGATAAAAAAATGTTTATAAAATTTCAGACGCTGATAAATACCACAAACAAAAACAAAGCAAGTTAATAGTACTATGGTGATAAGAGATGCGGGGAGAGGAGGTTACTATACTCCAGAGCTCTGAAAAAGGAACACAACACCTGTATGTATTCACCAACTTTAAAGCCTTGATTTAACTTTAATTATATTTTTCGTTATTTGGCCTTATTTTAAAACCTTAATTACACTAGGTGGACAGAAGATAACACAAAGGTGTTGCAGTTTCAAGAGGTCTTTCCCTGAATGATTGAGCAGTGAGCAGTTCCTGTCAAGCACCACCAGATGGTGCTGTGAAGGTTTGGTGTGTTTTTCTATGTCCCAACTATTAGTTTTGGTTTGGTTTGGTTTTTGTATTTATGGTAAAATAAAAGTATCTTGACTAGATACAATGAAATGTATTTAAATAATTTTGCTGGTAAAATTGCAGTGTTTTATGTGAAGGAAAAAATCATACCTTGTACTAGACTTTAAATGCTTTGGGGACACTAAGCCAAAATGTCACAGCCTGATAGAAAGCCTGCCAAGCATTATTAGCATCAGCAGCGGTTAAATAAATGAGAGAGTAAATTAACGGCCTAGATTAGAAACAAACTAGTCTTTGATTTTATCACAGAATTCTCCAGGAGGTGGAGGCTACAATGGAGTTAGAAGTGCAAAACGGTTTAGTGGAGAGTAACTCCAGTGAGAGGTAAAGGAAGGATGCACAGTTAGCCAGGTCATCCTGTGATGTTTAGCTGACAGAGTTGCTGTCTGCCCAATGGGGAGCTCCAGAGGAAAGAATGCCTGTCAGAAACATGTTGGGTGGAAATGGCTAGACCCTTGTACCACTTACTGCCTTTTCAGATCTTTGGCCCTGGTGCCATCTTGAGATTAGCATGATCTTGGCTAGAAAGCTGAGGTGAACCCTGACAAAGCTAACAACTGGAGGCTGTCAGCTAGCCCCTCTGATTGCAGCTAGGCAGCGAGTCCACCAAGGGGATCTGAGCAGCACACCTCTGTTTACCACAGGTTTGTAAAGAAAATATCCTCTTCATAGGATTAAAATGAGAGGAAATCCTATATATCTTGCTTACAAATGGAAGATTGTACTCTGATTGTTGTTTATTTGAACTGGGAAGTGTGAGGTAAACTTAGGTTCTTAGTAAATAGTACATTCCTGAAGTGTAAAGCTGGAATAAAGGTTATTTTCCCACTTTGCTAGTGAGTAAATGGAGATTCATTTGTTACAGAGCTTGAAATACAACCCAGGTCTTCTGCAAAGCAGACCATTTGTTTCCATTGTACTGCCATTTTCTGACACAGATCAGTCTTTGAAGGTAGTAATAAGTATATACTTATAAAAGACATAATGCCAGATGTTGGGTTACATCGGTAAGAAAAACGCAACCCCTGTTCATGTGGAATTTATAATTTAGTGAATATACGATAAAGGAACAATTCTCTTTGCTATAGGAACATGTGGGGGGAACATCTAAACCCAGACTTGGTGTGAGGGAAACCTTTAATTTGTTGTTGAAACAATGGCTACTCATCTGCCTAAATGTTTCAAGTACTAATACACTTTGCCCTAAATCTCTTCTACTTGTTTTTCTCATGTACCAAGACTCTTAATTACAAGTGAGAAACTCCCTCAAGCTGTTTTAAGCAGACAGGATAAATTATTCGGATGCTGGAGTATCACGATACTCAGGACAGGGATGCTGAGCATTGAGAGTACCAGGATTGAGAACATGGGACTATAAGGACTCCGCTGTTTATGTCTGATGCATTCTGTGGGTCTGCTTCATGCTCTTCTCTCTATGAATCTGGCCACTTTCTATTACTCGAGTTCAGAGTAGAAGGAATCATGGCTGCCAACCTATCATGATCATTATACTTGACAGCTTCAGCCACTCTAGAGGAAATTTCCTTGACTCAATAATTTTTTAAGGGCACCTCCTTGAACGGGAACTCCTACCTCTTCCCATGCCTTTGGCCACCCCTCCCTACCCTACCCCCAGCTCTGCTGCACCCAGTTGTCCAGCTCTCTTCGCAAGATTACCCAAAGGCCAGTTGTTGCCAAGTCTGTGGAATTACGTTCATATAATTTGTTACAAAGTATGTGAGACAATTCAAATCCTAATTTCATCATCTATGATGAGGTGTCCTTTAACTTCTGTTGAATCTGCTAGTGATGAGAATCTTTCTACCTCTAGAGGCAGCCCATTCCATCTTCATATCTCTTGGTCTTTTTCTAAAAATGTATTATTATTTGGCTGTGCCACGTGGCTTGTGGAATCTTAGTTCCCCAACCAAGGATCAAACCGTGCCCTCAGCAGTGAAGGCACTGAGTCCTAACCACTGCACTGCCAGGGAATTCCCTCTTTATCTTTTAGAAAGCTATTTTCTGTTTTCTTTAGCTCATTGGTTTCAGGTCCTTGTGTCTATACTTGGACATATCTACCTGCACTACGTAATGACACCAAGCATTTCAAATAGTAAAACCCTGTCCTGAGCTTCCATTTTTTTCAGGCTTATCATTTCTAGTCTTTCAGCCTCAGATATATTGGTTCTGATTCCTTTTTGATCATTCCTCTGTCCCTGCACTCTAAGTTGTCTATATTCCTTTAAAAATAAGTTCCCTGAAAGATTATGTACTGCGCTTGGGGTGCTCATACTAAAATTGATAGAGCCATTTTGGTGGCTACATCCTTCTCATAAGCCATGTTAATATCAGAGTCTCAGCAATGGTTACTATGGCTCTAGATGGACAATACCTTGAGTTATTAGGAGCTCAGACTTGGGATCAATCAGATTTGCTGTCTTATTCCAGCGCTGCCAATTACCAGCTGTGTCACCATGGACAAGTTACTTAGATTCTCTGAGCCTTTTTCCTCTAAGTAAAATGAAGGTAACAATACCTACCTCATAGGGAAGTTCCGAGAATTAAATGAGATAATGCATAGCCTCTGGAACGTATTAGGTGCTCCAGCAATGTTAGCTCTGAACTTGTCTTTAGCTCTTCTTCCCTTCACGCTCTGTAGTTTGATTTAATGCAAGGTTATACATTCTCCCCCGGGGATGGGAGTGGTGGAAATGTGCACACAGGCATGTGTGATAAATATAGCTGAAGCGTGGAATGTCTGCTTTTATTCTTATGTCCATTTAACAAAGTGTTTTTATGATTTATGTTGTCCATTGCAGGGTGGAAATGAGTTCTACACAGCGCGTGGCATGACGCCACCCTGAGACCGGAGGCCAAGGAACTGCCTTTGGTTAATGGATGGCACGGCCTCTTCATAAAGTCCGTTTCTTCGGATGCCTCCTGTCGAGGATGAACCTTCACACATGCCATTAAGTGTTTATGTTGGCAACTGCTCCACCTCAGAAAAAGAGTTTTCTCTTTATAGCAGCCTGTGGGCGCCAGTCTAAACACAGAGCACTCAAGGTTTGACCCTAATAGGCTGGAACAGTTGTAATTCAGAGTCCTCAGAACTGCTGTACTATTTTAACTGAGATGATGGGAAATTATCTGACAATTTTAATATCTAACTATCTTTTCACATAATACTTTGTATTTGTATAATAACATATTTCAACTTTTAAAAGCTCCCTCACATCTATTACCTCATTTAATCCTGACAAGGGCCCTAACCATCTTCTGGGTCTCTTAGTGTCATAAAAAGGAATAGCAGGCTGAGTCAACAAGGAAGGTACAATACCATGCTGGGTACTTGATCCGTATTATTTCCAATCCTTACAACAATTCATTCTAGTCAATATTGTTGTCTCTATTTCACAGGGATCAGCCGGGATTGAACTAAAGTGGGCCTAGCTCTAAAGCCCTTGTACCTTCTACTAGAACATCATATACTTTTTGTCCTATATTCTAACTTAGTGTTTTTCAAAACGTCTGGACTATGAGAAAACACTCAGATCATTAATTTAATGAAGTTGTAGTTCTGATCTCTTACATTCCTTTGTTTCCCCTATAAAGCCTGATTCGTGTCATTTTTCAAATTAACATTTTATTATATCATATGTAATATATTTAGAGGAATATATGAAACAGACATGTAATTTGGGAAGCATAATAAAATGAATAAAATCCTGCGAACCCATTCCCAACATAGGAATGAATATAGCCAGTACCATGGAGTCTCTCTTTGTATTCAGTCCTTATCCAGTCATTCCCCCACCTTCCTTCTAGAGGTATCCCCTGATCTGAATTTTCGGTTTATCACTTCTTTGCTTTTAAAAAACTAGTGTTACAACATTTGTATGACTATTCAATGTATTATTTAGTCTTGCTTGCTTTTGAGTTACTGCTTAACACATTGATAATTTAGTTCGTGTATGTTAATTTTTACTGTGATCATAATTTTAAAGATATTTTCAGTTTTATAAACTTTGATTGTCCTATCTTCCTGGTGGATTGAAGTTTTCATCATTATGTAGCAACCCTCTTCATATTTGATAGTGATTTTTTGTCTCAGAGTCTGTGTAGTCTCATGTAGCTTACTCAGCTCTCTGCAGCTTAGAATTTGCCCTGTATATTTTTCTATCATCTTCTTTCAACCCTTTCTTTGTCCTTATGTTTTAGGTGTGTCTGTGTATCATGAGGCATTATTTATTTGTGTTTTACTCTGACAATCTTTGTCTTTTAATGAGTGAGTTTAGTCTATTTTTAGGAATTGTGATTATTACACATTTGGGCTTTTCTATATGTCCTCACTTTGTACTATTTGTCTCAATTTTTTAATGTTTCTTTTTCCTCTGCTCTCACCTGTTTTGGGTTGATAGAGTTTTTGTATGTGTGCTTTTAAATCCTTAAATGGCAGATTGTAGTTTCCAAAGATGGCTGCAATGATAACTCTCATCCCACCTGTTTTATAGAAGGTGACCTTGCTGCTCCCCATCCAGAGGTGGAGATGATTTCTTTAGCCTGTGCTACTTGGCCGGCCCTGTGACTGCTTTAATCAACAGAGGATGGCAGAAGTGAGCTTGTGCCAGTGCCGGGAAGTTTTTAACCTGCCTGGCACCTTCTGTTTCTTACCTCTTAGAATGCCAGCTCTTGGGATGCAGTTGGGAATCCAGCTGCAAGATCATGAGAAGACTAAGCCACATGGAGAAAGTGTGTGTGGCCACTCCTGTCAACACCAGCTGAGCTCCAAGCTGGCCACCACCATCGACTGCTAGCGCTATGAGTGAGGCCTTGTGGACATCCAGCCCCAGCTGCTAGATGACTGCAACCACTTGAAACACCCCAAGGGACAACTACCCCAAGTCAGCCTAGAAAACCTTGAGAAATATTAATAAGCTGTTGTTTTTAGTCACTACAATCTGGGGTGGCTTTTATGCAGCATAGATAACTGGGATGGGGATGTGGCATTGGCTTTGGGACTGAGTAATAGATGGAAACTGACAGGGTCTTGAGGAGGTGGAGGATGCAAGTTAGAAGAGCTTTGAGAAGCCCCAAGTGACAGGTCCCCAGGGAACTGTTGACAAGGGCTTGAAGGCAGGAAAATGACCTTGGAGGCTGAAGAAAAGGCAGCAGGTTTGTTAACACTGCTGCCTGCTGTAAGGTAGAAAATAGAAAAGGCACCTAATGAACCCATGGATCTGACTGGGGAGATTTCCAGGCAGAAAGTAGAAAGTGTCAACTGGCTTCTTCTAGCTCACATTACAGATAATGAAAAGTGAGTAGAGAGAGGTGAATCAAAGAAAGAATTGTTCAGTTCAGTTTTCGAGTTTAGAGAAATAAAGAGCCCAGGAGAGTCTTTCCAGATAACAAATGAAAGCTTGTGTTTTTAAAACAGTTTATCAAAGAAATGTTCCTCACTTTTTCTCTTTTAAAGATTTTGTTGTTAAATTGATGATTAAAAGTGTAATCTTTTATTTAAAAAATTTTTTTAAAGACTTATTTATTTATATTTTGGCTGCGTCAGGTCTTAGTTGCGGCACGTGGGATCTTCACCGAGGCATGCGGGATCCTGCTCACGGGCTCTTCATTGTGGTGAACGGGCTTCTCTCTAGTTGTGGCATGTGGGTTTTCTCTCTCTAGTTGTGGCACGCGGGCTCCAGGGTGCATGGACTCTGTACTTTTGGCACGTGGGCTCTAGTTGAGGTGCACGAGCTCAGTAGTTGCAGCGCGTGGGCTTAGTTGCCCCGTGGCATGTGGGATCTTTGTTCCCTAACCAGGGATCAAACCCGAGTCCCCTGCATTGGAGGGCGGATTCTTTACCACTGGACCACCAGGGAAGTCCCTAAAGGTATAATCTTTTAAACATCATCTCTCTGTGTCCAATTTACAACTGTAACTTTTAGTTGTACTGTGTATTTCCAATTTACAAAGAACTTTTTTTTTTTTTTTGCGTTACGCTGGCCTCTCACCGTTGTGGCCTCTCCCGTTGCGAAGCACAGGCTCCTGACGTGCAGCCCTACAAAGAACTTTTATATACATTACTCCAATTCTCCTGACTATCCTGCTGTTATATCTAAGTAGAAAGCTATTGTTAGTCCACATTATTAATAGTAGTGACGACCACAGCCATCCTTCCTTCTTCTCCTCCAATTTTGGGGTTCTGACCCTGTGCCTGCTGTTAAGCTTTAGATAGGTGATCTTACATTCTTATAGCAGAGTATTATGACTTACAATCTAAGGATGAAGACTGTTAAGCCAGAGAGTTAAATATCTCAACCACGAAACATCACGGGTAGAACCTCGATTCAAACCCTAGTTTTACCCCAAGTAAACACTCCCATTTAACCTTTTTCCCTGAGAAGAACAAGTATCAATTTTAGACCAGAAAGCATCTTCAATGTGTGGATTACTTTCACCTTATAAAATTTCATACTCATTGTCTGTCTCACAGTCAATATTTTATGTGAACTATAATTTTGATAAATTATTTGACTTTCTTCATTTCTTTTGGTTAGGAATACACCAGTATTACAATAAGCTTCTTTATTTGTAAAATAAATGGATTGGATCAGGTGATCTCCAGTGCCTCTTTCACCTTTGATATTCCTTTCACCTCTTCTAATTTTCTGACACTTGGGTTTTCTAATCACTATCTGCAGGGCTGCAAATGAATTCCATTTGACCAGCAGATGGGGCTCTTGATAATCAAATAGGAAGAAGCATTTATTGAGCGCCTACCATGTGCCAGGCCTTTGTGTGTAACCCTGCTGCTGCTTCAGATTTATATGACTATGTTCTTAGGCCTATCTCAAATTCTTGTTTTTACACGTGCTTCAAAGGAACACTTACCATTTTACCAAGAAGGAACTTTTCCCTGTGAAAAACTGATTAAGTGATTACTGAGATGTCTCCCAATGCTAAATGCCATGATTTGAGGCCCAGAGTTAAGTGACCTTAGGAGTCCAGGACTCCTTTGTGAAGGAGCTGATATGTCTGATCCTCTGTGGCTTTCAAACATCTCCCAGGAGCCCAGGAGCTAGAAACTGCATCTTATTCAGGCTTTTGTGATCATAAATAGGATACAAAAGCCACTGAGAGTTCAAGAATATTTTCAATTTATACAGATATTTTTAATACTTAAAATCTTTTGTCTATAAAGGGATAATAATACTAATACCATCTTTTTCCCCCCTAGGTACCAACTACATGATGCTTCAAAGCAGGAAGTAGAATAACCCAGATGTTTCTGAAACTTTGGTTTCTCTGTTTCTCAAGCTCTCTTATGGTTTTCCAATATCAATTATTATTATTTTATAAACAGCCACCATCAATTATAGGGTGGTGGCTTTAACATTTCTCAGTAAGAGAAATCTCAAGATAGGAGCTGCACTGCAGCTGGCAATGCCACTTAAAACTGCTTCAACAATCAAATAGAAGAACCATCAAATATTTTGATAACCTCTCAAAGGAAGGCCAGGACAAACTGCTAGTTCTTCAACTCACTAAGCTTGGACCTGTGTCCCCTCATGAGAGGTCACGCTCCCACTTCATGTAAGCCCCTCTTCTCCAAGGCATCCAGAGGTTGAGTAACCTGTGCGGTACGCGGGCCTCTCACTGTTGTGGCCTCTCCTGTTGCGGAGCACAGGCTCTGGACGCGCAGGCTCAGCGGCCATGGCTCATGGGCCCAGCCGCTCCGCGGCACGTGGGATCTTCCCGGACCGGGGCACGAACCCGTGTCCCCTGTATCGGCAGGCGGACTCTCAACCACTGCGCCACCAGGGAAGCCCCTGTGCAGGTCTTTGCAGCAAGCTCGTCCTATGTGGGTCCACGTGGCTGGATGTGCTCTGCCCCAGGCCATGCCTGGTCAGCACTTTGAGAAGAGCAGGCAGATGTACCAGAAGAAGCTGAATCCTAACTGTATCTCTGGGCCTTTGGGGTCTAGCACGTGAAGATATGCTGTTTCTTTCTCTCCCCCTTCCCCCCGATGCCCCAAATGTCACATAACCTGTGTATTACTAACGCAAAACTTTAATAAGGAAATTGCCTGTCTGTCAAGGAGGTTTGTTGTTTTCCTGGTCATTGGAATTCGTCTTGGAGCTCTTCCTCTGAACATGTTAATCAGTGTTTCTGAGCAGATGACCAGTAAACAACGAAAGTGCTGATTCACTAGCTTTAATACAGCACTCCATTCTCCAGGACTTTTAACCTGTTAAATCCCTAACTCTTGTCCTTGAGAGGATTTTCTTTTACTGTGGAAAGCTTTGTTGTTCAGGGAAGAGTAGGCATTAAATATAGCTAATATTTATCGAGAGCGTACCGTGTGCACTTTGTCCCCAGCATTCTTCATGTCACCTAACTGCATCCTCACAGCAGTACTACGAGGGAGTACTATTTGGCCCATTTTGTACATGAGGAAACTCACAGAGGTCAAGTCCCTTGCCAAAGGCTGCACAGTAGGTGATGGACCAGAGCCTCTGCTCTTCACCACGATGGAACATTCCAGGAACGTGTCCTTATTTGACCTCAAAGGAACAGGAAATTTTTAATATTTATATAAAAAAAGAATGAACTAGATTGGAAATTGCTTGAGTTCAGGGTCTGATCCTGTTTCTTATTTACTTCTCTACAAAATTTTCCACGCCATAGCTCTGCTTATATATTCATATTCACCTGTTGTAACACTTAATATATTGTATCGGTTAAGCCCCATCATTTGCCTCTGAGAAATGTGCCTAGTACTCAGCATAGAATAGGAGCTTGATTTATGTTTGGGAGCTTAAGTAGAGATAACTTTTGGAGACTGTTTTAAAGTTTACAAAATACATGTCCATTGCTCCACTGATTACTAATTACAGATATTTCACACAGCCTTCATTTAGCTGGAATTAGAAAAGTATGCTTTTATACAATTTTTAGTTGAAAGTGTGTTAGTTTAATTCTACATGAATTATATGTACCAGATTATATGTACGTACCTTACTTTTTTTTTTCTTAACTTTTGGCTGCGTTGGGTCTTTGTTGCTGCACGCTGGCTTTCTCTAGTTGCGGCGAGCAGGGGTGGTGCACGGGCTTCTCATTGTGGTGGCTTCTCTTGTTGCAGAGCACGGGCTTCAGTAGTTGTGGCTCACGGGCTCTAGAGTGCAGGCTCAGTAGTTGTGGCACACGGGCTTAGTTGCTGCGCAGCATGTGGGATCTTCCTGGACCAGGGCTCGAACCTGTGTCCCCTGCATTGGCAGGCGGATTCTTAACCACTGCACCACCACGGAAGCCCCCTTACTTCCTTTTTATAATTTGACTTTGGCATTTCATTTTATTTTATTATTATTATTTTTTGCGTTATGCAGGCCTCTCACTGTTGTGGCCTCTCCCGTTGCGGAGCACAGGCTCCGGACATGCAGGCTCAGCGGCCATGGCTCACGGGCCCAGCCGCTCCGCGGCATGTGGGATCCTCCCGGACCGGGGCACGAACCCGTGTCCCCTGCATCGGCAGGCGGACTCTCAACCACTGCGCCACCAGGGAAGCCCCAGCATTTCATTTTAAATTCAGGCATGAGGGCAGAATGAATTGAGGCATCTGCTCATGTAAGGGGTTCATGGCTTTAACAATGAGACCTATTAAGAACTTAGAAAAGTGGGAAATGAGAGCACTCTTATTTAATTAGTAGAAGATTCCATAATAGAGGTAATTACCTTGGATTATAAGTCAAGAAACTGTAGATGTAGAACTGAAAGTTTGGGAACACCATCTCTAATCAGGGTAGGCTAGGTATAAGCCCTGGACACTTGTCACTTGTACCGTGGTTGGTCTGCAGGTGGATAAAGCATAAAAGGGGCAGGATTGGCCTGGCCCATGAGAAAGAAAAATCCCCAAACCAGTCAGCAAGATTTCTCCAGCACTGTCCAGGATATTAGAAGCCTTTGGTCAGTAGGCTTGAGTTTTACCTGTTTGGCAAGATGATTTCAATAAAGGAGAAAAGTGCCTCAAACTCGTATTTGAGGGACATTTTTAGGATCACCTAATCACTGTAAAATCATCTCTGTCTGACATACTCCTGACTGCACCCATTATGTCCATCATTCCAACCCCCAGCTTGATTCCCTAGCCAAATCTTTGCATTTCTTTTCAAATAGTATGCTCCAGCACAGCTGTGGACTGACCAGGAAGAAAATTAGTTTCTCTGCTTTCCCTCCACATCCCAGGTCACGTAAGATAACAAAGGTTTGTTCTCTGTCACTAGTGTCGTGGGCACTGTAAGTTAGGTTGGAATAGTATTTCAAATCTTCATAACAAGGCTGTTTCAATTAACACGGTACTAACCAGGCATCTGGAACTTGAACCCCATCAGACTTTCCCTCTGTCTCTCTTGAGGTACTAAAGCCCACTTGGGATTTGGGTTCATTGAGAGCTTGCTTTATTTCCCCTATTAGGACTTTAAGCTCCTCGAGGCAGAATCTGATCCCACACACTCAACTGCACGTAGCATAGTGCTATGCAAATAGGAGGGGTTTGATAAAACTTTTGTAAAGGTTGTTTTATTATTTGCTTATCTTTTCACTTTTATTATGGAAATTTTAAACACAAAAGAGGTGAAAGAGGAATGAATAATATAACAAACCTCTCCTCACTCATTGCTCAGCTTCGTCTGTTATAAACTCAGGGCCAGGGGCTTCCCTGGTGGAGCAGTGGTTAAGAATCCACCTGCCAATTCAGGGGACACAAGTTCGAGCCCTGGTCCGGGAAGATCCCACATGCTGCACAGCAACTAAGCCCGTGCGCCACAACTACTGAGCCTCCACTCTAGAGCCCGCGAGCCACAACTACTGAGCTTGCATGCCACAACTACTGAAGCCCGCACGCCTAGAGCCCGTGCTCTGCAACAAGAGAAGCCACTGCAATGAGAAGCCCATGCACCTCAATGAAGAGTAGCCCCCGCTCGCTGCAACTAGAGAAAGCCCGCGTGCAACAACGAAGACCCAATGCAGCCCAAAATAAATAAATAAATAAAATAATAAATAAATAAATAAATAAAAATTTAAAAAATAAAATAGGACACACTGAATAAAAAAATAATTCTAACACTATTCTTCTCTTGACATGTTTACTTGTGACAATAGTATTACTGCCCAACTGTAGCACTTTTGCCTCAAGCCACTTGTGTTCTTTGAAGGTTTTATGTTGATGGAGACATACCTAAAGATTTGTCCTCTGAGACAATCTTGGCCTGACAGTTCCAACAGGCTGCAAGTGAAGCGAGCCTGACACTCCTCACTCAGGTCAGCAATGGGGGGGGGCATGTTTTTCCTTATTGTTTATGAAGAGCTGATGATTCATTTTTAGAAAATCATGAATCAGCTGTCAAAAGGTCTTTGTACAATGGTTCAGATTATAGCCCCACTGGGCAACCACTGTGCCAGGATCATCTGTCGACTTTCTGAGATGCCAGTATATCATCACCTCAGCTGAGGTCTCAGGGCTGCACTGGCTGTTTGGTTCTCTGGACCTGGCAGTGGCCCCTGACCAGATATGTTTTTGGATGCAGTGATTGCCATGCTATTCCTCTTTCAAGTGGTGGGGGGAGAGTAAAAGCTGTGCCGCTGCTGCTGATAAATAGCATCAGTTCCAAAGGGAACAATTACTTCATTTAAAAAAAAAAAAGTGTGAGTCTAATTCATAGCGGCAGGGGCTGAAAGGAAGTCTTTCTTCCCAGAGGCAGTAGAGCACAGCGCAGAGCGTGGGGATGCTTGGGTCAGTCTGTATTTTAATCTGGCCTCCACAGCCTACTGTGTGACCTAGGGCAGCTTACTTGACTCAGTGCCTCAGTGTTCTTATCTGAAATAAGAGGTAATCATATTACCTATATCATAGCTTGTTAGGGGATTAAATTTATTCAACAAATATTTAAAGAACACTACTAACTGTCAAGTATTCTTTGCGATGCTGGTGATATAACAGTAAACAACATAAAGATCTTATCCTTATGGAGATCATATTCCAGAAGGGGAGACATACCCCAACTAATAAATATCTAATGTCAGGTAGACAAGTTTTATGAAGGAAAATGAATCAGAGTAAGGATATGGAGATTAAAGGAGTTCATACAGGTAAACTTCTCAACAAACGCTAGGTGTTATTATTGTTTCCCCTAGTCTAGGTCCAAAGGCTCGGCCAGCCCCATGGCTTAGCTAAGGAGGAACCAATCTTACTTAAAGACTCTACATGTGTGATTGATGTATGCTTCAGGGGAAGGGGATGGTCATTCATGTCAGATTGTGACTACTTACTTGGCCTTGTGTTCAGCACTTTTAAATCCTTCAAGCAATTCTGTAAGTTGGGTATTTTAAACCCAGGTATTAAGAAGAGAAAACCAAAAAATATAAGCAACTTTTTTGCCTGCTCCGTGCATGTTCAAAGCTCTTGTAGTTTCTTCTGCCTGAAATTTCTCAAGGATGCTGTTTTTCCTGCAATGGGTTCAAAGAAACCAAAGAGTTGGAAACTCTGTGTACTGGACAGGCCATTTTGTCTGCCACTGACACTGCTCCCCTCCTAAGTGATTACAAGCAGTTCTTTACGCCCAGGTCTCCATGCTCGGAGCTCTGTAGCTCAGCTACCCTGATCTCAACTGATCTGCGATGCTCCTTGAGCTCAGGCAGCTGTATAGAGACTGACCAGTGGCCTATATCAAGACTAACAGAAATGAAATACATTAGATTGTGGAAAATGATGTGTAATCGGATTTTTTTAATGGTGGTTGGCAGAAGCAGGAAAGGCAGCTGGAGTCCAACTGTAAGCAGGCAGAGGGGAGGGGAATAGTAGAGGTAACAAAGTAACGATGACTCGATGGCCCAGACTTGGGAACTGCAGGACCGCCCATCTACCAAGGTATCCTGAGTGACTGCACAAGTCTCATTATTTGGCTGCTAAAAGGGCTTTCTGTCCGCATTTCCCTTTGTACTTTAAGATAACTCCCTATTAACTGAAGCTGAAAGAGGCAAATGTCACTTAGATGAAGCTGGTCTACACATGGCTGTGAATATTTATTCTGTAGAGCTAGGACCAAACGGGGAGGACAAAGTACTGAGCAGAGGACGTGTCATTTTTTTCCATCCACTTTGTTGTTCAAGATCAGGACAAACTCTGGGGAATCTGGTTCAATGAGGAATACTTGAGGAATGTGAAAAAAAAATCTTCAACTCCAAGATGCGATAGGCTTTAACACCCCAACAAAGACCTATGTTTGGAATTTGATTCACAGCCCTGGACAGCCATTCTGGAGCCTCTTTAAAGGAAAAGCTTGGGGTGATCCAAGGACAGCTGAAGATGTGGGAGAATGGTCCATCAGACCTCCTGGCACTGGTTCACTTGGCTATGCAGGCTCTTTGCAGCTGAATGACAAGTGGGAGGGGGAATAGGTCAGAACAATGTTGCCTATTTCAGGTCTGGAGAGCAGTAAGACTGGTTTGGACAATGCAGGAAATAAATTGCAAGAATTGATTCATTCACTTGATATGTGTTCAGATTAGATCCTGTTGAGAGACGGGGTGACCTAACTCACCGGGTACACTTGGGGAGGGCCGTCCCTGCTCAGAGCCTTGGCTTCCTCAACAATGGTAAGAATCAAGTTTGGGCAAAGCTCATCTCTCAAGCCACAGCTCTAATAGTCTGAGTCCAAGGTGGGAAATCTACCAAGCCCCCTCTGATTACTTTATCCTGTGGTACTTTATTCAGTCTGATGATTGCCACAGAGGGGGCGGAATTCCTGAGGATGGATCAACTGACATATAAAATTTTGTAAAAGATCATGTTATTTTTAAGTGGAGCACTGTTCAGGCTCAAGGCAAGCAGGAGGTGGCTTTTGTTTTGTGTCACATTGGGTAAGGCAGGGATCATTGTGTTTGGGGAAACTTTCCTGCAGTGATTCTGACTGTAATGCACTTTCCCTTTTCAGCAAGCACCTTCTCATCCTTCAAAGCTCATTTCTCCCTGCAAACTTCATTGCTTTCTGCTCAGTGTTCCCATAACCCTTCGTCCATTACTGGGCTTGTAACATCATGCTGAATTCGTCTCTACGTCCTCCTCTCCCTCTAGACTTTGATCTTTTCAAGGGCAAGGACTGGGCCTTATTTTTGCCTCCATTACACTGTGCTTGGGACTTTGTAGCTCTATAAATGTTTGTTGAATGATGAATGATATCTTACTTAAATGTTTATGCTCAGGCTGACACTGAGAGTCAAACTCTTAAGAGCAGAAAATGACAATACAGACAGTTTCTTAAGAGTTTAATTAAATCTGAATAGAAATCTTCACCAGTTGGATTTGGGAACAAAACTCAGAGACAAAAGCCAAGAAGATTGAAGCCTGATAACCTAGTAGAATATTGAAAAAGGACAAAATCTTATTTGCCTCTGTTGATGAGTTAACAGCCATAAGCTTGACAAACTCCTTCTGGTGGAGAGCCTGTCCTCTCTGAGTGTGTGCTGAGCTCTGCAGGGAACACTGGGGTCAGCCCAGGCTGCTGCGGGGCTGCAGTGGGGACCACCCAGCTGAGGTGCTTCATCAATGCCATGAACGTACAGTGCACAGAGATGGCCTAATCCTCAGCCAAGAGGTGCTTTGATGCCACGATTTGCATTTTAGTTTCCTAACAATCTACCAATTACAACAAACTGATTTATCTATTTGTTTCATTCATAATTTATTCAGCAAATATTTATACTGAATGCTTATTATTTTCTAGACATTCGTTTTAGGCACTGGATAAAACAGTAAACAAAATAGACCAAAAGAAAAAATCCCTATCCGCATGGAGCTTACATTCTAGTGTGCAAGACAGATAATAAACAAATGAGTGAAATATAGGTAGATATGTGAAATGCTGAAGAAGAAAAAAAGCAGAAGAGAGGAATATGAATTTGCAGGGGTGCTTACAATGTTTGATAGGATGGTCAACGAAGACCTTACTGAGAGGGCAATTCTTGAGTCAGGAAATGAAGGAATCGAGGGAGGAGCCATGAGACAATTTGGGGGAAGAGTAGAAAGAGCAAGAAGAAAGGCCCTGAGGACAGAGTGAGCGTAGTGGGTTCAAGGGCTCGGTAAGGAGGCCTGAATGGCTGGAGTGGAGTGAACAAGAGGGAAAGTAGCCAGAGAGAAGAGATTAGAAAGGTAACATAGGATCACATTGCACTGGGCGGCAAGGACTTTGCTTTTACCTCAGATGGAATGGGAGGACATTGGAGTGTTTTGAGCAGAAGAATGACTTAACTTGACCTATTTTATTTTACTTATTTATTTTTTTTTAAAGATGCATGCCTTTTTATTTTTTATCTTTTTTTTTTTTTTAAAGTTTTTATTTATTTTTTGGCCACGTGGCATTTGGGATCTTAGTTCCCTGACCAGGGATTGAAACTGTGCCCCCTGCAGCGAAAGCTTGGAATCTTATTTGTTTAAAAAATATTCATTTCTTTATGTATTTAGCTGCATTGGGTCTTAGTTCTGGCGCACGCGGGCTTAATTGCCCAGCCGCACGTGGGATCTTAATTCCCCGACCAGGGATCGAACCCCCGTCCCCTGCATTGGAAGGTGGATTCTTAACCACTGGACCACCAGGGAAGTCCCAAAAGCTCGGAGTCTTAACCACTGGACCTCCAGGGAAGTCCCCTAACTTGACATATTTTAATAGGATTAGTTTGGCTGCTGTGGTGAGAAAATCTCACAAGGGCAGTTGAAAGGAGACCAGTTGTGATGAGTTGCAATAACCTAAGTGAGATGATAGTAGCTCAGACAAGGCTGGGGCAGCGAAGATGGGGCTAGAAGTGATGCATGTCAAAGGCAGACCCAAAGCAGGGCTGAGAATGAGCAGCTGGAAAAGAAGGAGGAAAACCGGGCAAGGGGAACATCCTGGAAGCCAAGTGAAGAAAGTATTTCAAGGAGGAGAGAGTGATCCACTAGGTCAAATGTCCCCGCTAGGTCCAGTGAGATGAGAACTGAGAAAAGGTCGGCAGGTTTAGCAACATGGAGGACCCTGGTGACCTGGAGAAGAGCGGCATGGTAGGCGTGATGGGGCATCTGTGATGGAATGGCAGGAGAGAGGTTGGACCAGTGGACACATGCAATCCTTTCCAAGACTTTTGCCAAAAAGTGGTGGAGAGAAATGAGTATTGGCTGAAGGGACACGTGAGGTTTCAAAAGTTATTTTAAGATGGGCAAATTCACAATATACTTGTATGCTGATGGGAATAATTCAATAGGGAGAGAAAAATGGATGATACAAATGACAGAGAGGAGAATGGCGGTGCAGTGTCCGTAAGTAGGTGAGAGAGGATGGCCTTAGCCAGAAGCACAGACAGTCCATCCATCTACAGGAGTCAGAGAGAAGGCAGAATGTGTGGTGAAGGGAGATTGTGGAAGTTCTCTTCTGATTGCTTTCATTTCCTCAGCAAAGCAGGAAACAAGATTGCCCATTGGATGAGGATGGAGGAAGAGCAGGAGATTTCAAGGGAGAGGATACATGAAACAGCCCTTCCCTGGCAAAAGGAGGAATTCTCTCCATGTTAGGAAGTTTCTGGAATGATAAAGTTGTTAATGGGGAGATTTAAGCATAGATAACATTTACCAGTGTTATCCTAGGGGGAAATCAAGCATCAGATTGAGGATGTAGTGATGGTTAAATGTTCCTTTCTCAAGTCTTTAATATTTATTCTTTCCAAAAGTTATGCCTGGAAGGATTTTTTAGTATTATACGTAAAATCATTGGAGTGATATAGAAATAAAAGTATTTATGCACATATGTAAATACATATAAGTATTTGTGTTTATACAGTCTAATTTACATAAGACTTTCAGAATTCCATCTCATCAAAACATCAATAAAATGTTTAACAAAACTCTGAAGATGAAAGAAACTGAATTTACTAAAGTCTGAAAAGTTAAAATTAAGAATTCTTATCTAATAGCCCGAGGGGAATGTCTGCTATTTTATAAGCATTGAAAGCCCTCAATAATCTTGCAATAACAATATCATGCACTCTCAGCACTCAAAGAACTGCTGGGAAATTGCCTCATTAACCTTTATAATACCCTTGTGGGGTCGGCAGGAATTTGATGAGATTTCCATTCTCTATGGTGGGCAAATGAAGACAGGGGGATTTGAAGAAAATTGTAGACATAGCTCAAATATAAGTAAATCTTATGTTGAGTCCTGTGAGAGTCATTAGTTTAGGGGCATAAGAATGAATTAAAGATATTAATCACCTTAGATGACCAGTCATTTTTAACTTGGATCATAGATCTCAAGAATAGAGAGTCATGTTAGAAGAAATGATGAGAATGAAGGGAAAAGAAAAGGAAATTTACTGAGCACTTTCTGTTTGGGTCTTTTAAACTGTCTCCAGTCATAGGTGTTGGAGAAGCAAAGACTCATTAGAGAGAGCAAGAAGTATGAGAGTAAAATGAATACTCTGAACAAAAACAGGAATTCTAGAGTTGCTAAAATGAGGGAAAAGAATGCGAATGAGGTGAAACAGAAGAATCTTATGTGAGGTATATAAAGGAAGGAAAAGGAAAAAGTTCTGAAAATTTCAAGTCTGGGAAAGCTGAGCTGACTAATTCTTATGATCTAAACTGAAGTGTGTTTGGGGGCGGGGAGGATCAGGGGATGGAAAGAATTGATACTCTAAAAATATCACTCTTAGTTTGACACCCAAATGATTTTCTATTAATAATAAGCATCCGGGAACTTCCCTGGTGGTCCAGTGGTTAAGAATTCACCTTCCAATTCAGGGGATGCAGGTTCGATCCCTGGTCGGGGAACTAAGATCCCACATGCCACGGGGCAACTAAGCCCACGCACTGCAACTACTGAGCCTGTGCGCCACAACTAGAGAGAAGCCCGTGCACTGCAACAAAAGATGCTGCATGCCACAACTAAGACCTGACACAGACAAATAAATAAAATTTAAAAAATAATAATAAGCAGCCTCTAATATTTATTGAGGATTTACCATCTTCTAGGCACTCTTCTGTGCTTTACATGTATGAATTTAATCCTTATCATGTATCTATGAGGTAAGAATTACTATTATACTCATTTTACTGATTAGCAAATTAAGGCACAGAGATAAAGCAACCTGCCCAAAGTTGGTCATTACATGGAGCAGCTGATAATCCCATCCAGGAATTTATTATGTACCTGCTGTGATGAACAACTGCATATTAGGTCCATACTAAATACCTACTGAATGAATGAATGAACAAACCGGTGAATAAATGACCTGGTGTGGTTCAGTGCCAGGCTGAGAACCAGGTGTTTTGCCGAAGTTTTACTTTCGTCTTAGGTTCGAAGGATTCGTTAACAAAAAGACACCACTCGTCACACAAATAGACAATTTCAACCTAACTTTAATAGAAAACCATTAAAAAGAAAGAAATAGAAATGAAAAGGGAAAGAAAAGTAAAAGCATGTACATCACCAAATTGGGCCGACACCTACATCCATACTCGAAGCACGCTGGGAAGTCCTGAAAACAGCAATCTGGAGTCCTGATTGGGAAAGGTCCCGGGCAGTGCGTCCACTCCGTGGGTGAGACTTCAAACTGCAGTTTAGGGGAGTCCTCTTATAATACCAGGCCGCTAACAGATATCATCAGTTTGTGTGTGAACATGCAGCTCTGGGTTTCTTCAACAATTCTGTTTATCTCATTTTGTGTATCATAAGAATTTCTAGACCCTCGGGAACTGGCCAGATCCCCGAGGCTCAAGAAATTCCACGATCCACTCCCTTCTTTATCTTTTTTTTTTTTAGTTATTTCTGAGATATACATTTTAAAGTAATAACTAGAATTATGACTTATAACATTATACCAGAACATATAAGATTTTTAGAAATTTCATGTAATGTCTGAAACATTTATATTAACATATTTCCATACAAATAACCCAAAGAAAGTTTAGTATTAGTTTTTTTTGTTGTTTTTTTATACTGAAGGTTCTTATTAGTCATCAATTTTATACACATTAGTGTATACATGTCAATCCCAATCACCCAATTCAGCATCCCTTCTTTATCTTAAGTGCCCCCGGACTCGCTGGAGGCAGCTCACAAGCAGGCACGTAGACCAGGCAAGTTCATGAATTGGTTAGAGGCCTAATATCGCCTCTGAAGCTGAAGACTACTTCCATTTCAATCCTCCTAACACCAGGCAATACTCAAAGTACCCAAGGTTTTTTTAAAATAAATTTATTTATTTATTTTTGGCTGCGTTGGGTCTTTGTTGCTGCATGCAGGCTTTCTCTAGTTGTGGCAAGCGGGGACTACTCTTCATTGCAGTGCACAGAGGCTTCTCATTGCAGTGGCTTCTCTTGTTGTGGAGCACGGGCTCTAGGAACGCGGTCTTCAGTAGTTGTGGCACGTGGTATCAGTAGTTGTGACTCGTGGGCTCTAGAGTGCAGGCTCAGTAGTCGTGGCTCATGGGCTTAGTTGCTCCACAGCATGTGTCCCTGGACCAGGGATCGAACCCCTGTCCCCTGCATTGGCAGGTGGATTCTTAACCACTGCACCACCAGGGAAGTCAGTACCCAAGGTTATAAATGAGGTGTTCTGTCCTCTTTTTGAGAACTTTTTTCTTCCTTGTCTTCCTTTGGGACTCCCCTTCCAATAGGACCCCAAGTCTCTGTTGCCTTCATCCTGTCCCCAACTCCTTGGGTGTTTCTTTCACCCACGGTTTAAGTCCTATAATCCTCCAACACTCTAAACCCTCTTTCTAGTCTCTCCTTAGCTAAAAATCAAGACTGTTAATGCTTTAATCCTTAACACCCATAGTCAAAATTAGCGCACAGGAAACAATTCTCACTTGTCAGGAATAAAAGTGGAGACCCTGGAAACAACTCTTCAGCTAGATCTTTGCTGGGGATCCTCTTTTAATGGTGTTAAATCCACGAGATCCTACCCTTACACTCTTTGAATTAGAAAAGCTTTTAATGCACATCTTCTATATAGAAAATCTGGAAGATGGGTGTGGAAACTCAAAGTTTCCATAGGTAGGGAACTTGTCAAGATGACAGCCAGAAAAACTGGTATCCATCGACACATATATCTTTGCTATCCCTTTTTTTTGGCACATCTATGAAATTAATAATTGCAATGATTCATTGATTGCCTACTATGGCCCAGTAATTCTGCCAAGGATTTCATATTTTTTTTGTCATATAATGCTCATGAGGACCCTGAGGGACAAGAAAATAGGCTCAAGGATTTACCTTGACTCACACAAAAAATAAGTGGAGAAGCAGGATTCCAGTTCATTCTTCCTAACTTCAAAACTGGACTTTTTGGTATTTAGCCCTGGAACCCACTTACTGTTTACTGGTGATAAAGGTGGAAGCACGCATGGTCCCAGGCTCTCCACCACCTCCCTGAGGAGACCTTCACAGCAAATGCTCTTCAGAAAGCAATGAAAGCTTCACTCATCTGTTGCAGTAATTACAACATTTATTTTCTGGAAACTCTTTAAGTGAAGTCTCAGAGGCCCCAGAGAGGAACAGGCTCCTGGTATGGATGTCAGGCAAGAGCATTAGCTCTGGCCCCATGGTTACTTCTGGTTACTGAAGTGACCCCAAGGAATCAACAGGAATGCTTCCCTTCTCAGGTCCCACCACCCTGGGTGCCAGTGAGGATAAGAAAACAGGCATTTGCGCATATTCTAGCATCTTCCTAAACTCTGAATTTTAATCCTTTTTCAAGAGATTTCTTTCTGTTTGTCCTCTCCCTTTTCTTATCCACCAGACCAGGGACTTAATAAAGGTGTGTTGGTCTCAAAATACTCTTCAGTTTTTATCTCATTCCATTGAATGAGTTTCAAATCTCCCTTAGGATAAGCCCCATAAGGGCAGGGACCTTGTGTTTCTTGGTCTTGCTGTATTCCCTGTGCCTAACTTCGTGCCTGGTATACAGTAGACACGCAATAAATGTTTGCTGAATGAATGAATATGTCAAACTCCACTAAATTGAAGAAAAATAACAAATGACCTTAACACCTTGGCCCTAGGGTATTTAGGAACTTTGCAAATACAGATTTCCAGACTTTGCAGTAGATCTGCAGAAATTGAATATGCATAGCAAGAGTGTGGGAAAGTTGTATTTTTAAGAAAAGCACCAGAAGCTTCTTAGTATTAGGCACATTTTGGAAACACAGCCCTGGGGTTTTTAATAAATGTGCTTCACCTGTGTCAGTGTCTCAAAGAGTACGTTTTCCCCCTGCCATGTAACACTCATTTATTGAGCAACTACTACAGCATTTCTGAATTGTGTCAAGTATTTGTCCTTTTCCTGCTATGTAATTTTGTTTTTTGTTTGCTTGTTTGTTTTTGTTTTTGTTTCTCTTTTTGGCCACACCACGCAGCATACGGAAGGTCCCCGGCCAAGGATTGAACCCGTGCCCCCTGCAGTGGAAGCGAGGAGTCTTAACCACTGGGCCACCAGGGAAGTCTTATGTAACCTTGTTTACATTGATTCCCAGGCTGTCTTTAGGTTAATTAATTATTTCACTTGTTTATTCATTCAATAAACATACTTAAAGTCCATTAGAAACCCACAAATACGTTTAGTTGAAAGAGGAAATGTTCACTGAAGTTCTATGTCTGGGTCGCTGTTCAGCTGTTGTCACTGGCTTTGACGGGCAATTGATGGTGGTGGTAGAGAATTGGGGAGGAGGGTGAGGCAGGAAGAGATGTGGCTTGGCCTTCTGTCAATATTACAACATAGTTCTGCCCTTGGCAGTGAATAGACTCTGAAGGACTGTCTGGATTCCTTTATTGGCCACAAATGTGGTTAGATAAAATATTATGTGCTGGGGCTTCCCTAGTGGCGCAGTGGTTGAGAATCTGCCTGCCAATGCAGGGGACAGGGGTTCGAGCCCTGGTCTGGGAAGATCCCACATGCCATGGAGCAACTAGCCCCATGAGCCACAAATACTGAGCCTGCACGTCTGGAGCCTGTGCTCCGCAACGAGAGGCCGCGATAGTGAGAGGCCCGCGCACTGCGATGAGGAGTGGCCCCCACTTGCCGCAACTAGAGAAAGCCCTCACACAGAAACGAAGAGCCAACACAGCCATAAATAAATAAATAAATAAAAATTAAAAAAAAAATATTATGTGCTGCTGGGGCTTGGTAATTATTACTTTTCCTATACAGAGATTTTTGGGGCATAACTTAAGAGTGATTTTCTCCTGCTTGTGCAGGAAGAGTCATTTATTCCCCAAATCTATTTTGCCCTTTCCACTTTGCCTACGACCTTTTCTTTAAGTATGGAATCCTTCTTGGTGGACATTACTATCCGTTAAGCAGAGTTGAAATGGCAGCTGGAATTGCAGACTTGACCCTCTGCAATTTTATGTGTGTGAATGGATGTTTTCCTTCATGGATGTCAAAACCAAGTTAAATAGAATAGGTGTGTGAACAAGAAAGCACCTTTGTACTCAAGAGCCCCGTCTTTGGAACTGTATGCCTCTGTTGTTCTCTGGGCCACCTGGTGGCTCTGCGGAAGAACATACCCACCCCGTCTCCTTCCCACCGCTGGCTTGACCTTACTGTGCCTCTAAAACCCCATCTTCAGTGTTTCTCACTGTAGCTCTTTGACATCAAAAAGGAAGAAAGGCTAACAAACAAGCCCCATAGACATATCCCTTAATATGTCTTTTGGCTATTGTCTCAAAGTCATCATAGTTATTACTCAGTTACTCAATTAATGATTATTACTCAATTATCACTGTACCCCAAGTCTATCCTTCCTCCCTCCCTCCTTCTTTCCTTCCTTCCTCCCTCCCTCTGTTAAATTTTTCTTGAGCATCTACTATGTTGGGAACCCTGTGCTAGAGGAAACAGTATAGTAGGGAAACTTTCTCAAAATTTGTCTGTGAACCAAGTGTATCAGACTAACCTGGGGAGTTTGGGAGAAAGACATGAGCCCATCTAAGCCTATTTCATTTCATACCTGTGTGATAGGGTGTGGCTAGCAAGCGCCCTAGTGGCCTTGATGCACACTAAAGTCAGAACAACTGGTGTAAAGGAAAGACACAAACTCTGCAACGTAGGAGTTGTTTGTCCTTAGCGGATTTTCTTCACCTGACTTTCAGCTTCCTCAGCTAGAAAACTCCAGGGTCACTATGAGGAATGCAGATAACGAATGTAAAATACAGTTCCTGGCACACAGTGGGTGCTGAATAGATGGTTGTTACTTAAAACGAGGTGCCTTGGAGGATAAAACAGCAGTCCCCAACCATTTTGGAACCAGGGACTGGTTTCGTGGAAGACAATTTTTCCATGGATGGGGAGGTGGGGGGAGTGGGGGGGATCGTTTTGGGATGATTCAAGCGCATTACATTTATTGTGCACTTTATTTCTATTTTTATTACATTGTAATATATAATAAAATAATTATACAACTCACCATAATGCTGACAGGAGGCGGAGCTCAGGCAGTAATGCAAGCGATGGGGAGCGGCTGTAAATACATAAGAAGCTTCACTCACTCGCCCGCCTCTCACCTCCTGCTGTGTGGCCCGCTTCCTAACAGGCCAGAGCAGTACTAGTCCATGGCCTGGGGGTTGGGGATCCCTGGGATAAAATGTTTAGTCAGCGCAGTTCTCTTCACCTTTGTCTTTTCCTAAAATCTGCCCAACTTCCTGTCAATTATGTTTCTCATCTACATCAATGGTTATCAGCCTTGGCTGCTCATTAGTACTCCTTGGGATGATGGGGAGTTTTTTAAGTCCTGATGCTAGGGCCCCAAACCAATTTCGTTAAAATCTCTTGGAGGTGGGATCATGGTGTCATGATTTTTTAAATTCCCCAGGCGATTCCAGTGTGTATCTGGTCTACATTCCCTTCATTCTCCACCCTTTCTTTATGTCCAGTGGCACTCTTGAGCCCTCTAGTTCTTTTTTGGATGATAGCTTGTGGCCACATCATGCCACCTCTAGTGACTGAGAGGACTGTACATTTTTGGTTGTTTTTAAAGGGGGTAGGTTCTGGTGTCTATCCTGTTTATTGTAAAAATGGGCACCCTACGGTAAGTCCTTGATTAGGGGCACACAACAGTGCTGGTGAGACCTGTTGTTAAGCAACCTTCAAAGCGCAAGGGTGGAGCTTGAAATGGAAGCCTTGGGTAGAACATGAAGAGCCGCCGTAATAGGGACAGACACTGAGGGAAGCTAGGAAGCTCACTAGAAGGATTGGCAAATGAAAATTCTCGAAGCTTCACTGTAGGGAAAGGGGGGAACCTTTCCTTTTACACCCCTCTTTCACACTCAAGCTACTTTAAGACAAAAACCAACCAACCAACCCATATGGATATGAATGAAAAGGATACAGGACATTTCAGGGACTTCCAGGCCAGGTGTGCAGGGAGCTCCAGGAGGGCCTGGAATGCGGACACACAAAGCCCTCAGAGCTCTTTCTCTTAACCTTGTTTTTCTGTTTCTTTCTGTACCATGTTTCATTGCTCTTTCTCTGGTGGACTGATTTCTCTGCTTCTTTGGGCGCAGGGAATATTGCTCCCTCACAGCCCCCGAGTTTATGTGTTATATTTCTGGCTAAACAAAGAGACTTATGACACTCTTTGTTGCAATTCCAAATTTTGCAGCAGTGGATCTTATGTGTCTTGGATCAGGTATTTCTTTCAACCACAGACAATTACTTTCTCTGAGGCCCAACCAGCAGCCAATTTTGTGTGCAGTTGAAAATTTTATTTCCTTCAGATGTGGAACATTTTGGCTGTAAAATGCACTTGTGATAAGTGGGGTTATAAGGCGTGTGCTTTTATTCCTCCATCATCTCATTTTTTTTTTTTTTTTTTTTTTTGCGGTACATGGGCCTCTTGCTGTTGTGGCCTCTCCCGTTGCAGAGCACAGGCTCCGGATGCTCAGGCTCACCAGCCATGGCTCACGTGCCTAGCTGCTCCGTGGCAAATGGGATCCTCCCAGACCGGGGCACGAACCCGTGTCCCCTGCATCGGCAGGCAGACTCTCAACCACTGCGCCACCAGGGAAGCCCATCATCTCATTTTTATCATGATAAATTAATGCTCACTGAGACAGTCTGAGCAGGAGACTCGTCGTGGTTATTTGTTAGTGCTCTGATATGTGTCCACCAGTCATGGAGAAATGTCACAGGTTGGAGAACACACCATTTTTGTGATAGTCATTCATTGCAGAAATATATAGAAGACATGGCATACGAGCCAGTTTGTGTGCCTGAGAATGTGTGTATATCCACCATTCAGTTCTTAACTTGCCGTTCCACAAATTTAGATACACAGCTAAGGTCTCCACAATTTACTAGTTGTGAGACACTGGGCAAGTCATAACTTCTCTGAGACCCAGTTTACTAATCTGTAAAGTGAGGGATAAAAATTATACTTATTATCATGAGGAGATTAAATAAAATAATACACCTGAAGTGCAAACAAAGTGATTGGCATATTTTGCAATCACTCAAAATATCTTAACCATTATTGTTTTAATTTTTACTATTAAGGGACTAAATTTGGTGCCTAGCTTGTAACAGCTACAAAGGATATATATATCTACATCTATATATAGATATAGATGTAGATATAGATATCAATCACACAGCGCTTTCCCCACCACCCATGGCATTATTTTAAAGGGATTTCAATTAAGCATGAATTATTTTTAAAACTCCACCACCATTTACAGTGCTTACCAGTAGGGGTCAAAGGCTACAGGTTCAATTTCTCTAGAGCCAAGGACAGAGTGAAAGGGGTGGAGAGAAAGCCCATTGCCAATTGGTGACTCTGCAGAAGGCTGATTTAGAGATAAGCATTATTGAACGAACTTCGCTTTGCCCTACACCTAAAGTGATGAAACTGACAGATGTCATGATTTCCAGAAAGAGCAGGAGATAACCTCACTGTCCAGTCAACATTCCTTTAGTACGGGACAGAGTGCAAGTCCAAGGCTGCATACAGGGGACTCCCTAATACATAATTGTCCTAGAGGTTGTCCTTTCATCTCTGGCTGATTTGACTAGAGATTGCCTGGGAGGGGAAAGGAAATAAGCATTTTTCTGATGATCTAGCATGTGCTAAGCACAGTACTATGTGCTGTTTGCAATGCTGTAAGAAGAGATAAATCTGTGACGTAGGTATGAGCTCCAGTTTACAAATGGGAAAACTGGGGCTCAGAGAGAGAGACTATTGTAACAAAAATTAATGTAATAACTAGTAAGAAGGCAGAGTTAGAATTTTGAAAATATTTTATTATGAACTATATGACAAAAATTAAGCAAATCATAAATACATATTTTCATAAATAATTATAAGGCAGACACCCATATAACTACTATCAGGTCAAGAAATAAAACAAAGCCTCCTTGTGTATCCCTTCGAAATCATGGCCCTTTACTTTCCTCTTAGAGGTAACCACTCCACTGACTTTTGTGTTATTGATTCCTTGTTATATTTTATATTTATCAACCTCTAAACACCTTAGATTAGTTTTTCCAAGCTTTTAACTTTATATAAATGGAAGGAAGCATACTATATGTATGTTAATTCTCCCCAAATTGATTTATAGATTCAGCAATCCCAATCAAAATTCCATCAATTATTTTGACAAGCTGTTTCTATAGTTTATACTGAAATACAAAGGGCCAGGAATTGGTGAGGCAGTCTACAAGAAAAATAAGGTAGGAGAACCTATTCTACCAGATATAAAAACTTGTAAGCCAGGACTTCCCTAGCAGTCCAGTGGTTAAGACTCTGCGCTTCCATTGCAGTGGGTGTGGGTTCTACCCCTGGTCAGGGAACTAAGATCCCGCATGCCGCATGGTGCGTCTTAAAAAAAAAAAAAAATAAAAATAAATAAATAAAAACTTGTAAGCCATACTGATTAAGACAGTGTGGTGTTGCTCCAGGGATGGACAAATAGACAAATGGAACAGAATAGAACCTGGAACAAACTTACACACATATGGGCACTTGATATATGACAAGGTGATACTGTGATCCAGTGGAGAAATGATGGTCTTTTCAATAAATGTTTCTGTTGCAGGAAGGGGAATCCCTTCCAGGGCCTGAGAGTGGGCTCTTGTCTAACACTCAGAAATGAATTGTCCAAGGAGACACACATGCTGACAAAGCAAGAGATTTTAACGGGAAGGGACCCCCCGGGCAGATAGCAGCAGGATAAGGGAACCCAGGAGAACTGCTCTGCCACGTGGCTTGCAGTCTGGGGTTTTATGGTAATTGGGTTCGTTTCCAGGTTGTCCCTGGCCAATCAGTCTGACTCAGGGTCCTTCCTAGTGGCACATGCATCACTCAGCCAAGATGGATTCCAGCGAGAAGGATTCTGGGTGATTGGTCGGACATATGGGCTGGCGTCTCCTCTCTCCTTTTGACCTTTCCCGAATTCTTCCGGTTGGTGGTAGCTTGTTAGTTCCTCGTTCCTTACCAGGACCTCCTGTTGTAAGATAACTCATGCAAGTGGCTACCATCTTGTCTGGCCAGGGCGGGGGCAGTTTCGGTTAGTGGTTCCCCTAACATTTCTTGGATAATTGGGTTATCTATATGGATAAAAAAAGCAAATCCACATATGAAAATCAATTCTAATTGGATTAAATATTTAAATGTGAAAGGCTATAAAGCCTTTAGAAAATATATTGAAGTATATCTTCCTGACTTCAGGGTTGGGAAGGATTTTTTAAGACACAAAAGCAGAAATAGAACTAGCTTGATTGGTTCCAAAGTCCATGCTCTTTCGACTGTGATATGACTTAGCAAAGGAACAAAATCTCTGTCCTGTGGCATTCCTTGATCCTGCATTTACATTCATGGAAGAAAAGAGGGAAAGAAAGACTTGATAAAAACCTGGAACAGCCTTGGGAATAAGGCTTTTCCTTAAAAACAAACACCATCGACTTTATACATATGTGACTAACTCCACAAAATAACATCTCCAGTGTTCAAAGGATTTAATTCTGCTCCCTGGCAGTTAAAGCTGGGTGGGGATGATCACTGGCATGAGATTCAAGTTCTAGAGCTTGTCCCTGCTGAATGCAGGGCTCTAGGGTTCTCATATCTGAATGATTTATCTTTGACTTTAGTTCACGTTGGACAATGCCATGCTTGTGTAATCATGTACCAAAGCCTAGGTGCAGTCGGGACAGGTGGACTGTAGTGGACACTACTGTGCTCTGCCCATGTCCCCTGGCACCTCACCAGGGGACATGTGTGGAAGGTGTCCTACTGCAAGGACCTACATCTCTGCCTGCTGGCTTGTTCTCGGTCCTAGCGTGGGGTCAGGTGGCGGTATTGGCAAGTTTATCTTCCAGGAACACCCATCATTTAATGTTGATACCGAGCAGCCCTGTGGAGCTCCTGGGCACAAATCCTTTGAGTACAGGAAATAGGCTTCTTTCAGCCTCAATGACTTCCCTGAGTTCCAACGGGCAGATTCAAGCAGTTGCTAATTAGGGCAGGGAGGGGATGTGAGACCAGGGAGAAACAAACAGTCAAGAGAAACAATAGTGCAGCCTTGGGACAAGGTCCTCGTTCCCCATCAATATCTTTGAGCTGTTTTGCAGATACTGAAACCCCCTCCAGGTGGGAGAAGTTAATGATTAACAATGGTATTCTGCCCACAAGCATGTAGACCCCAGACCCGTTGGAACCTGAAGGTTGATGACGCTGACTCCTACTTACCTCACCACGAACCCATCTGAAGAATGTCCACGAGCTGATCACGCCCTCTTTGAACCATTACTATAAAACTCCTCGCTAACTTCTCCAAGTTGGGAGACACGGTTTTGAGGGCATTAGCCACTGTGGTCCCCCTTGCCTGTCAAAGCAATAAAGCTATTCTTTTCTACTTCACCCAAAACTCTGTCTCAGAGATTCAGTTCGGCACTGGTGTACAGAGAAACTGAGATTTCGGCATCAATGTTGCTTGGGAATTGGAAGATAAATAGACTTTAGCTTCCTTGTGCCTTAGGGTGGGAAACTCTGAGACATTTTCTCACTGTCTCCCCAAGTCCCCCAGACAGGATTGCACCCCAGTTTCCCAGAGTGGTAACCTGCCCTCTAATACACACTTGATCAGCTGCCTTCCCTTCCCTCTGTCACCTCCCATTTCCCTGCCAGCACTCCTTGAGATAAACTACTTGCACAAATGCTTTTCCCAGGTTCTATTCCTGAGGAACCCAAACTAAGACAGGGGAGGGTGGGGACACCCTGGGGATTAGGCCCGGGCAAAAGAAAGCAGATGACTATCCCAAGAAATGTAGAACCAGGGAATAGAGGTCTGTAATCCTGGCTGTGAGAGGACAGCAGAGGAACTGCAGTTAGAGAATATTTGCTCTCAAGGAGGAGACCCAGACTCAGCTAGGCTTGCAGAAATGGCCATAAGGACTGATCCAACAACGTACAGAGACTGTGACAGTAAGTAGTCATGACTGGATCTCAGACAGAGAAAAGGAGAAAGCCACAGCTGGGCTGTCCCAAGGAGGATTTGGGGCAGTAATTCTGATGGTCAGACAGCTCAGCTGTGATCTCCTCCCTTTTTATATGCATCCCTATCATGTGGGCATCTTGGTGCTCTTAGCAGCATCCCTTCCATACTACATCCTTCTGGGTTCGGAAAAGCAGTTCCCAGTGGTCCTACTGCCAGTGTTTCCTCAGCGTCCAGTGGGAAAAGGAAGGATAAGGTAGGCTCCCTGCTTGATGGCCCGGAGTGCAAGCAGAGAGAGTCATGCCGGCTCCCACGCCTACTCACACTTACTGTGAGAGGATATTAGTATTCTTTGGTTGCAAGTAATAGAAGCAAATAAGTTGAACTAACACAAGGAGGAAAGGGGTGGGGTTGGCAGGGACATGTCATGGAACCCAAGAGCAGGAATGCAGCTAAGCTCAGTGAGTGACTGGGAAAAGGAACTAGAAGGCCCTAGGGTTCACACTCTGTTCACATTTTTCTTCCATTTTCTGCACAATTGCTTCACTCTGCTGACCTGTTTCTTTGCTCCTTTGTGCACAGGTACATGACAGGGGAATATGGCTCATTAACATATATGTGAGTTATATTTCCTGAATCTACAAGCTATATTTCCAGCCACATAAAGAGTTTTGAATCACTAATGGTTTCAATTTTTTTTCTTATTTCTTTTTTTGTGGTTTCAAATATTGAGAGATGAATGATAGACACAGCTGGGTATACACCCCTGATCTGATCAGTTACAGCAGGTGGGCTAAGTTCACAGAGCACCCACGTGGCTATTAGGGATTTACCTGTATTAAGTAAAATTCCCAGAGAAGGTGGAGGGAGGTCATTAGCTTATACGCTTGACAGATCCACTTAAAGATGTCTACTTGAGAGGGGGACTAGATGACCATGGGCACAACCCTTAACCTTCCTAGGTCTCTGTTTCTTCCCAAATAAAAAGAAGGGCTGCAGAACTTCCCTGGTGGTCCAGTGGTTAAGACTCTGTGCTTCCATTTGCAGGGGACATGGGATCGATTCCTGATCTGGGAACTAAGATCCTGCATGCCACAGGGCGTGGCCAGAAAAAAAAAAGGGTTGGGACTAAACACTTTTTGTGGTCAACTCCAGCTTCAATTTGAACATCTATAAACTCAGAGCCTCTCCTTTTCACATTCTGGGACATTTCTAGAGCCCAACAACCATTTTCTTGTAACTATGAGGGGGACATTTTACAGAAGAGCTGCCACATTTTAGCCAAAATTCCCTTTCCTTTCCAACTGGTCTGCATTATTTTCCTTCTGGAAATTGGGAGCAGACTAGGGGGACTACGAAGGTGGCTCAGGGGCAGGGCAGGCCAGGCAACCCGGATGGAGCCCTTCTGTCTCTCTCAAGCCCTGGAAGGCAGACAGATGGCAGACATCGTGTAGGAGGCAGGCGGATGATTAGAACTGGATGCACGGTGCTTGCTGGTTAGCTTCGTCCCTTCCCTGCAACGTATCTCTTCCTGCCAGATGGCTCACATGCTTTAACTCTGAACTTGACCCTAGATAATAGCAGCAGGTAGAAGTGAATAAATAACCTTTTCCTCAGTTGACCTCTCTCTCTGCTTCTCCCAGCCGTGTCAGTTATCTATTTATACGCCCTAATGTACGTCATATTGTTCTCGAACGCTGGTCACGTCCAAGTCACATCACACGTGGAGCTGCACCCTGGTGCAGCTCCAAGACAATAGCTCCCTCTGTCATGGTTGGAGAAGTGGGCGGGGCACTGGATCCCCTCCCACTTCCTCTAATGGCTCCACCCATCCCAGATCCGGGTGCCACCCCAGGCTCCTCCCACCTCTAACGTCAGCTTCTTTCGCCTCAGGGAATTTAGGCAAGTGAAGCCACTGCTGGCTTTCTACATCAGAAAGTTACCCATTGCTGCATTCCAGTATTTTCCCCAGGATTCCTGGGCCCTGGGACTGTCAGAGAACCCACACTGGCATGAATGGGTGAACATAGATCCAATTTCCAAGCCCCATGTCGTTGCAACTGCTATTAATAATAACAACGCCATACCTACTTCCTCTTTCCACCCCCTTGCCTTCTTTTTTTTAAAAAAATTTATTTATTTATTTATTTATTTTTTGGTTGCGTTGGGTCTTCGTTGCTGTGCGCGGGCTTTCTCTAGTCGCGGCGAGCGGGGGCTACTCTTTGTTGCAGAGCACAGGCTCTAGGCACACGGCCTGCAGTAGTTGTGGCACGTGGGCTCAGTAGTTGTGGCTTGCGGGCTTAGTTGCTCCGCGGCGTGTGGGATCTTCCTGGACCAGGGCTCAAACCCCTGTCCCCTGCATTGGCAGGCGGATTCTTAACTACTGCGCCACCAGGGAAGTACCCCACCTCCATCTTCTAATTTTCTCAAACTCCTCCTGTCAAATGAAGGAGAGCTTTTGTGTGTGAAGATACCCTGCCCGAGAGCTCACAGGCAGCTAGAGGTGGCAGGTTTGGGACTACAGATGGGGCGGGAGATCCTCAAGACTCCCCAGGCAGTGAGCTTTCAACTCAACTCCACTCCCCGTTAATAAGCACCCAGAAGTCATTTCCTTCTTTTCCACCTTCTCTTATCTCCCACCTCACAGTGCAAACAAGGATGCAGGAGGAGGAAAGCGGACTTTTTAACAGTGTGTGAGGATACAGACTCTGGTGATCGGAGGAAGACAGGGAAAGGAGTTGCTCTGAGGACATAACATACATCCCCATATATACACACACATATACAGCAGAATAATTAATGTGTGAATTACATTCCTAATAATTCTTCAAGTAGCTATTTCCAAATTTAAAAAAAATCTTTTTTTTCTAAATTAAGAGTTTTTACAGATGGGTTTTTTAAAATTTATTTATTTTATTTATTTTATTTTTGGCTGTGGCACACAGGCTCAGTAGTTGTGGTTCTCAGGCTCTAGAGCACAGGCTCAGTAGTTGTGGCACATGGGCTTAGTTGCTCCGCAGCATGTGGGATTTTCCTGGACCAGGGCTTTAAGCTGCGTCCCCTCCATTGGCAGGTGGATTCTTAACCACTGCGCCACCAGAGAAGCCCACAAATGGGTTTTTACATGGTAGAATTTCTCAATCTTTTCTTCTCTGGTTTCTAAATTGTGTAACACATTTAGAAAGGCTTTCTGCACTTGATGGTTATATATATATATATTAATTATCCATGATATTTCTAGTTTAAACACTTAAATCTGTTACCTAAGGGAATTTAACCAAGTGCAAGGTGTGGACTATGGATCTAACTTCATTTTCCTCCAAGAGGCTGCCTAGTTCTCCCAACCCCATTAAGAAAGAACCCACCAGTTATGAACAGTTTAAAGACTAGATGTGTGATGTCTATAGTTTATGGGTTTTTGCATGTGCTTTGCTAGTTGTATTTTATATTATTGCTATGGGAAAGTAAAAAACAGGTTTAGATACATATTACATGAACTGCTCAGGAAAAAATTTGCTCAATATGCTTAGATATATTCATAGTTATAAAATTGTGCCTTTGATGAGAAAATGCAGTGAGGACACAAGGATGAAATAGTACTATTTGGTTAAAATAGTTAAGACAGCAGAAGCAGTGGTTAGCATATATGAAAAGTCAGCAGAAATTTTAAACCTCTAAAAAGCTACATTTGAGCAGGACACATGAGTCTGGAGAAGAAGAATCTTGGAGGGAGGCAATTCGGTAAGGGCTTCCTTAGGTCAAAATGTAGGAGGCTAAGGCCAATTCTATTATTTTGGCAGGATCAAAAATGCTCAGTTCTCTGCCCCAGATGGGTGTTCATAGAAATGGAGAGAATTCAATTGAATTGGTGATGTAAGAGCGTGAAACACTCTATCCCTTACATTTTCCTTCATTTAAGATATTTTCCCTTAGTTGCCTATAAACATTATAATTATAATTATAATTAGCCTGGGGACCAGATTGCTTTTCAGTTCTACAATTGATTTTACCATTTATTTAATATTTAATTACACTAAATGATTTTTGGGAAAGGAGTGAGGAGCAATCTTTTTTTAAAAAATAAATTTATTTATTTTACTTATTTATTATTTTTGGCTGCGTTGGGTCTTCGTTGCTGCGCACGGGCTTTCTCTAGTTGCGGTGAGCTGGGGCTACTCTTCCTTGGGGTGCACAGGATTCTCATTGCAGTGGCTTCTCTTGTTGCGCAGCACGGGCTCTAGGCACACAGGCTTCAGTAGTTGTGGCTTGCAGGCTTCAGTAGTTGTGACTCACGGGCTCTAGAGCACAGGCTCAGTAGTTGTGGTGCACAGGCTTAGTTGTTCCGCGGTATGTGGGATCTTCCCGGACCAGGGCTGGAACCCGTGTCCCCTACATTGAAAGGCAGATTCTTAACCACTGCGCCACCAGGGAAGCCCCGAGGAGCAATCTTTAAGCAGTAAAGGCAACAGAAGTGGCTTTGTCACCCTCATAATCTCCATGAGTCCCCCAAAGACAACCCCAAACTCCAATAAGCTAAGGAAAACAAAGTGTTTACCTTGCAAAAACTTCTCCAAGACCAGGACCCTAATTCTCAGCAATCTCATTAGAATTGCTGCCCCTTAAACCCTGTACCTAGAAAACCATGTCTCTATATATCTATTTGATATATATAATTCTAAAATTATGTGACCATATTTTCCTAATTATGCCAATGCCCAGGGAAAAAAAGCAGATATTTTGATGAGATCAACACTAAAAATGTTCTGAGTAGCATTAAGAAGAATGTTGTAATGAAAGTATTTTTCTTGTTATTCATTTATTTTTTTATTTTATTATTTTTTTTTCAATAAATTTATTTATTTATTTTTGGCTGTGTTGGGTCTTCGTTTCCGTGCGAGGGCTTTCTCTAGTTGTGGAAAGCAGGGGCCACTCTTCATCGCGGTGCGCAGGCCTCTCACTATCGCGGCCTCTCTTGTTGCGGAGCACAGGCTCCAGACACACAGGCTCAGTAGTTGTGGCTCACGGGCCCAGTTGCTCCGCGGTATGTGGGATCTTCCCAGAGCAGGGCACGAACCTGTGTCCCCTGCATTGGCAGGCAGATTCTCAACCACTGCGCCACCAGGGAAGCCCTGTTATTCATTTATTTATTCACATTCAATCACCAAGGAATAAATATGTTCCTGTTAGGAAATGTTAGCTTGGAAAAGTGGAAAACCAGTTCAAATTAGCTTAATGAACAAAAGGATTTACTGGCTCATTTAACTGGAATGTCCAGAGGAAGAGCAGGCTTTAGGGTTGATTTTTTTCAGTGGTTCAACAGTGTGCTTCTCTCCATAGAGGTATTACTTTTATCCTCAGGATGGCTAAGTGTCTATAGAAATTTTAGATTCACATCCTCAAATAGGAGAGCTCTTCCATTCCAGCATTCACTCCACTGGGAACAGCTTAGGCCAATGGTCCATAGACTGTGCTCCAAGGAATGGAAAATGGTGACTACACCAATAAGCGTGTGTGTGTGTGTGTGTGTGTGTGTGTGTTGGACATTGATTTGAAAATCTAGCACTGTAAAGATGAGGGAAGGAAGAAGCCATGCTGGGAAAGCAGACAGCAAACATGTAGTGTAGAAAGTGTGTTCCACTCCATGGGAGATAAAAATATGAATCAAAGCAACCAGTGCTCTCCAAGACCTCAAAGGGAAATAGTTGAGATAAGATATATTCCCTGAATAGTGCTTTCAATACAGTGTTACCTAACTTTGATGCTGTTATCAAAGTCCCAAGAGAGAGAACAATGTTACGTTTTGCATGACTCATGGGCAGGTCACCCTGGAATCACAGCACTTACATAATGAAAACACACACACACACACACACACACACACACACACACACACAATATAAAGAAAGCATTGGATAAGAAGAGAAAAAAGCTAGAACATGTAGATACTAATTTATTTTGCTTGAGTATATTTGTTCTGTTTGTAACAAGTTTCTCATTCTGCAATGGAGAAAAAATGAAACATTATATTCTTCCTTCCTAGACCTCCCTTATTTTAGGATATTCCCATGTATTTTAGGGGTTCATGTGACTTGACTCGCACTTGCAAACTATCACTGTAGTAGACTGAATAATGGCCCCCAAGGGATGTTCTGTCCAAATCCCTGGAACTGTGAACGTTACCTTATATCCAAAGGGACTTTGCAGATGTGATTAAATTAAGGATTTTGAGACGGAGAGATTATCCTGGATGATCCAACTAGGTCTGATGTAATCACAAGGGTCCTAATAAAAGGGAAGCAAGAAGGTGAAAGAAGGAGGAGATGGGATGACAGATATAGAAGCTGGAGTGATGCACTTTGAAGGTGGAGGAAGTGGGCCAGGAGCCAAGCAATGCAGGTGGTCTCTAAAAGCTGGAGAAGACAAGGAAACAGATTCTCCCCTGGAGCCTGCAGAAGGAACCAGCCCTGCCAATACCTTGCTTTTTAACCCCTTAGGATTCATTTTGGATTTCTGACCTCCAGAACTCTAAGAGAATAAATTTGTGTTTTAAGCCACTAAGTTTGTGATAATTTGTTACAGCAGCAAAGGAAACTAACATAGCACCTCTTCCCCTGCTCCCAAACTCACCCCTTTGCTCTCTACCCTGCAGTCACCTTCGAGTGACCTTATATAATGCCACCTTGTTTGCTTAAAGTTTTTCACTGGCTCCTCATTGTTTAGAAGATTACATCCAAATTCCTTTACAAGTTGCCTTCATCTCCCTTCACTGCCCTTACCTTCTCTCCCTCCTCCTGTCTTCCCTTTCTCTTTCCTTTCACTGGTTCTCACTCTAGACCCTGGGCTTTTGCAATGCTGTTCCTCTTTCTGGAAGAGGGTGTCTACCTGTCTCAGTCTGGTAAATTTGTTTCTTTCAACATCTCCTAGACTATGAAGACATAAGGACTGCCCTAAACAGAGTTGATTGCTCTCTTTTCAACGTTCCCATCACACTTTCTATGCACCTTGATGATACATAGCACATACCACCCTGTGTTGTGGCTGTGCTGTTTACACCTGCTTCTCCTGGCAAGCACTGATCCTAGGCAGGAACACCAGAAGAGCCTGAGAAATACTTGCCAAAGGCATCAATGATCGTGCCTGTGTCACCCATCTTGCCTCTGGGTCTCCAGTGAGCAGTGCCATATCTCTTTTCCTCCTTGAGCATAATGCAGATGGGCTTTTAAATGGTTCCTTGGCATTTACCAAACAAACCTACATCTTCATAGGCTTCCATAGCCCTTGAATCATAGGCTTTCAAGCCAGACAAATGCTCCAGGAGAGGCTGGGGTGGGAGGTCGGGTCAATGGATGTTTTTAGTTTGAGCACAACCCTCATACATATGGACACAAACACAGGAAGAGCAGGCCCAGCATGGGAATATTTTTAGAAGAAAAGATAGATGAGAATTCAAAATCATGGGAAGTTAAAATCAACCTTTAGCCTTTAACTAATGATTTAAAAGCACTTTGAAAAAAAAAAACCACATGAGGGTGGTAATTATTGTTTCTCACCCATCCCAGGCTCACGCTCCCCACTTCCTCATGTCTGCTTCCTGGGATTACCCCCAAACAAACTATCTGCCCCCTGGTTCTTGTCTCAGAGTCTATTTTTAGGAAAACCCAAGTTAAGGCATTGTTTAAAACCACATGGTTACACATTGGTGAAAGCCAAGACTTTATGATTTAATTTATGGGGATGGAGCTAAGAAAATGTTTCTGCCCTTTCATTTTAAAGTCTCACTGCCTATTCTAATCATCTGGCAACTTTGAGGATACTCTGCTTCTCTTTCCCCCGACTGGCAGCAACTCCCTCTTGAGGGGCCATGTCAGCCTGCACTCCCAAGTTATAACACCCAGAATCAAGCCAGATCAGATATAACACTAATGTAGGACTATCTAATGCAAACATGCCATTAAAAAAATAAAGACTGTTTTCTATCACTCTTGGACTTGACCTGTGAAGTTTTCAAATAGACACATGGAAACAATCACAATGAAAAGATTTCATGCATTTTTGGAACAAAGCTTATTTATTCAAAATATCTTTATATTTGGATCCCATCACAGGATTTTAGAGAAACTCTTAGGTTTTATTCTCAGAGCTATAGATTTCTTATTTAATAATTTATGATGATGATGATGATGATGATGTAGAAATACAGTGACTCAATTTGAGGGTTCAGTTATAATTTTGAATTATTCACTGCAGATTTTTCCCATTGAATATATAAATTGATTCTATTGTCTGAGGATCCCAAAGCAGTTCCTGGTAACAATGACAACTTTTCACATTTTCATGGAAAGGCCAACTCCACGTAAAGTACCAACTGTAGAGGTTTTATTTTTTATTCAAATGCATCAGAGCCATCTTGACTTTTCGGATTTTTATTTTTATAACTTAAAAAAAAATTATTTATTTGGCTGCTCCGGGTCTTCGTTGCGGCACGCGGAATCCTCATTGTCAAGTGTGAGATCTTTAATTGCGGCATGCAGACTCTTAGTTGCGGCATGTGGGATCTAGTTCCCTGACCAGGGATCAAAGCTGGGCCCCCTGCATTGCTAGCATGGAGTCTTAGCCACTGGACGACCAGCACAGTCCTTATTTTTATAACTTTGAATATCAGAGAAAATTCATCACATTGCTTCTTTTAAAGCAGATGCATCAGGACCTCAAAGGTTAGCATAAAGAAGATTAAATTAACCCTGAGTTGTCATGCATCTGACTGTGGACTCCAAGAGCTAGGAAGGCCCAGATTTTCCGAAGAATTGAGCTTTAGCTCTTGGCTCTTAAGGGTAGTGTGGAGTCTCAACCTGGCACTGTTTAACCTGAATGGTGTTAAGAAAACACCCAGCTCATGTGTTGTCCACAGAAACAATTGACCCTCACATTTACCTATCAAGACTTGATATAGGGACTTTCCTGGTGGTGCAGTGGTTAAGAATCTGCCTGCTAATGCAGGGGATGCGGGTTTGATCCCTGGTCTGGGAAGATACCACATGCCATGGAGCAACTAAGCCCGAGAGCCACAACTACTGAGCTTGCGCTCTAGAGCCCGCAAGCCACAAATACTGAGCCCGTGCATCTAGAGCCCATGCTCCTCAGCAAGAGAAGCCACCGCCGTGAGAAGTCTGCACACCACAACAAGGAGGAGCCCCCGCTCGCCGCAACTAGAGAAAAACCCACGCACAGCAAGGAAGACACAACACAGCCATAAATAAATAAATAATTGAATCATAATAAAAAAAAAAAAGACTTGATTATAAGCGAAGAGTGTCTCTGAGTGTTTCTGTAGAAAGAGGAGATTCTCTACCCCTACCTTCTCAAATCCATTTTAGGTCTGAAGCTGAGCCACTCTATGGGTGCAACCATGGCTCCTGGAATCAAACATGTTGACCATAGATCAGAAAGAAGGGATTTAGACTGCTTCTGCACTCTTCTTATATGTTTGTCAAATACGAATATACTGTTATCAATCTACATACCTTAAAACAGTGAATTTTACTGTGTATAAATTATACTTCATATGTAATTAAACAAAAATAAATCAGTGCTTGGGAAACAGGTTTCTATGAGGAAAGTCTGAAATAAATGGGTTTATTTAATTTAGAGAAGATAAATTTGGGCGTACTTTCATAATGTTGGAAATCTTAATGGCAGTTTTCCCCTCCACCTTAAGGGTCACTCTGTACCATTATATTTTGTAAAAAGGGAAAAGCTTAGATTCAACCATGAGTAGTTTAGTTGGCATCAGGATAGTATGCAGTGGGCTTTATTGTGCTAATTCCAGAAGATGCGTACAGGGTGGTTATTGGTCCACTGGAGTCCAATCTATTTTAAGGACTTCTTGCCAGGATGATTTATGCAGATACACTTGTTATTCTTTTAAGTGTCCATGAGGTACCTGTTGGAAAATAAACACACACACACACACACGTGTGCACGCACACACACACACCTATATGCCTCTCCCAAGGACCAATATAAATTCTCAAAAATAATACGTACCAAACACATAAAAAGGAAGAAAATCCTTTCCCTAATTGACTTATAATTTATAAGGTTTAATCTGTCCACAATAAAATTGGCTCTTAATCGCTCCATCACTGACTCCTCAACGGCAACTTCCTTAGCTACATGAGCACCCCTCTTTTTTCTTTTTTTTTGCGGTATGTGGGCCTCTCAGCGTTGTGGCCTCTCCCGTTGCAGAGCACAGGCTCCGGATGCGCAGGCTCAGCGGCCATGGCTCACGGGCCCAGCCACTCCGCGTCATGTGGGATCTTCCCGGACCAGGGCACAAACCCGTGTCCCCTGCATCGGCAGGCGGACTCTCAACCACTGAGCCACCAGGGAAGCCCTGAGCAACCCTCTTGTTTCAAACCTTTAAGCCAGTGTTAGTGAAAATATGGTTCTCTTCCTTCTCCCGATCTTTGGCTTGGTTGTACCTTTTGGCTCAACACCCACCAAGAGGTGAACCCAGTTTTTCAGGTAACGTGTACAGTTTTTAACTTTATAAAAGGGGGTATCCTGCTGTGTGTAACCTTTTGGACTTATCTTTCACTTACTATTATATTGATAAGATTTATCCATATTGTTGTGTGGCATTGCAGTTCATAATTTTTTAATGGTGTGTTGTCGATCTTCCATAGTTTGTTAATCTACTTCACCACTGAGGGGCATTTGTGTTACCAGGTTTTTACTATTATGAACAGCACTGCTGACAACATGAAATACTAGAGAAGATATGGATCTGCAAGATCTCTTATAAATTCCTGGTAAGAATATAAATCGGAGTAACGACTTTGCTAATAGTTTGGCATTGCCTACTAAAGTTGGACACGCACATACCCTAAGCACTCAGCAATTCAGTCCTAAGCATACACTCCACAGAAACTAGTGCAATGTGCAATAGAGGTGTAGAAAAAAACAGCCAAAGCAGTGGGGCAATGTATTTGGGAAAAGTTCAGAACCCTCAAGTTCAGGGAATGGGGCTGGACTGGGATCGGGGTGGAAGAGCCCTGAGGTGGAGAGCAGCAGCCTTCAGAAACCCAGTCAGGCACTCGCCCTGCACAGGATAACTCCTCCAGGCTTTACCCCTGAGGGAGAAGCAGCTTTAAGAGGGAGCTTGGCTGTCATTCCTAGCCCCAAGAACTTGGAAATGGAGGAGTGGTGGGAAAGTAACTGCCTGAGGTCAGTTAGTCCCCACCTACCCTTCTCATCCTGACCTTTTAAACTGTGCTATTACTCCTGGGGACACCTGGAGCTGAGGTCCGAAGGCACTGGGTGTCCCAGGGCACTTGTAAAGGTGGAGCCAGGGCAGAGCCTGAACATGTCCCCTCCTATTTTCTCCTTTCCACACTGAGCTGGACGGCCTCCTTCCCGGACCACCCTAGCCCCACCGTCAGACACCAAATTCAAAACACTCCCATCCAGGGAGGTCTGTTCCCTCCATTTTCTCACCATAGTTTCTTCAACCGCAGTCTCTTCAACCCCAGTCTCTGAGGGGAAGGACTCCACAGTTGTTCAGCATCTGGGTGGGATGTGTGGGTGTTTTCAAGTTGACACCTCAGAGCGCACTTCATTGTTTCCTGCCTAAGAGTAGATGTGTGTCTTAGGTAGACAGGTTTCTTGTGGTTGCCATTCCATGATTACTTTCTTTTTAGAATTTTTTTAAAGACTTTTTTTTCTTTTTTCTTTTTTTCTGACAGCACAAGGGAACAATGTTTTAAAACGCTGGGGACTTCCCTGAAGGTCCAGTGGTTAAGACCCTATGCTTCCACTGTACGGAGCGCCAAGGGGGAGAAACACCAGGCTTAGAGGTAAAATGTTGAACACTTTCTCTTTGAGATGCAACCAGACAAGGGTATCTACCATCACCAGTTTTGGTGATGATCGTATTAGATGTCCTAGCCAGTGGAGTAAAGCAAAAGAAAAAACAAAAGATATAGGGATGACAAAGGAATAAACAAAACTGTCATTATTTTTATTTTATTCATTATCATTATTTTCAGATGATGTAATTATATATGTACAAATCCAAAAGAATGGACAATTTTTGGAATTTGCAAGTGGGTTTAGCTAGTTTACTGAAATCAGTCAATTATGCAAAAATCAACTGAACTTCCAAACACCAAGAACAGTTGGAAAACAAAAATTTAAAAAGATGCTATTTACAGTGGCACCAAAATACATCAAATACCTCTGAATAAACCTAACAAGATGTAGACTTGGAATTCAACAAGGCATAGATGTCTTATTTCAGAACAATGAGGAGAAAGTCTTGAATTTTCTTTTCTACTTTAGCTTGTTGTTCTGTCTTGGAAATAGAGCTTTCCCCTTGCTCTCCCTGAGGAGCACCCCTTCACCCTCTATTCACAGTGAGCCCAGGGTAAAGCCTCTATACCTGCTCGCCTGTACTGCCCCAAAGGAGGTCTTCCCATTCAGTCAGGTGAGTGCCAACCCTTCTCAGAAGGATGTCGGCAAGAAACTCAGTGTTCTTCAAGGCTTCACTAGAAAAGGCCACCTGGACTTCCCTGGCGGTCCAGTGGTTAAGAATCTGCCTTGCAATGAAGGGGATGCTGGTTCAATCCCTGGTCAGGGAACGAAGATCCCACACGCTGTGGGACAACTAAACCTGCACGCCACAATGAAAGATCCTGCGTGCCACACTAAGACCCAATGCTGTCAAAAAAATAATAATAATAAATTAAAAATAAATAACTAATTTTAAAAAAGGCCACCTGTGGTTGTTTCTTCAGTCTCCAAAAGTATGATTGGGATGGACATACTTGGCAGTTGGAGTCACCCGTAGAACGGGTCCCTGGCCTGTGGAGTAAAAACTGTTATAGTGGAGATGGTCCCATGGAAGCCTCTGAAACTTCCCTTCCACACACCTGCCCTCACTGTCTCCGACCAAGATGATAAGTAAAAAAACAATAGAACAGGGCTTCCCTGGTCACGCAGTGGTTAAGAGTCTGCCTGCCAATGCAGGGGACACAGGTTCGAGCCCTGGTCCGGGAAGATCCCACATGCCGTGGAGCAACTAAGCCCGTGTGCCACAACTATTGAGCCTGCTCTCCAGAGTCCGTGAGCCACAACTACTGAAGCCAGTGTGCCTATAGCCCATGATCCGCAACAAGAGAAGCCACCGCAGTGAGAAGCCCAGGCACCACAATGAAGAGTAGCCCCTGCTCACCGCAACTAGAGAAAGCCCATGGGCAGCAACGAAGACCCAATGCAGCCAAAAATAAATAAATAAAAGATACACATTAAAGAAAGAAAAAATGTTAAAAAAAAGACAATAGAACATTCTGGGCCTTGATAGTAGAGATTAGCCACTCTTAAAAATCTAAAGGAGGCAGGGGTCGCTGTCCTCCCTATCATCTCTTCTCTTAATTAGCCGACTTGGTTTCTACAAACTGGATGATAACTAGAATGGTGAATGGTTGCATAGCTGGTCAGGAGCCTGAAAGAATTAGAAGGTCTGTGGCAAAAGGAGATATTGGGCAGGGGCATATTCATGAATATATGGAATAAAGACCGCATGTTAAGATTTTCTCTATCACATGTTAATGTCCACCAAAAAGCATCCACCCCACAAGAGGCACTGAACAACGAAGAGGGCAAAATAACTTGGCCGGTTGACATCAGCCCAGCCTTTGGCATTAGCCAGCTCACAAAAGGCATAATGGCACACGAGCAGAATGGCCACAGTGGCCGGGGTGGCAGCAGCTTCTTTGAAGGAGACAAGCACTTTCTGAGTACACGAGTGCCCACAGGAGTGCTGATCTGCGCTGTGAAAAGTCTGATCGTCTTGGAATTAATCTTGTTCCCTAGAGGCAAACCACAGAGACCTCTATATTCTCTCCTCTCCGCCAGCTCCTGGGAATCCATCTCAGCACTATCCAGCTTGGATCCACAGTCAGTTATATGTTTAGGAGGAAAAACTATTTAATAATGAGACTGCATTTTGACAGCATTTTAACTTATGATGAACTCAGAAAGGAAGCTTCTTTACATTTATTTCTCAGGTCTCATGCAACAGCCCTAGCAAAATTATGATCTCTTCTTTACAGAACAGAAACCAACACACAAAACTTAATAACTGTTAGGAGGGCAATAAGATACTGGGAAGTCAAGGCTAAAAGTCAAATTTCTTCCAGGTCAGTACCTGAGCCTCCAAGTAGATGTCTCATGACACCAGCACTTTTTTTTTTTTTTTTTTTGCGGTACGCGGGCCTCTCACTGCTGTGGCCTCTCCCGTTGAGGAGCACAGGCTCCAGATGCGCAGGCTCAGCGGCCATGGCTCAGGGGCCTAGCCGCTCCGTGGCATGTGGGATCTTCCCGGACCGGGGCACGAACCCGTGTCCCCTGCATCGGCAGGCGGACTCTCAACCACTGCGCCACCGGGGATGCCCCACCACTAGCACTTTTTAAGGAAGAGATTCTTGAGGTTCTGGGTTTCCTCACTTCCCTTTGCCAATCTCTGGTTAGAAATGTGTTTATCTCTATGTGTCAGGGGTTGTGCAAAGGTGATAAGCTGGATGAGAAGAGGAAGATGGTTGGTTGAAAGTTAATTTCTCACCTAACAGGTAAGTGACTTGCCAAGGTGACAGTCTGAGTAGCCAGAGCAGAGGTCTCCCAACAACACGTTTAGGAGTGTTTCTGGGTGTACTCCTTGTTTGGCCTCTTCACCTCCACCCTCATCCCCACAGGACCACGATTAACCTAGTTCCCCAACAGAAGTCCAAATTATTCATTCACTTCTTCACTTTTGCTGTATGTGATTTTTTTCCAAATGGCGTTGATTTTACCACCCCAGTGTTCTCTGCAAACGAACGGTAAACATTTTTCTGGTCAAATATTTTTTGGTTTACATCATCTTTTATTTTATTATAGTTCATAAATATATACAAATTAAATCATTAAAGAATTCATAGTCTCCAAAGTTCAGGAACCTACTACTGTACTTTGCTCTGTCATGTCAAATATTAAAACATGAGAAGTAAAACTGCCAACTTAATAAATATTCCATTTGAAGCTGAAATTGAGTAGAATAAATGAAGTACTTTCAGAAATCTCAAGTAAGGAATTAACAGGCTAGAGGCTAAATCTTGACAGGGTTTGATTATCACTTGGATTATTCTTATTACTCATTTACTTTATACCTCTGAATGGAATGCAGATTCTTCCTTTGGTGGGTATAATAGAGCTTTAACAGAAGGGACACTTCCATTCATTCTGTGTAACTCTGGACATTTATCTTGCTGTAAAATGCTCGTCTCTCATGTCTTGAGCCTCTTACTGAGCAGTGAATGTTTATCTGTGCACAATCCATTTCTTTTTCGGCTGGGATTTTCTTTGGTGTCCGGGCTGCCGTCACTGAGCAATTCCGAGTGGGCTTCCTCAGGCATCTGCAAGACAGACACGGAAACTCCATCAGGCAGCCCGCCTCTAACCCGCCCAGCCTCCAGGCTCCACAAGCCAACAGGCAACACACACGCGGGAGAATACAACACAACACAACACAACACAGCAATGCCCGTTGTTCCTCCCTAACTCTGATTACTACTGTTTTCCACAGACATCTGAAATGTGATGTCAACCTAAAATCTGGGACTGCAAGCCAAAATTTTAGAAACGCGTGCTAACTTCAAAGTGGGATTTCTGGTGGGAACTCCTTTTTTTGTAAGCTCCTTTTCTTTCTTTCTTCTTCTTCTTCTTCTTTTTTTAAAAAATATTTACTTATTTATTTATTTGGCTGCTCTGGCATGTGGGATCTTTGTTGCAGCATGCGAACTCTTAGCTGCGGCATGTGGGATCTAGTTCCCTGACCAAGTCCCTGTAAGCTCCTTTTCAATGCTTGCTTGGTCCTGACAGCTGTGATTCTGTCCCAGACGCAATAAGCCACTCTCAGACAGCAGAGAGGCACTGATTTCTAGCATTGGTTTGTGTTTGCACCAAGAGACAGAAGCGTCCTGTTAGCAAATCACTTGCTCTCTCATTCAAAGGGCCTCATGTTTTTCACTCAGGAAAAGGACTTTGTTGACTACACTGGATGTGCAGGTGGGTTTGAGTGTTCCTTTATGCATCGAAGTCATAAACAAATAACTAATTATGCAACAAAGCCTCTCAAGTTTTTGCCTTTCTGTTTCCTGACCCAGGGAGCGCTTTCTCACACCCTGGGCAGCTCAGGGAGAGAATGGGGAAGCCCTCTGCTGGAAGCACATCGCATGCAGAAACTAGGCCACTCCATGCCATATGGTTCCCAGGCCCCGCCGCCAGTCGAAGTTTCTTCTTTAGTTCACTTGAGGACCAAACTCTGACATTTTGGAGCCACACTGCTGGTGCTTTTGCTGATTAAAGAGTGGTGTGTGGGACTTTGAGTCAGTGTCTTGCATCCCTCAGACAAACAGGAAGGAGCTTAGGACATCTGTTATCTCTCTATATATTTTGAAGGCCCTCTTTGCAAGCCCGAGGGATTTTTTTTGACTTTTTCTGTGGGGGGAGTATAGGAATGATCCTGTAAGAATGGTTCTTTGGCTTTATTCTTGTCAAGTGGTAAGGCACTTGCCTTAATTGTGCACTCAAAATTGCAACAGTAAGCCAACTCTAGCAAAGGTGGGTTTTATTCTAGAGGTCATTGTACAATTTTTTTAAATTTGCACTCCTTTTTCTTAAATTCCCCCAATTTTAAACTTTTGCCCTAAATATTAAGTAACTGACTCTTACCTTGGTTCTGCATGGAGTATTCTCAGAGATCACACTCTCAGTTTTGGCTCCGATGGCTTCTTCTAAACCTATGTCAAGGAAGATACAACGGACAAGACAGAAGAATATAAAAGTCCTTAAAAAAAACCACCCCATTTTGGTAACTAGAGGGGCACCCTTCAAGAAAACTAGAGAGGTACATGTTTTTAAAAAGTGTCACTGTTAAAATAGCTGCTTTTAAACTTTTATTGTAGCATTTCATCATTACAAGTGGCGCTGAGCCTACGTTAGCTCTGCCTAGTTCACTTTGTTAAAACAGAATTCTTTAGCCGCACCACTAAAAATGCTCAAGCTCTGAGCTGAATTTTAAGTAATAGTGACAGATTTGCCCCAACCTATAGTCTCTTCCACCTGTCCCTTCAAGGCACCAGAGGCATCAGGACTGTTGGCCAAGTTTGGGTGTCTTTTGGTCCAAAGACAGTGACTGTATTACAAATAACTTGGGGCTGACTCTCAACTTTCCAAATAATAATGATCTATTTTGTATGCTGCACTGATTCCTGGCTTAGCCTTATCCCAACCCCAGGAGGCTGAGAGGGAGCAGAGAAGTAGAATCTTAAAAATATAACTAAAAGCTCTAACATTTGACAGTGCTTTATGTTTTTCAATATGGTTTTACATTGTTACCTTACTTGTTAATCTTAATTTATGCTCATAACAGAAAAATAAATTAACCTAATTATTTAACAGAGGTAAACAAAAGATGAATTCCTATGACAGGCTATAATTCTGAATGACAAACATAAGTCTTCAAAAATTAAATTGTAATAAGTGAAATACAAAGTCAAATGATAACTATATAACTATATTAACCTATAACCTATATATATATATATATATATATATATATAAGATTTTTTGATAGGGACCATTTTTAAAGTCTTTATTGAATTTGTTACAATATTCCTTCTGTTTTATGTTTTGGTTTTTTGGCCCCGAGCCATGTGGGATCTTAGCTCCCTGACCAGGGATCGAACCTGTACCACCTGCATTGGAAGGCGAAGTCTTAACCACTAGACTGACAGGGAAGTCCCTAGCTTATAATTTTTATTAACAGCATTTCCCATATTTTCATGGTACAAAGCTCAAAGACTCTTACACTGCAGCATCTGTGGTGCATGATACAATTAAGACATGCAATTATTTTTAAAAAGTGAAAATAAATGATAATATAAGTGTATACAATCATTTCCACCCTCCTTCACTTCTGCCACTGCAAGGTGCACTGTCATGTCTGACCAGAGTGTGGGTGAGGGCATCTTATTTAAAGATCTGTGGACAGACCTGTTAGAATCTCATCCAGTTGGTCCACCATAAACTTGGCATCTTCTTCAGTGAAGCACATAGGTGGTTTTATTTTAAGCACATTCCTATGAGGTCCGTCGGCACTGAGAAGCACTCGCTTTTCTTTCATCCTAATGAGTGCGGGAAATACATGTGAGTGCATACTAGTGATAACTAAGATTATTTCAGAATGATGGGAACAGAGAGCACTTTCATATTCGCATGCAGGAAGCCCACATTTGTAACTGCACGAGTCTTAAACTTTTCTCATTTGGGGAGATGAGAGGAAGTAAAAAAAAGCATTCAAGCCAAGACACCAAATGGGTGAGGGGTGTGTTTACTTGTAGATGATGTGCTGAGCTTCGGCTGTGGCGGGGGTCCTTTCCTGATGGTCCTTCACTAAGTCAATTCCAATAAAAAGGCCAACGCCCCTGAGGGGGGTAAAGAAAGGGAACTTGACACACTTTATTAAGCACTGCATTGTCACAAAAAATTAACACTGTCCCTCAAACTTCAGTTTGATTTGAAGCTGAATGTGATTCTCTTTAAAGGGTAGTTGTTATTAGTTCTAATTAATCTAAGATACCAATCTAATGTCCACAGGACTTCTCAGTTTTTGAATCAAGTTAGTTTTTGTCAACCAGTTTTTCTCTCTTCTCTTAATTGTAAAAAAAAAAAAAAAAGGCTTAAAAACAACCTTGTCATGCTATTTAGCTTCTCAAGACATCAACTATGACAAATCTTTAATCTTTACATATATATATGAAAATGTTTTCATATATATATGAAAAATAGTGAGTTTTCTTGGATGTCATTTTTAATATTTTTAATAGATCATTTAGAGTTACCTTAAGTTCCTTCTCTTCATCTTTTGCCTGCTGAAATTATCCTGGCTTAATTTTTTTCAAAAAAGTATAAAAATCAGGAAAGATATGTACCCAAAATTTAACAGTGATGATATCTGGGTTCTGGATGAAAAATGAGTTTTGTTTCTGTTTCTTCAGTGTTTCTAGATCTGGTTTTGTGTTAACTTATTTTAAATTTATAAGATAAAATATAACAAATTTTCATTTGGACGAATGAATAACTGCATGACAACTTTATGATAAATATACCTGATATCTCCTATCAAAGTATGTTTAGCCTTCTGCTTATTCAGTAACTTGGTAAGATAATTCCCTACTCTTGTGGCATTTCCTTGAAGGTTTTCATTTTCAATTACATCCAGGATGGCCAAACCAACAGCAGAAGATACGGGATTTCCTCCATACTGTGGAAAGAAGATGAATGAGAAAATAGAATAGTTGAATTTGTGGTATTGCTTCATCTATGAGAAATTTGGCTCATACATAAGCAAGTAAAGATATAATTTCAATAAAAATTTCCCTTGTGATATTAGTTTCTTAGATTTAGAATATAACATGATTCTATTCATTTAAGATTGAGAATAAAATTCTAAATTATATATAGCTGCAAAACTGGTATGAACGATTATTGGGGAATTTATAAGTTCGTCCAAACCAAAAACAGACATTGTGTTGGGAATTAAGGATTTCAGAGTGTGGTTTAGTTAGGGGGATGTGGGTTTCAGTGCTTGAATATCTGTGTGAAAAAAGTTAAGCAATGATATTTTCTCCAAATAATTTATGTTCTTAGATATTACTCTAACTTTTAGCTGTAACAAGTCCTATTATACATACTGCACAAACTATAATAATCTTTCCAAACTTAAAGCTTATAACTTTTAGGGGTAAAATCAAGGAAATAAAATTTCCCAAAGATAGAAATTTAGTTAGTATCTCCTATGACAGCCCTGTAACATTTATAGTAGTGAATCATCTAAGTGAAGTGTTTTGGGAATTTAAATGTGATACAAAACAAAAAAGATCCTATTATCTGTTAATGAAATATCATAACCTCTAGAGTTTAGCAGGGCAGCCATCTGTCATTGTAACAATTAATAGAAACATTTTAGGAAGGGGAAAGATACACAAGAAAAAAATACAAGGAGGATTGTGTCAGATAGAATGAAATATGGTTAGATCAAAATTTGGCTAGGGTCCTGGCGTGGTTAGCTGGCAACAGTGAGATTTATTCTTTATTACATTGGAAAGAAACATAAGAACATGCATTATTTTTCCCTCTTAGCATTAAAGTGGGGAGGTCAAAATTTACCGTATTGAAATATTCCATCCCAGAGCTGCTGAAGGCTTCTGCAATTTCTTTGGTTGTTACCACGCATGCCACTGGGTGGCCATTGCCCATTGGTTTTCCCATTGTGACGATGTCTGGAATGAAATCTTCACCAAACATTTGGAAGCTCCAGAAATGTGTCCCAACTCGGCCAAAGCCTACTTGAACTTCATCAGCTATAAACACACCTCCTGCTCCATGTACATATCTGAAAAGCAAAAGGGCAGCCTGATGCCTTCAGGTCACTGAAAGTCCCCAAACCCTCCCATAAGATACAGATTACTGAAAACTTAAAAAATGTTGTTAAGCTGAAGTCTATAATCTTTGTTAAAAACATTTCAGTGTTCAAATCCCCAATGACATCTATGTGATGTCATTGACTTTGAAACATAATCACATAATTTCCAGATTAGATATGTTCTATATTGTTTGGGTTTGTGCTGCTTAAAGGAAGCTCTACTGCAGTATTTTAATAGGGAAGAAAAAGAAGTGAACAAGAAGTAGTGTTCAGCAGGTTTAATTTTCAAATTTTTACTAATTAGTAAAGCTTGGACACCAACGAATCAGAGAAGATGCCAGGTGGGTAGTGGGAGCACAGCTCTGGAGGCTGCCCTGCTGGACCTTGTGTAAACCCTTTATTTGCTGGAGCTTGGGAAGGTGGAGGAGTTCCAGGAGTCCTGGGTAGCAGGCACTCCCAAGTGGCTATTTACCAGCTAGTCTGGAAGTATTTCAATATCTTAACAACCAGGATGGCCCTACAGAATTGTCACAGTGCCTTCAGTTTGACCAAGGATGCCCAAGTACATACTCTGCCACTTTCTGGAAGTAGCCTGCTGGAGGAATTATTTGTCCGCCACAACTCTGCATGGATTCAGCAATAAAGGCAGCAATCTATACAAGAGAAGATGGGGTCAAAGTCCATTAGGTCCTCCTCCCGTTACCCCCTACAAAAAGAGGACTTCTTACGGAGAAGGTGACTTAAAAAATGGTTGGGAATGGACCCATGGCAAGAGACAAATTGGCCATTTGATTAAAAAGATGTCCACGCTGGAAATGCAAGAATTCTGAAACATTCGTTTCTGAAATTTTAGGGTACCAATGAAACCATCACAAGAAAATGGTGGAGAGGGTGCCTTCCATTTCTCCATTATTAATTTAAATGCAGTGTTTTCATTAGGAACAACTGAATAAGACTGATGTTTTGATTAGTCTTTAATATGAACCTCTAAAAATTTACCCAGGTTCCATCACTGGGGTGCTTGTTTGCTCAGCTTGGTAAATTAGGACTGCCCGAACCTGGAATTTGCACTAAGGAGATGAGAGGGTGACTAGTGGCCACGAATCTTAGTTATTGTGCTATATTTCTGGTTCTTGCCCTGAACCAGGCTTACAACTTAACAAAATAAGGCAGTTCACAAAGGAACTAAAGAGGATGTGTTCTAGAGGCTGAGAAAGGAGAAGTAAAAATAGGTAACACTAAATTAAGAGAAAGCATAGAAATAGTATGAGATAAGAAGTCAAGCAATCAACTATACTTCAATTAAGAAAAAAAAAGGGGGGAACTAAGGTTCTAGTCCAGACTACCTCTTTTAAGATATGAAAAACGAATGGGAAGAAAAGAAGAAATAGTTAAGAAAGGCAAATGACTTTCCAGTCATTAAGATAAAAATACTTGAAATGGAAAACACACAGGCTTCATTTTTATCTCAATTAAAAAGTTTTTTTATTGCCATGTTGTTGCCATAAGCCAATTGAAAGGCAAAGCATGTGTCAAATCACATTAAAACTCCATGTAAGTAACTCCTGAAGGGGCTGAGAATTACTGTTAAGCTGAAGACAGTAGGGTGAAGACTGAGAAAATGGAAACTCTTTTTTTCCTACTTGGGAGGATTCTGGTTTGTTTTAGAAGTGCAGACCCAAATTGGAAGAACATTTTCCTGCTTGTCTTACACACGTTCTTTGGCTTCAGGAAAGTTGAACCAGTTCTAGGGAAGAGCCAAGGCTCCCCGGGTCCAGGAGTCTGCAGTGGCCCCAAGGCCCCAGGGCCACCCTGCCTCTTCCCTCCCTTCACCTTATATTAGCCCCTTGTGCTACTCTCAGTTGGAATGTTCTGTCCATGAGCTATCACCTTTCTTAATTTTCTCCTCCTATCACTTTGGACCAGAGTCTGCATCCCAGTGGGAAGGTCAGAATTAGACCACCAGTTCTGAAACAGGTATAGTAATTACATTTCCAGGATAAATAAAAATAGTCTTAGAGGCATGACTCTAATAATGTACTTTCTGAAATATGAACTAAGTAAAAACGTAACTAGAGAAGAACAGAAAGTGATTTGAGATCTAATCCTTTCCCACCTCTCCAATGTATCACAATGATTTCAATCTATTTTATAAAAGATATTAAAGTGTTTCCAAAGCTATAAATACAAACCTTCCTTCCACTGTTATGAGCTTCGTCAATAATTTTCTTCACTTCATCAGCATAAGCACTGGCCGGGTCTGTATGGTCTTCTCTGTATTTTCCTCTGTAAGTATCTGGAGCTGGTGCCTGAAAACATCAAAAGATAACAGTTTCTTATGATTTGTCTCCTGGACAAATGAGCTTTTAAGAAAGTGCCTTTCCCTCCAGGAGCATAATATTGTAGAAAGGTGACTCGTGGACTTAAGTGACTCTAGGTTCTTTTGCTCTTTTTCCTTAACATTTCTGAATTCTGTGAGACTTGAAATCTTTGCATTGTGAACAGGAGCTTGGATTTGCTCCTAGGCCCTTAGAAGTCAAGATTGCATCCCTAGTCACGTAAGGGACAACTTCAAACAACAAGTGTGATTATGTTATTTGAAAATTTCAATGAATGGAAACTGTATTAACAATTCTATATTGAAAATAAGCTGACACTTACCAACTATATAGTAAACTGTAATCATTCAGAAAACTAGAGTGCCTTAGCACTAATTTCAGATCTTAAAATTTTGAAAGAATGTATTAATGATTCTCTTAAAAAAGTCTACTGATCCTTAATTAAGCCAAATGAGTTTTACTGTTTCAATAGCTTGGTTTCTTTATTAAATGATATTTATTTTACTTAATAAATTTACATAATAATTTAGCATAGAGTAATTTTAAGACAGTCATACACACTTGATGCAACTCTGAGTTTCAAATAGGCTTCAGTGATAGAAAAAGTAATTTAAACATCAAGGGGCAAGAAAAATAAAATGAGAGCTGTGAATAAGAGCTATCACTACCACTATACTAATTTGTATGGTACTCATCAATGGATTTTAAACCACATCTTGTCATTAACTAGCTCTTTGACTTTAGCAAACAGATCTTTGCTAAAGACCTGTAACTGCTCTAGATCTTAGTTTCCTTTTTCATGGTTTCATTTCAACGCAAGGATTGGACTGGGTTATCACTGGGCACTCTTCCAGTAGTAACATTCTGATTCTTGGATTCCACGATACTTACCACATGCACAAATTCTTTCTTGACATCTTTGCCCTTTTGAAATTTATATGGACTGATCTCAATTAAAGATGATAGGTGACCATGGTAAGCACTGAAAAGAAAAAGGACAATAACCAAAATCACTCAAAGAAGGACGCTTTTCTAGTATATGAAAAATAGTACTGCACATCATCCAGGGAGAATCTCAACATTGGTGCCAGATTTAACTATATGGAATCTAATTTTTCATGGTAGGACTGGCCATTAATTTGTCCCACTCTCCTGATTCAGGTAATAAAACACATAGAAAGCCAAGTATGTATCCTCATAGACAGTTACTTTTTAGCAGGAAAGAACTTAATTTCTTTGGATTGTATTAGCTCTGCTAAATTAGATTATCTAAATGTAAAACATTAATTTCTATAGCTTCAGGAGAAATTTCAGATGTATGTATTCTTTAAATGTATTTGATAGTTACATTCTAGTAAATTTAAAAAACAACTTTATATCACAGAATGGGCTGTGTTTCTGTCTGGGATGGTTTCAAAGGGATATCCAATTGCTCAAATGAAAGTTGGTAAGGAACAGGAGGTCTTTTCTAAAAGGACTAAGATTAAGAGGTAATCAAGTGGTTATGAAATTCCTTTCTTTCACTTAAAATACAGATGGCTATGATATTCCCTTTTATGTTTCTTGCCCAGAGGTATATAATTGGGAGGCCTGGAAAAGAAATTATAAAAGGCCCATAAATAGATAAAGCAAAGAGGGAGGACTTCCCCTACCGTAGATTAAAACATGCTACAAAGCCATAGTAATGAAATTAGTATGGTATATAAGAACAAAGTCATGACTGGGACAGAAGTGAGCTCAGAGACACAGCCATACATAAATGGTAACACAGCGGCCTCTTGGTGGAGTCAATATGAGGAGCAGTTATAGAGGTAGTAGAAGAAAATAAAGAAGAGCATCTTTGTGATCTGAGGAGTGGGGGTGGGTGGGTGTGGCGGGAGGGATATTAACAAAACTTAGAAAACCAAACCATAGGATAAAAATGGCAACTATTTGATTTAATCAAATTTTTGGAGGTTGGACGATACCATGGACAAAGTTAAAAGACAGATGATAGATTGGGAAAAAAACATTTGAAATGTCTCAAACTAAAAGAGATTAATATTCAAAATGGTGGTTCTTAAGTCTATCTGCATATTAGCATCACCTGGGAAACTTTAAAATCTATACCGTTTCCTGGAATCCACCTCTAGAGATTCTCTCTCTCTCTCTTTTTTTAATTTTTAAATTTTTTTGGCTGAGCCGTGCTGCATGCAGGATCTTAGTTGCCCGACCAGGCATCAAACCAGCAACACTTGTGTTGAGAACTCAGAGTCTTAACCACTGGACTGCCAGAGAAGTCCCTAGAGATTCACTTTAATTGGTCTGGAGTGGGACCTGGGCACTGGCATTAAAAAAAGAAAATTTCCTCAGCTAATTCTAAAACACAGTCAAGGCTGAGATCCTCTCATCTAAACTATGCATGCAACCACAAAAGCAAGGATGGAAATCCCAACAGAAAAATGGGCAAAGAATATAAACAGGTAATTCTCAGAAAGGAAGTCACAAATGCATAATAAGCATATGAAGAGATACTCAAACTCATAATTAGAAATTGCAAATAAAAACAACATTGATAGGGACTTCCCTGGTGGCACAGTGGTTGAGAGTCTGCCTGCCAGTGCAGGGAACATGGGCTCAATCCCTGGTCTGGGAGGATCCCACATGCTGCAGAGCAACTAGGCCCATGCGCCACAACTACTAAGTCTGTGCTCCAGAGCCCAAGCCACAATTACTGAAGCCCAAGTCCCTAGAGCCCGTGCTCTGCAACAAAGAGAAGCCACTGCAATGAGAAGCTCTCGCACTGCGGTGGGGAGTGGTCCCTGCTTGCTGCAACTGGAGAGGGCCTGGGCACAGCACCGAGGACCCAGAGCAGCCAAGAATAAACAAACAAACAAACAAATAAATAAGTAAATTTATGAAAAGGGAAAAAAAATCCTGAAAATTAAAAAAAACCCTCAACAATCTTGATATCATTTTATACCTATTAGACGGCAAAAATTAAGAAAAAAAAGAAGGTAGGATATTCTTAGTTTTGAGTGAGGATACGTGAAAATTGGACATTTCATGCACTGGGTAGAGTGTGCAACCATTTTGGAGACTGATCTGGCAGGCTTTGGTCAAATCAACAATGTTTACTGTACCCCTATGGCCTAGCAATCTTGTTTCTGGGTGCTTTATCCCCAAGAAATTCTCAGAAAGGTCCATAAAGGCACATGTACAAGGCCACTCATTGCAGTGTTGCTTGTGGTAGCTGGGAGTAAAGGGCAGTCACAGTATCTATTCTGTGGTAGGCAGGCAGAATCATGCCTCCCCTCCCAAAAGATGCCCATGTCCTAAGCCTCAGAACCTAAGAATGTTACATGGTAAAGGGGATCTTGCAGACGTGATTAAATTAAGGACCATGAAATGGAGCGATAATCCTGGAGGGTCAGATGTTATCACAAGAAACTTTATAAGTGAAAGAAGGCAGCAGGAGGATGGTGGTCAGAGACAGATGAGGTGATGTGAAGATGGAAGCAGAGGCTGGAGTGATGTAATGTCTGGCTCTGAAGATGAAGGAGGGGACCACAAGCCAAGGAATGCAGGCAGCCTCTAGAAGGTGGAGGCAAGGAAACAGATTCTTCCCTAGTGTCTTCAGAAGGAGTGCAGCCCTGTTGAACCTTGATTTTAGCTCAGTGAGACCCATTTTGGACATCTGACCTCTAGAACTATAAGAGAATAAATTTATGTTGCTTAAGCCACTATGTTTATGATAATGTGCTATAGCGACAATAGAAAATGAATACACCAACCAACACATAAAACAAGAGATGCCTATAGAAGGGTAAGAAATGAGGTGATGCTCAATTCAACCCTTTGTGTCTGAGATTAGTGGGGTGGAGAGGTAGAAAAAAATTTTAAATCTCACTGAAGATGGAAGTTAACAAATTTCTTGTTTAAAATATAATGAATTCATTTTTGAGAAGTAAAACTAAATAGTGACTATTAAAAACCACAAATTAATGAGAAAGAACTATTTTTACTTGGCTATTTGTTGTCTTTAAAATTTGCTCTAGGGAATTCCCTGGTGGTCCAGTGGTTAGGACTCCACACTCTCACTGCCAAGGGCCCAGGTTCAATTGCTGGTCGAGGAACTAAGATCCCACGAGCCGCATGGTGTGGCCACAAAAAGAAAAATAATATTCTCTAAATTGTTATCTTTTAAATTAATTATGTGAATAACCACAATTGTGGCATGAATGCTTGGATTTTTAAGAAATTATATTTTTATTCTGAAAAAGATGGAGTTATACACACATTGCAGTGGCTCAATTAACAGTTAAATGCGTGAAAAGTAAACCCTGATTCATGCAAAGCCCATGAGACCATGACTACAGCACCCAAAAGAGCCTCCAAGTACTTGGAAGGAATTAAGTGTCCTTCAGGCCTGAGCTGGCCTTGAAACCTATACATAACAACAACAACAAAAACTTGTGCCATACATCCAGCCTCCTTCATACGTGCTTATGGTATTAGTATGGAGAGGATCAATATAATTTTGTCTCTGAAGGCATTTCCTGCTTAGAAGTCTTGTGTTCAAGACTTACTGGTCAAGAGTGATCACGTCTTGGTGGCCTCTGAACTGCCGAGCCAGGCGTAAGGCTAAGTCATTGGCTTCAGATCTATTAAGAGAGCAGAGAGAGAAGGGACAATGTGACATAAGCCCTTTTAAAAATCTTTCAAACCATTATTTTCAAAGTTGAGGATTCCAAAGCCTGTTTAACTTCGAGATTATTCTTTGTACTACTCCAGGTTCTGTCACCTCCAGTCTTTGGTGACACTGCTCTCTCTCTAAGGCTAATCACTCTTTGACAGTATAGGATTCTTCAGAAGTGAAAGTCAAATATTATATTCAATTTATTGAAGGCAAGAATGCCTTAGAGCAACAAATTAGATCTGAAAATGTCCTAATTCTTCACAAAGAAAAAAGAAAAATCTTCTGGTTATAAACCAATCTTCTGGTTATTTGATTTTAAGGTATCTCATTGAAAAGAGAAAATGAATCACAGAATCATAATAGAACATTCACAGGATTTCTAATAGTTTTAATTCATATGTACATATATATCATTTTAAATTTATGCTGTATAGACAGATTTCCTCCCAATATAACGTTGTACAGGTGAGCTTTTCTCCTGTCATTAAACATGTATTTTCAAAAACATACTTTTTAATGCCTGTATAATATTCCATAGAATGGACATATCTATTCACTTGAATTGACTCATTCCTCCTTTGTGTTTGTGTTGGGGAAATGCTTATTGCCTAAGGAAACAAATCAATCAAAAATCTTATAAAACTTATATAACTTGTTTAGTAGAGTTCTTTCTTTGCCAAAATTCCTCATTCAAGCTTTGAAAGAACTATCTAGGTTCATCTAGATTCTTTAGCTACTTACTCTATTGCCCAAAGAAGTGGGTGCCATTTGACTAGTTAGGTTTTCTCACATGAACACCAGACTTGAATATTTTTGCCAATATTTGGTTACAACCCAAGTATCCATCCTTTAGGGATACTTAAGGGTATGCTTTCCCCATCTTTCACCAAGGAAGCTGTGGTAATAAAAAGCTGGGTGACATGCACTTGTTAATCATGGGACTGTTGGTATAGGCTGTGTCAGGAGTCCTGGAACATGCTGTCAGGTATCTTATCTACAAAGGGCTGGTGGGCCAAAGCAAAAGAACCAGAATGGTCAGGTCCCCCATGTGGGGTCATTAGTAAACAGCAAGAATCTCAGGAAACCTTTTTAGATATTTGTACTCCACCAGCAATCAAACAGGAAAGAGAGGAAACAAAGAGATTGGTGGGAATGGGGATGGGTGGAAAACCTCAGAACATACCCTGAATTTGTAAAATAGCAAACAGAGAGTCTGTCCGGCAGGGTTGCTGACAGGCGCTTGGCATACTCAACAATGTTGTCGTGGAGGAATCGAGAATTTGTATTTAGTAGTTCCATCTGTTTCTGGGCAGCTTTGACCACTTCTGGGTGGCAGTGTCCCACTAAAATTTAGAAGACAAAAGCCCCAAAAATGAGTTACAAATCTAAATGCCTGGGAAGTGAGGGGCATTCTGAAGCAAGCAAAAAAAAAAAAAAAAAAGGTTGATCCTCTTCTTCTCCCACATTTTGTTCTAGCTTTTCCCCGCCTAGGACTACTGGCCCTGTTCAGCCGAGGAACTGCAGCCACTGCAATTCCTGGGACAAATATCAACGGTGCCAAGTCTGCCTTACTCCAGAAACATATCCTTCAAAGCACGACAAAGAAAGCACATTACCATGGGCTACGTTGTTGATGCAATCCAAGTACTGTTCACCTTTCTCGTCAAACATGTACTGCCCCTGGGCTCGCATTATTTTGATGGGATCCGCAGCAAAGAAAACTTTGCAGGAGGGCCTAGAAATAATGAAAGGAAACACTTTGGTCTGGTAGGACTGCTCAGTGTTTTTCCTTCTCAACGAAGGTCACGATCAGTGGAAAATTACAATTACGTAAAAGAAAGGGAAAACACAACCTGGGTGACATAGTTTTTTTTTTCATTTCATTTTAGCCTGGAACCTTTTACCTTAGTCCCCCATCCGTGACACTGCTCACATTTCTTATGCTTGTTATATTAAATTTGCCATGATCTGACAACTCTATTTAGAAGCACAAGGATCAACTCTGACAGCTCTAATTACACAAACCAATAACTAATTTTCCTTTGAGAAATTTTGTTCAACCAGGAAAAAAAACAAACTTTTTTTTTTTTTGAGCCTTCCTATGTGTCAGGAACTGACAGCTATAACAAATATTCTCTCATTTAATCCTCCCAACAATAATATGAGTTATCATCATTCTCATTTTTATAGTTGAAGAAACAGACACTGAAAAATTAAGAAGCTTGGTTCAAGGTTACACAGCCAGTGAGAAAACCAGAATTTGAAAGTAGACTGTCTTGATCGTAACTAGATTTATCATGGTGAACATTTTGAAATGTACAGAAATATTGAATCACTATGTTGTGTAATAGTTACTAACATAGTGTTGTAGGTCCATTATACTTCAAAAATAAACTCATAGAAAAACTCATACTAGGGATATAATTTATATGTACAACATGATAAAGATAATTGACACTGCTGTATGTTATACACGAAAGTTGTTAAGAAAGCAAATCCTAAGAGTTCTCATCACAAGGTAAAAAAAATTTTTTTCTATTTCTTTAATTTTGTATCAATATGAGATGGATATTCACTAAACTTATTGGGATAATGATTTCATGATGTAAGTCAAATCATTATGCTGTTCAACTCAAACTTATACAGTGCTGTATGTCAATTATATATCAATAAAATTGGAAGAAGAAAAAAAAAAGGTAGACTGTCTTATGCCATAGCCCAAAACAGGGCTTGCTTGCTAATCTAATCTCTCTCTCTAATCTAATTTGTAGAGAAATGAATAGCACTAAAAGCTAAATACAAATAACTTAGTGTTAAATACTATGTAGGAGATTTTACAGATCATTTTCATGTCTTTTGATTGGTATTCGTCCTGCATCAAATGGATTTCCCTTTCTTAAATAATAAAATCCAATTATTATTCTAACCCTTTAACCCACTCTTTTCTGCATAATAAAAAGTCATCCATATTTTTGGTTATTTGGATGGCTGGCTGGAGTACAGATTTTAGCAACATAGAAACATCACAAAGATTTCTGAACTTGGTTCTATGGACATTTAGAAACTAAAACAAAACATTATTTTTATTTTGGTGATTTTGCATGCACAAAAAATACCACATGCATTGGAGGTAGTTTAGAGGGTAATTAGATACATATTAAATGGATATGCAACTGTTTAGAAAGTATTGTGATTATTGTGAATAGGTAATTAAAATTTAAAATTGCCTAAGATTAAGCATCTTCAGCTAAGATGAAACTAATATTTAATGAGCATTTCTTCTTGGTTCAAATTCAGCTGTTAGTTTATACCTACAAGTTAAAATCCAGAAAAACCCTTCGTTATGAATGTGGGCTGGAAACTTCGGACTTCACCTTGCCTCCTTGTACTTCCCGTCTTCTCACTCAGACTTCCGGTGAAATTCTTTCTCAGTCATGCCATGGCTACCAATCCTCCTTTCACAGAATTTGTTCTGCTCACGTCAGAAATCATTAGGTTTTCATTGGAATCTAACTATATAGGATTGAAAACTAACAGAAAGGAGTGCTGATTAGAAAAAGGGAAGGAGGTGATCCGGTAATGAGGTATCTGACCATTTTGACCCTATTGCGGGGGTCGAGAGAGATTTAACTAGTCTCCTAAACCACCTAGAAACCTCCTGGGTTGAGATCAGATCAAATCTCAAATCAGATCACAAGGTAACTTGACACTACTAAGACCAGAGCCCAGGTCTGACCTAAGGTTCGGTCCTGTACGCTCACCAAGTCGTCTATAACACGAGTAAAACAAAAGTAGACCGGAGAAAACACTGCATCTTTAAATTGTAATGAGGGCACAGCTGGGGAGACCAAGGTAAGTGGTATCTTACTCTTAAGAAAGTGGTTTCAAAGTTTTTTTACTGGCTGGATTAACCTTTTACTTCTTAACCAAGCGTGCAAGAAGAAAAAGTTCACTTTAAACAAAAGTTGTCATAATGAAATTTCATAGCCATCGTCAAAAATATTTCGGAGTTCAGTTTTCTAAAACTTTCGCGGTGGTGGGAGCGGCGGAGAGCTACCCGTCTCCCTCCCAGAGCCTATCGCTGGAACGGTGTTCTACTTCAATGGCTCTCAACCTTTACGGTCAATTCCCCCAGCCGGCCGGCCGGCAGCCCTCACCCCCTCGGCGGGCTGCAGAGCGCGGGGACCGCTCTGGAGCCGGCTGGTCGGCAGCCCCCTTGGGCGGAGGAGAGGCGGGGCGCTCCGGGCGGGCGGCGGCGCGCGTGCGCAGGTGCGGCGGGCGGGTGGCGGTCTCGCACCCCGCCGGCAGCAGCCCGCTGGCCCGCTCCCTGCCCCGCTGCGGCTCTCCGCCCCCCGGCGCCGGTGACTCCCCCTCTCTGCGCCTTTCCTCGGGGCTGGGGAGCGCTCACGCGATGTGCTTCCTCCTCAGCGCCAGGGTGTCTTGCTTGCTGTATAACTCGCACATGGTGGCGGGGTGCCGGGCGCTCCCAGGGGTCTCCCCTCTCCGGTCCGTTCGCCTCCCTCGCGAGCCCGCGGGACTGTCTCAGCGGTGGCCCTTTTCTCCCGTTTTCCCCCGTTGGGTCCCCTTGCCCCGGGCGTCGGAGGTCAAAGGCGGCACCAACTAGCCAGGGTCATCTCCCTTTTAAGTATTGCCCAGCCTTTGCCCTTCGCCAAGCCCCACCCTCACCCTCCTCCTCCGCCCGGTGCCTGCCTGGCAAGTGGCTGGACTAGCCACTGAATCGCCACCCACCCCAGCCCCCCGCCCCCGGTCTAACTGGCTCCTGTTCCTGCCCTGCTGCCCACTTCACCTCCCCACCCCTGTTACTTCTACTAACTCGCCTTTTATTTCCTTAAATTTGCCTTGCCATGGCCTTTCTTCCTCCTCTGCCTGTGAATTCCCTCCTTCCCACTCTCTCCCTTTCTTCCTTTCTTTCTTTCTTTCTTTCTTTCTTTCTTTCTTTCTTTGTTTCTTTCTTTCTTTCTTTCTTCTTTCCTTCCTCCCTGCCTCCCTTCCTTCCTTCCTTCCTTCCTTCCCTCTTTCTTTCTCCCATTATTTTCTTGTAAACATTCAAAGAGAGGCACTCTCTGGAGACATCAGGAGGTTCATCTCCATTCTCGTTTTGAGCATATTCCAATACCATAATCTACTCAACAAAAGTAACAAGTCTTATGCCCTGAGGATAAATAACAGGGACTCAGCCTGTTATTTGTTGGGAGGGATAATATATACCGTGTTTCAGACATCTGCTTTAACAATAATTGCACTTCTAATTTCTCTGAAACTATACAGATTACAAAACATTCACTTGACTTATCTGGTTCAGTCCTCAAAACAGCCCTGTGGGAGATGAGCCTGAGAGTTACCATCCCCTTTAACATACGGGGACAGTGATTGCAGATCTACCTGATGGTGAACTTGGAATTCATTCCTAGGTTTCTTGACCTCTTTAGGATGATCTTCTCACACTGATCAAATTTGAAGTTAAACATGTGGACAGAAGGAAACCTAATTAACTATAACGTTCAATCATAAATTATTTAACGAAGTAGAGATCATCTGGTTTAACCCCTCTGTTTTGTAGATAAGAACAGCTAGGTACAGGAAGGGTAAAGTCTCGCTCAGCGTCACTCAACTACTTAGCCATAGAGTTTAGATGAGATCATTTCATTCCTTGTGTTTTGAAAGACAGCAGAGAAAGCCTGATTTACCCATAAGAACACACTTGCTAAATGTTTGTAACTGACCTTTCTCTTGAATAAAGTTGTTTTTAATTAATATTAATGCCCTGCAGGAGTAGTAGAATAACATTGCCTAAGACAGGTTGAGAAATGGAGTTCTATGACGAACAATGTGTTAAGAATTCTAACTGTTATCAGTGAAGGGCAGAAGGCACTTAGGAAACTTGCAACAACTCCCAATCACGTAACCTTGGTCTAGCTCCATACTTGAAAGAAGTGTACACCTGCTCTCAAACCACCTAGACCTGGTGAAGTCACAGATAGTCATGTTCCCTCCGCAAACCTCCACGGTCCCTTGTTATTTCTAGTGCTTTAAAGTATGTTCTTTAAATAATGCTGGACTAAGGGTCTTGGATTCTTGAGCTGGTTCTTCCATAAACTAGCTGGGTGTCTTTATCTTTTGGAGGCCAAACTTCTTTAAAATGTTCAAATTTTGTGTTAAAAAGAAACCCCAATTATTCTCTGACTAAAAGCATTATAAGGAAGGCTAAGAAGAGATCGTGACTGTGGAATGAGTGTCAGGATTATTAAGATCTCATTGCTCTTGTCTTCTTTGTTCTTTTATTACTTTTTAACCAGACCTTTCAGTAGGGTTGATTACTCCTTTCTCCTTGAAACGCTTCCCCTTTTGATTTCTTGACATGACCACACTTTCTTGATTTTCTTCTTCTCTCACTCAACATTCTCAACATTTAACTCGGTATCTCTGCGAGTAAGATCCTAGGCTTTTCCTTTTCTCTTGCACTCTTTCCCAAGGCAACCCAGAAATAATTCCCTTGGATTCAGAACCCATCAAGATGCCAGAATTACACTTCCACCTAGATTTCTCTTCTCAGTCCCAGATTCTCATCTCCACTTCCTTTCTTGACATCTCCACTGTGAGGTTTTGTAGACAACTCATACCTAATGAGTCCAAAATGGAAGCTTTAAACCCACTCCCAAAACTACAGCCTCCAATAAACCCCCCATCGCCAGGCATTTATTCATTCATTCAAAACATATCAAATTCTCAGTGTGCCACTGAACGTTTCAGTTGCTGGAGAGAAACAGTGAACTAGACTGAATGTGCCTGCCTTCAGTGGCTCTTTCTCCAGATCTGCACTGTCCAGTACATAGCCACTAGCCACAGGCGATTATTAAGGACTTGAAATGTGGCTAGTCGGAACTGAGGTGCACTGTCAGTGTAAAATGCACACTGTATTTTGAAGACTCAGTACAAAGAGAACAATAAGATCTCTCATTATTTTTTTTTATAAATTTATTTTACTTATTTATTTTTGGCTGCGCTGTGTCTTTGTTGCTGCGCCCGGGCTTTCTCTAGTTGTGGCGAGCGGGGGCTACTCTTCGTTGCAGTGAGTGGGCTTCTCATTGCGATGGCTTCCCTTGTTGCGGAGCATGGGCTATAGGTGCATGGGCTTCAGTAGTAGTGGCTCGCGGGCTCTAGAGCACGGGCTCTAAAGCGCAGGTTCAGTAGTTGTGGCACATGGACTTAGTTTGCTCTGCAGCATGTGGGATCTTCCCGGACCAGGACTCGAACCCATGTCCCATGCATTGGCAGGCGGATTCTTAACCAGTGTGCCACCAGGGAAGTCCCTCTCATTATTTCTTATTTTGTTTGCTTATTGAAATAATATTATGGATATATTGGTTTAAATAAAATATATCATGAAAACTAATTTCACATCTTTTTTAATGTGACTACTAGCAAATTTAAAATTACCTATGTGTCTTGCATTACTTTTTTTAAAATTTTAAGTTGAAGTAGAGTTGATTTACAATTCTGTGTTAATTTCAGTTGTACAGCAAAGTGATTCAGTTATACATATATATATTCTTTATATATATATATCTATATATTCTTTTTCAGATTCTTTTCCATTATAGGTTTTTACAAAATATTGAGTATAGTTCCCTGTGCTGTACAGTTGGCCCTTGTTGGTTATCTCTTTTATACATAGTAGTGTGTATATGTTAATCCCAAACTCCTAATTTATCCCTCTTCTCCCTTTCCCCTTTGGTAACTATAAGTTTGTTTTCTATGTCTGTGGGTCTATTTATTTCTGTTTTGTGTATAAGTTCATTTGCATCATTTTTTTAACATATAAGCGATATCATATGATATTTGTCTTTTTCTTTCTGGCTTATTTCATTTAATATGATGATCTCTATGTCCATCCCTCTTGCTGCAAATGGCATTATTTCCTTTTTTTTTTAAGGCTGAGTTATATTCTATCATATATATGTACCACATCTTCTTTATCCTTTCATCTGTCAGTGGACATTTAGGTTGCTTCCATGTCTTGGCTATTGTAAATAGTGTTGCTGTAAACACTGGGGTGCATGTATCTTTTCGAATTATGGTTTTCTTTGAATATATGCCCAGGAGTGGGATTACTGGATCATGCACTACTTTTCAATTGGACAGCATTATTCTTGATGGACAGAGTAAACAACTAAACAAATAAAATAACAAGATAATGGCTTAAGTTGCTTTAATTGAGGTAAGTGACTTGAAGGAAATAAACTAAGGGAAATTATCCTCAGCCAGAAGCCTGGGAGTCCTGGATAATCTTTTTCTCAACTCCATCCCCATGTCAAATTATTTTTAAGTCCTGTTGCCTCCACTTCAAAATACATCATAAATCTATGTGCTATCACCCTGTGTAAGCCTTCTGCATCTTGCAAGACTATGCAAATATGCTCTTCCCCTTCCCGCCCTATGCAGCGAGATCATGTTCCTTCCCTCCTTAAAACCCATCAATGTCTTCCAGCTTTCTTCTCCAGGCTCATTTTGGACACCCTCCACCACCGAACACATGCACCACACCCGTCTCCCTTGTCCTTCATCATTTCAAAGACTACATTTGCTTCAGTTTCAGTTTAAACATCAGTTTAAACAGTCAGCCTCAGAGAGGTCATTCTTGACTATTCTGTCTCAAATAGTTCTTAATGAATTAAAAAAACTAATCTCTCCCCTGTTCCTCTGTCTTAATCCCCTCTTTGTTTGGTCTTTATCTATCTTGTTCATCATTGTACCCCAGCACTAACACAGCCCTTGGCATATGGTAGACTGATAAATATTTGTTGACTGACTGAAAGGGAAAATCCATTTAAAGACTTAGTACCTTGTTTTGAAGATGAAAGTTCTTACAGCCATTCAGCCCTTGTGTATTGACTGCCAACTTACATTTTAAACTATTTCTTTAGGTGAGAGATATTTAGACTCATTATCTTTTATGGGAAAACAAGTTAACTGTTACATAAAAGATCATTCTCCCATTGTTTAACTTATTTCACAATGTGGTATATATAATATTAACTAAGTACCATGAATGGTCTTTAAATAAAAGACAGACACATAATAGCACCAAAATAAAGATGCATAAAGTCAACAGATCACCCTATGCAATACTTTGTCAAAAAACAAGGGTTTTCTTGATATATTTTCTCACTTGCTTCTCCATCCTACGACTATTTGGTAGGAGTGGGTGCTGGAGTGCCTTTCCTCCCTGAAGTTGACGTTTCCTCAGTTTGGGTCCTGACCCTATTGATTGGCTCACCCTGTTGAGTGGGTTCTGACCTGCACGTCACAGATTTCTCAACCATCTAGGCTTGGTCAAACAAACCATACTGGTGCATGACTGAAATGAGAAAGCACAGCTCACACGAGTTTGGGACTTAAAGAATTCCACTCAATAGACTGATGTGAGAAGAGCCTGAATGGCAGGTTTTAATTTTTAAGTCAGTGAGAAACATGCAAAGGTGAATGCAGCATATGTCCCCAGCAACAGAGGTTTTCCAGCTGTTGCCAAACCCAAGTTCATGTGCCGAACACACAGTGAGGCGAAGAAAATTGAAATGTCAGAGTTTGGAGCAGGGAAAGGTTTATTCCAGGGCCAAGCAAGGAGAACGGGTGGTTGGTACCCCCAAACCCCTAGATCCCCGATGGTTTTCAGAGAAGAGTGTTTATAGGCAAAATTTGGGGTGAGGGCTGCAGTGTGTGACTTTCTAATGACTGGTTGGTGGTGAGGTAACAGCGGGTGGTCCAGGAATCTTAGGCTCAGCCTGAAGTTACCATCTTCCACCTGGGTCGGGAGGCCTTAGTTCCTGAGGAAGAACTCAAAGATACATTGTTATGGATATTCCCTGGGGAGGAAGCAGGACCTTGCCCCACCTGGTTTCTTGACTGCTCCTCCCCTATTTCTGCATTCCCTCTCTTCCTTGATTAGCAACTCTTTGAATCTGCCCTTTGGAATTCAGGGAAAGTTAAGGAGGCTGAATGAACTCTGTTTCTTACAAACAAGAAATTGGGGGTGGGGGGGAGCAATTCAGAGAAAGGATTTGTACCTGGGAGGCCCTCACAGAGTCGTGCTTTGTTTCAAGACGAGGGCATAGACATACACAGAGGGAAGACCATGTGAAGACATAGGGAGAAGATGGCCATCTGCAAGCCAAGGAGAGAGGCCTCAGAAAAAACCAACCCTGCTGACAGCTTGATCTCAGACTCCTAGCCTCCAGAATTGTGAGACAATAAATTTCTGTTGTCTAAGCTATTCTATTGCAGGAGAATGGGGCACGAGAAAATGGTCACATCTCAGGTCTCAGCCAAGTCCTTGGGACAGGCCACCAAGTGAGGGTCCTTGGCTTTGCCCAGGGAAGAATTCAAGTGTGAGCCATAGTAAAGGGAAAGCAAATTTATTTAGAGAGATACACATCCTATAGGCAGAATGTAGTCTGTCTCAGAAGGTGAGAGTGGCCCTGGGTTGTGGGGTGGTTAATTTTTATTGGCTGGGTAATTTCATATGCTAACAAGTGGGAAGAATATTCTAACTATGTTGAAGAAGGGGCAGGAATTTCCAGGAACTGGGCCATCACCCACTTTTTGGCCTTTTATGGTCAGCCTGGGAACTTCATGGCACCTGTGGGTGAGTCATTTAGCAATGCTAATATATCACAATGAGTGTATAGGGAGGCTCAAGGTCTACTGGAAATTGAAACTTCCTCCATCTTGGGCCTAATTGGTTGTAACCAGTTTTTTTTTTTTTTTAACAAAAATATGGAACACTTTACAAATTTTTGTGTCATCCTTGTGCAGGGAACATGCTAATCTTCTCTTGTCGTTCCAATTTTCGTATATGTGCTGCCAAAGCAAGCACATGGTGGTAACCAGTTTTTGTCATATCCTCAAAGGCTGTCATTCTTTTAAAGGTTGTGCCCTTGGGACTTCCCTGGTGGTCCAGTGGTTAAGACTCTGAGCTGCCAATGCAGGGGGCGGGGGTTCCATCCCTGGTTGGGGAATTAAGATTCCACACGCCACCCAGCATGGCAAAAAAAAAAAAAGGTTGTGCCATGACCCCTTCCTTCCTGTCTCAGTTCAATCTGTAGTACTTTGCTATGACAGCCCTAGCAAACTAGTACACCATAATCGTTTTATTTTTCAGATGAGAAAACTGAAGAGCAAAGAGATTAAGTAACTTCTCCAATTAATAAATGAAAGAGCCAGGATTTGAACGTTGGTAAACTGACACTTGTTCTCCTACCTATTGTGCATGCTCTCTGTGTGGATGAATTGATAAAGAAGATAACTGGATAGAGGGCAAAAAGTTTCCTTCTTGCTCCAACTGGATCACACGCAGTTAGGCCAATATTGAAAAGCATTTTCCAAGGACGTAATCCATATAAGGTCTTGATGTTTTCCTCTGCAGGAGCTGGCAGAGGTTGGGGCAAGTAATAAAGTCCCCGGGTCAGCAACTGATGGGCTGGGGAGGTGCGCTGAGCTTCTCAGGACGTTTATAGAATGTAGATCGAGCTAGACTCTCGCTCCATCCATTGCTCTGCACTCCTGTTGTTTCCAGCAGATCTTGCTGGAGTACCTCCTGCTGGCCTCTCTTGACAGCTGTACATCTATTAATACTGCAAACAAAACAAAACAAACAAACAGAAAATCCCCTCATATATCAAGGAACACACTTACAAACCATGGATATTGATAATCTAAACGTTGGAGCTGTTACAGCTGAAGTGCTTTTAGTGCTAAGTAGGGAAAGCATTCTGTGACCTGTGAGTTGACACCTGGATCCTCCTCTGGTTGGGGTCATGAAAAGCACCATCTCTAGAAACACTGAATTATTTTACGTGGGAAAGGAAGGTCTGTTTCTCAGTGTACACTGCGGGGTAACACGGGACAAACTTGCCTAGTGAAAGGAATCCTTCAGGAAGGTTTTTTTTTTTTTTTAATTAATTAATTTTTGGTTGCGTTGGGTCTTTGTTGCTGTGCACTGGCTTCCTCTAGTTGCGGTGAGCGGGGGCTACTCTTCGTTGTGTTAGGTGGGCTTCTCATTGCTGTGGCTTCTCTTGTTGCAGAGCATGGGCTCCAGGGCGCATGGGCTTCAGCACTGTGGCTTGTGGGCTCTAGAGCGCAGGCTCAGTAGTTGTGGCGCATGGGCTTAGTTGCTCCGCGGCATGCGGGATCTTCCAGGACCAGGGCTGGAACCCGTGTCTCCTGCCCTGGCAGGCGGATTCTTAACCACTGCGCCACCAGGGAAGCCCAGGAAGTTTGTTTAAAGAACAGATTCCCAGACCCCCGCCCCATCCCAGCATGGGACTCTGGGAACCTGTATTTTTACCAAACGTCATAGATTTTTATCATCAGGCAAGTTTGAGAAACATTTTAATAGGAGAGAGGCTAGAGCCACGAAGCCATTTCAACACATCTCTGTTATTCCCAGTCTAAGATCCCACTCTCTTTCCTGAATTATACCAAGAGTCTCTTAATTACAGCTCCAGGTTTCATCGTGGGTCCCCTCTAGTGCCTCGTCCTCAGAGCAACCAGAGTGACACATTTAACATGAAAGCTGGGTCATTCCACGTCCCTGCAAGTATTTCTTCATGATTTCCCACTCTACTTTGGAATACAGTCCACAATCCCGAGCAAGGCCTGCTAGCCCTGTGTCCCCCAGCCTTGCCTCTTGCTTTCTCCCTCTTTTTGGCTCATGACCAGGTGCACTGGCCCTCCTGGGAGCTGCCCTCCTGGCACTCACCCTACACACACCTCTCCCCACTCGACTCAGGTCTCTGCATCAACCATGCTTGCTCCTGGTGGCTTCAACCCCCATCACCCTCCCCGCTCCCCACTTAGGAAACCAACGCCAGCCAACCTGTCTTTGTTCAGTATTTTCATAGCATCGCACAATGGTAGCACTTGGCACTGCTGTTATTAATCAATAAATTAGCTGTGTTTAAAGCCTATTTTTTCCTCTCAAGAATTAAAGTTCCCTGGGCCAGAAATTGGGTCTGACCTTTTCCCACTGTTTCCCCAGTGTCTGGTCCACGGCCCGGCACATAGTAGGTACTCAAAAATGTTCTAAAAATAAACGTCAAATTTAGTAACCAGTATAATAACAGTCATAGCTACTTCCGCCCATGTGGTTGGCATATGCTGGGTGCTTTGACTTCCATCTCTCCCGTCTTCATACCAGCATGTGGATGTTATTGTCTCCATTTTCAGAGAAGGAAATTGAGACTCAGCAGGCTGCATGCTTTCCTCCAGGTCACAGAGCTGCTCTGGGGTAGAGCTAGGACAATATCTAAAGTCCATGCCCCTTCCATTCTGCCTGGCTGCTGAGGTGCTTCCTGGTACACTATAGTTACCTGCCTTCTTAAAACTCCTCTCTTAGGAATTTCCTGTTTATTCTCTTCTTGACACTGCCAAGCTAGTCTCTGCTAACAGAGGCAGCTTCTTGCAGGTTTGGCTGAAACTGATAGCTGCTTTTCCAGGAGAAAGTCTGTTTGAGGCTTACAGTCAAATGGAAAAAAAAAAAAAGCTATCAATGCAGCAGCATTAGGCAGGTGTCTTAGTGTCCTTTAAAGTGAAAAAGTTCAGAAATGTAAGTCTCTTTAGGTGACTAAGTACAGAACTAACAGAGGACACTGTAAGAATACACAGGAGACATGGGAGTGCCAGGGCCCCCAGGCTGGCTGCCAGCAAGCAGCCTCCTGGGAACTGGCAGGCCTTAGGAGCCGCGTGGCTGCTGAAGGGACTTGATCAACAAGATTCCTTTCTCCTCTGCTTGCCACTGAGGCTGAAGGATGCAGAGAGGCAGGCCAGGGGCAGCCAAGGTTATATAACATGTATGTTCTATTTTTTAAAATGAAAGTAAAGTGTTGTCTAGTTTGATACTGTAAAGTTTTTAAAAAAATAAGTATGCTGAGGTTTTCATGGCATTCAGTTTTTTTTTTTAATAAATTCTATTTATTTATTTATTTATTTATTTATTTATTTATTTATTTATTTATTTATTTATTTTTGGCTGCTTTGGGTCTTGGTTGCTGCGCGCGGGCTTTCTCTAGTTGTGGTGAGCAGGGGCTACTCTTCGTTGCAGTGCGTGGGCTTCTCATTGAGGTGGCTTCTCTTGTTGCAGAGCACGGGCTCTAGGCGCTCAGGCTTCAGTAGATGTGGCACATGGGCTCAGTAGTTGTGGCGCATGGGCTTAGCTGCTCCACAGCATGTGGGATCTTCCCGGACCATGGCTCAACCCGTGTCTCCTGCATCGACAGGCAGATTCTTAACCACTGCGACACCAGGGAAGTCCAACATTCAGGTTTTGTTCCTTGAATTTCATCCCCAGCCCACAGTTTGCCTGACAGAAAGACCCGTGGTAGGTTTTGTGGTGGCCAGTTGCTCCTGTAAAAGCCAGAGTCGTGCCTCCTCTGAGAGTGAGAGCTACCACGGAAAGTAAAATGCCTTGAGGAGATTTCTGGATGGGAAATCACAGGCAGCAGGGAGGGTCTTGTAGCAGAGGGGTCATGAGCCTGAACTGCTGTGCCTGGGAAAGTGGGAAGAATTCTTGTTCGGGAGATGCGGGTTCAAGGCCAAGAGAGGAGGGGGAAGGAGAGAGAGAGGAGGGTTATAAGGGGGAAGCTGGAGCTTGTGTGTGGAAGGAAAAGGTCAAGGAAACTTCGTTTTAAAGAACAGGGTTGTCCAGTACATACCCTTGGGGCCTGCTGTGGAAATCAAGGGACCGGGGTTGAATTCCATAAAGGGGTCCACAGTGCAGAGTGGAAACCACGATTCAGCAGAGGCAGAACCTGGAGGCAGAGCTGGCTGAGAACAAACAGCACCTTGACCCCTCCTGGGACTTCACCCAAAATGTACAAAGGAGTTCGCAGACACCGTTTCCTAGATTTCCAGGGGCAGGGAGACCCCAGCTGACATCTGGTTTGCGTCTGTAGAGAGTTCCTTTCCCAGACTTGTCTCTCAACTTCATCTTTGGCATCTCTTTTTCTTTTATAGGGAAACCGTGGTAGAAGGAACAGGAGTTTTGGAGACAGACTGACCTGAATTTGAAACTGAGCTCTGTTTCAACTGTTTAACCCAGTTGAACCACAATTTTGTTAGCTATAAAAAGCAACTCAAAAAATTTTGCAACTATCCCCGCAGGCACTCCCTATGCCTCTTCCCTGCTTTACTTTTCTCTGTAGGACTTATCACCTTATAACATAATAATTTTTTTACTGATTTCAAAAAAGAAAAAGCATCTCACAGGACAGGATTACGAGGAGGTTTAAATTAAATGACGTATCATACATGGGTTAAGAGTTTAGGTCTTGGAGTCAGACTGCTTAATTCAAATCCTGGGTCCACCGTTTGCCATCTGTATAATTTCTCAGCAAGCTATTCAACTTCCTTTTATGAAAAATAAGGCAAAATTAGGTTGTTGGGAAGATCGAATGAGATAATACAGAAAAGCGTTTAGAATAGTGCCTGGCGTTACAGCTAGTGTTTAATAAGTGTTAGCTATCATTGTTGTTACTATTATTATATATGTAAAATGTCTGGTCTTGATAGTTCATTAATTAACGACTTTTGCTCTTTAATTTTATAGGAATACAAGATCTGAGAACTCCCATGCTACCGACAGCTCTTTTTTCCAGAGGAATTAACTAAAAGAGAACCAACTGATCACATACATCAGTTATGAAGGTGCATAGAAGCTTTAGTCATTTCTCTCCTCACTTTATCCTTTATAAAGACCTCTGGCTAAGGGGGTTAAAATGTTGTTGATACAGAAATATTTTTATTTGGAAAAAAAATTGCTGTCAGTTCTCAGAAATATACCCTATGTTTTTCTTTGCCCTTCAACAATCTCCTTGTAATTTGAACCACCAGGCCTCATGCTCTCATTGTGGAGAGTCTGCTGTGCCTTTGATGCTTTTCTACTTTCTTACATTTAAATTCCTGTTATTGCTTTAGGTTGATTGTTACCAACTTTCCATTGTATTTGCAGCATCGACATGCCAAGGTTGTGAAAGCCATTCTAAATAAAGGGTTTTCAAAAGCAAGTTCTGGAAAGGGAAGCTTTCCAGGCCTTGTCACTGTGGAACAGCACTATTTAGTGCTCTGGTTGTGATGGTCCCTACTGGGATAAGCATAGCTTGGTGGGTAGAAGGCCTGAGTTCAGGGCCTGGCTCTGAGCTTAGGTATGTGATCTTGGTCAAATCATTTACATTTTCTCTTCTTTAGTTTCCTCAGGTAAAATAGGATAGCTGACTCTGGAGGGAGGGAGAGGAAATAAATTATCTATATAGTCCTGAGATATGGTTAATGCTCCACAAGGGCTGGTTCTTACTGTTAATGGTTAGAATACTTTAGTAAATTATTTCAGGCCCCAGACCAGACTCTTTCCCATCCCTGCTCAGGAAGTAATGAAATCTAATAGTGCTGAAATGCTAGGAAGGGTTTGGTGTTGGTGGTTGGTCGTATTCCCCAGCCCTGCACACTGTCGTAATCTTGAATGTAATGGTTCTGAGTCTCCTGAGGTAGCACCCTGCCTTCTCATTACCTGTGGCAGCGTCCCCTCTTGAGAGATCTTCTTAGACCAGCGCACCCCGTCCTGCCTGGGGCAGGATTCAGTCCCCTCAGCTTCTCTGGGTGACTTAACAGCCAGGCCATTTCACTTTCCCCAGCTGGTTTTTATAGATTCTGTAAGATTCAGATGATAAAATCAGTGTGAAATGATTTTAAAATTGGGAAATGTTAGAAAAATATGTTATTTTGTAATAAGTTGATAATCATGGTTATAGTAATAAATACCCAGGCTTTTCTGAAGCTTGTTTTTCTTCTTTTAGTCATAATGCTGGGGATCTTAGGCATCTGATTCCTCTCCTTTTGCAGTGGTGGTAATGTTGAGCAAGGTTCTATATCCGAGAAAGGTTGTGAAATGCATGTTAGTCAAATTTTGCTAATTATTAGCCACAGTATATGATTTGAAGGAGGAAGACAGAGATTTTGGGGGGTTACTGAGTAGAGTTAAACTATCCATGTGCTTTAAATTTGGATAACTTTGGAGAGTGTAGAAGGGGCTTGTTTTGAGGCATTATGTTATAGAGTGTCGATTTCAAGCTCAGAAATGAACGGAAATGCACTTTCCTTTATTTCCAAATGGCTGCTCTTTTTGGAATCCTCAATCTACTTTCTCATTTGTCCCTTAGTAAACACACCTAGTCTTTAGTAGAGGTTGAAGGAGAAAGTACACACTGCCCACCTTAGTCTAACTGCGCTCTTTACTGAAATGTGTATAAGTTTGGGCAGGACTACCAGCTGCTCAATTTGCTGAGAAACCCCATTTCCAATTCCTCTGACTTTGAGGGTCACCACAGCCCAAAGCCACCCCAGTCCCCAGGACTCTGGTGCCCTCCCGGACAGGATTCTGCTCTGCCTGTACAGTGTCCAGCAGTAATGGGAGTGCTTCTACCCTTACTTACAGAAGAGATTTTTATATAAAAGGCCCATACGCAGACACAGACTCATTTGCAAGTGTACCAGGACCTCTGTTCCACTCCAGTCAAAATGTCCTCATTTGCTAAGAAAAACCTGATTCAGGGCTTAAAAACCATGACCAACATATAAAAGCACTTTTCTTCTGTTTAAGAACCATGAGTTCAACCTAGGGGTAAAACGGGAATAAAGACACAGACCTACTTGAGAATGGACTTGAGGATATGGGGAGGGGGAAGGGTAAGCCGTGACAAAGCGAAAGAGAGGCATGGACATATGTACACTACCAAACGTAGGGTAGATAGATAATGGGAAGCAGCCGCAGAGCACAGGGAGATCAGCTCTGTGCTTTGTGACCGCCTGGAGGGGTGGGATGGGGAGGGTGGGAGGGAGGGAGATGCATGAGTGAAGGGATGTGGGAACAGATGTATATGTATGACTGATTCACTTTGTTATAAAGCAGAAACTAATAAAAAGAAAAAAAAAAGAAAAAAAAAAGAACCATGAGTTCAAGATCTATTTAGTATTTCTCTTGGTTTCCCCTAAAGCACTTTCTTTGTGCTACATTATCGAATTTACTATATGTTTCCCCGGGGCCTTCCAGTGGGTTGATTTTGTCTGTAGAGATTGCAGATACCTTGAGGGCAGGGGCCTTCTTTTGCTCATCTTATTCTGGGGCTTTGTCTGTGCTGTGTGCTAAAGTGTTTTTTTTTTTTTTTTTTTTTTTTTTTTTTTTCCGTACGTGGGCCTCTCACTGTTGTGGCCTCTCCCGTTGCGGAGCACAGGCTCCGGACGTGCAGGCTCAGCGGCCATGGCTCACGGGCCCAGCCGCGGTGGGCATGTGGGATCTTCCCGGACCGGGGCATGAACCCGTGTCCCCTGCATCGGCAGTCAGACCCCCAACCACTGCGCCACCAGGGAAGCCCGGTAGTTTGTTTCTTTTTTTAACATCTTTATTGGCGTATGATTGCTTTACAATGATGTGTTAGTTTATGCTGTATAACAAAGTGAATCAGCTATATGCGTACATATATCCCCATATCCCCTCCCTCTTGCGTCTCCCTCCCACCCTCCCTATCTCACCCCTCTAGGTGGTCACAAAGCACAGAGCTGACCTCCCTGTGCTATGCAGCTGCTTCCCACTAGCTATCTATTTTACGTTTGGTAGTGTATATATGTCCACGCCACTCTCTCACTTCCCAGCTTACCCTTCCCCCTCCCTGTGTCCTCAAGTCCATTCTCTACGTCTGCATCTTCATTCCTGTCCTGCCCCTAGGTTCTTCAGAACCTTTTTTTTTTTTTTAGATTCCATATATATGTGTTAGCATACAGTATTTGTTTTCCTCTTTCTGACTTCACTCTGTATGACAGTCTCTAGGTCCATCCACCTCACTACAAATAACTCAATTTTGTTTCTTCTATGGCTGAGTAATATTCCATTGTATATATGTGCCACATCTTCTTTATCCATTCATCTGTTAATGGACACTTAGGTTACTTCCATGTCCTGGCTATTGTAAATAGAGCTGCAATGAACATTGTGGTACATGACTCTTCTTGAATTATGGTTTTCTCAGGGTATATGCCCAGTAGGGGGATTGCTGGGTCATATGGTAGTTCTATTTTTAGTTCTTTAAGGAACCTCCATATTGTTCTCCATAGTGGCTGTATCAATTTACATTCCCACCAAGAGTGCAAGAGGGTTCCCTTTTCTCCACACCCTCTCCAGCATTTATTGTTTGTAGATATTTTGATGATGGCCATTCTGGCCTGTGTGAGGTGATATACCTCATTGTGGTTTTGATTTGCATTTCTCTAATGATTAGTGATGTTGAGCATCCTTTCATGTGTTTGTTGGCAATCTGTGTATCTTCTATGGAGAAATGTCTGTTTAGGTCTTCTGCCCATTTTTGGATTGGGTTGTTTGTTTTTTTAATATTGAGCTGCATGAGCTGCTTGTATATTTTGGAGATTAATCCTTTGTCAGTTGCTTCGTTTGCAAATATTTTCTGATGGTTGTCTTTTTGTCTTGTTTATGGTTTCCTTAGCTGTGCAAAAGCTTTTAAGTTTCATTAGGTCTCATTTGTTTATTTTTGTTTTTATTTCCATTTCTCTAGGAGGTGGGTCAAAAAGGATCTTGCTGTGATTTATGTCACAGAGTGTTCTGCCTATGTTTTCCTCTAAGAGTTTGATAGTTTCTGGCCTTACATTTAGGTCTTTAATCCATTTTGAGCTTATTTTTGTGTATGGTGTTAGGGAGTGTTCTAATGTCATTCTTTTACTTGTAGCTGTCCAGTTTTCCTAGCACCACTTATTGAAGAGGCTGTCTTTTCTCCACTGTATATTCAATCAAGGTAGTTTTATAAAAGTAATGTTACTGTTCTAAAAAGTACTTACATAATTCATTTAACTTTTAAAAATCAAGAATTTATTAGCACTCAGGCAAGTTCTTTCTGCCAGTTTTCAAATAGGTGGGACTTTTGGGGGCATATGTTTTGTTACAGTTTATTTATTTTAACTGAAATATAAATCTTTATGTTAATTAGCCCTCAGATTTCTGGTTTTTTTCAAATATACATCTTTCCTTGGGTTTGCTGGAAAAATCTGCTAGTTGTATACGTAAGTTTTGTTCTAATCCTTGGGTTATTTGGATTTGGGACTTGTAGAAACATGCAGTTTGCTTACTTGTTTGCTTTTTGATACTGTTTTCTTAAAAACAAGAAGACATTATTTCAAATAAGTGAAATAAATTTGGGGTCACTAATATAACCAGAAGGGCTGGCAGCTATAATTCTTTATCACATGTGAGCTTTTAAGGAAACTGGGCCCAAGGGCATTTAAGGATACAGAACTTTTCTGGGCATTCAGGGTCTGCCCTCTATTGGTGAGATGCGCTATTATAAAAAGCCTTTATCCCTCAGAATTCTGCACTAGGTTGAAATAAGTTTTATCAATTAGACATAGTGTTTATGGGAAGTCAGGTATGAATAAAGTAGAGAACACTTTACACACTTAAAATTTTTTCTTAGTCTGGGACTTGTGGTTAATGCAGGAAGAAGGATTGGGGGAATGCAAAAGAAAATAGACAAGTTAGTTATGAATGAGACTCTAAATATTTTGAGACACAAAAGTTTTTAGTTCATTGCAGAATACCATCAATTTAAGGGTTTCTAAGTTACAATGAAGTTTAACTTTGTGAAACAAAGTTACAATATAACTTCATTGAAATATTAAAGTTTAATGGATCATTACACACAAAAATAAGATTTTCTGCTATTTTGTATTTATATCTTATGTGATCTTTTGCATTATAAAGTTACTATATGTGAGAAGTCTTGGAGAAGGAAAACAGTTTAATATATTACACCTATGGAATAAATGCTACATGAGTGGGTTCTGGAACTTAACTGGGTTTACAGATTGACATTTTCATAATGGAAAAACACTCTTTGGTAATTACTATTCAAAGTTGTGAATTATTTACCCCTTTGTCCTACTTGATTAGCTTGTAGACTTTGGTGCAGTCTGAAGTGTAAGTAAATTCCTGTGTTAGCTACATAAAAACCTGTTATTAACGCATTTTTAACCAGAGACGTATTATGGCCACAGGTGTTAGATTCTGCAAAAATCCCCTGGTCAATAATTAATAAGCAACTTCAAAGAATACCCAAACCAAAGTTTCTTTATTATGAAGCTCTCTCTTTTAAAAAAACATCCAGCAGAAACAATGTGCTATATTCCAACCCCTTTATTTTTAGAGTATCAGCACCACTCCCAGAAAATTAAGTTCACAGCAGTTTCTGGGTACCATGATTTTGGGGGTAGAAAAACAAAGCTCCCAGGGTGATACCTATTATCCCTGTATTCAACTTCCCCTTCTCCTTCTCTTCCTCTTCCTTCTTCTTCTTTGTTCTGTTCTCTTGGATGGATGGGTTGAAGAGTTATGTACCCCTAAAGATATTGCATTCTAACCCTCAGTACTTGTGAGTGTGATCTTATTTGGAAATAGGGTGGTTGCAGATGATCAGGTTAAGATGAGGTCCTTAGGGTGGACCCTAATCTAATATGGTTGAGTCCTTCTAAAAAGGGGAAGTTTACACAGAGAGACAGATGCCTAGAGAGGGAAGACCATGTGAAGACACATGGAGAATGGCACCTACCAGCCAAGGAACATCTGAGGACACCAGAAACTAGGAACCCTTTGAAACCATCAAGATGCCAGTTTTCTCGTATGGACACCAAGGGGGGAAAGTGGCGGGGGTGGGTGGTGGTGGTGGGATGAATTGGGAGACTGGAATTGACATATATACACTAATATGTATAAAGTAGATAACTAATAAGAACGTGCTGTATAAAAAAATAAATAAAATAAAATTTTAAAAAATTTAAAAAAAGATGCCAGTTTTCTGTTTTGTATGTTTACTTTCTGGTTCCCTATGTACCCCAGCATCCATTCACATCCTTTACCTCCTGTTTCCCCACTTTTTTATGAGTCAGATTTTGGTTTTCTGAAAGTGTGAATGTTACCTTCATTAGTGTCCTGGAATACACTGCAAATCATTCTTCCTTACATTTCACTGACACTGTATTGCTTTTCCCCAGGTAGGTTCTGCTTGCTTACATTTTATATATGAAGTTGTCCTCAGAACTTCAGAAAGCATGTACTATATAAAATCCAAATGTAATTATTCTTAGAAGACACTATACAGTGAGGGTTGTTAAATGGAAGCTTTTATTATAATTACCAACCTCATGTGATACATGGTAGTACACAAATACTTTGATTCCCATCTCTTCTTTCACTGGGAAAAGGCTGATGAATTGAGGAGAATCTTAGAGTCATTCCACTAAAAAATGCTCTAATTCAGAATATGTTAAGCATTGACTAAATTTATTCTGTCAGTTTTTTCATTATTTGATTCATGTCTCTCATTAGCGATTTTAGTATAAAATAGTTGCATTGTCTCAGAGTATACCAAGTATAGCAAAAACAGAACCTTAAACACATAATGTGGTTTGCTCATTTTTTCTGTCTTAATTTTTTCCTTGTATATTTTGGAATATGAATCAGCTGCTTCTATACCACAGGATTGGTTCTTGTGATTTCTGCTGTCCCGAGACCCCAAAGCACACACATACATATTTACATACGACATTTACATTTATACTTATATATATGTGTGCATTGATGTCTGGGTCCATAGTGACATTTGAAGTTTGTGTCAGTTTAGCCACTATACTTGGCTTCTTCCTGCTCTCAGATTTACTCTGGCAAAGAAATAGATTATATTATATAAAAGGAGAGGCATGTTGGACTAGCTTTTGCAATGGGAAACTCATCAAGGGATAGTGACCCAATTTACTTTGGAATTTGTTATGTGTGATGGAAAGACAGAAAACCTTTTTAGCAAGTAGAGTGATTCCTAATTTTGGTTCTGGTCTTAGAGAGGAGGGAGATGATTATCCCTCCAGTTCCCAGTTGTTAGGAACAGGTATCTGTAGCCTCCTCACACGAATCCAGCCACATCCCGCTTCAGCACTCAGTTTTTTTGAATTTTTTAATTTAATTTAATTTTTTTTAATTTTCAAAATCAGAAAATTTAATATTGATATAATACTATTATCTAATCCACAGTCCATATTCAAACTTTAGGTCTTCCCACAATATAACCTTACAGCATCCCCCTCACCCCACCCCAGTCTGGGATTCATTCTGGTATCATGAATTGCATTTTGTTATTGATTTACTCTTTAATCTGGAGCAGTTCCTTGGCCTCTCTCATGTTTCTTGGCATTGACACATTTTTTTTTAATTTTTGAATTTTATATTATTTATTTTCTATACGGCAGGTTCTTATTAGTTATCCATTTTATACATATTAGTGTATATATGTCAATCCCAATCTTCCAGTTCATCCCACCCGCACCACCCACCCTGCCGCTTTCCCCGCTTGGTGTCCATACGTTTGTTCTCTACATCTGTGTCTCTATTTCTGCCCTGCAAACTGGTTCATCTGTACCATTTTTCTAGGTTCCACATATATGCATTAATATACGATATTTGTTTTTCTCTTTCTGACTTACTTCACTCTTATGACAGTCTCTAGATCCATCCACGTGTCTACAAATGACCGAATTTTGTTCCTTTTTATGGCTGAGTAATATTCCATTGTAGATATGTACCACATATTCTTTATACATTCGTCAGTTGATGGACATTTAGGTTGCTCCCATGACCTGGCTATTGTAAATAGTGCTGCAGTGAACATTGGGGTGCCTGTGTCTTTTTGAATTATGGTTTTCTCTGGGTATGTGCCCAGTAGTGGGATTGCTGGGTCATATGGTAGCTCTATTTTTAGTTTTTTAAGGAACCTCCATACTGTTCTCCATAGTGGCTGTTTCAATTTAAATTCCCACCAACAGTGCAAGAGGGTTCCATTTTCTCCACACCCTCTCCAGTATTTGTTGTTTGTAGATTTTCTGATGATGCCCATTCTAACTGGTGTGAGGTGATACCTTATTGTAGTTTTGATTTGCATTTCTCTAATAATTAGTGATGTTGAGCAGCTTTTCATGTGCTTCTTGCCCATCTGTATGTCTTCTTTGGAGAAATGTCGATTTAGGTCTTCTGCCCATTTTTGGATTGGGTTGTTTGTTTTTGTAATATTGAGCTGAATGACCTGTTTACATACTTTGGAGATTAATCCTTTATCTGTTGATTCATTTGCAAATATTTTCTCCCATTCTGAGCATTGTCTTTTCGTCTTATTTGTAGTTTCCTTTGCTTTGCAAAAGGTTTTAAGTTTCATTAAGTCCCATTTGTTTATTTTTTGTTTTTATTTCCATTACTCTAGGAGGTGGATCAAAAAAAATCTTGCTGTGATTTATGTCAAAGTGTGTTCTTCCTATGTTTTCCCCTAAGAGTTTTATAGTGTCCTGTCTTACATTTAGGTCTCTAATCCATTTTGAGTTTATTTTTTATGTATGATGTTAGGGAGTGTTCTAATTTCATTAGTTTACATGTAGCTGTCCAGTTTTCCCAGCACCACTTATTGAAGAGACTGTCTTTTCTCCATTGTATATCCTTGCCTCCTTTGTCATAGATTAGTTGACCATAGGTGCGTGGGTTTATGTCTGGGCTTTCTATCTTGTTCCATTGATGTATATTTCTGTATTTGTGCCAGTACCATATTGTCTTGATTACTGTAGCTTTGTAGTATAGACTGAAGTCAGGGAGTCTGATTCCTCCAGCTCCATTTTTTCCCCTCAAGACTGCTTTGGCTATTCGGAGTCTTTTGTGTCTCCATACAAATTTTAAGATTTTTTGTTCTAGTTCTATAAAAAATGCCACTGGTAATTTGATAGGAATTGCGTTGAATCTGTAGATTGCTTTGGGTAGTATAGTCATTTTCACAATATTTATTCTTCCAATCCAAGAACATGATATATCTCTCCATCTGTTTGTGTCATCTTTGATTTCTTTCATCAGTGGCTTATAGTTTTCTGAGTACAGGCCTTTTACCTCCTTAGTTAGGTTTATTCCTAGGTATTTTATTCTTTTTGTTGCAATGGTGAACGGGAGTGTTTCCTTAATTTCTCTTTCTGATCTTTCGTTGTTAGTGTATAGAAATGCAAGAGATTTCTGTGCATTAAATCTGTACCCTGCAACTTTACCAAATTCATTGATTAGCTGTAATAGTTTTCTGCTGGCATCTTTAGGATTCTCTATGTATAGTATCATGTCATCTGCAAACAGGGACAGTTTTACTTCTTCTTTTCCAATTTGGATTCCTTTTATTTCTTTTTCTTCTCTGATTGCCATGGCTAGGACTTCCAAAACTATGTTGAATAATAGTGGTGAGAGTGGACATCCTTGTCTTGTTCCTGATCTTAGACGAAATGTTTTCAGTTTTTCACCATTGAGAATGATGTTTGCTGTGAGTTTGTCGTATATGGGCTTTATTATGGTGAGGTAGGTTCCCTCTATGCCCACTTTCTGGAGAGTTTTTATCATAAGTGGGTGTTGAATTTTGTCATGAGTTTTTTATGCATCTATTGAGATGATCATATGGTTTTTATTCTTCAATTTGTTAATATGGTGTATCACACTGATTGATTTGCATATATTGAAGAATCCTTGCATCCCTGAGGTAAAGCCCACTTGATCATGGTGTATGATCCTTTTAATGTGTTGTTGTTGAGGATTTTTGTGTCTGTGTTCATCAGTGATATTGGTCTGTAATTTTCTTTTTTTGTAATATCTTTGTCTGGTTTTGGTATCAGGGTGATGGTGGCCTCATAGAATGAGTTTGGGAGTGTTCCTTCCTCTGCAATATTTTGGAAAAGTTTGTGAAGGATAGGTGTTAGCTTTTCCCTAAATGTTTGATAGAATTCACCTGTGAAGCCATCTGGTCCTGGACTTTTGTTTGTTGGAAGATTTTTATTTATTTATTTATTTTTTTTACGGTATGCAGGCCTCTCACCGCTGTGGCCTCTCCCGTTGCGGAGCACAGGCTCCAGATGCGCAGGCTCAGCGGCCATGGCTCACGGGCCCAGCCGCTCCGCGGCATGTGGGATCTTCCCGGACTGGGGCACGAACCCGTGTCCCCTGCATCGGCAGGCGGACTCTCAACCACTGCGCCACCAGGGAAGCCCTGTTGGAAGATTTTTAATCACAGTTTCAATTTCATTACTTGTGATTTGTCTGTTCATATTTTCTATTTCTTCCTGGTTCAGTCTTGGAAGGTTATACCTTTCTAAGAATTTGTCCATTTCTTCCAGGTTGTCCATTTTATTGGCATAGAGTTGCTTGTAGTAGTCTCTTAGGATGCTTTGTATTTCTCCAGTGTCCTTTGTAACTTCTCCTTTTCCATTTCTAATTTTATTGAGTTGAGTCCTCTTCCTATTTTTCTTGCTGAGCCTGGCTAAAGGTTTACCTATGTTTTTTATCTTCTCAAAGAACCAGCATTTAGTTTTATTGATCTTTGCTGTTGTTTTCTTTGTTTCTATTTCATTTATTTCTGCTCTGATCTTTATGATTTCTTTCCTTCTACTAACTTTGGGTTTTGTTTGTTCTTTCTCTAGTTCCTTTAGGTGTAAGTATAGATTGTTTATTTGAGATTTTTCTTGTTTCTTGAGGTAGGCTTGTATAGCTATAAACTTCCCTCTTAGAACTGCTTTTGCTGTATCCCAAAGGTTTTGGATCATCGTGTTTTCATTGTCATTTTCCTCTAAGTATTTTTTGATTTCCTCTTTGATATCTTCAGTGATTTCTTGGTTATTTAGTAACGTATTGTTTAGCCTCCATGTGTCCGTGTGTCTTACATTTTTTTTCCCTGTAATTGATTTCTAATCTCATAGCACTGTGGTCAGAAAAGATGCTTGATATGATTTCAGTTTTCTTAAATTTACTGAGGCTTGATTTGTGACCCAAGATGTGATCTATCCTGGAGAATATTCTGGGTTCACTTGAGAAGAAAGTATAACCTGCTGTTTTTGGAGGGAATGTCCTATAAATATCAATTAAATCTAGCTGGTCTATTGTGTCATTTAAAGCTTCTGTTTCCTTATTTATTTTCATTTTGGATAATCTGTCCATCGGTGTAAATGAGGTGTTAATGTCCCTCACTATTATTGTATTACTGTCGATTTCCTCCTTTATAGCTGTTAGCAGTTGTCTTATGTATTGAGGTGCTCCTATGTTGGGTGCATATATATTTATAATTGTTATATCTTCTTCTTGGATTGATCCCTTGATCATTATGTAGTGGCCTTCCTTGTCTCTTGTAACGTTCTTTAGTTTAAAGTTTATTTTATCTGATATGAGTATTGCTACTCCAGCTTTCTTTTGATTTCCATTTGCATGGAATATCTTTTTCCATCCCCTCACTTCCAGTCTGTATGTGTCCCTAGGTCTGAAGTGGGTCTCTTGTAGACAGCATATAGATGGGTCTTCTTTTTGTATGCATTCAGCGAGCCTGTGTCTTTTGGTTGGAACATTTAATCCATTCACATTTAAGGTAATTATTGATATGTATGTTCCTATGACCATTTTCTTAATTATTTTGGGTTTGTTTTTGTAGGTCCTTTTCTTCTCTTGTGTTTCCCACTTGGAGAAGTTCCTTTAGCATTTGTTGTAGAGCTGGTTTGGTGGTGCTGAATTCTCTTAGCTTTTGCTTGTCTTAAAGCTTTTAATTTCTCCATCGAATCTGAATGAGATCCTTGCCGGGTAGCGTAATCTTGGTTGTAGGTTCTTCCCTTTCATCACTTTAAGTATATCATGCCACTCCCTTCTGGCTTGTAGAGTTTCTGCTGAGAAATCAGCTGTTAACCTTATGGCTGTTCCCTGGTATGTTATTTGTCATTTTTCCCTTGTTGCTTTCAATAATTTGTTTTTGTCTTTAATTTTTGTCAATTTGATTATTATGTGTCTTGGCGTGTTTCTCCTTGGGTTTATCCTGCCTGTAACTCTCTGTGCTTCCTGGACTTAGGTGGCTATTTCCTTTCCCATGTTAGGGAAGTTTTCATCTATAATCTCTTCAAATATTTTCTCATGTCCTTTCTCTGTTTCTTCCCCTTCTGGGACCCCTATAATGCGAATGTTGTTTCATTTATTGTTGTCCCAGAGGTCTCTTAGGCTGTCTTCATTTCTTTTCATTCTTTTTTCTTTATTCTGTTCTGCAGCAATGAATCCCACCATTCTGTCTTCCAGGTCACTTATCTGTTCTTCTGCCTCAGTTATTCTGCTATTGATTCCTTCTAGTGTATTTTTCATTTCAGTTATTGTACTGTTTATCTCTGTTTGTTTGTTCTTTAATTATTATTTTTTCAATTCATTTATTTTATTTATTTATTTTTGGCTGCATTGGGTCTTCATTGCTGTTCACGGGCTCCCTCTAGTTACAGTGAGCAGGGGCTACTTTTTGTTGCAGTGGGCAGGCCTCTCATTGAGGTGGCTTTTCTTGTTGCAGAGCACAGGCTCTAGGCATGAGGTTTCAGTAATTGTAGCATGTGGGCTCAGTAGTTATGGCTCAGGGGCTCCAGAGCAGAAGCTCAGTAGCTGTGGCGCACGGGCTCAGCTGCTCTGCAGCAATGTGGGAGCTTCCCGGACCAGGGCTCAGTCCCACATCCCCTTCATTGGCAGGTGGGCTCTCAACCACTGTGCCACCAGGGAAGCCCTGTTCTTTAATTCTTATAGGTGTTTGTTCTTTAATTCTTCTAGGTCTTTGTTAAACATTTCTTGTTTCTTCTCGATCTTTTCCTCCATTCTTTTTCTGAGGTCCTGGATCATCTTCACTAACAGTATTCTGAATTCTTTTTCTGAAAGGTTGCCTATCTCCACTTCATTTAGTTGTTTTTCTGGGGTTTTATCTTGTTCCTTCATCTGGTACAAAGTCTCTGCCTTTTCATTTTGTCTATCTTTCTGTGAATGTGCTTTTCCTTCCACAGGCTGCAGATTGTACTTCTTCTTGCTTCTGCTGTCTGCCCTCTGGTGGAAGAGGCTATCTAAGAGGCTTGTGCAAGCTTCCTGTTGGGTGGGACTGGTGGTGGGTAGAGCTGGATGTTGCTCTAGTGGGCAGAGCTCAGTAAAATTTTAATCTGCTTGTCTGCTGATGGGTGGGGCTGGGTTCCCTCCCTGTAGATTGTTTGGCTTGAGGTAGCCTAGCACTGGCGCCTACCTGGCTCTTTGGTGGGGCTAATGGCAGACTCTGGGAGGACTCATGCCGAGGAGTACTTCCCACAACTTCTGCTGCCAGTGTCGTTGTCCCCAGCATGAGCCACAGCCACCCCCCGCCTCTGCAGGATACCCTCCAATTTACCCATAGAATTCCTTTTTGTCTTTTTTTCACAGACCTTGGCAGCAGCCCTCTGTGACTACTTGTTGAGCTGAACTGATGGAGAAGAGTTTGGTCACAGTGCCCACGTGATATAGAGCTAAGGACCCAGTTAGGTTTGGATGGGTTGGTGGATCACTTAGATTCATGCTGCTTGTCTCAAAGGACCTTGAACAAGAGTATTTTCTTGGTTCGTTGCAATATCTATTGTTCAGATACCCCATAGGAGACTGAACCATACCCACTGGCAGGTAGGTCTGGTGCAGTCTCCTATGGGGTCACTGCTCCTTCCCCTGGGTCCCGATGTGCACACTACTTTGTGTACTCCAAGAGTGGAGTCTCTGTTTCCCCCAGTCCTGTCAAAGTCCCGCAATCAAATCTTGCTAGCCTTCAAAGTCTGATTCTCTAGGAATTCCTCCTCCAGTTGCCAGACCCCCAGGTTGGGAAGCCTGACGTGGGACTCAGAACCTTCACTCAGTTGGTGGACTTCTGTGGTATAAGTGTTCTCCAGTTTGTGAGTCACCCACACAGCTGTTATGGGATTTGATTTTATTGTGATTGCACCCTTCCTACTGTCTCATTGCAGCTTCTCCTTTGTCTTTGGATGTGGGGTATCTTTTTTGGTGAGTTCCAGTGTCTTCCTGTTGATGATTGCTCAGCAGTTAGTTGTGATTACACTGCTCTCACATGAGGGAGTAAGCGCACATCCTTCTACTCCGCCATCTTGAACCAATCTCTTAGTTTTTTTTTTTAACTTAAAAAAAAATTTATTTATTTAATTTATTTATTTTTGGCTGCATTGGTCTTCTTTGCTGTGCATGGGCTTTCTCTAGTTGAGGCGAGTGGGGGCTACTCTTTGTTGCGGTGCATGGGCTTCTCATTATGGTAGCTTCTCTTGTTGCAGAACACAGGCTCTAGGCACACAGTCTTCAGTAGTTGAGGCTTGCAGGCTCAGTAGTTGTGGCTTGTGGGCTGTAGATCGCAGGCTCAGTAGTTGTGGTGCACGGGCTTAGTTGCTCTGTGACACGGGGGATCTTCCCAGAGCAGGGCTCGAACCGTGTCCCCTGAATTAGCAGGCGGATTCTTAACCACTGCGCCACCAGGGAAGCCCAGGGTTTCAGCATGATGGTATGTGGTACACACTCATTAAATGACATCTATTACTATTTATGCTTTACTCATAGAATTCCTTTAAAAAATTTTTTTTATTGCGGTATGCAGGCCTGTCACTGTTGTGGCCTCTCGGTTGTGGAGTACAGGCTCCGGATGTGCAGGCTCACTGGCCATGGCTCACGGGCCTAGCCGCTCCGTGGCATGTGGGATCTTCCCGGACTGGGGCACGAACCCGTGTCCCCTGAATCGGCAGGAGGACTCTCAACCACTGTGCCACCAGGGAAGCCCCTAGAATTCCTTTTTGTCTTGTTTTCACAGACCTTGGCAGCAGCCCTCTGTGACTACTTGTTGAGCTGAACTGATGGAGAAGAGTTTGGTCACAGTGCCCACGTGATATAGAGCTAAGGACCCAGTTAGGTTTGGACGGGCTTGTGGATCACTTATATTCAGGCTGCTGGTCTCAAAGGACCTTGAACAAGAGTATTTTCTGGGTTTGTTGCAAACCTCTTGCTGGTATCAGAAAACAGTTTAAGTGCATGTGAATGAGAGGCATCGCCTCTGTAGAGGAAACATCATTAGTTACTGACTTCTTGCTGAGCTTCAGGGCTGGCTGGATTTTAGTCAAAATGCAAATATCTTTAAGAGAACAGAACTATGCACTGAATTTCCATATGACAGAAGAGTTTTATGCATTAACCTTTACTGAGTGTGAATAAAATTCTGTATTATTAACTTAAACAGGAAGAGACTAGTTCATGCAAACCTAGTACCCTAAGCTAGGTGTTAATACTCTCTTTGTCTTTGTTAATATTACAGTACATTGTGCAGTGCCAGGGTTGGAACACAAAAGTTCAGGGTTATATAAATGTTCTGGCATGTGGAACTGCTCAAGAAAGACACTTGGAGTTCTAGCTTGTCCAGTGCTTTGACTAGACTGTGCAAGCAACATGGGTGAAAACGTAGCAAAGTGCCTCTACTTCAATGGTTCTTAATGCAGCTGCCTTTGAGGGCCCTTCCTCTAATTGTTCATTCCTGAGAGTTCCATATCTTTCTCCTGTCAATAGTTAACTATCTTTACACAAGGAAACTTGCTAACTGTCTTCAGAGATGGTGACATTCACTATTTTTGAACTCAAGTTATTAGAGAAAAACTACCTGCAGTGTTATTTACAATAGTCAAGATATGGAAACATCCTAAGTGTTGATCAACAGATGAATTGATAAAGAAAATGTGATATATATAAGAAAGACAAAATGCTGAATGATCTCACTTATATGTGGACTCTAAAAAGGTTGAGCTTATAAAAACAGAGAGTAGAATGGTGGTTTCCAGGGCCTAGGGAGTGGGGGAGATGGGTGTAAAGGGTCCAAAGTTTCAGTTATGTAAGATGAATAAGTTCTGGACATCTAGTGTACAGTCTAATGTATAGTCTAATGACTATAGTTAATAATACTACAGTCTCACCATGCACACACACACACACACACACACACACAAATGGTAACCATATAGGGTGATGAATATGATAATTAGCTTGGTTTTGGCAATTATTTCACAATATATACATATATCAAAACATCATATGGTATACTTTAAATATATACAATTTTTATTGTCAATTATATCTCAATAAAACTGGGTTGGGGGGAGAAGAAAGCTACTTATCATTCTCATTAGCTCTCCCATCAGAATTGGTGCTTAGGTGTATACAGATGCTTTTGTGACAGTAAATCCATCACTGAAATGCAAGAGAAAGCATTTACCTTTTAAGAACCAATATCTCACTTTATTAGTATAGAATGGAACCTTCTAATCACTGCAGTCTTTTCACTAAGATAGTAGATATGCAGGGCTTCTGCTCTGAAGAGAATAATAGCTCGTGTTTACTGAGTACTAACTCTAGGCCAGGCTCTGACCTAAGCATGTGTATGTATTAACTCACTAAATATGTGTATTAACTCACCACCTTGAGGGAGTGAAATCATTCCCATTTTTACAAACTAGGACACTGAGGCCCACTGAGATGAGATAAGTTGCCACGGTAGGTGGTCAAACAGGGATTCAAATATAGGCCATTTGGCTCCAGGAACTGAGTTCTTAAGCACTAAACTACTTGCCTTTTGAATGCCAAGAAAGACTGCAAACGTCAATTAAGAACATTCTAGAAATAATTTATTCTTGCTATTACCCCCCAAAAGGAAATTCAGAAGAAAATGATGAGACTTTAGAATAGATTATTTCCTGTGCAAAACATCTCATGGAAGTACATGCTAAAAAGGCCTTTAGAACATTGTGTGTTTTGGGGGTTTTCACGCTTTATTTCTCGGTGTAGGACAATGTCCTAAGAGTTAGGAGACTCTGGTACTGGGCTCCACTAGTAAAAGCTGTGTCATCTGGGCCAACCTTCCTCTTTGAATCTTTTCTCAAAAGAAATGTTAATACACTGTTATTCATCTTGTATAGTTATTTGGAGAGTCAGATATAATTGATATGGAAATGATTTAGGGACTTCCCTCATGGTGCAGTGGTTAAGACTCCGTGCTCCCGGGCTTCCCTGGCACCACAGTGGTTAACAATCCACCTGCCAGTGCAGGGGACACGGGTTCGAGCCCTAGTCCGGGAAGATCCCAACTAAGCCCGTGTTTCAGAACTACTGAGCCTGCGCTCTAGAGCCCGCGAGCCACAACTACTGAGCCTGCATGCCACAACTACTGAAGCCCACACACCCTAGAGCCCACACCATGCAACTACTGAAGCCTTTGTACCCAGAGCCCATGCTGTGAGACAAGAGAAGTCACCACAATGAGAAGCCCGCGCACCGCAACAAAGAGTAGCCCCCTCTCACTGCAACTAGAAAAAGCCTGTGCGCAGCAACGAAGACCCAACACAGCCAAAAATAAATACATTTAGATAAATTAATTAAAAAAAAAAAGACTCCCTGCTCCCAATGCAGGGGGCCCAGTTTCGATCCCTGGTCAGGGAACTAGATCCCACATGCATGCTGCAACTAAGAGTTCACATGCTGCAACTAAGAGTTCACATACTATAACTAAGGAGCCCGCCTGTCGCAGCTAAGACCCAGAGCAACCAAATAAATAAGTTAATAAAAAATGGTTTAAATATACTAAATGCTATGTAAATATAAAGTGATATTATTGTTGTTTACTGTCACTAGTCACATATGGAATCATGGCATCTCAGAGAGGGAAGAAATGGTAGAGGCACCAAGTACCTCCCAGACGGCAGAGGGGTGGAGCTGTAAAGCGGTAACATTTGTCCTGTATTAAGATCCTCACTCAGTCACTTATTTCTGGATAACCAGTGATCCAACTTCTCTGAGTCTCAGCTTTTTTATTTGTAAAAGAGAGAGAATAACATTTACTTCTCAGCGTTGTGAGGATTCAGTGTGACAGTATGTAAAGTAACATCCTGTCACACGCTCTTTCAGGAAATCCTTAAATAGCTTAATGTTTTGAAGATAAATAGAAGTCAATAAATATTTAAGTATTACCACATTGAGAAGAGTTTCAAGTATTCTTACTAGTATAGCATGAGAAAGGTATGAGGTGTAAATAGCATCTTTATTTTACAAAAATATGAGTGCTATGTTAACTACTTATAATTTTTAGAAGATGCGAATACTACAAAATATGATAATTTGTAGTTCCTTTAAGTTATATATACAATCAAATAATCTGTGTATAATGGCAGTGTGGTGGGCAGAATAATGACCCCCCAAAGATGTCCATGTCCTAATCTTGGAATATATGAATATGTTATGCTATATGCTAAAGGTGAATTAGATGCAGAAAAATTAAGTTCGCTAATCAGCTGACCTTACAATAGGGAGAATCCTACGTTATCCAAGTAGGCAAGTGTAATCACAAGGGTCCTTAAAAGAGGAAGAGGGAGGCAGAAGAGGAAGAACCAGAGAGATGGCAGCATCAAGACTTGGACTGATGTTGTTGGCTTTAAAGACAGACGAAGGAGGCCACGAGCCAAGCGGTGCAGGCAGCCACTAGAAGCTGGACAAGCCAAGGATACTTCTCTCTCTACCTCTAGAGCCTCCAAAGAGAAATGCTGCCTTGCTAACACTTTGATTTTATCACAGTGAGACCCATTTTGGACTTCCAAACTATGGAACTGTAAGATAATATATTTGTGTTGTTTCAAGCCACTAAATTTTGCTAATTTATTACAGCAGCCAGAGAAAAGAAACACAGGCAGTTCTGTTTCTTTCTTTCCAACACTTCCACTTTACTTTTTATTTTCTGATTGCATTGGCTGAGACTTTCAATACAATGTTTAATAGCAGTAGTGATATTAAATATCCATTTCTTGGTTTTGATTTTAAAGGGAATGTTTCTAATTTTTTGCTGTTAAGAAAGATGTTTGTACATTGTGGTGATTTCTTTTGTTGTTGTTTTTTGTTCTTTTTGGCCACCCGGCATGGCTTGCAGGATCTTAGTTCCCCAATCAGGGATTGAACCCCGGCCCTCAGCAGTGAAGGTGCAGAGTCCTAATCACTGGACTGCCAGGGAATTCCCAATAAAGTGTGTTTTTTTTTTAAAGAAAGATGTAGACTTCCCTGGTGGCCCAGTGGTCAAGACTTCATGCTTGCAGTGCAGGGGGTGTGGGTTCCATCCCTGGTTGGGGAACTAAGATCCCCCATGTTGCATGGCATGGCCAAAATAATAAAGTGAAAAAGAAAGATGTTTGCTCTAGGTTGTTAATATATTCATCCCTATATCAGGTTAAGGAACTTGATTCTATTTCAATTTTTATCAGGAATACCTATTGATTTTTATCAGCTGCTATATTTCAGTCTCCCCATTCTTGTGTTATATATTTCCTCTCAGCTCTGCCTTTTTTTGTATCAAGAGCATAACATAATTAGGCTTTTTCCCCTTTCTTGTATTTTTGGGAAGGGTGATGAGTCAGGGAGGAAAGTACTCTTTTAAAATCAATGAGTCAGGGACTTCCCTGGTGGCGCAGTGGTTAAGAATCCACCTGCCAATGCAGGGGACACAGGTTTGAGCCCTGGTCTGAGAAGATCCCACATGTGGCGGAGCAACTAATCCCATGCACCACAGCTACTGAGCCTGCATTCTAGAGCCCGCGAGCCACAACTACTGAAGCCCGTGGGCCTAGAGCCTGTGCTGAGCAACAAGAGAAGCCCACGCACCATAATGAAGAGTAGCCCCCACTTGCCACAACTAGAGAAAGCCCATGCGCAGCAATGAAGATCCAACGCAGCCAAAAATAAATAATAAAATAAAAAAAATAAAAAATAAATTAAATAAATGTTTCCTTTAGGCCTGAAAGTAGAAAAGACATCCTTACTGTTGTGGCATTCTCAGAGCAGCACTAAAATTGTTAGATGAATTAAAAAAGAGAAGTGAGAGCTAATTATGACAGTATGTTGTGGACACTAAATTATGGGCAGTAAGTTTAGAGTAGCAATAGTGCAAAATATATGGCTAAAACCATCTAAAGATAAATTCTCTTGTCCAACATTTTTACCCAGTTTTTCCATTATCACTTGCCTTTGTTTATGTTTGTTTTTACTGATATTTTATGAAAGGGAGATAGAATAGTCTAGGAAACTCCACAGTTATTCAACACCGTATGGCTAGGATATTTGATATTTTGTTCATGTACCCATCATTTCAGCCACAGGTGGAGTCAACAACTCTTCCTTCCACAGTCTGACAATGTCAGTGTGCCTATCAGCTCAATCTGCGACTTGATATACAGGCTCAGTATAAACGTGGCTCACCTGCTTTTCTTATTCTCATATTCCAACCTCCCCTTCCATTTGCAAGTGCAAACTCATAATTTAACCAGAAAAATTGTTTCTGGTTGACTGCCTATTATGTGCTCTGCTGAAACACATTTCCCACATGGGATGTTATTACTCTTGGATTTTGCCATTGCCTTGAATGATGGATTTGAGTCGACACTCAAATCAAGTTCTTATTCAAGCAAAGAAGTGAATTCTAGGACATTTTAGAGTGGAGATGTGAGAGGGGATTGAGGACAGCAATGAAGATGAAAAAGAGGCATGGAAAGGTGCCAAAGAGTGAGGTGTTACCAACGAGGACATCTTTGAATACAGTCACTCCTTGGAGCAGCTCCTGTGGTAGGAATGTTGACTGAGCAATAAGACACAAGGCACGCGGACTGCCTGCATGCCTGGGCTCTGGCAGGTGTTGATTTAGATCAAATAATGTTCTAGAGCAGCATTTTCCAAGCTGTGTTCTCTGGAGACTGTATCCTTTATCTTTTTCATGGACATTCCAGTACATGTTCTTTTTTTAAAAATTTTATTTATTTATTTTTGGCTGCGTTGGGTCTTCATTGCTGTGCGTGGGCTTTCTGTAGTTGTGGAGAGCGGGGGCTGCTCTTTGTTGCCGTGTGTGGGCTTCTCATTGTGGTGGTTTCTCTTGTGGAGCACGGGCTTTAGGCACGTGGGCTTCAGTAGTTGTGGTGCACGGGCTCAGTAGTTGTGGCGCACGGGCTTAGTTGCTCCACATGTGGGATCTTCCCGGACCAGGGATAGAACCTGTGTCCCCTGCAATGGCAGGCGGATTCTTAACCACTGTGCCACCAGCGAAGTCCATATTCTTATATTTAATGATTTTATTTGTGGAATACTCATTATTATTTCATAGGACATTGTTTTCTAGAGAACACTACTTGGTCCAAAAGAAATGAGGAATAGCTCCCCCAAGTCTTTTTGCTTTTGCTATTTGTTATTGATATTGATTTGATATTGATGTTGCAAGAGACAGAAAAGAACATGCCTACAGAATTATCATGTCTGAGTCAATGAAACAGTCATGCGATTTTTAACAAGAATTATAAGCTCACTCTTGCATATTTTCATGCACAGTTGCTCATATTATCCTTGGATGGCTTGTTCTGTATCCCTTTGGGTTATTGCTTTCATTCACTTATTTTTTCAACAAATATTTAATGAGTGCCAACCCTTTGCCAGACATTGTGCCGGACATTCAGGACTTAAGAGCAAACAACACAGACATCCCTCTCTGTGGAGCAGTTCCATGAAAAAGTGCTGTGAGAAATGATATCCAAGATGCAAAGGGAGCACAGAGGTAGCAATGTCTAAATTGAGACATGAAGAATAGGTAGGAGTTAGGGAAGTAAAGTGGAGTTTTAGGTGAAGAAGGGATGAGAAAGTGACAGAATGGGGCTCTGCCAGTGACAGGGAAGACCCTGCTGAAGGACTGAAAAACAAGGGCATGTTGTCTAGATAAAGTGCAGGGGACAGACTGATGGGCCAGAAAAATAGCTATGGACTGAGTAAGAAGGAGCTTGTAAACCAAAATAAGGAATTTAAAATTTATCCCGAGAGAACTGAAGAGTTTCAGTGTAAAAAGATTTAAGAAGGGAAGATCATTCTGGCTACAATGGAGGGCAAAACCAACTTTGTGAGAGCTGCTACTATAGTGATCCAGTCAAGAGATACAAGTTACCTGGCCTTAGATTGTCGCCATGGAAATGCTATGAGGATAGTAAGTCTAATATATATTGAGCCAGTAGAATTAGCTGGTCATAGACAGTGATTGAGGATGATGAGATAGAGGGTTGAGTATCATGGGTAAGTTTTGTTTTTGCCAGCTGCGTGAGTGGTGATACCATTCTCTGAGATATAGGGCACGGGAGGGAGAACAAGGTCAGGGGACAGCGGGCAAGTTTAGTTCTGCACATGCTGAGTTGGAGGTGCCTGCTGTACATCCAAAATTATGTAGTTGCAACAAAAACTGAAGTTTGGAGATCTGGAAATATTGGTGGCAACTTAATTCATAGGACTTTAGGCGGTCACTGTGGAGACCATCTAATTTGGTGGAGTGGTAGGGGCAGAGCTTAATAGCGGACTGAAGAATGCATGGGAGGTGAAGAAGTGGGTGTGGTCAGTATGTAATTAGTTTCCTGGAAGCTCGTCTTTGAAGGCAAGGCAGGAAAGAGAGAAGGCAGTAGCTGAAGGGGTACCCAGCATTGAGGAAAATCTTTCATGAAAACGAAAGGTATGCAAATATTTTAAAATCCCTTTAGGGCATAGTCTGAAGAAAAGAAGTTGACATAACAGAACAAGATCCCCAGAAGCCTGGGGTGAAAGTAGGGCATTTGGGCAGAGGTTAGACTTAAGGGGGAAGAGCGACATCATTTTCTATTGTACTAGAAGGGAAGGAAGAAATCAAGGATGTAGATGCGGGCACATTTTCAGTCTTGGTTGGAGGGATTTGAGGGAATCTGTTCTGTGGATTTCTTTTCTTCTCTGAATGCAGGATCAGCTACTGAGAGTGAGAGAGGTGAAGATAAAAGGAGAGTGGAGGGCTTCCCTGGTGGCGCAGTGGTTGAGAGTCCGCCTGCCGATGCAGGGGACACGGGTTCGTGCCCCGATCCCGGAAGGTCCCACATGCCGCGGAGCGGCTGGGCCCGCGAGCCATGGCCGCGGAGCCTGTGTGTCCGGAGCCTGTGCTCCGCAACGGGAGGGGCCACGGCAGTGAGAGGCCCGCGTACAGCAAAAAAAAAAAAAAAAAAAAAAAAAAAAAAAAAAGGAGAGTGGAAAAAGTTTGACATCTTAGCTAAGGAAACACAGAAAGATTGTTGGTTGTTGGGAGTTGATAAATGCACAGGTGAATCTGAAGGCTCTGAATTTACGGCGGGACCAATCTGTATCATTATGCGAGTTTCTCCTGTGGTGCTGGGTGGACTAGACCAGGTAAAGATGCAGAGAAGGTGGAAAGATGGATTATTATAGCATTTGGCTTTTTCCAAATGGACAAATGGAAGAACAATGGGATAACAAGACTTATTGGCATTGGTGTAGATGAGAATTTGAACCGTGTAACCTAAGTTGGAGAGGAGAGGAAGTGGAGTTGTTTGGGACCTGATAGGAAAGAGGCTAAGAGAGCAAAGGGAATGGAAATCATTATAAGGTTCAAGAACAAGTATAGTGGGAGTTATTGGGTGTGAAGTTCTGGCAAAATAGGGAGAGGGCTCAGAATGAGATGTTTCAATGTATTATTCCAGAGTTGGAGCAGTTCCAGGGGTTGGCAAAATCAGTGTGTGAGGGGAGTGGGTGGTAGAATTAGAGGGCACAAAAAGTCACTAGAAACGAGGTCTGAGAAGGTACATACTAAGGTGTTGTTTGCGTTGCCCATGTTGATGTTTAAGTCACCTGTGATGGCAGCACTTAGGGTGAAGAAAATCACCATAAGCCAGAGGCCAAAGTCTTCATTGAATGAAGGAGAATGACTGGGAGACCAGGAGATGATTGCTGAGGAAGGGAAAAGTGCGGTAATAACCAAATAATATGAGCCTCAAAGAAGTAGGGCTTTGTAGAATACGGGTGGAGAATTAATCGTCTGACACCAGCAATGGAGAGGCAATGTGCATGCTCAACTTTCTCCCCATCCTTAAGGTATGTGAGGGCTGTTGGAGAATTAGCAGTTTCCACTTGAGAGAGTTGTCCAAGGGTGAGCTCAGAGTTTTAATTAACAGTGATGATGAAAGAAAATTCCCCAGAGAGATTCACAATAAAAGGAAGGTTGCCATCAGTATATGAATGCCACAAACATTCCATTAAGATAGACTAGACCAGCAGTGGTTCTCCAAGAGTGGGCCCTGGACCAAATGCATTATCATCAATGAGGAGGTTGTTAGAAATATAAGTTCTCAAGTCCTACCCCAGACCTACTGAATCAGAAACTCAGGGGGTGGGGCCCAGCAATGTGTTTTTTTCAGAAACTCCAGTTGATTCTTATGAATGATGGAGTTTGAGAATTCCTGGACTTATCTAGCTTCCTAATATCAAGGGGCAATGAAAAGCTAGGAAACATACATTGAGAGAAAGATTTTCAGTAGGTAAATATTTGATGTTTAAATGGATGACAGCACCATGCAGAGTGCGCAAAGGTGCAGAGAGTCCCAAACTAAATCATGGTTTTCAGTTGTCTTTGGCCTGAACCTCCCATCGCGATGTGTTTTCTGCTGTTTGATCCTCTTCTCCATAGGGGCAGCTCAAATTCTCTCTACTTTCTATAAACTTTTAATCCTCTCTGGCCACCTCTTAGGTGACGTTGCACCCTATTTCATATAAAACATATTCTTAATTTAGATTTGAAAGAGGTCGTAACACATTTTCCTTTAAGAATTACCTAGAATGCTAGGAACTAGCTGTGTGGGTTGCTTTATCCATTATGTAGATTAACAAAATTGGTACTCCAAGTGGGTTTTGTTGTTGTTGTAACTTTTGTCACTCATTTATTCATTTAAAAATATTTACTGGGAACCTGTGAATTGAGTTCATCCTTGGTTCATCATTTAGCAGAGGAGGTAGATAAACATACAGTTATCAACAACTGGATAAGTGGTTTAGCAGTGACATGTAAAAGCAATTACTGGAGCATAGAAGACAGAGAATCTAATCTTGGCAGGAAATGGTGTTTAGGAAGTTGACGCATGGGTTAGGTCTTGAAAGAGCAAGAATGCTTTTTTTTTTCTGACAGGAAAGTAGGATTTATGGGTGGGCGTGAGTAAGGAAGGGACATCGCCAAGGTTCTCGTGAGTGCAGGGCCCGCCATTGGTCCAGGGACCACGATTAGGGAGGTATTTGATCCCACAGCCATCCGGGATGAACTGCTTTTCTGCCACCGTGTTTTCAAATTCATCTGCATTAAACTTCGTAAATCCCCACTTCTTGGAGATGCCGATCTTCTGGTGGCCAGGGAACTTGAACTTGGCCCTGCTGAGGGCTCAATCACATGCTCCTTTATTCAAAGTTTGGTACGGATGAACTTTATGACTTGGCCTGTGTGGACCCTGGCCACTGTGCCCTGGGGCTTCCCAAAGGCACAATGCATACCTGTCTGGAGCCTAGACGGGGGACAGCATGACAGTCATGAAGGTCCACTGGAAAGGGCTCTCTCCAAGGTCCCTTAGGGCAACATGCACAGGCAACAGGCTGCATGCACTACTGAGGAGGCTGCTGTTCACAGCCACTGCACACCAGGCCCCCACGAGGAAAAGAGCACCTTCGGCTTAACTGGCTGCAAAAAAAGAGAGCAAGAATTCTTTAGATGAATGGTGGGGATGGGGATGGAGACTGTTTCAGGCCTAGGAAACAGCCAAAGGGATCCTCAAATAGTTTAACATGGGAAAACCTTTGGGTGAGGGTTGCTGACCAGCAAGCAATGATGCTATAAAGCTAGACAGAGTGGGATCACAAAGGCCTTTGTACTTTATAGCAAAATAAGTATCTGCATGATAATGGGGGACTGCGGAGGATTGTAAGCAGGGGAATGGCATGGTTAATTTCCCTGAAGAACTGTTTTCAGTGAAGTTGGTTTTGGCACATGCACTTGGCTTATAATGAGGAACATTATGAAAAGCTGCTGTTATGTTCATTGTAGGAGTGCCCTAAATGACAGTGCCCACTCTAAGAAATCTCAGATAAGACACTTCTTATCAATCAGCTTTGATTCTTTTTTTTGTTTTTTGTTTTGTTTTTGCGGTATGCGGGCCTCTCACTGTTGTGGCCTCCCCCGTTGCGGAGCACAGGCTCCGGATGCGCAGGCCCAGCGGCCATGGCTCACGGGCCCAGCCGCTCCGCGGCATATGGGATCCTCCCAGACCGGGGCACGAACCCGTATACCCTGCATTGGCAGGCGGACTCTCAACCACTGCGCCACCAGGGAGGCCCCAGCTTTGATTCTTTTGAGGAAGTAGTATGTTTCACTTTATGGATGATGTAAACATGTAAACTTATTTCTTTTTTTTTGTTATGGACACCGAGAAGCTGAGAGCCATACAATTTTAAGTCTTACATCTTTTCAATACAGCTTTCTTTGTGACCTTGAAATTTGTTTAAGTATGGTTTTCTTGGTTATTTTTAAATGTATTTAGTTTCTTTATAAGTGTTTGTTTAATGTGCCTCAAATGCTATATGAAATGAAATGGGAGGATAACTTCATAAATAAATAAGATACGGCCATATTTGCTTTCTCTGACTCATCATAGTAGTATCGGGTACAAGGTGGAGGCAAGGTGGTTATTAGAGGCAGGGAGGCCAGCTCAGAGGCTCTTCTAAAAGTCCGAGAGAGAGCCGGGGGGTGCCTAGGCCGAGGCAGTGGCAATGAATGAGGAGAAGGGAGGTGGATCTCCGAGATATTTAGGAGGTAGAATTGAAGGGATTTGGTAATTAGATGCTGTACGTATGAAGGAATGGGTGGGTGATGAGATGCAGGTGGTGTCCAGAATGATTCTGACTTTTCTATCATGTTTGCTTGAATGCAAGGTGGGGGATGGTATGTTCACTGTCATATGGAAGTTTGTAAGAGAACCGGGTGTAAACATGATGAGCTACCTGTGGACATACAGATAGATGTGCCTGTAACAGTTGGTCAGGAAGGTAGAAGAAAATCTGCAATGCAGATAGCAACTTGGTCTTTGTGGGAGTGAATGAGTTTTCCTGGAGAAAAAGTGTGATGGAGAAGAGCAAAAGCAAAAGAAGCATGTAAGTCAGAGTCCTGAGGATTATCATTTAATGGTCAGGTAGAGGAGAAAGAGCTGGCAAAGGAAAATGAGAAAGAAAAGTAGAAGATACACTGTTGGTGGGAATGTAAATTGGTGCAACCACCATGGAAAACAATAGGGACGTTCTTCAAAAAACTAAAAATATAGTTGCCATATGATCCAGCAATCCCACTCCTGGGCATATATCCAGACAAAACTATAATTCGAAAGGATACATGCATCTTTATATTCATAGCAGCACTATTCACAATAGCCAAGACATGAAAACAACCTAAAAGTCTATCCACAGATGAATGGATAAAGAAGATGTGGTACATATATACAATAGAACACCACTCAGCCATAAAAAATAATGAAATGATGCCATTTGCAGCAACATGGATGGACCTAGAGATGATCATACTAAGTGAAGTAAGTCAGAAAAAGACAAATACCATATGATATCATTTATATGTAGAATCTAAAATATGACACAAATGAACATATATCTATGAAACAGAAACAGACACAGACATAGAGAACAGACTTGTGATTGCCAAGAGGGAGGTGGGTGGGGAGGGGAAGGACTGGGAGTTTGGGATGAGCAGATGCAAACTATTATATATAGAATAGATAAACAACAAGGTCTTACTGTATAGCACAGGATATTCAATATCCTGGGATAAACCGTAATGGAAAAGACTATGAAAAAGAATATATATGTGTAAAACTGAATCACTTTGCTGTACAGCAGAAGTTAACACGACGTTGTAAATCAACTACACTTCAATAAAAGTAAAAAAAAAAAAGAAAAGTAGGACAAAACAAGAGTGAAGGGACATGGGAGCTAAAGGAGAGTGTTTAAGAGGGTCGCATGCATCTAATGTTATTGGTAAAGGCAAAAACGATGAGGGCTGAAAAGTGTGCTCTTTTAGTTAGGACCTAAAAATAATTGATGACCTCAGTGGGGCATTTTGTCATTCATTATTCAATACATTGACATGATTACTATGTACTACATTCTAATCACATGATGATAACTGATTTGATGTGGTGCAGATAAGAGTCAACTGAGCATAAGGAACTTTAATTCATCAAGACAGGGAATTCTGGAAGAAAAGTGAATTTGGAGGAGAAGCTCAGTATAGTTCTTACTATCTAATAAACAGAAAGTATTAGTCTTTTTTAGAAAATCACTATAGCTAGGCACTATGTTGAATGGCAGTGTTGCAATATTGTGGGAAAGTAGAATAAAATTCTTTACGGACTGTGTTTAAATCAGAGAAAATAGACCAAGGTGTTCATGAACATCAATAAAGCTTTATAACAATACAATTCATTACCATTGTTTGGATTAATATTGTAATAATTACACAATTTTTACATTATGAAAATAAGTCATAAATAGTGTAAAAATAATTCTGAAGATCAACTTCTCACAAACTAGGAACCCTGAAAACAAGTTAAAAAAGCAAATAAAAACAAATTAGAAACTGAACACAAGGCAATTATCTCCAGGCTGCAAATCAAAAACCACATGCGTCTTTTGATTCAGTAATCTCAGCTGGAGAAATTACAATGAAATGAAATAAGAAATCAAACAGGGACAATTCAATCTTTCAATTATTTACACTATTGAGAAAAACAGGTTTGTGCCATATTTACAGTGATAAGACACAACACATTCTTAGAATAATCAATTACATGAGACTGGCCCACAAAACATTAAGAAAAATATGCAGTGTAATGCTTGCCAAAATATTTTTTTTTTGCATTTTTCTCTTACTTTGTATTCATGTGATTTTTTGGCAATATAAAAATAGCTGCACATAGAGATGAACTTTAAAATGTAAAAAATACAAATAAAAATATAATATTTTCTAAAGGAAAATCAGATACATACATCTTTTAAAAATGTTATTAAATTGAATGAAACATTTACAACAGTATAAAGAATATTCACATAAATGTCAATATATGTAAGACATTCTTTTGTGAATCCAATTTATTAATATTTCTGAGATATGTGAGAATATCCACTGCATTTTGAGAAATGTTGGTACTTTGTTATCAATAAATCAAACGTAATAGGTCAGGTTGAAAAAGTCTTATTCCCAGAAGGACAGTTCTGTCAATAAGCAGCATAGGGAAACTTATGCATTTAAATACATTTAAAAAATCAGAAATGCCATTAAAATGTTTCAGTATTGAATTAGCAAAAACAAAATCCACTAAAAATTTAAGTTGGAAGGGTATCTCTGCTATGGTATATAGTAAATCCAGCTGATATGAAGCTATTTCAACAAAAATGGGAAAAAGTAGGGACTGAAGGTCTTTATATTCTAAAATAACTTAGCAGAATCATATTGGTCAAGTGTGTTAATTCCACTAGGAATGAATTATTTTAACAGCCAGAATCACATGTGACTGTTCTAGATCATTAGTTTTGAGAATATAAGATTACGTTGTTATGGACTTGACTTTCTAGAGATAGCAAGGTTTTTGTTTTTTTGTTTTGGCAGAAATTAGAAAAGTTCATTTCTGGTAATGTTAATTATTAATAAAACTTGATTATCAAGAAATAGAGAAAAACAAGATTTCAAATATCAATATCTGCATGTTCCTAAGATCATTTATTAGAAGATATGAAAACATCACCCACCTTAACAAGCATAGCTTATTTCTGGGCAAGATTATATATAGTGGTCAAAAAAAAAAAAGATGAAAAGTGGTGTTAACTTTTTATGCTATAATAGTAACATTAAAAATAAAACTTTGGAAAATTAAGCATGTTTTCTAAGTGATAACAATATAATACCAGTTAATTTTTCCACAGATACTGACATGCTGATTTGACCACTTCTAAACTAGTAGAGAGGTGTATATATATATAGTAGACAAAGGACATATAGAATGAACTACTGGATGCATAAGAGTTCTTACTATTCCATCAGAACATCATGCATAGGATTCAAGAACAGACTTTTTTTTTGGTAGAAATTCAAGATATTCTCATGTTTCCTATGAAATCAAATAAGAAAGAAAAACCTTTCAAGACTGCTTTTCATAATGAAAATGAAAACTAGAAGAAAAATTTTGGCATATTTATGGGTCAGCTACTCTATGAATGTGTGCAGACTTGTCTAATGTTGGTTTCGTCATGCTTAATCAAATTCTATAAGCTAAAAGATGAGAGTAAAAGTTGATAAAGGCATATGGTATATGAAATGAACATGAAATAAGAGGATCCACAATCCAAGTACACACATATCATCTATAGGTACACTGTTTTGTTTTCTTTTACATTAAGAAAAACTGGTCATTGAACCATAATTATAGTAAATCCATAAACTTGAAAAATAAAATCATGCACTAACAGTTTAGGAATGCTATTAAACAGAGAAATGAAATTATCCATAGTAGAGTTGCATTGTCCATAAAGAAAAAGAAAAGAAATACATTAGCACCAACATAAACGGAAAACAATTTTAAAGCTAAAACACATACCAGTTTGGCATCCTTAAAAGATGCTTATCAGAAATAGAACCTGATCTTGACTTATTTCCAATGTCTTTCATGTATTTTTTCTTAATCTTCTATCCAATAATAGAAATTAAAAGAAAGCAAACAAAGAAAAATATGTAGCTGCCAACACATATATCGGCAGACACATTCATTAGTTCATTAGGCAATTATTTGAGGATTCTCTATATTGATGAAAAAATGGATGATTTAAAATATTTTAGTAACAAAAGTTAAAGATTATGCATGTTGGTTAAGACCTAGCAGTTCCATGGAACAAAGAAGAGGACCATGGTCCTTTTGTTTTCCCCAAGGAAATGTATTGAAAGTTTACAGCTTCCTTTAATCATGGAATAAAAGGCAATATTGTCAAATCAGTTATAGAGTAAAACCTCAATATACACATAGGACAGAACAGTATTCTTAAAGGGCTGTGTTTAAAAAATACATATATTTTTTGTACGTGAAATATTTCTCTTTTGATGTTAAGGTATTCTCTTTTGAAGCTGTGCAACTTTTAAATAGTGATCCATCTCAATTCCTCTTTCTACTAGAGGAGTAGAAAGAAAGATAGATAGGAAGAAATATAGCCACCAGATTTTTCTCAAGACACTACTGTTTGTTTTCCTGAAGAGATTGTGGTTTTACTCGCTTTAGTTCATTTTTCCAAAGCATTTAAGACAAATTGTTTCAGACACTGAATAAAATACCTTATCCTAACCAGATCATACAAGAGATGGGTAGAAAAGGCCCTCTGTTGTTTTAAAAATGCTAAACTGGTTTCAGAGTGTGGAATGTTACTAGAGATGTTACCAATTTGATCGATAGATTAGTTCAAACATCTTTCCATTCTTGAAAACGTAATGGAAACAAAAAGAAGGCATTTTGTATAACTGAGCATTTGTTTATATATTATGAAAGAGATCATAAGGATCTTAGGATCCTTGTCTTATAAGCATATTTTAACTGTTGTCACCATAAGCCAATGATGAGATGATTTCCCCTCCGCTGGTGAAAACCTATACATGAAACCAGAAATTTTCCCACAAAATGGCATGAAATGAGAAATTATATTGTCCAATGGGCTGAAAGAGTGACTACTCCTCATTGATGATGTTTCTCCTAATGTAACCCTTCCACTTAGAACAAGTCATTTCAAAACATGCTATCAACTCTTTACTGTGCAAAGAAATGCTCAGTCTAATACAGTTAGGTAACTTTTGAGCAAGTAGTTGAAAAATACTCTTTATGGCAACTATATTTCACAGCTTTCTGAGATCTCAGATTTGGTCTGTGCATAAGACAAACATTGAGAAATGTAAAAAAGATAAAGAAATCTAAATATAGACACAACTTAGAACTAAATAGAACTACAAGAAATAGAAATGAGTTGATACAATCAACTGTGACCAAATCTTGACTTTATCTTAACTGATAATCACTATATATGTTATATTCATCATACAAAAACAAGTCAAAAAGTACTGAAAAATTGTTTAACTTTGATGCTTTACAATGACTGAACTGAAAATGGAGCTTCTGTTATATTCTCTTCAATTATTCAGAACAGGAGAGAAGTTAGCAAATGGTACCAACTTATTAGGATTCGAAGACTTTCCTTTAAAAAACTGTTCAAAATAAATGTGACAAAAGCTGGAAAACAAATCTTTCCTGAATATTCCTGGGACTAAAAGAAAAAAGAAAAAATATTAAAAAGAATGGAAAATATCTTTCTTTTTCTAGAAGTTTGTAGAAAATGTTTAACATGGGTTGGATCTTGGAAGGAAGGGAAGCTCCCATCAGCTTCAGTAGAGATTGTAGGACGAGCTCTCCTACATCCTCAGGAAAGGTTATTTCAGCCAACCCCTTCTTGGGACGTGTTGTATCTTCAGCAACCTGAGCTTTGGTGAGATGTACACACCATTTGTCCTCAGGAACAGGGGCTGCCATTCCAAGAATCTCCTGCCCAAAACAAGTGCAGTATGCTTCTGTCATTTTCCAAAAGCATCCATGTTAACACTTGCTGGAATTCAGTTTATTAAAAAAAAAAAAGTCCTCTATTCTGGGTGCCTGCCTTTGTAAACCTCTTTCTTACTTGGTCACATGAGAGACAGCGCAGGAGGCTGAACCAATCCTTTCTCTTCGTCTTCACTGCCAAGGGCAGCCCAAGGAAAACTAGTGTCAGCAACCAGCTCAGTCCCTGGACATTTCAACCAAAGAGGTCACGTGAGCCCACAATAGTGGAAGCTGAAGATCTGCAGTTGGGACCGCAACTCCTTTCAAAATACAAGACCATTTGTGTGTGTATGCTCTCCGCCACCTTATCACTTTTTGGCAATGAGCCATGGTGTAACCCCCTTGAGATGACAAAAGAAATAAAAGTTCAGATGTGATCAAAGGACTCATAATGCAGCATGCTAGCATCTGAGTTTGCACAGCAAGCAGGCTTGGCACACACCATCATGCTTTTTTAGTCAGTTTCAATGAGTGGTGTGGACATGAATAGCAAAGGTGAGTAGGGATGTGACGATAAACTCTAAAATCAGTCAGTATAGTACATTTTCATAGCTTCGAGTTCATATTTGGTCACAATTTCATGTAAACTATCTCATGGCACTTTTTGTCCATGCAATTAACAAGCCCCAGAGTAAGAAAATAGCAAGAACAATCAATCTCTATCACTATGTCCATATAAATACATATCTTCACATAAGATAAAGAGATACTGATCTATATTTTTTGCAGGCTTCTCACTGGTTTCACATATTGCTCAATTTCAGATGTAAGGGAAGAAAAAATGGATATGTGTACTACTGCAAACAGGAAGAAGCAGCTATATGTAAACATATCTCAGACTTGTAAAATCTGCAATCCAATTTTCAACTATAAATATAAAAAGTGGACCATTATATACACAACTTCATGCTCGGAAGGTTAGATTCATCACTGCAGAAAAACAAACAACAAAAAAGACAAATGTATAGAATTAGTAGTTTAGGATAAAAATTCCAAATTAACATTTATTTTAAGAAAACTGGTAGAACCCTGAATAGAGGGTTTTTTAAAAAAAATCAATGAGCCAATTGATATGTCCTATACATTACTTTTCTAAAATTCATCAAAATTTTTATCCTAGGTTCAACCCACATTTTGTTTTGCCACTGAGAAATCTGTGGGAAGTGTTTGTCTCAGTAACTATTCTGGGAAAGCAGAAAATTGAGATTTTATCACAGATGTGCCATAATTAAAAACATGTCCTATATATGGCTTATGTAATCTTCTCCAAGCATTAAAACACAACTGTGGAAAATGTTGAGGATTCTGACCTCAGTGGCATTGTTTACTTCATCAATGCCCAACTATAACACTCTACTCTCTTTGGGTTCTGGTTTCCCCTTTCCTTTATCTGGTCCTGCCCTGCTGTGAGGGGCATGCAGGGCAGACCTCTCTGCTGTCAGGTCTTCAAGCTGTGTTATAGGTTCTATTGTGATCTAAGGATCTGGAAATGTCAGGTTCCTTGTTCTGAGCAGCCATAATTACTAAGGTTTTCCTAGAACTGAAGTTAAGTCTGAGAGAACAGAGGAACAATGGTCTCTGAGGTATAACTTATAGAGCAGATGTTGGCGACAATCTTCACTTTTACTCAAAGAAAAATCAGCGAGAAAAGTAGAATGTCCAGAGAAGGAGAATGATAAAGATCTCTTCATCTCCCCACCACAATGGTGACTCGTCCTCAGAGTCATCTTTCAGTTCAATAATTAAAAATATTTGCTTTTCTCTTTCCAGTAAAAATAGATGCTATATTAAGTGTGCTTAAGAGGCTGGGTACTTTCTGATCTTTAGAAATGAAGTTCACTCAATGTTACACATGTTATGCCAAGGCCAGAGAATGTGTCTACAGGAAATATTCCTTTCTCCAAGCTCCCACTTATCTCAAATTTCAAACAGATGCGTTTTTTTGAGAAACCAATGTTCTGTAAATAATCTCCAGAATTTTAAAGATTTTTCCCCCCAGACTTTAAAACTTAATTTAAAAAACCTGTCACCTTAGTTTAGGAAGATTCTGTTGCAAACCTGTCAGCCCTATCTGGAAAAATGAAATTTCATGAAACATTAAAAAATATGAAGGCCATATGTATTTTTCCTAATAAATAGTTTTTAATCTCTGGATAAGGACAGATGATAAATTTAATAGCTTGTAAGTATTTTCTTAACCATAAATTCTGCCATTTACTCACTGTACAAATTACAATGTGAATTAGTATATCATTATTCTTCAAAATTTAGAAAACTGAGCTATATCTAGAAAGAAAAGTAATTTAAACAAAGATCAAATAGTTTACATGGAAAAACTATTATTGAGAGTAGTATGACTAACAGGACTTGTTCACAGTGATTTCTACTGTGGCTACAATCTGAATTTTCAGTCAAACATTTACCACTGTGCTCTAGAGACTACTAAACATAATGTTAAAAAAAGTGGTCCACTAAAACAGGACTGAGTAATCTACTGGCTTTCTTTTACAAATATCATTTAAAAATTAATTTGATTTGACCAACAGTGTATTTGAGATAGCTAAGTTGACCACATAAGAGATTATATTCAATAGAACATTTCATTTTTCTAATTGTTTCTTTCTTCTTTTTGGGGGGAAGGGGGTGTTGGGGGAGAATAATCACTATTGTTTGCATTTGATTGTGTTGGGGAGTGTGGTAAGCAATACTGAAGCTTTATCATTGAGTTATGATTCTTTTTTTTACCATTTAAAAAATTTTATTGAAGTATAGTTGATTTACAACGTTGTGCATTAGTCTTTATATAAAAAGAGGCTGGATTTAAGACAGCCTTAATCTTATGTAGAGCATAGTGTATATTCTGCGGAAAAATAAGTACTTCAAAGGGAAATTTCTGATTTTCTGAGCTACTCATATTAGCTCGTATTGCTAGGTTTGGCCATTTTATGAACCAAAAAGATGATGAATGCTTTGCTTGCTGCCCTTATTTTTATGCCTTCACAAAAAAAGGAAGTGATTTAGAAGCGGCCAAAAATGACGTGAACCCAAGTGCTGAGTAGTGTCAGAGGGTGGATAAAGCAAGCCTTTCACATCTCTCTCCATGTAAAGTGTGCCAATGACTGGATTAAAAAATCATTATAGTATTAGATTACAGGGCAAAGGTTAAAGAGCAAATGGTAATTCCGGCTCAAGAAGGTATTAAAAATTCTGAGAACAGGGGTTATGATGGTAAAAGGATAGTTTTCTCAGGTGAAGAAGAATATGATGATAGCCTCATCTTCCCAAGAACCACTTGACCTCAGCTGTGATGGAGCTAATGATCTGACAGGCTGAAAGTGGAGTATGGGAAGCTACTAAATAAATGACGCTACTGGGAGAGAAGGATTTTCTTTCCCTCACCAAGTGGGGTGAAAGTAGTTAAGCAAGAGAGTGAGTTTCACAGGATCTCCTCACAAACGGAGTTGATGAGATGAGAGGAAAATAAGTCTCTCCTCATCTTTTTGCAATCCTACATAGTTTTGCTGTAGTTTGCCAATGAAGCAAAGCCTATCAAAAATGAACAAAGAAGCCACAGGTGTTAGTGAAAAAAATTTCAAAATGATGAAAGAGTATGTATATTTCCCTCTGGATCATTTTCACATCAGTAGAATTCCTTTAACCTTAGGTAGCACATGCACAGTCCTTTATAATTAGGTGCGCACCGTTACTGGGTAAAGGTTGGGTATTCTCTGAAAGGCACAGCACATACAGATCTCTTCCCTCCTTAAAGTTCTGCCATTGCTTTCCATTGTCAACTTCTAGTTCTGTTACATACTAGCTCTTTGTCCTTGGAAGTTACTTAACTTCTCTGAATTTTACTTTCCTCACTGGCATCATTCACGATAATAATACACTATAGGGTTATTATGAAGATTAAATAAAGTGATGTCGCCTATATGAAAGGGCTTATCACACAGCCTTTGTACAAAAAGGTTCTCTATGAAGAATAATTTCCCTTCTCTGCTGAATACATACACAGTGGCTATGGGTGGCCACATATAGAGGCTAGAGCAAACTGATATCATCAAGGACACCAACGTAAATATAACCAGATTCTCCTAAATAAATCAAGACATCATCAAAGAAAATTATGCTTACATTTTCTGCCTTCTCAGCTTTGTGACTAATATTGACAGGGTTCTACCATTTATTTGCATATTTGCCTAAGTAACTGAGTATAAACAGAAAAAGAATCACAATTAAGAATAATTTTAAACAGTAGGAGGAAAAGGAGTTTGAGACAAGCAAACCATTATCAAGATGCACTGCCCCTTTCCATTCTGAAGAAAAGATTAAATAGGGAAGGTTCCAAATTACAGTGTTTGCCAGGAATTATTTTTACTCATCAGTTTAGGAAGAAATCAGCAGCAAACACCATTAAAAGATATTCTAGAGATGGGATCTTTTGCTTTTTAATACCCAAACACCTTTCAGCAATGTCAAATTCAAAAAGTCTGTTCTAAATGGAAAAGCCTAGGCCAGGTAAAGAGAAAGGGACAGTGCTTCTTTTAGAAATAATTCTGTAAAGCCTACCTTTTGCCAACAACCAGGCATGGGTAATCCATCTGGCCCCTATTTTAGAAAGAAGAATAAGAATTCCTCAGGTTCCACGAAAGTGATCATACTTCATAATTAATATGCACAGAGGCTTAAAAATGACTATCTACCTGTTAGGTGGCTTTATCATAGGTATCTTTTACTAATAATCAACTCTCAAGATATTACCCAACATCAGTTAAAAGGAAGAAAATTCGAGTGTTTTCCAAAGTGAGTACACATTTTTCAAATAAATAAAATATAGAAAGATTTATACTTAACTTTGGATAATAATTTGTAAAACCTAGTGGTCTACTTAGTTATATCTTTAGATAATAAATCTGTACTATTTCTCTTAATTTCATTAAAACACATTTTATAATTATCTTTATTCAATAAATGGAAATAACTTCTCTTCCTGGTCACTATGTTCTATGGTTGAATGCATGATAATGATGAGTAATCAGTGATGAACCATTTCTATCTGAAGTTTATAGCTCTTCCTATGGAGCATCTTTCAAAGTAAAACATTAAATTGATTGAATTAAAAGAGAAGCAGCCAGTCTATATCTTTATAGTAAAATGTTATCCATAGTCTTTCTCAATTTTTAAATTAAAATTCTTCAGAAGCCAATTAACAAATTCTGAATAAACAAGGGATTCTTAAATGTCGCAAAATTTATTTTCACTTAAAGAAGGATAAGCACTCTTCAGATACAAATGATATAAATAAGGCAGGAAGAGTTGAAATATTATGAAGCATGCTTGTGTTTTCCCCCAACAAAATGATTGTAAAATATTATTTATTGTCAATACCAGGCAAACAAAATAAAAGACTGGGCATATCATATTGACATTTTCTAATTGCAGTTATTGACTGAATAAAATTTTCTTCTATAATACAATCTCTTAAAAGACTTGAGAAACAAATTTATCTTTAAAGAATCATGCTTAGTATTTAAGAATAATATAAGAACATGCAGACCAAGTATAACCATCAACACAGTCATAAAAAGTTTTCCTTTACACCTCAGAAAATTTGCATACACTTTCTTTTTAAATGTAAAAAAAAAACACCTTGAAATAACTTTATAAGATATTTGGGAAAAAAATCGGTAATGCCAGATTGGTACAAGGAGAAGGGTCACCCGGTAAAATTTTAGATTTTAGTATAAGGATTTTGACATGCCAATGGAGGTAGGGGAGATCTGTCTACTTTAGGAAAGTGAGTTTCAAAAGGAGGGACCATTAAACTGAAAAGGTTATGTGACACAGAAGAGGGCTTGGGCTGCAGACTATTATCTTTAGAAGCTCAGAGAAGTTTGGTTTTCTCCCCTACGGTCTCTTAACAGCATTCCTTTGAATTGGTTAAGTCTTGACCACAGAAGCTCAACTATGTAGGTTTGGTCTTATTTACACCTGACAGAAATTTAGTGAAAGAGGCAAAAATGCCTTTATTTCTTTTAAGGAAAAAAAAAAAGATAACTTTAGGGGTAAAACCCAAAGTTATAGCCTAGTTGTACCTTTACATAGAAGATTTTTATGCACTTCTAATGCCATCTTGAAATGGTTATTAGATAAATTGACATTCCCCAGAACACAGATGTGGCAGCCGTGTCAGTTGTGAGAACAATGTCAGGAGGTTAATTTGCAGTCACTGATTGAAATGCGTGCATGCTCTTCTTTTCACTCTGCAGAGTCACTGAAGGAGCTATTCATGCACATGCATGTAGTGTGTTTATCATGTAAAGCTTGCTCCAGAAGTACCACTTTACACTGAGAGAGATGAATATGTAATAAACAAAGGAATTGCATGCAGGGTGGTAGGAAAGAGAAATACTGTACCAATTGGCAAGGGGCATCCAGCCCATCCAGGCCAGGCTGGCCTGGCTCCCCTTTTTCCCCCTTAACGCCACGGAATCCCTGTTTGTAAAGATTAACTCATAATGTTACTAAACAGAAGAAATCACTTAAGCACAATTTCTGCTAATGAAATAACCACAATAACAAAAGGCTGGGAGAGGAGCAACTCTGAAGGGAAAGGTACCATCCAATGACGCTGGACAAAACAAAACAGAGCTTGATGTGGTCCTACAACCAGGGCTTGTCTGGGAACGGGGACCTGCTCTCCGGAGCAGGACTGAGGAGCACGGGTTCCTCCCCCGATCCCGCATTCATGCCCCGGATGCACATCAATACTTGAGTGTTGAGAAACCAGGCATAGCTGGTGGCCAGAGACAAGGAGTGGAACACACTGACAACCTGATATCGATGTTTCTGGGACCTTAAAGTCTACGTTAAAAGACGCCAATCAGAACCCCCGCTGGTGCGGTCCCTCCAGTTTGCTCCTCTCCCAGCTTCGCCTCCGCATGTGACATCTGGAGAGGGTTGCATGAGTCAGACATACCAACGGGCAGGGTGCATCTAATCCAGGAGCACCCTGTTCTCCTTTCTCCCCTTTAGGCCCCTTTTTGCCTTTCTTTCCCTTTTCCCCCTGTGGATACAAGGGTTTAAATAAGACAGGTTTTATTTTTTTGGGGGGGTGGGGAGCAACGGTGATTCAAAAGATGGTTTAGCCAATAAAAGTCTGGAAGGGCATTTACCACTGTTTTCTGGTCTAGGTAAGGCATGATATTATGAAAAATAACAGACTTCCAGAGTGGCAATGGATTCTGGGCAGTGATGTACAGGATTTTATTAAAAAGATTCAACAAGATGAAAGAACTTGAAGGCTGACACATCAGAAAGGAGGATCAGTGCTGACTTAGACCCCAGTGCCGTGGTCCTTGTGAATGAGGTGTTCCTGCCACTGCTTTGGTGAAGATGACAGATACCAACTGTATTGAATCCAGCCAGTGGCAGTGAAGTTCAGAGGAATAATGGAGACTTCACCCAATTTTCAGTACCTGCCAGCTTGCTTTTTTTCTAATCCTATAACAGATGAAAGCTACATTGAGCCAGAGGAAAAGGAAAAAATCTTGGCAGCTTTTATCTTTTTGAAATGAATCCAACTTTCTGACATTAGTTTTTGTAGTTAGTTCTCATTTAAACATATTCAGTGTGTTAAAAATATACTCTTTCTTTTAACATTCTTTTTAAGGAAACTAAAAGCAAATACTTTCCTTAGTAAGTCAGATAAACAAATTTTAAAAGTGCTAAGATTTCTCAGCAATGCCACTTGGAGAAACAGACTTGTTTATAAACTCAAAGATGTCCTTTAATTCACTGTTGTTGGTCTCATGCCAGGTGTTCACAATGGTAAATGGGTTTCCAGCTTGCTCACAAGGTAACAAAAGCCAAAAAAAAAAAAAAAAAATTCTGTTCAAGAGAGGAAAAGCAGTTTGGATTCAGTTGAGCTAATGCTAAAAATGAGGTAGGCAGGATAATTACATAGTGGGAATGTAGCCATGGAAATTAGTATTTAGGAATCAAGGTAAAGGTTGTGGAAATCTGCATGGATCATAGGGTTGGAGGAATTAAGGAAAGGAGGCAAAAGGGGGAGAAGTAAGGAATGCACCTCAGCTGTTTCACATTAACATAAATATCTCTGCACATTTATAGACAAGAAGCTGGTGCAGTACAGAATACAAAATACTATGCAATACATATTTAAATTAGCGTATTCATTCTGCAATCAGGATGGCAGATACAATAAGTCTGAATAAGTTCAGAAGCGAAACAACATGAATATTCAAAGACATATACATAAAAGATATCGATGAGATATGCACTCAAATTAATGCATTCTTTCTGTGTGAGTGAAAGCTCCACATTTATCTCCTGTGTGCCAAAAACATTGCATCAGAAGGCTCAGAATCAAAGCCATTTGGGTTTCTCTACTATCAGGGAAAGAGAGAACTTCTGTGTGGTTTAGTTGATCATGATCAAAAACAAAGACCTGAGATGCCAGGGTGAAATGAAATGAGAGCAGGTGTGACAGGAAGTAAGGTGGGAGGAGTTTTCGGGAGTAAATTGCTCACTCACGCAGGATGAATCAACATTCTTCCTCAGCAAGTAACATCGTTGCTGTGACGTAAAATTGATTTAAACTTCACTGGGAGGGAGTGGACTGTTCTTCACATAGGTGTGACTGACACCAGATGTGTTGGGTATTATTAATTTTGGACTCAATTCATTTTTTGATTGGTTAATCAACTCAGAATAATCACTCAACGGAAAGTGTTGTCATATGAATGTTGACTTTAACAGGCTCTGGGAATCGTTTTTCAGGAATATTCTAGTGAACCTCAAGCTTTATGGAAAACAGACACTATTTTACAGAGGATAATGTGTCAGTGTTATTATTAATCAGCATAGTTTTGTAACTCTCTGTCTTTGTGGGTATGAACCCATAAGGGCTCTTGTTAATTTTTGTCTCCCATGTCAAAGACTGATATACAAAAAGTATTCACATTTGTATCTAATTTCCCTAAATATAAAATGTCTAATTATGGAATCTGAAATATGGAAATATTTTTGTATGGATGATTAACATTATTCTGAGGATTAAATTTGTAGCTTTAGGTTTTCATAAGTTATAATACCAGTAATTTCTTCTTTGTTTAAAAGATCATTAGAATGAATATCTTCATAATGGTGACACACTTTTGAATGAATAAGGTTTTTGACTCATACAACCCATTCAGTAAATATAAAATAAATGCCTCTAACCTTGAAAGCACACAGAGACACCTTGGGCTAAAAGACTGCATGTACAATTTATCTCAAAACTTGTATATTTTACAGTTAGAATTTACAATTCAGAATGAAAGAACTTTTTTTAAGGCCTCAGTTTCCTTGTCTATGAAATGGGGACAATAATAGCACCAAACTTAGGGTGTTGTTATGAGGATTAAAAGACTTCTCTTATGTAAGGCTCTTGGAAAAACATAATAAGTGTTCAATAAATGTGACGATATTGACAGTGATGATGGTGGTGCTTTCATATAACCACTCACATGAGCTTTCTTAGCAATGGGAAGCTAAGTAATGTTTAATGCCCAAAGAATACACAGCAGGCTTAATATCCTTTTTTTTTGGCAACTCTCATTTGGCCTTGCTTTTCAACAGCTATGAACTTGACTGTCAAAGAGAATTTATAGGGTTTTGAAAATAGTGTGGTAAGTAGAGTAGGACATAAATTAATCTGAGAAATAGAATTGGTTTAAATCTGAATTATGAAGGTACCATTTCAGCCACTTTAAGATTTTCATTATTCTATTGAGATGCTGAGGTTTTAAACATTTTTTCCCCTTTTCAGCTGTGTCCAATATAAAAAAACTATTCTTTAAAGAAGAAAAAAGTGGTTTAAAAAAATCCATAATCCACATTTTGCTTCCAGACATAAAACCATTTTGCTTGATACTGGCTCCTTATTCCCTGGAGCTGACGGTCTTGAGATAGGACCTAAACATCAATCTCATAAAATACACCAATATCTTCACTTAAAAATATCTACAGCGTCTGAAGGCAACAAGTCCTGGTCCCTGCGTAATGGACTCACTGGGTTTATCGGGCATATTGCTTGCCTTCCACTTTCCAATCAAAAAAAAAAAATCAAGATACAGGACATATCTTCTGTCTCTACTGGGAATGTTGTGAAGATGAATGAGATGCTGAATTTACAGGGTTAGCTGAGCTCTGCCAGAAGACTGTTGTAGATTTGTGCTATTTAATTTTACTTAATGTCATAAATGCCTCCCCCACCCCCATTTTCAAAAACCCCTGAAAACTTCATCTTTCAATTAATTGGTGTCAGGTAGTCCAAAGATTGTAGCCCAGATATCTGGGGATTATAATTCTTTTCTTCTGTGCTAACAGTGTCCTTATTTCTTGCAGTGTAGCTTTCTTTATTCCTCTGTGAAGATCTGGTTCCTCAGATCAGACATCAGAGTGTTTTTGGAGCACAGGATGGAGAAAGATTAGATGTATGAAAGAATCGCACAGGTTGAACAGCAAAGCAGACAGAAGCAGAAAAATCAAACAGGCACATGCTAGGCTGGAGAGGTCACCTTTTCCCCCTTTTCTCCTAGATCACCCTTCTCGCCTCGTGGACCAGGGAAACCCTATAGGATAAAAAGCAAACCAAAAAGATCTATTGGTATAACGGTGGCAACACCATATTGAAAAAAAACCTTAAGAATTCATGTTTCTGAACGCAAATATAAAGAAACGTGGCATGCCCTCAAATCTCAAAACTTAGATGGGTAAAGTGGCACTTAGAAATAACAGTTTCCTAACATCCCAAGTATCTGTAAACAAAAGGTTTCTTGCTTTGTCTCCAAAGAAATGTATAGTGGAGAGAATATCAGGATCCTAGTTTGAATCCTGGCAAGTTCTCTGATCTGTAGGACCGTGGGCAACTTACCTCACCATTTTAGTCCTTTGACCATAAAACGAGGTTAATACCTATTAATACTACACATCTGCTGGTGTGAGCATTAAATGTGATGATATATATAAAATACCAGAATGATGTCTGCACACAAATGGTGCCCAATAAAGAGTAACTACTATTACTTTTTGCTACTGCTATTATTCACATAATACAGGATGAGCAGTAATCATTTTAGAAGGTATTGACTTTTGACATTCTCTATTTTTATAGAATTATGTTACTATAAGATATATAGAGGCTTTATGCTAAAAAGAAAAATACTGCATAATAGCTTTGAGAATAAACATACCATTTCCTAAGGGTAGCATGTGAAAGATATTGCGATTTTATGCATATTTTAAAATAAGTAATTTAACCACTCATGTTGAGTGTCTCTAATTTGGGAAAGTATTTTGAAGTGCCTCTATCAACTGTCAGTTATTAATTTCATACTAGATAATTATGCTTTTTGCTTTTATGTCTATCTCATGCCAACCCTAGTGGTTTATTTCGTATTGCTGCCTACACGCACAGCAATATATTCTGTACGCATAACTGTGTGCACAGAAAAAAATTAGAAGTCTTCTTGCTGTTATTGATGATGGAGACCATCAGCATCTATTATAATGGGATGATGTTTATTGTAGGTATTACTTACATCAAGACCAGGCTCTCCATCTTTCCCCTGCCAAAGAATCATAGTAGCTACATTAGTGTTCCTAAGTTTCATGAATAGGTTATTATTCTATTTAAGGCTGCCTGGACATGCAACACTAGTATAAAAACAACTAATTCAGAAATGTGAAAAAGATTCTCTATTGATTAGTAACACAAATTTCTTTCACTAAATCAAGTGAAGTGACTGTTAATGATGCAGGTAAGGGTCATGAAAATGTTTTTATTATATATCAGGTTAAATAGTCTGATATTTTGCTGAAGTTTAATGCTTGGTATTCAAGTTATCAATCAAAAGCAAAAATACTGTTTAGTTGATTTAAAAACACACCAGCACTCACAGAATAAGCAAATCTATGCTACTTTAGTTTGACAACTTAGTAGTTAGCTCATAAGTGTGTAAAGAATGTGAAAACTATTTATTGTTAAATACAATTTTAATTTGGCTAGATGTACACCTTGTCTATAAATATTGCAGGTGTGAAGATCACAGCTTAAAAACTGTAAATTAATGATTCCCTATTATAGAAGGAATATAATACTGCTGTGCAAGGATGATCCATTCAGCCTTATGGAGCAGATTTTCAGGGCATTGAAAATCACACAACAAATCCACCCAAAAGTTGTTGAGAGGTTGCTTTGATTCCACCAGTTAGATTTTGAAATCTATTTTAAAATCAGCATCTCTTTTAGCACTCAAGTAATCATGGTTTGAGCTTATTAGTTCAATTCATAAAAACTAGAAAGTACAAGGTACGTGGAAAATACATAGGGGTTAAAAACCTTGAGACAACAGTATATGTTTCTACTGTAGTCCTACCTTACCCCATCAAATCATTTACGATTATCCCAAAGATGATATTCTGAAGCAAACCCGAGGCCCTCATTTTGAAGTGGGTGTAATTGAGAATTTTCAGAAGATAGAACACTATCAGCCTTCTCTGTTCTGAAGATCACTTGTCATCACAGTTATTTAGAAAGGTCAGAAACATCAAAGTCTTTGTAAACATCAATTTGAGAAATACCTTTTATTAGCAAGAGCAGTTTGTGTAAGTGATATATGAGAACAGATAAAGTCTGAAGAGAGTTTTTTAAATTAAGCTTCCACACCCACTTCTGGTACAATGACCTCCCAAGGAAGGGCCAATTATGAGTCTTGTCAGATGGCCCAGGGAGGGGTTATCTGACAGTCAAAAGCCCCCTTTCAGGTTAGCACTGTCCATCTCATGGACAACCTCTGATGCTCTCAATCTGGTGAAGTGTGTGGGTGTCTGTACGTGACTGTAAGAATATGACACAAATATGACCTATCTCTGAAGTACACAGTTACATTGACGTTGAAGAGAATTAGTGGATTGTTCTTTGCTCCTCTAATGGGATTAGTCTCCCCACGAGGGGAGGGTTAACCACGCCAAGGACAGGTCATCTGTACATGCTGAAGGGAAACACCATCGCGAGACAAGAGAACTCACGGGAAGACCATATGGCCCTCGGGGTCCCGGCTCTCCCATAGCTCCTTTTTCACCCTATAATGAAAGGTGAAAGTGCAAATCATAAACAAACACCTATATTCACACACTTTCCCTGATGGCCTGTGGCTAAAGCCTCTATTTGAAGTATCATTCTGTCAAAATTCCAAAGAGTCAGGCTCTTTCAGGGCCGCTGCCAGTGATACAGCAAAAGAAATCCATGTTAGCATATTTTACAGAATCACCTTTGAAAGAAGGACTATCTGCCTAGCGGTGCAAAAGGACTTGCATAACAAGGGTGTGGTGCTTGGGTTTCTTTGGCCTTACTGTGAAATGTTTATTTGTTACTAATTATTTTAAGTTACTACTTTTTCAAAAACGTAATAAGAAAATTCTTTTTCCCCCTACCAAATGTCTCTTCAGCAAGCCCTTCCTCCTTGACTGCCCCTGCCTTTAATTGAGCTGTATTTTACTTCACGGTGCTCATACACCAGGAGACATACCCACGTTGTAACTTGTCTATTCTCTGCTGAGCCCCTCACTAGAATCTGCACATTAGGGTGCCAGGGCCCTGGCTTTTTTTCCTACTGCATGTCCTCAGCTTATAATAGTGTCTGGCACATCAGTAAATAATTGCAGAATTCATGAATCAAGTCAAATCAATACAATCACGTATGTTTTGCTTCCTTTTGGAAAAAGAGGGTTTAAAAACTTTTATGCTTTCTACTCAATGCCTGATAAGGTAGGAATTTACTACCTCATCACTCTCTCTCCATGTACCTATGTAAGTAGCAGAGCTTGTCTCGGCTTAAACGATAATCTTTTTTTAAAAAAAATTATTTTATTATACAGCATGTTCTTATTAGTTATCTATTTTATACATATTAGTGTATATATGTCAATCCCAATCGCCCAATTCATCACACCACCACCACCCCCGCCACTGTCCCCCCTTGGTGTCCATACGTTTGTTCTCTACATCTGTGTCTCTATTTCTGCCCTGCAAACTGGTTCATCTGTACCATTTTTCTAGGTTCCACATATATGCATTAATATACGATATTTGTTTTTCTCTTTCTGACTTACTTCACTCTGTATGGCAGTCTCTAGATCCATCCACGTCTCTACAAATGACCCAATTTCGTTCCTTTTTATGGCTGAGTAATATTCCATGGTATATATGTACCACTTCTTCTTTATCCATTCATCTGTCGATGGGCATTTAGGTTCCTTCCATGACCTGGCTATTGTAAATAGTGCTGCAATGAACACTGGGGTGCATGTGTCTTTTTGAACTATGGTTTTCTCTGGGTATATGCCCAGTAGCGGGATTGCTGGATCGTATGGTAATTCTATTTTTAGTTTTTTAAGGAACCTCTATACTGTTCTCCATAGTGGCTGGCTGTATTTACATTCCCACCAGCAGTGCAAGAGGGTTCCCTTTTCTCCACACCCACTCCAGCATTTGTTATTTGTACATTTTCTGATGATGCCCATTCTAACCAGTGTGAGGTGATACCTCACTGGAGTTTTGATTTGCATTTCTCTGATAATTAGTGATGCTGAGCAGCTTTTCATGTGCTTCTTGGCCATCTGCATGTCTTCTTTGGAGAAATGTCTATTTAGGTCTTCTGCCCATTTTTGGATTGGGTTGTTTGGTTTTTTAATACTGAGCTGCATGAGCTGTTTATATATTTTGGAGATTAATCCTTTGTTGGTTGATTCGTTAAACGATCATCTTGAATGCTTATAAAAAAATAAGTGTAATTAGAGGTGGCCCCAGGAATATGAAATTGTGATAATAAAAAGAGATGTCTGCATTTCAAGTAGTGTTTTCTTCTGCTGCCATCTCCAAAATTAAACTGTCAGTATTTAACATGGAAACTTCAGGAGAATGATGATGTTTATGTGAGGGGCCAAAAGAAAATGTTACCTTCTTTTATCACACCACTGAAGAAGTTTAATGGTAGCAAATCTCTTCCAGGGGTAAAATGTCAAGTTCAGCTGATAACTGTGCATGCAGATCCAAGTATTATTCTGTGTTTCTCTACACTCCAAATTCCCATGTGAGCAAATTTCAAGTCACTTTCAACATTCTTCTTTAATTTAAACTTAGGGTTTGTTGGTGCTAATTAGCACTGTCACTTAGAGGCACATATAGTATAGGGAGATTTGGGGGAATAAATATGATAAAAGCTTATTGCACTTTTACTCATTATTACTTTATGTTTATTACTGAAAGAGCAGGAATTGCATTCAGTAAAGTGGCCAGGCTTTGAAATGAAACAGATTTAAATTTGAATGCCAGTTATGGCACTGACTGATTGCATGGCCTTGGGTAACTTTCTTAACCTTTCTGTGCCTGTGTTTCATTGGCTGTAAAATAAGAAGAGTAATACATATTCTGCAAGAATTTTTCTGAAGATTAAGTGTGATTATAAAATATGAAATTATATGTTGCCAAATAATATGTCCATAAAAAGAAGCTCTCATTATTATCGTACAGTTAGAGGTCTTGTTTTTAACGAAAAGGGCTTGGCAACCCAAAGAGCACTAATTCAAAATAAAGTTCTTTCAGTTTGATCCGTCAGTGTTATTTATGATTTTTTAAGTGGTGGTGGTGCTGTTGGTAATGGTGTGTGTGTGTGTGTGCATGCACACGCGTGCGTGTGCATGTGTGTGCGTGCATGTGTGCGTGTGTAAATGGGAGGTGGAGATTTAGAAGGAAGGTTCATGTAACCTGGAGTTGGTCTAATTCGTAAAAACTCAATGGATTAGAGTAGCTCTGGTTTGAAATATCTCCACAGATTATTATTATTATTATTATTTTTTGCGGTACGCGGGCCTCTCACTGCTGTGGCCTCTCCCTTTGCGGAGCACAGGCTCTGGACGTGCAGGCTCAGTGGCCATGGCTCACGGGCCCAGCCGCTCCGCGGCATGTGGGATCCTCCCAGACCGGGGCACGAACCTGCGTCCCCTGCATCGGCAGGCGGACTCTCAACCACTGCGCCACCAGGGAAGCCCCACAGATTATTTTGATATACTTACTCCCTTCTTCCTCCTCTGATTGAGTACACAGCTTTATTTTGTTTTCAAAATGAATATACCGTGGCTGATTTGAATTCAGCTGTCACTAAAGCTGTGGAGATCCTCTTGCAGAATTGCTCACCCCGAATACTTAGCTTAAGCTAATAATGACAATTCCATCTCACTCCCAGTGACTGCTTCAGAAGTGGACATATGACCCAATCCTGGTCAATGAAGTGTCAGGGGAAGTGACTGGGAAGCTTTGGGGACGGTTTCCTCACAGCTAAGGAGGGTACAGGAGAAGACAGTCCCTATGTTTGCTCTCTGCCGATGCCTCGCCAGAGGGGAGGTCTGGAAGTGCTGCAACCAGCTTGCCTGTGGTCAGAAGACAAAGCCAGCTCTTGCAAAGGGCACAGAAGCAAAGCCTAGAGTTCCTCCTTTGACTATTTTGCCACACAGAACTATACATTTCTTTATTGTTTAAGCCATTTTGAGTTGGGGTTCTGTCACTTGGAGCCAAAAGCAGCTTAATGGTTTCAGCTTGAAAACTTTTAGGAATGAAGGATTAACACAGGGCCTTGAATGTGCAACTTCTTTTCCGGGATTCATTCATTCCAAAAGAACTTTGAACCTCTCAGATTTAACACACTCTACAGAGTTCCTTATTGGTTACAAGGCCAAGATGAAGAAATCAGCTGAAGGTAGGACGATACGTGCTCTGAAGAGCTGACTACTAATGCTGCCAGTCATGTATTTGACAATTCTTTTTTTTTTTTTTCTTGCGGTACGTGGACCTCTCACTGTTGTGGCCTCTCCTGTTGCGGAGCACAGGCTCCGGACGCGCAGGCTCAGCGGCCATGGCTCATGGGCCCAGCCGCTCCATGGCATATGGGGTCTTCCCGGACCGGGGCACGAACCCGTGTCCCCTGCATCGGCAGGCAGATTCTCAACCACTGCGCCACCAGGGAAGCCCTTGACACTTCTTGAATAAAACTGTCTGTCAAATGCCTGGTTTCTTTTAGGCTGGTCTCATTTCATTCAGGATCTTTAATTTGCATGTCTACCCTGAGGAATTATTCTAGAATGAACCCCTTTCTTGATTCCTGCCTCTTTAAAATTTGAAACTTTTCAAGAGAGTCCAGATGGCACCTCCATCAATTAACTTTGAGAATCACACTCCAGTTTAGCACTTAGGGAGAGGGGCACTTGGAGAGAGTACTGATATCTGATCCAGTTAAGACAGTTAACATGCTGAGTAAATACAAGTGTAACACTTTACACTGCACACCATTTGACTTAAACTATGCCTTCACAAATTCTTAAGCCATTTCATTTGCTCTCCTGGTGAATTCTACCCAGGCGCTGAGACCTGATACTCTTATGACACTGGAGCTCTCGGAAGTAACAGCTGATTTACCAAACGGTAAACCCTCTTGAGTCCCAGGGCCTTCTGCCACTAGACTACTTGAGATTTGCTGCTCCATTTTTAGTCCATGTACTGGATTTCTTGATACAATGCTTGAATGTACCAGCAGCATGAGGCTCTTAGCTTTTAAATCTTTTTAATTAAGATGATCTTCGTAAGTCTTTTGTTTGACCTTAGAAATAAATTCAGCTGATTTATTTCCTTTAGGACTCATCTCTTCCTAGAAGGATTCTTGGGTAAAGCCAGACTTCCTCATCGCTGAATGCCCAGCATGTACTATTTGTATTCATTATCTAGTTATTCCTTGCAGATATTTTTTTCCTCTGCAATTAGATTGTAAACTCTTCTAGATCACGGAAAATAGCTGCTTCCTTCACAGTACTGAGTAAGTATATACAGTGTATTAATAAAAGGTTATAGGATGATGAATCAATTATTATTATGCAATTCATTAGAACAATTAGCAAAATAGACTTCATAAATGGGAGGAGAGCGTTTTCATTCCACACTAGGAGTATGTTGTGTTTTGTACATCTTAATGTGATAAATACTTACTGAATAAGTGAATTCACTTTATAGGACATGGAATTATGGGATGGGGATGTATGCCAAAGAAATCACTATGTGACCATCTATTTTAAAACAAATTATCCCAGACTGATGAAACTCTATCTAGTTTTAAAAGACCACAAAGTTGCACAATGAATCATTCCAACATTTTGAAGTCCTCACCATTAGGATACTTTCTTTACATCCTATCCTGGATGGTGGGGAAACTGATGACACAATTCTACTCAGATACAAAAAAACCTTCTAAGTTTTTCAGGGTGAGGAAAAGAAAAAGCAGAAGAAAAACAGAGAAAGAGGGAGAGAAGTTCCAGACAGATGACCAGCTGCTGATGCTGTAGTACATTTTTTTGTGTCAGATGTTTATCTTCCACTCTGAGTGTCTTTTTTCCCCCCAAAGATATGGAAACATGGCTTAGCAATAGAGAGGTTAGTGGAAGGTTTTTGTTTTATAATGCACAAAAATTATTTCCTTATGGTTAAAGAAAGGCTATTCTTTTGCTAAAAAAGAGAAGCATGTGTAACTGTGCAGAGAATACTTAAGTTTTGTAAGTTCCCTTTAGAAAAGTTATAATTTATTCTGAATGAATACAGTAGCTTTATATAAAAGATTATCAACCAGAATATATAGTCCTGGAAATTTTAGACCTATTGACATCAACTTTCTGGATTAAGGCCAAATGAAAACATCTTCCTTAGGGGTTAAGAAGGAATGGTCTGAACTATTTACTTTAGCTATGAAAATGTATGCATTGGTTTTTTTTGTTGTTGTTGTTAAGGCAGGCATATTCTAATACTCTGTCATTCTCTCAGTATGAGGACTCTGAATAGAACTTAAGATGGCATCTATTTCCATTTACTATTAGATGGCCCTTTATTTCTTCTGGGAAATGAACAGCTCAGATCAACTAAAATGGAAAAGCCACACTCTGTGTTTTCCTTAGGTCACAGCTTAATAACCTCAGGAGCAACTTACTCTTTCTCCTTTGGGACCTGCAGGGCCATGGGGTCCCATAGGGCCATCTGTACCCTAAAAAAAGATAAAAATAATATAATATGAGACATATCCCAAGGGCTGTAAGAAAAGCAGTTATAATTTATCCTGGACTTTTCCTGGGTGAATGATGCCTTAGAATGTCAGTAAGACAACACATCTCCTTTCAAACTGCTTTATGCTTGATTCTTTCAGGCCAGTAGTTTTCAAGAAACTCATGCAAAAGGGATGAATTATATAACTGCTTATTTCAATGAAAGGCTCACACAAAATACTGTATATCATATTTAATTATATATTTCCTCCCTGACTAAATGGAACATCTTCACTTTGCCCCCCAAATCTTAAGAAAAAATTAATTGTTTTTGCTTCACATCACCTCTTCTTCACATCCATTCTCTGCCCCTACAGTTACCCCTACTCCTCTTGGCCACAAATGCTCTGAAGTCTTATTTTCAGCTGTTTAAGAGGCTCAAATAGTTGTACAAGTAAAAAAAAAAAAAAAACTTAAATAAATGAGAACAGTGTTTAACTTTTCAAACTTTCTTCAGTTCTGTTGGAAGCAGCAGGGGGCTTAGAAGGAAGGAATTATTCTTATAGGTTCTGCTGCAGTGGCTCAAGTCACTGGGCTTATAAGGCACAAACCAGGCAGCTGGATGATTTAATGGCATAATTGCCCTCTGGCCTCCTGGTTCAGCATTAGGATTTCTGTGGCAGATGAGATAATATTTGGATGAATATAGAAACACTGAGGTCCAGTGAAAACAATGACTGCCTGAAACAGGTTTTTAGAATTGAAGAGCTTGGAATTCTTTTTGATTCTTAAAAATGTAACAAGGACTTCAGGTATATTTGCTCATTTTCAGGAAGACTATGCTTAGATTTGCAATGAATTTATTATGATATTTGCAAACAGAAACTATTCTAGCACAATTCTTTTAGTATTCCTATTTCTGTTTTACTATTCTTGTTTATTCTATGAGTCTTATGATATGAAATAATTCAGGGTTTTAAACTCATTCTAATGTTGGTGAATTATCAACATCAGTCTGATCTTTTTCTTACTGCCTGAACTCAAAGTTCATCTTCAGAAGACTTCTAAATATTGAGGACCTGTAGCTGAAATTTAAGAGATGGAGCTGTTAAGAACCATAGAAAAGAGACAAAATGACAGAAGACAGACAAGTCATTTCAATGAACAGAGATCTGAAAGTTAGTTCCAAAGAAGAAGTTACATTTCTAATATGGACATAAACATAAAAGGAAAAGCAAGTTAAAATAAATTCACATGATTTTGATTCCTTCAGAGGGCCCCTCCCATGGAATTGCAGGAAGTGTTCATTGGTTATGGAAAAATCTGTCTGGGATTCTACAACAACGAAGCCAATTAGATTGGTCATTCTTCCCACTTCACAAGTTATCCAGACTTGAACCCAGGCTTCAGAAAGATGTTCTGAAGTTTAGGCTGTATGACAAACAAGGCTGCAACCCAGGCTTTGTCTACCTTTCCCTTTTCTGCCACTATCTTTGTCCACTTTCTTCTGCTCCAGTCCTATGTACCCCTCATCATCTGATGGGAGTCTGTCCTGAAGCATAAAACTCCTAGCCACAAAACATGTTGGAGCAAGTTGAGGTGCTGACTCACCCGGGATCCTGGCTTTCCGTCTAAGCCAGATGCTCCCTGTGTGATTTGGTTGGTAGCAGGGTTGGTGGGTGTAACACGAATGACAAGAACAGAGATTAGTATGAGGTACTGATGAACAAATGTAACACTTCAAACAACATAATACGCAGTCACAGGGTTCTGGTATGAATATCACTTTGCTACAAATTGTTAGTTAAAAAAAAAAACAACCATGTGACAATAAACACCCCACAGATGATGGCATTTTTATGACATTTCCATTTGATAAATTCTTACTTAGAAATCAAGTGAATGAGGTTTATAAAGTGGGCTTTAAAATAGTTACCAGTAACAGTCTGGGTTGCTAATTTCCATATGAAATTAATTTTCTAAAGACTGTGCCATTCACAATATATTTCTTTCGGTTCTGAAAAAAAAATAATGGCCAATCTTCTAGGAAAGGGCTCATTATAATAATCAATCAAGTTAGAATTTCAGAGGAAAAGAAAACAGCTCTAGTTTTACTTGTTAAAATAGCATTTATGAATAACAAATGCAGAATTTTAACATGCCAGGGTGACTCTGGATTTTACACAGACGATACTCATTGTTTTCTGGATTGTTCTTACTGTGTTCACATTAGTCACCACTAGAGGGACTTCTAGGAACAGGAAAAAGCCAGAAAAATTTCATGAGTCCAAAAAGAAGTAACTGTCCCAAACAACATTGTTCCTCAGCTCACTTCAAGTAATCAAGCATCAAAGTCTGAATGGGAAATGCTTTAAAAATAGAATGTTGTTCTCAGGCAATGCATGCTTTTCTTTCCCTTCAACTCTAGGCTATGCATAACGTATGATCAAAAGATGACATTTTCAATGCTTGTTTCAATTATAAGCGCAATTACTTTTTTTTTTTTTTTTTTTTTTTTTTTTGTGGTATGCGGGCCTCTCACTGTTGTGGCCTCCCCCGTTGCGGAGCACAGGCTCCGGACGCGCAGGCCCAGCGGCCATGGCTCACGGGCCCAGCCGCTCCGCGGCATATGGGATCCTCCCGGACCGGGGCACGAACCCGTATCCCCTGCATCGGCAGGCGGACTCTCAACCACTGCGCCACCAGGGAGGCCCGCAATTACTTTTTTGGTATGGCTTTTGTATCTCAAAACTCAAATGTTTATTTATAATCCTTTAAAAATGTTGATTTGATCAAGGAGTATTTAAGAAAGACAATGCACTAGTTCTGTACATCTCTTGGCAAGGTTGCAGAACTATTTCCCCATTTTATGCTTCAGATGTAGTTAATAATACAAAATGGAAGAAAAAAAAAAATTTATTCCAGCTGCAAACTCTACAAATGATGCTATACCATACATTTTGGGGGATACTTTTCATTTTTTATTTTACAATTCCTTCTGTACAATCCTATTGTGAGTCAGATTATAACTGCAAAATTCAATTTACTTAGCAATGATTAAAATTAAAAAAAAATACGTGTGTTATCATTCTCTTAATGCTAGCATATGTAGAGCTTTTGGCTAAACGATACATAAAAATGACCACTAGTCCTAGATTTGAAATTAGGGCAAACTTTAAAGAAATCAGATTGAGGGTTTAAATAAAATAGAAATCTAAACTTTCTTTTGCTTTTTGATACTTCCTTCAGAGTCACCATTACTAAAATTTAAAAATAAATAGGGGGATGATAAAATTTTTGCACTGATTATATAATATTATATTTACCTGGAATGTGAATTAATGACTCATATATATTATACAGGTTTTACGTTTTATACCTGTGGCATGATCTAATTGGTGTGATTTAACCTATACTCTAATGTAAGGCTTACATCATTCAATAAATGAATACATATTAAGCATCTACTAAGTGCCTGATCTATGTAAGGGATCGGCTATCAAGAGGAATACTTTAGTACTTAGAATACAGTACTTGTGGGAAAAATAAAATAAGTAGTCACAAATTTTTTTATGGAGACGTGTATAAACTATTTTCTATTACCAATTTTATGTCATATTTTAATAATGTAATCTATAACGTTCTTTACTAACTTTTATCTGCATTCACTGAATAGACAGCATATGAAAAGCTTGAAACTAAAACTCATATTTAGGAATTCCCTGGCAGTCCAGTGGTTAGGACTCTGTGCTTCCACTGCAGGGGACACAGGTTCGATCCCTGGTCAGGGAGCTAAGATCCTGAATGCTGCACGGTGCAGCCAAAAAGAAAAAAAAAAAAACAAAAATAACCCCTCATATTTAATAATCATTTAAAAATATCTTTTTAGTTGTTGTGGAAAGAAGACTAGCATAAAGTGCATGAAAGTTGGAAATCTCCTTTTCATTAAAAATAAAAATCTCTAAATAACTGCAAAATACTTCTTCCATACTATCCATTATTGCCGCAAGAACCTCGTAAGAGGGCATTTCCAGCACAAACAACATACAACATTTAGACCACAATATGATTGATTAATGTAAGGAGCCACGGCACTGACCTCACGCCTTCAACAATGGCCAATTGCATACCTTCCACTAACAGGGGGCTGTGGTTTTTGGTATTGAAGAAGAAAAAATAAAAATTGAGGGAGGATTTGACACTACACTAAATAATAAAAACATTTGGGAGAAATTATGAAATAATCTGCATAATAATTTTTTAAAGGGGAGGGTGATGGGAGAAGAATTGTCAGCCTTAAAAGAGGAAGGTTGGCATGTATGTAATTGAACGACAGAACATTTATAGCATCGTTTGTTACGGGGTCTTCCTCTGACACAAGAGCAGACATCAGAGAAAACGAAACTGGGCTGAGCTCTGCGCGAACACAGTATGTTTTCCAGTTACGGAAATCTCAACCATAAGATGGTCACTGAGTAAACCAGAGTTCTTACTTAGGGTAGAAAGAAAAGTCTGAGATTTGCACTGAAATGGAAAGTTTTCTTTACTTACTGGAAGACCAAGGGGTCCTCTGTCACCCTTTTGACCTGGTTCACCCTTCAATCCTTTAACACCATTTAACCCTGGTTCACCCTAAATGCAAAAGCAAATGCCGATTTTGGTTGCTATCATGGGTGTTTCAACTTCGAGAGAAGAGAGCCAGTCTCTGAAATGGTTGCAGATTCCAGTTTTAGGTCACAGCAGAGTCAGGCTAGATTTGACTTGCATCAGTTCAAAAATAATTTAAAAAATTTTAAGAATTAACAAACTGAAATTGACAATTGAAGCAGAACTCCTGAGAAAGTGTGCTCCTTACAAGCAAAATGTGTATGTCTGAGCTTCAGATTTTTCAGTTTTACCTCAAGGAAATTGGTGTTATGCTACATTGTTCTGACCAAGTCAATCAAAGACAATCGGAGTGGAGGATACTGAAGGAGGCTGAGCAGGAAAGACTCACTCTGCTGGAATGAAAAACTGGAATATGCAGGACAGTGTTATATATATGAATATTTTAAGCCTTTAAGCATTTTGCCAAGGGGAATGAGCTAAAAATGTAGCAAATGACTTTTGAAGTAATGCCATTTGGTGAATCCTCATTCACTGACATTGCAAGTCAGGTCCCTACATGGATTAATCAGTAGAATAGACAACATAGAGCCAATCCTAGAAGAGAATGTGAAGATCACAGAACTTATATGTGGCTTTACTAACTGTCTGTCTGTCCAATCTCAGAATAAAGTAGGTTTGAATTTAACTTAAGGTGACAGTACAAAAGCCATGATAAGTGATAAATTCTCTTGACTCTGTTTTTAAAAACCTAAGAATGTAATAAAGTATTTTCTATCGGCAGCAGCATGTTAGAAATAGAATTCTCATCTGTTCCCTTTTCAGCTTTTAAGTACAGATATTAATTTCATCAAGAAAATCTTGAAAGACTTGTGGAAGGAAGATGATTTCAGTTTTAAATGCCCTATAGAGTCCTGAGTGGTGGAGGTGGGAGAGGGGAGAGGTTATGCTTATATGGTAGGAGGGATTATTAATCTGGGCAGTATTTCCCCCGTTTGCTTGATGGTGTAAATCAGTGCAGTACTTGTTAAAGAGTCCAGGGCACCACCTGGACCATAGCAGCACAGGAATGGTATTTTTAATGTCTCCCAGGTGATTCTTCTCATCAGGAAATTCTAGGAAACAGTGAGCTAGAGTCATCCATGGAACCATGCTATATATTTTAACTTTCAAAGGGGTCACAAAATAATAAACACATTGGCATGACCTAATGGAGTTTGGCAGTTCTGAGGAGAGGAAGTTTGCAATGCTGCCACTGTAGGAAAGCCAAGTGTTCTATGTTTGGTAAAGTGTGATCCTGGGAATGTCCCAGAGCTAGAGCCAATGTGAGATTAAAGCCAAGGCTCAGTAGTCAACTGCAGTTAACTGGTCTAAACTTGAGATTCAGGGCTTTACATGTGTGTGGACTTTCATTCAGCAAGTGATCTTAAGATGATGAATCGGCAGGGCAGCCTTGGTAGGCTATGAAGTTCTTTGGTGAGGAATCATGCATTGATAGGAATGGGTGTTAACTGAGAAGGTAAGTTTAAACAATCAAATTCTGGGGCAAAAATTTCAAATTTCAACTCTGAACCTAAATTCTAGTCCCAGATCTGTCATTTAATTGGCAGTGCAATTTAGAGCAAATAACCTAAGTCTCCTGAGCCTATAGTTTATTATCTATAAAATCAAGGAACTAGCACAGATAATCTATGAGATGTTTTCAACTTTATAATTCTCTGAAATCTATGATTTAAATAACAATTGAAGTTAAGTGTAGGCAAAGTGAATCATTGCCTTGTAGATATCAAAAGGATCTTGGGCATCTATTAATGTAATGGTGATGGGGTAACTGAATCACTCATAGAATTAAAAACTCAATCTTGGTGGCTTTGGCCTGAGTCATTACAATTAATCTGGTCTTTAGTGGTACCTTAAAATCCAAACAGAAGTCAACAGAAGGAAATATTATTTAGTCCATTGTGGGGAAAGATGCCCAAGAAGGCTAGATAAGTACCTAGACCACAGAGCTGATAGATAAGCTCTCTTTTGACCCCCCCAAAAATGTTCTTACCCTAAAATATAATCCACGCCACTGAGACACTGTCAATCACTGGCCTTATCAGAAGGTAAGGTATTCTAAGAAGAATAAAGAGGCACGAACTCTTTCCTTTCTTGGGTGAGTCACCTGCTTCATCTCGAAAAGGAAACTCAGGTTTCTGGAGTCAGACCAATCCCTCTGCCACCTCTAAAGCTGGGGGGTCAGGGGGAGTGCTCAGAAGAGAGGGTGGGCTGCCTCTAGGTTTTCTGATTCTTAGTGCCAACACTGCATTTATGTGTCCCCTCACCCCCTCTCCATTTCAATGCATCAACTCACTACTGAGGAGGTTTCAAGAGTCACTGAACCTTTTCTCAAGCAGCCTTGAGGACTAGCTAAATTTTTCTGTTCAGAACAAAGCATCAAAACACAAGATTACAATAACAACTGACATTTTTTGGGTGTTTATTAACAGCTGCACTGGATATTCTGTGAAGTGTTCTATAATCATACTTCATTAAATCATCACAACACTCTGAGGTAAGTTACCTAGTTGAGTAAATGAAGGATTAGAGAGGGTAAATAATCTCCCCAAGGTGACACAGCCTGTCAGTGGCAAAGCTGAGATTAGAACATACGTCCTCATCACATATGCTCACTGAAAGAAGAAGCATGTCTTTCAGGGCTCATTTTAATCCTCTAAGGTGTCTTCTCGGTCTACACAAAGGCAAAGAATGCACCTTCATCCATCTTCACAATACAAATTGCAATAATTCTGACAAGGAAGGGATATTCTCCATTGTTCTCTTGTTAATTCAGAGTGTAGAATACATGTATGTGATGTAACCTTCTCCTTAGTATAGCATACTTGATATACCTCACCTCATTCTAGACTAGTGACCTCTGGGGGAGTACAAAATTAAGATGCTGGATAATTAAAGCATTTAGATGCAGTACTGCTATATGACAAGCAAGAAGTATCAACTAATAACATCTGAATATACATCTGAAGATACCTTACTAAGAAAGAGCATCTGGACTAGTCTGAGAATGTCATCAGATTCACTTTTTTTTTTCTTTTAGAATGTTGATTTTGAGTATATTATGATTAGTAACTTAAGAAACTTACATAGTGACAAGGAAAAAGGCAAATTGAGGACTAATTCATCTCTAGGTGCTATCACTTAAATTTGTTGTAAGTCATTCGTTGTGAAATTTAAACATCTGGATACTTAAAGGCTTAAAGATTATCTATATTACTTGACAAATAAATAAGACAGGACAGACATGCTTCTCTCATGCTTCCCCACGATTAACAATGAAACAGCCATCAAATAATCAAGGGATTTGTTGGATTACCTTTGGTCCAGGAAGTCCATGGGGTCCCTGAAAATGGAAAACACAGCTTTTAATTAAGAATTGATTCACTTTTTCCCAGCAGAAGTGACTATTAACTATTATATAAAGTAACAAAAGAGATGTATAACAAGAATCTTCTTGTTTGAGTTATAGCCAGATAGAGGCAGGCCAGTGGATGTTAATGCCTAGAGAAGTTCCTTCTAGCTCTTGGATTCCTCTGTAATAGGGAATTCATTAACAGCAATTCTTTCTGCTAAATACCTGTGAGAGGGAGGGGGGAATCTACTAGGGTTATATGGAAGAAAAAAAAAAGTGTTTGTGAACCCACACTATTTCTATTTCTCAAATCCCTATTTAAAAAAATCTAGGTGGAATATGTGAGATACCTTATGAGTTTAAAATTTGCTAAAAAATTTTTGAACTTTAAGTACCAGTGAAGAGGAGACCTTTTCAATTACTAACTGCTCTAGACCCAAGGTTTTAAGAAATCTAAAGGAGCAAGAAAATGAGGAGATGACAGTCAAGTTTGGAACACTGTTGCATCATTTCTTTAAGGCTAAGAAAAGGATTCTAGTGCTAAACATTATTATTTAGAATGCATTCATTTTTACAAAGATGAATTATTCAAGGCTCTTGTAACAATTGTTTACCAGTGGAAGGAAGTCACGACACATTCATGAATCAGGGCTTTTCCCCTGTATTTTGTGGAAAATCTAAGTATAGAAACTAATTAGTCAACCTAAATTAACTAAAGATTACTGTGGATTGCTTTAAACTTTCAAGTCATTTAAATGAACTATTTGGAGACAGGAGTATTTAAATACTCATCAGCAAAATCATACAACCGTAGGAAAATTTTTTTTAAGCAAGCAATACATAGATATTTGTTACATATGTCTACACTGGAATAATATTTTCCCTTTGGATACGCTATGGATAAACATTTTCAGGAAATGGCCATTTTATCAAGTATTCTTATTTCATTTTAGAAATGGTTTTAAATTCCTTTAAACTAATTAATTTTATGATATGAATGGATATAGCATTTTAAAATTTAATTTTCTAACTTAAAGTGGCAGGAGTATAAAAACGCCCAAAGTACGCCCTTTGCTTGATTCTTAAAGCACTGTTTAGTTTTAAGAAAATCAGGTTAATTATAATTGTTTTGTGGTATGAAATAGAAACGGCACTTAGTAAGAAATAGATGATTGGGTCTGGGGCTACACTCTGTGGTTTAGATCATTCCAATGATGTTCTTTCTTGGAGCACAACAGGAGGAAAGAGTGACCGACAGTTTATTTAATCTCTATGATTGAAGACATATGGTTTATCGGGACACTGTCGAGACAAATGTGACCTTAGAGACTGCCTGACTCGTTTCCAACCTATCCCAGTCAAAAGCATTCGAAGCATTCTGCCTTCTAGTTCTAGCCTTAACAAAACTGTCATTAGGCAGACATTTGGAGAATTATGCTGGTTTAATGGCTACCTTCCTCACTGAACATAAGTTCTATGAGGACACAGTCATTGTCTCCACTGGTCACTGAGGGATACTTGCAGTAAACACTGTATTTACAGAAGTATTTAAAAGTGAAAAGAAAAAGATCCAACAATATATATCATCTGTGGAAGTGAGACAACTTTTATCATATTATTTTCTAAATGTTTTTTTTGAACATTTCATTAAAGGGTCTCAGTCCTCAAAGTTGGTTAGAAACATTCATTAATGGCTACAATTAGTAATCTTGTTATGCTATTAATGGCCTAGAACAGTGGTTGGTTAAAATGATTTTCCAATGTTCATACCCAAAGAGTGGAGTAAAGCTTGCCAAATCTGTTTATTCAACTTTCCTATCACAAAACTACCCTATCTCTTTCCAACAGATGTGCTTGGGAGAGTGAAAGACAACACTGTAAAATCAGAAAAGCACCTCCTATTTTTTGTCCATTCCATAGAGAATAGTACAACATACAAGCTGGCTGTCTTGAGAGATGTGTTCATGTTTCCTCTGGTAGCATGCTCTGAAACAAATGATTACATTTTGGAGAGAAGGGAAACTTACCATGGGGCCTGGTGGGCCATGGGGACCTGGTGGGCCTGGTGGGCCTATGATCTGCATGTCCAAAAAATAAACATGAATTTGGTTACTTCATTTAGATAAGGCAGTTAGGCTTGAATCTCATGCTGGGCTTCTGCTAAGGCCATTAATGGTTGCAGAGGAAGAAGGATACTGGAAGAAGTGATGCATTTGATTCTCTACATTTGGAAATTCCTTCGTGAGAATAAAAAAACTTAAAAAAAAATACAATTGTTCTACAAAAGCCAGAATAAATCAAAAGTACATTAAAAGAAAAGGAAGCAACTGATTACCAAGAAATGCTATAATGCTACAACTACTATTAAACTCTCAAATATTTCACTAAGAAACAACAAGGCTCTGGAGAAAAAAAGAACATAGGTTCTACATTCACAGAGCTCTATCCAAAAGCGTCGTGGGAAAACCATTGATTTTCTCCTCGGGATTAGATAGTCCTCTGAAAAATCGCTTCTAACTCAGACCTCTGAGACACTTTTGTCTCTCGCTGTACAAGGCTGACAGATATTTCTTCTACAGTTTGACAGACCAAGAGGTTCATGGCCTTTCTACTGTTGATAAGCCATCTGGCACAGGTTGAAGTTGGTGAATAATTGGCCCATTTCAGAGTTTTTCGGGAACCATGGAAGTTCAGCCCCCATGGACTTACGGAAGGACCCTGAGGACCTGGCAATCCCGAGTCTCCTTTTTCTCCTTTCATTCCATTGGCACCCTACAAATAACCATTAAGAGTTGAGCTGGTCAAGTAAGGAACAGCTGAATTTTCTCCCCAAATCCATCATCCTCTTGAAATTTTTATAAAATCATGCACATGATTATGTACCAGAAGGATTTATCCCCTTGCATTTTAGCCTCAAGCTAAACAGCAAGCTTCCTCAAATCCCTAGGATTGTACATGATATGTGAAATAAATTATAAAGTAAATGAAACTAAGTTATGCTTGATTGGTTAAACTTATACATTGCTAAATATATCCAATTATAACTGTTATATTTTTAATGGTGGTGCGGACATTAAATAGCAGTCTTTTAACTTCATTTTCACTGACACTTATTTACACATTTCCTTGTTTTAAAAAATGATCTAGGGCAGTGAGGTTTTCTACATTTTTTCCCCTACATTTTTCTACATTTCCCTCTCCAAATTCTCAGTAAAAATTATGGGGGAATCCATAAAAACACCATCCCATAATATTGTAACATAAGGAGAACACTTCCAGAGTAATCTGTTTTTTAATTATTTTGTATTTTTTAGTTCTTTTATTATTGTTTATTTTAAAATGATCAGTTACATCCTACATTAATGACCAACTCTATTTATTTTACTATCTTCTAGTGAAAATAATTCAGGAAAGCATAAAGGTTTATTTTATAATTCATTTGGTTAGATGCTTTAAAATTTCTTCTAGAGCCTTAGTTGTAGTAATTAACCAAAAACACCTCAAATATTTAAAAATAAAAATATTAAATGAACCATTAGATGAGACTGCAGCTAATAATACAACTATTTTCTGATTACTGAATTTATCTTAATATGAATACATCTTTAAGAATATAAACATACCGGTAATCCAGGAAGTCCAATTCCTCCTTTTTCACCTGGCATACCTGGGTCCCCCATGTCTCCCTTTGAACCTTTGAGCCCCTACAAATGATATGGTTTGCACTTAAGAATCATACTGACCATGGATGGTTACATAATAGGGAAAATAGAATTCCAGATTACTTTTGCCAATAGATGGGCCTCAGGCTGAGATGATTCTGATTTTCATTTTTAGGTAGAGTTATCTCTTATAGCAAACTTCTACATTGAATCAATACTATTTCCTCTTGTAGTGGAAGAGGTTAAATTCTATTACTTAGGCCATTTAAGTATGAAAAGCAGGAATGTAAGTGTTGACATCATTTCTCCTGATTCCACATTTTTACCTGGCAGCTAATTTTATATCACCAGTCCTGAAAACAGATTAATGGGTTTAATGCACAATATACATTTTGAAGCAGGACCTAGTGTTATAGTAACAAAGGTCCAAATAAATTTTTCACATCGCTCATTATATCCCTCTATTCCCATTAAATGCAGGCAGAGGTTCCAATCACCAACAGTTTTCAATGGTCCCATCTATAGACAGGTAGATCATTCACTATACACTAATGCTCAATTAATGCTTAGAAATACTTCCACTTTTCCAGTGTTCTTATTTTGTTCTCGTGACATCTCTATGAGGTGATCCAGGATGTGATTTTTATTCTCTTTTTACAGTGAGGAAATAGATATATGTGTATTTTAAATGCAAAAAAATAGGAATTTTGTGATACTAATACTAAAATTAATGTATATCCTTAAGCATTTTCATCCAAGGAGGTTCACTGCAATATGACCAGATGGTCCATTCTCCAGCAGGGATTATCATAGTTATTTTAGTTATGGTTATAGGGATCCCTGGTTGCACTAACCTGTTCATATTTTCTATACTAAAAACTACTTAAGGACAGGAACTTGTCTTTTCTTGTTACGTATATCTGTTTCATGGCACCTACTTCAGAGTCACCCACTAGGTGGGTGGGTGGGTGGGTAGGTACCTAAATAGATAGATGGATCTTATAGTTAATCAGATCCTGGTTGGCTTCAGGAATCTAGTAAAAGAGAGCAGCAGGAGAGCCAACCCACTGGACCTAGTAGTAGAAGAAGACCTTGTGAAGCCTATAGAAAAAAAATTCAGCTATTGTATATGTAGGGATGACATACCATGTAGTATGTCATTATATATGTCAAATTATTTATAATGACTAACTGGGGGAGGTAATACCATCAGATTTTTAAATGCTAATGTGATCTCTGATGGATATAGCAGATCATCTAAAGTCTCTTTTATAACTACCACATGTTAATTTAGTGTGATGTTATATGATTTCAATATACAACTCATATTAAAATAACCCTTCTCTTAATTTTCTTATCTAATAGTATCTCCTGAGAAGGATATTTCACAAACTGTATCAAGAATGTCTTTGAGGGCTTCCGTGGTAGTGCAGTGGTTGAGAGTCTGCCTGCCGATGCAGGGGACACGAGTTCGTGCCCCGGTCTGGGAAGATCCCACATGCCGTGGTGCGGGTGGGCCCGTGAGCCATGGCCGCTGAGCCTGCGTGTCCGGAGCCTGTGCTCCGCAACGGGAGAGGCCACAACAGTGAGAGGCCCGCGTACCGCAAAAAAAAAAAAAAAAAAAAAAAAAAAAAAAAAAAAGAATGTCTTTGATTTCTTATGATCTTCTTGATTTTAGCCATTTCTTAGGTAAATAATGGAAGCCCAGAAAACATCAAATATCTTGAAATTAATCCTTGTGATTAGATTCTGAATTTTGAATACTGTCCACATTCTCCTAGTCAGATTCATTTCTACCAGGGGTTGGCAATCCATGGCTTACAGGCCAAATCCAGCCCAGGAATTGTTTTTGTACAGGCTGAATTTTTTTTTTTTTTTTGCGGTACGCGGGCCTTTCACTGTTGTGGCTTCTCCCGCTGCGGAGCACAGGCTCCGGACCCGCAGGCTCAGCGGCCGTGGCTCACGGGCCCAGCCGCTCCGCGGCATGTGGGATCTTCCCAGACCGGGGCACGAAGCCGTGTCCCCTGCATCGGCAGGTGGACTCTCAACCACTGCGCCACCAGGGAAATCCCAGGCTGAATGTTTAAAACAAAATTTAAGTGGCATTAAAAAAATCTGATAGAGAATGTCTATGGCTTGCAAAGCCTAAAACATTTACTATCTCGTCCTTTATAGAAAATGTTTGTCAACCTCTGTTTTAGGGGAAACCCTCAGAGATACTGCCATATTCTACAAAGCTACAAGTGTCCTGCTTGTTTCTGTCTTTTCTAATGATCTAGAAAATTAGGTACAATCTTTATTTGGGAAAAGAAAACAATGTCAAAATAACACATGTAAGCAATATCTAATTTTGTGGAAACTACCGTCACAGCTTTAAATCTTGAATTATTTGTATTCACTGACAAGAATTAGGCAATTCTTACTAAATTGGTAATTATCTTACAAGTCTAATAAAAATTCACAGAGATGTCATTGGTAGATTGACAGGGATTATTAAGGCAAATTTAAAGCATCATATAACTTGTATGTTTGTACAAAGAAAACTAATGCCTAATTTAAAACCAATTGCTTTTTAGAGTTAATGTAGTCTCTAGAACAGAAGGTAAGAAAAAAAAAGAGAATATCACAAATCAACACTCATGTCTTTTGGTCTTCAAACTTATAACAAAAGGTCATCAATAATGATGCTTTAAATGACAGTATATGTCTTTGAAAATTACCTGCTCTCCATCAACTCCTGGGACTCCTGGAGATCCTGGCTCTCCCTGTTAAGATAAAAATTGATGGCTAGCTTCTTATTTATTATCGGTAGCATACTATACTAAGTAAAAATGAGGCAAAAAATGATGCTAGTTGGTAACAGTACAATTTAACTTTCAGCAAATGCATCATAATTCAAGTACGTTATTACATCATACCACATGAGTATACAAAGTGAAATAACATTTTTTTTTTCTTTTGGCCACACTGTGTGGCATGCGGGATCTTAGTTCCCTCACCAGGGATCGAACCCGGGCCCCCTGCAGTGGAAGCCCAGAGTCTTAACCACTGGACCACCGGGGAATTCCAAAATAACATTTTTTTGAATATTATGTATAATAATACTTATATATCGCTAAGATTCAGTGTTTTCATTTTTTCCCTTATATGAGATTCAGGCTATACAAATTTGGTGAAAGAAAACTGAAATCATCTGATGGCCAGCCATATCCTACAGGAACAACCTATACACCTCAGCTAGTTAATTTTTTCCTCCTTAAAATTCTGTATGATTTCTCTTATTTTCCAATTTGAGAAAAAAGCAAAAACATGGTAGTTAACTCAAGTAAGAGTAAAATGAAAGGCCCCATATGTTTATAATATTTAACCTGGAATTGTTTGAACAGTGGATACAAATTCATAATGATTGTGAATGTGCTATTTCCAGATAAGCCTCATTGAAGGATATAATAAATCAGATAATATCTTAATCCACAGAAAATTACTTTTGGATCAATTCAATTTCCTATACTATGCTAGGAATGAACTAAATTTACTATTCATATTGTGATTTATTAGAACCCTTGACAAACCCAAAATAGATGGATTTATTTTTTCTTAACTGAAGATGTTCCATTAAAGACAAATTTAAACAATGTGCTAGAGATTTATTCAAACAACAAATGTCCAGTTACCTTTCAATTGGAAAGGTACTGAACAAACAAATCCTTTGAAAAGCAAGATATTATTTTATATCAATGGGTCATTTATGTAGACCCCATTATAAATATCTCTGATGCCCACACCTCGGAAACTTTGTAAAAACAATTCTTTGGAGTGCGTGAGTAGCCTGCCTCGCAGAAAGATTTCCAAGGGAACTGACTTGAGGCTGTATTTTTCTAGAAAGGCTTGTTTGGTGATGTTATAAACCGCAATATTGAAATGGTTAGAGTTGCCTTCCCTGGTTAGAACTTTAAGAGCTATTGGTCATAGTGTGAAATCTGAGCCTTCCAAATGTTAAAGGAAGGCATGACAAACACATGAAAAAAAAAAAAAGAAAAAACCTTTTTTAAAAAATTCCAGATTTCCTGCTCTTTGTGGTAGCGGCAACATTTATTTTGCCACCAACAAGTCTGTTAAGGTTGGATGCAACTGGCTAAGCCCTAGTTTCATGCAGTCTGAATACTTGTCAGCACTCTGGGTCCAGTAATGGTTGCTATGCTTTTCCCTTCAAAATGTGACCCACAAACATTTAAAAGAAAAATATAATTCATGAGTTATTCATTTATCCTGCACCCACCAAAAGTAGTTTGTAAAGAGTTATTTGATGTATAAGAAGTCAAACAGTCCCTATTTGATAAAGGAAGGAGGAATGCTAATTTGAATAGGTTCCCATTCAGTCTGGGGCTGTGTGTCCTGAGTGAGAATGGGTTTTATATTTGCCTCGTGCTGAATTTGCTGACTCCTGGTCATAGGCACATCTCCCCACAATTATCCCAACCTTCTCAAGGGGAGATAATGGAAAGCATGAAGGACTGTATCAACTAAGCCAAGATCTCAATTACAAGACCACTGTGGCGTGTACGAGGTGGGCCAGAGTGCTGGGAAGGGTGGTACGGTAAGAGGTAAGGGAGTATGACTAACAACCCTCCCCCACCCTACTTGTCTAGACATTCACTTGGCCAATTTCTTCCTGCCTTTCAGTTTCAGCTCGAAGTCATCCTTGACCCCAAGGCAGAGAGGAGCCTTCCTGTATGCATCTTAACCAAAGCACTTACCCTCTTTATTAATAATTGTGCCTTTACTTGCTTTTCTCCATCCCTGGGCTAAAAGCTCCTTGTTAAAACCCCTTGCTGCACTTCCCTGGTGGCGCAGTGGTTAAGAATCCGCCTGCCAATGCAGGGGATACGGGTTTGAGCCCTGGTCCGGGAAGATCCCACATGCCGCGGAGCAACTAAGCCCGTGTGCCACAACTACTGAGCCTGTACTCTAGAGCCCGCGAGCCACCACTACTGAAGCCCGTGCACCTAGAGCCCGTGCTCTGCAACAAGAGAAGCCACCGCCATGAGAAGCCCGTGCATCGCAACGAAGAGTAGCCCCTGCACGCCGCAGCTAAAGAAAGCCTGCGTGCAGTAACAATAGACCCAACGTAGCCAAAAATAAATAAATAAAATAAAACCCCTTGCTATATCCTAGTATCTTTACTAGATACCAGTATTTACCATGGAATAGAGGCCCCAAATTAATTGTTGATTAATATAACTAATAAATGAATAGCAATTGGATTATAAAACACAGGGGATGTAGCTTTTAATGATATAGCTTTCTTGGCTAGGTAGCTAGGTAGCTTTCTTTGGGTCGAGTACTTTTTGGGCTTCTGTAGGCCTTTGAGCTATAAAGAAGAGTCAAGTCCCAGAAGTTTTTGAGGTTTGTATGGAATAAGGTACATATTTAGCATTGAGGACAATTTTGCTTCTGGAGACTTAGTCAAGTGGGGGCATAAAACAAGGAACTTAGATCTTGGTTGACTCTACACAGGAAAAAGGAATCTACACATTTCCTTCTAGGTTTTCTAGCCCAGCTCACCAAGATACTAAAGAATAAGGATCCAGGCCAACTTGTTTACCAGGGATAAAGACTGCATATGATTGAAGCATTTTTTGTGTTATACCTCTTAGGGAGCAGAATGTGGTGGAGAAATAGAAAATAAAAAATCCCCAAACTTACAGTAATGTTATACATGAAATCTGTTTGAAATTAGCATCTATGTTCTAAATATATATTACATAGCCAAGGACTTCAGTAATATTTTACTGCATATTCCTTTTAATAATAGAAAAATAATTGTTTCTATGTGCTAGCTTTCAGTTTTTAAGTATCTTGAAAGAGAAAAGTACAAAAGCTGATAGTGTGTGTGTGTGTGCATGTGTGTGTATGAGGTAGATTTAGCAAATAAACTGCCTTAAGAGGCATAAACAAAAGATGGATTTTGACACCACTTGAATCTCCTACAAAAAACCCAATGATGAAAGTCGTATTTCAACACGCGTAGCTCAGTTCCGAAAAGCCAGAATCGCTGGCCATGTGTTAATTGATCGAACATGGTTTAATAAGCTTAAGTTTGGAGGGAAAAAGCTAATGTTACCAATAAATTTTAGATATAATCAAGTAATTTGGTTTCTACTGTTCATAGTTGGTATGTTTTATTAGATGAAATTTAAATGGCAGAATGTTTGAATATATATAGCAGGATGTGTTATAAAAATGACTGAAAATGATTCCTAAAATTGTCATTTGTGAATGCGTCATGCTGAAGCTTTTCTTGTTCTTTTTATTATGAAAGGATTGAAAGAAAGGATCTTTTTCGGTGTCAGAGTAAATTTTCCTTCAATCGTCTTCTATTTAAATATTTGTCTTTTTCCATACACCACATTTAGTGTTTCTTTACACTTACAATTTCTGTAAAACTTGTTTTTCCTTTGCTTAATATTCTGTTTTTCTGAATGTCCTCCTTCTAAATTTAATGCCATTTCTATTTCTCTTCCTTCTTTCCTAATTTTTCTTTTTTCTGATCCCTCTTCCTTCAGCCCAGACCTCAATTTATATTCTCAGCTCTCTTAAGCAATATTGTTGATCTCAGCTCCTCCAGTATTTTGTAAGACTGATTTTCAGAGATACATATATTTAATATGGGATTGTCTGCACCATATGTAGTAAACGGAAACAAGTAAAATAAAGAATAACCTTTGGCCCTTGTAGTCCTTGAGGTCCAGGTGGTCCAGGGGGACCCTAAATCCAGAAAAGACAAAGTTTTACAGTTTTAAAAGATAGTATCTGTAATAAAATGTATGCTTTAAATACTAAGTACACTCCACACCTCCCTAATTTCTATCATAATCAAATATCCTCCAGTATTGATTTGCAAAGAGGAAACATTTCACTGGTTACAGAATTATAAAAACTACCTACTTATATGCAGAAAAAAATCAACACATTTAGGTTAAAACAATGCTCTAGAGTTGATTTGTAAGACAATGTAAAATTGCTGCCATGTCCCACATACATCTTTCGGGGTTGAATTAGCTTCCTAATATTTCCTGTGTTTCTAGAAACACTTCTCTCCTCCCCCCAACAAAGGCTTTGATTTCCCAAACACTAGAGAACAAAGCCATATTATTAAGATAAAGCCAAAGACTTTTAAGAAAAATAACAATAAAATTTTTTTGACTTTTTTACTAAGCAGACAAAGTGATTCAACTGGGGCAAATGTTGTAAAAGGTTACTAATATAAGAAAACATAACATTAAATATCAGATAAAAACAATGGCTACATTAGTACTATTATGACCGGCATGCATCAACACTGAATACAAAGTCACAAACCACAGAAATCATGCAATAGGAGTTACCGTGACTGTTAAGGTGGTAATCCTCTGTTGGGAAAATGTATTGATAAAGACAGAGTTACCTAATTTGTGTGCCAAAGTACAGTAATACATTTCTGAAATAAGATTTTGAATATATTTTGGCAAGACTGATGTCTTATAAGGAATTGACAAGATCCTGAAAACATATCTTATCTTCAAATGAATACCATAGATTGTAAAAATTCTCTTAAAAATTATTTTTAGAATTTTATTTAAAAATCTATGGATAAAGAAAAAAGAAATGTCAAAATTTTAATTCACTGATTTAAATTATGAAGTAAAATAGTGTACGCTGGTGGCTTGTCAGCATAATTTGGAGTTGAGAAACTTTCCTATTCATAAAAGCTCTATTTCTAGAGTACTTTGATTAGAGAAAACGGAAATATCTAATTGTATAAGTAACATTTTTTTCTTTTAGTTTGTATCTCATTTGGTGCATTATAATTAGCTTGTGTCTGTCTGTCTGTTTGTGTGTGTCTGTGTGTGTGTGCCATGACTAAGACAGGAATTGACATGGGATTCGCCTTGTTTCTTAATGTAAAGGGCTTGAATACTGTACCAAAATATATTCTCTCAAAGTATGAATCTCTAAAACAACCAATCCCCAATCCACAAATCATTTTTGTATTAAGATTTTCTAGTCTAAGTGCTGTACAAAAAGTTCTGTAAGGCCTGTACCACTTCATGCGATTTTAGGGGAGAAAACATTTTCCATTAGGAGCTCTGGTCCTAGACAAACACTGTCCAATTACATGTAAACTTGTGACTATCGGTTTAACTCCATCTTTTTGTCTTCCACTGCTCCCTTCCAATTTCTAATTCAAGGTGTTGGTGCTGTTTTTTATTGTCGTTGTTGTAAAAAATAATCTTAACATCATCCACCCATCTCACTTCAAACACTTGAGTTTTTAGTGATATGGTGCATCATTCCTTAGAAAACAATACATTTATGCACGTGTACAGATGGTTCAAGTTTGCATTCCATGATAAGATCAGTCACGGTCATTACAGCTTCAGAGAAAACAGGGTAGGAAAAAATAACCAGTGCTTCTAAGATAGAAGGCAAAACGGCCACAAACTGGGGCAAGGTTATAAAAAAGTCAAGGCCCAGATTTTTATACCATCATATCTATGTAACATTAGGCACCACTTATTTTATTCTTAAGGGATTCACCTAAACCAAGAGTTGAATTTATGGTTATGAGAAAGCTACTTCTTTGCTCCTATATGGGTAGATGAGTCATTTTAAAAAGGCTATTAGAAATTATAGAGTAGAAATAATTTCTTTATCATTACTTTCCAATTACAAATTACATTTTTAACTAGACAGCAAAAACATAAAACCTTAGAGAGGGAAGGAGTTTAAAATTTAATGTCTCAGAGGTTTTCCAACCTGAGTCATGCATGATTCATTTTCCACCTAAGCACAAAACTAGCTTGTCTTTTTTAAAGTTCAAGGATAACAACATATTTTAAAATGAGTTGCCTAAATAAAAGAACATTATTATTGGAAACTGAACTATAACAGAAGGGGTTTAAATAAGCTTGTTAAATAACTATATTTGTGAGACCTAAAAATTATACAGGGCAAGTTCCACCCAGTTAACAGAAGAACAAATGATAGAAAACTAAGCTAACTACTCAAAAACAGTTTTAACTGCCATCTTGAAGAACCAGTGTGCAGACACTCAGAGACGTCCTAAAGATGTTGGCTTACTTTGGATTTCTTGTATCTGGTTCCTCTAAGTTAAAACTACATAAACTCATCAGGGTTCTCTGTTGAACTTCAGTAATGATTTGAAAACCAGAATTTTTGGTAGTGATGGAGAAAGACATGTCATTCTCTACTGAGGCACGATGTGAAATGGGAGGCATGAGTTAAAGAAGCTGTAAATTGGTTGAAGGCTAGCAGGATGCTTTGTGATTTATTTTCTGAGATGCTTATGTGAATCTCTTTAGAATTAAAAATTATTTTCTTTCACGTCTCATAATGATGCAAGCTTAAAATCACCCCTGATTTACACTAGAGAAGAGGTTTAGTTTATATGGTGTTGAGAAATTTTAAAAGCTTGAGGTAGGAAGCGAAAGGTTTTACTGTTAATTGTGGAAACATAACCACCTCAAATAAAAATCAAAATAAACGGCTAGTGACAAATGCTCATGTAAATACGGGCATACCTCAGATATTGCGGGTTAGGTTTTCAGACCACCAAAGTAAAGTGAATGTCGTAATAAAGCAAGTCACACAAATTTTGGTTTCCCAGTGCATATAAAAGTTTTGTTTAAACTGTAATGTAGTCTATTAAGTGTGCAATAGCATTGTGTCTAAAAAAAGTGTACATACCTTAATCGAAAAATACTTTATTGCTCAAGGATATATTGTACAATACAGGGAATATAGCCAATATTTTATAATAACTATAAATGAAGTATAACCTTTAAAAACTGTAAATCACTATATGTATTGCTCACTTGTAACTTACATAATATTGTACATCAACTATACTTCAATAAAAAAATTTATTGCTAAAAAAATGCTAACCATCATCTGAACCTTCAGAGAGTCATAGTCTTTTTGCAATAGTAACATCAAAGATCGCTGATCACAGGGAATTCCCTGGTGGTCCAGTGGTTAGGACTCAGCCCTTTCACTGCCATGGGCCCAGGTTTGATCCCCGGTTGGGGAACTAAGATCCTGAAAGCCATGCGGCACAGCCAGGTTAAAAAAAAAAGATCACAGATCACCATAACAAATATAATCAAAATTAACAAATTTGAAATGTGAGAATTACCAAAATAGAACCAATAGTCTTGCTTGGCACAGGGTTGCCATAAACTTTCCATTTGTAAAAAAAGCAGTATATTCGAATTGCAGTAAAGTGAAGTGCAATAAAAGTAGGTATGCCTGTAACAATTTTCAGTAGAGGCAACAGTAAAATTTTATATTTCTGAGTGACATTTTTATAATTGTAATATACACTTATTTATCTAAGTATCCAGATTTTGGGGCAGATGTTTTTTAGAGGAGGCAATAGTGAAATGGAATTTGCAAAACTGAATATCCATCACTGGTTAGAGAAATAGAAGAACAAATATCTATTCCTTCCTCTCAATCTAATGGCTGTTTAGTTTAATTTATTTATTAGGGACTCTTAATTCACTAGAGTTGAATTGGAAATTCAACTTGGAAAAACAAATAGTTTTGAAGTGAAAAAAAAAAACCATAAGCTATTTACAAGCACAACACATAGTTGCCTAAACAACCCCCTAAGAATAATAACTCTTTAGGTTGAGGTATAAACATGAACTAGTTGGCTGTGATGGATACTGACTGGTTTACAGTCATATAGAACTCGAGGTGAAAAAAGAAACTGAGCACATCTATTCTTTCATATCAAGATGTAGGCGTTAGATTTTTAAAAAAAGTACAGTGTGTTTTGGCACATCAACAAAGAGTATTCAGGAACTCCTAAAAAAATAACCCTAAGCATAGTATTAGATTTTATGGACTCTTAGAAAAAATCCATTCCAAATCATCCTCATTTTACAGATCAGATCAATGAAATATAGATATGTTATGTGATTTCCCCAAAGTGACTCAGCTAGTTAGTAACAGAGGGGAAATCAAAGCCGATTTCAGTTTTAGACTGAGGGTAGCTTGCTTCATGCCAGGCTCTCTTCATGTAAAGGCTTTAAAACTCTTCCACAGTCTTTCCAGAAAATGGCCATGGCCAATAACATAGGAGCATATCTTGAAAGATAAGAGAGTGGATACCTCTTAAAGGCAGTAGTAAGAATTATGGTGCCACTGGAAGCAGTTTAAGGGAAATTTACAATATTGCTAATAAAGTTGAAAAATGTGACCCTATATTTTAGAAGTAAGAACTCTGACAACATAGTAAGTAATAAAAACTTCCTGTTCTTTCTTTTTCTTTATACACTCAGTTATCAACTTGTGGGAAAAAGGGAACAATTTAGAAAACTGATTCTAGAATTTGACAATAGCCCAGAGGCTACTGCTCTAGTCTAGTCCACTTGCACTGAGGAACCCTAATTCAAGCTGTTGACTGAACACACTGCCCAAGTAATATTTCTCTAAGCAGTAAGCATGTGTCTCTATGTGCTTTACCAGAAGAAAAAGAATAAAAAGAATAGAAAAATACAAGGCTGAAGATAGATTCTGTAAAAACTATTTAATAAATGCTTTACTATTTAAAAATGATAGTTGTAACAAAGGACCCATAGAAATGTAGATCTACCATAATTAGATAATGTTAGCAAAATCATATGGGTGGAAAAAAAACAAGTACAAAATGGAAAATATTTAAAACAACTAATTTGGCTTTCAAGCCAAAAAATGGATTGTGCATATGAATGAAGTATACTTACTAATTCAACCAATAAGTTTATTTAATATTTACATGCCTAGACCTGGGTCAGACACATTGGGGGAGACAAAATAAGCATAAGATGAGTTTACTGTCAACAAGTAATTTACAATCTGGTAAGAGGCAAAAGTAAAGTAAATTATGGAATTTGAGAATAATTAAATGTTAAACTACTGGGTCCTAACTGCTAATATTTAAAAGGATTCAGAGGAGAAATTCATCTGGGTGGCAGCAGTGAATTGTTGGTTAGGATTTAGATGGATGAATGAAAGAAAAAGGATGAACCAGGAAAAAAGATGGTTATTTTTATAGATGTGATAAATATGTTGTGGAGAAAAAAAAAATTCTGTACAGGAAAGGCAGGGTTATAGGGCCGTAAAAGTCAGATGGAGGAGTTTGGGCTTGATAGAGTAACCAAGAGGGTCACTTAGGTTTCCGAACAGATTAGAGTCATCAAAATAGTGATAGTTTAGGAAAATTAACCTTGGAGTGATATATAGGAATGAATTAGAAGAGCAAGGAGGCACTAGGGGTAGAGGAATTGGTTAAGGGCTCATTGCAGTGTTAGATCTGTTATAAACAACATGTAGACCTAGCCGGGAACGGAGAGAGTGGGGCAGCCTCAAGAGATACTTTGAAAAAGGAAACAGTAGCTTCTGGTGAGATATAAAGGATGAAGCACAAAGAATAGTTTTAAAATGACACTAAAGTTTCCATCTCAAGAAATTAGAAAACTTATGGTTTCATTAACAGAAACTGGTTAGGAAAGGGAATCATTTGGTAGGTGTGAAAGGTAACCAGTATAATTGTATGTATTGGTGGAAGTTGACAAAGCAGTGTTGCATCCACAGTGGAAATATTCCTGGACAGCTAGAGGTATATGCAGATCAGACCTGGAGGTGAAAGATTTGGAAGGCATAATGTGAAAGAACACAAAGGGAGTGATTGTACCAAGAAAAGATCAGAGACTTGAGAATACCCCAAATTATGGGGTGGACAGAGAAATTGGAAATACTAAAATAGAGTGGATCCATCAAAGAAGAAAACTGGAAGAAATGAGAGTAGAAGGTTGGAGAAACCAGAAAGAAAGAGTTTCAAAAGGAAGGTGGTTTAGTATAATGTCACGTAAAAGTCAAGAGTGATGAGTACAATGGGCTTGACCTAGAGGTTATTGTTGACATTTATAAGAGAAATTTCAACAAAATAATGGTACAAGCTACAACACAGGAGTCTAAGTATGAAGAGGATAAATGGGAAGCAAAGGTGATGGAGGCAAGCCACACAGCCTATGGCTTTTTATTAATGGAAGAAAAAGAATTGAACAGGAGCAGTAGCAAGGAATACCTATAAAAGACTTATGTGCTAGGCACTGTTCTAAGTGTATAATATGTACTTAGTCATCTACTCACAACAACCCTAGCTCATGCACTTAGTAAGCAAGAGATGTGAACCCAGGCAGCTCAAACTCCAGAGCCATAGGGCTCTTAATGGCTTTGCTAGGTTCACATATCAAGCAAGGAGACAAAGCTTGGCAAAACCAGTACAAGATTTAAGATAAGACTGACTAAGGCACATCTGAAGGTAGAAGGGAAAGAGAAGGAAAGATTGAAAAATGCTAGGAAATCAAGAGGATAAACTGGGGCAGGGAGAAGAAGATGGGTTCAGGAGATCAGTGAGAAGGTGTCCTTTGAGCAGTGGAGCCCTCTGAGATCTGAGGTGGGGTGGAAGCTGATATTTACACACATTACAAGGGTCTTATCAATCAGTGTCATTGTCTGTGTCAGGGCAGGGAGCAGTCACTTGCCTGCAAGGCTTCGTGGAGGTTGCCATTGTAGTCTATGATCTCGGTGGCTCCTTGATCTCCCTTTTGACCAGGTGGACCCTATGAAAAAATCAGCCAAGAGAACATGGGGGTTAGGCTAGGATGAAGGGACTGTGGTGAAAGCAGAAATAGCAGCAAACAGCTCTCTCTGACCATCGATTCCCGACTAAGGCCCAAATGTACTTTAGAATAAATAATCATGTTCAAAGTTTGTCCTTATTTCAAAGGAGGCAAACTACTTCTAACTTCCTGTCTGTGGTAGGTTAAATATATTAAATTGGATAAAAAAGAAATACAATTCAATCTCAAAAGCTGTTTCCTAAAAATTATAATGTGTATAATGAGTAATCTGATTTGACTTGCAAAATAATGTGTATAATAATGTGTATAATGTGTAATCTGATTTGACTTGCAAGATTTTGTTGGCTTTAACTATATTTATTAAAGCAACTCCTGACCTCTTTCTCCTCATCTACATCTCATAGATTGCTTCTTCATTTTTTAAGAAGATGGAACACTGTACTGTAGGAAATGCTTGGCTTTCCTGACAGGAATACAATTCCATTAAAATGGAAGCAGGTCTTCCCTGGTGGCGCAGTGGTTGGGAGTCCGCCTGCCGATGCAGGGGACATGGGTTTGTGCCCCGGTCCAGGAGGATCCCGCGTGCCACGGAGCGGCTGGGCCCGTGAGCCATGGCCGCTGAGCCTGCGTGTCCAGAGCCTGTGCTCCGCGGTGGGAGAGGCCACAGCAGTGAGGCCCGCGTACCGAAAAAAAAAAAAAAAAAAAAAAAGGAAGCAAGTAGGGAACAAATATATATATATATATATTTGAACAGTACCTATAAGGAGGGGACAAATATTTTTAAGATGTCTATCCTACTCAGTAGCTCTGCCACTGAATTTCCATTAGTCATGTCCTAATTCCCTGCCTGTGCTTTAAAAAGGTTCTGAAAATATGGACTATCGCTTTCTTTTTAATTGAGTTAATTGAAAAGTGGAAAGTTCTATTAGGTGGATGGCTATGGGCTTGCTATTGCTCATTTGGCAGAGGGGAAGTAGATAGAAAGAATTCTTTAGACCTTCTCCTTATGGGCTTATCCTACGTGTTCCAGTCTACATACTCAGTGCTCCTGGTGACTACAATGAAAGATAAGAAGAAAGGGGGGAGTAGCAGGAATAGTCACAGTAGTCTACGTCCATTGCTGTTGTTGGGTATTATTAGTCCAAGTGCCTTGTGAAAAGCCACATAGACACACATTTCAAATCTAGGCTTGTTGGAGGCCAAAAGAGTAGATGAGACACACTCACCCTTGGTCCCAGGGCTCCAGAGTCCCCTTTGTCTCCACGGTCACCCTTTCCCCAGTGAAAAGAGAAGAAAACTGAGTTAGTAGTGAGGCCAACAGTCCAGAAATATCTCAAATCTAAGGATGTATTTAATACCATACAGCAACACTTTTAATATGAACTTCTTAAGTGGAAAATAACAACTAGAAATACAACAACCACTGACATGGCAAATGCTTCTTTAAGATGCCCCCTGAAGTGAGTTAAACTTCCCCCTTCAGATGACAGAGTATCTTGAAACAACAATACCTATGGTAACTTGCTTCCTAGGGATCTTGAAAAGCAAAGCAAATGGTTTCTATGACACCCAAAGTAAGATTTTACCTCTCAGACTGAGCTATGTTCTTCCTGTATATGAAGAGATTTGGGGCGAGGGGGAAAAGAGCCAACCAATTAATTGGGTTGTCTGTTCTCTGAGAAGAAGAAGTGTAGATAATAAGGACAAGGAAGGAAGAGAGATCAATGGATAGCTCATTCTGGGGAGATTTAGGAGGGAAAGGTCACCAGCTGGGCCTCCCTCTGATGATGAGGATCTAAGGAAAAGTCTTCTATAGGTATAGGTCTCTTAGCCCTCAGAAAGTGCTGAAGTGGACAGCAGCTAGCTGGACCAGGTTGGCGGGGCTGAAGGTCAAGATCTGGGCAAACACAGCTTTCTCTTTTTTTCAATGCAATATGAAAAGTCTCGAAATGTCCATTTATGGTGTGATGACTACCTCCCATCCCCGCCAAGAGACACCAGGAATCATCTAAACCTCAAACTGCAAATGCATCACTGAGAACACTCAAAATTTTCAGAAGTCTAAACAGAAATTTTAGAGAAGAGATTTGAACCTGTGTAGATTTGAAGGTTCTTTAAAATAGCCTAAAATTTACAGGGCCCTTTTCCTAAATAGAATTCAAAGCATTTTTATATGACTTTCTACATATTCTTATAAACTGGATAAGGACCAATGAAGATGAGCAGGAAAAGGGATTATAATTTTTCTATCCACATTATGCTAATAACATTGACCATAATAATAAAATTTTGCTATGAATGGGGAATTATTAATTTCTGATGTTTTCCCCATTTTCCACATTATTAGCATAATTAATAACATGATTAATAACATGATTCTGCTAGTAGTATATAGATTATTGCAGGTACTATATAAAGAGCATGATAAAGGAAGGATTTCAATTAGTGGTGAAACTTTAATGGAATGAAGGGAGTCAACTGACTTAAAAGCAAAGTATAATCTGAACATTTATCACAAAGATAGCCAGGAAATAAAAAATAAGATTATACTGTATATAATTTAAGTAAAGTACTTAATTTTTTCCAAATAAGCTATACATAGGAAACAGGAAATACAATTTCTCATAAAGAATGGTCTGAAGCACAAGAACACAAAAACAAACAAGATGAAACAAACCAACTCTTCTGAGATATCATAATAGGGATGAAATTGCTGCAACCCCAGTGTGTGAAAGAGTTTAATCTAAAACATGATTCTCTGTGGAAGAGGCACATGTTACATGACGGCCTCATGTTACATTAAAATGGTTACCCAGTTACTGACCTTTGACCCCTTTGGGCCTCTAGTTCCTGATTCACCTTGTTTCCCCTATTATAGAAGAATATGAAGATGAAAAAGAGAAAATGACAGAGGGAGATAAGAACAGAAAAAAAAAGAAATTAGCAGTGACTCAGAATAATAAAGAAAAATGGAAACACTTTATTTTAACTGCCTCAATATATGACTCCATATAATGTAGGCTGTTACAACACTGAACATAAGTATTATCACTGTATCATTAGTTCACTCCCTGGTCTCTCCACCAACCTTCATGCCATTATATTTCTGAAGACTGCCCACCCATCAGCAGATGAGAACAGTTCTGTGACTAATTCTCATTAGTCTCAACAGTGTTTGCATAAATTTCCTTTTCATCAAAGAGTAAATCATTTCCTGTGTCTCTAGGATGGGTTATTAAAATAAAGTGTTACCATACTAGTTTGCAGGAAGTTTAGAGGAATAGATTGAACAGTCAAATAAATCCTTAGCTCTCATATTTTCAAGGTGTTACACACCATCAAATTACCATAGAAACGAACACAGCACGGATCCACATTTTCCTCAGTAGGTTTTAATATACATCGAGTGGTAAGGTGTTAGTGTGACAGTACCTCCCGATTTATATTTGGATGTGTTATTAATTTGCTGACTGAACAGAACAGAGTAAACTGGAAAAGTTGAATTGTAAACCCTTTTTAGAAAATAATGAATTGGTGTGAATTTCAATGAATCATTTGTGATTTTGGCTGTTTTAATACCCCTTGAATAATTTTATTTTAGTTGCATGTTCTAAAGTAAGTGGCACACATTTCCAAACCAGAGAATGTTGTTTCCCAGTGTGAGAATAACTGACCTTTGGTCCAGGGGCTCCAGGCTCCCCTCGATCCCCTCTTCCAGGATGCCCTGCCTCCCCACGGTCGCCCTGTCACAAATCGCAAAATAGGTAAATGGCGCCCCCTATCACCCCCAGCTAGTCCCTGTAGGTTAATGAGTGAGTTGAATAAAATCAAAGAAAGCAGAAAGTTACTATTTATTTACCACATACTCGGCATTGTATTAACCTCAACATGGATTATCTCATTTAATAATCAAAGTAATTATTCAGGGCTTCCCTGGTAGCGCAGGGGTTGAGAGTCCGCCTGCCGATGCAGGGGACACGGGTTCGTGCCCCGGTCCGGGAAGATCCCACATGCCGCAGAGCAGCTGGGCCCGTGAGCCATGGCCGCTGAGCCTGCACGTCCAGAGCCTGTGCTCCGCAACAGGAGAGGCCACAGCAGTGAGAGGCCCGTGTACCGAGAAAAAAAAAAAAAATTCAACGTTTGCATTTTCATTCCCGTTTTATAGACAAGGAAATGGTTTGGTAAATGCCTGTCAGATACCTATGTTGGTAAATGGAAAGACTTTTTTTTTTTTTTTTTTGGCCGCGCCCTATGTGGGATCATAGTTCCCTGACCAGGCATCGAACCCGTGCTCCCTGCATTGGAAGCTCGGAGTCTGAACCACTGGACTGCTAGGGAAGTCCCAGAAATACTTTTAAAGGGAATTGATAAGGGCCATCATTAATACCTCACAACAGGCATGGACATAGTTTTCAGTCTGCAACAACTTTTTAAGATCTTCCGGAGTATGGCAAAATGGCTAAGTGCCAAGTTTTGTAATTTGATATTCTGGGCTTTACTCCTGGCTCTGGAATACTTACCAGTTCTGTGTTTTGGGGAAAGTTAGTTAAGTTCTGAAAGCCTCAGTTTCCTCTGTAAAATGGAGAAAATTAGAGTACTGGTTTCATAACCTAGAAATGGAAAGTGCCTGGCATTGTACAAGATCCATAGGTGTTACAGCTTTTACTAGATTTATAGCTCTGGGAAGGATGAGCATGGTCACTGCCCACAGGGAGCTAGTGCTTTAGTTAGATAAGATCCACATGAACAAAATAGTTAAGAGTTAAGGAGTAATGTAAGGCCATATGTGAGAGAAGAAGAAACTCCACAGGGTTTTCAGTGGTCCAGATTGACTTCCTTTTGGTGAGACTTGGGTCATGTCCTGAAGGATGGGGTAGGGTGTATAATATAATTATCACTGTTTATAACTGTGCTATTGATGAGTGCAGGAACTGCACACAACACTTTACATGCATTATCCTATCTAATCCTCAGGACAAATGAGAAAGGTGTTAGTATCCATAGTCTACAGATGAGGAAACTGAAGCTCAGAGAGGTTAAATAACTTGCCCAAAGCCTTTAACGTGGGAGAGCTGTAATTTAGAACTGACTGTAGTCAATCTTCAATTTTTGCATAAATGGTTTTGTATGTACATCTTTTGCACATCTCTGGTCATATCCTTAGGATAAATTCCTACTAGGCAAATGGCTGTGTCAAAAAGTATAAACATTTTAAAAACTAGCTAATCGCCCTTCAGGAAGACGGTGCTGTTTTACACTCCCTGAACACAGACTTGAGAGTGTTCAGCTTCCTGCACGATGGGTAGAATTTCAATAATCAAACAAGTTTTGATTTCTGGTGATGGTATGTTTATGGATGAGGGAGGCACCCTTCTCACTGAAGGACTGATTCGTCTTGGAAAGGAAAAGAAAATAGGATTTGGATCTGTTATGGGTGATGTAGGGCTTTAAATTCCAAGATCTTTGTCTGTATCATGCCCACTGTGGGAAACCTTTGTGATTTTGCAGGGGAGGTGGGATAGATTAGGGCTAGGATAAAGAAGACTCAGTAGGTTTCTCAGCATGAACCAAAAGGGAGTGGGACAATGGAGTGGTTGGGAGAAAGACAAGGGACTTGATTGGATGCAGGAGATGGAAAAGGTGCTCCAGAAGGGAATTTCCAGGGATTAGAGACTGAAGCACTTTTGCTGGTGTATGGAATTTTTATTTAAATATGTATATACCATGTTTGGTGTTGCTCTAAATATTTTACAGAAGAATTCTAAGATGGTAACTATAATCTTATTTTAGAGAAAAACAAAAATTTTAGAAAATCATTTCTTTGTAGTATTTACCAGAGTAGTGGAGTCTATATGTTTACCTAGAATCACTTATTATCATCATGCCCCTAATCAGTTGCTTATTACTCTCTCTCTGGAATTACATTATATATTTGTTTACTTTTTTCTTTTCTTCCACCCCTTTCTTACACATATTACAGTGTAAGCTTCAGTACAGTAGAGACTATTTTTGTTGCATTTATTCCCCATTCTCAAATACTAGAAAAATGTCTGGCAAAAAATGTGTTGAATTAATGAATAAACAATATTATACAAAGTATTCTAAATTATTCATAATAAAGTCCTATTTCTTTAGACTGATGCAGGTTTCTCTCAGGCACTATACAGATGCTGAGAATACAGCAGTACATAAAACAGATTTTTAGATGCAATTATACGTCTTTCTTCATTATGATCTCTCTTCACTGTGTTGGGGATAAAATATGAGAACTTAGTTTATTTTTAAAATCTGAATTTACTGGTACAAATCCAGACTGCCTATGCAACCGGTAAAAGACTAGTGTTCAGCTGAAAGAGATTTTTAAATAATCATGACTTTTCCATTATGATACCAGTTTCATGTTAGATAGGTAATTCAGCTGAAAATTAACTTCAGAATATTGTTAAATGAATTTCTTATTCACATCCCTCTTGTGGAAATACAAAACAGTTACAGTACAGTCTTTACTTTTATTGGGAGTTCAGAGTAGTATCTGTTATAAAAGTATCTGTTCTGTAAAATCAGGCTGGGTTCTTCATGAACAGTAATTAATGTTGATTTTATGGCTCTACATCTGGATTTTTTTGACTGTGGAATAGTTTAAAATAAGTGAACAGAAGAAAATATATTTAGGGATGAACTCTACACTCCACAGTCTGTGTTTCTCCTATTTTCCCTTGTTTAGCAAACAAAATGCCACAAACATTTAGAAATCATGTTCATGCCTGGTCCTCTCCAGCACTGACCAGGTTTCCCGATTCTTTGTGCTTATCCACAAAGCAATCTTCTTTCTCTACCTGGTTCTGAGGCTGCAAGCCTGAATAAATACAAGAGTTCAGACATGAACACAGAATGTTCATTATTCTTTTGTTCTAGCTCTTTTTATTCCAGAAAGTGCATTTCTCGTGTAAATCTGTTCAGGCTAAAACAGGCTTTCCCCATATTTTGTTAATAAGCTTGACAGCTCATTATGTGAAAAAGAAATTGCTGAGAAAACAGCAATTTTACATAAATTCGACAGAGTTTTAGTCTCCCTTTAGGCCACACATAGTTTCCATTTACTAAGATTAGAGTTATTTTCCCTTGACCAGCGGAAATGAGGACTCCTCTGTCAGAAAAAACCATGAACATATTTCTCGAGCTCTTGGAAATCATCCTGGCTTATTTCTGGTGAATGCAATACACATTGAGGCAAAACTGCTATGGTTTAAAAATAAAAGAAAGTAGTTTGATCTAATTTTGCTCCTTCTTTGATTCATGAGTCTGTCATGAATAAAGTTCCATCCTCAGAGCTGTACCTTTTTATGTCTTACTGGGTAGATAAAAAGGGAACTATGGCTCTGACTGTATCCACAGCACATAGTTTTTTATATGGCAGCATATAGATTTTGCTTTTAAGGCCCTCTCTCAGGTTGCCAAGTGGAAGATCACGAGATGGTTTTCATTACAGAATCTTTCTGCAGACGTTATTCAGGATGGATCCTTTTGGGATGAGACACTTAGGAATCTATATGACATCAGTACTTGCCTTTGCAATCTAGGGAGTGATGGGGGAATAGTAATAATGTTTGATTTATGTGTATGTCTTAAAATGGTAACGAGGGGCAGGAGTTAATAAGTTCTACTTCTCCTCCTCAGAATTCCCTCACTTTTCCATATGGCCAGGAGACTAATAGCATTGTATCAATTTAGGTGCAATTTGGGGGACAACTGGAACAATGAATGTATTCCACCATCCTGTTGTTTTGCCTAAGGTTTTCTGGAATTAACTTCCTATTATTCTATTTAACATGGTATTCCCATGAGAAGTGTTAGGAATAGATGCTAAGCTGTTTTAGTTCTCCATTAGGCAAAAATATCTGGTCACCTAAGTAACATAATGGACTAAAAATATATGACCAAAATTTTCAGAAAGGAAGGAAGGGAAAAACACTACGTTTACCTTTGTTCCTGGTAACCCTGGTAAGCCTGGTTCTCCTTGAGGACCAATGAAACCTGGTTCTCCCTTTAAAAAAATGGGCATATGAGATTATTACATATTTGACAGTAAATATGTAAAGTTAAACTGATTTCCTTCTACTGGGATTTTACTCCTTTGATTGTATATAGCTTTCTTGCTGAGATCCAGCTACTAACTATAAAATTAATCAGAACTGGTTTTGATCAGTGACAGTACTTTGAGCAAAGCTTTGGAGGAGCTTGAGAAAATAAAAGTGACAAAGAAACTAGACAAATGTCTTTACAATTTCCTTTCTCATCTGTTGTCCAGTGCTTCTTACCATTTACCAAATCAAGATCCATTATGTTAGGGTGGATGTGGTAGGTAGCCTCTATGATGGGCCTCAATGATCCCACCTCCTGGTATTCAATGCCTTTGCATAACCCCTCTGCTTGAGTGTGCACTGGATTTACTGACTCATATCTAATGAACAGAATATGGCAGAAGTAATGGGATATCACTTCTGAGACTAAGTTATAAAAAGATGGTGGCTTGCATCCTGGGGACTCTTCCTTGTTCTCTCTCACTTGAATCAACTTGCTTTCTGGAAAACAAGCTGCCATGAGCAGCCCTATGGAGAGGTCCCCATGGTGAGGACCAAGGTCTGCCAACAGCCACATGTGTGAACTTGGGAGCAGATGCTCCACCCCAGTAGAATCTTCAGATGAGATCACAGCCCTGGCTGACAGCTTGACTGCATCCTCATGGGAGACATTGAGACAGAGGTAACCAGCTGAGCCATGCTCAAATTTTTATTCCTCCAGAAGTGTGAGAGGATTGTTGTTTTAAGCCACTCTCATTTGGGGGGCTTGTATGGTAGGCAACAATTGATAACTGATACAGTGGGTGTGGCTAGGGAAGAGATTCAGTAATGTTCAGATGGAAAGCAAAAAACCTCTTCTTGCCCAGCCTCAAAATCTCTTCTCTACCACCTGGAGGAAACCCAGTTGTGGTATAATAAAAAATATATATTTGGTCTTGTTCCTGGTTCCTAAAACCTTTGGAATTTCCTGAGTAATAAGAGTAACAGGAGCATGTTTTGTTACTCTTAATGAGCCCCTTTCAAACATATCTGAGTTTATGCTAATGGGGTCACTATGGTGGGCCCCTAGACAGCTTCAGGGTCGGGGCTGTGATAAGAAGGTTGGAACTTTCAACTTTTCCCCTCCTCTCACCATCTCCAGAGAGGGAGATGGAGATTGAGTTTAATCACCAATGACCAATGCTTTAATCAATCATGCCTACATAATGGAACTTTCATAAAACTTCCAAAGCAGTGGGGACTAGAGAGCTTCTGAGTTGATGAACACATCATGTGCTGGCAGGGTGATGCCCCCCAACTCCACGGGGACAGAGGCTCCTGCCCTCAGGACACTTTTGACTTCACCCTTTGTACCTCTCCATTTGGCTGCTCATTTTAATCTTTTATAACAAACTGTAATGGTAAGTATGGTATTTTCCTGAGTTCTGTGAATCACTGTAGCAAATTATCAAACTTGAGTGGGAGTGGCAGAGGGTGGCTGTGAGTACCCTGGAATCTGTAGCCAAGTCAGACGTAAGTCCAGGTAAGGGGGAGGGGGTGAGGTGGGTGGTACTTGTAATTGGGGTCTGAAGTGAGGGCAGTCTTATGCGACTGAACCCTTAAACCTGTGGAATCTGATGCTAACCTTGAGTAGTTAGTGTCACAATAGGATTGAATTGTAGGACATGCAGTCGGTGTCAGAGAATCAGAGTTGGAGAACTGGTGTTGGAAAAGACACCAGGTATTTGGCATCAGAGAACACCCGAAACAAGTATTCACATAGAAACTATAGAGTTTTATTTTCTTCTTAACAATGTGAGCTCAAATGTGAAAGTCTAACTTCCTGAAATCTATAACGAAGTTTTAAAGCAAAGAAAAACAAAACAAAAACATAATGCCTCTGTTCCCATGTTTTCTGGGATTTGTTTGTTCATTTGTTTCCCCCCATTGGATTATTTCTGGAGCAGTAGCTAATGTTGTTTGATATATTTGATTTTTTTTCTAAGGTAGCTATATTTCAACATTTGTTTTTCGGAGCTGAGCAGGAAGATACAGAGAGGATGTTTGATAAGAAGTGTTAGAGTGTCATGAAATATTTCTGCAATAATGATTTTTTAAAATATGCTGTATAAAACCTTGGTGTTGGGCAGGGAACAAAAGGATATCAGCACTGCAAAATGTGTTGAACAGTGATAAATAACTGAAATGGATTATCTCTAGCTCTTATGCTCATGGTATGTTTTAAGAAAATAAAAAGTGTAGGGGAATGAATGCTTTTGGTTTATTGTTTGTGAAATTTCTATAACTCTGTTCTACCTGTCTCTATACCTTTACATATAACTGAGAGGAAAATCTGAACAAATTATTTTGGATCAATCTCTTATTCATCTATAATGAAAATCAACTATATTCAGAAAAATCAATGATGACCATTCTATTTATTGTAAAAAAAATTTAACTTGTTATTTTAAACAAAAAACATAAGAAATATACTTACTTACAAGTAAGACATTTCTCCCAATAAAATGATTTATACAAATATATAAATATTCCCTCTCCACCCTCAAGAAAAAAGCTGTATTAAAGTTCATGTGTATCATTAGTAACAACTTACTGTCATGAAAATATAATGCAAGTTAATAGGTGGAAAGTTTATAGGTAGGCAAGACTCTTGCAAATCTTCAAGTAGAAATAAAATGATTTCACTGTTAGCAAAGCAAATAGAAGCACCATTAAAGCACAGTAATAAAAGAGAAGAAAAAAGAGTAAATGTTGCAAAAATGTATTTCTTATTTAGGTTAGTGTTTAGTTTATAAAAAGTTGAAGCATGCAGTTTCATAAGTCACACATAAATAAATAAGCCTTTGTGATCTAAGTGACCAAAGTGTTTTTTCTGCCTTTTTAAAAACATTAATATATTTAAGTCCTCCTGAGTTATATGGATAGCAATTTCCTTTACACAGAATGTTCAGGGTGAAAATTTTTATTTCAAGATATAAAATTAGCAATGCATTGGACACTCAACAATTTTAGCATTATTAATACTGGCTTATTTTAAAGGCTTTGAGTATGTTTAGTGGTACTTTATCATGCCACTCTAAGAATGCATCTACCATCTCGATACATTCGTTTCTTATTTCAATTTATTCAAGGGGAACAATAGCATACTTAACTTTAGGATCACAGCTTCCTGTTTATTTAATGCCAGAGCTCTCAATTACTTTAGAGACATTGTCTCCATCCTGTCTATATCTTGGCAGGATTGGGAGGAAATAATCATTGGTCTCCTTTCTGTCTCAGGCTTGAAAGACAATTATTGAAATAAGGCATAAATATGTCTACTCATGGTCTTGAGCTGGTTGGACTGTTTCTTACCTTCCTAGATTTATACCAGAGGTTCTCAGAGTGCCTTTTCACTTACCATTTTTAGTGTACAGAGTAGGAAAGATTGATTCATTGATATGGTTTCAGATTTCACGTTGCACCTAACCTTTAAGTTGAAACTACTACTTGTAGAGTTTGGGGTAGTATCAAAGAAAAGAATAACACAATTTCATGGAAAGGCTATTAAAATAATCTTCCCTTGTCCAATTACATATCTGTATGAGGCTGGTTTTTCTTCATATGCTTTAACCAAGACAACAAATTGCAACAGATTGAATGCAGAAGCAGATATGAGAATACAGCTGCCTTCTATTAAGCCAGACATTGAAGATATTTGGGAAAAAAAAAAAGACAACAATGTCATTCTTCCTGCTAATTTTTTGTTTGTTTGGTAAAATTCAGTTGTGTTTCATAAAAATGTTATTTAATTAACATATAATGGGTTGTTTAAATTTCTGTTTTAATATCTAATACTGACATATCAATAGGTATAACCTACATAAATAAAAACTCCTTCAATCCTAATTTTTAAGTGTGTAAAAGGGTTTTGAGGTTAAATCTTTGAGAACTGTTGGTACAAAGGTACAGAATGGAGTTAAAGCCTGGCTTTGCAGGCTGTGATCCTGAGGTGCCAAATAATGAAAGATTCTGGTGTCATTAAGGGGTGACTTAGTCAAGACTTATTGGATAATTCAAGCAAAGTGCTTAGCACCACCTCTAGAACAAAGTAAGTAAACAATAAATGTTATTGTTGTTCTTATATTATAGGCTCAAAAATGCTAGCTATCATTATTATTATTAGTGGTAGTAGTATTATAACACCTCTGCAGCTAATTAGTGATATACATGGTGACTTCTTTACAACCTGTATGGGGTTATACTCAATACCTCTTCAACTCCTTTCAAGAAGTAACCCTAAATTTTCTCATGTGACTATATCATCGTTTTATGAGACAACATCCATCTGCCAGAGCATTTAGAATTGCAAAACGAAAAGTGTGTAAGGTAGAGAAATGACAGGTTTACTAAGAATGAGTTTCTTCCTGTAAGAAAGGGAAAGGAGAAAATGGTCATACCTATTAAATTTCCCTAAATAAATGTAATCCTTAAAAAAAAAACTTGCCTCTTTGGCAAGGACTGATGTAGAGTTTAAAGGTCCTAGAATTTCCTAAAATGTATAGGAGAAAGGCTATGACAACCTATGGTTCTACAAATACTTTAATGTGATTAAAAGAAAAAGCAAGTGGTTAATCCACTTTAGTCACAGTTCTAGTTAACCAGGATAGAGGAAAGAGACTGAGTCAAATGAAGGTAGGGGAAAGCAGCTGAAATATGATTCAAACACAAAACATTTTTGCAAAATCACTTTTTGAAGTAAATCAAACCACACAAAAATGAGGTTACCTAATTTTTCAGGACAATACACAGGAGAAGTAACTATTTTTATTGGACTGTATGATGCTTCTCAGAGCCGTTTTTACACACCTAGTCTCATATAATCAATGGGAAATAGGAGATTGCTAAATTGGAAGTTATTCACACATATTTTCTGAATAGAGAAGGTGGGGGAGAGATGCAATAGAGGAAATTGGAACTATAATGGTACTAAGCTCTTATAATACTTTTAATTAAGGAACAATTAAATGTAGAGTTTTTTTCTTTTTCTTATTTACAAGGCAATTACCCAAATTAGAAAACCCAGTTCTAATTTGAGTGAGCCATTGTTGGAATAACATGGGAACATAAGGCAGGGATCCTTTGAAAAGGGCAGATGCTGGCTGTCATAATTAGGGAAACGTGGATTTATACAGGTAAACTGCAAGTAAAATAGCTCTACCATTAAAGTGAAAACACTAAAATATGACCTTTTCTGAAACAATATTAATCTTTTCAGTATGATGTGTTAGTGCTTTTAAAAAAAATGACAACCAAAAAATGGCTAAGATAAATGAAGGAAAGGCAGAGGCATTAAACATTGGTTTGTCATGAATACCAAGGCACCAATCAATAACATAAGAATAAGTTAAGAGCACTAATTACTTCACAGCCACTTTAATCTGTTTTTCATATATATATATATATATATATAATTTCTTATATATATGTATTCTAAATTTTCCTTCACCTCTCTACCTATTCACTCACTGTCTCAAGTGAGATAGTATTTTAGGTTTTTACTTTTCTTATCATTGAAAACAAGATTACAAAGTTAATTGGGATTCCAGTCATACTGGAGTTGTTGATCCTGTATGGAAGGAAAGCAAAAGAGTGAAAGCAACCAACCAGCAGGGAGACAAGAGGAGAGGAAGAATGGAGAGGGACAAGCATCTTAAAATGTTCTGTTCCTCTACCATGACCAGAACAATTAAACCCAGGATAATCTGCTATTTTTGTTGTTGTTTTGTCTTCACTGGTCCTGGCAATGTCCAACTAGATCTACCCTTATGACGAATGGAAAAATATAAACAATGAAATATCTAACTCTTAAAATAAATACAGAGCTGTGATTTAATCAAAGCCTGGAAATAAAAAATATACAACACTGTTTATCAGAACCCTTAAAACAATCCAACGTTTTAATCACTAAAACACAAGTAATGGCTGGCACCAAATTCTGCTACCCAAACCACATGCCTACCAGTGATCAGACGGTTGTCAGAGAAACAGAAATCTCAGCTCTGTTCATGCTACTGCAGTATGGCATTGATGCAGCTTCAAATTTCAAAATGAAAATAAAAATTTGGTTTAACTTTCTGGCCTTATCTTAAATATTACATCTGATTTCTTCCTGAGTTGTTTCATGAGTTTTGTCCTTTGTTTCTTCTCAACATTACTTAATTAGCTCACCACCAATGAGTTAAAAAACTAGGTCTCAGTACCAAGACAGTAACATATCTTCATGTGTTGAGCTGGTAGAAAAGATGAATAATGAAGTGTTTGTGGTTCTGGCAGCTAAACTGGGATTCACGTTGGGAAGAATAAATGCTATTAATTCAGGATAAAGCACAATTAGGTAGGTCTAGTAATAAACTGCCGGGAGCAACAGCAGCAAACAGACCTATTTGAAAAACTGACACAGGTTGCTAATTTGAATGAAAGCTTTAAACAGCCAGGGCACATAAAGATGCAGAAACAAATCTACAAAGAATAGCTATAGCTGAAATCAAACGTGTACTTATACATGACCAATTTAGGAAGGCCTAATGGTCTCACACTGATCTTTCCAACTATAGTTAATTCTTTCAGCAGCCCCAACTTTGATCTTGTAGTATAAAGCTCAATGAAAATAAGTCATAGTAACTAATATGGGCTATATTTGAAAAATTATCCTGTTTTTTGCACCAAACAAAAAGTTCCCTTGTTGATTAGAGTGTCAGTATTAGAGTTTATCCCTCTCTCTCTTTCTCTGTTTTCTTTCATAAATTGGCAATATGTACACAGAGAAATGAAGTAAACTACAAGAAGATTTAGCTATGGGAAGGTGGGATCTATTCACTCTGAAGGATAAAAGGAAGATGCTGCAAAGGTAAGATATTTGACTCTTTTGCTCAACTCATTTGCTATTACTTTAAAAAAATTTAAACAGCCTATTGAGATAGTTTAAATTCTGTGTATTCTGGCCCCAAACCCTGAAAAACAAAACAAAAACCCTCCAAATAACTCAAACAATTACCATTTTCACCAACCAAGGAGGCAACAAAACCTGGCCTTCTATATTATAAAAACACAAGGAAAAACTAGAAGTTCTTTCAAAACATGATCTTTCTGAAATCTAACAATGACCATTAAGTCTTGGAATTCCATAATAAAATCTGGACTGATTTTTATTCAAACTCACATTTAATACATGGCAAGAAAGTATTTTAGATGATCTTACTTTATCTTTTAAATGACCATTGGGACAGTTCACTTAATACTCTGTTGTCAAATCTACATAAAGCATGTCTTTCATATAGGTGAGAAGAGTCATCAAATATGTATATGGAATTACTAGTCAAGGTAAGAATGAAGAGGCAGCTTCATTCATACAGAAATGACTCACCAGGTGTTTCCCTATAAACTTCCAGAACCTACCATCTGTTAAATGGAATAGTGAACAGAAAGTCCTAACTGATTATCTCTTGTCCACAGAAAAATCTCTGGTTTTTCATTTAATACCATTTGTTTTATTTTTATAAGTCATTATCAATTAAAGGAGTAAAAGATATGATTTTTTTAACCTGTCTAAAAAACCTCTAATATACCAGTTTAAACCAAGTCATGCTTTCCATGATATTTATTACCCCGAGCAGATCCAATTTTCATTGCCCAAAAAATAGTACAACGGGGCTTGAAAAATATGTGCTGACTTGCCTGGGTGCTAAAAGCATCACCAATAATTTTGATTAATGTGTCTTGACACTGAATGCATTAACCATACAATATTCTTCTTGCTTAAGGGCTAATTAGAATTCAAGTCAGCATGATACCTACTTTTGAGGATTACAGAAAGAACATTTGTTGTAATAAGAACCTTCAGGCAGCCAGTTTTGGTAATGATTGATTTGTAAAATTATTGAGGGGGAAAAAAAGAATGAGAAAGTAGAGTCTGTCCCCCAAACACTTACTTCCCTGAAGGATCACATCTGAGCATAAATTAAAACATCTTGGTGGCTATGAAGAAAATGAACTACAACAGCAAGTTTATTTAAAATCCAGAAAACATAAGTACCTGATTTTTTTTTAACAGGATTACATCACGAAAGCACAATTGGTGTATTTAGTCAAGGTTTCGTTATGGCTGCTAAAAAATCTCTGATTTCTGGTTTTATGAGTTTCCTAATTGGACTCTTAAACTAGTCAACTGCTCAGACGTACTTTGTGCAAGCAGGAAATAATTATAAGTAACAATAACACAATGTTATCCTTTTAACCAGTATTCTTTTTCTTTTTTCTTTTACAAATTCATTTCACATCCTATGTTACTTCCAAAAACTTTCTTCTGTTATTTTAAAAATGTGATTTGATGTTTCTAAGGAAGGAATCTCATCTCCAGTGTATTTAGAAGATAAGTTTCTATAGATTACTGAGCACTATACTTAATCCTAAGAATGACAAAATAATGTTTCTGCCACCTGTAAAAGTTAGTGCTTATATGATCTAGTGTCAAGGATGATTTTATATAACGAAGTGTAAGGAGTTAGTTACTGAAGAGTTAGTTACTGTCTCCTGATCCTCAAGTTCTTGATCTGAATGTCAAATTTTCACTAATGTGGAAGCCAGAACAAAAATATCAATCTTTGAGGGAAAATACCATAAAAATTTCTTTGCCACCTAAATGATTTGTTTTTCTGATTTGATGTAATTTTTACTGTATTATGTCTCCCTATTGTATTCATTTTAATGTATCAGGTACATTTTCCCCAATTTACTTTCTAAATATGATGAGATACACTGGTAGTCAACGCTGAAAGGAGAAAAACAAGCATTGAAAATTCATATTTGTAAAAAATGTCTTGGGCTGGGCAACACTATGAATGGGGCCTAGAGATTTCCATTATTACATGTCAAGCTTTCCTTTTGCTTTTCCTGTGAAGAGTGTCGGGAAGGAGAACTAAGACAGTATCATGTCTTATGTTCAGAACACTGTGTTTCCTCATCCTTTATCTCTGGAATACATTGGGTTATAGGAAAAGTGGAATAGTGTGATGTCATGTTTCAAGAGAAAATATGTTATCTTACTGCTCTTAAAGGTGACATTCAACCATCACTGCAAAGGAGTTTTCAGAATTTAGATCTATGAACCTGCAGGGTGTAAATGGCTTTATGATCTCTAGGTTGAAATGACTCACAGGAGGAAAGACTCTATAGAACAGGTGCATAAACAATGTTTCCAATATTCTGAGCTGCTCCAAGAAAAAGAAATAACAATAGCTAAAATTTATATAGCACTTACTATATGTGTGGCAATATTTTAGGAGCTGCATGTATATTAATTCATTTAATCCTCACAACAACCCTCTGAGTTATGTATAATAATAATTCCCATTTTATAAGGAAACCCAGCACAGAGAGATTATATAACTTGCCCAGTATCATGATATAGCTTCATAAACTGGTAAGGGGTAGAACCAGGATCTACACACTGGTGGTCTGGTTCTAAAGACAAGGCTCTTGATCACTGCTCTTCATGACTTAATTACTAGCGTAATGTAAGCATGAAAGGGGTAAGCAATTTTTCAAAATGTATGGAAAGAAAAAAATGTTTAAAACTAGGAACTCTGAATCTTACCCCTTTATGTGATATTGGAAAAGCTAGTCACAATAAAGTTTTACCCATGAAAAATATATTTAAAGGCTTGTTTATCAAAAAAATTTTCTGAGCTCAATTCTTATTCCAGAAGACAAATGTTTGCATGGCACATTGTGCAATGTACAACGTACAATAATTTAATCTTCCCAGCTGAACATCTTAACACTATATGAACCATGAATGCATGAAACAGGAATTCCAAATGTCTTCCACATGGTTAAAGCACTTTCCAATACTTGTTCAGGAAGCTTAAGAGTAGTTTGAAATTAAGTGATGCCTGTTCTTAGTGACTTTTATGTATGCCGAAGGTATTAGTACTTATCTCTGAGTGGGACCCTGAGGTGATAGATAGATGAGTCTGCTGTCTGTATTTAGGCACTCTGCTCATTTCCTGAGAGCAGTGTGGAAGGCATGTGGATGCTCATTAAGTTTCCAACCGTTCTCCGAGAGCAACAGGTGGCAAATCAAAGCTTCCCTGGTATGTCATGGCTGGTTTCCTCAACATCTTGGAAATAATGGATGGCATTTGCACACTCTCTGTAGTACCAGCAGATAAGGAGATGAATAGCAAGGAAGTATTTCCAAAACATAAACAAACACACAGGTCTAGGAAAGTTATGACTAATGGTCTTGCTACCACACATTCTAAATCCATATATGGTGGTTTCATCTTTTAAATATTATTACTCATTCAAACTATGAAATCAAGGTTGACTGTCCTGTGGTTAACTACCTAACAGAAGCAAGGTATATTAAAGGAGTAAAGAATATCCCAAGTTAATGAAGCTATATCATAAATTTATAAACTTTAAACTGTACATTTAAAAATATCCAATAACTACTAATGACTATGATGTGTTTTTAAACTGCCTCCTTTAAAAAATTACTCAATTACACTGAGCAACTACTACATTATAGGGCAAGCATACCACTTACATTCTGGACTAGAGAGAGAAGACAAAAATAGAATCTGTGATTTAAACTGAATACTGGATAGTTACCCAACAACACTTGATAATTACATAGAAAAATATCTCTAGTTAATGATAGAAAGATTTTTGTCAGTTGATAGCTTCTTCTCACCATACTCACTAGTCAGGTTAGAAAAACAAAGGAAAGTATCAGCTATAAGATCTTGACAAGATTTGTCTGGCAACACCCTATGACCCTAGAAATAAAAACGTTTACGGGAGGTGGCAAATCACCAACATCTTTCTCAATTTGAAAAAGTTCAAAACCTTCAAACCAGTCCACTGATGACTATGGAAATGAGCTGGGATATTTTTCACAGTGGAGGACATAAATCAAAGGTAATGAGAACAAATAGTAGTAACTGTAATTGTTTTGTTGTTTGTTTTTGAGGGAAAACCCCCAATACCTTCCCCCTTATATACTCTCTCTCAACAAGAAACCTCACCCTCAGGAGAAGGGACAACTGGATTTCTACACAGCACTGAGATTCCTGCCTCAGGATCTGGTGCTGGCAGCACAGCCCAGCTAAGCTACAAGCAAGTGCTGCAGGAAACCCTGCCCTGGCCCTTCCAAAATGCCCCTCCTTTTAAATATCTCCCCCCTTACTTATAATGTTTCCGGGTTCTTTAACTTAGTGCTGAATTTAATGTTCTTAAATTTGTTTTAAAAATCTGTGATTTTCCAAATATCAGTAAAAAGCTTTTTTATTTAATGTGTGGGATTATTAAGGAACTGCCATAAATTAACTCTGCAGTATGAAATCACATATAATTTATTAAGTTATTTTTGCTAAATATCAAATGATAAGGAAATGACTTTGATTCTTTAGTAAACTGTTGTCATGGAGTGTACTTTTCAGTGAAGAAGCCAAAGACTAAAAATATATTAAAAGGACATATCTGCTTTTGCACAACAAAGGAAACAAACCATAAACAAGACCAAAAGACAACACTTAGAATGGGAGAAAATATTTGCAAATGAAGCAACTGACAAAGGATTAATCTCCAAAATTTATAAGCAGCTCATGCAGCTCAATAACAAAAAAACAAACACCCAATCCAAAAATGGGCAGAAGACCTAAATAAACATTTCTCCAAAGAAGATATACAGACCGCCAACAAACACATGAAAGAATGTTCAACATCATTAATCATTAGAGAAATGCAAATCAAAACTACAATGAGATATCATCTCATAACAGTCAGAATGGCCATCATCAAAAAATCTACAAACAATAAATGCTGGAGAGGGTGTGGAGAAAAGGGAACACTCTTGCACTGTTGGTGGGAATGTGAATTAGTACAGTCACTATGGAGAACAGTATGGAGGTTCCTTAAAAAACTAAAAAGAGAACTACCATATGACCCAGCAATCCCACTACTGGGCATATACCCTGAGAAAACCATAATTCAAAAAGAGACATGTATGAAAATGTTCATTGCAGCTCTATTTACAATAGCCTGGAGATGGAAACAACCTAAGTGTCCATCATCGGATGAATGGATAAAGAAGATGTGGCACATATATACAATGGAATATTACTCAGCCATAAAAAGAAATGAAATTGAGCTATTTGTAATGAGGTGGATGGACCTAGAATCTGTCATACAGAGTGAAGTAAGTCAGAAAGAGAAAGACAAATACCGTATGCTAACACATATATATGGAATTTAAGAAAAAAAATGTCACGAAGAACCTAAGGGTAAAACAGGAATAAAGACGCAGACCTACTAGAGAATGGACTTGAGGATATGGGGAGGGGGAAGGGTAAGCTGTGACAAAGCGAGAGCGAGGCATGGACATATGTACACCACCAAACGTGGGGTGGAAAACTGGTGGGAGGCAGCCGCATAGCACAGGGACATTAGCTCGGTGCTTTGTGACCGCCTGGGGGAGTGGGATAGGGAGGGTGGGAGGGAGGGAGATGCAAGAAGGAAGGGATGTGGGAACATATGTATATGTATAACTGATTCACTTTGTTATAAAACAGAAACTAACACACCATTGTGAAGCAATTATACTCCAATAAAGTTGTAAAAAAAAAAAAGGACATATCTGGACATCTGTGATACTAATCTGGAAACATCAAACAAAAAGCAGAACCAAAATTTCTGAGTGCCAACCTGGAATTCATAGCTTTCATGGCTGTTAATTATAAAAAATATACTCATAAAATATTACATATGATACCATACGATGTCTGGGAGCTCAGTAATTTAATATATTAATTCTAAAATCATATTATTCATGTAACACATTTCAAACACAATCTTCATAAAGCAGCATAACAACCCTCTTACTGAAACTAGGAATATTAATTTTAGAATCATCTAATGTACTCTAGAGATTAATTCAAAATTCTATAAGATAAGAACAATGTAAAGAAAAATCTACTTGCATTATGTTATTTTATCTAACAGTTCTAGAATTAAAAGAATAAACTTTAAAATAAGAAGCTGATTTTAAGGGAGCATTACAGCTAAGACACTAGAACTTTTAAGCCTTGTCAGTTGTCATGTAAAAAATTTTAAACACCTAAAAAAATGTTTCTTAATATTTTTAGACAATTTAAAAACATGTAAAACAATGTTTTCAAGCTAAGCTTTAAGCAGTTATTTCAAAAGGCATACAAATTTTATGGGAATAGTATGTAGGTCAATAAAGCTTAGTAATATGATTTGTACTTTGCAGTGAGAATTATTAACAGGAAGTAGAAGCACAAAACACATTGGAAGGACTTCCCTGGTGGTGCAGTGGTTGGGAATCCACCTGCCAATGCAGGGGACACAGGTTCGAGCTCTAGTCTGGGAAGATCCCACACGCCGCAGAGCAACTGCGCCCATGCACCACAACTACTGAGCCTGAGCTCTAGAGCCCGCAAGCCACAACTACTGAGCCCATGTGCCACAACTACAGAAGACTGCGTGCCTAGAGCCTGTGCTCCACAACAAGAGAAGCCACTGCAGTGAGAAGCCTGCACACCACAATGAAGAGTAGCCTCTGCTCTCCGCAACTAGAGAAAGCCCTCACACAGCAATGAAGATGCAACACAGCCACAAATAAATAAATTAATTAAAAAAAAAACTTTGGAAAGATTATTATAATGGGTGAATCACAAAAACAGCTGCCTGGATATTAGATTTAAGGGGATGTTAAGACTTTAATTCTGGTCAAAATCTGATAGGATCTTAAGAGTAAAATTTAAATGTGAAGGGAGACATTGTAGACTTTAAAGAATTCCTATGACTTCAAATGAAATGACTTTTACATTTATTTAAGGGGCATAGTAGGTTATATAGTGGAATATACAGTCCAGATAGCCATGGCAAACTTTAGAAATACCCGCGCTTCATTTTTTTTTTATTGAAGTATAGTTGATTTACAATGTTGTGCTAGTTTCAGGTGTACAGCAAAGTGATTGTTTCATATATATATATTTATGTATATATTATACATATACATGTGTATATATATATATATATATATATATATATATATATACTCTTTTTCAGATTCCTTTCCATTATAGCTTATTACAGATATTTGAGTATAGTTCCCTGTGCTATACAGTAGGACCTTGTTGATTATCTATTTTATATGTAGTAGTGTGTATCTGTTAGTCCCAAACTCCTAATCTATCCTTTCCCCACCCCGTTCCCCTTTGGTAACCTTAAGTTTGTTTTCTATGCCTGTAAGTCTATTTCTGCTACCCGTGCTTCATTTTTAATTAAAAATTTTAATTGGTTGAAATGGCTGGTGAGTATTTAAAGAACAGCACTATATTTTTAGCTTTCATTTTTTCATTTTTGTGACTCTCACAATTACATTTCTATGAAGCCAAGACTGTCAGTGCAGTATTTACCTTTATCCCCGGAAGTCCAGGAAGCCCAGGAAGCCCTGGTTCACCCTACATAGGAAAATCACACAGCATTATAGAACAGTATTCACTCAGGCACAGTATCTGAGAAAAACATGGCAAATGCTCCCAGCTGAATTCTTGCTGTATGTATATATATGTCTAATATATATACTGTCTAGTTTCAAGATATTTGGTAAGATTATACAGTTCAGTCAACTCTTGATTCAGGGATTGTTGACCATTTTGCAAAATTTTCAGGCTTTTCCCTGTTGCTGCCAGTTCACTGCTCATTGTCATCACTACCAGAAAGTGAGAAAGAGAAATAAAAGGAGAAGGAATTCCTGTGTTTTATTACTCCCTGGTCAATGATTTGTTGAGGAGGCTGAATCTATTTGGTGAAATGAGGATTATGTGCATTTAAATAATGCATCCTATTCCAGGGCTCTCTTACCTCAGATAATCAAGAGTTGGCTGTATGAACAGATGGTCATATCAAAACAGTATACATTAAAAGTCTCATTCACTTAAAAGTATAACAAGATTTCTTTTCCATTCCTGAATGATGAGAAGGTAAATTCGTGGTTAAGATTATACTTAACTCCAGCCCGTATATCAGACAATTGTTGAGTCTGGGTAACCCTGCTTAGCAATTGAGGGCTAATGGTACCATGCAGCTGTTTCTGAATACAGGTTTGAGATTAAGTGGTACATTTTGGGTGAGCACACTGGAGTCAAGCTAAATCTTCTCATTTTCACATAATTGTTTACATTATTTTAAGCACAAAGTATAGTGACAAGAAGTTATATTGCTTAGAAAATCTCCTGAATTCCACTAAAGAAGCATAAAGGAATTGCTAGAGAAAATGAAAGTCCATCCTGTGTTGGACTGAGGTGACTAAATATTGTGGAAAATAACATTTGAAGGTAAAAGTGTCACATCATTTCATGATGGCGAGTCAGTGTTATGACAACTATACCAAAAGAGATAGAAGCATCAAACTAAAGATAATAGTGGTAGAAGGCACTTCTTTAATCTAAATGCTTGAACAGCCCTTATTCCAAGGAAAATCTACTAAGAACAACCAGACATTTCATCTTTAATATTATTACTTTCAGATTATGGAGGGCTATAATTTGCTCTGGTATTATCACAAAATGACTTCAGATACTGTTTATATTAAGCTGTATGGTTAGACATAGAAAGGAAAATGACTTTCCTGATGGTTTAGGTCAAAGGTGCTTCAGGACTGCAAAAGAAAAGCTATTCTTTCTGAAACTACCTGAGTGAAAGTTTGCATTGTGAACAAAAAGACTAAGATGAGATTAAGCCAGAGAAGAAAGAATGATTATTAAGAATTTGATATTTCATTCAAAGAAACTTGTCCAAGTAGATTAAAGTTTACATAGATACAACATTATACATTTGATTTTCTTTTTTTCCCCCCATTTCCCTTTAATCAATAACTTTAGGAAGCTCTAGTAAAAAGAGCTTATCCATATTTCAGTGAAGATTCTCTTTTACTAAGAAAAAAGTATAAGGCCCTTGAAAACACAGTAAGTTGCAGTAGAATACACAACCAATAAAAGTAAACATATTGGTGACATATTGATAGTTTTGTATTGTTTCAGAAAAGCCCCCAAAACTCAAGACATCCTGTTTAAGACATGTGTGGAAACATAACACTGTTTCCTAAAAGGAATTTTTACTAGACCCTTCCCTCAAGGGGAAGGGTCAAATTAAAAGGATCTGATGACTACTTTAAAGTAAGATATTTATATACACATGCATACATAGACACATCCATGTTTCTCACAATGAGAAAGATGTATAAAACATTATGGATTATTTTATAATGTAGATTGGATACTTACAGAGAGTTTAAGCATTTAGCTCTTCCCTACATCATATGCATATATATGTTGGTATATAGGTTATATATGTACTTTTTAATGAACAAATCTTTCAGGAATTCATATTTTATACTCTTGGATTTTGACCTTTCCAAATTTATGTTTACTTAAAAGTTGGCAAAATGAAGGATTTTAAAATATTTAATGTTACCCTTTGTGAAACATCTCAGCATTTTTAGGAAGATATTTCTTCCTATATAAATTCTCTGTCTTTATACCTGAATGTTTATCTTTTAATTAAGAGACAGTTTTCAGTGAATTTCTCCATTCTTGCCTATTTCTTGACTCAGAGCTTCTCTGAGCTGAGTTCTTGGTCACGCACAGCCCAAGTTCAGATCTAGGTCATAATTAAGAATCGGTTTGTTATTCCATTCAAAGACTTCTTGCCCAAGTAGATTACACTTTACACTGATACGTTATGCTTCTGGTTTTCTTTTTCCTTTCCCTTTCACTCTTTAGTCTCCATTATTGGAGACCCTTGTCTACTGTTAAAATCAGTTCTCTGCTTTCACCCCATGTCCCTGTGACAGTGCCCTGTGTTTCTAGATACAGGTCAACTGTGCCAGTCCCTTACAATGGGCAAACATGTATTTTTACCCCATTAAAACTAAAAAATATATTTTAAAAAGATGTGGAGAAGTTAGGAAGGCAGCTATGCTCACCAGTATACCACCAATGCCATTGAATGTGAAGTTAGGAAGGAAAAAATTATGTGATGAAACACACACTCACTTTACAAACATATATACCCTAACTCACATATCAATCACACACTCTCCTGCTGAGTCTATAAAAGAAAAAAACTATAATTAAATCATTCCCTATTATGAATGTTACTCTAAATAACAAACTTCCATACTGCAAAATACCAGACAGTGGAGAGCTAATCAATGCACTTTAATTCTGGCAGGATATCCTCTACTTTTCTGGGAATGTCCCTAATGCAGGAGCTTAAGTACCCATGAACCCACAACAAAGTTCTGCAATGGTGAGAAAAATGTCATGAAAGTTTCCTTGAATGGATTCTATACTCAGTTCTGTTTGTCATTTTCCAATCTAAGCAACCAGCAAGAATGGAAACACTCTACTTTTAAATCAGTGTTGGGATAAGTATTGCCAAATCCAGATATTAGACAAGGAAGTCATAAATATTGTGGGAAAGTGAGATTGCATCAACGGGTAGAATCTGGCCTAAATATTAATGAAAAAATATTGCTCTTTTCAGAGCACATTTTCATTCCGATGGGTTGTAATATTCATACACATATTCATTCAGGCACATATTTGTTCAGGTAGAATCCACTTCTCTCAATATAATTTAAAACAGGTTTTTAATGAAATACAAAGAAAAGCCAATGTTTCCATATGTAAACCTATAAACTTCCAGAAATGAATCTAAAATGTATTTTTAAGTAATCATGATAAAGCAATATTTTATTAACCAATTGAAAATCAATTTTGATCTTCTACTCTGAAAACAGTGGAACCTATATGAAATTATAGCAGACTTGTTTTGTTTTTTAAAAAGACATAACAGTTTTGCAGACAATTCTTTTAACTTATCACAGTTTTGGAGAGCAGTTTAAATTTAGCTTTTAATTTTTAAAGACTGAGGGACTTAAAATGAGATCATCTGAGAAAATTAGATGCTCTTTCAAACCAAAGCAGGCCATGGATCTCTGTGATATCACTAATTTCAAGCTTCTTACATAAAGAATCAGTAGGAAATCTTAGGCACCGAACAGCAAAATTTGCAGAGTTATGCTGGGCTCTTTGGAAAAGTCTCAACTTTACCTGAAACTGGGCCTAATGAATCATTACTCTTAGATTCTTAATTTCAAGAAAATCTATTTTTAAATTAGGGAAATGTTAAAAGAATGTGAAAGACCTTCTCAAAACACACTTTAACCTGAAGTGTTTAAACAAAGCAGTGATCCTCTCAATAACTTCAAGAATGTGGGAATATTTTTTTATGTTATGTTCTAAGGTTCCAAACGACTACAATGGGATTTATTCTCTCTTTCTCTTTATACTAATGAGGTATATTCTATGTTTCTATTCATTTTTTTTCTATAACATTAGCATTGCTAGACAAAGGCAGAGTCATGATCTCAGAGATTTAACATAATGTGGAATTCACATTTACTTGTTAGCCACATCTGTTATCTAAAAATCTAAAATCTGCACTGGGCATTGATATCCAGATGTTCGGATGATAAACTACAAACGGTCCTTTCCTGCTTCAGGCTCAAATGAGAATAAACATATTCATTGCATGTCCTCTAACTTATCACTGAAGTGAAGCACAAATGATACAAAAAATTAACGTTAGATTGGTTAAAGTGGTTTGGCTACTGTCTCCAATTAAAATTTAGTTCATGAACAAACCTCTTTCTACAACATAACATTCACTGCTTAGGTAGATATTATTCACATAAAAAATCATCTGCAGGGAAGTATTTGAAATGAGAGGAAAGGAATATAATTTTAAAAGAACTGTCCATCATTCCCTATTGAGACAGTTTAGTAAATATTCATTTCTTCTCATAAGAGATAGAAACATGCAGAGTATATTTAAACATGCAAGATAGGTTGTTGGCATTCCAACCCAGCAGATCTTTGTTAGTTTCAAACAGCTCAGTATATGCTGACTTCAGTTCATAAAGCATCCTTTTACACATCCAGATTATGTTTGTGTTTTACTATGGTCAGCATCAACCCTTTTAAAATGAAAAACAGTCAAAACCACTCTGCATATAAGGCATGAAAGCGGCATCATTTTCCAGATTATGTTTGTACTTTTATTATGGTCAGCATCAACCCTTTTAAAATGAAAAACAATCAAAAACACTCTGCATATAAGGCATGAAAACGGCATCATTTTCAGTAATTGTTCTCATATTATACAGTGATAGCAGACATAATCAAATGGTGACTATAAGACAGTACAAAGGACACACCAGAATAGGGATTTACCTTTTGCCCTGGACGACCAGATTCTCCGGGCTCTCCCTGGCCAAAGAAAACCAAAGATGAAAAGGGTAGTCTTACAAGAATTTTTCAAAAGCCTTAGGCCCTTGGACACTTTCAGCCTCCCCGATGACACATGCATTTCATTCACTTTATTCTGTTGCTCCACATCCTACCAGACATATGAACATTTTTTTTTTTTGCTGTTAATATACCTGAAGCTCACATACAAATCCACATTTCCATAAAAACCAATCAGAAAGGGAAGAAAAGGCAAGACCTCTTGTTTAAGCCTTTATCAGAGATTTCTAGCAGATACTCCATGTTGTGTCTAGAAGCTGATTATTGCAGTAGTATATGAACAGAGTTAGAACCATCAAAGTTGGTAAAAGGGAAGGGAAACAAGAGACTTATAAAAGTCAAAGCTGTAACTCGTGGGGTACAAACACTTGCAAGGCTATAGTTACCTTAATTCCTGCAGCGGATGATCCAGGGTCACCCTAAAATGAAACCCATGAGAGATTATTCTACAAGTGATGGGAATTGGAAACACACAAACACATAGAGAGCCGTTATCTACAGGAGCACCCAAGGAAACCCCATGACTAATGGGCCGAACTATGCTTCCTAAGATTTCGTATCAATATGGCTAAGATGTCAGTAATTTCCAAGATAAACAATATACTTTCTAAAAACATGGGTTTACTTTGCAAAATACATAAGGACTACATTCCTTGAAATGAATATAAATATATAAATATGGATCTCTTCCCTTGATACAGTGCTAAAATTGTATTCTAAAGCAATACATTAGTGGATCTGGAATTTCAGTTTTCTCTATTTCAGGAATTTATTAATGTCACTGGCTATCATTTACTAGGAGTTCCCTGACCCTTTCGGTCTTCAGAAAGTCAGGGTTCAACAGATGAAGTCAAAGGGTTGATGATGTTGAGTTGGAAAAAGCCATGCCGCCGGTCAGTTTGTTTTCCTCATGAAGCACCGTCACTGTTATGACCAGCACGTTTTTTTCTAGCTCTACACTTATTTCATTGTAACGCAGTCACCGGAAAGTTACAGGATGATGGATGACTTGTGGGTGACAGGGACACAAGGAAGATCTGAGAGAAAATCTTGAGATAGAATCTGGTTTTCTGAAAGGCATTGTATTCCATCTGGATTTCACCGAGTGTGACTACATTCTTTTTTTTTTTTTTTTTTTACATCTTTATTGGAGTATAATTGCTTCACAATGGTGTGTTAGCTTCTGCTTTATAACAAAGTGAATCAGTTATACACATACACATGTTCCCCTATCTCTTCCCTCTTGCGTCTCCCTCCCTCCCACCCTCCCTATCCCACCCCTCTAGGTGGTCACAAAGCACTACATTCTTAAGGCAGATGTGCTCTAAATACACAGGTGGGGCTAACAGGAGAGAGGACAGAGGGTGGCTGCTTATTTCTGATATGGGGCCAGGCAAGGGCTTAGATTTTCCAGTTCCTTCTAGTCCTCTGACCCATAAACATGCTACAAGGAAAATAAAAGGGAGAAAACGTAGTCATCTGAGACTGTTAAGAAAACAGAAACAGCCACAAGGAGGAAGGCACATACTGGGGTTTCCTCAGCTGTCCTAGCTGTGCAAGGGCTCACAGAGCTCTAGGGGTCTACTTCCTCCTTCTAGGTTAGGAGAGCTGCTCATCAATCTCATTTAGAGACGGAGATAAACCTCAGGCCTCTACACATGAGGTACTTGCCCCTCTCCCTCAGTTTCTCTCTCTTCTCCCCACAGCTGGCAGTTCTCTTTGTTCAGGTCTTAAGTGGCTTTGCCTCAACCCCTCACTGAGCAACCTAGACACATGCCCCTCACATCCACATCTCACTATGCAGCATCTGTTCAAGTCCTGCAAGCTCACTGCATATGGATTATGTATATATGTTTTCTGCCTATTCTTTGCTTGTCCCTCCATTAGACGATCAGCCACATGTGGGCAAGTTCAGTGTCTATTTTTATTCAGTGTCTGAATAAAATATGCTGGGTACATATATGGTGAATAAATGAACAAATCTCAGAAAGAATATTTTCAGCAGGTCATCAGTCAAGAATCAAAAAAAAAAAGGGGCTTCTCTGGTGGCGCAGTGGTTGAGAGTCTGCCTGCTGATGCAGGGAACACGGGTTCGTGCCCCGGTCCAGGAAGATCCCACATGCCACGGAGCGGCTGGCCCCGTGAGCCATGGCCTCTGAGCCTGCACGTCCGGAGCCTGTGCTCCATAACGGGAGAGGCCACAACAGTGAGAGGCCCGTGTATTGCAAAAAAAAAAAAAAAAAACTTTAGGAAGGAAAAAAAGCTTAAGAAGGAAGAGGAAATAATAAATTAACTTATTTGAGGAAACATATGAGTTTTTGACATCTGTAATTGCTACTACTCAAGGAAAAATTAAAACATGATAAAACATATAGAAGAGGATCCCAAATACTGTCTTATTGTAAAATGATACTGGTTTCTTTTCCCCATCACTAATAATCAATTGAGTTCCAAATGGGCAGTGAAATAAATGTGGCTAACAAAATAATACTTATTTCTGTTTCCACTAAATCAAGTCTGTCTGAAAGCCATCAACACCAATGAATCAGTATTTTGCACAATGAGTCCTTTGTATTCATAAAAGCAATTTCGACTTTTCTAAGCCCCCTTTTTCATCTTATTTATACCTCACAAGACTCCCAGGAGATAGGGCAGATATTACTATTTTTACTCAATAGATGAGGAAATTGAAGCAACTTGAGCCTAAGTGAATTTTGGACTTCCTAAATTCTATTGCCATGTTCTTTTTATTGGAATAAGAAAAGAATTATTGGTTTATCTCATTTTGGCAACAGGGCACAATGGTTGTCGTAAACTTGTAAATAAAAGGAAGTTGCTTGTATTAACTGTAGTTTAAAAACGTTTTTTTCCAGTATTTTAATGGAAAGTGACTGGATAACCACTAATGAGAATGACTAGATTTAGTTCTCAGAGAAAGTGGATGGGAAGGAAGGACAGTTTCCTGAAAGCCTGATTTATTTGTGGAAAGTGGAGCGGTTTCATTTGATGGACAACTATGAGTGATATATCAACTTTCTATTCAAAAATTAGAACTGTGGAATCTCAAGGAATTTTTATAACTTTTAAGTGGCAAGGCAATTACTGGAAGACATTCCTAAGTTAAACATTTTAAAGGATAATGCTGCGAGTAGTGAAAATAAAAGTCAGTGTTTATAATCCTCATTCCTCTAAAAGTGAAAATGAATACAGGATTAAAGTAGGAAAAAAAACCCAACTGTGTCTCTCTAAGTATACCCTTAGCTTCATAAATCAGTTGGTTTGAAAATAAAAGTCTCCACAGGGTAAATCATAAAGCAAAAAATACTTTGAGAAGATACTTGAGGTAAACGAATTTGACTTTGTTATTGACCATTCAAGTACAGAGTTTTTGTTTTTGGCTGTGATTATTTTCAAGCACAACACTTGGTATGTAACTATATGTATGTGTCACTAAAGTCTATGTGGATAAATAAAGTGAATGTGGTGATATTTCTATCAGTCATTAATTCATTCAATAAATATTTATTTAGCATCGATTATGTGCCAACCATGTGCTGGATGCAGGGATACTAGGAGTTAGGGCGATAAAGCGAACAATGCTGTTTCAAACCCTGCCCTTGTCCTGTGCTTACGATACAGTCACCCTTCCATATCCCTGGGTTCTGCATCTGCGGATTCACCCAAACTTGGACTAAAAATCATTTGAGAAAAAAATTCCTGAAAATTCCAAACAGCAAAACTTAAATTTCTGTGTGCCTGGCAACTGTTTACATAGTATTTGGTATCATAAGTAATCTAGAGAAGCTTTATAGTACAGCTGACCCTTAAACAACACAGGCTTGAACTGCAAATGTCCACTTATATGTAGATTTTTTTTCAACAGTAAGTATTACAGTACTACATGATCTGCAGTTGGTTGAATTCGGTGGATGGGGAACCACGATATGGAGAAAACAGGGATGTGAAGGAACCATGTATAAGGAGGGCCTTTTGTAAATTATACACTGATTTCAACTGGCAGAGTCTCAGCACTCCTAAGCCCAGCATTATTTAAGAGTCAGTTGAATATGGGAGCATGCGCATAGGTTATATGCAAATACTACCCCATTTTATATAAAGGACATGCTAGGATTTTGGTATTTGCAGGGATCCTGGAATCAATCTCCTGGACATACTGAAGGACTACTGTAATCATTTGTATATATGTATACAGTATATATGTACACAAATATATGTATTCAAAAATATTATTGATTGAATGCATAAAAGATACTTTCTTTCCACGTACAAAAAAGTCTGGGATAGGAAGAAATTGTCATGTTGGGAAATTTTGTGTCACCCACAGAAGACATGATAAACAAATGCATGGTACAGGAAAAAGTTCTACCATTCAACGAAAATAAGCAGGTGAAAATTTAAAAAAAAAATTTTTTTTAAGGTTTTTCATTCAATAAATATTTATTGGGCTTCCCTGGTGGCACAGTGGTTGAGAGTCCGCCTGTCGATGTGGGGGACATGGGTTCATGCCCCAGTCTGGGAAGATCCCACATGCTGCGGAGCGGCTAGGCCCGTGAGCCATGGCCGCTGAGCCTGCGCATCCGGAGCCTGTGCTCCACAACGGGAGAGGCCACAACAGTGAGAGGCCCACGTACCGCAAAATATATATATATATATATATATATATATTTATTTATTTATTTATTTATTATCTTCCTATTATGTGCCAGGAAATTGGATGGGTGTTGGGAATAGAACAGTTTGGTAACTTATAGTTTTTTGTTTGTTTATTTGTTTGTTTTTTCTTTTCCAGTGAACTGGATGCCCAATTAAACAAGGAATCACAATAAATTGTGATAAGGGTTATGAAAGGGATCATAAAGAGTGCTCTGGGAGCACATAGGGGGTAACAGAGACAATCCAGGGGACACTGAAAGGCTGCCCCAGGGAAATGACTTAATAAATTCAGGTCTCAGTAGACTGAGGAATAGGATGAGAACGTGAGGAGGTGGAGGTGGACAGAGAAGAGTATTCTAAGCTAAGGGAAGCATCATATGTGCTAAATTGGAGAAGGCCCTGTACCCCAAAGAAAAGCCTTCCCATGTGATCTTAAGAAAAGGCAATTTGGTGGGTGGCTCCAAATATGGGTGTTGCTTCTGAAAAGGCTCTGAGGATGCAAATCAAAGATGCTCTGCAGGTGTAAAGTAAGAAGGCAGGTTATTTATAGAAATGGAGATTGGGGGAGAAAAGAAAAATGAAGACACAGACAGGAAATACCAAGAAAGTGAAGCTTCCTGCTATATTTAAAAAGGATAACCAATGAGGACCTACTGTAGAGCACAGGGAACTCTGTTCAGTGTTATGTGGCAGCCTGGATGGGAGGGGAGTCTGGGGGAGAATGGATACATGTATATGTATGGCTGAGTCACTTTGCTGTGCACCTGAAACTATCACAACATTGTTAATTGGTTATACTCCAATATAAAATAAAAAAGTTTAAAAAATGCTCAGAAAAAAAAAAGAAAGAATGTGAAATTTCTAAATGAACAGATAAGGTTGTGAATAATAGAGTGGCATGATGGAACCATTCAGCGGTCTGCAACAACACTTACTTTCAAGTGCTGGGATAATAGATAAGAAATGCATTTCTACATTTGTTGGTGGGATTAACACTCCAAAGAGCAGAACATAACCTTCCCGTAGTAACTCCACACATGATTAAAATCAGTCTTTGGCAGGTCATTCTTAATTCTAGAGTTCATCGTAGCTCTGGCCACAGAGAAAACTCAGCCCAGAGGTTTTTACAGTCCCACAGCATTTCCAGATGACCAGTCTGGAAAGGCTTAGATTGCTTTACCATCCAAAAGCACCGAGTTGGATCACAAGGAAAAAAATCCTATTAAAGTGAATCGCCAATGATGTAATTTACTACATCAATGGCAGAAAAGAAGCATTTTTTGATTTTACATCTCAAACTTGGTAAATGATGAATGAGTTTCACATACTGAACCCAAAGGCCATGAGAAGAGTGTTTCTAACATGCTGGAAACAAATTATGTGACAGAAGCAGGAAATGTTTAAAAAACACATCAAAAATTATATTCCAATTACAGCATTCTTGGGGATGAATGCTACAGGTCAGATTACGTATTATATGTTACAGGTTCCTATTTACAATCCCCTGTTTAGACTCATTGAAAATTTATAGAAATGATTTCTGTTTTAACTGAAGCATTTCTCATACTTAATTTCAGTTGACTAATAAAACTTCTTGATAGAAAAGAAAAATAACAAATCTAGTTGATTTCCATTTCCATGTGGTAAGAAAGCTAACATTTATTGAGAGTTTACTATGTGTGAGTCAGCATGGTAAATGATTTGCATTAATATAAAAAATAAGAACCGTATTCCTTTGAGATGAATTTAGCTTTTACAAAGAAAAAAAATTGCTTTACTATTGCAATATTAAATTTTTAAAATGTGTGATTAAAGAAACTATTGGCCTACGTTCAAAAAATTAAGCTCTAAAAATACATATTCTAAAGATTAAAATTCTCTACATAAATCCACATAGGCGTAGCTCAGACTTTGCATAAATGGTTTTCACTTGAAGAAACTGCTCTCTGTTTAGAAGATTTCCTTTCTTTAAACAGAGGTTGGCAACTATGGCCTGAGGGCTAAATCCAGCTAGCCACCTGTTTTTGTGTGGCCCAAGAGCTAAGAGTGGTTTTCACATCTTTAACGGTTAAAAAAAATGTAAAAAGAATAATATTTCATGACATTTGAAAACCACATGAAATTAAAATTTCAGTGTCCAGAAATAAAGTTTTATTGGAATAGAGCCACTCTCATATGTATACATATTGTCTATGGCTGCTGTCATGCTACGATGACAGAGTTGAGTAGTTGTGACAGACGCCATATGGCCCACAAAACCTAAAATATTTATTTTCTGGCTCTTTACAGGAAAAGTTTGCTGACCCCTGCTTTTAAGCAAACACAACAAAGGTAAATAAAATATCTATGTTTATATACCTAGGGTTTTTAATTTTGACTTCAAGAAGTCATAGAGGTATATCACTGGTCCCATTAGTATTAAACATACTCATGTCATGGTGGATTGCAGCATGATATTTAAATCTGAAAGATAAATAAAATGGGTTTACAGCAGTGGTTCTCAATGAGGGATGATTTTGTTCCCCAGTGGACACTTGGCAACCTCTGGAGAGAGTGTTGGTTGTCACAACTCGGAGATGCTACTGGCATCTGCTGGGCAGAGGCCAGGAACGAGGCTAGACATCTGACAGCTCCCTCAAGAAGGATTATCCAGCCCAAAATGTCAGTAGTGCGGAGGCTGAGAAACCCTGGTCTACAAGAAACTGAGAGTCCATTCTAATTTCTAGACTACCTCTTGAATACAAACACAGTTGCTACTCGGTGACATTAATTTATTCCTACCATTAATTTCTCCCTACCACCCATGCCATGTTTATATTAATATTTATAAGAATGAGGAAGACAAATTTCTCTTTACTTTATGGGTATGTTTTTATGACTAGCAATTGTCCATCTGTACCGTAATAATTTTCAAAGTAGAGTATTCTTATTCTCAACTACAAGCCTAAATGAATCATTCTTTGTTTCATCAATTAGCCTGATTTAAATCAAATCTGACTATTCCATTTTTAGTTTCTTAAAAGATCTTTTTCTTAATTCTTAACATATAGCACAAATGAAATAAAAATTTCCTTCCTATGTCAGAGATGTGTGTGAAGTAAGAATACAAGCAAAAGCTTCAATAGACTGAGGAAAAAACAGGAGGCAGGAAGATGAACAAACGACCACCACAATATAAGTGCTAATAATGGTTTAAAGGCCAAAAAAGAAAAAAACAAAAAAAAGACAATACAAAGGCTGACAAAATATCTGGATCTAGTAGATTTCAAGTTGAGGCAAATTTTCAAGACTGCATGAGAGGCTCTAATCAACTGACTTTAGCTTATTATCAAACTCTTACATCCCCTCCCAATCCTCTGCAATCTTCTATCCTAAAATCGGGACAAATGGAGTCACTTTAGGAACTCTATTTTTATATCTCTGTGTATAAAGGGAGTGTTCTATTTACACATAAATAGTGGGGTTTTTGTTTTGTCTTGAAAGCCATATTACTAGAAACCTAATTATGCATTTTCTAGAATTTTTGACATAGCATTTTACTTTTAAAATATTTAAATTTGTAGCTAGGAGCTGGTGGAATAATCACCTTTTATAAATTAAATATTTAAAAGTTTTCTAATTGTGTAGAATTATCTCTGATCTCCCATTTTCATGTACATGAAATAATATTCTTGCTCATACACATAATCTTTCATATTTCGCAACACTGTACCTTTTCACCTGTATCACCTTTGGGGCCATTCTCTCCAGCATCTCCCTAAGAGGGGAAAAAAAGCAATACATGTAAAATATATTGGTGACATTCAGCAAAGAGTAGTTTTCATTATTTTAAGTTTCCTTTCATAGGCACTATATATTAAAATCTGTTGTAAATGTTCTACAGAGCTAATGTACTTTACTTGACCAGCTGCCTGATATCAGCTAGTCCAAATAAATTTTATTACAATGAACATGGCTAAATAGTTTTAAACTACTCCACGATAATAACAGAAAGTAATTTCTCTGACTTCTAATAGCTTATTCTGGCATTAATAGCTTATTCTGGCTACCTTAACTCTTTCTCTTTTCTCTGCTCAAAGAGTCACTCTAACAAAGGCTTTCTCCTGACTCCCTCAATATGCCGTGTGCCTTAACCTTTCTGTCTCCTTCCTTGTCCCACTCCTGCCACCTGGAGTCCTGCCTTCTCCTTTCCCTTCAATCTGTGAATTCTACCCATCTCAAATCTCCAGGCCCTCAAAGTGCATGACCCAGCCCTCAAAACTGCTGCACTGAACATTGAGTTATCTGGGCCTAAGTGTTTTGTATTTGAGACATAAATGTTTTATATCTTATTAGAAAATTTAAAAAAATTATAGTAAAATAAATTGGGGAGTTTATGCTTCCTTTGTTATTTCTGAGAGCTCCTATGCCTATTCCCTCACTGATATCTTTCTACCCACAAGCAATGCTTTAGGAAAAAAGTCATTTGTTTATTATCCATGCTTTGCTTTCTTAAATTCTAAACTCTTTAAGTCTTATAGCATGCTCTAGTGGAAACATCATGAATTTTGGAGCCAGAGAGTTCAAGCCCAGGTCCAGGCCCTACTGGGCAAATGAAATTCTCTTTACATCAAATTTCTCATGTGCAACATAAGGGCAAGAATATTTTATGGGGTTATAAGAAATAAACAATTACTGTGTCTAAAGCAACTGGGACAGTATCTGACACATCATAAGCTGTTAATGATAACCATTAGCAATAACAATGCATTATTGTTCATACATTCCGTAAGCTGGAATACCCTTCTGTCCAGCTGTGTAAGAGGTCACTCTTCTATCACTTAAAATTTTCCGTAAAATAAGAGAGAAGCTACTGATAATGGTTTCCCTGGGAGAAGGAGGGGTGGTGACGGAGGGAGAGTTTAACCTTTTCTCTTCACTTTCTTTTCTTGTTTCAAACAAGCATGAGGCTATCCTGCTCGGGCATTCTTTTATGGTGACGGGGACAGCACAGCGGTCTGGGAGCCTGAGCCGCTTTATCTGATGAGTCCCTGGAATGGTGCTGGCACTGCTCCTTTTCCCTCCTTAATTTCTACACAAAAGAGTCATCTGTTGACTAATTCATTTCAGGTTAATTACCACGAACTGGTTGGAAGCCAAATAAATATACTGATCATAAGTTATGGGGGATCTTTGATAGGCAGCTCATTAGCACACTTTTAAAAATTGCTTGGAAATCCCTTTATTAAATAACAAAACAAACTTTCTTATTAGGAAAACTGGTTCAGAGTGGCCATGAAGTGAAGGGTTTGACTGAGTTGCCTCTCTGTTCTGCTCCCCTTCCATTTAAATAAATGTCTTTTTATTTTTGTTTTACAAGAATACAGTTGTAAAATACAGCTCAAAAATACAGTTACATTCATGAAGCTTGCTGGATCTGTAGATGTACTTCTTTTGGGGTTAGTGGTGATGATAATGATTTGTCAGAAAGATCGTATCACTTATGAAGGGCATTATGTGGTATCTTGGTAGTTGCCTGCAGAGACGGCATACTTCTCAAACACTGGTAAAGGACATAGCATGAGAACTCCCCCAAAGCAGTAAGGAAGGATGTTTGTCTAAGAGAAATTTAACATATGCACTCTGCTTCTCCTTTTGCTTCTCTTTTTGGGTTTTATGGGAATTCGTTTTGGGACAACTTTCAGTGTATTTGCTGCAGGTAAACATCTGTATCCCTTTAACCTACTGACCTAAGAAGTAGTAGAGAGAGAGATGGATGCTTAGAAAAGTACTGGAGTGGCATTAGCAAATAGGTAGAACAGAAATTTTGCAGGCCTAGGGATTTTTGAAAGTCATCTAAAAGCCTGACATAGAATGTTTAAATTTGCACCCTTCTCCTCCATTTCTTTAAATCTTTTTTACCCAAACTTCTATACATATATAAGAATTACACTATTTTCTCCTTCCACTAATTAGCAGTTCAAAAAAACAGTGGTCATTATATCTATCTACATCTATATAACTAAGCATACCTTGTTTTATTGTGCTTTGCTTTATTGTACTTCAAAGATACTACTGCATTCTTTACAGATTGAAGATTTGTGGCAACCATGTGTCAAGCAAGTCTAAGGGTGCCATTTTTCTAACAGCATCATTTTTCAATTAAGGCAGGCATGTTGTGTTTTAGACATAATGCTATTGAACACTTAACTGACTACAGTATAGCATAAATGTAACTTTTATATGCACTGGGAAACCAAAAAATTCATGTGATTCATTTTATTGCAATATTCACTTTATTGCAGTGATCTGGAATGGAGCCTGCAATATCTCCAAGGTATGCTTGTATACCTGTATCTGTCTATCCAACCACACATAAATACAGTTCAGTTTGGTACCTCTTTGGGGGAAAAAAATAAAAATCAGCAGAATCATTCTCACCTTTTCTCCTCGTTCTCCAGGTTCTCCCTGGGCAAAAGAACAAAGACTGAGTGACATATTAATTTATAAAACACCTAATCAATCAACACTAAAGAAAATCAGATATTGAACATACTATTAATAGATAAATTATATGTGACATTTTCTATTTTGGCAATATATAGTTGCTATATAAAAACAAAAGGTTAGGGCTCCCCTGGTAGCACAGTGGTTGAGATTCCTCCTGCCGATGTAGGGGACACGGGTTCGTGCCTCGGTCAGGGAGGATCCCACATGCCACGGAGCGGCTGGGCCCGTGAGCCATGGCCGCTGAGCCTGCGCGTCCGGAGCCTGTGCTCAGCAGTGGGAGAGGCCACAGCAGTGAGAGGCCCATGTACCGCAAAAAAAAAAAAAAGGTTAAGACGAGTTTCCTGGAACATTGAGTATGGATATCAATAGCAAATGTAATTTTAATTCTTTGCTTTCGAGGACTAAAGAAAGATATTTAAGATGATCAGCCCAAACCCAGCTTTTAGGGCACTAAGGAGAAAAATGTGGCAATTCAACGTCTCAAGAGGCTTATGAGATTATGACGCTTTATTCTGCTCAAACTCAGACTCAGTAAGGTGAGTTTATTTACTTACATCCTTCAGTGGAATCTTCCATTCAAAGCAGCCCCTGGTGCATGGATTATTTCAGGGGTCAGAGTACCAGTGTGGTTCTCTAATCTGTCTTCCCCTGATGTGACTAAGGCCTGAACTTGGACCCCTTCACAATGTCATGAACTCTCTTCAATCTGTTGTTAACCACTATGTTCCAAATTAGGTGTACTTTAGGAGGCATTAGTTTTTTCAGAAAAGATACTATATTGGGGCAGACTCTAAGTGAGTTTAGGAGAGATGTCTTTACTCAAAATGATGACCATGACAGTACAAGGACTAAAATGCAAAATTGTGTTCTGAAAAGAATCTCATTTTCACTTTACCCAGGAAGGGACAGGGGACAGAGTCAGAGAGTAAATCTAAAGCAAATCACACACATTCTGATAATATTCCTCTTAAGAAAAGCTTGAGAAAGTGTTGCAATAAGATCAGACTACTTTAAAAATTATTTTTAAGGTGGTTATTGTGTTTTTTAAAATTATAATTCACTCAAGAAATCTGTCTGAAGGCAACACTCTTTTCACTCCCTGAAACTCCGCCTGACCCTTTGGCTTTCTGAATTTCTGGTTACCTTTCACTGCTCAGCAGCCATCCTGATGGTTGCTAGGCAACAAAAGAATAGTACTGAGAACATGCATTAAGCATTAACTCCTATCATTTGGCTTTTTAGCATGGAGCAAGAGAGGGAAGAAGATAGGAAAATGGCTGTAGTCCCAGAAGGAATATTTTCTTTCCTCTCCTGCAGGACAAAAGACAGGTCTATAAATTTTAGGTCTGTCCTAGGCGCCTGTCAATAGCAATGTGATCTGTAAAATCAGCTGACAAGCATCTGTGGGTATGGATACACACCAGCACAGCTGATGGGATTAGACATTAGTTTTGTACATCAAGGGATGGTCACTCATCAAAGGACTTGGGATTTGTCTGCCTATTTGGTTTAAACTAAACTGTCACCAATCTTTTTATATTTAAGATTAATTTGTTCTTCAAAAACAAAGGAAATTTGGAATCCAAAAAATATCTCTATTACATTTTTTCCCTACTTAGTAATTCAGACTACATCCATTTTTAAATTTCAAACATGCCACATTTTTATTATGCTCTTCATTTGATTAACTGGTTAGGTTGTGTAAGTCTTGAAGGTGGCCAAATCTTGAGGAAAAGTCACAGTGGCACTGTGAACATCTTTAGTACATCTTGTAAAAATTATGCAAATGTTGGCAGGATGGACATGGTCTATGTTGTAATATGTTCATTAAGTGGTAAAATGACAAAGTCACATTTGAAACACAGGCTTTCTCATGTTATTTAAGTATCCCAGAAATAAAAATTTAGACATATCTTACATGTTTCTCTGCATTTTTAATGCTAATGAGAATCACAAACATCACTTATTCTTTAGTCACAAAGTTTTATACTATAGTATATTATATTACTGACAAAAAATTCCATCCAAGTAAAACCAGTGGGATATATAAAAAGTGTAACAGCTTACAATCTCATGAAAACTCATGCCTCAAATGATTCTGTTTGGTTTTCTTTGCACTAACCTTTGGCCCTGGTATTCCATTCTGTCCTACTGCTCCAGGCAACCCGGGTTCACCCTCAAAATAAAAAATAGATACTACTAAATAAAACAGACAAAATCAACACATTATGTAGCTCATTAGAGGATATAACCATCCAATAATGCTCAAGAAGTACATAGTATGTTAGACTAGTTACACAAGTTAGCTTGTTTGGTCCAAAATTCTATGTGCTAGGGACCGAGGATACAAGAGGGCTAATTTCCTCGTGTTGAGTCTTTTCTCCACTGAGAAAGTGAGAGCAAATTACCAATGGAAATGAATATCTAGCATGATGCTAGGTACATATAGCTAGGTATATGCTAGGTACAATATTTGTTAAATGAGTAAAAGACATCTGAAAATTTAAGACTTTCTTGGTGGAGAACTTTCAAGTGATTCATCAGCTCAGGAAAATAGAGACTAAATCATTCTATTTATTAGACTTAAGCAAATGAGCATCTCCAAACCTAAATCTTGAAGAATATACACATCTTTGAGCATCTACTTAACTCATTTAGACATGATTGACACAAAAGTAAAAATGGCTTTGATTTCTCTTTCCAGTTTCACTGTAAATATAATTAAAATAAACATTAGAAGTTGTGGTTTTCAGTGTCATATTGAGTGATAGGCATTTGAGAAAACGATGATGGCTATTAGCTAGAAAGATTTTCCATTTCAGAAGGATGATGATGTATATCAATCTTTCTAGACTCTGAACCAGCAACTGTTTTCCAAAGTGGAAGTCTCTTGCGCTCAGAAGCAAAGGAAAGATATTCTGCATGACAACTGTAGTTAACAATACTGTATGGTATATTTGAAAGTTGTTAAGAGAGTAGATCTTAAAAGTTCTTATCACAAGGAAAAAAAATTGTAAATATGTGAGATGATGGATGTTAACCAAACTTACTGTGGTAATCATTTCACAGTATATACATGTACCAAACCATTATGTTGTACACCTAAAACTAATCAATGTCATGTGTCCAATGTATCTCAGGAAAATTAGGAGAAGAAAGAAAGTGTAGCTTTTAATACTTCCATGTAGCTCAAACTTAGAGCAACTAGAATTTCATTTTCATTTAAAAACATTCCCAAAGCCATTTATTATGTGCTTCAACTTCTCAGCAAGTTTCTTTCCCCTGAGGGTTAAAAAGTTGATACTTAGTTGATTAAAAAAAAATTGACTTTATTTTTTAGAGCAGTCTTAGGCTAACGGCGAACCTAGTTGATTTTTTAAGAATGTTTTCTAGGTTGTCTGGAGGGCAGAAATTGTGCCATTTTAGTATTTGTGCTCTCACCTTCAAGAACACTTACATTAGTAAAACAGCAACATTTCTTAAGTTCCAGGAGCTTTATATTCATTAACTCACTTAATTCTCACAAATTTCTATAAGGTAAGTACTATCTTTATATATATTTAATAGATGAAGAAACTAAGACACAGAGAGGTAAAGTAATTTTTCCAGATTTACACAACTCTGCCTTAAGAGGTTGTGCTTTTAGTACAGTGATGCATTGCTGAATGAATGAATGCATCTTGAAACTGGGAGAGTTGATGAAGAATATTTCTATCCATATTATCATTTGGTTTATACTCCCCATTTATAAATGACCTTCCAGAATGTATACAAACCTGAATTAAATGTAACTTCTATAAAGATGATTTTTGTTCACCTACCAGATAAACGAAGCAATGTGAAGTTAATAGTGTCTTTCTAGAAGAGCAAAAAATGTTTTTCTCTTATACTGGATTATTGTAATTGCTAAAGACTTAACTCATGGAAGAAATTCTGCTTCCTGTATAAAGTTACACTATAATCATTTGCTCTTTCCTCGATAAAATAGCAAAAATGTTGACTTACAATAACGATGGCTATTATAAGAAAATTTTGATAAGCCATATGTTCATAACCAAGGGTAAGAACTCCAATGGAAATTGAATACACCCTGAAAGAGGACTGTCATTTACTATGCAACCAGAAAAAGAGTTATCGAGTCTGCTTTCTTCAAAAAACTTACACCAGGAGGCACTAATATCGTAACTCATGGTTTAATGCAAACGAGATGCTGCCAGGGAACAATACAAACTTTGTTTAGACTTTCAAAGAATAACTATGGTAGCCAGAATTATTTTTTTTAAAAAAATGGTTAAGCCCCTGGAACCAGGCAAAATACATGCTGAGATTTTGAAGCAAGGAAGACAAATGTTGCTTAGGTATCTGCACAACATCCTTCTTAAAATATGAACATCGAGGGACTAAAACTTGATCCTTTTTTTCCCTTTGATTTTATATTTTGTTAAAATAATCTTTTAATGTAAAAGGAAACAAAAAATTGCACCCATAATCCCATCACTCTATCATAACTGTTTTCATTTTGTCCTGTTTCCTTCTAGTTGTTTAAATTTATGCTTACATATTTCAAGCAATTGTAAGCTTATTACATAGTTTGACATTCCGATTTTATATTATTTTATACCATACGTTTGTTTTTACACAGTATTTGTGATTGTCTTGTGAATAGTTTATCATCTATCAAAGTCAGGTGTGATCATTTGTTTAAGCTGTCCCAAATTGTTGAATACTTAGGTTGTTTCCAATTTTTGCTATTAAAGGTAAATTAAAATAAACATCTATGTAAATATTTCTAAGTTGCTTTCCAAAAGGGATCTGAGATTTATCTGCTTTTCTAGGCACCCACTCTGTTACTTTTTCACAACTTCATCAGCATTGGATATCACAATTTTAATTACTTTTGTGGCTATTTTATTTTTTTAAATTTATTTATTTAATTTATTTATTTTTGGTTGCATTGGGTCTTCGTTGCTGCGCGCGGGCTTTCTCTAGTTGCAGTGAGCGGGGGCTACTCTTTGTTGCGGTGAGCGGGCTTGTCATTGCGGTGGCTTGTCATTGCGGTGGCTTTGCTTGTTGCGGAGCGTGGGCTCTAGGCGCGCAGGCTCAGCAGTTGTGGTACATGGGCTTAGCTGTAGTTGTTCCACAGCATGTGGGCTTTTCCGGGACCAGGGCTCGAACCCGTGTCCCCTGCATTGGCAGGCGGATTCTCAACCAGTGTGCCACCAGGGAAGTCCCTGTGGCCGTTTTAATAAGCACAAATGAGAATTTACTGGGGCCGTTTTACGTTTATCACTTGTAAGGTTAAATAGGTATGTAGTGAGATTTTAAAGCTAAAAAGTGAATAAGGCTGTTTCCTGAATGAATCAAGGGAAGATAAAAAGGAAAAATGGCTCGTAGCATTTTACCTTTGTAAAAAGTAATAACAAGAAATATATATTCAAACTCAGATTAGGAGGTTATGGAACATTCTGTTATTATTCAAATTTAGTTTCCCAGGTTGTGTTAAAGGAATGTTACCGATGAAATGCTGTACAACTTTGAGTACCAAGGCCAAGCAGTGGGATTCTGGAAGGCATTAATTCATTCAACTAACATTTAGTGAAAATTTACTATATGTTTTACTCTGAGCAGAGTGTTGCATGAGATATAAAGATGAAATAGACATGACAGGTACCTGTGCCCAGAGAGCTTGTCTTTCAGTGAGGAGAGAGATATCTACATAAATAACTTAAGAGGACATCTAATTGAGATGGAACTTTTTTCTTTGAGCAAAGTTTTCTTGCACTTCATAAAGAGGCATAATAAATAGAAATCAAAGGGAAGTCTTAATGAAGAATGAAGCATATGTCATATGGTGTATTAATATTTTCTGGTATATGAGGACAAAATATCATGAGGCCTCTTCAAATAAAGTTACAATGATATTACTTTACTACATAATATAGTAAAAAAGTACATATACAGAGAAATATATCAGAGAAGTATAGACCAAAAAATGGGAATTGGGTTTTGTGTGTGTGGGAACTAGTCTCACGTTCACTGGATAATCTATTCATCTATTTCTGAATGCATCTCATATTCACTACTACTAAGGACATTCCAAAGATAGTAATGAAGAAAAATAGCAGCTAACATCTTAACTACAGGTAGATTGATAGAGTTTTCTCTATTACACTTTAAATTCTAGGGCTATTCCTAGTGTATTTAAGCTAAAAATAAGTTGAACTGACTTTTAAGAAGGATAACGCTGCTTTCTTTCTTTCTTTCTTTCTTTCTTTTTTAAACCAAACACTCTTTAGAACTCTAATGTAAAACATCACCCAAGGCTTTTACAGTTATTTTAGTTACTGCTATTCAGGGGCAACTTGAAAGAATACTTAACAATAGGAAGGAATGTCATTTTCCTACAAAATTGAGTGCTAAAGAGAAACAGACCATTTAGCAGTAATATTGCTCCCTGTCACTTCAATCACAAAGGGTTACAGCTTTAAATTTTTAACATAGTATAATTTTACATTCACCTTGTCAATATAGATTTGTTTCCTTTAAGTAGTCCATTTTCAGGAAGAACTCATCTAAACAGAAGAACTAAAATTATCCCCCCTTATCCTCTGTTTTGCTTTCCTTGGTTTCAGTTACCCGTGGTCAACCAAGGTCTGAAAATATCAAATGGAAAATTACAGAAACAAACAAGTCATAAGTTCTAAACTGTGTGGTGTTTTAAGTAGCGTGATGAAGTCTGGTGCATTCTGCTGCATCCCACCCAGGATGTGAATCATCCCTTTGTCCAGTGTATCCTGTCCGTTAGTCATTTAGTAGCCACTAAGTTACTTGATCGACTGTCGTGGTATCACAGTGCTTGTGTTTGTGTAATTCTTATTTTATTTAATAATGGCCCCAAATATGGGCAATTCAGACATTCTCTTACTATACCTAATTTCTAAATTAAACTTCATCATAAGTATGTACATTTAGGAAAAAACATAGTATATATAGGGCTTAGTACCCTCCTCGGTTTCAGGCATCCACTGGGGGTCTTAGAACATATTCCCTGCAGATGGGGCTGGGGACTATTGTACAAGGAACATGAAACAGCAGCAGATGAAATTAATGATATTGAACATAACATGGTATCAGTCTTAAGGTTGTTCTCCTACCACTGGAGTTGGTGGGGTTGGTGCCTGTGTGTAATAAAATAAAGACTAAAAATGGGCAGCATTGGTCACTGATACCTCTCTAAAGCATTGGGTGGACTGGGCCTTTCTTCCTGACAGTGATAGCACATAGAAGGATCTCAGTGGCCTAAGTGGTGAGCAGGACCGGCCGCTAGTCATTCCTCTCCTGCAGGCAGTCATGTTGGGGAGTCGGGTGACCCTGTATGAGGCTTAAGAGCCTCAGAGGCTTTGGTAGCTATTGGGTAGATAACCCTTGGTAGAGGAAGATTCTCTGAAGGCAGTGAGGTGCCCACAGGGACTTCCAGTTAGAACTATCTGGGGAAGAGTCAGGAAAATGGAGCTTCTGTTCTCCATTCATATTTATTTTCTCTCTCTCTAGTTCAGTTTAGTTTAGTCTTCCACCCTAGTCCCCTAATGCCAGTGAGGATGAACAGAAACTTGGGCGAAGGTAGGAGGTAGAAAATGACCAACATATTTTACCTTGAAATTTCTAGAAATGTAGCATTTTCCCACACAAAACTATAAAATAAGAATCCTTGCCCCAAACCTCAAGTGTTATTAATGCTCTAAATAAATCCTTTGTCTTTTTGTACTCCTGCCCACTTCCATGAGCTCCCAGGGGTACACACCCCTAGTTTAAGAAATTTGACTTAAGGGAGATCCAGTTTACTCTAATAATATTACAGTTTAGCTCCACCTTTTTACATAAGTTTGTGTGGGTGGACCCATTGAACTAATGTATCAGTTTTTTTCTATATATGTTCTCTCTCTCTCTCTCTCTCTCTCTCTCTCCATATATATATATATATATATATATGTAAAATCTAAAACACAACCCACTTGTATATTGGAGATTGTCAATCACTGCATTCAACAAGAAGCAAATCTTTGATGATGTTATAGTTCAATACATTTAGAACTGTACAACCTGGCATTAAATAGCACAAAGTAGAAGGACAAGTTGGAATCAAACACCAAAAATTAAGCCACACAGCCATAATGAAATCAGAGTAGACCGTATTAGATTTTTATACAAGCTAAACTGAATAACCATAAATTGGTAATTTATTTGTTGTTGTTGTTTACAGATGTCTAGCACCAATGTATTTAGAATTTCAATGGAAAAATGTTCTCAATCCCATATTATTTGATCCCATTTGCTCCCTAGGCAATTGTCCCACTTCTCTTTGACCACCCCCTGCCCCGTTTCCATGCCATAAAGACTGTGGTATGGGATGAACCTTGAAAATGAGCAGAGTTTAAACCCGTGTTGTCCAATATGGTACCACTAGCCACATGTGGCTCTTGAGCACTGGAAATAAGGCTAGTCTTTGAGATGTGTTGTAAGCATAAAATACGATTTTGAAGACTCAGTTGTAAAAAAAAATGTAAAATATCCCATTAATAATGTGAATACTATTAATCTTAAAATATTAATTTATATGATGTTGAAATGGTAGTTTTAGATATATTCAGTTAAATAAAACATATTATTAAAATTAATATTACCTGCTTTTTAAACACCTAAAAAATGTGGTTACTAGAAAATTCACATTTACATATGTGGCTTGTATTTGGAGCTTGCTTTATGTTTCTATCAAACAGCATTAGTTTAAACCATAAAATTATATAATTATTAGAAGACATGATGAAGCAGAAGCCTTTAAAAGCAGGGAAGGAGCACATCAGTATTCAATCAAGTCAACGTACGGCGTTAATGAATACATTAAGCCTATATGAAAATGTGAAGCCCTTACAGGCCTAGTAAGAGGTGAAGACAGCAAGACTTTTCTGCTGGGAGACTGGAAAAGACCTATAAATCTGGTGGCAAGAGATGGCTCTTTGTCTGGACTATGGCGAAAGACAGCGGTGGGAAAAGAGATAGGGACCCAGGAAAAAGATGGGAGAGATGTTAACCCAGCAGTGACATGTCCATGTCCCGCAGGTCAGTCTGAAACAGAACTGAAAAGTAGAGGACTAGCCTGGGGTCAGTGAAGAGTGGGAGTTAGTGGAGGGGAGGAGTCCCGTAAAGGGCAGGATGCTGGGAATCAGCAGAACTTTCATTGCTGCCAAGGAAAAGCCCTGAGCCCCTCCAGGATTCTATCAGGGCAAGAGTGGTTGCGTAGAGGACTAAAGGCTCCAACAGTTGCGCCTGTGGGTACGGAGACCAGGCCATTAGAAATATTTCCAACTATTCGGTTATCTCCCCTCTTGCATCTGCTCCTTCCCTCGCCCCATGTGTCTCAGTGAAGGGCAAGTAGTAGCTGGGGCAATGCTGGTTGTATAAATTATCACGTCATCTCAACTTTCCCAGAAAACTTACATGTGTCATCATTTACCTCATGAACTCATTCTAACATCTGCTTCTCCCTAAGCAGAAGCACTCACAAAATAGGGCAATATATATATATTTTTCTCTTTTTTTGGCTGCATCGCATGGTACGCGGGATCTTAGTTCCCCGACCAGGGACCGAACCCATGCCCCCTGCAGTGGAAGTGCAGACTCTTAATCACTGGACCGCCAGGGAAGTCCCAAGGGCAATATTTTAGTTGAAAGGAACCAAGCCAGCCATTCTTAATAGATGAAGAAACACATTCAGAAAGGGGAAGTACCTTTTCCAGAAGCAAAGAGCTGCCAAGAGGCAGATATGAGATTAGAACCCAGGTCTTCCGATTCCCCATCTTGTGTTTCCTCTATCTGAGTAACGTGTGTCTAAAGAACTTATTCATATTTATTATGTTTCTTTTGTCTTTAATTTTTGCAAAAAATGAGAAAGCTGCTTCAGGAAGCCTCCAGTCTAATCCCACGTTTTCTACTTCTGGTCCTGGGACACAGAGCAAATTGCTTGAGCTTCTGTGGGACTCAGCTTTTATTCTATGCAGTGTGTGGAGGGAGCTTAAATGCTTACCCTCTCCCAGATCTAAAGGATTAAAATTTATTTTATTATTATTATTAGTTGTTGTTGTTGGACTAAACATGTCAGTGCTGGCATAAAGGAAGATTCCTCTGACATCTGATTAAACTTGCCTCAAGTCCCGATTTCACCAGCTGTGGAAGTGTAGGATTTGCTTTCCCACCCCTCTGCTTGAGTTCTTACATCTGTATGTGTCATCTCTGTTTTGCCCCAGACCAGTTCAGATGGGTCAGTTAGTTCTTCACCAGTTACCTCAAGAAATTCACTCTCCTCAGGTCTTTTCTTTTTTTTTGACATGACTCATTTAATTTAATTAATTTATTTATTTTAAAAAATTTTAACATCTTTATTGGAGTATAATTGCTTTACAATGGTGTGTTAGTTTCTGCTGTATAACAAAGTGAATCAGTTATACATATATGTATGTCCCCATATCTCCTCCCTCTTGTGTCTCCCTCCCTCCCACCCTCCCTATCCCACCCCTCTAGGTGGTCACAAAGCACCGAGCTGATCTCCCTGTGCCATGCGGCTGCTTCCCACCACTAGCTATCTGTTTTACGTTTGGTAGTGTATATATGTCATGCCACTCTCTCACTTCGTCCCAGCTTACCCTTCCCCATCCCCGTGTCCTCAAGTCCATTCTCTAGTAGGTCTGTGTCTCCTCAGGTCTTTTGTGGGCTCAGGATTGAATACCTGGGGTTCCTGAAAGGTGTCCCATCACAGAGCACTCAGACTTTCCTCATCTCTCTGCCTTCTCCTTTCTCCCCCTTCCACCTCACCTTCCTCCTTCCTTCCCTCCTTCCTCAACCATCCTGGGAATTCAGCTTCACCCTCTCTTATGTGGAGCAATTCAGTAGTTTTTAGCTCCTACTTGCATACTCAATGCTTAATGCTTCTTCTGTTTCTTTCCTGGAGGCAGAGGCTTTGTTACTTGGTGAAAGAGAAACAGAAAATTCTTTGAGCTTTCTATTGTGTTGGTTGTGCACCAAAGAACCAGCATCCCTGTAGGGGAGTTTTGTCTCGTTTATCCAGTCAGCAAACTCCCTCCCTAAAATTAAAATCTCTTTGTCCACCTTGGTAATATGAATAATAGTAGAAAAGTAGACCCTTCTATCAGCCAGAAACTTAACGAAAATATTCTATTTCAGATAATTTACTGAAATGGGTCCTAAACTGATTAAAGTAATACCTAAACTAAACCTAATAACCAAACCCTCATTATACTTTTTAAAAACGTACAAATGTCTAAAATAAGAAAACATGATAGTTGTATCAATAGTGCTATAGTATGGACTATTTCAGAAATAAGTTTGTGGTTAACACTTTTATTCACTTTTTTTTTAAAAAAATATTTATTTATTTATTTATTTATGGCTGTGCTGGCTCTTCGTTTCTGTGAGAGGGCTTTCTCTAGTTGCGGCAAGTGGGGCCACTCCTCATGGCGGTGTGCGGGCCTCTCACTATCGCGGCCTCTCTTGTGGAGCACAGGCTCCAGGCGCGCAGGCTCAGTAATTGTGGCTCACGGGGCCAGCCGCCCCGCGGCATGTGGGATCCTCCCAGACCAGGGCTTGAACCCATGGCCCCTGCATTAGCAGGCAGATTCTCAACCACTGCACCACCAGGGAAGCCCCTATTCACGTTTTTTTGTACAGCTAACATAGACAGAAATGTACGAAATATAATTTGAACAAAGAAATTCAAAGAGATAGCTAAGAATTTAGGGGTCACAGAAAATAGCTAAGTTGAGTTTATCTGGATGAAATTTACAGGAGAGAAGAATGATCTGCCTTGAGCACACCCCTAAAACGTGAAGGTCTAGGGAGAAGCACACATGGATGACCCTCCATCTCAACCTTCCCTGCTAATGTCTTCCCTTCTCTTCCCAACCCCAGTTCTCTTATTCATCAAGAAGGGACTTTGGGGCTGCGTGTGGACACCACAGCCTGCAAGCTCTGCCTAAAGCTCCCTACCAATAGCTGCTCTAGGCCCCTCACAGGTGTACAGGCACACACGCCAGCTGTGTGGTTCACCCTTGGGAAAATGGACATGGGGAAGAGGCCACTACGGGCAATGGAAGCAGACTCAGCACAATAGATGCAGGAATTCTTGGGTCCTGGGTACCTGGGCCGTGATCTAGAAGCAGGGATCTGGGCTTTGAGTGGGCATGTCTCCTTGGCCCTGTGGACTTTTCACCCCGTGGGGACAGACCCAACATAAGAGGGACAAAGGAGGGTGAAGAGCAACACTGCCTCAGTCTAAGGGAAACACTGTCCAGTATTCCTTTTTAAATAACTTATAAAAGGTGCAAAAGTCACCAAAAACCAGCCTGGGAACATGATGTCACAGTGTGGGGTTGGGGTGTCTTTTACGTGTATCAGAGAAATTGTTCTCTGCATGTACTCTTACGGAAAAAAAGATTAAGAATAAAGACATGTTTTAGGAAGACAAAATATCAAAATGGATGAAGGGGGTATGTGACCTGGAAGAGGCTGTTAGGACCAGGATAAGTCAGATACAACACACTTTGTTTAGCTCTCGTGTCTTACACAAATTTCTTCTAAATTAGATAATTAGTGTTTATTGCAACTTTGTGCATGACTAGGGCTGCTAGAAAAGGAACTGCAGTAGCAATAGCTAATCAGCATCTGATATTCCCCTAGTGCAGGAATGAGGAAGAGGCGGGGACTTCTGTGTATCCAATGAAAAAGAAACTCAAAAGTGGTGTTGGATGTTTGGGGAAAGACTCTCATTCACTCTCTGGATGTAGATAGGAAAGAATGAAGCCCCAGGCATGATTGGCAGCCACCTTCCAACCAAGAGGAGAGTAGGAATTAGAGTGAAGGCAGCAACATGAAAGACAGAGTGACAAGATGGAAGAAACGGGTTTTTAGTGATGAGGTTTAGGTGCCAGGACAAAGCAACGCTGCAGCCTGCATTAGTGCTGGACCTTCAAGCTACATGACCAATAAATACCTTTATTTTAAAAACTAGTTCTGTTAAGTATTCTATGACTTGCAACATAACATGCCCTTGATAATATACCCTTTTTTGAAGTTTAAAAACCCAGGTAATTTCTTCTTTCCTAAAGTATAGTTCCTAATAATAAATCTATGTATAGTTGAATGATAAATTATCCTTTTCACTTGGAAGAGATGTGCCTAATTATTCATAGAAATGGTAAATGGTTATGTCTAACAGGAAAAACTCTAAAGATCAGTGAAAAGTAGTGGAAAGAGATAATAGTTCTTACTAACATTCACTTATACTCCCAGCAGGTTTCTGAGCCATGGAGTTCTTAATGCCCCCAATTCAAAGTGGAAAATAGTCTGCTCTTATTTAATAATGTTTTAAAATAAACAGTTAACATTCTATACTTCCTTTATTTTGTCCGATTAAACTTTGAGGTAAACATGACAACCTTCATTTGACAAATGAAGAAACTAAAGCTCAGAGAAGGAAAGTAACTTGTCCAAGATCATACATATACTGAACAGCAAAGATGGAATTTTCTGAATTTAAAATCCACACTCTTAACAGTTGGAGCCAACAAACTGGCTTTGAAGTTGAACTCTACCACAAACACCTCAGTGACCCTGGGCAAAATATCCTTTCTGCGCCTTGGTTTCCTCATTAATAAAATGGAGATAATAATAGTATCCACTTCATAGAATTGCTGTGAGGAATAAGTGAGGTAAACTTAGGACAGTGCCTGGCAGTTAGTAAATGCTAAATACATGTTAGTATTACATACTTCACTCTTCTATTCTCTGCATTGGGCAGAGAAGACAGAGAAGAAGATCCTGAAAGGAATTCAATTTCTCCTAAATTAACCCCACTGATGCTATTTCATAATTGGGTAATGGTTCCTATGCCCTTGGCAATGTGGCCTAGTATCAAACAGATGGAATTGGGTAAATGTTAAGCTGTTATGATTGTCACAATAAGTTATTTCACTGCAACCTTATTTTTAATGCAAATTTCAAAATCAAGAATGTCATTCAGAGATCAGATCTAATGATACAAGAACAGGCTTTGTGATTTATATTGACTTACTATTTTAGTGGTAAGAAACTTGGAAAAAAAGTAGTGCAAGATGAATACAAAAACCCTAAAGTGGTTGATAGTATGGTGTTTTAGGAACAAAATTCTAAGACCAAGGTTGTCTAACTTGAACTGTAAGTACTGCAGCGTAGTGCTATTTTCTTTTCCCTTTACCAACTGCTGTTCACTGTTTAAGGTGCACCTAAAGTTGCCTATTCAGGGAAGCATTACTTGACCCTTTTGCACCAGGCCAGGCTGTCCTGTGCTCCTCCGCTGTAGTACTTAACAGCATTGTCATTTAACAGATTTTTAGTATAACTTCATATAATGTCCTTATCCACCATAGGCTGAAATTCCATGAGGGCAGAGACAGCGTGAATGTCAGTGCTCAGATGGTGCCTTGTACTTAGTAGTAAAGGCTGAAAAAGATTTGTTGAATGGAAGATTGAAGGAATTGGTAAATAAATCAATGAAAACGTTTAAGGTAAGTTTAAAAAAAAATCACCAGATTATATATGCAGTTTAATCAGATCTAATAAATAATATTTTGGTGATCTCATCTATAAAATATAGTGTCTTTTCAACTAAAATGGAAAATAAGTGGACTTGATGATGTCATAATTCATTCAAACACATTTCCCTTGTTGTTGCTTTGTTTTGCAACAGTCTGTGATCAGCTTTCCTTCCTCTCATACCCCTTCCCCCACCAATACCATTTCCTCAACTATTTAGTCTTCCCTCTCCCAATATTACCCTTTAGCAGAATGATAACTAGTATAAACTTTTATAGTAACATGCCTAAATGAAGTCAGGGGGAAAGTGTTTTTTTTTTTAAAAATTACTATAATTGCTTTATTTCAAGCCAGCATTACAGTACTTCTTTCAACCAACTTTTTATCCCCTTATAAAAGAACTTAAAATTAATTATATAAAGAATAGAAATAGCTTTTGTTTCACTTAACAAGTAAAATTGAGTGAAAAGTCCCTTTAAGAGTAAGCTCGTATATAAAAATGCCTGAGAATATATGCATAGAACTCAGGGATGATGTGATTTTACTATATGAAAGATCCTGTATATGAATTGCCAACAGGCACATGAAAAGATGCTCAACATCACTAATCATCAGGGAAATGCAAATCAAAACCACAATGAGATATCGCATCACACCTGTCAGAATGGCTATCATCAAAAAAGACACGAGAGGGGCTTCCCTGGTGGCGCAGTGGTTGAGAGTCCGCCTGCCGATGCAGGGGACGTGGGTTCGTGCCCCTGTCCGGGAGGATCCCACATGCCGCGGAGCGGCTGGGCCCATGAGCCATGGCCGCTGGGCCTGCGCGTCCAGAGCCTGTGCTCCGCAACGGGAGAGGCCACAACAGTGAGAGGCCCGCGTAATGCAAAAAAAAAAAAAAAAAAAAGACACGAGATAACAAAAGCTCATGAGGATGTGGAGAAAAGAGAACACTTGTGCACTGTTGGTGGGACTGTAAATTGGTGCATCCACTATGAAAAACAGTATGGAGGATCCTCAAAAAATTAAAAATAGAACTATCATATGATCCAGCAATTCCACTTCAGGGAATATATACAAAGGAAATGAAAACACTAAATTAAAAAGTTACCTGCACCCCATGTTCACAGCAACATTACTTACAATAGGCAAAACATGGAAACAACCCTAGTGTCCATCCACAGAAGAATGGATAAAGAAGTTATGGTGTATATACATATACAATGGAATATTGTTCAGCCATAATAAACGAGGAAATACTGCCATTTGTGACAACATGGATGGACCTTTAGGGCATTATGTTAAGTGAAATAAGTCAGACAGAGAAAGACAAAAATACTTTATGATCTCACCTTTATGTGGAATCTAAAAAAACAAAAACAAACAAACACAAACAACAAACTCACAGAAAAAGAGATCAGATTTGTAGTTCCCAGAGGTTGGGGCTTGGAGGTTTTGGGTAGAGTAGGAATTGACGGAAGGTGACCACTTCAGGAAGGTGACCTTTCCCAAAGGTACAAACTTCGGATTATAAGATGCTAAAGATGTAATGTACAACATGATAACTATAGTTACCATTGTTGTATGATGTATATGAAAGTTAAGAGAGTAATCCTAAGAGTTCTCATTATAAGGAGAAATTTTTTTCTATTTTTTCTTCCATTTCTTTTTATTGTTATCTATATGAGATGGTGAATGTTAACTAAACTTATTGTGGTAGTCATTTCACAATATATGTAAGTAAAAACTTTATGCTATGTACCTAAAAATCATACAGTGATATATGCCAATTATATTTCAGTAAAACTGGAAAAAAGAGAAATATCCTGTAATAGGAAAGTGATGATGTTTCTTCAAGAAGATAGAAAGCATCCTATTATCATAGTTACCAGAGAAAACACAGTCATGTAGTCTTAGAATTCTAATGTACACAGTCACTAACTTCAAAAGGCAGAAAAATTAATAAAAATAATTTAACTCTCAACTTTAACCTGCAAAGTATTAAATTGCTGTAAGACAATTTCCCTAAACTATTAATTAATCTGGAATCAAACATCAATCACTTCATTTACTCGCTATATCTTTTCTTAAAGTCTAAAATTGGAAAGTTATAAATATATTGGGTAATAGATCACTGGGTAAATTTATGCTAACTAGCCAGGATATAAGCAGAACTACAACATACTTAAATCCTTCAGGAATTTAATTCAGACATTTTAATGATAAAGTCAAGGTAGCAAAAGGAAAGAGTTCATTTAGTGGTTACAGAAAGTGAATAAGGGATAAAAAATATTGCATTCATTGTATATAGCTCACTGTATAGACTTGAATCAACAGCTTGACCTTTGGAAGTCTGAGAGCTTCCATTTATCTGTTCTCTAAATATACTTGCAATAAAAATGCCATTAGAAGTATGCTGTGAGGATTAATGTCAGTGGAGAACTGTGAGACTCATGGATAAGAGATGAAAAGGAACTCTTAATACCATAGCTATAAACTAATTAAATTTTAATGTTACTTAAAAATCATATAGCTATCTGGGATAGATTCAAGATGATACACTAATATCAATATTTTATTTATATTGTATTTTGAAGTTTTAAATATAATAAACTATAGAAAGTATTTGAAAAATACATGAAACAAGATCATCTGATATTTATCTTTTGCTTTGGAAGCAAAACTATGACTCTGGATCCTCAGAAAAATTCTAGCTTGCTGAGATAAAATAATTTGCTTTTAATCCTGAAACTCTTTAAGATGAATTTTATGGTAACAGAGACAAAGATGTGAGAGCTGCACAAAGTAGACCTTTAACGTGCCCTATCATTACCCCCAGATCTCTTCTCCTATGGCATTTGCACAGTGCTGGGCACTGCTTGCTATTCAAATATATTGTCATAATGATGATTTATTCTTATGTATGCCAATTAAAGTGAAAATGTGAAAAGAGTAGAAAAAAAGCAGGGTTCTAATAACACCTATTAAGAGTTGATATATATATAGATATATATATACCTATATATATTTAAATATACATAATATATAAATATATATACAAACACAAATTATATACATAATACATATATAAATATATAGAGAAACAAAAATTACAGACAGCAGTTTATTTTGTCAAAGGATTCTTTAGTCTAAAAAATGCTTCTACCACAAAATAATTTTAAAGCCCACTTCTCCAGTATCTATGTAGGGTTTAATTGACAAATATTCAGATATAAATCTCTTCATATATGCATGTGTGTGTGAGTGTGTGTGTGTGTGTGTGAGAGAGAGAGAGAGAGAGAGAGAGAGAGAGAGAGAGAGAGAAAGAATGAAGGGGCACAAATAAAATGTTTATAATACCTCTGAACCAACAAGATCTGTTCATGAGAATTACAGAAATTTTTGTGCCCAGTGCAATTAGTCAGAGGCAAAGAAGGCAACATTTTACTTTTTTAGGTAAGACCTAGTGTTACATTTACCCTAACTGCTTTGGCTATTGGGAAGAAGTCCAAATTATGGAAACAACTGCTTTCAGAACTGGACACAGAGTATGCTAGAAGCTGGTTGAACTGGAAAAGAGACTTGGCTGATTTTTTGTAGATGCACAGTATCTCTTAGAGACTTAGAAATAAATTAGTACAGCCCCTTCTCTCATTCTGCAAATGAAGCCGCCTTGAGCCTAGAGAGGAAAAGGAACTTTCAAAGTGGAAGAGCACAGAATATCTCAACTCCAGGTCAGCGCTCCTACACAACCCCACACTGGCGACTGAGCTTTCGAAATAATGTGAGATGTGTCTTCCTCTTTCTCTTTCCCTTATCTATAGTATTTGTATTCCAACTACTGGGAATGGGGTGCATCAGTGGAGAAAGAGTCAGGGGAGACGAGACAGAAATATTTTACCTTCATGTGTGACTTTGCATCTTCATTTTCTTCCCATCATAAATTCAACTGGCTTCACCTCCTTCTTGAGGGTAAGCCTAGGGCTCATTTGTTGAAATTCTTGAAGTGTGATACTACTACAGATACTTGATAATATTTATTGAGCCCCTACTAAATTATGTTCACTTAGATACATTATCTAGTTAATACTGCAAAGTCTATATTAATATCTTACACTGGAGCCTTAGAAACATTTAAGTAACCTGCCCAAAGGAGGACAAGGACTTGAAGCCTTCTCTCTCAGACTGCAAGGACCACATACCACACCACCTCCCACTTTTCAGAGAAGGGTGCTTAGTAGCCCTTGATAGATTGTGATGCCAGAAAGGGCTAGAGTGGAGTTGAAAGCCACGTTACTGCTTATGTAAGTCTTTTCCTCCCAGTACGATCTGAAGAACTGGAGGACCATTACACAAATAAGAAATATTCAGATTAGCAATCAAGTTGACCAAAATTTAAAGAATAATAATGTAAAAAAAATGTCATCATCAAGTTATTGGCCAAAGCTAATCACCAATTTTGTCAATCTGAATGGATGGGAAATATTTTAGGGGTAGACTAACAAAATATTTGCTTAAACCAGTTTCTTTGTTTTTACAAGAGAGAAATCTTTTTATTTTCTGGTTGTTATTTGCCATGTTTCTGATGGCTTAGAAATCATATTGATCCTTAACCATTACTTGAAAATGATCTTCTAAGCATCAAAAGTACTTCTTTGGAAAAAGTGAAATTGTGATGTGCAAAAAATTCTTTTTCTTAAGACAGTTTAAGGACTTCGAGGTGCTTTAAAAAATTATTAATGTCATTGTAAGCTCTCTTTCTGGAAAATAAATTCTAGAGAACCAAGATACATTTCATAGCTCTAAGTATAGAATTATAACTCCATTTTCAACTTTGTTTTTACTGTCTAAATGATCTGCTTTTTCAGTGGACTCATGTTTTTGCACCTTATTATCCTAAAGATGATGTAACAAGTATTACAAACGTCAGATAACGGCTAGGATTAACACAAAGTTTTAGTTAAGTTCTATGGAGTAGGAAAAAAGAAATCTTGAACTATATTTTGCTGATACATTCATAAAAGTATGAAATCATTTAGCTTCCCTAGGTTTTACAGAAAACACTTTAAAAATGCTATAAAGATGTATAACAAGACATAAAACTGCAAATATTAACTGTCTATTTCCTTGAAATATAATTTAAACTTGGTGAGTAGGACAAGAAAATGTCACATTCCTTTCTCTTGCTAAGGAAATTGCATATTTCCTTTGCAAAAGTAAAGAATATGCAGTCTTCATAAGCATATATGTGACAGTTTTAAAGTTGTTTTGTTTCAGGCTAAAGGTTTCTATGAATTTTCACGATTGTCTCAAAGTTGGAAAAAGAAAAGAAACAAAGAGAAAGCAAAACATTAACCTTTGGCATACAAGTTTTGTTTTTCACCAAATGTTAAAAACAGCATTTATGTTATATGCATATGTTGTCCTTTCTAAATATTATCTTGAGTTACAGAATTTCAAATTCTTCATAGAATGAATACACTTTCAAATTTTTGCTTATGTTTCCCTCCATAAGCTGCAATACTCTAAATAGAAAGTTAATCTTCTGTCTTTACCAGGATTTGTGAAGCAAATGGATATACATTTTACTAAGTGGAAAATAGGGCTGTGACATGGGCATTTAATTACTGATGAGAGCCCAGTATTTGATTTGTGGACCACAGGCTACCATAAGATTTGGTTGACAACACTAATTTCACTTGGGAATCGAGAAATTCTGGAAAAAGAGAGTCTCTTAAAACATAGGTCAAGGGACTTCCCTGGTGGCGCAGTGGTTAAGAATCCACCTGCAAATGCAGGGGACACGGGTTCGAGCCCTGGTCTAGGAAGATCCCACACGCCGCAGAGCAACAAAGCCTGTGTGCCACAACTACTGAGCCTGCGCTCTAGAGCCCGCGAGCCACAACTACTGAGCCCGCACGCCTAGAGCCCGTGCTACACCACAAGAGAAGTCACCGCAATGAGAAGCCCGCATACCGCAACGAAGAGTAGCCCCCGCTCGCTGCAACTAGAGAAAGCCTGTGCGCAGCAACGAAGACCCAACGCAGCCAAAAATAAATGAATAAATAAAAATTAAAAAAAACCCAAAAACGTAGGTCAATCAAATTTCCAGAATTTCACTAAAATGAGGTGAAGGAAAAGTTTAATAGTAATATCACACATGGTCATAAGGGCTTTATGCCTATTTCCTCATTTAAGCCTCACATTAACCTGATTAGGTAGGAATTGCTACTGTGTCCCTTTTACAAATGAGGAAACTGAGGCCAGAGAGTTCAAGGACTTTGCCAAAATTCACACGGTCTCTAAGTGGCAGACCCATGTTCTTAGCCACTCAGTAGGTTTTAAATTGTTATTGTTTATGCCTCATTGGAGAAGAAAGTGTGGACAACATGGGAGAGGTCACAAGGAAGTCTGCAAGGGTTGGGCTCCTTATGATTTCAGAACTCAGTTCAGAGGGCATGGATTTAAAGTCCTCTGGGAAGACAAGCTCTTGAGTCACAGGATTTCAAAGGGCCAGTCCAAAAGCTCTGAGGGAGACAGGAAAGTCCCTAGCTCAGCTCTTTGGCTCCTGGTAGATGGGCCCAGATAGCGGCTTTGGTAGCCAACACAATGGCTTTCTGGTCTCTGTAGAGGTTCCAGATTGAAGAGCAAATCAGTAGTGTTGAGGAGCACAGAATATCAGATCCACCTGTGGGATACAGCTAGATGCTTTGTCCAGCTGCAAGTGTGTTGCAGGAATAAATGTACACAGGCACATAGATATGTCTATGTAGAGCTGTGGGTTCTTTTTTACTTACATTTTTTCCCTTCATTATTAACAGTACAATAAAAGTGTACTCCCAGAGCTTAGCAAGGCTAACTCCTAATTTTGCTTAACAGTAAAAAAAGCTTGCTCCTGGGCTTCCCTGGTGGCGCAGTGGTTGAGAGTCTGCCTGCCGATTCAGGGGACACGGGTTCGTGCCCCGGTCCGGGAAGATCCCACATGCCGCGGAGCGGCTGAGCCCGTGAGCCATGGCCGCTGAGCCTGCACGTCCGGAGCCTGTGCTCCACAACGGGAGAGGCCACAACAGTGAGAGGCCCGCGTACCACAAAAAAAAAAAAAAAAAAAAAAAAAGCTTGCTCCTGAATTCACAAGATTCCAATAGGGTCCCTCTGTAGGAATAACTTTTGTTAATGAAAGAAATAATGTATATTAGCCTGACATAACAAGAATAAACCAGAGTGCATTTTATCACAATTAATGTTAAACACAGCATTTTTTGTACTCCAAATATATTTATGAGAAACATACAGTTGTGTCTCATACATATCAAAATAAAATGGAAAATTTTCTAAGAGTTTCTGGCTATTTAATGCACTAGTTTAAAAATTAAACTAATTTGATCATTTGCCCCATAATATTCCTATATTTCAAAAGTATATGTAATATTTTTATGAGCACATAAACTTATTACCAACATTACTGACTAGAAAAACTTTGTGATTTTAATCCTCTCCAAATGATCAAAAGTAGTATATTCTATAGAACTCACCTTTTGCCCATTCATCCCTGGAATTCCAGATGCTCCAACAGAACCCTAAGGAGACACATGATTGAAATAAATTGATATCATAATCACAAAATATTTCAATTCTAAATTTATATTGTATTAGTTATGTCAGCCATAACTTTACCTTGCTAAAAACATGTCTGGGAGGCTATGTTTTTCAGATCTTATCTACTGTGTTCAAATATACAATAATGTAAACAGATTCATCAAGCTTTTCCAAAAACCATTAAGTTAAATTTAACCACGTTTGTAAATATCTACTTATTGCTAATATGATTTTAAAGAAATTCACATCATAAATTGAGATTTAGAGTTATCAGAAGGCCACATAGCTCTAAATTTGGGTGCTTTTAATAAACATGGCATGAACATATATACACTACCAAATGTAAAATAGATAGCTAGTGGGAAGCAGCCACATGGCACAGGGAGATCAGCTCGGTGCTTTGTGTCCACCTAGAGGGGTGGGATAGGGAGGGTGGGAGGGAGATGCAAGAGGGAGGAGATATGGGGATATATGTATATGTATAGCTGATTTACTTTGTTATAAAGCAGAAACTACCACACCATGTAAAACAATTATACTCCAATAAAGATGTTATAAGTAAATAAATAAATATGTAAACACACACACAAAAGAATTAAACTCGCTGGGGCTTCCCTGGTGGCTCAGTGGATAAGACTCTGTGCTCCCAATGCAGGGAGCCCGGCTTCGATCCCTGGTCAGGGAACTAGATCCCATATGCATGCTGCAACTACGAGTTTGCATGCTGCAACTAAGGAGCCTGACTGCCGCAACCAGTGAGCCCTGGAGCCACAACTAAGGAGCCCACCTGCTGCAGCTAAGACCCAGGGCAACCAAATAAGTAAACAAATATTTTTAAAAAATTAAATATGCTTAGTTTCATCTGGAAAAATCCTAGCAGTAGCAGTAGCTCCTGAATTTCATGAAATTAAATAACATAAAATGAAAGGTAATTAAAATAACACCCACTTGCTCCACAGTTAGACAAATAAGGGACCCATGTTGTAAACTCAAATTTGTTGTATTTGAAAGCATTTCCCCAAGACTATCAGGGAGTGTGTTTAAACCACATGAGTGTGAATACATCTTCCAAAGTAGACTAGAAAGGATGTTGCAAATGGTAAACACCAGCTAGGAACAACACAACTTCTACACATAAAATTATCTTAAGTGTGTGTGTGTATGTGTGTATGTGCATGCACACTTGGAAGTGTGCACACATGCACTGGGGTGATTACAATGATTGGACATAGGTGGTTGAACTGAGAATAAGAAAGCTAATTACTACCTGAGAAAATCTGACATTTAACTGGATACAGAAACATTAACAAGTATTTTCAAATAGTGATTTCCCTTCACACACCTTCCTTTGAGGCTCTGTAGAAACCATTTTTAAATAGAATGTGCTTATTTTTTGTTTAGCACTAGAAAACAGATTTTTCTTAGTAGCTATATAATATTAAATTTCTTTAAGAATAATGGAAAAAAATTAAAATAGTAATTATAAATCTAAAACTGCTCTAAAAAATAAAGTTTATTAAAAATATAGTCATTACATGCAAAACAAATTGAGATAGCAAGTTCCTTAGTGCTTTCTTGGTGATCATATTGAGTGGCTCATTAAAGGACTTCCCAAAGCCTGAGGCAGTAATTTCATCCTGGTCGCATGTGGATTAGGGTAGCTTTACAATTTCACACCATACTTAATAGAGACATTATTGCTAAGGACAAATTGTTCCTATACACAAGTTGTCTCACAACGCATTGGCTTTTACTTGATTTGTGGGATTATGTTTCAACAGATGACACATGCCCAAGCTTGGGGGGATAAAACATCTCTAACTTTGATGGATTCCAAAGATAAAGAATAATCACTTTTCCACCTGTTGTAATACAATTATTTTCTTTAGTTTTCTGCAGGTTAAATATCCTTCTTTGTCATCTTTATGGAGTGGGAGGTGTGATAGGGAATGGGGACTTAGTGATATTTTATTGGCAAAGGGCCATCGACCTGCTACTGATGTATTGATGTAATTTTAGAAGTGCTAGACTTTCTCCATCAGAATGTAAAGGGTCAATTCTGATGGCTCTGGATAACGTTGAAATGACAATCAGGAAGCCAGTTTTTGGGCTACCTCAGCAAAGGAAGACACTAGTGGACCACTTAAATATAGCCACTAAGCAACAAGAATATCCTTTGTTCTGGTCTAACAGTCATTTAACAATCACATATTTGTGCAAGACCATGCAATTAATTTTCAATATCTTATGGCCCTTCACATTCTAAGTTTTCTCATGATGTTTTACAAGGATTTGAATTAAAACCTCAATAACCTACAAGTTTGGCAAACAGCTTAAAAAGAGTCTGCTCTGGATATATTGACTTTTCTATATTGGAGTCAATTAGAAATCTAATGGCTAACATTACATGACTGTATTTTTAGAAAGCAGAATGCACAAACCAGACTGCTTTGGCATGACTTACAGTAGCTAATTCCATTCACTTCTCTGACTAGCCATCAGGCGATGGGAGTATAATTACCTTCACAGTATTATTTATACTCTACCTTTTGTCCTGGAGACCCCAGAGGACCCTAAGAAAAGAAAAACAATTCAATAAACATAATATTGCAACCATTTAAACTTAAATGACTGATTAAAACTGTCCTATTCTGTAAGGTTCTATTGATATTTGTCATGCTGAAATATGCTGATGTTTTGTACATCAAGGAAAATGAAAATTTTCGGTTGGAAGTGCACAGTGGGTCTTTTCTTCTCTCTTGTTCTCTTTTGAAGAACATGAAGCATATGCAGTAGGATTCTGATTTTTTCCTTTAAAAAAAAGGATCACAACATTGTAAATCAACTATATTTAAACTAAAATGAAACAGAAAGAATCTTTGCCATTCCAGAGCATCTGTTTCTTCAGATACCTGAAAATCTATCACATCAGCCTCATATAGAAGGCTGGAGATGTTGCTACTAGAAGCACTTAAAATGCAATGCAGTTCTCAGCACACTGACATGTTCTATGACATCTGCATCTGCAAAACTTCAGGAAGCAGATTTGCAAAGGAAATCATTGAATGGCATTACAAAGAAACATGTTTTGCTCTATTCTTTCTCTTATGAAATGTGGCCAATTGACCTGCACAAAAACTTGTTTACAAACTAGGCCATGCCAAGGTCAGTTGTGGCGTGTAGTGTCCACCAGAAAAGGGAACGAAAGATGCTGTCCGCTGTTGCATAAACTATGACACCGGGGCAGGTGAAGAGAGGAGAAGAAATATAATATTTAGGAAGATGAATGGGAATATTTACATTTAAAATGGAAATGTGGCAATTCTGAGATTTAGCAATTTTTTGACCACAAAGTCAGTGTTGGAATTCTGTTGGCTTTATTTAGAGTGAGGCATGCTGTGGGATGGTAGAAAAGAGCACAAAGAGAGCAGTAATTCTGACTTTTGATGTCTATTTTTAAATAAAAATATTAAGCACTTTTCTTCCAATTCTTTAAAAATACTTTTAATTTCAGTATATTTTAACAAAGTTACAGGTACTCTATCATTCCATGTAAAAAGCTCTTTATTCCATTACACTAAACTAATGGCTAGCTTATTTTTAGTGTGTGACATTTCAGTTAATCAGCATCTTACATTCAGACTGTAACATTAAAAAAAGGACTAGAGTGGTAGTTAGAGGAAGAATTGGTCATGCATAATTTTTTAATTAAAAATACACAGTGTTTAGGAACATTCAGAGAATCTGTTCCTCATAAATTATTTTGTAATCCTCACAGGAAGACTAACAATTTCCTCATATAATCAGCTTTAGGTTACTGAAAGTGCACTGTGCAATATCACCTTTATAGATTCCATTTTTAAAATGTAGGATGTAGTTTTATTGACTCAGTGACACTGAAGGCAAGGACATCGAATGTTAGACATATGAAAAAAATAATACTGGCCTACAAGCCTAGGAACTGCAAGAAAGTGAATTCTTTTCTTTTTTCCTTTTGATTACAAAAAATTTAAAACATAATAAAGGGTAGGGAGAGTAATATAATGTACACCCATGTATCCATCACTTATATATAACAATTGTTAATATTTTGCCATATATATTCCTTTTCAATTTACTCAACCTTCTTAATGAGCTTGTTATCTCATCTATCTGTGTGGTCTGACTTTCTCTCCACTTATCTCACTCCTTCAATTTAAAATTCTCCCTGTCTTAGATTTTGCAGAGAAAACAGAGGCTCTCAGGCATGAATTCCCCCAACATCATGTCTCTCATCAACTCAAACCCATGTGGCCCTCCTTACTATATGAGAGGAGGAAGATGCTCTCCTCCCACTGGGCAAATGCATCCAGTAGACTCTGGAATCCATCCTTGCCTTCGCCCTCAGGGCTCTTTCTCAATCAATTATCCCTGCATCTGTATCAGAGCCTCCCACTCTGCACTGGTTCCTTCCCCTTAGCACATAAACATGTGTAATCATTTCCTTACTTGGGTAAATTGTTTGGGAAGTGAATGTTAATGCTAAGTAAAGGCAGAATTTGGAAGCTGTAGTGATAGGAGATCTGAGAGTGAAGAAAAGACTTGGGTTTTATCATTGCCTATGATTCCATTTATCCTAGTGTCTCCAGAGTATTTCACTTTTTAAAATGTTGATGTTAGAAAGGAAATCATATAACAAAAAGTACATTAATTCAATGTTTAGACTGAGAATGTATATGTTCAATGCAAACAGGTTTGTTTCCCACTATAAACCTAACTGCCACTTGAAAAAATATTGTTGACTAAACTTGGGCATTTCCTTACATTGATATATAACCCTGGAAGGGAATATTTCAGATTAAAATAAGAGCAAATTTTAAACCAAATGTTTTAACTAGAGATGAACATATCTGGTATTTTCTAATCTGATCTTTGCTGCATGATCACAGTAAGTCAGAGATTTAGAAAGATTACTCACAACTTTGAAATCTATGAAATTATATTAGTTGTATATTTTAACACAATAGTTAATAAAAGTCAAAGGATGGCTATAAATATAGTATTTTTCTCACTGTTAGAAAACTACTGTCATTTTTGCTAAACTCCAAAAATAAAAGCAGTTTTAAAGACAATATTAATTTTGAATTGTGAATACATATCTTATAAATTTTCATAACTATGTTGCCAAGGATATATCCTCAGCTACCAAAAATGTGCATATACTCCTTTGATCTCGCTGGCAGGAAAAATGGTAACAAGCCAAAGATAGTGTCATTGTTTTAGAGAGGAACTGGGAAAAAGCAATGTTGAATATAAGGCACAGACATACATTCGAGTAAGTACACACACACACAAATAGCTATTTTGATCAATATTTTGCTCATGTATATATTTTTTGAGTATTCTCTGATTAATAATCCCATTATATATCTGTGACATTGTGGTCATAAATTTAAGCTTACAAATGAAAGCTTCACTGATCAAAAATTGATTTTGAAGTTAGGGTATGCTACTACCAGTTGGTTAAGATGTCTACATTTGAGTAGTTTTGTAGTTTGTAGTACAAATACAAATTTATAAAGTAATGGGCAAATGTCATAGAACCATTGACTGACTTATCTAATCTTTCTTAAACTTACTTATATTCTCAGCCTGAATAATGACTTGGATGAAGAATGTCATATATTCATTATTCACTTGTCAAGCTAGTGTATCTTATTATTCCTAAAATTAAAACTAGTTGTTCTAGTATTCTAAGATTTCTAAAATAATTCCATTATTGTTATCCCCATGTCTTAAAAAGTTTGAATCAAATAGTCTTCCAAACCAAAGAGTCAATCTTTTTAGTCCATTTTTATCAATCAATGAATTGTTCCTTTCTTAGGTATTTTCTTGGCGGGCACTTTTATATTTGCATATACTTTGCAGACGACCAATTAAGATGAGAATAACCTGGTCTCTTTTATTTTCTGTAATCATTTCTTTGTATATGTCTCAAGATTGGAAACTGTGTAATATACAGAATCTTAACATGTTAAACTATATTTCTTTAAGTTTAACTCCAGAATTGTTCAACTATAATTTAAACCTTAAAATGTACTCATTTCAATATAGGCTCTGGGTGATGTAGAATGTATTAACTTTTTTCATTAAAGGATTTTGCACAATGGACATAACCTTATTCAAAAGATAAGAACCAAATAAGCCACTGAAAAATTCTAAGTGTGGAGTAACGACATCACTTATCTGCAGATAAATGTTTACACCTAATTTTCATGGTCTTTCAGAAAAGACTATGGAGAGCTATGAAAACTTAAAAGTTATAAATGGGTAGGAAATTACACAGTGCACTGATTTTCTTTCCTGTTTTCCCCACCCCCACTAGATTCCATTTTTAAAGATTATGTAAAATATTATGTAGAATATGGCAGTCAAGTAAGTTAAAGAAATACTGTAGTTCCCATTTGGTCATTGCCTTTACTAAAGGCGTGTTACTCGGGCCTGAGAGTGATCATTTATTCCTCCGGCTCCGGGTCCACCAGATACTATACTTACCCAGGAACATTCTCCAGTCTGCCCTCTTTTTCAGCTGCATTGCCATGCTCTTGTTCAACCCGCTTCTCTCTCACCTAAGCTACTGTGACACCCATCCAAAAGTCACTGTGTTTTCAGTCTTCTTCAACCCTTTCTACACAGTGCTGCCCGAGGGAGCTTTCTAAAAGGCTTACAGGTTTCTACCTTGCCTCAGCTGAAAAATCCTTCCATGGCTTTCCATGGATTTTGAGAGAAAAGTTCAAGCTTTTGTAACAGTTGTAGTTTGCCACATAAGCCATGCTTCCTCATCTCTACACCTCTGCACCTCTGGTTGTCTGTTCCTTTAATGGGCTTCTTCTCTCTGGTCCTGTCTCTTTCACTCATTCCATAATTCAGGGCTCAGTGCCTCCACCCTTGGGGCTAGGTCTCCTTCTTTTGTTTTCCAAAGCACCCCTATGACAGCACTTCTTTCCCAGAATTTACCAACAATGTTGCGATTGTCAGGTTACTTCTTTCTTCACTCTACATGTCTTTTATCATACACAGAAGCCAGCACAGTAATTGCTCAGTGAATCCTTTTGGGTTCATTCATGAATTCATCCACTTAGCAGTTTTTTGAATGCCCATTGAGTGTGAGGCAATGTTCTAGGCACTGGGGATACAGTAGTGAACAAAATTAATAAAAATGCATGCCCTCCTGGACTGCGTAGTCTAGTGAATGGAAAAAGACAGTAAAAAAAAATAAACAAAGAAAATATAAAGTTGTGTCAGGGGGTAAGTGTTAAAGCAAATAGGGGGGTAGCGATTGGGAGGAGTGGATGTGGAGGCATTTTAACTTGGGGGTCAGTGAAGGCCTAGGATAAAGTGACTTTTGGATAGAGCCCTGAAAGAGGTCAGGCAAGACAGTCATGCACGTAGAAGGAGGAAGAATGTTCCAGGAAAGGGAATAGTAAGTACAAGGCCAAGAGGTGGGCATATGCTCAGTGTGTTCAAAGAACACAGAGGAGGCAATAGGTAGGTAGTAGAAGATGGGGCTTTGGAGGAGGGAGATCACATGTGTATGGCCTTGTAGGTTCTTGTAAGCACAATGGTGCTTACTTTGAGTTGATAAAAATTATAGGAATGGACTTCCTTGGTGGCACAGTGGTTGAGAGTCCGCCTGCCGATGCAGGGGACACGGATTCGTGCCCCAGTCCAGGAAGATCCCACATGCCGCGGAGCGGCTAGGCCCGTGAGCCATGGCCGCTGAGCCTGCACGTCTGGAGCCTGTGCTCCGCAACGGAGAGGCCACAACAGTGAGAGGCCCACGTACCGAAAAACAAACAAACAAACAAATAAAAATTATAGGAATGAATGATGAACACATAGAGTAAACCAAGTTTTCCCTTATACCTTAGACAATAGTATCTCAAGATAAGAATGACAAGATTTTTCACTCAAGTTCACCCAAGTCATTCTAATGCTACTGGCCTATTCTTTTTTTTTAATTTTTAATTTAAAAAATTTTTTGGCTGCATTGGGTCTTTGTTGCTGCGCGCGGGCTTTCTCTAGTTGCGGCGAGCGGGGGCTCCTCTTGGTTGCGGTGCGTGGGCTTCTCATTGCGGTGGCTTCTCTTGTTGCAGAGAACCGGCTCTAGGCGTGCGGGCTTCAGTAGTTATGGCACGTGGGCTTCAGCAGTTGTGGCACGCGGGCTTGGTTGCTCCACGGCATGTGGGATCTTCCAGACCAGGGATCGAACCTGTGTCCCCTGCATTGGCAGGCGGATTCTTAACCACTGCACCACCAGGGAAGTCCCTGGCCTATTCTTACAGCCTCTAGATTACCTCTAAGTGCAAGAGCATGTGGAGGAATTCAATTCATGTCTTCTATTTTAAAACCGCAAAGCAAAAATCATCTTGATTACATGGTCTCATTGACACGGAGAGTGTCATGGATGTGGATGTAGGTCTAAGGTCTCTAATGCATATCAAAAGCCATCATGCAAACAGTAAGTAGAATTATCAACCCATGTTAATCTTCAAAGCAGGCAGTTAAGAGATGGATGTTTCTATAACCATTATGCATTGGCTGCACTTTCCAGCTTGTAAAAATAACATTTTTAATTAAAACGTCTTTTGTTTGATAGATCATGGAATGGAAAAAAATTAAGGAATTTTCCTGACTACTGATGTTAGCACAAATTTGATTGAGGTATTAATTACTTAAACAGAATGCAGAGTTTCTAAATGATGTGCTCTAGGATGCCTCTTGGGAGGTGTTTTAAGGCAAGTTCTGGTTGCCTGCTATTAGGAAATGATGTTCTGTGTGAGCAGGGGGCGGACATAGTTCCTGTTCTGTCCCTGATGGCTAACAGTAAAATTCAAAGCTCTAAAAGTTGCTGGTCATTTCTGGATGCAAGAATATACAACTAGCTTCTGTAATAAAAAAACGGAGGGAACAAAAAAGTGGTGGTCCATCTGTGAAGGGGAGAATAAAAGCCCCAATCTCTTAAGCCATTTAAAATTATTTCCTTTTTGAGTTAAGAATTTTTCCAAGATTTAATAAAAGTTAGGTAAAATGAAGAAAATACTTTTTAAAGTCTGTTTCCACGGGGGAAAATGATAACACATATAATCTAATTTATTGGAGTCATAAAATGTTAGTATCAGATTTTCTCAAGGGTTTGGTGCAACAGACTTTAATTATAACCTTTTGAAAGCTATTAACCTGGTCACAAGATCAGAAAATACAACTTGGTTTATAAAGGGTAAGAGGAAATTTGAAATAAATAATTGAAATTTGTCTTACTTAAGAAGGATTCATTTAAGATGTACTTATATAAAATTCCATGTTCTCCTTGTATGTTTGATGAAGGAAGGTCAAGAAACATAAACTCTAGCCACTATTATACGTGAGTCTGGAGTATAATTCAAATGATGTTTTACAAGATTCAGACTCCATAGCTTAAGTGTGTGGAAATGCCAAACGAGAAACTTTGGGGAAATGTTTAGAATGTAAGAGAGTATGCTGATATGTTTTCAGTGTAAAAGCCAATGATTTAGCTGAACTGGGTATGAAGGAACATGGCATAAACAAGAAAAGAGCAGGACAGAGCTGAGATGGGAGAGCCTCATCTCTTATTTCGAGTCCTCCATGGACTCTGTCTTCCGTCACATTGAATCATCTTTCCCAAGCAGTTTCCCATTAGCCTTCATGTAAAGGTCTTAATCATTCTTCGAGGCTCAGCAGCCATAACTCACTTCCTTTGTGAACCTTCTCCAATGCACCCAGAAAGGGCTTGTTTTTGTCCTCTGTGTTTCTCTAGCACATTTTAGCTGGCTGTATTTTAATATATTTACATATTTATCAAATCTACTTGACTAGGCAGCAAATTCTTCGGGCCATATGTTTTACATCCTCAGCACCTACATAGCAGTGCCTAGCAAATAAATCATTATTGACTACATTGAAACAATGAATTAATAAATATGAAAATTATTAAATTCCACTTACTGAATTTCCTCCATTGTTTTGCAACTCTAGCTATCTTACTTCTAATCACTGGAAAGAGTTCTCAGTTTTTTGTTTTTTGTTTTTTTTTAAGATGGCCGTCTAAAACTTTTAATCAAACTGAAAAAGATATAAAGCAAAACTTTTCTAGTATATATAAATAATGATATTTTGAAATAGCATGGTTACATCACAGTAGTACCTAATGGAATCAAAATACTAGGGTGAATCATCCAACATCATCTATTTAGAAGATACACAGACAAGCTCTTCTTATGGGAAGTTAGACATCATTCTATTTTTCTCCTTAAAGTTCTCAGGTTTGAGGCAGTTGTTTCTGTTTAAGTATCCGGGATTTTCTTCTGTTTCAATAATATCATTCCATAATTTCTATTATTTGAAGAAGTTCCTCTAAAACAGGTCTCCTTCAGAGCCTATCAATACGATGACATGTTATTATATTCATTCATGAATATTTGATGAAAAAAGTTTTAAATGCAGTAATTAATTTTTTAAAAGAATAAATTCTTTTTGACTTCTCTACCTCATGTGCTGACTTTTTGGGGAAAATATTAAACCTGGATGATTCATTTGTTGGTGTTTCCCAAAATCATGAAGCTCTGACCTCCTTATGGAGGTCTCTTAACGTTCAGGAAATTAAAGAAGCCATACATTTTTCTCACCACTTGAGGAAACCAGGACCCAAGACTAAATACTGGACATTAACTACCACCAGCAGATGAAAGACAGATCTAGGTATTAGAGAATCTATGCTCTGATTAGGTCCCCAAACAGAGATTCTATCACCTCTTATCAAATATCCAAGGCTCAAATTAGCTCATTCCATCCCTTCTAAATATTTAATAAACTGTTTCTCATTGCTGCATCCAAAATGGAAATGACCCGTAAAGAAAGAAAAATTAACAGGCTTCTTCTGCCCTCTGTGATTAAGCATACTTCCCTAGTGTACCATAAAGGAAACAAATTTATGGTTCATGAAGGCCTATAACCCTATACTATGCTCAGTAAAAAATATTTCTATTGAGTAAAGTGCAAGTGCTTTTCCTATTTTAAATCAACAATGCTAAGAAACACTAACTACTAAAATTTAAATATCCTACGACCAGCAGAAGGACGACTTAAATTTAGAACTCTAATATGTACTCATCTACTGTCCAGATCTGTATTCCATCTAGACCAGCCTTACCCAACAGAACTTTCTGGAATAGTGGAAATAGTCTCTATTGCTCAATCCAGTAGGTAGCCAGTAACCACATGTGGCTACTGAGCACTTGAAATGTGGCTAGTGCCACTTTTAGAAAGTGGATTTTAAATTTTATTTAATTTCAGTTTAAATGGCCACATATGGCTAGTGGCTACTATATTGGAAAGTGTAGACCTAGCAGATCTACACTGTACAATACGTAAGATGACAATCAGGTGAACTGGATTCTACCCTAGTTCTGCCACAGACTACTCTATGAGCTTGGTCAAGTTATTTATTCACTCTGATGCTGTTTCTTTATCTGTGAAGTGATTAACTAGATGATTCCTAAGATTTCTTCTAGATCATTTACACTCTGGTTAAAAAACAGTCACAGAGTGTGACTAAAAATCGCTACAGTTATTTCCCTCATGAAAATCAGTCCTTTAGTTACACCATGCATATTCATGAACACACATATACTTCAAATTTTCTATAATACATGAATGAATATATGAAGATGCAGAATAAAAAGTAGTTTTCATCCTGCTTAATCCTACTCCTGGCATGTGATGATATTGGATGAGAGAAAAATATAAACAGGATTTCCTTGCATTAGTACCTGATTTATCGATTCATTGATTCGTATTATTCAGTCATTCAGTTAATTGAATACACTAAGCACCAGACACAATTATTTTGTGATGTGATAAATGCCGTGGAGGAAGGGAGAAGGCAGCTTCTAACTTAGCTTGGGGGAGTGTGAATGTCTGTGAATGAGGAAGTGTGTGTGAAGTTTTCTCGAAGGAGGTGACCAAAGCAGAAGTCTATTTTTTTGAGTCCATTCAGACACATGGCCCCAGTACTGCCCTTAGCCCTGGGCAAGAGGGCTCTTGTGTTAGGGTCCACACTTTAGAGATCTCTTCCCTGGCTGCACACCTCCTCCTGTGGTAGCCCACCCCATGACCTTAGACTGTACTTTGTGTTCCTGGGACCTTGGGATTCTCTGCCCCAGTGACTGGAGCTCCCTTTAAGGACTGTGAATTATCTCTTTCCCAGGTCTGTTCTTCTGCAGGTGAACCACACCACTGGTGTGCGCTACAGTAAACTGGAGGATGGGGCAAAGAGGTGGGTATTTGGAGGCATGTGGATGGAGTTTGATCCTGTGAGCATCCCAAATGTCTACATATGAGAGCTTCAGTCTCATAGAGATGCTGATTTTAGGTACGCGTGGATGAGCGGGGGAGCAGGCCTCGGCCCATTTGGAAAACCAACTATTACAGGCTCTGGTGGGTTGGAAGGACTCTGTTGGCGTGGCATTTACATTTACTTCATGGACAATCAGATTAAGTGAGAATAATAAAGCATTAGAACAGTTGCTAAGGCACCGCGGCAGGCAGTGTAGTGTGCACAACTGAAGTAATGCAGTTTAACCAAAAAAGATTTCATTGTTAATATCTAGTCTAATAACTAAATATCCTAAGATGATTTTGGTCATTTTGGTTATTTGTGATTTGAAGGTTTGTTTGCCTCACCAGATCAAAATCATGAAGAAAAGCCTGCTACTGTGTCCGATGTCTGCCACCCTGCTGATCAATATGGTTGAGACAGCAAAGTACAATTAAGTAAAATGATAAGTTTTAGCAAATCTGTGGGATAGCAGTGCATTATAACTAAATATGATTAAAGTAAATCTTCACATATTGGTTAATTCAATTTTATTTTAAATGAAGCAGAAGCAATTATCTCTGCTTATGTTATTAGCTACCATAAAATACATTATATTCACTTGACACAAACGTATTAAATGTGTTTGCAGGCAAAATCAAAATAAACTAAAAAGTATCTATAACTTCTTTGGATACAATCCAAATTTCACTTTAAGGAACAATAACAGAAAAACTTTTCTGAGTTTTGAACTCTCAGACACCACCAGGGCCCAACGAGTGACATTTTAAGTACTCTTATAATTCAGAAAGAGATGAATGGATACGCTATGGAGTTTGCATATATTTGGGGGGCAGGAGAGGAAGAGTTTCAGTGTAGGGAAAGTGATATGGTCTATGAAACCTTGGTTATAGACACTTTGGACAAAAAATAATTTCCAGGAAACAGGGACTAGTTGGTATATTGAATATACATCATTTGTCTTTTATGTTTTTGAGAACTACTATATTTGTCAAAGAAAGAAACAGTAAGGATATCAAAAGGAAAGACACCTTCAAAAATACTATTCTAACAACTACTTAAACTCCTGAAGAACTGAAAAATAAAGACCATTTGTGTCGGGGTTCAGAGCTTTAGCATTTCTAGCTGTGGTCAGTTCTTGGTTTGATTCTTGAGTCTAATTTTATAATCCAGAGCGATTCTCTCCTTATTTAGATGGAGTCCAGTTTGTTTTAGCTCAGGATTCTGCCTTTTGTTTTGTTGTTGTTGTTTTGCGGTATGCGGGCCTCTCACTGTTGTGGCCTCTCCCGTTGCGGAGCACAGGCTCTGGATGCCCAGGCTCAGCAGCCATGGCTCATGGGCCCAGCTGCTCCGTGGCACGTGGGATCTTCCCAGACCGGGGCACGAACCCGTGTCCCCTGCATCGGCAGGCGGACTCTCAACCACTGTGCCACCAGGGAAGCCCCAAGATACTGCTTTTTAAAATCTCCTCTAGAACTTCTCGCAAAACCTGAAGGCCTTGTTTATGGAATAGGTGCACAGCAGGGTTAAATAAATGTGGACCTGCTTGAGAGGCAGGACTTCTTTTTTATTCCATTAGAGATGCTGTTAATCTTCAGATGATTATTTTTGTGATATAAAATATATAGCGTGGATTATGAAAACTAATTCCCCACCTGACACACTCATAAACAGTTTTGAAAGAGCTAATTTTAGATCATTCCTAGTTTTTTCATTTCATCATTAGAGACATTTTACATTTTAAAAAATTCTCTAGTGCCTCTCAAGATCCTCACGTAAGCAAACACTCCTCCATGGTGCAAACCAACAGAGGTAGTGGGTTTTGCGTACTGTGGAAAAGATGAGAGCAGTGGTATATATTATCTTCCCTTGTCTGAACTGGTGGATGAGAAGGGGTGTGTTATGAAAAGGTGATGAGGTAAGAAGATGTGATATATAGGAGAAGGCCAAACACAATGATGGCAACAAACAGGACAAAAGGAATAAGTTGTATTGTCAATCACAGTATTTGACACACTCTAATTTAATTGACAGCTATAATCACACTGTCGTTAGCCCTTATGTCTCATAGACTGGTCTTTCTGCATGCCACGTTATGTCATCTGACATTTTTGTCTTAACAGCAATACTTCTCATTTATGGAAGTCTGTGTTCCATAAAGCATTTTCATATTTTTTTCACTTGCTTCTCACCATATTCCAGTGATATAGGTGGCATAGGAATTATTGCCTACATTTTATAGATCAGTAAAAAGGATCACAGATGATAGTCATACACTCCTAAGTTGTTCAGAGGCCAGAATTACTGGTAATATGTACTTTTCTTTCTACCAGGCTTCGAGTCAAAACACACACACCCACATATGCACACATACGCATACTATTTGAAAGGAAAAAGAAAATTTCTAAGGAAAATTTTCTCCGCATGAAAGCTGCTATTATATTTCCAGTGTCTTCTGTCTTTGAGATGGGTTAAAATACACAGGTGCTATTTAAGTTAGTAAACATAGGGATTTCTTTTTAAATGATACTTTTAAAAATAATAGAAATATTTCACTTTAGGCAAATATATAAAAATTCAGTTTGCTGGGAAGAGGAACTAGGGGACTGTATTGCTTTATGAAAAGACTCTGAATAGGATTGCTTTAAATAGCAAAATTTCTCAGCACATTTAAGCTATGTTGATTTATGAAAATCTGATTCATATAGAACTTTACAGGAATACATCTGTTATATAAATCCATGCTCACCTGTAATGTACTGTAGAGGGAACAACTGAGTGATAATAATAATAACATACTAATACAATTCTTCATTATATATTTTAAAGTGCTTTCTCCTAATTTATTGCACTTGTCTTTGGCAACCTTATAGGGGAGGCAGAGAGGGTATGATTTTCCTTTCTTTACAGATGAAAAATTGAGAGGTTAAGTGACTTGCCCAAGGTCAGACAGACAGACCATTCATTTGCTTCTATTTGAGTGATGTAGTTTTAACAGGGTAGTCAAGGAAGTAAGGTTCTTCCTCTTAATTTTTTTTTAACCAGCTGTGAAGGCTATTAAAACAGAGGTGGATGATCTCACAAATATACTGTTGGATGAAAGAAGCCAGACACAAAAATTACATATTGTATGATTCTATTAATATGAAATTCAAACACAGGCAAAATTAATTGTGTTGGCAGAAGAGGGAGATGGTGATGGGGGGTGGGTAAAGGGGGTTTCTAGGATATGATAACCTTCTATTTCTTGATCTGGTTTGTGGTTACACAGGTATGTTTACTGTGAAAATTCACTGAGATATATACTTATTTGTCTACTTATCAAATATATATTATACAAGTTTCCTTTTAAAAAAGCATTTTACATCTTTAAGAACAGTACAATGCTGTACTTTAGAAGATCACTACGTTGGACATATCCTTTGAACATTTGTGATTTCAACTGAGTTTCTCAGCTTCATTTTTTGAAATGAGAATATGAACTATATCTGAAGAGTTTAAAGAGAGAAGAAAGGTTTAGAGAAAAATACCCAGGATCATCTTTATCTGAAAAGTTCCTATATGAAATGGGAAATCAGAGCAAACTAAGACAATGACATAATTCATTTAGGACTAGGTGGGACATTTATATTTAATGACATTAAGCTAGAAATGGCAGGGAAATGGGACTAACTTGTTATTCACACCGTGTATTCTAGAGCATGTGTATGAATTTAAGGAAGATAAAATTATAATGTTTTAAACATCCATTTTTATTTTAGAGCTTTGTATATTACAGTGCTGCACTGGGCATCAGGGTAGAAAGCCTGTGGCAATGATAAAAATCATAGGCTTTGCACACCTGGGGACAAACAAGGGCTCCTAAGAATCCTAAGTAGCCTTGGACGTAAGAGTGTATGGGAGGAATATGTTTTGACTGTTTATCCACGATACAAATTACAGGTGCATTCAATTGCATAAAGCAATTTCAAAATTTATATGGTAGTTTTCCAAAAATTCTTCACCCCCTCTGATCCTATAACCTGGAGAGCTAATGCTGCCCTTGTATGCAAAGTTACCACAGATGACAGATGTTTAATTTAGTTTTCACATATGGTCTTTTGTTGTTTTTCTTTCATTTTATTCTTTTTAAAAAGAATCCATTATAGTACTCCCAGCCTGATTGTCTGTATCAAATATCTATCTTGATACTGTAGGTCAGAAACAGAGAATTTCCAGGCAGTGGGTCAGGTGTGGTCCCAGGATGCTTCCATTTCGCCAGTGATGTTTTGAAGGCAGCTACATGACAGCTAGGACTACAGCTTGCTGAGTGTCTCCCCAGGAGGGCTGTTGAAGGCATCCTGTGCAGGGAGAAGCCTTTGACCTTTAGCCCATGCACACATTTGTTTTAAGTCTTGACCAACTAGCGTGTTCCTGTGCATTCGTTTCACTAGGACCTAGCTTCTATTTTTTTAAAATACATTTTATATCCTGAGCACCTGCAGGCTGCGTGCCACACATAGTGTGAAATGGACATGATCAAGCTGATTGTAATCACTGCATCCAGGGCAAGTGTGAGACATAGCTGTCCTCTGGAATTTGAGTTATTAGAGCATCATCCTGTGTTCCCCAATATTGTTCGTGCCACAAAGTAAGTCAGAAAGATAGCTCCAGAGACAGGGAGGAAGTGACAGGGAGAGGTAGGTTGAAGGAATTCTACTCTTTGGGGCTCAGCAAGCTGCCCTAACTTCTCTTTCACTGGCAAAGCATAAACAAACTTGAGGAACTGGGACCTGCGTGTTTACGGGCAAGTCCAAGAGGAATCATTCCATGATCTTTTTTAATGACAGAGATCGGGAATGCACAACTGTTTCTCTCTGGGTGGAAGGACAAATGATATTCAAACCATAACTGCTGATATTTTAACCATTAACTTACCATTTTATTATCAGTTTCAGGGGTCAAGAAGGCACAACTGTTCTCTCTCTTCGGCAAAAGAAAAACCTCTTGAATCACTGTCGAAGGTTTGCTCTACTAGTTCACAGGCAGTGACACCTGGTTCCTTTGAAATCTCACTTCTGTTTAAGCTAATAGGCATATCCCTGAATTTAAGTCTTCCTCAGCATCCTCTGTCACTTGCTTCACCTGGAATCTCCCTCTTTTTTCATCCTGTATCAGTTCTGCAGATGTGTTGTCATGTGATCCTTAGCATGTGATGGACAGGCCCTATCACTTCTTTTTTGGTTGTTTGTTTTAAAGGAATACATTTTTTTTTACCGTTAAAAAAATTGAAGCATAGTTCATTTACAATGTTGTGTTAGCTTCAGGGGTACAGCACAGTGATTCACTACCACTTTTTAACTTTTACTGATTCTCACTGTTTGTTACAGATCACATCACAAAACAGGCACATTTGTTACACATAGTCTTGACCACAGTTTTGAGTAACTTGTCTTTTCATTCTTTTCAGTATAGAAAAAGATAAATTCAGATACTTGCCATCAAGCCTTGTTCTCCTGGTTTCCCTGGTTCACCCTTAAAAAAGAATAATGATAATTTTATTAATGCTGTAAACAGTAAAAACCAATTTCAATCTTTTTTTTTCTTTTTCACAATATCCACTAGGGATCTTGAATGTCAAATATATACTTTTTAGGCTAAAGAAAGGAATGCAAACACAATGTAATTTAAAGAGCGCTGATGTTCTTTCTTCAAATGCATTTTATAAACATTTTAGGATTTAATACAACAAATCTATATTACAGCAGAGATTTAAGAATTATGCCAAGAAGGTATTCTAAATAAAATGAGTAGGAGTGATTATACTGTAAAGCAGCTATGGGTTCTCTATCTTTTGGGGCTTCATCCCAAAGAAAGGTGAGACATTAGAAGACACTTTTAGGATGAAACCACTACCTCTGATGGTCCAGTGAAAGCAGTCCTAAAAACCAGCATATTACGCTGAAAGTCAATTCCTTATTTCATATAACAAATTTATAGCAACTTTTGGCGAGGGGTATGAAGCTTATAAGAAGGTTGTCCCAGCAAAGTTTTAAAGTACCCTATAGTCTTAAAAAAAGAGTCATTCAAAAATTACATAAATATATGCATATAAAAATGAAATCTACCAAAACATTAATGACTATGGCCGATTTGTTTTTTCTTTTTTGGTTGCCTTTATTTTCAAATTTTTCTACTTTGTGGATAAATATTTTATTATTACTTTTGTACTAGAAAAACACTGATGAAAATAATTTAAGTTACAGCAATACATTAAATAAATAATTTAATTCAGCAATAAACCTGAATTTCAGGTCCTAAAGTCATAAGTGTACAAATTTTTGACCTTTTCCATGTATTTCTTTAAATTGCTGAGTTGCCTCTACCCAACCAAACCATTTATCTAGTGTCCTGCGTTACTACTCTATTATTGACACTTGACCAATCTTAGTAGCTAAGTACTAAGTAAATTAGTACTTAGATCTAAGTGTTGAGATCACTGTTAAGTCATTTCTATTAATAAGCTTCACATACAAAGGACAAATGATATTCAAACCATAACCACTGATATTTTAACCATTAATTTTACTATTTTATTAGTGATTTGGGGGGTCAAGTTACTTGCAAGGGATAAATATTAGGAAGATTTACCTCTTTTACTTTCCATAAATTGCATAGGACTTTATTGCCTCTATTTTGATCCTTTGTAAAATGTTATCAATCTCCCACCTAGGTTTTTCAAGCTAGTCTTCCGTTTAAACCAAAGGCATTGATGTACTCTATGGCAGTCAGGACACAAGTGAGATTGGGCGTCTCCACTCGCAGACTTCTTGAGGCTTACCTGAAGACCAGGTCAGTTGCTGTCTCCAGGCGTCTCGCTGTGGTTTGCGTGGGTACCCCGAGGGTTGAGTGGTAAAGTAGATTCCGGCTGGCAGTGCCCTCTCTGCTCGGGGATTTTCCTATCATCCCACTTCCTTCAACCCACACCGCTCACTTGCCCTCTGCCACCCCCATCCCCAACTCCAACCCAATTCTCAGTGCTTTAAAGGAAACAAAACCTGTGAGAACAACTGATCCAAAAAGCAACTCACAGGCACTCCTGGCATTCCTCGAGGGCCATCTTTCCCTGTGTCTCCAGGAGGCCCTCGTGGGCCTGGAGGTCCTGGAGGGCCTGGAGGCCCAGCCTGTCCTTGGTCACCCTACAATGGAGAAGGGGACAGACCAACAATAACCGTGAAAGATAAAGACCCAGGTCTTCTTTTCAACACTTTAAATTTGTATTATCTAATTCCCATTTATACTGTGAAAAGACCCATAACAACCACAAATGGTAAAGCCTGTAGGCAATTTGCCTGCCAGTAGGAAGCAAATAAATATTCATGCTGGGCGAGCTGAGTAGACGCTGTTGAAATCAAAGCAGCTCAGAAACCAGCACTCTCAGCTCTTGGAAAGAGTGTATATGTTATCATTATACTCAGAGCTGGTAGAAAACTTTTGCATAACTTTATCCATGACAATGCTGCATCAGTTATATTCACCTTGCTTAATAAAATGGCTGCATTTATAGTTGGACAAATATTTACTTTTTCATAACTTATAAAATTAAACATACAAGGCTCTTGTCATGCTGTGTAATAATTTATAAATTACCAAAGCTAGAGAGCTTAGAAACTGGATCTATCACTGGATATAATTTTTAAGCTTTCTTTGTTTTTTTTTAATTTAAGAAGAAATTAGATTGGCTTTCTATACCTTTTGGTTTTGGTATTTTCACATACATTTCAAACAAATGCAGCTCACTAAACATAATTTTGCTCTAGGATATTTAAAAATAAATACCCACCACCCACACTCTGCCTCTGAGAGATAAATGGTAAAGCAACAGTATACAGAGTAAACATCGAATGTAAAGGAGAAATCAGACTTGAGCAAGAATAGGCACTACCTTAATCAGGCGGCGTTTAATGAGCTGCTGATCAGCAGAGAGAAACCCATGATTGATTTTAGGAAACACCATCTGATCAGTCAGGTGAGGTCAAAGGTTGGAGTTCAGAGATGAGAGAGTTGAAGAATAGACATCAGAAGGCCCCAAGAAAGAAATAAAGATACACACATTAGACTTATAATAACCATCAAACAAAACAGAACTGGCACTTGTGTCTGACATCGGACCCTCTGGCTCTTCTTGAAAGAAACAGAACCCTGAAACGGGATGGTGAAACCAGATTTTTAGTTAGAAATGAATCTTTTTCTGCTGCGGACATTAGGCCTTTTTAAATATTGTATATTAAAGAAGCAGGTAACCTGGAGCCACCTGCATCCCCCATCCACCTGCACTCTGAGCAGAAAGTCCAGAGACGAAGTGCCAGTTCAATTTCTGTAAGACTCCTCAACCAGCATAATGCGGCATGAGCTCGACTGTCATTTTATGGATGCCTGAAGGCCAGAGTATTTAGGATTGTTTAATCTACTGAAAACTATCACAGAGCATTGCGATGCAAGCCAATCAAACCAATGAGGCGTGGCACAGCCTTAGAGAGCTTGCCTGCCTTTCTTCGACTTCAATATGCTCTTCTCTTATAGTCTCAAGATTCTCCTTCTTAATGTACGTTTGACCTCACTGATGGAGGTGAGGTTCCACGTGTCCAATAACCTGTGTGTGTGAGGAAAGGGAGCGCCTGGACTCGGAAAGCCAGTTGAGCTGTTCTTGCTCACTCTTATGCTGATTGCGGGCTCTGACTGAGCAGGCATGGGTGCCAACCACGAACCTTGACGGTGAGGATCTGATTACTGTGCAGAGCGGCAACTGTGGAGAAGCCTGGCAGACCCTATGGACGGGCACAGCACCAAAACAACACGACACAAAACGTCACACAGACATTCCACTGGTGGACAAACACAACAAGCATGTACCTAATACCACCCCATCCTGGCTCTAAGTCTTGCCTTGTTTGACACAGTAAACAAAATCAGACACATGAGGCCCCCAAGCCAACCATTTCTTAAAGGGAATGGTCAGCTGGAGAACTCAGGTACATTGGGATCTGTGTACATACGCTTAAGATTTCTGGACTCTTACGTACAAAATGTTAGTACAGAATGGAGATAACTACAGACTCTGTTATGAACACAACACTGTAATTTCCCTCTACTGATATTCTGTTTACAACTCAGGACATACAATACATGTATCAAATCTTTTTTGGACAACAGTGAACAGAATTTTGCAGTCAGATCAGATGTATTCCTCAGAATAAATGCAGTATGCTTCACAAAATATAGTCTTACCACCCACATATCAAAATTTCTGTCTCCGATCATATGATGATTCTCAGGTCTTTCCTGTTTCAGGAATTCCTACAGAGGTGGTGGATGGAAATCTGCCTCTTATAACATGTGTATTTCATGTCAGGGGGATTTATGGTCACACTCTGCAGTAATCACTTCTGTCAGGTAACTTTTCCAAAAGAACTTGACAGTTCACACAACCCCTTGAAGCACAAAAGTGGTTTTGAATTCCTTAACCAAGGAAAATGGGCAAAGGATGTTTTAAAAGCCTGTACTTTACTAGCTTGTGCTAACTTATGTTCACAGGCGTTATCAATTGGGTAGGTCTGAGAGAGAAATTTTGCCTGTGTTCTTTTTCCAACAACATGTGATATCAGAGCCTTGTATTCCAATTTTTTTCCCACGCAGAATACTTTTACCATACAAAAAATTAAAGAACAACCATGGTAATATATGGTCTCGAGTGTCTGCAGGATTCCTTCCTACGTTTTCTCCTCCCCACTGCCTTTCCCCTCTTCCCACCCAAATCTACTACGAGGATATTTCTAGAAAAAGCCAGAAATTTTCTAGTTTTTAAATTTTATTAGTTTTGGTATATTTTTTCCCTTATTTCCTCCTTATTAGGGATATATTTTTCTTAAGAGAGACAATAAAATTATGTTTGTAGTCTGAGACATCTCTTCAGCCCTAATGCTTCTGATTCTTGTTCGTTAGAGCTGGGACTTCTCAGGAAGCAAAGCTGAGGAAATCTTATCCCTTTCGCCAAGTCCTATTTGATAAGGTTATTAAGTGGCTGGGTAGTTTCGAGGTGACCTATATCCTCTTTTTCTTCTCCTCAAGTAAAAGTCCTTTAAAGAGAGGCTCTCCACAAATTCAGAAATACTACAAGTTGGAAAACAGATGTGTACAGTTTGCTTTTGTTTTACTATGGAATATGAGTTTAAAATGTTATTAGATGGTAATGTGCCAGCATCTTTCCATCTGTGACTCATTAGCCCTATATTACACAGTCAAAATTTTATATATAAACCTCGTATTTATGTAACAAAGAACAAAAACAGATACAAACAAGAAGTCTATGAGGGATCAGAATCTTGATTAGTGGCGATAAATCATAGTGTTACTTTAAATGGGATTATCTAACAAAAATAATTTAAAATTAAAATCCTTTTAACAGCACACATGGTAGACCTTACAAATGTTCTGAAATTTTCATGTATAAATAAGTCACTTCTTGCACTAATATCTGAGCATGACCAGTTTGCTGTTTGATCATATTTTCCAAATGCTTACAAAAAAGTATTAAGTTTTAGAACTTAGTTTGGTTTCCAGTGTTAACGAGATCTAAAGAGAGAAGTGGTTAGGTAATTCCCATCTCAGACAGATACTTTTTCTCCAACAGAAAATCTCTATTTGAGGAAGCTGATTTTTTTTTAACATCTTTATTGGAGTATAATTGCTTTACAATGGTATGTTAGTTTCTGCTGTATAACAAAGTGAATCAGTTATACATATACATATGTTCCCATATCTCTTCCCTCTTGTGTCTCCCTCCCTCCCACCCTCCCTATCCCACCCCTCTAGGTGGTCACAAACCACCGAGCTGATCTCCCTGTGCTATGCGGCTGCTTCCCACTAGCTATCTATTTTATGTTTGGTAGTGTATATATGTCCATGTCACTCTCTCACTTTGTCCCAGCTTACCCTTCTCCCTCCCCATATCCTCAAGTCCATTCTCTAGTAGGTCTGTGTCTTTATTCCCATCTTACCCCTAGGTTCTTCATGACCTTTTTTTTTTCTTTTTTAGATTCCATATATATATGTTAGCATACCATATTTGTTTTTCTCTTTCTGACTTACTTCACTCTGTATGACAGACTCTAGGTCCATCCACCTCACTACAAATAACTCAATTTCGTTTCTTTTTATGGCTGAGTAATATTCCATTGTATGTATGTGCCACATCTTCTTTATCCATTCATGTGTTGATGGACACTTAGGTTGCTGAAGAAGCTGATTTTATATTCCCCCATCGTCTTAACAGTGGACATGCTACCAATCAGGTGCTTAGAGCAACATTTAAAAGATTTCATCAGCGAGTTAGGCCAAAGGATTTCAGGAGTTTACATGTAGCAAAGTAGAAAGGGGACAGGTGGGCAAATTCTCATATATATATATATATATATATATATATATATATATATATATATCCGCATCATGTGGCTTGCAGGATATTAGTTTCCCAACCAGAGATTGAACCCGTGCCCCCTGCAGTGGAAGGGCGGAGTCCTAACCACTGGACTGCCAGGGAATCCCCAATGGTAAATAATTTGAGACTTTTTTTTTTTTTTTTTGCGGTACGCAGGCCTCTCACTGTTGTGGCCTCTCCCGTTGCGGAGCACAGGCTCTGGACACGCAGGCTCTGCAGCATGGCTCATGGGCCCAGCCGCTCCACGGCATGTGGGATCTTCCCGGACCGGGGCACGAACCCGTGTCCCCTGCATCGGCAGGCGGACTCTCAACCACTGTGCCACCAGGGAAGCCCTAGAGACATTTTCATATAAAGCAAACGTTGACATATTTGGGGTAGAATGTAAAACTTGCACAAATTTTTAAAAATGTTACCATTTGACAGTGGTAGAGAACCTCATCTCACAGGGGATATCTTCAGGTCACAGAGACGCTCAGCTGATTCTGCTTCCTGCAGAAGGTCTTTGGAGGGTAGGTTTGAAAAGCACTGGTGCTGAGTGCTTGTCTGCACGGCTAGGCTTTGTGTGACTCTAACTGCTAGGCTGCCCTAGCTGTTCACACAGAGAGTGCACTTTTTCATCACCCGTGCCATTCTTCCACAGTATCATTAGTCACAGTCCTTTCTAAATAACTGGAATGGACATATTTCACTTGGTTTTACATCTTGGAAAGCTTGCCTGGTACACAGATGGTTTGAGTGGGTGTGGAAAAAAAAAAAAACTGTCTCCAGAAAAACATGGAGAAAGAGCCCAGGAATAAGCTGAAGTACTGAAATAATTTGTACACGTTTTCACCCCAAATATTTTGAGTTCTTAAGAAATTGGATATACAAGCGTATAAAACTACTTTATAGAACCCATTTTCCTGAGCATAAAGACTCAGATAACTTCATGAATCTTCCCCACATTCTGTGAAGTAGGTAACCAACCAGGACCAGTGTTTTGACACCATTACAGGAGGAATTCTATCTCCCTTCATTGCCTTCTAGAAGGAAAGATGCTGGCCTACCCCAAAGGGACGGTGAACAAATAAGTAATTCATAAGAAATGTTGCTAACTACTTGGAAGCCATAAATTCAAGATGCTATTGTCATTTTTATTGTGTACTCAGAAATGATGAGTGTTACATGATTACACTATAGTGAGAAAATTTTGGGTTTTGTCAAAAATATTCAATAAGGCAATGATAGAGCCAGAAACTTAATCCAGGAATTCTGATTCCAGACTTTGTCATCATGAAATTTTGTGTCTATAATTTCTCTCTACTTGTTTTATACTTTAAGTATTAGAAAGCTTAAAAATTGACAAATATACAACAATATTTAAGAAGTATTTACTGAGTGCCTTCTGTGCAGTCTTCACTGTGCTAGGCCCTGGGGATTGAACGGTAAGGACCCTAAGCTCACTGGGTTTAATGTGTGGTGGGGAAATAGGAAAAAATAAGCAGCCAGTAATGATAGGAATGGATAATCATTACAATGGAGGAATGGAGGGGCTGCAAAAGAAATAAAATGTGCACCTAATGCAAGGTTTGGGGAGCCATGGAAGACTCCCCAACCAGGTGAAAGAGGGGATGGGGGTTGGCAAGGCAATAGTAAAATCAAAGACAGAATGACCATTTAGGAAGATGTTACAGTAGTCTAGTTGAGGGACTGTGTCCCAGAGCTAGAGGACAAACTGATAGTTTCGTGTGATATTAAGGAAGTAGGATCCATAGGACTTGTAGCTTGGCTGAGAACATAAGGGAGAAAGGGGAGCAGAGAATGGTCCTAGGTCTCTAGCTTGAGCAACTGAAGGATGGTAGAGGGAACACTAGAAGGAAGAGTGTTTTCTGGGGCAGGCAGGTGGTTTCAGATGATGAGTTCAGTTAACTTGCTGAATTTGAGGTGTATATGGACAGCCAAGGGGCAGCAGTTGTATGTGCATATAAAATAGTCAGGAGAGAGGTGGGAATCACAAGTCATAGGGCTATGTGGGGTCACCTAGGGAGGCTGTAGAGAGAACAGACCTAGGAAGGAACCCTTGGAAAGACTTTGATTTAAGGGATGAGCAGAGGGAGAGGTAACTACAAATAGGATTAATAAAAAGTGGTTGTAGAAACAGGAGGAATGTGAACTCTCCTAACAAAAATTCTGTACAGGCAAATGACTCAAAGTGGTAGACACACTTGACTTCACTGTTTACTGCATCATTAATTATGCTGAATTAATGCACATAAATGACCCATAATAAGAACAGGTTAACAATGGCCAATATCACTGATGAAGGATGCTTACTAGTAAGCACAAGGGAGTGTCCATGAGGTTGTAGAGGTCTGGAGGAAAAAATAAACAATTATTTTAATTATAAAGGTGGTCAAGAGGCCCCCATAGCAAATCGTATTGGAAGAAAAGATATGAGTTATGCTGAGAAATGAGAATCCCTGAGTTTCTCCATAATGTAAACAGTATCATAATTCTGTTTACCTAAAACATATCATGCATTGTGACACAACCATTACAGTGGGTATGTGTGCAGCATAAATAAAGACAAATATTCCTAGAAGTTGATAAAATAATTTGTAGCTAAGAGAGACCAGATGGGGAAATATTATAATAGATTGCAAAAATATTTAGGTAAAAGAATAACTTTAGTTTAACAGCAGGAACCCTTAGAAGGCTAACTAAGGAAAAAAATTAAAAGAAAGAAATTTGCTGCTAAATCATTCCATATTGCTGTAGATGGCATAATATGTCTGAATAGAAAAATCAACCATATGAAGCTAAACAGCTAAAAGAATCCTTTGAACAACCAAATAATATGAGCACTGGAGCCTGTGAAAATCAGTATTTATAGCTGACTGAAAAAGACTGTCTTATGATAATTATGGAAAGAACTAGCCTTCTGTGGTTAAATTAAATATTTGGCTCAAAAAGTTAATTTTTCCTTTTTATAGATACTCCAAGTTCCATGCTATTGTATTCTATCATAAATGTTAACCCTAGTCAGCCCAGGAATTATCTTTTATATGTATATGATAAATGTGAATTTACAAATTATTTAGAAGAGAAAGAGAACAATGCAATCTCTACATTGACAAAGTCATGTCATTAAATACTATAGCCACTGAAGTGCTATGTAAGCAAAGACAAACTGCAAAGGATCTATAAGTAAGCAGAAAGATGGCAGAAAAACCTCAACACTGGTAGAGGTAAAGAATAAGCAAAACCACCTGAAGTACACATACTGAGACAGGATCTCCTTGCTATGATCTAAGAAGGGATTCCAGGGGGTGTTGTGTGTCCCAAGGGCATACAGCTAAGAAACACCAACAAAAGATAAGACGTCATGAAAAGAGGTAGGATTCCCGAAGAAGGACTGCCCCAGCCCAAGGGAACCAGAGAATGCAGTGTAGATGTGGGAAACAGGGAAGAAAACAAAATAGCCTCACAGTCTGGGAAACAGTGCAAAATTAAAATTACGTCAATTTTATTTATACAAACTTTGCTATCATTGAATCAGTCCTGTGTTAGGGTTTCTTAATAATAATGAGATAATAAATAATGATGATGATGGTAATGATAGTAGTGGATACTCATATGATACTTACTATGTGCCAGATATTAGTTCTAAGAGCTTTAGCTCTTGTAGTCCTCACAACAACCATTTGACAGATGAGGAACTGGAGGCACAAAGAGGTTATGGGTTTTGCCCACCTGAATATGAGGAGCAGAGCCAAGATTCACACCCCAGCCATCTGCTCCAGAGTCTATGCTCTTAGCCACTATACATCCCATAAATCCTTCACAGTCTCTGAATTTCATTCCCATTTATTCATTCATTTATTCAAGAAGAACTTATACTACTATAAGAATTTATGCTTACTGTAAAAAAGGCAATATTTGGACACTGAGATTAGAAAGCCTTACCCCAGGTTTCATGGAGCTTAGAGTACAGTGAAGCAATGCAGACATTAACCAGGCAATTATAAATGTGGCTGGGATCTCTTTTCATGTAAGTATCTATGCTCTTTTTCCCTTATAGTCCTCCATTTCCTTTGTCTCTCAATCAAGCTCTTGGTTGGCCATCTGCTGTTGCATCAGGAGAGGTACAAGGAGGCAGTGTAGAAAAGAAAACTTGTTTGCCAACTTTGCTAGAAATCAAAAATATCTCTCTCCCCCCAAACTGGAAGAGAGGAAGGAGAACTGTGGTCCTCAAGAGCAGAGGGGGCCTAAGTCCTGCTTCCCCGCAGCACTTCCAGGAAGGCAACAATACCTCAAAGAAGAAATGGCTACGTGACTTATCTAGATACACAGGACCAGGGGCAGCCTTGCAAAAGATTTCCCTGTCTGAAGCATGGCACAGAAACAGCAGAGAGTCCCCCATGCACCAGTGATGCAGCATTGACACACTGTTTCTGAAGGGCCTTGCAGGTTAGCTGGGCCATGCTGCCTTCTCAGCAGCAAACTGTGTGGACCAACAGTAGAAGACAAGGTGCCTCTCAATTCTCACTCCCAGATCTTCTGATGCTATAAGACCACAGAAAAGTGAGTCAGTCCAAAAGGAGGAAGAAAGTGTGGAAATCCCAAGAAGACTGATGTTTGTTGTTTAGTCAACAAGTGGAGGAGATGTAGATTCAGAAATCAAATTGTTATAGAAAATTAAGTCATTAAGATGACTAAGAAATTAATATTTCTTAATCATCTGAGTTTTTGGATGAGAATCATACCTTCGAAGTGAACATGATGACTGTTAGCAAAACAAAAGCTATGAGAATGCAAAGAAAGGGGGCCTAACTGAGATCAGCTGGTCAGGGAGGACTTCCCAGGGAAGTGATGTTTAAGTTGAGACCTGCATAATGCAGTACCCTGTAGTGCCTGGCCACTCTCCAAGGGCTCTGCTGCCTTCCTTCCTGACAGTATCAGCAAGATGAATATTGGAACCAAAGAGAAAGTATATTTTTCTTTTCCAAAGATATGCTGAATCTACACTTAGAATACAAAGAGTAGGTCGTGTTCTAGGTATTCCCTTGAGATCTAGACCCTTTTCTCCACTTGAGAAGGTTAGGATAAGGGCAATGGCAAGGACTATGGGTGTGGGATTCCTGTAGGAGGTTAGATTGATGAGATCAAGAGAGATTATACTAAAACATCCATTCCTTCATCTAACAAGTGACTCTTAAATATGCCAAATATAGTGAAAGAAGCTGTAAGTGTTTAAATCTAGTAGGGAAGGGAGGTTATCACATGATTTTCAATTCAAATGGAAAATATACTAAATTAGTGCTAGTTAGAGGAGCAGGCAGTATGCTTTTTAAGCACATTCTGACTGGGGAATGGAGTTGTGCCTCTGTAGAGGTGGGATTTGAGATGGGTGAAGAAGGATGAAAAGGACGATGCTATTTGAGGTGCGGTGTGGACTTGGGGCCTCTGGAAGAAGGTATTCCAGCCTGAAGTACAGTGAGTAAAAAGGAGGAAGGTATACTTGGAAATTGCTGGTAAGTTGAGTTTAGTTGGGGTGAAGCAGTTTTTAGGTAAGAGCCTAGAAAAGTTGATAGGGTATATATATGGGAGGTCTTCAAAGAAGCTTTAAAGGGGGAAGCTGTGGGAAACCACGAAGGTGTTTATAAAATGAATGTGCCATGCCTTGCATTTGAGGAAGACAACCCTGGCCAAATTATGATGAACAGATTAAAAATCAAGATGTAGTCCATGATCCTTTATCGGCAATTCCAAAATACAAAGTCCCTGAAAACAAAACAATTCTTCATAAGTTTAACTAAAGATTTTTCTAACTTTGCAGCAAACCCATTTGGTGGCAAAAACTTATTTGAACAGATGTGAGGCTATTTCTGCTCACTAATAATCCTGCTTAGTGTGAACATGCATGTATTTCACAGCAGAAATTAGTGGCTTAATTACAGAGTGCCTCAGGCCTCTTTAAGGGTGTCAGACAATGCCTGGTGTATCAACAATATTAACTTTCTAATACCTAAAAACTCTAAATTCTGAAACACCTTTGACTCTGAGGGTTTCAAGGAAGGATTGTAAACTTGTTCCAAAATTGATGACAAAGATCCATTTAACAGAATTAAAGATTGTAAGAAGAGTAGTAAGTTTTGAAGTTAAGGCAATGAATTTAGTTTTGAAAAATACAACTTGTTAATATAGGCTAGACTGGCAAATAGTCTGTCTAAATATATGGTAATCTGAATTATATATTATAATTTATACCAGTTTACAGTAATTAAAAATAAATTTCCATCTATGACTTCAATTTTATATATTAATCAGAACTAGCCTGATCAATTGTTATCTAGTATCTTTAATTAGTTGCTTTAATGAATAAATAAGCACATTATAGTTAGCATATACGTTTTGCAAGTAAATGCAAAAACAGACCCGTGAAAAGTTTTGATCTTTTAGGAAATAAAAAAGAAAATACAGAGATCTTGTTTAGAACATCAATTTGATTACCAAACACTGCATAATAATTTGCTTAACAATCCCACCCCTTTAAAAAATAAATCACGCAAAAGCTTTAATTCCACCCATCTGATTTTCATGCAATTTGCATGAACATTCTGAATTATTTAATAAAAGATTAATAACCTTTTAATTCTCCAGGAATTTCCCCTCAAAGATGGTACAGTAACATGATAACATACAAGACAATAATATTCTGCACCTATACTTCTGTTGAAACCAAGGGGTGCTTTCTAGCTGAGGTTGCCAGGTCATGGGCTCACCTCAACTTGCATATACCCTATCCACTTTCTGGAAGAAAACAGTACATTTGAGAGAGGAGGCACAGTAGGATCAGGAAAGAACAGTGCCAAGCAAATAGAAGGTTCATTTGCTGACAGGGCACCTTACACTGAAGGGAAAATCGGCATTTGTCCTGTGAGAAAAACTCAACTTTTTTTGCATTCTTCATTCTGGGAGAAAAGGAAAAGTGGCCTGTTATTCCCTAGAGATTCTATTTAGTGTCTGGCTTAATGGGTATTTGCTAAACTTCCTTTGTATGATATTAAATTGAGTTGACTCTAAAATTCCTTGGGCATGCTTCCTGGATGGCAGCCTCTTTTCTTCTTCCCTCAGAAGAGGTAGATGGCTAGAAACCAGCGTATAAAAGAGCTGGTGAGGGTCCCATGGGGCTCAGCTATAACAAGTGGACAGCTATCCTTGTATTTCCTAAAGCACCTCTGAAGTTCACCCTCCCCCACAAATAAATTTGAGCCCACAGCAAACACTTGATAGCCCTCTGGGATAATGCAACTATTCAAAAATGACCTTAGCAACAAAAGGATAATGGAGTAGTTGGAAGAGTTCACCAGAGAGTATTGTTACTTGGAGTAGTATCACTCTAGGTACGTACCTCTACTAGTTAACTAGTCTTATTCTCTAATATCCCCCTTTAGTCCACATCATAAATTTTAGTGTTTTCCCAGGGCCTGTTCAACTACTCAAAACTAAAATAGTCTGTCTCTTGAAAGCATCCCTGAAATTTTCATGTTTCCATATGGACCTAAAATACTGAATGCGATTTAGGACATTTGAATGCCCTATAATTATATTTATATTTGATGTTACTTGTTGAACACTGAGTAAATGCAAATGGCTCTAAGGACCAGGCAGATAACATAAATAAGGGAGCAGGTTTAAGACAAAAGGAAGTGGAGATGCTTGGCTGAATAGGAGTCAAGCTGGGGCTAAAAGGAAATAAGGAGGAGTTAACTGATTTTGCCACAGGGGAAGGCCTACCTAGTACTGCTACATCTTCACATGCTTCAAGAGAACCCAGAAATCTGAGGTTTTTCTTTTTCTTTTTTTTTTAACGAATGCTTCAGATTTTAAACATTTGCTACCAATTCAAATTTACTTTAAAACATTTTATAGTCCAAACAAAAATACATTTGGGGGGAGGATCTGGGCCACAGAGTACTAGTTAAAGATCTGTGATCTAGTGTTTCTGAATGTTGAATTAGAAACGAGCCAAGTGTGGAAGGGCTTTGCTTCAGAAAGGAAGTAATTCAGTTAGTCCCTTGCAGGAACTTTATTTTGTTGTATTAACATTTGAAGAAAGGGCTATATGTTCTCATTGTATCAATCACATGTTGTAATTCAGACCACTGGTTCTTAAATCAAAAAATTTTCAAAATATACAGCACCTCTAGGAGGAAGAAGAGAACAAGGTGTAATTCCTTTCTGAAAAGGAAGTGATGGATACACTGTTATAGTGATATAACACCCCACAGTGATGGATCCATTTGGGAGGAGTCCCATGATTTGAGCTCCTCATGAAAGAGGCTGTTGTAATCTCTGCGAGAGTTATGGTTTCTTTGGGAATCTCAGAATTTCCCAACTTCTGTGAAATTAAGTCTAAACTTTTTAATGATATGGATATTAGAAATCATAATATGAACTTTCTCCTTTTTAGTTTTCATTTCCTGGCTGTGGTTGGTGATGATGTTATTTAATGAAATACTATACATTTTTAATGTTAAGTTGTGATATACTATGATGTTTATTATATCTACTCTTTAAAAGTGATATTTATGTGCACCTATAATTTACTTGAAATGACTACACTGATAATATTCAAACTCTTTTTTTACCTCAAATTTCCTTTTATACCTTCCAATTTCAAATATTTAGATGATAATAAGCCAGCCAAAAATGTTAAGAGTAAAGATTAACTTGTCTTGGAAAGTTACTGAAAATGCGTGCTCAAAATAAGCTGTAGCTGCAATTTCTGATGGGGTCAATTGTCTCTTTATTTAAAAGTACTTAATATGTCATGTATCAAAGGAACTTGCCACATATAACAGAAGCAAGATTTTTTTCCCTATGATTACAAGAATTATTTCAAAGTGTAACATCGCCTTTTAACTTAGTAAACATTAAATGAAATGATTGCCTTATTTACCGGTAAATAAAAATAAAAAAGAACGAACAGTGAATAACTGTATTCTGTGTTTGAACACATGAAATGATGGTATTAAACATAAGTAAAACCAAGGAAAATATTTCTCTGGTGTCTTAAAAGATAAAAGTAATAGCCCAGTTTCCAAAATAAAAACATATTTCATAGGTCTTATTTTAATTCAATGAGTCTATAGTTTCAGTACCCATAAGGACCAGAGTTTACATTTTAAAAACCAGGTGGTATCTGGTATACTCAGATAAGTTACCAGTTCTGCCACCTCATCAGCTACAACTTTTATGATTCCCATATGTGGCTAAAGAATTACAAGATGTATGCCTATCATATCATTACTGAAATTGAATTACTTACTCATTTACACATAAGGCACTGTCAACTATTCTCCTTGGGTGATGTGGAATATTAGCAATTACGGAACACAAAGTAAGGAAGAATAATTTACCATTTTCCAGCTCCTTATGTTACCTACAGTTGAGATGAAGCTTCATAAACATTTGTCCATTTGTACAATTCTCCATGTTTCTCGACTTGTGAAATGTTTGGGAAAATTATTAAATGTTGGGAAAATGGCGTGAAACAAATATGATTGAGAAAAAAATTATTTTCAAAGGAATTGCTAGAGTCAACTTTTGTACAAGGAATCATTAACCAATTCATGAATTATTAGGCCTTTAATTTCCCTTCCATTCTCTTATTCTTTGTTGGATTTCCTTTGTTATGACTATCATAATTAGATGTAAAGAAGGAAAGGAAAAGGAAAGTGAAAGTCATACTAAGGATTAGTATAGAAGAGTGGCATGGAACAGTAAAGTATGGGTCAGGAGCACTAAGGCCCACTGGATCTGCGGGAAAATACTGAGAGCAAGAAGAGCATTTGCCGTTAGAATCGGAAAGAGAAGAAGAATCAAAGAATAGGCCTTTTTCCCCCCTTTGGCCAAATGGGAGTAAATTGTTAATAACTGACAGAAGAAATCAACAGCATCCAGTTCCTATTTAGTTTCTAATTCTCTGTTAAACAAGACAAATACAGGTATTCGGATTAAAAAATGGCACAGAAGGGCTTCCCTAGTGGCGAAGTGGTTGAGAGTCCACCTGCCGATGCAGGGGACACGGGTTCGTGCCCCAGTCCGGGAAGATCCCACATGCCGCGGAGTGGCTGGGCCCGTGAGCCATGGTTGCTGAGCCTGCGCGTCCGGAGCCTGTGCTGCACAACGGGAGAGGCCACAACAGTGAGAGGCCCGCGTACCGCAAAAAAAAAAAAAAAAAAAAAAAAAAAAGGCACAAATATTGGTAATATAAAATGCCAAGAAAAGTAAAGAGACTATAAACGAAAACCTTGGGAGTCTAAATTAGTCTGAAGAAATGACTTTTAAAATACAACGCATTTGCCAAAAAAACTACCAAACCATTCAAATTATTTTTCAGGAACTGTAGAAAGTAAGAGAAGTAATAGGAGAAAAAACAAGGAAGAAGGTAAATCCTTCTTAGATTATTAAAAGCATTGTTAGTGAAAATCTGAAAAAGAAGTGCAGTTTAAAAATATGATCTTTTTTGTCTTTTTAAAAAAGGTTATTAGTAGATGGATGTACATATATATATAACTGGATTACAGCAAGAGATATGTCATATTATCCTTATATACTAAATTGAGAAATATGAACTGAAAGCAAATAAAAAAGTGGATTTATAACTGGTTGAACAATTTACCTCGGTAATACTGTTTAAATTGTCCCACAGTTCCTGTTCTCAGTCTTAACTCCATTCAACATTTGTGTCATGGATTAGATTAGTCTTCTTAAAATTTGGGTCTGGGGATGGTTTCTCTCTCAGTTTGTATATCTGTTTCTATATCTATGTCTCAGATCTCCAGAAAATGGGGCAGAAGAGAGATGTAATATTTGCTGGATGGCAGAATCAGACTCCAAGAGAGGATCTCAACAGGACAGAGTACACTAATAGTGTGGGAATAAAAGTAAAGAACAGTGTTTGGGGCTTCCCTGGTGGCGCAGTGGTTGAGAGTCCGCCTGCCGATGCAGGGGACGCGGGTTTGTGCCCCGGCCCGGGAAGATCCCACATGCCACGGAGCAGCTGGGCCTGTGAGCCATGGCTGCTGAGCCTGCACGTCCGGAGCCTGTGCTCCGTAACGGGACCGCAATGGGAGAGGCCACAACAGTGAGAGGCCCACGTACTGCAAAAAAACAAAACAAAACAAAAAGAACAACAACAAAAAAAGAACAGTGTTTGGATCCAATAAACAAGCCATAATGATACACAGTTGAGGAGCTAAGGGCTAGCAGCAGTGAAAAAAAGACTTTAGAATTTATGTTGATAATAAGTGTATACATCAATATATGATATGATTGTCAACGTGGCTTAAAGCTAATCTAATTCCCTACAATATTAACATAAACAGAGGCATAAGCATGTAGGTTCTATCCCACTTAGGCCAGCCTCCACCTGAATTAATGTGTTTAATTTTTGGGTGTTACCCTTTAAGGGTAGACAGAAACACATATAGAGAACAACCAGGAGAGAAAGAAGATACAGAGGTGTCACACGAGCAATGGATGAAGGAGCTGGGGTTGGAGCAGAAGAAAGTGAGCTGGGATATGAGAGCTATTTTGAATAAGCTTAAAACTGCCTTGGGAGCATCACCGTCACCATCACAGGGAGTAGTCAGTTTTATGCTATGCCATTGCTTGTTGAGGAAAGTTGGGTTTGGACAAGCAAGGCTTTAGGGTTCATTGCAACCTTGAACTTCATTCAGTGTTTCTATAAAATCCCTGAAGGGTTGTTATGTGGAAGAGGAATTAGTTCAGAATGCAGGACTAAAACTAAATGATAGGAAGTAGAGAACAACAGATGTTAATTCAAAAGAAGGAACCATAAATATCTGTCGAATGAATTAATGATTAAATTACTCTGTAATATTTAGAACTGTCTATAATTAGAATAGTTTGCTTTTCAACAGAGTGAGCTCCTTGCCACCAAAGGTGTTTGAATAAAACTCAGGAACCATAAGGTTAGGATACCCTATATGAATTTTTAGTCAATTGGATGGCTGAGAAATGGGTTTATTTTGCAGTTATAAGAGAAACTTTGACGTAGCAGAAAGTGAATTTCTCTTACCCACATTATCTCCTACACTCCGCACCCTTTTAGAATAAGACAATCAAGATTTATCTAGAAACGCTTTCTGACATTGCCAAAATATTTTATAATCCTAATAAAAAGTAAATTTTTAGTTCCTATATTATCCTACAGTTAAAAACACTATAAGAAAAACATGTTTCAAATGCATACAACTCTCCTCCCTTTCCCCATAAAGGGAAATATAATCTACTTTATAGGATCCTTTTTATGCTATCTTTTTAAAATCATTTGAACCACACCCTCAAATTCTGTATTTGTTGTACTCAGAGAAATCAGGTTTCAATTTATTTTTACATCAAGGAGAATACAGAGAAAAAAGGATCAAATAATACTGACTCAAATTACTTCTTTTTCTTAAGATTTGTCAGCATAGCTATAAAGGGCAATTCTAAACAATTTATTAACTTAATTTTTATTGGTGCCCTGTAAGAGCAATTTCATTAGAAATGTTTACAAGGGGGGATGTTTCCATTAGTCTAACTATATAACCAGAACAACAAAAACCCAGAAGAAATATATAGTGCCTTAAAGTATGAATGCTTCTAGAAGTACACTGATTAGTATTATAAAGAAAATTATTTGGGTCCAGTAAAAAACATATGGAACTAAATTTATATTATGATTTTAAATATCTATGAACTTTGGCTACAACCTACATAGATATCTAGCTAGATCATTTTAAGTAATAAACAAACATCCTATATACTGCTAAGAAAAACCTAGAGGAAATTCTGTAATTAGGGGCTACATTTTCTCTCAAAGGAGTGACTCTGAAGAGCAAGCCTTCAACATCTATAGTTTCTAATTTTAAAAGTATATAATTAAAGGACTAAAATATATCTTTTAAATATTATTTGCATGTTATTAAATTACTACTCTATATACAACAAGGGTAACTTAATTCTGTTATTTACAATTCATATTTCAACAAAATTTTGAAAGATGGCATAAATTATATTGACATCTTGGTATAAAACTACCAAGTTTGAACTAGTCCTAATTTTGACCTTTGAACAGACTTGGTATACTAATAAAAAAATTCTACACTACCGAAGATTGACAACCACCAAGGTAAGAAGAATTCTATGTAAGTTAAAAACAAATTATATGTAAATTAAATTAAAGGCAATAATGTAGCCTTCTTCCTAGAAGATAAAACGATTTGTCATTCGTTGTTTTGTTACCTGTGTCTGTATATTTTGATGGACTTTGTCATCATAATATCAAACGTAAAATTATCTTAATCTCTAATTCAGGTATTACAAACTCCAGTGCCAACAGGGGCTGTGCACATATGTAAATTACTGAAGTGGGCTGAGTGTAATACAGAATGCATCTGAAGCAGAGAGATTCCATCCAGTTTCAGTCAACTGAAATTATAAAAGAATATGTACCCAATGGTGTCAGATCTTCTAACTTTCCAAGAGGAAGTTTAAAACAAGATTTTGCATGAAATTGCCCAATATTAAAATATTATCAAGTAATTTGGGTAAGCCAAATAAAATGCGTCTACTATTGGAATCTGTCCAGAGGCTACCAGCTTGTAGCCTCTAATTTGCCTCATGAGAATTATTGATTCAAAATAAAACATAGAGGGAAGATTGTACAAAATAGTATATCACGTTTCAAAAATAAGGAAAAATAAAGACATTGCATTCCTTTCCCCCACTGCAACCAAGGATGTTACTCTCCACCCTAAAAGGAAATTCCATATAAATTGTGACAGTTTCTCAATCGGCACATGCCATTTCATTTGACACATTCTGAAAATCTTGAATGATTATAACAGTTACTATATAAAATTCTGGGTAGATACTGTGACTCAAACCTTGCATTCTTCTCTGACACATTTTATTAGAACTACAGGGCTCCAAAGTGGAAGTAATACCAAAGACCGGTATAGAGTTACAGCATTAACATTCAACTTTGTACTGGTGACATAGAAAGCTTTTTCTATTTCTATTTTGTTTGACTTTTCTGCCTAAACGTGTAAAATGGAAAGATGAAGTTGTAAATCTCTACATTAATTTTCTGAACAAATCCAAAATGTCTAATACATCTCCAAATATTCCCTTCTTCCTGTTACTCCTCAAAATTCATTTCCTTTTACAATATTATTGAATAATTGTGAATGACTACTAAACAAAAGGTTGTAAGGCTCAAAAGTAATTTTGTACTGAACAAAAAAGGCAACAAAAAAGGCTTTATAAAGAATGGCTTTATAATGTTATACTCTAGAATTTCCTAACACTGATGATTCTTTAGAAACTTTACTTTGTCAAAGTAGAAGTAATTTATGCTTATCTATGTCAAAAAATAAAAGTGGTGTGTGTAAGGGGTGAAGTTCTTAATTTAAACATAGCGGTTATCTACTTGGCAGAGAAAAAAATAACATAATAGAAAAGGTAAAATATTCCTTACTATTAAGTCAGAAAGAGAAAAACAAATATTGTATATTAATGCATATTTGTGGAATCTAGAAAAATTGTACAGATGAACTGGTTTGCAAGGCAGAAATAGAGAAACCGATATAGAGAACAAACGTATGGACAACAAGGGGGGAGAAGGGGGGTGGGATGAATTGGGAGATTGGGACGAACATATATACACTAATATGTATAAAACAAATAATGAGAGCCTGCTGTATAGCACAGGGAACTCTGCTTCACTTAGCTGTACAGTAGAAACTAACTCAGCATTGTAAAACAACTCTACCCCAATTAAAAAAAAATTGAGAAAAAAACAAAAACAAAAACAAGGACTCATTGTATAGCACAGGGAACTATATTCAATATTCTGTAATGGCCTATATGGGAAAATAATCTGAAAAAGAGTGGAGATATGTATATGTATAACTGAATTACTTTGCTGTACACTTGAAACTAATACAACATTGTAAATCAACTATACTTCAATATAAAATAAAAATTAAATTTAAAAAATTCCTTACTATTGTTTTCATTATCAAAATTACTGTCATATAGATAGTAAATTCTTTAAACAACACGGCATAATATTAAAGAAATGTTAAAAAATTAATAAAAATGGTTAAATTGTAGCTAGGGACTTTTTCCCATGTGATGTATCATATGCCATGTTAATCATCAGCCATGCTAATGAAGACAAAATAGTTTCCGATTTTCAAAACATCTGATAAAACTATATTAACGATTTACAATCTTTCAAATGTTTAACTTCTCAAAGAACAGTTCAGTAGGATAAAAAAATTTAAAAAATTAAAAGTAAGGAGGAATCAAGGCTGGAAAATTACAAGGTGCTGCTATAACTTATACTAAATTCAAGGAACATGTTAAGAGTCCCTTCCATAGGAAAAAGTTTATAATCTAAAAGAAAATTCTGGTGCTGGCATTCTAGAGACTTCTGACTTCCTCAACCATTAAGAAATATAAAGAAATAAGGTAGCTAAGAAACAGCAACTGAATTCTGAATTAGTTCTCAAACTTTTCTCTAGTATTAAAGTCAAGGCAAGTATTTGTTCCTCAAAGATGATCATGAAAAAGCTCAGTCAGTAGACTCTACTGTGAAGTCAGAGCCAAACTGATGTCATAGGCAAGGACTATCACTGAGACCTTTCCACCTAACTTTGCAAAGGAACATTAAGAATGGTGTTCCTTGCAGGCTAGGACATGCACAAAGAAAAATTAAGCTTGAAATTATTAAAAGTTAACTTATATTAACTTTAGACAATTCTGAATTGCCATACTGAACACAAGAATACTTTTTAAAAAGACAGTTAAGGAAGATGTATCAATTTTTTCCAAAAAAAGTTAACAAACTGCTTTGAACATTTACCTTACTTTTCTTAATTGGAATCAGAGTATAAACAAGAGTAGGTTGGTTCACATTTGTATGTGTTTAGATCTTGTATACATGAATAATAATCTATGCTTATGGAGAACTCTGTTTCATTAAGACAGTATAGGCAGTGCAATTGTAAGTCAATATCCACACACACATATGTGTATATATCTATCTCTATATATAGAATAATTCCTGTTAATGAGACTGATACATGTACTAACACCTGCATACAGAATGATATGCACTATAGTATTTTAAACCATTATTGGTGCAAAAAGCAAGTGTTTGATATGAGAAACAAGTTGTACACCTTGAAAAAGACAAAATAACACAGCATATGTAACTTAGAACTAAGTGTGTTTTAGAAGAGTCTCTGGTGTGTTCTGTGTTTGGGCACAGCCTTCTCAGTCACATCCTTCATTCCGTACTTCCTACTTCACCAGTGGAAGAACCTCTCTTCAGCAATCCTGGAAATCTCACATGGTGATGGCCTCCTCTAAGTCATGATGGGGTTAAGAGTTGGGTGCGATATTTCAAAGTTGGGCCACAATTTTAATAATCTAGATAACTAGATTAACTCAGCTTCTAAAAATAAGCTGATGAAAGGCCCAAGGAATAAAGCTATTTTAAAAAACAATCAAATTATTCTTAATTAAAAATCTGGTAGTGTCTCCTATAGCTTTTTTCCTCACCTGCCAATAAACTTGGAATGTTCAGGCTGACATGTCCTTTTGAAGACATGGTGAATGAGGCAGGAATTACCACCTGTTGTCCCCTTGTACTTCCTAGGGTTATAGTTAGTTCCTTCTGTTTCACATCACATCACACAGGCTTCAAGCCAGAAAAGCAGTGACACTCTGCCATGCCAATTTCTCTTGTTTACTCACCACCATTTCCCTATCTTAATTCTTAATTCTAATGAATTCCTTTAGGCCTGGAGCTAACTATAGTTCCTGTCCTGGAAAGAGAGTCAGATGTTCCTAGTTCTTTGGTATTCTAATGCTACATTGGAGGATTTGGATGCCACCTTATCTGTCACTTAGGCTTCTTTATGAACAGATTCATGCTAAACTTACAAGGTAATAAAGTATGATAAGAAGGCCCAGAAGTTTCTTTGGTATGTGGAATATAAAAACAATAGTGTTGCATTGTTGTCATTATTATTATTATTATTATCTGTGTGTAAAACATTCAAAAGTTCGCTTGTGCTAATAAAAATAATAGTGGTCAGTAAAGTCTCCTCTGAATACCAACACTTTTCAAATAAAATTTAACTGACTTCCAAACAATGAAAATCAAAGCTTCCTGACTCCCTCCAAAATTGCTTTAGAATTGTATGTGAAGTAGGACCTTGCAACTGACATCTTTTTCCTACAAAGACAGTCCTGTTTGCCACTTGTGATTTACAGGCTGTGTCTGCTACAAGGAGCTGCTGGACACATTAGTGCATGTATGCTCATGAAAGGATGCTGCTGTCTGGCACTAAATGACTTTCCAGAGACCCATCTCATTCAGACCTACAGGAACTGTTCTCCCTGAACATGATTTGTCAATGCATAAGCCATTATTCCACCCATTCTGAAGGGATGAATCAAAAATACAGTCTTGCATTCTAGTTCCTTCTGTGAATCCTGATGCACCATTAAAAATCTGCTGTTTCATACTTTCTTGATTTCTATTTAGTTAATCCACCTCTAACATTTTGTTGCAATTATAATTCTGCATTTGGGAGTGATAGAAAAGGAATGGTCGTAATTGTGTTGGATTTTGCTAGTGTGTAAATTGCTTAGAAATTGCTGTATTTCTTATTTGCAATATGCTCTTTATTTATAGATATTACCAACTATAGTATGTTGGGGGTTTTTTGTCCATTTCAAATACAGATTTTAATATATTTACCTAAAGGCTTACTTTCTTTTTCTTATATATTGAAAGTCACCAACCACAAATCTGTCTTTCCCTCCATATTTTATTATATGCTTCAGTTGCAGGCATTAATGCAAATCATAACTCCATAGTATATGGATTAATAAACCTAATACTCTTATGTTTGAATTCATGTGAAAACTATCTTGCTTAAATATAAGACAAAGAGAATAAAATCATCTGTATAGTTTTGAGTTTCAGAAAAAATCATTTTTTTGTCAAGGAATTCCTTGAATTATTTAGAAAATATTTCACAGAAAGCAGCACTTGCAAAATTCAAAGAAAAGAAATATAAATGTAATAATATTAAATATACATACATATATTTTTCATCTAAAATCTTTCATTCCATTCATTTTCAAGAAAAATGTGAAATGGTGCACATTAGCCTGAAAAGAGTGTAAGATATATAAACCATGAAAAAAAAGTAAAATAAGTAAAAAGAAGAATATTGCATTTGATATGAGCAATGAGTACAAGTGTGGACAAATGAAATCTTTACTTCATGAAATATAATGAGTAGCTATTTTAATATGAAGGTCACTGTGCTAAAAGCCACTAAAAGGAAATCCAACAGCTATTTAAACTGGCTGGCATCATTCTCCAGAATTCCTTGCAGAGGAGATACTTAGGAATGGATTTTGGTTTTATTGTAATACATCTATGGTCATTAATAGAATTTTCAGTTAAGGGCGCAAACCTCAGGCTTTTGACTAGTGTGCGTGAGTGCGCGCACATGTGTGTGATTATAAGGGTTTTGTGAAATACTCGCTTTAACTTCCAAAATTCTGTATGAAAACTTATCCCACTGGATTACTATATATATAGATTTCTTTGTATAATACTTTACATTAGACAAAAATTTTAAGATTTAAATTGATGTAAAATAGGTAAAGTCACTTCCTCAACTTTTCATAATATCTATTTTCTTTTTCCTTAATGGGCTCAGCTATACAATCAATAACTGAGATATAATTTGCAACACTGAATTCCAAGGGAAATATTGTCTACATATCAACAGTTGTTTGCAAAAATAATTTATCCCTTAAATTAACCCACATTAGGACAAATTTACAAATGCTCCTGGGTTTTTAGTGGTTTGAAGTATGACATAACACTTAAAAGAGAACTCTGATTATAAAATATAATAAGAACGTTTGCAAATTTTAACGAGCTTGCTGTTTCCATGCCAACTTCTCCCAAATCTGGAAATCATTAAAATAATTTTCTCACAATTTACTTCTTTCCATTGTGTTATATCCATTCCCTTTTCACAGGCAATACATTCAGTACCAAATGAGTAGTATATTCATTAGGGCTAAAGAGAAAGGCAAGGGTTAAGTAAATAAGAACATCAAATTAATATTCAGGCCTAAATGCTTTAGCAGAGCCAAAGAATCTGTTTAATCATTCAAGTCAACAAAGGTTAAGATAATAAAATAAACTTCTAAATGCTTTCCTTTTCTGGAACTTAATCTGTCTTGCTGAAGATGTTTTTAAGATGCTATCGGTTTTGCATAGTCCCAGCTGTTATGAAAATTTACTTCAGTACACTGGGAAGAGAAAGGAATTTTATGAAAATAGTTAAGCAGAGCTCCTGGGTGGCTTATTGAAACTGTGAGAGCTCAGGATCATTTAAAACCAGCTGTTGGCTGATGATATTGAGACCAATAACCACTAAATCTTTTATTTATCAGGCCTCTGTGCTATTTGGCAAGGTGATGGTAGCCAACTGATTAGAAGATTAATTTATAGTCAAAAGATAACTTCACGATGCTTGTTCATTTTATTGCCTAAGTTTGACTAACAAATTTACCACAATTTCACAACAGCATAATACCTTAATTTAAAAAGACAGCATTAAACATTAAAATAGCTTTGCTTATGTTTAAGGCTATATTTTTAAGTCACTAAGATAGAGAAAACAAATCTGAGTCATTAACATCAAAGCCCAGGCCTGTGGTTCATGATGAGGGCAGAGGCCCTAATGAACTGGGCAACAAGCCCTCTTCAATAATGAAGGAGAGAGGGGTAGTACTAGGGTGTGCAGACGACAATGGGAAAATCCTGGAGAGTCCTGAGTCTTTTACACTTGACATTCAGGTTCCGCTACTGATCAAGAAATATAACTCAATCTCTTTTGCAAAAAGAAGCTCAGAATAAAAGCAGAATCAACAAAATACCTTGTAGAACATGTAAGCACAGCATTATGAATTGAGGAACACAGACTTCATTCATTTGGTTATCCTGAAGAAAAAAAGGTACTCAGAGCAAATACACCAGGATCTTGCTATTATACAATTTTCAAATTGGTGCGCTTGAGCTGAGAAGTGAAATTGTATCACAATAAGCTTACTGGGTATTCTGACGTGCCTTGGACAAGGGTCAGCATTGCCCTGCCCCCCTATGTTCCATGAGGAGAGATTCTAGGCTGTTGCTAAGTGGCATTCATCCATTCCTTTGGTTTTTGGAAGGTTGGCAGTGCATGAATTGTAAAGACTGTGACTGTCATGCTTGCAAAGGAAAAAGATGCACCTGTTTGCATTTGTGCTCCCCAACATTTTCAAGCTGATTCACAAAGGCATGAACTCTTAAAGTTGAAAAGAGTCCTAGCAACCATTTGGAGGCAGCTTGGCATTGTGGAAAGAGGGCAGAACTTGACATTTGTGTTTGAGTCCCAGCACTGTCTTTCGGTAGATGTGTGTGAAAGAACTAGATCAAGTCACTTAATCTGTGTGAGCTCAATCCTCATCAGAAAAAAAAAAGGTCATATTAGAATCTGTGCTACTAAACCACTTTTGAGTTACTTTTGAGGATACATGGAAAATGTAATTTGTGAGTACTGAGGCTTAAATCCTGGCTCTGCCACTGGCTGGCTCTGTTTTCTTAGATGAAATATTTAAACTTTCTGAATCTTGGTTTCCTCATCTATTAAATGGAAGTAATAAAAGTAACTATTTTATAGAGTTGTTGAAATAATACATATCTTCACAGAGTGGTTGGCATATTTTAAGAACTCAATAAAAATTATTTATCATTATTATTGATGTTATAAATTGAACCATGGATATTTTGGTAAACTCTATTGTTTCACATTGAGGTTGATGACTATACCAACAACTTTATTGATAGGGAAGCAGTGTGACCCAGTGGGAGGAGCACAAACCAGAGGCTGAGTGAGCTGGGTTTGAATCCCATTCCTACCACTTAAATCATGTGAACTGGGCAATTTACTTTACCCCAGATTCTTCACGTGAAACTTGAGGAGAATAATCAACTATGATCTGTTGAGGGCTTATTATAGATTTTTCATACATTATTTTATTTAATCCTTCTCATAACCATGGAGACAGTGGCAGTTAGAATTGATCCTTATCCAGCCTGACTCCAGCCCATGTGGATATAATCATCTCACTCTACTGTGTTCACTTTTCCTATATTTTCTTCCCTGATAATCTACTTTGCTGAACTGTAGTAAGGCTTAGAGATGATGTGTGTATCTTGCCTAGAAAGGTGTTCTGCAAGCGGTATGACTCTAAGTAATGAGCAACTGTAATTATTTCATGAGGTATCATTTCTCAGTCCAACTTTTGTTCAGTCTAGGAATCCCCCTACAACTCCCTTACGGCGGGTCTTCAATCTCTGCTTGAATACAGAATAAAGGCTTAGCCTCAAAACTCTGTAATACAAACCTATGGGGATGAAATGAAGAAAACTGAGCATGGGCATGATAGCTGACAGCACAGAAAAAGCACCCTCCTAACCATATAGCCGAAAGGCCTAACTGCTGAGGTGCAATGTTTGACTGCAAAAATGAATTGAAGATTAAAAGCAAATCTGTAATGACGTCTCCCCAAGAATCAAGGAGGGAAGTGCAATTCTAATATCAGGATGCATCCATCTGTGGAAATCTAACCCTCAGTGTCTTGTAGAAGAAAACCAAATGATATCGATGGTTATTGTATTATACCTAAAATTGTAGGCTTGAAATTAGTTCAATGTATCCTGACAGAAAGTTCATGCCAAAAAAGTTAGCCATTTCTTCTGCATTAAATCATATGCCATAAACAGCATTCAAAGATAGTCAACTTTCCTACCATTTACTTCTAACTTCTTGCAATCTGACTTTCCCTCTCACTACTGAACAAAATGCACCCTCTTACAATCCCAAGATTCCAGAACACCAAATCCAAAAGTTTTTTTTTTATAGATCTCAGCCCTGTGGCTTTCTTTTAATTAAGAATGTTTTGTGGGCCACCCTCACTTTTTTTTTTTTAAGTAGTTCTAGGGGACTTCCCTGGTGGTGCAGTGGTTGGGAATCCACCTTCCAGTGCAGGGGACATGGGTTCAAGCCCTGGTCCTGGAGGATCCCACATGCTGCAGAGCAGCTAAGCTCGTGTGCCACAACTACTGAGCCTGTGTGCCACAAGTACTGAAGCCCACGCGCCTAGAGCCCATGCTCTGCAACAAGAGAAGCCACCGCAATCAGAAGCCTGCACACTGCAATGAAGAGTAGCCCCTGCTCACCGCAACTAGAGAAAGCCCGCAGGCAGCAATGAAGACCCAATGCAGCCCAAAATAAATGAATAAATAAATAAAGTAGTTCTGCCTACTGTTCAAACATTGCATGTCCTGGTTTTTCTTTTGAATGCTCACTCTCTTTTTTCTGATGCTCCTTTTCAGCCCACTCCCTCCGGGTGGATATTTCCTTTTTTTTTTTTGTTTTTAAGATTTTTTTTAAAAACTAATTTATTTAACTTATTTATTTTTGGCTGTGCTGGGTCTTTGTTGCTGAGCAAAGGCTTTCTCTAGTTGCCGCAAGCGGGGGCTACTCTTCGTTGCAGTGCACGTGCTTCCCATTGCGGTGGATTCTCTTGGTATGGAACACGGGCTCTTGGCGCGTGGGCTTCAGTAGCTGTGCTTCACGGGCTCAGTAGTTGTGGCACACGGGCTTAGTTGCTCTGTGGCATGTGGGATCTTCCCGGACCAGGGCTCGAACCCGTATCCCCTGCATCGGCAGGCGGATTCTCAACCACTGCACCACCAGGGAAGCCCCAGTGTGGATATTTCTAAAGTGGCTCTATGTTCACTCTTTCACCCTCCACTTTGCTCCCTGAGATCTCAATTCTTGCTCTGGGGGTGTTCAGCTACATAGCTGTTACCTCCAGCTGCAACACCACCTCAGAATTCTAGTCTTATATTTCCAACTGCTTGCTACATTATTCCAATGGAATAATTCGTCAAGATCACAAATTCAGCATAACTAGGATTCAACTTATCATTTATCCTACTAACTCTCTTCTGGCCAACGTTATCAAGGGGTCAAGCCAGAAACCTCACCTCTAGCTTTACCTTCTTTTTCAACTTCAGCCCTTACATTCAATTAGCTATAAGACTTGTATTAAATTTTCACCTCAGTACCTTTTAATTTGACTCCCTGACTGCTTCTCTTCTTCTTTTTAAAAAAATTTGACATGATCACAACTTTAGCCATGGTCACAGATTTTGGATGTAAACCCAATGTAGATCAAATTCATCTCTCACCTTCTGCTTCAAGACTTCACTTTTGTACATTTCTCCTCTACTAGTATCAACCCTGGTTTTCCCTCTTTGTCTGCCCAGGTTGTTGCTTGGTGCTTGTGGCAAACCCTATTGATGACATGATGCAACTTTCCTTTTGAATCCCAATGCAAACATACAGCTTTCTCCAATATTCTGGTGACCCCTTTGGAATTTTGGCTTTGGCTCACCAACTTAGCCCCTCTCCACTGCTGAGCTTCTCATTCTGATACTGAACTTTCTGCTCAGTGAGGCCCTGTACCTCCAATGATACCCGATATTCTAGACTGACCCAGCCTATCCCCTCTGCTCATCTCTCCACTGAGGACTGGACATTATTCTCATAGCCCAGACTTTTATGACCTTGTCCAGATGACTGACATAGTTTCCTGGTCTACTTGGTCTCCATGCTTTCAGTCTCTTCCAATTTCTTTCCATACTGGACACTATTAACTTATATATTTTCATAAAGAACATCTGGTGGACTTCCTTGGTAGTCCAGTGGTTAAGACTCTGCACTCCCAATGCAGGGGACACAGGTTCGATCCATGGTCAGGGAACTAAGATCCCACATGCCACACAGGCGCAGCCAAAAAAAACCCGAAAAAAGACCCACAACAGAATCCCAGGCTCCTCCCTTCTCTGGGATTCAGGAAAAGAAAAACAAAAAAATGGTAATTACACTAAATAGTCTAGTGGTAATATTCAGCAAATGATATACTCAAAACTCTTCAGTGGTTCCTTATTGCCCACCACACTAGACATTCAAAATGCTCCATGATGTAATTTCAATAAAAAATTTCAGCCTTATATGATACAATCTTTCCATATTTAACCTATTCCCTTGGCAAATGGAATATTATTTTTCCTTAAATGAATCCTGTCATTTCCTGCTTGTATAATATTGTATGAACTATTTCTTCTTCCTGGAATGTTTAATGTCTTGCTCTTCATCTAAGCTTTTAAAGATTACCCATGTATCAAGTCCTAGCTCAAGTGTCACCTTTTCTGCAGTTATTTTTTAAAATGGAAGAATGTTCAATTATCTAGCATCTCTTAGTAAGGTTATTTAAGGCATATAACATAAAACCACATAGTTTTCTTATTCAGGCACCCATGAGATTATCAGATGCTTGAGGGCAGTAATGATGAGATAATATTTTATTCTAACATTCAATAAATATTCATTAAGTCCTTACTGTTCTGGTGATGGAGGTATGAACAAGACAGACAGAAGTCTTTGCTCTTATGGAGTTTTTGTTTTAAGGAGAGGCATGTTTTACAGATAAGAAGCAACTAAATAAATAAACAAAATAGGATAATCTCAGATTTAGATTGGGTAGTTAGGGAAGTTCTCCCCAAAGAGGTATTTGAGAGAAAAATCTCAATGATAAGAAGAACCCAATCACAAGACCAGAAAAGAGCAAATAGCAAGTCATCAAGTCGGGAGTGTGTTGTGTTTAAAGAACACGTGGATGACAGAGTGGCTGGAGTATAGTGGGTGGAGGGGAAGACTAGTTTGAGATGAGATTATAGAGGTAAGCAAGGGCCAGATCTTGGAGGCCAAGCAAAGTGATTTGGATTTCATTTTAAGGTTTAAAACAGGGGGCAACATAATCTAGTTTACAGCATAAAGTGGTCTCTGGTTGCTGTTTAGGCAATGGACTGTACACTGTAAGAGTGGAAGCAAGATTAATTGGAAGACTACTGCAGTGATCAAGAACATGAGATGAGAATAGGTTGAATTTGCTGATAGTAGAAGAGAGAGGCAAGTGGACCCATTTATAGTCTCTATAGTATTAAGTAGGGTACCTTGAACATGGTAGACACTCAATATATATTGATAAATATATGTCCAAGTGTTTCAAGATAGTTTCACCTTCTTAAGTTGCATTTTATCTTCAAATTTTTCCTGCTTTGATTCACATAATATGGCTTAATATATTCCTGTCTGGCACTTGGCAAGCCAAAAACAAAACGAAAAAGAAACGAGAAAAAAAGGACCTCATGTTCAAGAAAACAGCATAGATCCCAGTGGAAAGTCAGTTAACAAAGAACTAAAATGATGTAAGATCACATTGTTAAGTTAATTATGGAAAGAAATAAATTACTTGGAACAAATGATAAAAAGTGGATTTTAAAAATCTATGATAGGATGAAAATGGAAATGGTATTCAAATACAAAGATCTACATTTTAAAAAAGAGAGCCTCTGTCAGCATCAGCTGGAGCAGTGTGCCCAAAGAGGATGTGGGTAAAGTTAATTTTCATTAAAATTGAAGACTTTTCCAGTTCTAACTAACTTTTGATTTTTCTGGAAATGTAAAATCTTCATTTTGCCATCTTGATATGTGAATTTCCTAATAGGTAGCTGACACTACTTATATTAAAATTCTAAGATCAGTGAATGTGACTTGCCTTGTTTCTAAATTAGGAATCTGAGAAAAGACAGGCAATTCGGTAAGTTCTCATACTCACATTCATGTATACGTCCCAGGATATTTAAATTTTTTTCCATAAAGATTTATCCTACATTATGAATTCAATCCAAATTCCTTCAATACAAAGCAAAATCCAAATGAAAATGGGATCAATTTTTGCCACTTTCCAGCTAAAATGCTAAGTGGCCCCTGAATCGTGTGAAACTTGGCCTCAGTCAGTGTGAAAACTGGCTGAAATCTGTATGAAAGGCAGTCTGGGTTCGTCAAAGTAGTTCATGAACTTTGGCCACACTTGCAAGGAACCTGGTCCAAGTCTTAGTTTGTAATGCAACATGAAACCAGGTGAATTTCACATGGTTTCGGGTTTCCTCCTGAAAATTTGGCCTAGCTTTATAATCAATCATCACTTTTTGGAACGATGAAAGCCAACACACCTTTTTGAAACTGAGGACTGTGTGCACACTGATGACAGCTAAGCTGTGAACCACCCTTTCACTTCCTTTGCCAAAAGAAGATTTCTCAGAATAGAAACAGTTTCTCTCTTACCTGGAAAGGGCAAGTTGAGTGATTTTGATATTACATGTAGGAAGAAATAATACTCAATACATGGAGACATGCCATGTGAAATAATCATCACATACGGAGCAAGTGGCTACATTCTAATCATTTAGGGTTATGAGAATTTTATTCTATTCACATCCATGACAGATATCATGATGTTTAATCTCCTGGACCATTAAGATAGACTTTGAACAGGTCATCAGATAGAATAACTGCCATGGTGACTATGCTGAGACATAGTCATTATCTCTATATGAAGAAATGGCAGAAGAATAGAAAGGAAAGTAAATCATAGCATAATTTTCATCTAGTTTAATAAACAGAAGGGATAAGACTACAAACTTTCCAAGTTTGCACTGACTACATCTTTTGCAATAAAACCTCTACTGCAGTGTAAATGAATTCAATAATTAACTTCACAGACTGCATTTTACAAAAAACCTACACAGTGTCTGTTTTCAACCTGAAAGTTTTAAATGTGCTTTTCCACTGTAAGAAATGACTCTCTTCAACCAAATACTCGCTTTTGTGCATAGTGACACGAGAAAATTGAGAGGTATGTCTGCACGGAGCCACTACATCGTTGGAACAGCATGTCTGAACATTTGGGTAATAAGGCACAGATGTGAAGCAGAGGACTTGGCACTACCAAGGTAACAACAAAGCATTCACCATTGTGTTATAATGGTTAAAAGAGCCACATTTGAGAAGAATAAAAGAATGCCCCTCCTCCCTGGAATGTTAAATTGTATTACACCTTTTATCTGCTTAAAAATCTATAAAGAATAAGAAATTCAAATAAGTATTATTCAAACTTATGATGAATAAAAATATAAAATGCATTAATATTTTCATCTATAATACAACATATTTATTCAATAGCACATAACATTTAACTGCAGAAAAAGGCCAAATTCAATAGGAATCCACATGGCCTCTACATTACAAAACAATGCATACAAATCTGAAGGACCCAATAGTCAATGGAAGAGTGGTGGTTGCTGACTTTTAGTAGTGATTCTGGCCCTTAAGCAGTAGGAATCATTATTGTAGAGTGTCCTATTTACAGGTATCAAGTTAAGATAATGCAACAAGATACAAACATTAGTTACAATTAAGGCTATTTCAGTTATAAGTGATATGGTATTTTTGTCAGCCATTACTAAACCACATGACACAAAGGCAGTTATGAAGCCAGGGCTACTTTAATTCAATGAGTTTGGAGCTGAAAACTATTAATACTTTTCTGCCCAGGATTGGAAGAGTATAACTTACCCGAGGTCCCTGATCACCCTGTTCTCCCTGTAGAGTAGGGAAATGAGAAGATAGTTTTAGAACAAAGTCTGTAGATGCTCATTAAAAAGATCTAAAGGTAACATAGCATAAGTCACGCCAGTATGGATTTCCACTAATTTAATTTGTTCCTGCTACACACTTTCTTACCTTATCACCTTTTGGACCAGGAGGGCCCTGAAATAAAGAGAAAAAAAAACATATTTTAAATACATTTCAAAATATATTGTAGCTTAAATAGATAGGCTAGGGTTAGTCACAAGATTCATCCAAAGGGCACAGAGTTGTGCATGTCAGTGAGGTTTCTCAAGGAATTTTAGGTTCTAAACTATACTTGTAATATGGTTAGAATGTGAAAATGGTATTATATACATAAACAGGAAAGTATACATATCATAAGTGTAAAATATGCTGAGTAAATTTTCACAAACTAAACACACCTAATGAAAGTAGAACTCAGCTAAAGGAACCCAGAAGCCCCTGTTGTGATGTTCCTTGTTACTGCTTGCCACCAACAGTAATCACTATTCTGACCTCTGGCAGAATAGATTAGTTTACCTGCTTTTGTACTTTATATAAATGTACTTATATAAATGGAATCATCCATTATGTGTTTAGCCTCTTTTGCTTAGTGTGTGTGAAATTCATGCAAAATTTTCTGTGTAGTTATAGATTGTTTGTTTTTACTGACTTATAATATTCCACTGTGTGAATAAACATTTATTTATTTATTTATCCTACTGTTAATGTACATTTGTTTCCAGGAGTTTTTGGGTCTTGGTTATTACAAATAGTGCTGCAATAAACATCCTAGTATATGTCTTTTGGTGAAAAATTGAATACATTTCTATTGGGTGTATATCTAGAAGTGGAATTGTTACATTCTAGACAATACATACATTTGGATTATTAGTTAGTAGATATTGCCAAATAGTTTTTCAATGTGGTTAACAATTATACTTCCATCAGCAATGTATGAGAATTTTCAGTTCCTCTAAAATATATGGTATATTTTACCATACCAATACTTGGTATTTTCCATCTTTTTCATTTTAGACATTCTGGTGGGAGGTGTAGTAGTTTCACACAGTGTTTTAATTTGTACTTCTCCAGTAATTAAGTTGAACTCCTTTTAATAAATGTATTGGCCATTTTGCATCCTATCCTGTAAAGTGTCTGTTCACATCATTTTCTATTGAGTTCTCCTATTATTTGTTAGAGTTCTTTACATATTATACATTGTATTGACAGATAGATAGATAGATAGACAGATAGGAGTTCTTTACACACTCTGAATTTGAGTCTTTTGTCAGAAAAGGATATATTTATTGCAAGCATATTCTCCCACGCTGCTTACTGTGTTTACATTCTCTTAAAGATGTTTTTGATGAATAGAAGTTCTTAAACTCAGTTTAACATTTTTTCTCTTTATGATTATCTCTTTTATTGTTCCACTTAGAAATCTTTCCCTCCTTCAAGGTCATAAAGAGGTTCTTCTATGTTTGTTCTAAGAGCTAAAAGCTTTATTATTTTATGTTTCATATCTAGATCTGAATTCATGGAGAACTGATTTTGTGAATGACGTGAGGTTGAGGTCAAGATGCTTTTTTTCCCCGTGTGGATATCAAATTAACCCAATACCACTTATTGAAAATGCCTCTTTTCGCCATCACAGTACAGTGTTACCTTTGTCATAAATCAGATGACCATATATATGTGGATCTTTTAGGAAATTTCTATTTCGTTGGACAGCTGTCTATTCTTAAGCCACCCTGAGAGTTTCTTTATTTTTTAACAAAAATACTAGCAGGAAACATGAATTCTAGAGGCATCAGTATTTTTTTTTTCCTAGCTCTTAAAGATGAAGTCATGTCTCAGGGCTCAGCCCACCTGTGGAAGTGGAGCATTTCAGAGTTACCTTCAATCTCTCACCTTCCTTTTTAGCAGGGTTGGGAGACAAGGACAAGTCTAGACAGGAGTAAAGCCAAGGTCCTAACAAAGTACCCCTTCTGAGGTCCCAGTGGGGACTGCTATCTCACTTCAGATGGGAATGTAAGAATGCTCCACCTACCAAAATACCTGCTGCTAAACACCAGTTGCAGAGGTGCTGTACCAAATTCCCATTCTCAGTTGCAGCAATTCTAACAGCTGTGAGGTTATCATGACATTAACAGTAACAGGAACATCATGTCTTATATTTTGTATATTTTACCATCAACAAAGAACTTTCACCTGTTACTGCACGTAATCTTCTCCCAACCTAATGAGCAAAGTTTTATGATATTTCTTTTACAGATGCCAGAAATAAAACTCAAAGATTATCAAGGTTACGCCTCTTGTAAGTGAGTTAGCCAGGACTTTAAGCTAGTCTGTGTGACTTTAAATGCAGTGGATCATGATGCTAAGTGTTAGGGCACAACTTCAGAACTAGATTCTCAGGAAGACTGATGGCCATGTATCTGGTGCCTGCTTTCAACAGGTGCCCTCTTGAATGCCTCCCAATTGCCTTTTTCTTTCTTTCTTTCTTTCTTTCTTTTCTTTTGGCCAAGCCACACAGCTTGCAGGATCTTATTTCCCCAACCAGGTATCGAACATGCCCCCTGCTGTGGAAGCACGGATTTCTAACCACTGGACCGCCAGGGAATTTCCCCCATTGCCTTTTTCATAGTGTCATGGACAGTGGCCTCAACATCTCAAGTTCAAAATGCAGGAAAGAGGAATTGTAGAGCATCTGGGAGAGGGGGCCAAGATAATGGAATCAACTAAACAAATCCTTTTCTTTCTTAATCCCCCAAATAATTTTGCCATTAAAAAGGGGAGCTAAGAGAATTATTTTTCTTAATGTTTTCAGCGAATCAAGTAGTGAGTCATGAGTACAGTCTGTCTGTGTACCTCTGTAAAATTAAGTTTAAGAAATTTATTGGTCATTCTTGACATGCACAAAATGCTCACTAATGCTCTACAAGTAGGATTTTATTTTTGGTGGGGCAGAGTCAACCCAAAGAAAAGAATGAGAGGACACCTACCATCAAGTTAAGAAATGCAGTGGAGATTTTGGTCTTGATTTAATTAAGTAGCATGTTGTTTAACTCTAATTAGATCTTTATATACATTTGGCGAATTCCTATAAAGAGTTTGGCAATGTTCTAAGCACTGGTAGAGGATATGGTGTGACATGCTGGTTTAGAAAAGCTAAACAGGCTGTTCTAGAAAACCTAAATAGCCTGTTGTCAAAGTGAAACAGTTCTCCTATACTGGTGTTAAGAAAAATGACCCCTAGAAAATCCAGCTACTGTAAGGTCACTTACAATTACTATGGACTTGTCCCCAGCCCCTCTCCTCTACGCCCATCAAAAGCTTCTCCTCTTTAAAGTTTAGTTTGCTTTTGCTTGTGAGATTTCAGAGGCCAAGGCTCTCATTGTACCATTCCCCCAAAGGGACTTTGTTAGGTGATATGGCATGTTTAAGGTCAAAACTTTTATAAAATTATTTTACAGTGGGGAACAGAGATGAGTCTTTTCCCCAAAGCCCAATTACTAATGCTAAAGCCACATGTGTCCTCTAGAGCTCTTTAGACAGCTTGCCATAAGCAAGGATGCTTAATTCATGAACACATGAAAATTTGCATTTACAATTGAGTAATAAATACTGCTTCTTCAAAAGGGGGTATTTTTGAGTAGACAGAATGGCGTCCTGGCACCTGCCAGCTCAATGCAGAACCGATGCAGAGGTCAACCTCCATCCACAGCTGTGGCGGCTGCTTTGGACACTCCAGGCCCCACTTGTGCTCTCGGGTTTAATGGCAGGTGTTTTCTTCTGCTCTGAGTAAAATCCCACTCTTATTTCTAAGCTGGATCCTTTCACTGCAAACATGGATTAAATATGTAGAAAAACGTGAGCTACCTTACTAAGCACAGATAATATTTCAAAATTTTGGAGCCATGATTCTTTTTAAAGTCAAAACATTACAATCGAAAGAAAGGTTTCTTTGATTATTAACTTTTAAAATTAAAGCTGGGGCATGATCTAAGTTATTTTTCTTTCGTCTTTAGAGTAAAGCAAAACAAAACTCTCTGGTATTAACTACAGGATAGGCAGCAATACAAATTAATGAATTATTTGAATCAGGGAGTATTTTACACTGGCATTTTGCTGCTTCCAACTACACCAAGTTAACAATCTAATATTCAGTGGACATATATGTTGTCCAGGTATCAGTATCAGTGGCTGGTTGTTAACTATTTGAAGGTAAAAGCCTGTTGCTAAAACAAGGTTGAGGTCAATGGGAAGGAAATATGGTAAAATTACTGGTCACAATTAAGTGAATAGTATGAGGCTTCTTTTAGGACTCCTGTCCTTCTGGTCTGGTCTAGTATGTTGGTGTCAGATCTTTTATAATGTCCACTTTAATAAATAAATAAGAATACTTGAAATGAACTTTCTAATTAGTTTTACATAATTAGCTCTAATTACATAAATTTCAAAGGTGCTGACAACGTCTTTATTATTAGTGTTGTTAGTAGTTGGAGAGTTTCTTTTAGAGTGTTGTTAAAGTGTTATTAATTTACTACCAAAGTATTTATAAATTTCAGTGGAAAACTTCAAATTAGTTCCTATTCAAATGACTTCAAATACAGAACTTAGTAGCAACCTATTTGTATCCAGCCTTTAAAGTGGGCCTATAATAATTTTAGTCTCCTGAATTCTATTTCTATCCAAAAAACTAAGGTTTTAGCTCTTTTTCCATGCACTATTATCTATTTCAATTAAATGATAAAAACCAAATTAAAAGCCCAGGAATAAGAGGAACAGTAAATGAGATTCAGGAAAATATTGTATTTCAATCTACATAAAAGTAATTGAAATATAGCTGGAAAAGACAGATATAGTCATAGGGGTTGGATAGCCCAATAAAGGACTTTTACTCACTAGAACTGTAAATTTTGTCTACTTTGAACTGGCAACGGCTAAAAAGGGAATGATTTTTACAAGACGGCAATCATGAAAACAAAATTAAATTCCGCTGAAGGTAGAAAAATGAAAAGGGAGTAAACCCTGGAAATTCCTGACAGCCAGAGGTGCTGAAATATGAATGAAGTTATGATTTCTATCCCAGAAAAGTGTAGATCATTTGTATTTTTGAAATATAACAATTCTTGTCCTGATGAATCTTTGCATTCCTGTAGAATTATGAGGAAATACATATTCATATTCATATTCTAAGCATTTATGGCCAACTATCAGCCAGGCAATGTGCTCTGAGTCTGGAGGATAGATATGTAAATATAATTATAACTAGTGGAATAAATGCTGTGTTGTAGGAGTACAGACAGGAATGAAGGTAGGAGAGCAGGAATTAAAAAGATGACATTGGAACTGGCTCTTGAAAGTTGGCCGGAATAAGGGGGACTGGGGAGGAGTGAGGCTGTTCAGGCAGAAGGGATGAATGTGCAGACATGTGAGAGGACATCCTGCCATCAGATGAGGAGTTCAGAGTGGTAAGAACATATGTGGTGTGGAGAGTGGAGATAGGGAATAGCAGGAAAGAGATTTGAGAAGACCGGCTAACAATACCCAGGTCCCTGGGCTGGATTCTGTCATTGATTTAACAAGGGGGTGCTGAGATCAAGTGTGCCTTATGGAACTCAGAGAGCATGGAATGCTATTCTTCTTAGGAAGTTGTTGCCTTGGTCCAAGCGAGAGATTGCAAAGATCTGAATTAAGATCACGACAATCAGGACGCAGGAAAAGTTCTAGATTTACGAGACATTTCTGAGGCAGAACCAACAGCAAAGTTAACTGATTGGACATGGGGGCCATTGACAGATCATCAACATGGTTGAAGAAGTTCTGTTCACTTGAAGTTCACAATTTAGTGCATTTGAAGAAAAGCGTTGGCCTAAGCTGATTCAATCCTGATAAACAGCAGCTCCAGAGCCAAGTGAACCATATAAAGTGTGAAATCTAGTTTTAGGGATGTTTTTCAAATCCAAGCAGAGTATTAGCAGATTTGGCTGACCTAATCAGAAATAGCTGAGAGAGAGAGAATTCTCTATCATCACTGTTGGGTAAAAGGAGCATGGGTGATAATATAATATGGCGGCCATACTGTGCTGCCACCATGCAGAAGCCATCTTTCTTCTAATGTTAATTTATGAATAAAGTACATTCCTTTCCTCTACTTTTTAAACTGTAAACTTAACATGGAATTACTATATTTTAAAAGCCATAATTTCCTTAATATTTTAAGGATAATGAAGACAGAGTCTGCTGCACGACCGTTCTCTAGAAGCACAGCACAACCTCAGTAGCCACTGCATGTTTGATGTCTGTGTGCTCAGGCACCCTTGCAAACATTACTTTATCAATATTCACAGTCTCCCAGGGAGGAAGGAAACACAAAGTATCCAATGTTCCCTTGAACAGTAGGATAGAAGCCTCAGTTCTACTGATGGCAAGATACGTCCCTGACTGTATCATTAACTTGGCCCATTGTGCCAATGAGATAGATACTCAAATCATATAGGCATGAAGAAACTGAATTTGGTAACTTGGTTCTTAGCATGTTTCTGAAACTGCACAAAATCATACTGCAAATAGTATTAGCAATGGAAAAATCTACTACTTAGTGGAAAAATAGGGACTCTAGCTATTTACATGTGGGTAAGTCTACCTTGTTTCTAAATAAATTGCAGTTAGCATAGGTTCACCTCTAACTAAAATGTGAACATGTGTTCTTCCAAGTGTATACCTCAACCTTGAACTCATATATATCGTTTTCTGCTTTACTGGCATAATATAGTTATAGGGATATTTCTTTCTCAAATCACCAATTTTTTTGTTTGTTTCACAGACTTCCAAGTAATGTGTAAATTTAAGTAATGTGTAAATTTAAAGCTTTTTATGGAAAACCTAACATGAAAATGTACGAGTTCCTATACATAAGTATAGATCATTGAGTGTGTGTGTGTGTGTGTGTGTGCTTCTGTATAATTTCTTTTCAAATGCTACAGAAAAGAGTAAAAAATAAAAAGGAAAGTATAATTTGGGGGAATTATTTTAAAATAAAATACATAAGTTATCTTGGTGATTAAGAGCTCAAGGTTTAGAATCAAACAGATCCAGACTGAAATCCTGGTTGTGATCACCTGTGTGATCTTTAGCAGATTAATTAACCTCTTTGAGCCTCAGTTTCTTCATCTGAAAAATGGGGAAAACAATGCTTACTCTTTGCTTAAATGAAATACTGTCCACAAAGCAACTTGTAGAATGCCTGATCTACTAATGGTAATGATTTTGAAGCACACACTCAATATTTTAAATATTTTAACCATGTGAAACATAAAATTAAATTTCTTTTTCAGATACTTGACCTGAGGATGAAGAAAGTAAACATACTGATTTCCTAAAATCAAAAGGCAATGCAGTGAGAAATGTATTAGGTGGAAGGTTGAAAACATTTCAAGAATATGTGGGTTTAATATAGTTTACTTCAATGCACAGGAAACATTACCAAATGAAACAAAGCAAAACAAAAACACTTAATTGTTGTTTTAACCATACTACTTTAATGACTAAACAAGACTAAACTTTAGGTCCTGGAACTACCTGGTCGCCCCTAGCATACAGTAGATAATCAATTCTCGCTGAATCAAAACACCCAGAAAGACAAGAATGCAATAAAACTCTCTGTGTTCAAAGCAGCAACATATAAAAGAAATATACAAGAACCAGATTCAATGTTGCTGCAGAAGAACCATGTTTATTATAGTGTCAAACTCTGCTAAGCCAGGGAAGGGAATTACAGCTATAAACAGATTTATAGCTTCAGACTTTACACCTTTTGTTTTGCATTGAAGATTAAAAGAAACCAAGCAGAAACGGGGGTCGGTATAAACAGAAATTTATAATATCACAACCAGCCCCACTTATTGAGAAGCTACTTTTTACAGCTCTTATTTCTGGGCATTTTCTGTAGTAAGATGGTAATTATAAGTTCTTTTGTGACGTCAGCTTGAGCCTTGAACGAGGGACTATACGTACCCATGATCAGTCTTAAATCATAAGCAGCTGCCATAAGGAAACAATTAGTGAGGTCTAGCACTAAAAGAAAATTTAGAAAAACCAAACATTAAAAAAGGACTCTTGAAAGTTAGGCTGATGTAGCTCAATGGAGTTAAGGGCTTATAAAACAGCAGGAATCAGGGAAGCTCACTCTGGCTTTCTTTTCTAACGCAATACAAATCAAAGACAGCCAAATTACTGCTTCTGCCAATCATAACCAAGAGGTCCCTTCTTTCTAGAATCATTCCTTACATCTAAATATTTTTAAAGATTGCTAAAACTTTTTATTTGTTTAACTTTGCTCTTTTTAAAAAACTTATTTTTAAGAGGTCAAATAAAATGAACTCCATGGTGAAAGACTTGGAATCCTAAACATTCCTTTTGTGGAAAGAAAGTATCAACTTGCTCTCTAAATGCCCATAGTAGCCGCTGTGATTTTACAGCTAATGGTGTAAACTATCCTATAATACTCTTAGTGTCCTCAATATAATTCAAAGGTATTCAGAGGTAACATCCATCTTTAAACCTGGAGTTTAATTTACAATCATTGATTTCTTCATGTTGCCTACTATACTGTCCCCAAATAATTTTTCCCAGACTATTTAAGAAAGCCTGGTTTGAAGGTCACTTTGATTCTTGACTTCACTTGTAGTATCTCATAGAGCAATATTGATTTTGTGCAGGGCAACTGAATACGATCCAGGGATGAGGGTAGGATGTCCCCTTTGAGTCTAAAGAGATACACAGAAGGGATGGAAAAAACAACTGTCAGATGAGTCTGGGAGATCCTGAATCTCAGGGTTCCTCTGTGGTTCCTGAACTTCCTATGTAAATTAGAAGCTCAATCTCCCTCATTCTCAGCTAATGACTAAACAGAGCAAAAGCTTTAATGTAAGCTTCTACAACTACCACACTCTCCATCTCCAGATTTTCTTATATCTTCACCTCCTCTCTCCTGGGAGTGAAGGGACTATCATACCTATTCTCCCACCCTTGCCCTGCTCTTCATTGTTGCTCTCACTTGTCTCTTCAACAAGTTCTCTTGGCTTAATTACCAAAATATACAAATAGCTCATACAACTCAACAGCAAAAAACAAACAAACAAACAAACAAAAAAACCCAATCAAAAAATGGGCACAAGAAGACCTAAACAAACATTTCTCCAAAGAAGAAATACAAATGGCCAAAAGGCACATAAAAAGCTGCTCAACATCACTAATTATTAGAGAAATGCAGATCAAAACTACAATGAAGGGTTTCCCTGGTGGCGCAGTGGTTGAAAGTCTGCCTGCCAATGCAGGGGACACGGGTTCATGCCCCGGTCTGGGAAGATCCCACATGCCACAGAGCGGATGGGCCCGTGAGCCATGGCCACTGAGCCTGCGCGTCCAGAGCCTGTGCTCCGCAATGGGAGAGGCCACAACAGTGAGAGGTCCACGTACCACAAAAAAAAAAAAAAAAAACTACAATGAGGTATCACCTCACACTGGTCAGAACAGCCATCATTAAAAATTCTGCAAATAACAAATGCTGGAGAGGATGTAGAGAAAAGGGAACCCTCCTACACTGTTGGTGGGAATGTAAGTTGGTACAGTCGTTATGGAAAACAGTATGGAGGTTCCTCAGAAAACTAAAAATAGAATTACCATAATGATCCAGCAATCCCACTCCTAGGCAAAAATCCAGACAAAACTCTAATCCAAACAGATACAAGCACCCCTATGGTCATAGCAGCACTACTCACAATAGCCAAGACATGGAAACAACTTAAATGTCCATTGACAGATGAATGGACAAAGAAGATGTGGTACATATATACAATGGAATACTACTCAGCCATAAAAAAGAACAAAATAATGCCATTTGCAGCAACATGGTTGCAACTAGAGATTATCATACTAAGTGAAGTAAGTCAGAAAGAGAAAGACAAATATCATATGATATCACTTATATGTGGAATCTAAAATATGATACAAATGAACCTGTCTATGAAACAGAAACAGACTTAACGGACATAGAGAACAGACTTGTGGTTGCCAGGGGGGAGGGGGTTTTGGGGAGGGATGGAGTGGGAGGTTGGGATTAGCAGATGTGAGCTATTATATATTGAATGCATAAACAACAAGGCCCTACTGTATAGCCCAGAGAACTATATTCAGTATCCTATGATAAACCATAATGGAAAAGAATATATATATATAAAAGAATTGTATATATAACCGAATCGCTTTGCTGTACAGCAGAAATTAATACACTGTAAATAAATTACACTTCAATAAAGAATAATAAAATAAAACTAAATAAACCCCATTACGGTTCCCTTGGATTCTTCTCCTTGGTCTCCAAACATGTTCATTCCCCCTCTCCTAAAGTCAAAGGAAAGAAAAGTTGCCTTTGCCCTCCATTCCCTCATTCTAAGGTCATGACTTCTTCCTACCATCTCCATTGAACTTCCCTAAGTAATAGACTGATCACAGAAAGAAAGGAAATTGAATTTGAGGGAAGAGAAAGTAAGTAGTAGAGTAGAAGGCATATTTTTACATTCTAGCTTTGGGAAAAATAAAGTAACATGAGTTGAAATACATATTCGTCTTGAGGGCATTTCTTTCCATGAGGAAGAAGAAAGCTGAGCTATGGGAAGGGAAACTGCTGAGCCAGTCACTGGGGCCCTGGAAAGGAGTCACCTTGGGCTAAACTAAAACTAAATAAACCACAGCTTTGAGGAGGGAGGGTTGACAAAGCCCATAAATGTCAAGATTGCCCAGATTTGTTTCTAAACCTTTTGTCTTTTCACTTTTCTCCCTTCATCAGCTATCAAATACACTATTTGGCTTTACCTATTACCTGAATTATGTCCTAAATTCTTTTCCAAGCTGCAATCCTGCATTCTCAACTGCTCATCAGATGTCTAAGCCAAGAGAGGCCATCATCAGCTCAAACTCAACATTTTCCAACCAAACTTCTCAGTTTCTACTGCAAGCCAATCATGACTTCTGACTTCCCTATTTTTGGTAACACACTGCTACTCCTGCAAGCCTAAAAGCTCAGTGTTTCATTTGATTCAGTAAATAGGATCTATTGACAAGTCCTATATTCATTCTCCCCAAAATCCTTTGAATATAGCTTTCCATGTTTGTTGTTAGTACCCTTGTGCCTGGAAAACAAGAATAGTCTATAAGCATCTTTGGTCTTCCTTTACTCTACTTCCTCTTACATTCTTTTGGCAGGCTATGTTTTCTAAAGTGCATTTCTAAACATATCATTCCTCAGCTCAAAAAACATCAATGGCTCATTTGTAATCCACTCTGAGAAAGTTGTTATAGACAATGAACCTCCATGGATGCAAAAGCTATTAGGTGACAGGTTTTGGGAAAGCAGGCCAATACCACTGACCTGCCAATCAACCAAATATTTTATGTCTCTTGGTATGATGAAATAAGAAGCATATTACACCTTTATAAGAGACTCTTTCTGAAAATTGAACCAGAACCTAATCAAACCTCTAAATAGAACTTGCAAAAGATATTTACAAGAAATACAGAAGATAAGAGAATAAGCTAAAAAGCACCATAAGGAAGCCAGACCAATCCAGAATGTGGGGCATTCTATAAATAGGATGAATGCCCTGAAAAAACTGATGACATGAAAACATAAAAAGAGGAGGAAGATGACTATAGAATAAAAGAGACTGAAGAGTTATAGCAATTAAATTCCAAGTGTGGGCTTTACATCTTGATTCAAACCATCTATAGAGACATTTTTGAGATAATTGGGGAAATTTGAATATGGACTGGGTATGATGATATTTAAAGAGTTATTATTAATTTTATTAGGGTCAATAATGAAGTGATGGATATGTTACAGAAAGGTCTTATCAGTTAGAGATTCATATTTCAGTATTTGCAGATGCAATGCCGTGATATCTAGGTTTTGCTTTTAAATACATCATCAAAAAAACAAAGCAAAACAAAATAAATGAGAGGAAGGGATTCATGAAACAAGATTAGTCTTTGGTAATTCTTGAAGCTGGTTGAGGGGTCTTGGGCAGTTTATGACACTATTTTCTCTTCCTTTTAAATAAGCTTGAGAATTCCCCAAAGAAGTAGTTATATAATTAAAAATTTAGTTTAGATGACCCTTCTGATCCCTAACAAATAAAGCGCTAGCTTCTGCTTGTGTCCAAAGTCCTCTATTGTCTCATTTTATTTTATTTATGTATTTTTTATTTTTTTAAAACATCTTTATTGGAGTATAATTGCTTTACAATGGTGTGTTAGTTTCTGCTGTATAACAAAGTGAATCAGCTATACATATACATACATCCCCATATCTCCTCCCTCTTGTGTATCCCTCCCACCCTCCTTATCCCACCCCTCTAGGTGGTCACAGAGCACCGAGCTGATCTCCCTGTGCTATGCGGCTGCTTCCCACTAGCTATCTACTTTACATTTGGTAGTGTATATATGTCCATGCCACTCTCTCACTTCGTCCCAGCTTACCCTTCTCCCTCCCCGTGTCCTCAAGATCATTCTCTATGTCTGCATCTTTATTCCAAAGTCCCCTATTATCTGCTTCTAACTTTCCTTTTCTGCTTTATCCCCCATGCCACCTCTGCCTCTATTCCCTTAAGGATCCTCTCCGCCAGTCAGCCTTGAATACCAGCTGTTGACAGAATGCCCCTCACTCTCCTCACTTTCTGTACCTTTGCTTATGCCATTCTTTCTGCTGAATAAACATCATCAGTTATCATTTTGCTTAGAATAACGATAGCATAACTTTCTTGAAACCTCTTACCTGGCAACCTGAGCTATGGAGCTACTTGGAAAAAAACACAGTAGGAATCTGAGTTTCTGAAAGAAACATTAGTCCTTGCAGTAAAAGTCCCATCTTTGCCTCCTCTACAATCCCACTATTATTATTGCTAGTCATTGATGGCTCATCTCAGTGACCTCTCTTCCCTGAGCTTTACCTGACCCTCTTTTGGATATGTTCTTTCCCTAGTTTTGAACTCCTAAAGCACTTGTAACTCTTTTATAAAACGTAGCTCATGCTCACTAGGTATAAGACGTATGCTTCATGCTAAACTACTAGGGCCCTTGAGGGCAGGAAGAGATCAATATGTAAGAGAGGGAAATGTTACAAATGCTAACTTTGGAGGCTTTAATATCTACAAGCATGGGACCTTTGGCAGGTCAGTTAACCTCTCTGAGCCTCAGTTTCTACACCTGTAAGATGGAACAAACAATAGTTAGCTCATATGGGAGTAGTAGGAAGTAATTAAAAGAACGTATGGTCTTCTGTAAATAGTATTTCCCTTCCCCTCCTCTCTTACTAATTCAAATGTGTAGCTTTGTACCTTATACATGGTAAGTATCCAATAAATATATTAGCAGATTTCTTGCAACAGAGGTTTCTAACAGGACATCAGGGCCAAAAGTAATATTCTCTGAATAGCCTGTTGACAATCAAAAAGTCACAGATAACTGTATGTCCGACATGCTCCCAATTAATGCTTATGAGGATATGTGTGACTTCAGCTAGAAATTGTGCCTTTCAAGGTCACTACCATTTCTCATTTGTGGACTCATGACTAGTTCCAGAAGAGCTAACAGCAAAAGGAATAAACAACTTTGCACAGTCTCTTGAAGATGAAATGAACTCTGTTCAATGAAAGATTTTATTTTTCTCACGTCTCAAACATGGGCAGATATTTTTGGCTCTCTTCTCCCTCCTGCCTGTGACTCCAAGCTTTTAGAAAGAGTATATTCTATTTTCTCTCTCCCCACATTTTCAATACTGAGTCACTTCAGCCATTGTTTACACTAGGTTTAAATGAGGTCTATCCAAAAGAAAGGAGATAGAATAAAATGTTTCTGGAGCTATCTTTCTACCTATTATCTAATAGCATTCTTCCATTGTAATCTCTACATGATCCAAAGAATATATTTTGTATGAAATATGTCATATCAATTGAAATATGACTGGAGATATTCAGAGAGAAAATAACTTTAGCCTATTAAGAATTCTCATAGGATATCATGGGCTTCCCTGGTGGCGCAGTGGTTGAGAGTCCACCTGCCGATGCAGGGGACACGGATTCATGCCCCGGTCCGAGAAGATCCCACATGCCGTGGAGCGGCTGGGCCCGTGAGCCATGGCCGCTGAGCCTGTGCATCCGGAGCCTGTGCTCCGCAACGGGAGAGGCCACAACAGTGAGAGGCCCGCATACCGCAAAACAAACAAACAAACAAAAAAAGAATTCTCATAGGATATCAAAATTCTCAAAGAAATCCATAAAAACATATGTGAGAAATTACATGTGCATATATAATAAACTTGAGAAAATTTATAAATAAAATTTTTAAAGTTTGAAACACTTCAAACTGAATTAGTTTTAATTCACTGAAGAAAATATTTATTTATTTATTTATTTTATTTTTAATTTTTTTTGCGATACACGGGGCTCTCACCGTTGTGGCCTCTCTCGTTGCGGAGCACAGGCTTCGGACGCGCAGGCTCAGCGGCCATGGCTCACGGGCCTAGCCACTCCATGGCATGTGGGCTCCTCCCGGACCGGGGCACGAACCCGTGTCCCCTGTATCGGCAGGCGACTCTCATCCACTGCGCCACCAGTGAAGCCCAATATTTCTTTTTTTAAAAAACTTTTTATTGAAGTATAGTTAATTTACAATATTATATTAGTTTCAGGTGTACAACATATCAATTCGATGTTTATAGATTATACTCCATTTAAAGTTATTACAAAATAATGGCTCTAGAGAAATAAAGGTTTGTAGTATAAGCCACCCAGTCTATGGCATGTTGTTGTAGCAGCCTGAGCTAAGACACACATGTACTGATGAGTACTGTGCTGAGCTATCAAGGGGGACTCTGTGCGGACCTTCTGAGCTCTCTCCATGTGGCTCTTTGCTCTCTCACCTGCCCCACAAATTCCAGCTGCCCTGACCTCCCCAAGGGTCAGAGACCACTCTGTTTAGGTGCTCATTGCTGTACTGCAGCTGAGAAATTCTCTCCAGGCAGTAGGTTTGGGCAATCTTAGGGTTCACCTTTTTTGTTTTCCTTCTCTGTGCTGCCTGTTGTCCAATGCCTTAAAACTGTTGTTTTACATATTTTTTTCTAGGAGCAGAAGTCTTACAGTATGTTAGTAAACTAAGTTTATACTGTAGATTCAGTGTTCCAATATCTAGTAGGGAAAGTCTTCCCTCATTTTTCTTTTTATTTCAAAACATTCTTGGCCACTTGGCTCCCTTCCTCTTTCATATGAATTGTATAGCCAGCTTACTAAATTCCTTTAAAAAGTCCTCTTGGGTTTTGGATTTGGATTGAATTAAATTTATATAGTATTATGAGATAAAACTGATATTCTTACATTCGCATATGCCTTGCCCTTGGATGGAAAATTAGTATCATAAAATTCTATGAAGAACAATATTTCTAACTAAAACTTTTCGATACCTTTAGAAAGAATTAGACACATAAATGTTTGTTTTAGATACAGAATATATACAATAAGTATATCTAACAGTGATAATCATTTTTCATGAATTTCTTAATTTTAAGATTAAACTACTTATCCTAAACCTCTATCTTTTGAGGCCATTATTCTATTGGATGTTTATCCAGCAGAAGTATCACTATAAGGGTAATATATCTTCATGACTCTGTCTCAGTGTGAATGCTTATGTGAGAAGGTATGTATGTAGGTGTTTAGATTTAATAATAACACTTATATGTGCCATACCCTGTTCCAAGTGCTTCATTAAATCATGTATTAAGTCAAACCAACCAACCTTATTTTACATTGAAAAACTGAAGGAAAAAAATAACTTGCCCAAAGTCAGGCAGCTTGTAAGTTGTAGACCAGGCTGTAAACCCAGGTATCTGCCCATGGAGCCCATCTCCTTAACCTTATCCAATGTATTCCATATGCTCCTTTTAAAGTGGATTGTTGGGACTTCCCTGGTGTTCCAGTGGTTAAGAATCCGCCTTCCAGTGCAGGGGACATGGGTTCGATCCCTGGTTGGGGAACTAAGATCCCACATGCCACAGGGCAACTAAGCCTGAGCATCACAACTAGAGAAGCCCATGTGCTGCAACGAAGACCCAGCCAGCCAAAATTAAAAAAATAAAATAAAATTTAAAAAGTGGACTGTTAAAGCTGATATTTTCAGTTCTTTCAGTCGTTTCATCATCAAATGAATATAAAATTAGCTTTAAATCTAAATTATTAAATATATACATTTATTCAACAAAACATTATTGTGCTTGTTCTATATATCAACACTGTATTAAAAAATTGAGATATAAAAATGAGTAAGTTTGGGGAATGATAACAGCTTCTATGTATGCAAATCAATGTCAGATTAATTATTCATAAAAGGCTTTGTGTTACTCACCTTTATTCAGATAGAATTAAAAGGAATATATTTGGTAGAAAACAAAGCATAAAGTTGGCAAGAGAAGTTCTTTAATTAATTTCAGTAGGAAAGAATTCTAAGGTAAAATTAAACTTTGGGATAATGTTACACCAATTCAATACACAAATGACCATGTAAAAACAAAGAGATATGGTTATAGTAAAATAAATAAGCTGTTGTATGTACTCTTAATGGTATAAGCTATTTGGAGTACAATGGAGCCTTTCATATCATGTTAACCATTTACTTAATAAAATACCACAAAAACTAAAACATTAAGACTTTTATAATCATTTTCTTTATCATATAACCACCACATAAAGTACAGATAATGGGGCATGATAATACTTTATCAGGTCTAACATGATTTATCCAGAATAGACTACATTACTAATTTAATATGACAGTTCTATTATGTAGTGAGTAAAATAAAGACTCTCTGTACACATACACACACGCACACACGCACACAAGCACATGCACATGCACACGCATGCATGCATGCATGCATGCAGTCACAGACACATTCATTTCAAATTTCTTGGAGAATGTATATGTCCTCCCCCTGCTCCCAAGTCAGGTTATATGGATCTGACAAAGGCTGGAACACAAACTTGAAATATGGGAATTGCTAAAGTGTTAGGTTAGAAGGAGCTTAATATATAATTAAAAACATATGAATGGAAAGCTAAATACTGTCCCTAAATATAGTATTTTTTTCAGGAATAATTCCTTACAAGGTACACACAGCTTTATTTTTTAAATTTTAGTAAAGCGTTCTGAAATGGCAATGACAATATCAGAACAACAACAACAAAAAAAAGTAAAAAGGGATTTGGGGAAAAAAGGCAAAGTGACATCTTCCATTTCTTTTCAAGTGCATCTGAACAAGTACAAATGGGAGGCACACGCCTCCATGTGCAGTTGTCTGGTGGTATTTGCCTGTGGTTTTCTCTTGCATTTTTTTCTCACTGTGTAATACAGAATTACACCATGCACGCAGCTTTAGTCCTCCAAATTCCTAAGGGAACTATATCTCCTATATGTTCACATGCAACTCCAAAGGGGAGTTATGAGGAGGGCTTTAAAATTCTAAAAATTTTATGCAAAAGAAGTGCCCTTGGTATAGAAGGGGTACCAATCATTAATATAATGGTTTCATTATTGAATATACTGATGGAATTATTTGGGGTGAAGAGAAGGCCATTATATTTTATAAAGTGTGCAAGATAGAATCCTGAGGAGGTTTTTTTAAAAAAACGACTAGTTCCTACAATTTGTATTAAGTTATTAGTGGGAGAATATTATTGCTTAAGCAATGTGGTGTTACAACCACCACGAACTACTTTCTGTAGCTGTCTTGATTGTTAAAAATCAGATCCAAGCTTTGAATCCTACAGATAAATTATTACAAAATAAAGTAATACATCATAAGTATAGTCCTGGGCTAATGCTATTTGTTTATTTTCACCAAAGATTAAATATCAACATGAATAAACTACTATCATGAAAGGAAACAAAGGCATCCAAACCCTCCAAACCATGTGGATGTGAGATATTAACATTAATACCTGTTCAGAAAAATCTCAGAACTTAGAAACCTCAGGGCAGTTTTACATGGTATTATTGATGACTAATGGTATTATTGACTGGGCATTTAGAATTATGAAAAGCTGATAGTTTTCTCTCCTCCTCAGCTTCCTTTTCCTTAAGCTCTTGTATATACCATTTGCAACTCAATAATATTTCTTGAACTTCTACTACATACAAGGAACTAAGGTGTTGTGGAGGATAGTAAAGATTGAAGAAAGCATAGATCCCACTCTTGAAGATCATAAAAGCTAGTAATAAAGAGAGAAAAGATGTTTATGAATAACTATGATACAATAGAAAGAGGAAAAGGGAGGGAGTGAATTAATGTTTACTGAGTGCCTGTCATGTACTAAACTGTGTTAGAAGTTATACATGTGTTATTTCAATCCTCACACCCTTTGTTGGGATAAGACATGATCATCTCTGCTTTAGAGATGGGGGAAATGAGACTCAGAGTGATTGAGTAACTTGCCCAAGATCACAGAGCTTCTAAGTGGAAGAGCTAGGGTTTGACTTATGAGCTGTCTGGCTTTGCTGTCTATGACCCCTCTGTTTTAAGTGTAAAGTAATATAAAAAAGTGTACAGATAAAATGCTGTGGGGATTCAGCTAAAGGAAGAAATTACATTCAGCTAAGGGAGAGTAATGACATCCTGATGGAAGAAGTAACACGTAAGTATGAAGGGTTATCATATTTGGATGTGTGGAAACTAAGTATATCTAGGGGCTAGGAGAGAAGCAGTTCTGGAGAAAAGACTGGTTTAAGAAAAGACAAATAAAGGAAAACACATTTGAAGAGAAAAAAGTAAATGTTTTGATTCAGTTTGGATGAAGCATTGTGCAAACTGACAACCAGAAAGAAATTTAATGAAAAATCAGTGGGTGATAGTGCTAGAAAAACAGGACAAATCAAAGGATTTGAATGTCAGGTAAGGAACTAAATGGTAGTCATACTGAGATTCAAAGTTTGGGAGTCAGAAGAATGACATAATCAGAACCGTGATAGAAAAAGACATATATATGTTGATATTGGTTGATGCTACACTCAGTCCCAACTGTTGATGTCTCCACTATACAGACAGGAAAAAGCTAAATGTTCACTTTCTTGACTCAGCTCCCTTGCAGCAGTGACTGGCCAGGCAACAGGCATGTGTTCACAGTGGGCAGAATGGCAATGGAGAAGTCATGGACAAGAGAAATAGAAATGGAGAGTCCCTGTCAGGTAGGCAATGAGCTAGAGGCAGCTAACTGTTCAGTCAGCCATTAACAAGGCTGCACAGAACATGCACACCATGACTGTAATACCCGGCAGTAGAGAAGAAAGGAAATGGAGGACCTGGGATGAAGATGGTAACGGAGAAAGGGAATATAGGCATGAGGAACCAGGAAAGGACTCAGTCATCAGAAGAGGGGTGCCTAGATCTGGGCAGAAACCCAATTATTAGACCAAAGGCATGGCACCAGGACTACACTTAGAGCAATGGCATTGATGCTGGGTCACCTGCATGTTGGAAAAAGGCCTCCTTAAATGCTTCATGTCCAAGGTCCCAAGGAAACCTGGGGATTAACCAGATGTACAGACACAGAGCAGGTCTTGCACGTGTGGTTAGTCATCCTTGGAATGGTGGGTCTGCAGAATTGACAGAACTTTGACACTCTACTTGACTATGAATATTAAAATAACAGAGACTGAGTCTGTCTTATTCACAATTTCACAGCCTTACCATTTGTGCCTTGTACCTAATAGAGGTAAAATAGATACTTGAGTTATTGAAATGAATTATGTTAATATGAATTTATGAAAAATATATCAGGGTGACTTTCATGTCAATAGATTAATTTTGCCCCACCCCCTGAATAATTCCCATTACCTCTAGGTTGAAATACAAATGTTCATCTGTTTTTTCTTCTAATTTCTTTCCCTTCTTTCTTCCCTTCCTTACTTTCTGTTGCCATTTGTTCTTTTTTCTCTTTCTACCCAATCATTTTATCAAGTCTTTGTGACATTATTTACTCTAACCCATCCCTTTTCCTCTCCAGGAATTTGATTTCCTCTGATTCAGTGGGTTTACAGCAATATTCTCTCCATTCATTCCCCTGCCTCTTTTCCCATCTTAGCCACAGCTGCTAGAACTGCCTTTTTTTCTTTCTTATATCCTTTCACCATCTCATTTCCCTCATCAAGAACCATTTTCTCACCCATTTAGGTAAATGCATAGATTTACCTCTCTTCCTTAGGGCCTATTTTCATATTCAATTTCATACTGTCACTGTAACAGTGTTCACTGCTATTTAGCTTTCTAGTCTTTGCAATTTTTTAGCAATTTAAGCTAAGTCCAGCCAAGCTGTCTTCAATTTTAGGAAGATGATCAGAACTCCTTGATTATAAGACATTTGCCCTTTTTCCCACTGTTCTGCAAAATAAAACCCTGTTAATCTGGAAGTCCTTACTAAATAATGTGTGATATCGAAGAAGCAGAATTGAGTTTCACTGTCTAAGGAAGAGTTTTGCATCATATAACAATGTGAATAAGATGACGTGGTAATGTTCAACCTATGCAAGAAAATACTCATTGACATAAACATTTGCATACGAATAACAAGCAGAACAAAGTTAACAATCATCTAGTGCTAAGTGAAAACTTCATTAAGAATTCTCTAATTTAAAATCTAAAATTGGAAGTTTCTTCTGAAAAATACTATAATGATGTAGGGATAAGAGGTAGGTCAGACTTTTCCTTGGGGACATAGCAACAAAACTTTTTGCCTATTTTTCATGGCATAGAAAGACAGTGTGAGGATATCTCTTGTCTTCTCATTTCCCCTCATACCTATCCTTCCTGAATCCATTGCTTTCCTTTTGCTGTGACACAAGGAAGGCATTTTGGAAGAAATGATCATGTGACTTGAGTGTCCACTAAAAGCAAAATTGTAGCCAAAATGAAGGAAAACCAGAGCAGATCACCTTTTGAAACTGCCAGTCCTATCCTCCTTCAAAGTTTCCAAAAATTTCAAGTATAGGCAGTTAGGTAGACTATTTTTCTGAAGAGCCATAGTAAATATAAGACTTGCTATGAAGGTATTCTGAAGTGCCATGATATACTTTCAAATCTTAGCTACAGTGATCCATCCATAGGTGTTCCTGGTTCTGACCATTCTTGGCTTTCTGTGCTGGTTTATCATCTTTCTTCTGCTCATTCACTGTGGCTGTGTAGTCAAGATTTATTATGACCATGTTCTTCCTTTCACAGTTAACCTCTTTAAAGTCTCATTAATTAATATGCTTTTAATGCTGTTTTTTGTCCAGTTTTCCAAGTCTTTATATCCGTATCTGAGTTTTCCACTCTGTTTTGTCTATAGGACTCTTGCACTTGGATGTTGTAGCAGATGTAGGTGCCAACACACACCACTGCCTCCCTCCAAGACGGTGCTAGAATAAAGGTCCCATATGTTCCTACTGCTTCCTGCATTCCTCGAGTAGCTGGAGTGTGCTGTATCTTCTGGGGCAGGCCAGAAGTGCCAGGGAGTTAACACCCAGGCACGACTCTTACCAATGAAGGATGGGAAATCAGTGCATAAGTGCATCAATTTCCCTATCCTCAGTGGGGAGATTCTGAGACAAGCTCTACACTGTCTCTCCTAGGTTCCTCATATGTTTTATATATGAGTATATATTATATATATATATATATATATATATATATATATATTCTTATAGGTTCACACACACAGATATATAGAGATATGTATATATACAGAATAAGAAGGGATTAAAAATACATATCTCTTAGATCTAGATCTAGGATAATAATACTTTCAGGGCTATTGTAGCATTAAATAAAATAAAGCATGCAAAGCACCTTTTACTTTGTCTTCATCTCATTATAATGTAGCAGTTTCAAATTTAGGGAATAAACTACAACTTTCTTTTGTGGGTTTTTTTCCCTCCAATAATTAGCTTGAGATAACTTAGAATATAAGAGTAAAAATTATAAATAGAGTATTCTCTGATGTGAATATAAATTAATTACTTTTCAAGATATTTCTCATGAGTAGTGTGAAAAGGACTGTTCTCCTGAAGGCATTTTTGTTTATTTCGTCGGACATCCTTAAATTCGGAGCTCATAAAAACTATAAATAATATTATCATGGTCTAGTATGAGAATTAACACACGATAGACAATTTATGATATTGATTAACAAAGATATCATGAAAATCATTTATTTACAAAACAATCTAGGACAGAAATAACATTCAGTATATCGAGGGGAAAGAGACGTAAAGGGAACTCAATAAATAACTATGTTATTTACAAGTATTATAGTGTTAAAGGTAAAACATTAATAATGGCATTTACTTCTCTCTAGATTCCTACTGACTACAATTCCTCCCCTCCCTAATATTTCCTCATTTTCTTCATTATGATTTAGGGCCGAAAGCCTGTCTGTTGACTACATTCACATTTAATTATAAACCATATCTTCAGCAGTTAGTTTATATTGAAATGTAGAATGAATTCAATATCTGTCTATAATGAATCAAAAGTAGCTGGTAGGATCACAATCTAAATAATCAGTCTGTGTGTATTTACAACATTATAGTACTGATTAATCAGTACTTCACGCAAACAAGTTCATACCTGACATCTACTATTAAATCATTTTATCTTACATGAAAGTCCTGTGGCACTGTCTCAGATCAGTTAAGAGTTTTTCTTTATATGATAGTACATTGTTAAACTTGCCATCTGGTCCAACAGCTGATGTGGCTCATACAACCCTTAAGAGGCCCTGAAGCTTTACTCCTGGGAAATATTTGGTCTACTGTGTGGTGTCATGATTACTGGTTCATAACTTTTTTATATCCTTTGAAGAGAATTGCAGAAAAACTTCCACACTGGGAAAATCCTAATTGAAATTGATTTGTTGGAAGAAAAATAGTTCACTTACCTCAGGACCAGGCTGACCCTGAAATTGAAAAGAAGAAAAAAAGAAAAAGAATTACAAAATTGTTTCTTAAGTGAATAGTTTCAGTACTAAAAGTTAAACTAGTTCTGAATATCTTTTCAAAATATTTCTGAAGATAATACCTAACTACTGACAAATCTCACTTGTGTTTTTTAAAAAATTATGTTATATCTTAATATTTTCACTCTATGCTATTTATCTAAAATCTTGATATTATGGTCATTTTGTGTAATTCCAAAATGACTCAAGAATTTTAGTATGCTCTAGAATTAAAATGGAGAAAGAGAAGGCAAAATGTGAAATAACATCTCACATTATAATAATGACTGGGTTACATAAAGGGAAGAAGGTCTTCTAGCACAGACTATTTTTATGAGCTGCATATTCAGAGATGGCACAAAGTGAAGAAAAAAGAGGCAGATATTTTAGTTTTAGAATTCACTGACACTTTAAATTTCTCATTGTTTCAATAATATTTTACATCAATTTAAAAAAAATAACCATCTATCTTTTGCTCTGCATAATCTAGCCTAATGGCATTTTTAAACAGATATGAGAGATCTTTGGCTCAACTAAAGTGCATCATAACTCCTCATACAATCAATAGATTATGTAACCTCTGGTCAATCGGATTTACTTTGAATGTTACTTTTTTGTTGCTTAAGGTGATAAAAATTTCCAAGCAGCATAACTGCAAATGCTTTTCACTAAAGGAAAATCACCTGTGAATAAAAGTATTGATTACATATCACCTTCTTAAAATCTCCAGTTGGGTTTTGTGTAAGATGAGATGAAAGAAAAAGTTCACACCGAGTTAGGGAATTAAAAAAAAATAAATGATGTATTATCTCATTCTATCAGCCACTGGGTATTACACAAAATAGCATGGACCTAATCCAACTCCCAGAGAAGACTCTCTTTCTCTCTCAGTCCCCCTCCAGGCTTGGAATTTCTCTAGGTACTTGCCTTCTAACTGACTGGGGATAAAACAGATGATTTCCAAGAACTTTGTCTGAAAATGTGGTTGGCTAGATTTTATCTAATCAAACCAGGAAGAGGAGCTACACCAAGTTACTGTGGATGTTACTCACCCCACTCCTGAGTCTTTAGTGATGGAGAGGGAGAAAGAAAATACCATTCATTCACTCCTTACTGAGTTCCAGGCAACTCTGGATATGTTACTCCAGTTATTCCTTATAACTACCTCGCGTTTTATAAACGAAGAAACTGAAGCTCATAGAAATAAGCTAAAAATCACACAGCCTATAGTTGGAAAAGCCAGAATTTAAACCCAAAACTGATTCCAAAGCTCATACCAGGCCATTTTGCCTTTCACTCTGGAAGTTTAAACTCACAGTTATATGCAGACTTGCTCAGATCAACAGTAGTCCCAGGGCACTCTTTGCGTGAGTGGGCACTAAACTTTCCAACCACTCCCGGGCTACAACAGTGAGAATCTCTGCTTCCAGATGCAGACCTAGGACCAGCAGGCACCCAGCCTCTCAACTGACACCTGTACAGAAACCAGGCTAGCAAAGCTTCTTGAGGGGGCTTCCCTGGTGGTGCAGTGGTTAAGAATCCACCTGTCAATGAAGGTGACACGGGTTTCAAGCCCTGGTCCGGGAAGATCCCACATGCTGCAGAGCAACTAAGCCCGTGCACCACAACTACTGAGACTGTGCTCTAGAGCCCATGAGCCACAACTACTGAGCCTGTGCACCTAGAGTCCGTGCTCCACAACAAGAGAAGCTACAGCATTGAGAAGCCCGCGCAACGCAACAAAGAGTAGCTCCCTCTCACCGCAACTAGAGAAAGCCCATGTGCAGCAACGAAGACCCGATGCAGCCAAAAATAAATAAATAAAATTAATTAATAAAAAAAAAAAGCTTCTTGAGGGCAACAGACAGCCCTAACATCAGCTCTAAACATGGAGAACCTACAAGTGCAGGGCTGTTCATCTCCATGTAAATATGGATCTTCCCAGGTCCACGTAATGGATGAAATTATAGTATGTTCTCACTTGCACTTACATTCTCACTCTCTCTCTGGATACTTTAAGCTTCTGATCTTTCCGAACTTTTAAACTAATGCAAACTCAGAAATGTGAACATGCATCTTTTTAAGAACCTCAGAATACATTACCTGTCTTAGGTTTTTTTTTTGTTTTGGGGTTTTTTTTGTAAAAATTAAAACATAGGATTCTCTAAAATCAGAAAGAATTTCTTCAAAGGAATATATTTTAGCATCATTGCTGAGATTTTTTTATTCCTATGGTTGTTTTACAAATTATAGGCTTTTCCTGTCTGCCTTCAAAAAGTGGCATTTCTGCCATTACGTTGAACAAATGATTTTAGCACGTGTGTATAAATTTGTATGTTATTATATACAAATATACATTGTATTATGAATTTTATGTTAATGATAGTGAGAACAAATAGTAAATGACAGTGAGATTAAAAAGTTCACTTTTACATAGGCATTGGAAAGTGTGTAGCATCAGGGAACTCAGATTACCTTAACATGTGATATGAATTTCAGGTGTGTTTGGTGTGTGTGTGTATGTATGTGTGTATGTGTAGGGTGGGGAACATGAAAAAGAGAGATGGAAGTGGGTTAGTAGAGAGGCTTTCCAGAAAAATGATGTATACAACATGGAAAATCTGGCAACACTCCCTAAAATGTGGATTACACAATGTAAGACTTACAAATTATACACAAGATTCCAGGACTGCCTACACCAAGTCTTCTCACTGCATGTGATATAACAAACTATTCACTAGGAGACACCCAGAATACCTGTAAGAAAACAGTCTAGCAGCTGGAGTCCTGTAGTCATGGTAGTAGAGCCATCTGGCTAAATGAGCGAAGTGATGGAGGAGTGGTTTCAGTGGGTGTAGAAGTGTTAGCTTCCCCCGCAGGAGAGCAGAGCAGAGAGGAAGAGTAGACAAGAGCTCAAGAAGAGCATCTCAGAAACTCCCTGGTGACTGAGGGCTGTGATACACTTACTTTACTGTGATACATTTTAAATAAGATTGCCTTCACTTACAAAAACTTGATTAGTATTGCTCATGCAACTCTAAAAGGTGCTAACTCTGCTTCAAGGTAATTAGAAAGAAATCACTTCAATAACTTAGAAACTCACCATTAAGAAACTCAACCTTCACTACCACTTTTAGTACCCTCAGATTCAGATTTATTTCATTGTCTTGAATCGAAAGAAAAAATACTTCAAAATAATAATTTCTATGATTTTGCATTTTGGAACCCTTCCTGTCTAAAAGGATCATTTGACTATGATTACCATAACTTTATTATCTCTTGAAAATTCTCAAATTCACATATTCAGATGTCAAGCTTATTTTTCTTTTCAGAAGAAAATAGCACCTGAAGTAAGCACCCAGGTAAAGCTTTAGAATGACATCACAGGAACTTTGAGTGGCAACAGGATTATTCTGGTGGCAGAGGTTCTGAGGACCAACAGGAATCCTATCGTGGAACCATCTCAATGGGATCACTTAACCTTTCAAGAGTCGCGGTTTGACCTAAAGTCTGTGCCAGTAAATAGAACAGATGTACTCTACACTTGCAGCCAGGAAGCAGGAACCCTGCTCATCCTCCCTTCACATTTAATTCCCAATACCCCAGTGCCTAAGTTATAAGGTGCTTCAGAAACAATCACTGAATTGCTGAAAGGTGAGAATATTTTGACTGATCCAAAAATGATTTACAATATTTTTAGAGAACCATTAGAAAGTTGACTTTCCTTACATTACAGGGTTGTATTTTCAAAATGTAGTTTCTTAATCTCTTGGCTTCTGCTCACTGCAGAATAAACACTTCTATGTCAAAGAGGAAGTCTCCTCCCTCAGTAGAATCTTCTTCAGATAATAGAGATGGAACTAAGGCAGAAGCCTGCAAGAGGCATCAGAGGAGGATTTAGATACCTACATATGTGCCTCAGAACAAAAAGCATGAGAGTGCTATCTTGAAGAAAAATCACTCCCTAGTTTGATTAAACCTCCACATCTAACTAACGTGAGAATATTATATCAAATTACTTTTTAAATTATAAAATGCTCCACAATTATAGCATGGCAATTTAAAGTAGGCTATAAAACCAACACCAACAATTCATTCAACTAATTCAAATTTAGATAAAAAGTGGCTATTAATTTTAAAAGCAAATTAATATGCAAATGCTAAACTACGGAGGAAAGCAATTGAAGAAATAAAGCAATACAGATTATGTGCGTTAATTAAAAAATGGCTTTGCAGGGGCTTCCCTGGTGGCGTAGTGACTGAGAGTCCTCCTGCCGATGCAGGGGACATGAGTTCGTGCCCTGTTCCGGGATGATCCTACATGCCGCAGAGCGGCTGGGCCCGTGAGCCACGGCCACTGAGCCTGCGCGTCCGGAGCCTGTGCTCCGCAACGGGAGAGGCCACAACAGTGAGAGGCCCGCGTACCGCAAAAAAAAAAAAAAAAAAAAAAAAAAGGCTTTGCAAAGACTGCATAATCTCTCAACGTCTATAAGCTGCTCATTCTTCTAAAGACTCCTACGTGTTTGACTGAGACAAACATTATTCATAATTTATATTGCCTGTTGTGTTACCCTACAGGATAGATATTAATAACTCTTACCTTAGCCACGGTCACATAATATGAATTAGACTATATCAATTAAAGGTTTTCTTTTGAGAAATACTTAATCCTTGGTGGTTTTAATTCTGGGAAAGAAAAGTCATATTCTACTCAAGAGGAAAATAAATAGCTATAGTCGCAAGCCTGGTGGTTGTCTGTTTTTTAATTTGAAAGAGAAAGAGAGCAAGAGCAAACATGGAGATGGTTTTGTTGGGTTCAATGTAAAGAAAACAAAAATTCATTCAAAACTTGGAAGATTTCTTCCATGATATTTGCCTTTTGTAAATAAATAACATGACTTATTTAAAGATTTACTCATTTTAAAGCAAATTAAGTCCTTCCCAAAATAACTTTAAAACATTATTATATTTTCTAAAACCATAATATTTTTAGCTTTCTTATGATTAAATGTTCATAATGGGAACATAAGAAAAGTAAAGAATTTTATCATGTGCATTTTTTTTTTTTTTTTCGGTATGCGGGCCTCTCACTGTTGTGGCCTCTCCCGTTGCGGAGCACAGGCTCCGGATGCGCAGGCCCAGCGGCCATGGCTCACGGGCCCAGCCGCTCCGCGGCATATGGGATCCTCCCAGACCGGGGCACGAACCCGTATCCCCTGCATCGGCAGGCGGACTCTCAACCACTGCGCCACCAGGGAGGCCCCTCATGTGCATTTTTTGTCATTAAAAATTTCACATACAGAGCATAAGAAAGATAAAGACTTCATTTATGCATTAATTTACAATATTAAATTGTACTGGATGCCTAATATTCCACTGAGGTTGATTTTTGGTATTATAAACAGTGTTTACATATTTCTATATAAATATTTGACTATTAGGATTATTTCCTTATGATACAACATGGATAATGCAGTGTTATGCCAATTATAAACTTCATATATTTTATTTATTGATATTGTAGTATATAAAATACAGATTCTATATATTTTCTAGGATATAATTCTACATGTGTATACATATGTATTTATTCAGACATATATTTGTAAATCTATCTATATGAAGAGAGAAAGAGAAAGAAAGAAGAAAGAAAGGAAGAGAGAGAAGGAAGGAAGGAAGGGAGAAAGGAGACAGAAAGGGAGAGAGGGAGGAAGAGAGAAAAAATATATGAAAATAGTGGTTATCTCTGGGTGGTGGAATTATGAGTAATTATTTCTATCTTTAGAGTTTTCTAGACTTCACAAAATTTTGCTACACTCATGTCTTGATTATAAAAATATTTATTAGCAAGATACCTAATTCACTGCAGAAAACTTTTAAACAGAACCTTAAGTCAAATTTTTTCCATACTAGATTCATTCACTCAAAGATCTAGGTCAGTGATTTTGAATTCCATATTCCAACTTTCTCCCAATTCAGGGTGTTTTTAGTTACTTGGAAGAATCTGAAAAATTCTTAAAACTATTCTTTAAAATTCAATAAGTAAGGTTTTTAAATTCACCTTCTGTGTATGCCCCACATCATTTCTAGGAGTAGGGTTGGGGTAGAGACAGGGGCAGGAGAGTTTTAGAGTCAAGCACCACCTATAGGAGGTTATGGTTCCACGTACACTGGGGATCCCTGCTCAGTTGAGTTTGCTGGGAATCTTTGCAATTTTGCAGGCCAAAATATTTGGGTTTTTCGATTTAGCTGTATTATTTTATAAAGCCATTTAAAGCAGTGGTCCCTAACCTTTTTGGCACCAGGGACTGGTTTCGTGGAAGACAATTTTTCCACAGACTGGGGTGGGGGGATGGTTTTGGGATGACTCAAGTGCATTACATTTATTGTGCACTTTATTTCTATTATTATTACATTGTAATATATAATGAAGTAATTATACAACTCACCATAATGCAGAATCAGTGGGAGCCCTGAGCCTGTTTTCACTTGCCACTCACTGACAGTGTTTTGATATGAATCTGCAAGCTATTGATATATTATGGTCTCTGTGCAGTCAAACCTCTCTGCTAATGATAATCTGTATTTGCAGCCGCTCCCCAGCACTAGCATCACTGCCTCAGCTCCACCCCAGATCATCAGGCATTAGATTCTCATAAGGAGTGTGCAACCTAGATCCCTCTCATGCACAGTTAATTAGTAGGGTTCGCACTCCTAAGAGAATCTAATACCACCACTGATCTGACAGGAGGCGGAGCTCAGGCAGTAATGCGAGCGATGGGGAGCGACTGTAAATACAGATGAAGCTTCGCTCGCTCTCCCGCCGCACACCTCCTGCTGTGCGGCCTGGTTCCTAACAGGCCATGGACTGGTACCGATCCAGGGGACCCTGATTTAAAGGACTTACACTTTTGGATATAAATGTGTATCAAACTTCTAAAACATACTACATCTCCAAGCCTTTTCACCAAGTGGCGTGGAATCAGGAAGGTGCAAATAAATAAGTTTACAAACATATGTTTAATAGGATACAATAAATACATGGAATACACATGAGTAGAGACACCTGCTCAGCTTCCACTGTTTTGAAAACACACATCTTTTAAAGAATGCAAAAACCATTTTTACTGCCCAACCAATTTTTCTTAAATTGTATATAATGAATAATTTGGTTTCTGTCATGTTTATTAACATCTTTGAAAGTGTGTTATTTTGATTGCACCAGATAAATACTGGAAGCCAATTTATAAACATCTCTCAGTCTGATTAAAATTTATATAAGTACCCAATTCCAATTTTCTAAATTTTGTGCAGAAACAATGGATTTAGTGCTCTCTGCAGCTGTCTTAGATGTTTGTGTTAATAAATGCGTTAATAAAAGCAGAGTCAATTGATAACGTGTGAGTTGCATAATGCTTATTGCTCCAGTGAAACAGAACCCTAAAAATGGAAACCTACCACAAAATTGGGGCAGAGAGGCTCTGCAAGCTGAGAAGCTTGTGTGCTTTAGAGACCAAGATGTTTAGGACTGCCTCATAACAGCTGTCACTTACTGACTACCACAAGACACCAGGGGCTTTACAAATGACATCTTGGTTACAATAACTCTACAAATTAGGGCTTATTTCCATCATTTTATAGTTGAACAAACCAAGTTTCAGAGAGGTTGGGTAATATTCCCAGTCACACAGCTTCAAAAAGGGGAAACTGGAATATGGACATGGGTTTGTCTGACTTGAACCCTTTCGTGCTCTCACTTGTATGATGCTGGTGGCTGAAGCCATGAGCTTGGGCAAGATTACCCAGAGGAACAGGTAGCAGTCATCCTTAATCCTCTTTTGAATTGGATAAGAGCTATAGCTGCTCTAGCTAGAAATACCCATACAAGAAAAACTTAATTTTGCATACACACAACAAACCCCTTAAGTCCATCCATGGATTCTCTAGCAAATCATTCATCCCAAGTCAAGAATCCCTGGGTAGACAAAGATAAACATTTTAGGGGAAAGAGACAAAGAGCATCTCCAAAGGACACTAGGAGGAAAAGAATTAAAAACAATAACAATAAGCACGAGTTTATAAAGCCAATACTGGAGAGAATTTCAAAAAGATAAATTAAAATGAGGATTGGAAAGAGTCCATTGCATTTAACCATTAGGAAGTCAGAATATTTATTATAATTGTTTGAGCAGGGAGGTGAGAAAATTAAGACAAGAATAAGCTCCAGAGGTGGCAAGCAGGTGTCATACCAAGTGCCAACTCTGGTTGCGAATGGCCACCTGGAATAATGTGTTAAAAGAAGATTCTGAGGTTGGGTTATAGAGTTTGGGAAATGGCACTGGGATTAATCAGCAATGTCTACAGAAGGCAAAAAGTGGAAAGCATGCGTACTAGCTCTTTGCCAATCTCAGTAGACAGTTCTTTTGAGTATCTGTGTATAAAGGGAAGAACAGAAACAGGATAGTAGCTAAAAGGGATATAGAGTTGGAGAAAAGTTTTTTGTTTATTTGTTTTCACAGTAGGTGGGAAGGATTTGAAAATGTTTGCAAACTGACGGAAAACTATTAGCTGAGAGGAAAGAAATGGCTTGTAGAGCAAAATCAATATACAAGAGAACACAAAAAGAAGTGGTGTGAGAGAATCAGGGTGAGGAGAAAGGGTATCCTTTTGTCTAAGAAGAGGAGAAAGAAAGTGAAGACAGATGCAAATACATTTGGATGTACGGGGCAGAAAATGGAAGTATTCCTAGCCCTAAATCTCAAGACACTCTGAAGTAGAAGTCTTCTGAGTGTGGGATGGAGGTGGGAAAAGTAAGGTTGATTATTTATTTATTCATTCAATCAATATTTGTTAAGCCACTCCAGTGTGCCAGCCATTCTTCAAGTACTAGGAATATGGTAAATGTAATAAACAAAAGAGAGTGCCTGCCAACAAAGTCCCACCTGCTTGTGGGGGGAGACAGACTGTAAGAGAATGTTTATAAATAATGCTGCAGGTGGCCATAATGGCTAAGAAGAAAAATATATGAAGATAAGGAGAGTAGAGTAGGAGGGTACCATTTTATAGGGTGGTCATGGAAGGAACAGAGGAAAAGAGGGAAAAGGAATAGCAAGAGGAATGCCCTATAAGGAGATAGAGTCTTCCAGTCACTGACAGTGGGTCTGGAGTGGAGGGAGCGATGGGAATGGGGCAAGGTGTGAAGTCATAGAGGTGGAAGATCCAGGTCATGTGGAACTTTGTAAGTCATGATGAGAACTTGGCTTTTAATTGGGGGGAGATAGAAAGCCTTCGAGAGGAGCTTTTGTACAGAGAAGTGACATAATCTGAACTACATTTGAAAAGAATAGTGTTCACTGTGGGAAAAAGAGTGTAAGAAGGCAAGACTGTAAGTATGGAGGGAAGTTAAGAGGCTTTGTAATAATCAAAGTAAAATGTAAATGATGGGATGGGCCAGTATAGTAGTGGCAGAGGACAAAATGGTTAGATCCTACCACTATCTAACCAGATTTCTAACCAGATATCTAACCAGATTTCTAACCAGATTTCTAATCTAACCAGATTCTAAACCAGATTTGCAGATAGATTGAACACCGGGTGTGAGAAAAAAGGAGTCAGGAGTGACTCCAAGATTTGACTGGAGCAACTAAAGGAAGGAAAGGTCATTTACTGCTGTGCTGAAGGCTAAGAGGAGCGGCTTTGGAGAATTTGGTTTTGGACATGTTTGGGAGGTCTGTGAAAGAGCCATGTGGGCATGTTGAGTAGATACTTGGATATACAAGTCTAGAGTTCATAGGAGAAGTCCAGCTTGGAGACATAAATCTGGGAGCCTTTGACATATAGATAATATTTAAAACCATGCTATTTTATGTGATCACCTAGCAACAAGTGAATGTAAATAAGGAGGAAAAAAGGTTCAAGGACCAAACCTTCCAGCACAACATTTAGAGACCATGAAGAAGTAAAAGAACTCGCAAGGCTGAGAAGGAGCGATGTAGGAGTACCTTGAAAGAGTGATACCCAGCAAGGAGATAGGCAAGAAAAGGGTTTCGACAAGCAGAGGGCAATCGGTTGTGCTGAATATGGTCCAGTAAAATTTAAAAGGAACCCTGATCCCTGAATTTGTCATGGTGAATGTAATCAGTGACCCTAACAAGAACGTTTCAGCAGAGTGGTAGAGATTAATGGTCAGGGACAGTTCGTCCCTTGTGGCAGGAGTAAAGGCGGGTACAGATCTAAGTAAATTATCAGATTTGGTGGTGGGAGTGTATAGAATTATATTCTGATGGTTTCTATTTTCTCAGAGAAATAACAAACAATACTTTCAACAAAGTTAAATGGGAAGGAGATGCTGGAGGATTCAGGAGCAAGAAAAATGTTTGAAATAGCTAAGAAAGTTACAGAGGGACTGGATTACAAACATGGACAGCACCACGCATCCTTTTGAGATTAGTGGTTGTGAGCTGAAAATGAGACCAGTTAGCAGAGTTGTTTTTCTCCATCTGTATTCAGCTATGTGGATGCAGGTGCAGAGCAGAGGGTGAGTTGGATTTAAGTAGGTTTGAGGTCTCCCCAGGCCAGGACAGAGGGAGAGGAGTTACAGGTGTATACATACAAGAGCATGAGTATAATGATGGAATGAGACACCTAATCTGTTAAGGAGGGAAGTGGGGATATAGGAGGTCTGTGGAACAGTGTTTTCCATTTTTTTTTGTCAGATGAATTTTTTATTCTTTCCATATTATGTTTGTGATATACCCAGTAGGTTATCTTTAATAAGTTCAATTAGTAGAATGTCTGGTGTGATCTTTTATTATAGTTCTTAACCAGTGATGTTTTAACAATTTTTAAGCCATACTTTTAATTTATTTTAGCTATGTTCCTATCTCTTTAGGCTTAATTGCAGGAATACAATTTCAATAACATATACTCTAACAATAATAAAGATAATATTATCTATATTTATTCGATAAGGACTCAAAAATCTTTGGAAGTATAGAGAAATTATGCAAAATATGTTGCTTAAAAGACTGAATTTCCCTATAATTCTTGTTTCTAGACATTGTTCATGATGAGCTACCATAGAATTTCCATGAATCACCCATTCCTACATTTTCTGTAACAAGGCCAAAGAAACTTTACCAAGCAAGTCACAAAACTTTAAGGGTTACAGTAGCTATGTAAACAAAGGGCTGCTGAAATGTCAGAGGAAGAAATATGGCACTTGGAGGACTCAGGCAGTCCCAGCAGGAACTGACCCAGTTTCAAAACTTCACTTCTGCTCCATCAAAGGTAATGACATCTCATTCTGACCAAATCAAGGCTTAGTTAGACCTGGCAGTCAAAGCTCTCAGCTCAGCCTCTGGAGAGACCCATGGCCCCCAATTGCTCCAGGCTCCTGACCCCTCAAACACCTTGTTCCTACTATCCACCCAGCCTGCGTGCCCTCCAGCCCATTCCACTTGTCAAAATCCCATCCAGGCTTTAGGGCTTTCATCTCTTTCAAAGATCTGCCTGCTTTCCCACAGCAGATAGGAACTTTATTTCTTCTGAATAGCCACAGATCATTTTCTTCATTCTTTTATGACATTATATTCTGCCTTAAATTATGACTATTGGTATCTTACCGCTCCTATTAAATGGTATGCTCCTTGAACAGCTAACACTTACGGTGCTGATACAATAAGCCAGGCACTGTGCCTTTTGTTTTGCAGACATCAGTAGGTACCATTATTAGCCCCATTATACAGTTGTGGAAACTGAGACAGAGAGGGTGAGTGACTTGCCCAAGATCACACAGCTAGTAAGGGGAAATACTGAGATATGAATTCAGGTCTGTCAGATTCCAGAGCCTATACTTTTTCAACTATTATGCTATACTGCATCTTGGACAGTGGCAGGCATATAATAAATATTTGATTTTTAAAAATTTATCTTTATATGAATTTTTGTTCAATCAACCTACTAAATGCCAGGCACTGTGGTGGTGATAGAGGAACAAGGAAAAATAAGGCATGGACCCTTCAACGGGGGAACTCGCAGTCACAAGTGACACAGAGAAATTCATACATTTTCAGATTCCCACATTTTATTGGGCTTTATCTTCCCAAGCAACTGGAAGACCTTTTGACAAAGGCTTAAACTGTGAAAACTAGTTAAAACTCTCTCTTCTCACTGTGATAAAAATGATTGTATTGAAAAATAAACTACCTTAATTTAACAGATAACGTTATACAGCTAGTGATGCTGAGACTAAATTAGAGACTGTAATGTTACCAAGAGTATACTGAATACATTCAGCTCTTCTATAATATGAATGTTCTCAGTTGAGACAGGGAATGTAACAGCATTTTTAGAGCCACTGGCTAAATTACCTCTATTGATGAGGATCAGCAAGCAGGTTCTTTCTGAATGATTCTAAATAACTGCTGACGGGTGGAAGATGGTGTTCCTTGGGCTGTAGCCACAGCATGCTAGGAGCCTACTGGGGAGAGAATAAAGCACGAGTTCCCATGCATGAATGGTTCTATGTCCTGCCTGGATCATGCTGACTGGCCATCCTTGAAATTGTATAAATGAAAGGAAGTAGGCCCAGGTAGATGCTTGCAGTAATAATTGGTGTGAATGAAGTAAATTAGGCTAACCCACCAGGTCCTTCCTAAAGGGGTAGAGAGGCGGTACAAACCTCCAGAAATAAAGTCTCCTAAAACCTTCTCTTCAAAGCTTTTGACAAACTGAAAACCCTAGCCATTTATTTTTTTCTCACTGAAAGTAGAGTTCAGGGAGAAGTTTTAGTTCACACAAACGCACACGCACATGCACAGTATAGGTATATGAAGTATGAACTAGGATATGAGAGTTAATGTAGCACTGTCCTTATTCACAAAGGAAGTCAAGGGACCTGGTTCTGCCATTAAGCCAAGGGAGGATCTTTCTCTGATGTTAGAGGGCTGGAGTAATGCAGTTTGGGGTTCCTTTAGCTCCTGGGTCTATTCCCACATGCACTATCTGTACCACAACGGAATCTGCCCCCCTTATTTGTACAGTCATGTTGTGACTGCAGGCAGGCACAGCTAAAGGCAGTCCCAATCAGAAGAGAGAGCTCAAGCAGTTCAACCAAACCATGATTCATTTTCAAATTTTTGAAGGAAACAATAAGTTTGAAACCTCTTTGCTTTGTGATCCTAGAGAATACAGTTTTCACCTATTTCCTGGTGTAGACATTTCCCAGGGTTCTAAATTCTTTTCAACATCTCCCTTTCATGAAGAGCCCATAGTAATAAAGAATAATGAGAAATATCAAACCCATTTAACAATGGGGTAGAATCATGTTTTCTTCTAACTTCTGTAGGGAAGAAAATGAATTTGTTTTTGCAGCAATATCCTTTACAACAAACATACATCTCATTCCGTCTCATGTCATTCCATAATAAGTTTTTATTCTTTCACTTGCATAAACATTAATCTTGTCTAAATAAAATCTGAATCCAAAAAAGCAAAAAAAAAAAGTTTATAAATAATGCCAAGAATTCAAATACTTCAACTTGATACTAAGTAGATTCTCAAACTTTCTCTTAATCCTATTTTAATTTAAATTAAAGTAAAAACACAAGTAATTAAAGATTAACAAAGTTTTGAGGTTTAATTCAAGTCATTGGAAGACTATTATTTAAAAGTAGGAAATATATTTCCTTCATGGTGTTATTCTATTTCTTAACCACACAAATATTTGAAAAACAAAAATTTAAAAGTTTATGGCTGATTGAAACCTGAAAGACATCTTTACCTAAAAGTTCTTATTTCTCTTAAGAAACCGAAACCTCCATGTGCAAAAACAGAATGCACATGGCTACTTCATCTTAAGCATCACTCAAGAAACACATTTGATGTTGGTTTGTGCCATGATGATAAGAACACAATAAACTATGAGAAGTGTCATTTCTGGAAAATTAGTTAGCTGTAGATCAGCAACAGACAAATCTTTGTAACAGATGTGACATGATGACTTTGATGAGTTGAACTTTTTAAAACATGGAGCATTTTAAAAGACATCCCCTTGGAAATGAACTAATTTAGATAGAACATACTGTATGCCATTATTCATAAGCCCATTTTCATCACTGCAGAACAGCTATGTCAGTGTGACAACATCTTCCTTAAAATTCATGTTTGGGATCCACTTTTAGTTAATTAATTTAAAAAGTGAAGAGAAAATTTGGACTCTATCTCTGAGGTTCCCACCCAATAAAATTCTATAACTTTCATATTTTATGCACTGTGAAACTTTCCATAATTTGAAGATAAAAATCTCAGGTAAAGATCCTTCTTCTAAAAAAAAAAAAATATATATATATATATATATATATATATATTTTTTTTTTTTTTTTTTTTTTTTTTTTTTTTTTCGGTATGCGGACCTCTCACCGCTGCGGCCTCTCCCGTTGCGGCCTCTCCCGTTGCGGAGCACAGGCCCCGGACACGCAGGCCCAGAGGCCATGGCCCACGGGCCCAACCACTCCGTGGCACGTGGGATCCCCCTGGACCGGGGCACGAACCCACGCCCCCCGCATTGGCAGGCGGACCCCCAACCACTGCGCCACCAGGGAAGCCCAATATATTTTTTTTTACTTAGAAAAATTTGAGCTACAAAACATTCTGAATGAAGAATCAATATCCTGGTTAATTGTTACAGACGAACTATCTCTAAATTTGTTAGAAAGAAATTAAAAGCCTATAAATGCCAAATATAAAAACTTTAATAATTCACTATTATTTTAGTATCCCATTACATATATATTTGGATGTTAGACAAGGAGCTAAGTACACACATTCATTTACTGGGCTTCATATGATGCCCTTGGTGGATAAAGCCAAACATTCAACTAGCTTTGGTTATAGTTTTAAAAGTAAGAAGTTTGAAGATCTGTAATTTAGGATGCTTTTTAAATACCATTCTTGGTATGCAAAGGTATTTAAAAGGCTAGCCAGCACAGAGTGAGACAACGTGGGAACAAATATGTAACAAAAGAGATGTCATTTTCTTAGAGGTTTATCATACTGATTTTAATAGTAAGCCACCTGCTGTAGCCACTGTCAACGAGCAAAGCAGGATACAGCAAGGAAACATTTCACACCTGAAATGATGCTGACTTCAAGTCCCCAAACAAGAAACATTCTAATATAAACCATCCCCTTTGACTATTATCAAAACTCTTCCCAAAAGAAATTCTTACATTGTCCATGGAGTCTAATTTACTGACAATATAAAAGGATATTATAAATCACTGAAAATACTAAAGTAGGTCACATCTTGGTAATCACTGTACTTTAGGGCAATAGATTGAGCTCCTACTGCGACAGAGAGATGATTCGGGTCAATTTCCAATAATAATTTACAAAAATGAAAGCTTCCTATTTAATTTACTTTTAACAGAACACAAGCCTAGAAAATGATCTAGGTGCTCTAGTTATTAGAGTATTTACAAAGTACTGGAAGTTACAGAAATGAATAGGAATGAAAGAAATTGTCTACCCTTTAATGATACTTTTTAATGACAAAATAAAAGCTTCTCCTCCTCACAGTGATGAATAGCAGGAGGCTTCCCAATCCAAATTCATTTGCTTTGTGATTTTGATTAAATATATGCACATAGGAAACCTCATATTATAGGAAATATATAATTTCTGTATGAGTTTCTTATGAATTATAATATTTGGTACAAGGTCAAGCAATTTTTCATTTTGTTCAAAATGTTCTAACGATCTGAAATCACCTTCAGTTTGTTTACACCCTTCAAAGTCTCTCCTTCTAAACTCTATTAACATTACCAAACTGAAGCTAAATAAGGATTTTTTCCCCTCTAAATAGGGGAGTTAATGCCTATGGGAAAATAACATTCTTAACAAATAAAGCCCAGGGGATCCAGTCAGGCAAAGGAATAAATCCTCATCTTTCACACAACTTTCAAACTGGTAAAGAATACAAGAATTCAAAATAGTTTCTTTTCAAGTCATGCTGTATAAAGTACAAAGTAAGTTTGTATGTAATGGCGATGCCAGATCAACTTTCCAGACATGAAGATTCAATGATTAGAGGCTTAACTTTAACATGCAAAGTAGAGGGTTGGATGGAGATGGAGGGGGGGCAACAGGATAAATAATCCGCACAACTGGAAGTGGAAGTTTAGGTCATTTCCTATGTGAGGATATAGAGGGTATATTGGATAATGGTGAGACTATCTGAAGGGAAACCACAAGCTGATTAGTTCCACTCCAAGGGATGGTTTTTAAAAACCAGTTCTTATTCTTTACCACTGATTAGAAGTCTAAATGGAAGGCTACATATGGCGAAAGATATGTCCATCCAGCCATTACAGCAAAAGGGCGATAAATTATCCAGGGTGCCTGCAGAGAACCCTTTAATCCACTCTTTCAATTTTCACTCTCACCTGAGAAAAAGTCTGAAACTGTATGCCAGTTGGTTATTAATAATGTGCCCTGGGAGGGAGCGAGTTGAAATTGTTCCCCAATCTGCAAATCAAGAGACAAACTATGTGCGTCTACTCCTGTTGAGTGAAATGATATATCAGAACAGAAGATGGTGTCTGCAGTACAGGACGAAAGTATGCTTTCATGTGTCCTCTAAACTCCATGGCTCTGGGCAGCAAAGCTCTGGAGCCCTTATATTTCTACTCTCAGAAGAATATCCTAACATAGATGTAGCTAACAGAAGCCTCCAAAAGGAAGTTTGTGATATAAAATTTAAAATAATTGTTTTTAAATTTGTAGTTTCCAGATTGGATTTCTACTGTGCCTGCCAAACGTTCTCCCTCCTTTTCTGTGGGTTAGCTACACAAATATGGATTTCATTTGTTTATTAATGGGAGGAAGTGGTGACTCAGACACTTTGTACAGATGCCTCAGTTTTCCTATTTCTACTCTCCTTCCACAGAGCACTGTAAAATGTAACCGGTTCAAAGCTAGGAGGAGGGGAGAGTGCAGGGGGGCTGGGATTAGTAAAAGCAAGCCCCTTGTCTCTCTGGTTTGGTCTGCAGCCCAGGCTCCCTCCCCCTGGGCCTCCTGACTCCTGATCACCTCAGTCCCTGGACAGTCTGTTTTGTCCTTTTCCTCAGTCTGGATGTGGGCTCCAATCAAACCTCAGCATCATCTCCTCCCCAAATCTGCTCTTCCTTCTTTAGTCTCTATCCCATGGTCTGCACTATTATTCCCCCGAGCAAGGCCTGATAATCACCCCCACTTCTCCATCCTCCTCATCCTTACATCTAGTCACACATTCTGCCATTTCTACCTCATTAATACACCCTGAATCTATCCCATTCTCTATATCTCTCCAGGTCATTTTATTTCTCACCCAAGTAACTGCAACAATATATTAACCATCTCTCTCTTCCCCTTTGTCTTCCTCCTAAAATGTTTGACCATGCTACCCCACTTCTTAAATCCTTCAGATTGTATACTTTTAGGATAATTACTTAGCATGGCATGCAAGGTCCTTCACCTCATCCTACCCCAATCCCTGCTTTCTATTTACTTCCTCATCCCCTCCTTGAACTTTACATTTCAACCTTAATAAGCAGTTTTCCTAAATGCCATTCTTTCGTGTATCTCAAAGGTTTTGAACATGCTAGCCTCCATGAAAACACTGCACAACTTAGACTTTTCATATTGACAACACTGTGACTTAGATCCAGAGGCAACCTGATCCCCTCCCCACCAAAATTTGGGTGATTTACCCCGCTATGGTTCTTCTGTCATACCTCGACATATCCTGAGCATATTTCTCACATAATATTGCTATGTTTTTGTTTTGTTTTGCTCCTCCTAGACTCTAAGGTCTTTGAAGACAGGGGCTATGTTTATTTGCTATTGTATCCCCATCATGTATAGCAGAGGGCATGGCACATATTAGGCATTCCATATGAGTTTGATGAATGAATCATTGAATAAGTGGGCACTATATTTTAGATAACTGTATGAACTAATTATTAATAACACTTGAAGTCTCTCCTGCCTCTATATCCCATGATTCCATCCTTTATTCATTTCTTTGAGCATATAGAAATACTTGTTAATAAGACATTCTGCAGAAATCCAAGCTAGAGATGTATATGTGTATTTTTGAGACTGAAAATATTAGCAAGTAAGGAAACAAGAAAAAGTTTTATTTTATTTAACCCTAAGTAAATCTTAAGAAAGCATGGGGACTGTGAAGATAAAAAGTGCATTAAAAATATCATTCATAATGACTTTTAAAAAAACTCCATAAGAACATTTAGGTAACCCGAGACACTTTAGATTCCAAGGCTTGATGTCTTTTTAATTCCACCAAAGCAAGAACTAAAGTTCATTTAATAACTAAAGGGGTGAATTCTTTCTATATTATGGTTCAGGACTCAATTCAGAGCAAACAAGTCATACTTAGTTAATTTAGGCCAAATGTAGGCCAACATCACCATGTCCAAATGAGCAGAAATTAAGCATGAGCCACTCTTTGAGTAAGAGGAAACCATAGCATTTTACAAAACTAGTTTGGAAGGATGGGGACATTGAGGTCTTCTCTGCAATCAGATGCTGCCGAAGATTACTAAATGCTTGGCCATTCATGAGGAAACAATAATATACCCTTAAGTCACTCATTTGACTTTGTTCAAAATATTTACATTCAAAAATGTGTCCAAACTGCTTTTTCATAGCACTTTATTTTAGTGTGGCTTTCTTGACTATGGCTAGTTATTGCCTCACAAATCCACAGAAGTCATATAATTATGACTTCCCTAATTTGTCTCATAAGGCATTACAGGCCTGCATAAGCAGACCACTCTAGGAATGCAGCCACACAACTAAGTATTTCGTCACAAGAAAGTCAAACAGGAAGAAGGGACATGACACTCCATTTGTTCACAGACTGGATATTAGAAAAATATGCAGGTGTCCAATCAGCAACCAAAAGCAAAGACTTTAAAACTGAGAGATTCATTTATAATAATTCTGACTGCCTTGTGCTACCTGTTTTGCTTTTTTATTTTTTAGTGTAAAATGAAACACTCTTTTAGCTCTTTGGAAGAGAGAGGATTCATCCCTAAACTCTCACTTTTTTGTTTTAATCATGTTTCCCACTATAAGAATGTCAGTTGCTCCCTCTTCAAACCTTATGAAAGTGACCCTAAAAATATGTCATTTTTTCACAGAAGCATTATTAAAAATTAAACTTTCACATGAGACAATTGGGAATATGAAACAAGATAACCAGAACTGTTCCAATTGAGATGATCACCCTGGATCCAATACAAGGTATTGAAATCACTCAGTGGCATGAGAAATAGTAAGAAGAAAGAGAAAGCCATAACAGTGTCTGTTGGTGCTTGAAGATTTTGTAAGTGCTTAAAGACAAAAAGCCTTCATTATCAATGAAGTTATGAAGTAACCTGGGAAGCCTGAGGCTCCTAGCCTGGTACTCATACCTTATTCTTCTTACAAACCACTCCCTAACTTTTATGTTGCTCTTTTTCAAAAAAAATTCTTTTCCCTTTTCTTTTTCTGTTCAAAGTTTCTAATGATAACAGTTTTGATGAAATTTTTCTTTCCTAAAATTTTACAAAGTCAGAGGTCACATTACTCCCCAAGTGACATACCTATACACATCTTCTTGGAGATTTCTGGTTCTCTCAATTCCTTAATGAATTATATCCAAACAGGGTAGCAGAGATTGGCTGTTCACCAATTTTGTTTACTTTTTCTTCTAAGCCCACAGCTACATTTCATTCTCTCCTTTGCAGTTATGTGTGAAAATGTGACTTGACACTTGCCAAAGAAATGTGGTCAGCAGTGATATAAACCATAAACTCCTGTACTTCTAGTGTTGGCCAAAAAAATCCTCCCACCTGACTGTCCATTCTCTTTCTTTATCTTATCCAGTGGCTGTATGCCTATGCCCAGGGTAACCTCAGAACACACATATGGAAGATGGCAGAGTCCCCAGAGTCTTGCCCTTCATCATGTATAAGAAATCAATGTCTACTGTGGTAAACCAGTAACATCTCAGAGTTTGTCTGTTAAAACAGCTACAGTCATTCTAAAACAGATGGTATCCAGAAATAGACCACAGGAAAGAATAATCTTGCAAAAAATACATTGTCAATATTTTGGTATGTCTCTTTCCTCCTCCTTTTCCTCCTCCATTTTTTCTTTTTTTACTTTAGCACCTTTACTTATCTCAGTTTGGGGGGTATTTTTCCATTATCTCTGCCCCTTCAAGAATTCCAAAATTCTGTTTAATCTGGCACTAAATCTATGTAAACAATATCAAAAGAAGCACTGAAACAAATTGCCACTGGAAAGGGCAATGTTCAAACATGGCAGCCTGAACCACTCAAAACAGAAGATATGAAAAGACACTGGGGAATCTATTCTATGTAAGAATTAGAGTTATGTCCCTTTTTCTACCTTTTGTTCCAGGACACAAAGCTGTATGCAGGGTTCCAAAATGAACTACCCATCTGTGACAACCTATGGTCATTCTATTATAACTCTGTTCCCAAACAGCCATTAGACACAAATTAATTCTCCAGGTTTGTTTTGTTTGTTTATCTGGTTTGTTATGGTGACTACATCTGAATTTATCGAGCCATCTTGGTATTTTATAATGATACCGTTTCCCGCAAGATGAGTGGTTTTCTCCCTCCATCAAAAATGATATCTTATTATTACAGAAAAAAATAACAGTAACCACACATTCAAAATCACACTCTTTTTTTTTTCCCTGTACGCGGGCCTCTCACTGCTGTGGCCTCTCCCTTTGCGGAGCACAGGCTCCGGATGCGCAGGCTCAGCGGTCATGGCTCATGGGCCCAGCCACTCCACAGCACGTGGGATCTTCCCGGACTGGGGCACGAACCCGAGTCCCCTGCATCGGCAGGCAGACTCTCAACCACTGCGCCACCAGGGAAGCCCAAAATCACACTCTCTGAGCCCGAACAGAAATCAAAATATTTTTATAATTAAGCAAGAATATAGCAAAAGCAATTAAAGGAACATTTGCTGAAAAACTCCATTACAATTTTATGTTCAGTTTTCTCAACTCAAGAGCCAAAGCTCGTATCTCCACACAATTTACTTCTGTTAGATGAAAATTAGATGATTTATAAGTGTGTTTTGGGTAAAGAGCAATATGAAAGATCACTTACAAGATGTAAGATCCACAGATAGCTAAGAAAAGCCTAAAATGAACCTTAGATAATAGGTAGGATAAGATACAACAAAGAAGATAATTGCAAAGAAGTTGGTAACACTTAAAGCTTACCTGCCTAAAAAACAACTTGTAGAAATATGGGGGTAAAATGGGTTTTGAAGAGAGACAGACCTGGGTTCAAGTTCCAATTCTGCCTCCTACTAAATGTGAATCCTTGGGTGGGCTAATTTACTTGATCTGCCTAACCCTCTGTTTCTTCCTCTGTAAATGGGTATAATATATCTCTAGTTCACAGGGCTAGAATGAGAACTGGTATGTAAAGTGACACATATCAGGTAGTTATTATAAATTGTAGTTATGAAAGTATCTGGAAAAGATTTACTATTGGCTTAAAAGTCATATTGGTTTTTTTCCATATAAAGTAAAGATATCAGAGTTTCTCATCTAAAAGCTCTACAGAGATTTCTTTTCCTAATTCATCTACCACATTGGCAGAAATAGCATTGTAAGCTTAACTTGGCTAAGTCTGCTTCATTCATCTGTCAACAAGATTCTGGGCTTCAAATCGAGCTGACAATTGTTGAAGGTGGACAGAACAGAACAGGCTGCACCATGGCATTGTATTTCACACCTCAGAGGGTTCTATGCTACCAACAATAACATCATATCTCTGTCAGTCAAGCACAATTATAGGGTTCGATAGACTGATACAAATAAAAAAGCCAGTTAAAACAGATCTCCTGAGTCTGTTCTGGATATGGTTATGGGACTTGTTTGATTCTGTTACCTGTGAATAGTAGAATGGCACCTCCTTTGGGGATGAAAGGACAAAGAGAGGGCATCCCCCATTGACTCTAAAAAAAGGTCAAAATTAGTGCACAATTTGCTACAACTAAAAACGCTGAAGTTATTTTGTAAATGTTGATCATACTATTTGCTTCGTATTGAAACACGAATGTGTTTTTGAGATATCTAAATAAAAGGTACAATTTCATGCCATCTGGAATCAGGTAACAAAATAGTCAGGCAAATCATTCAAGCAAATACATTTGTAAAATCCAAGCTAGGCACTCAAAGCACTTGCATGGATTTCTTTAGAGCAGTGTTTTAATACATATAACTTTTATGAGAAAGAAAATAGAAAAAACCACCAGATATTCACATCAAAATAAACTACATACATTATCATACAATTGCTACATTGTGGCTGTTTATAGCAAAGAATCCCGTGGTAGCAATATCTTTTTGTCAAAATGGATAAGGCTAAGAAATAAGCTGAACAGCTTCCTAAAGAGTAAATCGATACGTGGGATCTAATTCAAGTTGTATTTCAAGTTTTAAATTATACATGATCTCAATATGCAAGATACAAAAACTGACAAAAGTAACACTCTAGCTGGAAATAATTCTAGTATGACACTGCCAAGTTTTCCAAAATATATCAAATGAAGATGTAAATGTAAGGTGTCTAAATTAACTTTTATTATGAAGTGTTTCTCCCCCCCCCACCCCTTTAATGTTACTTGAGAGTATTACTGCAGAAGGGCAATGAGAAAACGAACTCTCAGTGACAAAACAGATCTGCCAATGTCCCTCCAGGAAAACCAATCTCTCCTTTGTTTGTTTGTTGTGATGAGTGCCCTAATCCTGTCTTTGCACCAATGAGCACATTTCACAACAAAGTCAAAGTGAATGGCAAGAAAATATACACATCACCCCTTGAGCAAGTGCTCATGGAACATTCTCCAGGATAGATCATATCTTGGGTCACAAATCAAGCGTTGGTAAATTTAAGAAAATTGAAATTGAATCAAGTATCTTTTCTGACCACAATGCTATGAGACTAAGTATCAATTGCAGGAAAAAATCTGTAAAAAATACAAACACATAGAGGCTATACAATACACTACTTAAAAACCAAGAGATCGCTGAAGCAATTAAACAGGAAGTTTAAAAATACCTAGAAACAAATGACAATGAAAACACTAAGACCCAAAACTTATGGGATGCTGCAAAAGCAGTTCAAAGATGGAAGTTTATAGCAATACAAGTCTACCTCAAAAAGCATCTGAAATAAACACCTAACCTTACACGTGAAGCAATTAGAGAAAGAAGAACAAAAAACCCCCAAAGTTAGCAAAAGGAAAGAAATCATAAACAACAGATCAGAAGTAAATGCAAAAGAAATGAAGGAAATGATAGCAAAGATCAATAAAAGTAAAAGCTGGTTTTTCTAGAATATAAACAAAATTGATAAGCCATTAGCCATACTCATCAAGAAAAAAAGGGAGAGGACTCAAATCAATAGAATTAGAAATGAAAAAGGAGAAGTAACAACTGACACTGCAGAAATACAAAGGATCATGAGAGATTACTACAAGCAACTATATACCAATAAAATGGACAACTTGGAAGAAATGGACAAACTCTTAGAAAAGCACAACCTTCTGAGACTGAACCAGGAAGAAACAGAAAGTATAAACAGACAAATCAAAAGCACTGAAATTGAGAATGTGATTAAAAATCTTCCAACAAACAGAAGTCCAGGACCAGATGGTTTCACAGGGGAATTCTCTCAAACATTTAGAGAAGAGCTAACACCTATGCTTCTCAAACTCTTCCAAAATATAGCAGAGGACGGAACACACCCAAACTCATTCTAGGAGGCCACCAACACCCTGATACCAAAACCAAACAAATATGTCACAAAGAAAAAAAACTACAAGCCAATATCATTGATGAACAGAGATGAAAACTCCTCAACAAAATACTAGCAAACAGAATCCAACAGCACATTAAAAGGATTATACACCATGATCAAGTGGGGTTTATCCCAGGAATGCAAGGATTCTTTAATATATGCAAATCAATGTGATATACCATATTAACAAATTGAAGAATAAAAACCATATGATCATCTCAATAGATGCAGAAAAAGCTTTCAACAAAATTCAACACTGATTTTGGAAAAAAACCTCCAGAAAAAAAAAAAAAACAACCTCCAGAAAGTAGGCATAGAGTGAACATATCTCAACATAATAAAGGCCATATATAACAAACACAGAGCCAACATCACCCTCAATGGTGAAAAACTGAAGCCATTTCCACTAAGATCAGGAACAAGACAAGGTTGCCCACTCTCACCACTATTATTCAACATAGTTTTGGAAGTTTTAGCCACAGCAATCAGAGAAGAAAAAGAAATAAAGGAATCCAAATTGGAAAAGAAGAAGTAAAGCTGTCACTGTTTTCAGATGACATGATACTATACATAGAGAATCCTAAAGATGCTACCAGAAAACTACTAGAGCTAATCAATGAATTTGGTAAAGTAGCAGGATACAAAATTAATGCACAGAAATCTCTAGCATGCCTATACACTAATGATGAAAAATCTGAAAGAGAAATGAAGAAAACACTCCAATTTACCATTGCAACAAAAACAATAAAATACCTAGGAATAAACCTACATAAGGAGACAAAAGACCTGTATGCAGAAAATTATAAAACACTGATGAAAGAAATTAAAGATGATACAAATAGATGGAGAGATATATCATGCTCTTGGATTGGAAGAATCAACATTGTGAAAATGACTATACTACCCAAAGCAATCTACAGATTCAATGCAATCCCTATCAAACTACCACTGGCATTTTTCACAGAACTAGAACAAAAAATTTCACAATTTGTATGCAAACACAAAAGACCCCGAATAGCCAAAGCAATCTTGAGAACGAAAAATGGAGCTGGAGGAATCAGGCTCCCTGACTTCAGACTATACTACAAAGCTACAGTAATCAAGACAGTATGGTACTGGCACAAAAACAGAAAGATAGATCAATGGAACAGGATAGAAAGCCCAGAGTTAAACCCACGGACATATGGTCACCTTATCTTTGATAAAGGAGGCAGGAATGTACAGTGGAGAAAGGACAGTCTCTTCAATAAGTGGTGCTGGGAAAACTGGATAGGGACATGTAAAAGTATGAGATTAGATCATTCCCTAACACCATACACAAAAATAAGCTCAAAATGGATTAAAGACCTAAATGTAAGGCCAGACACTATCAAACTCTTAGAGGAAAACATAGGCAGAACACTCTATGACATAAATCACAGCAAGATCCTTTTTGACCCACCTCCTAGAGAAATGGAAATAAAGACAAAAATAAACACATGGGACCTAATGAAACTTCAAAGCTTTTGCACAGCAAAGGAAACCATAAACAAGACCAAAAGACAACCCTCAGAATGGGAGAAAATATTTGCAAATGAAGCAACTGACAAAGGATTAATCTCCAAAATTTATAAGCAGCTCATGCAGCTCAATAACAAAAAAACAAACAACCCAATCCAAAAATGGGCAGAAGACCTAAATAGACATTTCTCCACAGAAGATATACAGACTGCCAACAAACACATGAAAGGATGCTCAACATCTTTACTCATTAGAGAAATGCAAATCAAAACTACAATGAGATATCATCTCACACCAGTCAGAATGGCCATCATCAAAAAATCTAGAAACAATAAATGCTGGAGAGGGTGTGGAGAAAAGGGAACACTCTTGCACTGCTGGTGGGAATGTGAATTGGTACAGCCGCTATGGAGAACGGTATGGAGGTTCCTTAAAAAACTACAAATAGAACTACCATATGACCCAGCAATCCCACTACTGGGCATATACCCTGAGAAAACCATAATTCAAAAAGAGACATGTACCAAAATGTTCATAGCAGCCCTATTTACAATAGCCCGGAGATGGAAACAACCTAAGTGTCCATCATCGGATGAATGGATAAAGAAGATGTGGCACATATATACAATGGAATATTACTCAGCCATAAAAAGAAATGAAATTGAGCTATTTGTAATGAGGTGGATAGACCTAGAGTCTGTCATACAGAGTGAAGTAAGTCAGAAAGAGAAAGACAAATACTGTATGCTAACACATATATATGGAATTTAAGAAAAAAAAATGTCATGAAGAACATAGGGGTAAGACAGGAATAAAGACACAGACCTACTAGAGAATGGACTTGAGGATATGGGGAGGGGGAAGGGTAAGCTGTGACAAAGTGAAAGAGCGGCATGGACATATATACACTACCAAACGTGAGGTAGATAGCTAGTGGGAAGCAGCCGCATAGCACAGGGAGATCAGCTCGGTACTTTGTGACCGCCTGGAGGGGTGGGATAGGGAGGGTGGGAGGGAGACACAAAAGGGAGGGGATAAGGAAACATATGTATATGTATAACTGATTAAATTTGTTATAAAGCAAAAAAATAAAATAAAATTAAATTAAAAAAAAAAAAAGACCCTGAATAGCCAAAGCAATCTTGAGAAAGAAATATGGAGCTGAAGGAATCAGGCTCCAAGACTTCAGACTATAACTCAAAGCTACACTAATCAAGACAGTATGGTACTGGCACAAAAACAGAAATATAGATCAATAGAACAAGATAGAAAGCCCACGTATAAACCCATGCACATATGGTCATCTTATTTTTGATAAAGGAGTCAAGAATATACAATGGACAAAAGACAGAATCTTCAATAAGTGGTGCTGGGAAAACTGGACAGCTACACATAAAAGAATGAAATTAGAACATTACCTAAAATCATACACAAAAATAAACTAAAAATGGATTAAAGACCTAAACATAAGGCCAAACACTATAAAACTCTTAGAGGAAAGCATAGGCAGAACAATCTATGACATAAATCACAGCAAGATCCGTTTTTACCCACCTCCTAGAGAAATGGAAATAAAAACAAAAATAAACAAATGGGACCTAACGGAACTTAAAAGCTTTTGCACAGAAAAGGAAAACATAAACAAGGCAAGGAGTCAAGCTGCAGAATGGGAGAAAATATTTGCAAATGAAGCAACTGACAGGGAATTAATCTCCAAAATTTACAAGCAACACATGCAGTTCAATATCAAAAAAAACAAACAACCCAATCCCAAAATGGGCAGAAGACCTAAATAGACATTTCTCCAAAGAAGATATTCAGATTGCCAACAAACACTTGAAAGGATGCTCAACATCACTAATCATTAGAGAAATGAAAATCAAAAGTACAGTGAGGTGTCACCTACACCAATCAGAATGGCCATCATCAAAAAATCTACAGTAAATGCTGGAGAGGGTGTGGAGAAAAGGGAACCCTCTTGCACTGTTGGTGGGAATGTAAATTGATACAGCCACTATGGAGAACAACAGTATGGAGGTTCCTTAAAAGACTAAAAGTAGAGCTACCATATGACCCAGCAATCCCACTACTGGGCATATACACTGAGAAAACCATAATTCAAAAAGAGTCATGTACCACAATGCTCATTGCAGCACTATTTACAATAGTCAGGACATGGAAGCAACCTAAGTGTCCATCGACAGATGAATGGATAAAGATGTGGCACATATACACAGTGGAATATTATTCAGCCATAAAAAGGAACGAAAGTGAGTTATTTGTAGTGAGGTGGATGGACCTAGAGTCTGTCATACAGAGTGAAGTAAGTCAGAAAGAGAAAAATAGATACCGTATAGTAAAACATATATATATATATATATATATATATATATATATATATATATATATACATATATAATCTAAAAAAAAAAAAAAGTTTCTGAAGAACCTAGGGGCAGGACACGAATAAAGATGCAGACATAGAGTATGGACTTGAGGACACGGGGAGGGGGAAGGGTAAGCTGGGATGAAATGAGAGAGTGGCATTGACATATATACACTACCAAATGTAAAATAGATAGCTAGTGGGAAGCAGCTGCATAGAACAGGGAGATCAGCTTGGTGCTTTTTGACCACCTAGAGGGGTGGGATAGGGAAGGGGGGAGGAGACACAAGGGGGAGGAGATATGGGGATATATGTATATGTATAGCTGATTCACTTTGTTATACAGCAGAAACTAACACACCATTGTAAAGCAGTTATATTCCAATAAAGATGTTAACAAAAAAAGAAAATACACATCAGGACACGAGGTCACACGTTACAATCTTCCTGTACTTGTGAAACCACAGGACCACAGAGGCTCATGGCGAGAAGGAAGTTGGAGGGATTTACTTCATACAGATTCTATGCCATGGATTGCTCATCAGAAGCAAGGCAATTTACCTTCTCTGACTACATTTGTGATTTACATTAAATTTATGGAATGGAGGCATGGGCAATTACCATTAAACTCGCCACATTAAGTCTTGATATTTTAAACAATTTCTTATTTGTTGAGATAAATATTTTTCATTGAACACAGAATTTGGGAAATAAAATGTTCTAAAAATAACTTTATAGAAACATTCAGATTTCAGTTTATGGAAAAGAAATGGAAGGAAAAATATGCAAAAAATTAAATGATGCTAAAAATAGAGGAGTATGGTCACTGCAAGTTACAATTGTCAATAATTGGATACTATATCTAAATAAATATAAAATTGATCAATCCATTTAATCATAATAATGCCACTGTTCATCCATTTTCTCCAGATGCAAGAAAGATAGAGGTAGACTCATCCACCAGAGGACAGACAGCAGATGCAAGAAGAACTACAATGCTGCAGCTTGTGGAACAAAAACCACATTCACAGAAAGATAGACAGGAGGAAAAGGCAGAGGGCTATGTACCAGGTGAAGGAACAGGATAAAACCCCAGAAAAACAACTAAATTTAGTGGAGATAGGAAAGCTTCCTGAAAAAGAACTCAGAATAATGATAGTGAGGGTGATCCAGGACCTCAGAAAAAGAATGTAGGAAAAGATAGAGAAGTTGCAAGAAATATTTAACAAAGACCTAGAAGAATTAAAGAACAAACACTTAGAAGAATTAAAGAACAAAAAAAAGAGATGAACAATACAATGACTGAAATGAAAAATTCACTGGAAGGAATCAATAGCAGAATAACTGAGGCAGAAAAATGGATAAGTGATCTGGAAGACAGAATGGTGGAATTCACTGCCACAGAACAGAATAAAGGAAAAAGAATGAAGAGAAATGAAGACAGCCTAAGAGACCTCTGGGACAACATTAAACACAACAACATTCGCATTATAGGGGTCCCAGAAGGAGAAGAGAGAAAGCACCCAAGAAAATATCTGAAGAGATTATAGTCGAAAACTTCCCTAACATGGGAAAGAAAATAGCCACCCAAGTCCAGGAAGCACAGAGGTTTATCCCAGGCAGGATAAACCAAAGGAGAAACATGCTGAGACACATAGTAATCAAATTGACAAAAATTAAAGACAAAGAAAAATTAATGAAGACAACAAGGGAAAAACAACAAATAACATACAAGGGAACTCCCATAAGGTTAACAGCTGACTTCTCAACAGAAACTCTACAAGCCAGAAGGGAGTGGCATCAGATATTTAAAGTGATGAAAGAGAAGAACCTACAACCAAGATTACTCTACCCAGCAAGGATCTCATTCAGATTCAACAGAGAAATCAAAAGCTTTACAGACAAGTGAAAGCTAAGAGAATTCAGCAGCACCAAACCACCTTTACAACAAATGCTAAAGGAACCTCTCTAAGTGGGAAACACAAGAGAAGAAAAGGACCTACAAAAACAAACCCATAACAATTAAGAAAATGGTAATAGGAACATACATACCGATAATTACCTTAAATGTGAATGGATTAAAGGCTCCAACCAAAAGACACAGGCTTGCTGAATGGATACAAAAACAAGACCCATATATATGCTGTCTACAAGAGACTCACTTCAGACCTGGGGACACATACAGACTGAAAGTGAGGGGATGGAAAAAGATATTCCATGCAAACGGAAATCAAAAGAAAGCTGGAGTAGCAATACTCATATCAGATAAAATAGACCTTAAAATGAAGTATGTTACAAGAGACAAGGAAGGACACTACATAATGATCTAGGGATCAATCCAGAAAGAAGATATAACAATTATAAATATATATGCACCCAACATAGGAGTACCTCAATACATAAGGCAACTGCTAACAGCTATAAAAGAGAAAATTGACAGTAACACAATAATAGTGGGGTACTTTAACACCTCACGTACACCAATGGACATATCATCCAAACAGAAAATTAATAAGGAAACAGAAATTAAGGAAACACTCCCATTTATCACTGCAGCATAAAGAATAAAATACCTAGGAATAAACCTACCTAGGGAGACAAAAGACCTGTATGCAGAAAACTATAAGACACTGGTGAAAGAAATTAAAGATGATAGAAACAGATGGAGAGATATACCATGTTCTTATATTGGAAGAATCAATATTGTGAAAATGACTATATTGCCAAAAACCATTTATAGATCCAATGCAATATCTATGAAATTACCAATCGTGTTTTTTACAGAACTAGAACAAAAAATCTTAAAATTTGTAGAGACACAAAAGACCCCAAATAGCCAAAGCAGTCTTGAGGGAAAAAAATGGTGCTGGAGGAATCAGACTCCCTGACTTCAGACTATACTACAAAGCTACAGTAATCAAGACAATATGGTACTGGCACAAAAACAGAAATATAAATCAATGGAACAGGATAGAAATCCCAGAGATAAACCCATGCACCTATGGTCAACTAATCTATGACAAAAGAGGCAAGGATATACAATGGAGATAAGACAGTCTATGCAATAAGTGGTGCTGGGAAAACTGGACAGCTACATGTAAAAGAATGAACTTAGAACACTCCTAACACCATACACAAAAATAAACTCAAAATGGATTAGAGACCTAAATGTAAGACTGGGCACTATAAAACTCTTAGAGGAAAACATAGGAGGAACATTCTTTGATATAAATCACAGCAAGATCTTTTTTGATCCACCTCCTAGAGTAATGGAAATAAAAACAAAAATAAACAAATGATACCTAATGAAACTTAAAAGCTTTTGAACAGCAAAGGAAACCATAGACAAGACCAAAAGACAACCCTCAGAATGGGAAAAAATATTTGCAAACAAATCAAAAGACAAAGGATTAATCTCCAAAATATATAAACAGCTCATGGAGCTCAATATTAAAAAAACAAACAACCCAATCCAAAAATGAGCAGAAGACCTAAATAGACATTTCTCCAAAGAAGACATACAGATGATCAAGAAGCACATGAAAAGCTGCTCAACATCACTAATTATTAGAGAAATGCAAAGCAAAACTCCAATGAGGTATCACCTCACACCAGTTAGAATGGGCATCATCAGAAAATCTACAAACAATGCTGGAGAGGGTGTGGAGAAAAGGGAACCCTCATGCACTGTTGGTGGGAATGTAAATTGATACATCCACTATGCAGAACAGTATGGAGGTTTCTTAAAAAACTAAAAATAGAGCTACCATATGACCCAGCCATCCCACTACTGGGCATATACCCAGAGAAAACCATAATTCAAAAAGAGACAGGCACTCCAATGTTCGTTGCAGCACTATTTACAATAGCCAGGTCATGGAAGCAACCTAAATGCCCATCGACAAATGAATGGATAAAGAATATGTGGTATATATATACAAGGGAATATTACTCAGCCATAAAAAGGAATGAAAGTGGGTCATTTGTAGAGATGTGAATGGATCTAGAGACTGTCATACAGAGTGAAGTAAGTTAGAAAGAGAAAAACATATGTCGTATATGAATGCATACATGTGGAACCTAGAAAAATGGTATAGATGAACCAGTTTGCAGGGCAGAAATAGAGACACAGAGGTAGAGAACTAACTTATGGATACTAAGGTGGGACAGTGGGGGGGGGTAGTGCTTGTGGTGTGATGAATTGGGAGATTGGGATTGACATATATACACTAATATGTATAAAATGGATAACTAATAAGAACCTGCTGTATAACAACAACAACAAAAGAAATATAATGGAAATATTTTATCAAACCACCTACTCTGAAGGAAAATTTGATGAAAAGCAAATACAATACCTTGAAAATCATATATGGGGGTTTAGAAATTGGAGGCTTAAGAGGATTTCATTACAAGGTATTCCACCCCTAAGGGCTCCCATGATATGGGGTCCCAAGTACTTAAGGTAAGACTCCATTGTATTAGTAAAGGTAGCACAATGAATATATATATTTTTTCTCTTTTTCACAATCAATGGTTTTTTATCTTATCAAATGTGAGCAACTTAACTCGAGTTATCTTTTAGTCGGTATAAAAAAAGTGTGGATATATGTATATGTATAACTGATTCACTTCGCTGTACAGCAGAAACTAACACAACATTGTAAATCAACTATACTCCAATAAAAATTTAAAGACAAAACAAAAATAACACACAAAAGAACACGAAAGAAAACCTCATAATTACATATACCTTATTTCTTGTATCTGATGCAATTTGCTAAACACATTATAACTTCTTTAAAATGCATCTGAGATGCTGTAGTATTAATGCTTATTGTATAGATTAGCCATTTTACATTTTTTGGTCATGCTTTTATTATGTGTAATTATTTATATCAAGAAATATAATTTGATATTGAATCACTATGTTGTACCCCTGAAACTAATATAATATTGTAAATCATCTATATTTCAATAAGAAAAAGAAATACAATTTGACCCATGGCTAGCCAAACCTGTGCAACAATGAGCCATATTATAATATACTCACAATTTCAAGGAAGAAGGATAACGTGGTAAGCAGAAAGCATTTACAGTCAGACATATCTAACTGAATTCCAACTTTGCAAACCCTCTTTAGCTGTACAGCCATTGATAATTAACCTCTATGAGCCTCAGTTTCCTTGTTGACAATGGTAATGTTTAGAGACATTAATAGGAATGGGGATGGTAACATCAGAGACAAAATAAATGTATGTAAAGTGCCTAGAATATTGCCTGCCATACACAGGGGCTTAAAATATATTAGTCCTCTTTTTTAGTACATAATAAGAAAAGGAAAAAACAATTGAAATGTTCTAGGTGGAGAACCTGCACTAATAGATGGCCCTCTGAAAGCAAGAGCCATATGGGTGTCTAAACTTGTGAAGGACCAAACAGGAAATACTAGAATCCTCAATATCATCATAAGGCAGAAATGAGATGTAACTGCCTCTTGGCCTGCCTAATACCTACCTCCACAAAAAGAAGCCTTGAACACTCTATTCTAGATGTAATCTCCAGAGTTTCCTTTGGGTAGTAGTGGTTTGTTTTTAGTTTTAATGACAGAGTCTTAAATATGAAGCCAAAGAATAAGGCTCCTAGACCTGGGGCATGCCATCTGCCTAGCATTAAGCAAGAGCTGAAAGCCAGTTACAGAAGCAAAGTCATTTCTAACATGATTTATGTTCTGTCCTTGAACGTGGCAGGAAGACTGCAAAAGATATTTGGAAGCCAATGCTTCCTGTGAATAAAGTAAACGAGTATATGCTAAGCCCCTCTCCCTGGACCATGCTGGCCTGTTAGAGAAGTTGCCAATGCAGAGTCTGTGAACCCTGGAGCAAACCGACTATTCGGGATGAGAAAATATCTCCAGGGCAATGATCATTGCTACCGTAAACGTACAGAGCACAGTACGGCACCGGGGTCAGACGACAGATATCCAGGATATTACTCAAAAACACATCTAGCTCAAAGCTGACAAGATAATCTGTTCCTGTGAGTACAAAGCAGGCTGGAATGCTGCAGCCATGACCTACACAAGGAAAGAAAAAAGAAAGTGCAACTCTCCAAGGGCTCCAACTCAAGCTCTTTATGCAGGCAAAACTCCAAGGGACTTCAAAGGGAGTGTTGCTTATGGAAAGAGCACTGAACCAAGCCCACCGGGGGTATCACTTCCATGATCATGTTGCCATCTACATTTCGTGAACTGGCAAATGCAAATATTTCAGATACAAGCTTAAACGGATGAAAAAAAGAAGTGTGAAAGAGCTTGAGGGTTTGCTCGCAAAGAAACCTCAGAATTTCAGGAAAAGCATTTAATATTAGGAGCTTCATAAGTTATTCCAAAATTCCCAAGGCAGTAATTGGTTTGTGATCATATCAGTAATAAAATATTTTTTTAATTGACACATATTGCACTCCTACATATCACATGATCACAAAACAGTATACTTAAAAAATAATGTCCCACAGTTAAATACTCTTAAAAAGATCAGCAACATTTTTCTAATTGAAATATAGAGTATACTTTGATGTTTTAACAGTTTTAACATACGTGATTTGATTAACGTAGAGGAGCCAGAATGCAGCAAATATACTTACAGGAGGACCTATGGTGGGGGGAGAGTAGAGAGAATAAGAAAAAGGGAGAGACAAATTAGTGAATATACAAATAGTAAGATTTAATAAAAGATTAGAACATCATAATAATCATCAGCACAATACAAGAGACATAGAAATCACTTAAGAATTTAGTGCCTCTCAGTCATTTTTTAGATCATGAACCTATTATGAGACCATATCAGAAAAATGCATTTACATCTATGTACACACAAAATTTTATGGAAAATTTCAAAGAATATTCCCTGAGGACTATTTATGAATTACTCAGAAGTTCATATATTTTAAGAAAAGACTGTCTAATTTATACACATAAAAATTTAGATAAAATATGAATTAGGAGGAGAGTTAGTCATTTATGATAGACCAGTTGTAGACGATTGATATATAAATTTCTTGAGTTTGGTAAAATGGCTAAATCAGAAAGTTACCTGCTATTTGTTCTAAGAATGTTTATCATTCAGTAGTATTGTCAATATATAAAAGACTAAGTCTTGATGTTTATATAAGTTTCTTTAAAACTATGTATTCTCATCAAAACACAAGCAAAGTCTAAGAAAATTTCAATATTTCGCACACCATATGTTCAATTAAAGCACCAGTTCTCAGTAGCCAAGAAGTTGGTAATTGATTTTTATATTTTCTGTAAAACTGCATAAGTACAAAATTTTCACTTTTTTTTTCTTAATCCTCTTTCTTTCTTTTGACACAAAGATCAATTCAGTGATTATTTGGGTCCACCAATGTTTTATCATTTCTTTTTCCTCAAAAACATTTATAAAGCATCTTCTATTATAAAACTTTGCACTCAATGAAAGGGATACCTATACAATTTTCCAGTTACTTAGAGTGAATGAGGTTTAAAAATAACTTTTGATAATTCTCTTAAAGGAATTAAGCAGCTATGTTTTCATAAAAACCTTTTTACTTTGACATCATATTTCCAAAAGGGAGAGGAAATGAGACAAAAAAAATCAATCTGTCATCTGCTCTTTTTGATAGATTAGTATTTCTATTTTTTAACCCTTAGTAGATTGTTTTTAATATTAATAAATACTTTAGAAAACGCTGGAAAATAGCATTTCTTAGTACACTAAAATCAAACCTTAAATTACCTTCCTCTTATCTTGCAAGGAAGAATTGATGTCCTGTTAAGATTTCACATTTACATTTACATTTTTGGAGTCTTAGACTTTATAAAACTAGTAAAACCGTAAGTGAACACACTCATTTGAATATATTGCTTTCAGAAAAAAATAGTTTTTATTTGACTTTGCATATAGGGATTTGGCCTGAAAGCAAAAAACAAAACAAAACAAAAATCACTAAAATGGGTGTCGGGACAACTGGTTGTGCTTCTAGTCCTGCTCATAAAAAATTGCATGGCCTTGGCTGAACCACCTAACTGCTCTGGGCCGCCATTTCCTCAACTATAAAATGAAAACTCTGGATTGATTACTAAGGTTCCTGTCATCACTAAAATTCTGTGGTTATACAAGAGGAATAAAAATTCTTAAATTGTGAAAAGAATGAGAGTTAAAGCATGACAAAATTTTACCAGTTGGATAAAATAATAATCAGCTTTCCAGGACATGTGCCCCAGTGTCCCAAGGCAGATGTTTCTGCAGAGAGTGTGCATTGACTGACGACCTATGTAGGTGGAAAGATGGGTGATGCTGTCATACTGCATGTGGCTAAGAAACCCTCTGATGCTGTACACTGAAAGGGCAGATTTAACTTGACACAGTAAATAAGCCAAAATTGGGTGTCAGGGGTTAGTAAACTGTAATTAATAATATTTTGCAAACTTCTCCTTCCTACTGTTTGAAGGAAATAAGAAGATAAAAAAAAAATTCTATGTGTAGCAGAGAAGATATAAACATCTCACAAACACACACACACACCCCCACATGCGCACATGCACACAACACCCAACAGAACAATATAATTACTAATTAGGAGGAGCAGATGTGGGAACCTAGCCAGAACATGAATGACACAGAACAGCTGAAAGAGAGACTTACCAGATTCTCCTCTTCGGCCCCTTTTACCTCGTTTCCCCGGAGGGCCTGAAATAAAAAGAACAATTTTTGGAATTTTTGGTTCCAAAATGGCTAGTAAATGATTTCTATATATCTTGTCACTGTTTTTAACTAACATGAAAAGGACCAGAGATTTGTAAAGGCCAACTGTGTCTCTGGCATTTCAGCATAACTGTTAAGCTTCACTTAATTATAAAAGCTGTCCTAGATCTCTAACCAACTAGTGTTACTTAGAAACACTAAAGATTCAGAATTTTTGTTCATCCTGCCTGGGTATCATCAATAAGAAAGGGTTCGCTAAGCAAACTGGTGGTGTTGAGTTTTCATGTTTCTTAGGAAAATTTCTTCTCTGAAAGTTTCAGCATATTAATAATTAAAAGTACTAAGTACAAATGATTACAGTTTCTCTTCAGTCAGTTTCCTCATGCTTCTCTTGAAAATATTTAGTTGGCAGATAATTAAAAGTATATATTAATAATGTAAATAATCTTTACAAATATTTCTATTTTATTAAATGTGAATTTTCATTTATTGGAATTTCTCTAATTAAGAACCAGCTGAGTTAAATCACAACTCTTTTAATTGGAAAGTGTTTAGGTAGTAAGTATTGGTCTCATTTTTCTAAGGGACTAGCTCATTATTGTCATTCAATAAATGTTTAGTCTTTATGGTGATTCCATTTTAAAAGTGAAGAAATAACCTTTTTTTTCAGTGAGTTCCCTATGAAGACCACCAAGCCAGTATGTGTCAGACTTGCACAAGTTTCTAGACTTTCATGGTTTTCAAGCCATTATTCTCAACTATATAATTTGTGCCCTCATTTCCTTGGTTAGGAATAGCTCCCACTGAATTATGATCCCAGCAAATAGAAGAGAATAATTAGCCCACAGTGAGAATTGAGGTCTTAAAGTATTTGCTGGGAGAAAGAGGCCAAGGAAAATACAGAACTGCTTGGTTTTGAAGAATGAGTTGCAAAGTTGGACTAATGTTTTCTAAACTCTAGAAAGTTCAAGGCACAGGCCTTGGCACCCAGTTGACTCTTAATGTGATCCTGAGCTACTGACTTCCATATGGAAACACTATCACGAGAAATAAAAACATCAGTAGGTCAGGTTACTTTCCCTGCAAGCCCTTACACAGAGTAAGTCTGGCCATCTGTGTTTTGTAAGAGGTTAAAAACAATCAAGCAATAAAATCAATTGAAAATATTAGGAGAAGTGGCTTTGTAGCAGAATCTAAAATTGTCATTCGAAATTTCAGGTTTCTTTCTGTGTTCTGAAATAAAGAGAGATTTTCATCACACTCAAGTTATCCTTGGCCAGACTGAGAGCAGAAGGAGAATCATATAAATAGGTAAATAAACCCAGTGGAATCCTAATAGGTATGAAAAATATACATTTATACACATGCTCAAACATACACAGACACAGATATATATTGACAAATTCTGATATATAATATACAACATCTTTTGGATTAGGAATCAGATTTTCTTATATTACAAAATTACTTTAAGAAGTGTTTAGCAACTACTAGATACTTATGATGTCTGTGGTCTGCACAGTAGGGACTATATGTCATGTATAAGATGTATATCTGCTCTGAAGAAGCAAAGAAGTTGAAAAGACTAAAATAACACACATGAAAAATTCGTTAGTAGTATATGTTGTGAAGGCGGCACAATAACTTTGTGCTCTGACTTGTTCCTTCTACTCTAAACACATGGTCAATTATAAAAAGAGAAAAACATTTAAAAGTATTTGCATTCAAAAAAGACATGGGCATGTCCACAGGCCAGAAATGAACCAGAACTGGAAAGTGGAGAGCAGGGATAAACCATGAGCTTGCCTGGCTCTGGTTCTAGAAGTAGAAATGGTGGCTATGGGTTTTATCCCTGAAGAGTAAATACTCAAAAGTTCTCTCATCAGATTCAGACTCACTTCTTAAAGCTGGAGGCTTATAAATACTAAAGAGAAGCTTTAAAAAAATCTAGATCTCTGGCTTATAAGGCTGGGGAATATAGATATAACCTCTCAATCAGAAAATGAAGTAAGCATCTGCTGGTTTGATGCCTGATTCTGTGATATTCCAAACATAAATTTGTGACAGGAGTCTTGAAATGTCATTTTAAGACAACTCTGGTCTAGAAAGCTGGGAGGTCAGGTAAAGATGGACATAAAATGATTAGGCAAGAAAAGGTGAGTATAGAGGAAAGAAAGGCAGACACACACAGAGAGAAAACTACACACACACACACACACACACTAAAAAACCTGCTACTCACAATAAGTATAGAAGTCAAAGTTCCAAAACATATGAAGAAATCTAGTGCTAAGAAAGGTAGCACTAAATAATAAGATCATGAATTCTTCCTAGGTAAAATTAATTAATTTTAAGAAACCATCAGATGAAGATTAGTATGTTAATTATGCTTTAAGAGATAAATGAAGAAGTAATACCCATTAAAGAGCAAGGGATTTTGAATGTAAACAAGGGAAAAAAAGAACAAGTGGATATGAAAGAGAACCCTTTAGAAATCTTGAAAATGTCATTAAAATTTAAAAAAGAGATAAATCAGTTAAATGCTAGCCTGGATATGGTTGAAGAAGGAACAGACATGGAAGATGTAGAATGCAGCCCAGAGAGACAGATCCAGTATCTATCTATGTATTTGACTATCCACCATAGTCTGAATGTACATGTCCCACAAGTTCACAGGTTGAAATTCTAACTCCCAAAGATGATAATTTTGGGAGTGGGGTCTCTGGGAGTTGCTTAAATCATGAATCTGGAGCCCTCAAGAATTGGGCTTATAAAGAAGACCCCACAGAGACCCCTAGCCCCTTCCACTATGTGAGGACACAGTGAAAAGACACCAGCTATGAACCAGGAAGAGGGCCCTTACCTGAAGGTGACCATGCCGAAAACTTGATCTTAGATGTCCCAGCCTCCTGAACTGTGAGAAATAAATTTTTGTTGTTTATAAGCCACCCAGCCTGTGGTATTTCATTATAGCAGCCCAAACAGAATAAGACTCTACCTACTACCTACCTACTTATCTATCTATCTATCTATCCATCTATCTATCTATCATCTGTCTGTCTATGTATCTATGTATCTATCTATCCATCTATGTTAAGAAGAAAATTTTTACTTATAAAAGAACTCAAAAGAAATGATAGAGAAGACTTTGTTTAAGAGATAATAGATGAGAATATTCCAGAATTGAACTTAGGAGACTTAAGATTGAACTTATACTCCAAGTGGCAAGTAAAAATAAATCACACTTAAACACAAAAGAGAAACTTAGAAATATTCAAGGATAAAGAGAAAATGTTAAGAACTACCAGAGGGAAGATTACAATGGAAGATACCTAACTGACTGCTGTCTCATCCACAACAAAGGAGCCAGAGGGCCCAGAACTGATTTTTATGAAAAGCCTTAGAAGCCTATAATTATGTTTGTTTATTGGAATTAGTTTGTCACTTTCCTCCTGAAGAATATTCCTTTTAAATAGTAGAATCTATCAAGTAAAAACAATAGATTACATAAATGTTTAAAAATAATTTAAAATAAACTTTAAAAAATTTTTTAAGGTATCAGATTATAAAAAATGATCAGAGAAGCAATGATATTTTTGAAGAAACCAAGAAACAAAGTTAAAGGGATTCCCTGGTGGTCCAGTGGTTAGGACTCAGTCCTTCCACTGCCATTGGCCCAGGTTCGATCCTGGTTGGGGAACTAAGATCCCGTAAGCCACGCCAAAAAAAAAAAAAAAAAGGAACATGTCTGCCTTAAATATTCAATTTAAGAAATGAATCAAATGCTGTGGGAAATTTGCTCGTTATATTGAGAGTTGAGAAAAAATAAAATCTAAGGAAACTGAAAAGATACTTGGTAAGACAGATATCTATTGAATATGACAAGGTTTTCCAAAGAATTTCATAATATTTGAGAGAAAAAATTAAGCTAAACTAAGTTATGAGATGAGAATCCAAACCCTATTGGATTTACAAAGAAAATACTTGATTTGAGAAGAGCATGTTATAATTGCTATAAGAAACAGAAGACTGAAGTGAGCATTATATTGAGCTTGTGAACTAATAAATTATACAAAACTCACAGAAACACATAAAGATCTTGCTCACAAAGAAAATAAATAGAAGTTTTGAAAAAGTCTACTGTGCAGATGAGATAATTTGATATCACTCCTGAATTTAAAGGTAAAAATAATTTAAAAATTATATACATGAGATGAATTTGACAATGGGCAGCTGGCGGATCACCAGAGTGAAAAAGAAGAAAAGATAAATGATAGATATTTCCCAGACAAAACCGATGTTAACAATAGCTAACAGTAGCTGAAAAAGATACTCCCATATGTACAATGAAATATTACTCAGCCATAAAAAGAAAGGAAATTGAGTTACCTGAAGTGAGGTGGATGGACCTAGAGTCTGTCATACAGAGTGAAGTAAGTCAGAAAGAGAAAAACAAATACCGTATACTAATGCATATATATGGAATCAAAAAAGAAAAAAAGGTACTGATGAACCTAGTTGCAGGGTAGGAATAAAGACGTAGACATAGAGAATGGATTTGAGGAAACAGGGTGGGAGGGGGAAGCTGGGGTGAAGTGAGAGTAGCATCGACATATATACACTACCGAATGTAAAATAGCTAGTGGGAAGCAGCAGCATAGCACAGGGAGAGCAACTCAGTGTTTTGTGATGACCTAGAGGGGTGGGATAAGGAGGATGGGAGGGAGGGGATATGGGGACATATGTATGCATATGGCTGATTCACTTTGCTGTACAACAGAAACTAACACAGTATTGTGAAGCAATTATACTCCAATAAAGATCTATTTTAAAAAAACGAAAGAAAGAAAAAGATAGTGCTCATTTCTATTCCAAACTGAGTGATGAAGTATCAGTCAGGCATGAGCTGTAAGAACAAATATAGAAGGTGGAACTTGACTTATTCACTGTATTTGGCCAGATGCTTGCAGCAGAAATTCTAAGTGAATTTTCTCAGCAGAAAGACATGACTCTGCAAAAGAAACTCATTCAAGAATATGAATGGGAAGAGAAAAAGCAGAAGCTATCAGCAACAGAGGAAGTGAAAACTTACAGAGAATTTATGAAATAAAGAATAAATTATAGAGGAGCTTCCAGATGGCGGAAGAGTAAGACACAGAGATCACCTTCCTCTCCACAAATACATCAGAAATGCATCTACACGTGGAACAACTCCTACAGAACACCTACTGAACACTGGCAGAAGACCTCAGACCTCCCCAAAGGCAAGAAACTCCCCATGTACCTGGGTAGGGCAAAAAAAAAAAAAAAAAAAGAAAAACAGAGACAAAAGAATAGGGATGGGACCTGCACCAGTGGGAGGGAGCTGTGAAGGAGGAAAGCTTTCCACACATTGGAAGCCCCTTCGGGGCCGGAGACAGCGGGTGGCGGAGGGGGGAAGCTTCAGAGCCGCGGAGGAGAGCACAGCAACAGGGCTGCGGAGAGCAAAGCGGAGAGATTCCCGCACAGAGGATCGGTGCTGACCAGCACTCACCAGCCCAAGAGGCGTGTCTGCTCACCCGCTGGGGCGGGCGGGAGCTGGGAGCTGAGGCTTGGGCTTCGGAGCTTAGATACCAGGGAGAGGACTGGGGTTGGCAGCATGAACACAGCCTGAAGGAGGCTAGTGCGCCACAGCTAGCTCAGAGGGAGTCCAGGAAAAAGTCTGGAGCTGCCGAAGAGGCAAGAGACTTTTTCTTGCCTCTTTGTTTCGCTGTGCACGAGGAGAGGGGATTAAGAGTGCCGCTTAAGTAGCTCCAGAGATGGGCGCGAGCCAGGGCTATCAGCGTGAACCCCAGAGATGGGCATGAGAAGCTAAGGCTGCTGCTGCCGCCACCAAGAAGCCTGTGTGCAAGCACAGGTCACTATGCACACCTACCCTCCCGGGAGCCTCTGTAGCCCACCACTGCCAGGGTCCCGTGATCCAGGGACAACTTCCCTGGGAGAACACACAGCGCGCCTCAGGCTGGTGCAATGTCACGCAGGTCTCTGCCGCCGCAGGCTCGCCCTGCATTCCATACCCCTCCCTCCCCCCTGCTTGAGTAAGTCAGAGCCCCCAAGTCAGCTGCTCCTTTAACCCCGTCTTGTCTGAGCGAGGAACAGACGCCCTCAGGCGACCTACACGCAGAAGCGGGGCCAAATCCAAAGCTGAACGCCGGGAGCTGTGTGAACAAAGAAGAGAAAGGGAAATCTCTCCAGCAGCCTCAGGAGCAGCGGATTAAATCTCCACAATCAACGTGATGTACCCTGCATCTGTGGAATACCTGAATAGACAACGAATCATCCCAAATTGAGGAGGTGGATTTGGGGAGCAAAGATAAATATATTTTTTCCCTTTTTCTCTTTTTGTGAGTGTGTACGTGTATGCTTCTGTGTCTGATTTTGTCTGTATAGCTTTGCTTTTACCATTTGCCTAGGGTTCTGTCCGTCTGTTTTTTTTTTTTTTTTACTTAAAAATTTTTTTTCTTAATAATTATTTTTTATTTTAATAACTACTTTATTTTATTTATTTTATTTCATTTTATCTCCTTTCTTTCTTTCCCTCCTCTTTCCTTCCTTCTTTCTTTCTTTCCTTCCTTCCTTCCTTCTATTTTTTCTCCCTTTTATTCTGACCCGTGTGGATGAAAGGCTCTTGGTGCTCCAGCCAGGCGTCAGAGATGTGCCTCTGAGGTGGGAGAGCCAACTTCAGGACACTGGTCCATAAGAGACATCCCAGCTCCACGTAATATCAAACAGCGAAAATCTCCCGGAGATCTCCATCTCAACGCCAAGACCCAGCTCCACTCAACGACCAGCAAGCTACAGTGCTGGACAACTTATGCCAAACAACTAGCAAGACAGGAAGGCAACCCCACCCATTAGCAGAGAGGCTGCCTAAAATCATAATAAGGCCACAGACACACCAAAACACACCACCAGACATGGACCTGCCCACCAGAAAGACAAGATCCAGCCTCATCCACCAGAACACAGGCACTAGTCCCCTCCAACAGGAAGCCTACACAACCAACTGAACCAACCTGAGCCACTGGGGACAGACACCAAAAACAACGGGAACTGCAAACCTGCAGCCTGCAAAAAGGAGACCCCAAAAACAGAAAGTTAAGCAAAATGAGAAGACAGAGAAATATGCAGCAGATGAAGGAACAAGATAAAAACCCACCAGACCTAACAAATGAAGAGGAAATAGGCAGTCTACCTGAAAAAGAATTCAGAATAATGATAGTAAAGATGATCCAAAATCTTGGAAATAGAATAGAGAAAATACAAGAAATGTTTAACAACGACCTAGAAGAACTAAAGAGCAAACAAACAATGATGAACAAACACAATAAATGAAATTAAAAATTCTCTACAAGGGATCATTAGCAGAATAACTGAGGCAGAAGAACAGATAAGTGACCTGGAAGATAAAATAGTGGAAATAACTACTGAACAGCAGAATGAAGAAAAAAGAATGAAAAGAACTGAGGACACTCTCAGAGACCTCTGGGACAACATTAAACACACCAACATTCGAATTATAGAGGTCCTAGAAGAAGAACCGGCAATGAAAGAGACTCAGAAAATATTTGAAGAGATTATAGCTGAAAACTTCCCTAATATGGGAAAGGAAATAGTTAATCAAGTCCAGGAAACACAGAGAGTCTGAGACAGGATAAATCCAAGGAGAAACATGCCCAGACACATATTAATCAAACTATCAAACTATCAAAAATTAAATACAAAGAAAAAATATTCAAAGCAGCAAGGGAAAAATAACAAATAACAAAGGGAATCCCCATAAGGTTAACAGCTGATCTTTCAGCAGAAACTCTGCAAGCCAGAAGGGAGTGGCAGGACATATTTAAAGTGATGAAGGAGAAAAACCTACAACCAAGATTACTCTACACAGCAAGGATCTCATTCAGATTTGATGGAGAAATTAAAACCTTTACAGACAAGCAAAAGCTAAGAGAATTCAGCACCACCAAACCAGCTTTACAACAAATGCTAAAGGAATTTGTTTAGGCAGGAAACACAAGAGAAAGGAAAAGACCTACAATAACAAACCCAAAACAATTCAGAAAATGGAAATAGGAGCATACATATCGATAATTACCTGAAATGTAAATGGATTAAATGCTCCAACCAAACGACATAGACTGGCTGAATGGAGACAAAAACAAGACCCATATATATGCTGTCTACAAGAGACCCACTTCAGACCTAGGGACACATACAGGCTGAAAGTGAGATGATGGAAAAAGATATTCCATGCAAATGGAAGCCAAAAGAAAGCTAGAGTAGCAATTCTCATATCAGACAAAATAGACTTTAAAATAAAGACTAGTACAAGAGACAAAGAAGGACATTACATAATGATCAAGGGATCAATCCAAGAAGATATAACAATTGTAAAGATTAATGCACCCAACATAGGAGCACCTCAAAAAATAAGGCAAATACTAACAGCCATTAAAGGGGAAATCGACAGTAACACAATCATAGTAGGGGGCTTTAACACCCCACTTTCACCAATGGACAGATCATCCAAAATGAAAATAAATAAGGAAACAAAAGCTTTAAATGATACATTAAACAAGATGGACTTAACTGATATTTATAGGATATTCCATCCAAAAACAACAGAATACACATTCTTCTCAAGTGCTCATGGAACATTCTCCAGGATAGATCATATCTTGGGTCACAAATCAAGCCTTGGTAAATTTAAGAAAATTGAAATCGTATCGAGTATCTTTTCCAACCACAACACTGTGAGACTAGATATCAATTACAGGAAGAAATCTGTAAAAAATACAAGCACATGGAGACTAAACAATACACTACTTAATAACCAAGAGATCACTGAAGAATTCAAAGAGGAAGTCAGAAAATACCTAGAAACAAATGACAATGAAAACACGACAACCCAAAACCTATGGGATGCAGCAAAAGCAGTTCTAAGAGGGAAGTTTATAGCAATACAATCCTACCTTAAGAAACAAGAAACATCTCAAATAAACAACCTAATCTTACACCTAAAGCAATTAGAGAATGAAGAGCAAAAAAACCCCAAAGTTAGCAGAAGGAAAGAAATCATAAAGATCAGATCAGAAATAAATGAAAAAGAAATGAAGGTAACGATAGCAAAGATCAATAAAACTAAAAGCTGGTTCTTTGAGAAGATAAACAAAATTGATGAACTATTATCCAGATTCATCAAGAAAAAAAGTGAGAAGACTCAAATTAACAGAATTAGAAATGAAAAGGGAGAAGTAACAACTGACACTGCAGAATTACAAAGGATAATCAGAGATTACTACAAGCAACTCTATGCCAATAAAATGGACAACCTGGAAGAAATGGACAAATTCTTTTTTTTTTTTTTTTTTTTTGCAGTACACGGGCCTCTCACTGTTGCGGCCTCCCCGTTGTGGAGCACAGGCTCCAGACGCACAGTCTCAGAGGCCATGGCTCACGGGCCTAGCCGTTCTGCAGCATGTGGGATCTTCCCAGACCGGGGCACAAACCCGTGTCCCCTGCATTGGCAGACGGACTCTCAACCACTGTGCAACCAGGGAAGCCTGACAAATTCTTAGAAATGCACAACCTTCTGAGACTGAACCAGGAAGAAATAGAAAATATGAACAGACCAATCACAAGCACTGAAATTGAAACTGTCATTAAAATTCTTCCAGCAGGGCTTCCCTGGTGGCACAGTGGTTGGGATTCCGCCTGCCAATGCAGGGGACACGGGTTCAAGCCCTGGTCAGGGAAGATCCCACATGCTGTGGAGCGGCTGGGCCCGTGAGCCATGGCCGCTGAGCCTGTGCATCTGGAATCTCTGCTCCACAACGGGAGAGGCCACAACAGTGAGAGGCCGGCATACCACACACACACACACACAAAATCTTCCAACAAACGAAAGCCCAGGATGAGACAGTTTCATAGGCAAATTCTCTCAAACATTTAGAGAAGAGCTAACACCAATCCTTCTCAAACTCTTCCAAAATATAGCAGAGGGAGGAACACTCCCAAACTCATTCTATGAGGACACCATCACCCTGATACCAACACCAGACAAAGATGTCACAAAGAAAGAAAACTACAGGCCAATATCACTGATGAACATAGATGCAAAACTCCATAACAAAATGCTAGCAAACAGAATCCAACAGCACATTAAAAGGATCATACACCATAATCAAGTGGGTTTTATCCCAGGACTGCAACGATTCTTAAATATATGCAAATCAATCAGTGTGATACACCATATTAACAAATTGAAGGAGAAAAACCATATGATCATCTCAATCGATGCAGAGAAAGCTTTTGACAAAATTCAACACCCATTTATGATAAAAACCCTCCAGAAAGTAGGCACAGAGGGAACTTTCCTCAACATAATAAAGGCCACATATGACAAACCCACAGCCAACATTGTCCTCGATGGTGAAAAACTGAAACCATTTCCACTAAGATCAGGAACAAGACAAGGATGTCTACTCTCACCACTATTATTCAACATAGTTTTGGAAGTTTTAGCCACAGCAATCAGGGAAGAGAAAGAAATAAAAGGAATCTAAATCAGAAAAGAAGAAGTAAAGCTGCCACTGTTTACAGATGACATGATACTATACATAGAGAATGCTAAAGATGCTACTAGAAAACTACTAGAGCTAATCAATGAATTTGGTAAAGTAGCAGGATACAAAATTAATGCACAGAAATCTCTAGCATTCCTATACACTAATGATGAAAAATCTGAAAGTGAAATTAAGAAAACACTCCCATTTACCACTGCAACAAAATTAATAAAATATCTATTAATAAACCTACCTCAGGAGACAAAAGACCTGTATGCAGAAAACTATAAGACACTGATGAAAGAAATTAAAGATGATACAAATAGATAGAGAGATATACCATGTTCTTGGATTGGAAGAATCAATATTGTGAAAATGACTATACTACCCAAAGAAATGTACTGATTCTATGCAATCCCTATCAAACTACCACTGGCATTTTTCACAGAACTAGAACAAAAAATTTCATAATTTGTATGGAAACGCAAAAGACACTGGATAGCCAAAGCAATCTTGAGAAAGAAAAATGGAGCTGGAGGAATCAGGTTCCCTGACTTCAGCCTATACTACAAAGCTACAGTAATCAAGACAGTATGGTACTGGCACAGAAACAGAAATATAGATCAGTGGAAGAGGATGGAAAGCCCAGAGATAAACCCACGCACATATGGTCACCTTATTTTTGATAAAGGAGGCAAGAATATACAGTGGAGAAAAGACAGCCTCTCCAATAAGTGGTGCTGGGATAACTGGACAGGTACATGTAAAAGTATGAAATTAGAACACTCCCTAGCACCATACCCAAAAATAAGCTCAAAATGGATTAAAGACCTAAATGTAAGCCCAGACACTATCAAACTCTTAGAGGAAAACGTAGGCAGAACACTCTATGACATAAATCATAGCAAGATTCTTTTTGACCCACCTCCTAGAGGAATGGAAATAAAAACAAAAATAAACAAATGGGACCTAATGAAACTTAAAAGCTTTTGCACAGCAAAGGAAACCATAAGCAAGACCAAAAGAAAACCCTCAGAATGGGAGAAAATATTTGCAAATGAAGCAACTGACAAAGGATTAATCTCCAAAATTTACAAGCAGCTCATGCAGCTCAATTCAAAAAAACAAACAACCGAATCCAAAAATGGGCAGAGGATCTAAATAGACATTTCTCCAAAGAAGATATACAGATTGCCAACAAACACATGAAAGAATGCTCAACATCATTAATCATTTGAGAAATGCAAATCAAAACTACAATGAGATATCATCTCACACCAGTCAGAATGGCCATCATCAAAAAATTTACAAACAATAAATGCTGGAGAGGGTGTGGAGAAAAGGGAACCCTCTTGCACTGGTGGTGGGAATGTAAATTGATACAGCCACTATGGAGAACAGTATGGAGGTTCTTTAGAAAACTAAAAATAGAACTACCATGTGACCCAGCAATCCCACTACTGGGCATATACCCTGAGAAAACCATAATTCAAAAAGAGTCATGTACCAAAATGTTCATTGCAGCTCTATTTACAATAGCCAGGACATGGAAGCAACCTAAGTGTCCATCAACAGATGAATGGATAAAGAAGATGTGGCACATACATACAATGGAATATTACTCAGCCATAAAAAGAAACTAAATTGAGTTATTTGTAGTGAGGTGGATGGACCTAGAGTCTGTCATACAGAGTGAAGTAAGTCAGAAAGAGAAAAACAAATACTGTATGCTAACACCTATATATGGAATCTAAGAAAAAAAAAAAAAAGGTCATGAAGAACCTAGGGGCAAGACGGGAATAAAGACACAGACCTACTAGAGAATGGACTTGAGGATATGGGGAGGGGGAAGGGAAGCTGTGACAAAGTGAGAGAGTGGCAATGGACATATATACACTACCAAACGTAAAATAGCTAGCTAGTGGGAAGCAGCCGCATAGCACAGGGAGATCAGCTCGGTGGTTTGTGAGCACCTAGAGGGGTGGGATACGGAGGGTGGGAGAGAGGGAGACGCAAGAGGGAAGAGATATGGGAACATATGTATATGTATAACTGATTCACTTTGTTATAAAGCAGAACTAACACACCATTGTAAAGCAATTATACTCCAATAAAGATGTTTTTTAAAAAGGATAAATTATAGAAAACAGAGGGAGGCTATAAAACGAGATTGATCTTCATGATAAGAAAATTCATGACAACTGATACTGTGCAGCTTCAGAAAGAGTTTTTGCTTGCAAGATGGTGCAAACTGTCATCCTGAGGTAGAAATTAGTAAAAATGAGCCATAATGGCAATGCTTTAAAGACCAGGGTCAACAACCTCAACTGCAGACAGATCAAGGTCATCAAATCACACCATAGCAAGGTATCTTAAGCCAAGCCAGTTCTTTTGGCCCACAACTAATTCTGTTGGAACACTCTACTTCTCACCAATGGTGTACCTACCTGTGATAAGGCTATTCTTTAAGGTTAGAAATGTGCCTAGAAATAAACATATGCCTACTTATGGGTCTTCCCATGGTCTTGGGGGTGGGTAGTTATTGCAGGTACCTAGAATACCCTTTTCTGGTTTATCAAATCAATTACCAAATTCTGTCAATTCCCCTATGACTTGGGTCTGTTTATTCTTCCCCACTCCTAGTAGTATTTTAAGCTGAGCTTAAATATAAATTTTCTGGGTACTCTGAGAAGAGATTTTTTTAACTGGAATTCTATTTGTATTTAAAAGTATTTTTACCTCTTAAAAACATTTGCAATTAAACACACAGGAGGCATTCAAGAAAAGTTTCAGGATTCATAATTGGCTTGTAATTTTGTTTTGTTTTTACCTTATGCTTTCTATTTCAATGCACATTTCTGCTATGCCTGCTTTTTTGGGGAGAAGAAATAAGATGGATAGAAACAAAGGGAAGAAATCAACTAAAAATGGATTAAAAACTTAAACATAAAAGCTGAAACTATAAATCTCCTAGAAGAAAACATAGGGGAAAAGTTTCTTGACATTGGCCTTACAATGATTTTTTTGATATGACACCAAAAGCAAAAATAAACAAGTGGGATTACATCAAACTAAAAAATCTCAACCTACATTCTGAAATATATAAGGAACTCTTACAACTCAATAGCAGAAAAACAAATAACCCAATTAAAAAATAGGCAAAAGACCTGAATAGACATTTTTCCAAGAAAGACGTACACATGGCGAACAGATATTTGAAAGGGTGCTCAATATCACTAATCATCAGAAAAATGCAAATCAAAACCACAGTGAAGTATCACTTCACACCTGTTAGGATGGCTATTAGTTTAAAAAAAAAAAGGATAAGTGTTTGTGAGGGTTAGAGAAAAGAGAACCCTCTTACACTGTTGGTAAGAACATAAATTGGTGCAGTCAGCCACTATGGAAAACAGTATGGAGGTTCCTCAAAAAATTAAAACTAGAACTACCATATGTTCACTGCAGCATTTTCCACAATAACTGAGACATGGAAACAATTTAAATGTCCATCAAGAGATGAATGATGGATAAATGATGGTATATATACACATGTAATGGAAAATTATTTATCCTTAAAAAAGAAGGAAATCCTGCCATTTGTAACAACATGGATGGACCTGAAGTGTATTATGCTAAGTGAAATATGCCAGAAACAGAAAGACAAATACTGTACAGTTGCATTTATGTGTGGAATCTAAAACAGTCGAACTCATAGAAGCAGAGAGTAGAATGGTTGTTGCCAGGGGCTGGGGGGAAATGGAGGGGTTATGGTCAAGGAGTACAAAGTTTTAATTATGCAAGATAAATAAATTCTGGAGATCCACCATACAGCATAGTGCCTATAGCTAATAATACATTACTAAAATTTGCTAAAAGGGTACATCTTCTGTTGTATTCTTACCACAAAATAATAATAATAATGGAGGGGTGGGAGGAAACTTTGGGAGATGATGGATTGTCTATGCCTTGATGATGGTGATGGTTTCATGGATGTATACTTATCCCAAGCTCATCAAGTTGTATACGTTATATATATATATATATATATATATATATATACAACTTTTTACATGTCAATCATACTTCAGTACAACAGTTTTAAAAAAAGAGACATAGGAAAGGCTTATGCCTTGGGTTTTTGTGCTTAGGTCTATTGTCATAAAAACCTGAGAACAGAGAGAAATGTAGCCATCTTGTTACACAAATGACCTAATGGTCACTAATGACAAAAGTCATTGGGGAATTAGTTCCTGACTGAATTTCCATGAAGAAGGTAATGAACACATGTAAATGCACAAACTAAGGGCAAAATAAATATTAGCTCCCTCTTTTGTTTTATTTAGATTCTCTTTTTATATTTAGTCATTAAGTGATCATAATATATTTGAGTATCTGATAAGAAACGCTGAATATATTTGTGAAAAAACTGTGGGAGATAAACATTACCTTCCAATTGTCATATTCAAAGAGGCAATTTAGTATAATAAAAAGAATATGGAACAAAGAGTTAAAAGATATAGGTTCTCACTAATGTGTAAATTGAGCTAACTTCCAATTAACCTCTTTGATTTTGGTGTGCCAAAAAATCTGATAAATAGTACTAACTCTACCACGTTTATCTTGAGGGTGAAAACGGTAAAGTGCTTTATACATTATGTTAACTGACTGTTTCCTTTATTTTTCATTACTGAAGCAAGGCTTATAAACTATTTCTGTGCTATATTACTGTCATACTGTCAATAAAAATAGTAAGACTTCTAAACAATTCTACATACCTTAATAAAAGGCTAAAACTTCTTATCAGAAGTTTCATCTCCAGAAGCAGAGAGATTCTTTAAGGACATCAGAGAAAATACTATAAAATACCTCAAGCAACAGTAAATATTACAAAAAGCAAATACAGTCATCCCTTGGTATCCACGGGGGAATTGGTTCCAGGACCCCGCTTGGATACCAAAATCTTTGAATTCTCAATTTCTCTACATGAAATGGTATAGTATTTGCATATAACCCACGCACATCCTCCTGCATACTTTAAATCAGCTCTAGATCACTTTCACTACGTAATGCAATGTAAATGGTATGTAAACAGTCGCCAGTGTGCGGCAACTTCAAGTTTTGCTTTTTGGAAGTTTCTGGAATTTTTTTCCTAATCTTTTCAATCTGTGATTGGTTGAATCCACAGAACCTGTGGATACAAAGAGCCAACCATACTCTTATCTACAATTCTGGCATCAGAAAAATGGAAATGTTAAGGCAAAGGAAAAAGCAGGTGGCTGAGCTTGTGGTCAGCAGGGAAAGAGCGAGTAAGAAGCGATGAGCAGATAGACAAGCCCCAGGGGAAAATAAATGCTGGGGTTGGGAGGCCTAAAGGAGAAATGTGTACAAAGCTTGGATGCCCTTCCACCCCAATCAACCCCAGGAATAGGCCTCCAACAGCTGCAGATGGCCCTGGGGAGGGAGGAACCTGTCTGGACACAGAGGAGACTGCGGATCATCCTTTCTGAACCATCCATCGTTCCCCATCATCCAGTTACTTCAGAAGACTAAGCCAGGTTTACCTTCAGATCTTCTGGATTAACCTTACAAGGAGGCACAGTTGAATTTCAGAGCCTTCCCCAAAGTCCTCCCACCTGCTTACTTGCTTAATGCCTGAAATTCTTTCAGCATAGACCAAAGCTTTGCATTCCACAACTAGAAGTAAAAGGTTTAAACAGCAGATGCCTGGTAGAAGTAGAATATTAGCTAAAATTTATATTCTCCATACTCATAAAATGTCTGTACTAAAACATCCCCAGGAGGTGATACAGCCCAAAGGTTTTCACCTTGTACTTCATAGCGACTTCAGAGCAGCTCCAATTTGCCATATTGAATTGCAACCATTTGCAGTGAAAGTTTGTTGGCTAAAACGAGTTTATAAATCATATTCTTGCAAACATAAAATGAAAGCCAAGAGGGGTGAAAACAACCTGCGGAAGGTCCCACACAGCAGACGCCAGCTTCCTGATTCCAAGCTCAGTGCTCTTTGACTCACTACATTGCCCCTCCTTTGTGAACTCACACTGCATGTGAGTTCCTGAGAGACTGGACACAACCAGTGCAAACTTCCCAAACTGCTTCATTTTCCCAATGGCTTGCCTCATATTCTTATAACACAGCTACTTAGGCAGATATGTTATTACTTGTTACAGTCTCCCACTAGACTGTAAGCTCTGGAAGGTAGGGATTCCCTTGTTCATCCTTATGTCTCTAGCAACTGGCACAGGGCTTATCACTTGAACCTTTAAATAAATTTGGTCTATGGGCTATTTGATGCATGCCAACGTTATTTCATACCACATTAATTTTTCAGAGAAATAATTTTTCTTATTCAGGAGTTTCATTTCCCAAGATACTTTAAATCAGCAGGTATTCCACTATACATAACACGGACTTGTTTGTTTTAAATATCTTTTATGTGTGTGTTTTTGTTTCAAATTTCCTCAAGTTTCTAATCTCTGTGGAATATTAGTTTATAAAAGAAAGTTGATCGTAATAAATAATAGGTAATAATTTAAGTTTACAGTAGACAAGCTCCATAGCTCTCACTACAGAGTATTTTCCAGATATACAGTACTTATTTTAAAGCCAATGAGTTCAACTGAAAAGCTGTAAAAGTATTTCCCTTTTTTTAAACAACATAAGAGACATACTAACAAATGTTTCAGGTATTCTATTCTTACAAGTTATCAGAGTAATAAAAAACATAACAGTGAATAGTTTGTTAGCAAAAATAGTTCACTAGTATTTTAGTTATAGATAACAAATATGAAGTTGCAAAGTTTTTATTTTCATACCTTAACCAGGCCATATCATAATTTTAATAGGCTATGAATATCTATAATGTACTGGCACCCTAAGATTAGTAATTAAAGTTGTTTTGTCAAATTCTATAGGGGATTTTAAAAAATCAAATAAAGATACCAAATCTTTAAGGTAACTCTATGAATATTCTTTTCATAAACATGTTTATTTTCTAGCTTTCATACCAGGAACTTTTGACAATTCCAAGTAAAACTTGTAAAACATAAAGTATATGCAGAAAATGTGTTCAATTGAGGATAAAACAATGTAACTCATGGAAGGCACAAAAAGAGAAAAAGTGGCTACTAAGTTTGAGCACAATAACAGTGTACATGTTAGGCCACCTAAAGCCCAATGGGTGGATATGTATGTGTGCACTGCTTTAAACGTAAAATACAAAATGTGCATACCTTGTTTTATCGTGCTTCATTTTATTGTTCTTCACAAATACTACATTTTTTACAAATTAAAGTTTTGTGGCAACCCCGTGTCAAGCAAGTCTATCAGCGCTATTTTTTTCAAAAGCATTTGCTCACTTCATCTCTGTGTCACATTTTGGTAATTCTTGCAACATTTCAAACTTTTTCATTATTATTATGTTTGCTGTGGGTGATCTGTGGTCAGTGATTTTTAATGTTACTACTATGACTTATTCTTTGAAGGCTCAGATAATGGTTAGCATTTTTTAGCAATAAGATGTTTTTAAATTAAGGTATATGCTTTTTTTTAGATATAATGTTGCTGCACACTTAATAGACTATAGTATGGTATAAACATAACTTTTATATGCACTGGGAAACCAACAAATTTGTGTGACTAGCTTTATGTGATATTTGCTTTATTGTGGTAATCTGGAACTGAACCCACAGTATCTCTGAGGTATGCCTGTAATTCTTTGGTGTAGTAGCCAAAATGGTTAATAGCCACTAATTTAGAAGAAAATGGACTAGTTATTCTAGAATATACTGCTCATTAGGAGTCCTTAAACAGCAAGGCATACTCTTCTGGCAGAGTATGTTTTTATTTTCTTATGAAATATATTGAGAACAGGACTCTTGTTTTACCTATTTCTATACTTTTCCAATTTTAAATAAAGAGAAATTTTAACAATTGTGATTAAAATATTTTAAATAAATCAAAGTAACTTACATCAGAATTGTGGTCACTCTAACTCTTGACATTGCTTGATCATTAGGGTTATTTTTAAGATGGTTGAGTTTCTACTCTGCGAAGATAGGCCAATGGCCCAAAATTGTCTTCTAAACTTTCTCCTTCCGGCGGGCTTCCCTGGTGGTGCAGTGGTTGGGAGTCTGCCTGCTGATGCGGGGGACGTGGGTTCGGGCCCTGGTCTGGGGGGATCCCGCATGCTGCGGAGTGGCTAGGCCCGTGAGCCACAACTACTGAGCCTGCGTGTCTGGAGCCTGTGCTCCGCAATGGGAGAGGCCGCAACGGTGAGAGGCCCGCGCACCGCAATGAAGAGTGGCCCCCGCTCGCCGCAACTGGAGTAAACCGTTGCACAGAAACGAAGACCCAACACAGCCAAAAATAAAATATAAAATAAATAAATTTATAAACTTTCTCCTTCCCAGTCATCTCACTGTAAGTTCAGTTCTTGCTTGGGCTAGGCTTAAATGAAGCATTTCAAGTTTACCCAAGAATTAAGTGATATTTGTAAACTTCATAAGTAGGGGGAAATGACCATATTTATGAGATAATCGGAGACTCTTACAAGAACATACTGGAAAACGACTGCACTTAAACAATAAAAGGAAGGGATTTCCAAACTAAGTGCAGTGAAACGTTTTCTGAGCTTTGTGTAGATGCTTTGTTTCCGGAAATAGAATTCCAGCAAATGAGGAATTGTCTTTATTGTTGTTTTCAATATTTAGATAATAAATATAGTAGAATATTCTATAGAAACTGTTCAAGACTACAAATAACCAGTGTTGCAGTTTGTTGACTTTAATGAGCTCTGATGTGGCACAGTTGTTATTTCTATCATTCTTCTCCCACACATAAAGTGTTTCATTATTACGGTACTAGAATGTTTTACCCCATGATCCTACAGGGGATTTGTCATGACAGCTTTTAAAAAAATTTCTACTTGCAGGGGAGGGGGCTGTCAGAGAGTAGGGGTTGGGAAATAGGAAAGATGTGTTGTTTCTTCATGAGATTATATGAGTGATTATTACATATACAATGTCATATATTAACATGAAAAAAAAGTTCAGTTCCCAAGCTAGCAAAAAAATTTAAATGAGCTCTCTAGATTCCATGTTTCTAATGGAATGTAGAGTGGTAAACAGATCTTTTAAAGATAAAGAGATAAAGAGAATTTTTAACAGAAAAAAATAATAAGATCAATGGATGAATGTTGTTTGTCACATGCTCAATAAATTAAATAATGTTAATTTTTAACTTATCAGAGATTGAAACAATCTTCTTTACAGGAAATGGAAAAGAAAGTGGGCTAATGGAAACTGGGATCTGTTTTCACTAATGGCTTTGCAATGTCGCAAGCTTTTGCCAAATAGCTGATGGATGACTTAAACACAGCAGCCGCACATACACCAATACACACATGTAAATGGCCCACATGTCTTCAAGCTGGTGCTAAATTAATTATTGATGTATATTGCCAAAATTAGTCACCAATAGGAAAAATAATCATAACAGATCTGGCTTAACACTGAAAATTAGTGATAGAGTGTGAGTAAACAAAAAGTCAAGATGAAACCACTGAAGTAGGAGTAGGAGTACTCCAGAGGGAAAGGGCAACATGGATGCCTGGACCTGATGAAACAAGCATGAAGGCAAAGTGTACTAAAGCAATGAGAACAAGAGAGAGAGAATAAGAGGCTGTCCATGGAAGTCAGCAAACCTGATGACCACATGGGGGGAAAAAAAACCCACAGAATACTTGGACATAATAAAAAGGAAAAGTGTTCATCACTCATCTGGCACTGCCCATGCATTGTTCCATTTATTTATACTAATTGTGTGATTGAAATATAATTTTGGAAGGTGATGATATAAAGAGGTTAAGTGACTTGCTCAACATCACACATCTAGTAGGTGGTGGATTAGCCACTTATACCCAGAAAGTCTGACTCCTAAATTGTGAATTCTAAAACTAAAGACAGGCTCGTTTACCAAGCACACTTTGGATCACTCTATTTTCTGATATAAACACAGAGAGCTGCCATTAAGGAAACTAGGAGCTTTAAATAAACTCAGAAAGAACAGGGTCATGAGTGTTTCGGAAAGCCTCTGTTTACAATTCCAATTTATAAGCTTATTTTTGGCTTCTCATTTTAAATGTAAAGTAACCATGAGAAATCACTGGCCAAAAGCTGACAAACTTTTATTTTATAAAACTAAAAAGGAACTGTTCTTTCTCCATATACTGAAAACATTCATAGTTAACCTAGTGGGATGTGATAGCACATATTTATGTATATGCTCAGTTAATATACTCTTACACAATGCATGACAGTTTTTGTTTGTTTGTTTGTTTTTGCAGTACGCGGGCCTCTCACTGCTGTGGCCTCTCCCGCCGCGGTGCACAGGCTCCGGACGCGCAGGCCCAGCAGCCATGGCTCACGGGCCCAGCTGCTCCGCGGCACACGGGATCCTCCTAGACCGGGGCACGAACCCGCATCCGCCACATAGGCAGGCGGACTCCCAACCACTGTGCCACCAGGGAAGCCCTGCATGACAGTTTTTTTTTTTGACAGTAAGAACACTTAACATGAGATCTATCCTCTTAACAAAATTTTAAATGTACAATACAGTATTGTTAACTATAGCATGCACATCAGTTTTAACAGGTCTTTTACATATAAGTATGTAGAATGAGACAAATAAGAAAAATATTGATATTTTAGAAATAAGGGATAGTGTCTGTCTTGTTTACTATTTTGTTCCCAGCACCTGGCACATAATTAAATGTTAGTTAAATGGATGACTAAGTTTTTTAAAAGATGAAATAACAATAACAGTTTTGTAATATTTCTTCTGGTTAAAAAACAGCACAGTACAATTTTTCAAATCAGCTTCGTTATAAACAAGACAACAGGCCCAAAATGGAGTTGCTTATGCTAAACCCCCATCACCGAATCGAGACTTAAGTACAGTTTCAGTCTCTCCCAGAAATGGAATCTTTAACCAGTCAATGAGGAATAGTCTAATTAGTACTAGTTAGGTAATCTGCCTGATAGACCCCTGCCATCCCCTAAAGGAAAGTAAACTTGCAATAACCAACTCACTTTCTTGCCTAGTATAACTTCCTTGTTCCCACTCCCTTCTGCCTATAAAAGCTTTCATTTTGTACAGTTCCTCAGAGCTCCTTTCTATCTACTAGATGAGATGCTGCCTGATTCATGAATTGTTGAATAAAGTCAATAAACATCTTTAAAATGTACTAGGTTGGATTTTGTTTTTTAATGAGCCATAGGGACATATGTTTGAACCTGACTCTGCAACACACTAGTTTTGTGGCTTTAGACAGATTAACCTTATACAACCTGTTTCTTCATCTACAAAATGTAGAGAATATCTACCTCAGATAGCTTGGGTCTTTGCTCTTCAGCTCTGAATTCTTATTGGTCTCTATCAAATCCATCTGCACACAAGTACTGGGGTAATTATTTTAATATATTTTCATTGTGCAATTCTTCTGATCAATAAGCTTCCATATAAATATGGAAGGAAGTATACTGGCCCAAAAGACCAGGTTTTTCCACCAGTGAAACCGAGCAGGACCCTCCTGGGTACAAAAGCCCCTCCATGACCCCCATTTCTTGTTTGTAGAAAAAAGGCTTTAGCCTCCTAGGCCTTCCCTGAGTTCCAAAGAGCAGACTCAAGCAGTTAGTAATTAGGGAAGTAAGGGAATGCAGAAAAAAGGAAAAGAAAATAGTTCAGTGATAAAACAGTCTTGAGTTCCTCCTCAAGGGATATACATAACAATCTGACATACCTTTGAGTCGTTCTGCAGAAAATAAGACACCCCCCATCCCCCACCCAGGTAGAGGATGGTGACAGCATGCTGACCACAAGCACTAGACCCCAGACTGGTTGGAACCATGTTGATGATTAAGATTCCTGAAACTTCACCCTGATACTTCACCACAAACCAATCAGAAGAAAGCCCACAAGCTGCAACTCTCACCCCAAATGTTGCCTTTAAAAACGTTCCCTGAGGGCTTCCCTGGTGGCGCAGTGGTTGAGAGTCCACCTGCTGATGCAGGGGACACGGGTTTGTGTCCCAGTCTGGGAAGATTCCACATGCCGCGGAGCGGCTGGGCCCATGAGCCATGGCCGCTGAGCCTGTGCGTCCGGAGCCTGTGCTCCGCAACGGGAGAGGCCACAACAGTGAGAGGCCCACATAGCGCAAACAAACAAACAAACAAACAAACAAAAAAAAAAACCTTCCCTGAAAGCCACCTGGAAGTTCAGGTCTTTTGAGCATGAGCTGCCTGATCTCCTTGCTTGGCGGCCTGCAATAAATGCTATAATTTCCTTCACTGCAATCCCGTGTCAATAGAGCAGCTTTACTATGTGGTGGGTGAGCAGATCCAAGCTCTGTTCAGTAACACTGGAAAACCTAGTCCCACTATTACTCAACCCCAAGTCTCTATCCATGCATAAGAGTCTCCTTTGCCTAATCTCTGGTCTTTCATCATTTTTGTTATCTCCTTACTTAAATTTAATTTCAAGAAGACATAATATAGTACTATCCTTTTTCCTTATCATATATTTGGCCTATTGTTCTCCTCCAATCTTTTTTTCCAACATAGCCATGAATTGATTCGGTTGTGATATAAATTCTGCCTTCTTGCAATATCACTACCAGCTTAATAATCATTTTAACAGAGTTGTTAAGTAACAGCACACAATTCTTTTATCATTATTCTTGGTTTCCTAAATAGCAATAGGAATGGGATTTCATACCTCGTACCATAGTTGAAGGAGGAGCTGCTATTTGCCTATATAAGGAATTAATTTGTTCAATGCTATGATGTATTTGAGATGTCATGCATATGAAAAGTGCGCTACAAAATGTCAAATTATCTTGTTAAACTAACTGGGAACAAAACTCAGTGCAGGTTAGGATAATGGGTGGCCTCTCATAGAAGTGTTAATATAGGCAATCTTCACCAGAAAATCAAGTCCCATTTGGCCATTAAAAAAGATACTTGAAATCTCTTAACTACCCCACAGAGTTTCACTGCCTCCTTCAAAATAAACACAGTTGTTTCCTTACAGTTAAATCTCAGATTCATCCTGACAGGCAAATTCCCTAGAATACAAAAACATTATGAGATTTCTATGAATAAAATGTTTCCCCATATGATTTCATAATAATTCTGGCACTTTACTGCTGCTATTTCCATCACACAGCAAGCAAACATTTTCCAGTGAAACTACAGAAGGGCCAGTCCAAGACATACTATTTTAACTTTGGAAGTTGAGTTTCTTTTCTATGCTGTATATGAACTAATATAAAGTTTAAAAAAAATAGAAAGGCTTTTATTTTGGTAGATTCACACTCTTAGGTCCTTAAATAACAAAGAAAACATATACTAAAATCTTATTGGCTTTCTTTCTAGCATCTTTTGTTCTAATCAAGATGGGAACCTCTCAAAGAACACCAAGGTTTGGATGTGTGTCAGAGGACAATAAATAATATGTCTAATACTAGCTACAAATGGCAATTATCCTTAAAGGACTTATGAAAGACCCTTGATGAAATAGACCAGGGACTCTGGAACTAACTATCAAGGGTGAAAGTTCAAGAGTTACAACTTTAGGTTATGAGGAAGAGGGTAATTTCAAAGAAGAATTTGAGTTCTTTTCTTTTGCAACTTGCTATCACAAGAGCTTTTCATAAAATAGAACAGTTTTAAAATATGGCATTTTATTATGATACCTTCAAGGAAAATATTGACTGTAGTAAATATAGAAGGAACCATGATGCTCAGAAAGGGAATTGGTACCATGAAATCTATTTTATGCTCCTTAGTAAAATGACTCATATTTTTAATGTGCCAATAAGTGGGCTCATTAGATGTCTTTCAAAACACAAAAGAAGGTGTCCTGAATAAGACAATTGTACAATATGATTAAAATAAATTTCTTACACAAAGAGCTTTGTGTAAAATATTCAATCGAATAAGTTTTCATTTATAGTGATTCTCCATATCTGTATTTGAATGCGAACAAAAATGAGGAAATTAGGATCTTAATCAGTTTTGACACTCCCTATATTCCATCCACATGCATAGTTGTGAATATGTATGAGTTGATCAATTCATACATCATTAATCATTCTCCATATTCAGCCTCCTCGTTACACAATCATCATTAAAAGTTCTTTAGTTCTCCCAGAAAGCTTCAAAGTTAGTTGTTACTATTCAAGGTGTAAAAGGTGTCCTATAAATAAAATAAATCCCCTAAATACTTGATCGAGTTTGACTGTCCTCTGAATATTTCATTCTGAGATAAAGGTGCGCATATCTAAAACAGTTGTTGACTTTTAAAATATTTTAAGTCAAAGAATAGGCAAGAATGCCTTATGCTATCAGCACTGTGTATATATGGTTTCTTCCTGAAAAGAGCTCATGATCTTGTTAGACATACAAGGCCTAAAACAAAAACCAAACAACAACAATTAAAGAATAACATTAGCCAGCATATAATACAGTGTTGTACTGTATATGGCATTTATAACACAGAAGCTCAGAGAAGAGAATTGAGAGAAGCTTCTCAAAGAGGTGAAACTTTAACTTGATTTAAAAGAGTAGTTAAAAAAAGGACAAGGCAGGATATTAGAGTAAGACATGAATAAATACAGTTAGCCCCGTGCACTGCAACTAACCATGAAACCACCTTCCTGGGAATATTAATTTTTGTTTGAGACAAAGTTGGATAAGTAAGGTGAGTCTAGATTATAGAAGGCCTCAAATGACAGGAGAAGAAGTTAGGAAATTCTCCAATAGATAATAGGAAGCCATTACAGATGGAGTAGTAAGATACTGACATGAAGAAAGTAGTACATACTTTGGGAAGACTAGCCTGGCAGGAGTTAGCAAAGTCAGTTTTGAATCTCTCATGAAAGCTGTGGCATAAAGTTATAGAGTGGCAATGGGGACAAAAATTAATTTGATAAGAAGAATCAAACTTGGAGGCTTAACGAGATATAAGGGATAAATAGGAAAGACTGAAAGTCAAAAATGGCTACTAGGATTTAAGCCTTACAGAATAAAAACCTGATGGTATATTACTTACATATGTTGGGTAGATAAAACAAAACATCCCTCTATAATTAACACAATAATCAGATGCAATCTTGGGCCTTGGAAACAGTATCAGAATATTAGCATGTTAATATGAATTAGATTCTCTGCAGAGTCACTATATTTTTTCAAGATGTGACACACAGACCTTTACAATTGAAGGTGCAAGCCCCCAAACTTGGAAAACATTGCTCTTGAATTTGGACATGGATATCATTCAAGGTCAGTTTCACAGACATAATTACGAAATTCCACCAAAGCAAAATAGATAATTATTTGATGATGATATTACATAATCTGTAACAACAAATCACAAAACTGAGGCCAAACCTATTAGGGGTATTTTTATCCTTCTACTGATTGCATTTAGAATCTGTGAAATTTTTTCCAATATTTCTACTCACAAGTTGTGAGTTAACTCAGGATTTCCATCAGTGACTATTGACTTGAATCATCCCTGAAATAAGGATACAGAAGGATAAGTGGATTGAGAACCAGAGACCTCCTGTGCTCTGCTGTCATGAAGCTTTGCAGAATCTTAGACTTATCTGTAACACAGTAAGATTGTACTAGAGCACCTTCTAACAATATGCTTCTATGGAAAACAAAAGAAAGCAATTCATTTCCTAACTAATGTCCACAACTGCTCTCTGGTACATATAAAAATGGTAACTCTAGGTCCACCAAAATAAAGACAAGAATGCCAGTCAAGTCAATTGACTTCATGTCAAACAGGCAAGCATATCATTAAGCGGGTGTCATAACAGCAGCCACTGCCATCGTTTTCTGCCTTGAGGAGGTAGAAGTAGAAATAGAGTGAGGCTGTATCAAATGAAATGGAAGGGAGGTCAGCCAGAGCCCACAATTCTTTGGCTTTTCAGAACTGTGGCAAGAACAAGGCAGTGGTAATGAATGAGAGCAACATGGTCTGTTTCTTTCAGGCTCATCTATCCCCTAGGACTGATGGCTGCAGCTGAGAAATTCCACAGGGATTGAGGACGGGAAGTGCCCAGGGCATGATGCAGGCACACAAATCCCCCTGGAGTCCTAACCATTCTGCCTGAGTACACACAATCATGAAGCACAGTTGTTTGATCTTGCTACACACTCTGGCTCCCTCGTGAAGAAATATTCGGAAGTAAGACCACGTCCATTCAATCGCATCACAAGTTGTAATAAATCAATGGTCAGTCTTTTTTCAGCTTTGTCAACTATAATCTAACCCCAGAAGTTCTATATTCCATAAGAATTGTAGAAAACTGTCTTCTGTAGTTACCTGACAGAAACATTTTGTTGTGATGTAAAATATTGATGCAGTAACCCAAATAATGCCAAAAGGCTTGTAATACCTTGTTTGTGCTTTATAGATGTGTGTGTGCTTAAAGAATGTTTCTTCTCAGTTTTATTCCTTACCTTTATTCTATTGGATGAAATAACTAAAAAAATCTAATATTAATTTAGAAGAAACCATACAAAGAGGATTACTAAATAACCTCTATTTTTATTTAAAGACTGTCTCCAGTTTGGTCATTAAGCCTAGATTTTTTGAGCTAAGATTGACAAGGCCTTCTTTATGATGATAGATTAAAGTATTCACTGTATGGCAAGGTTTTTCATTTCACTGCAGCAACCAATGATGAAATGCAATATGGTCAGATTAAAGGTAGTACATAGCTACCCTTTTGTAATAGTAATAGCTTTGGTGAACCCACACATGCTATCAGTCATTTAAATCCAGAACCTCAAGCTGAGCAGAATCCCATCAAAGTCTTTACATGTCCCACCTGCCCTAGGGTGATACATACATCATTTGAAGCAAAGCTTAGTGACAGCTGCAGAAATGTACTCAATGAATTTAAAATAGACAGCAATCTAGAATAATAGTGCTGCAACTATCTGGACATTCATTTTTAAATAAATTGTAACATTCCAAATCCAGAGCTGATTTGCAGCTGATATACTTCAGCATTACCACATGCGTTGTTAGTTAGCCAGTTTTGAAGTCACCCCCTACCCCCTGCCAAGTACCTCTCCTCTTAATGCCCTGGCCATCCTGGCCCCTTCTTTGAAGCCTCCTGAATCTCCATGCATAATGGAGGAAAGACCTGGCCCAGAAGGAGATCTCTCAAACTCTGCTCCAGCATTGAGGCTGGTATCTGCTCTGATTCATGGTGCCTGTACCATACTGCTGGATCGAAATTTTGAAAAGCACCTTGCCCACCTCCATCATCTTTATCACACTTATTATGTTGTACTGTGATTACTCCTGTATAAGTTAGCTTCCACCTACTATTCTCAAGTAGTTGAAGACAGGGAATCAGTCTAATTCATCTTTGAGCCCTAGTGCCTAGGAGAATGATTCAGTATTAGTAAGTGTCTGGTGAATCTATGAATGAACGAGCTACCAAATCAAATTTCATCATGGCACTAACATTTACAGATAAATTATTCTCATTTTTACACAGTATTTGTGATTTCTTTCAAGGATTTTCCTTTAGACACTGTGGCCTTTAAATTTTCTTTGACTTTCACATAGAGAGGTAGCAGTGATGAATTAAAAATCCCGAGAGAACTCTTTTGAGTTAGTTGTACTTTTTATCTTAATTCTGCAACTTTCCAGGAAATATAGTAAGGTTTATAAGAGATATCCTATAAGTACAGAAATATAAAAAAGTTTTAAAAACCTTTTTTATCTAACTCAATACAGAAATCATCTTTAGAACTGGCATTCTTCAAATATCCATACTTTTTGAGTGACTCCTTCGTGCCCCCCCACAAGCCCCCCTTCCCCTGCTTTAAAGGGTAGCCTCATCATTTAAACACAGTGTAACTCTTTAACTTTCAGAGGAAAAATACGGAAATTTTTTTTTGTCTTCACAGCACTTTAAAATAAGAGTCACAGAATGTTTTTTTAACGCTTTGGTGCCAGAGAGGAACACACATTTTGTTTCATCACATTGGGGAGCATTTAGAATATTAGGATGCACAATGGAAAAAAACTCTCTTTAGAGAAGAATATATTCTACATCTCCTGCTGAACAATTTTTGTTTTCTTTTCCAGAGAGTAGTTTATGTGCTATGTTTAGGCCACACATGAAACTAATATCTCCCTCATGAGACTGCCTTTGGCTTATGCTGATTTTTTGAGGCCAAGATTATGGTAATGATTTAAGAGAGAAAGAAGCAAAACAGAATAGAATGAGAAGATGGAAGGCAAGGGATTAGAGAGGTGAAAAATTTTCCCCATCTAATTCAATGTAATTAAAGAATGTCTTAGGAAAATAAGAGGAGGGTCAGATCTCAAATAAAACCAAGACACTGGGATAGTGTCTTCATCAGGTAAACACTACTGTGTATTCTTTAGCCTTATGCACCAAAGGAATGTCAAAGAGTCCAACAGTAACTTAAAACTGAAAGCTTGTCTTTTAAGTTTCGGTCTTATTCTATGAAATACCCAGAAGTCTACCGGGGCACGTGCCGTTTCTTTCGGTGGCTCTTCCAAGGCCAGCTGTGCATATCTTTGGTAGCTTGGAAGCTGGCCAGTGCAGTAAGCCCCATGCTGGACTTGGGAAACTAATCCCCTCTATTACTGCTTTTTCACAGGTGGGACACCTGCCCTTTTCTTTTATCAAGGTCTTCCTAATGACATATTAGTGGCTCTCCAAACTCAACACAGCATTTAGATCATTATATTTGAATGAAAAGATAAATGCAATGAAGAAACACTAGTAATCGGTAAATAGGATATTTAGTCTAAGGGCCTGGTGCACATGCAACAGATTTATCACTTTTGACAGCCAGATGAAAAGGGAGGGACGGAGGGAGGGAAGAAAGAAGGAAAGAAGAAAGGTTGGAAGGTAGGGAGGAACAGAGAACTCAATGTAAACCAAAACAAGCACACTTTAAGGGTTCTATGAAAAACGAAGTGCTTATATCTATCTCTGGCTCTGTTTTCTTTCCTGGGAGAAAAACAAGAGAACTGGAGTCGTCTAGGAGATGTGGAAGCTTCTGGCTTCTAAGCATTTGAAAACTCATTTTATTTATTCATTTATAAAATAACCATAATGCTTCTTACCTTAAATAGCTAAATGTTTAAAAGATGTAATTTTTAAAAAAATAAAAGCAAGATAACTACAGAACAGGAAATTTAGAAAATTTTAAAAAGCAATTTAAAAAAACTCTCACTTCCCTAACTGTTTGACTTCAGTGTATTTTCATGATCATGTATGTTTTACATACATAGCATTTTTAATCTTTTTTAACTGAATCTCACATAATGAGCATTTTCCATATTGTATCAGTCTTCATGATCATTATCTTTAATCATATTTGGTTAAGTAAATGTCTCACTTTAGAGTAAATTACATAATCTTTTATCCTCTTGAACATTTTGGTTGCCCATACATTTTGGCTACTATTAACAACATATCATGATGATATCTTTGTGCATATGGTTTGTGATGGTTTGAAAGTTTGTATCCCCCTATAATTCATATGTTGAAATCCTAACCTGCAAGGTGATGGTATTTTGGGAAGTAGAGCCTTCATGAATAGGATTAGCGCCTTTATAAAAGAGGCTCCAGAGAGATCCCTTGCCCCTTCCACCATGTGGGGACAGTGAGAAGTCGGCAGTCTGCAATCAGGAAGAGGGCCTTCACTAGAATGCACTCATGCTGATGCCATGATCTTGGACTTTCAGTCTACATAATTGTGAAAAATAATTTTTTTTTGTTTATAAACTACTCAATCTATGGTATTTTGTTATGGCAGCCTGAATAGACCAAGACGGGCTGTTGTTTTTTTGTTTTCTCAATAGGGATTATTTCCTTGGGATGTAGTCTCAGAAATATGACTCCTAAAATAAAGAAGAAGAAGAAGAAAAAAGAAATATGACTCCTGAGCTAAGTAGTCAAAGATCCTTTTTGTGGAAATTGACTAGAAATATATGATAGTTCAGGTCTTCATATCTGTGCCAGCACCATATAATGCCATTAATTTTGCAATTTCTAAGTTAATAGATGAAAGATGCTACTTCACATTTCTTTCTTTACTAATTGGGGTGAACATTTCTTACTTATTAGTTATACCTCCTCTTTTATAAACTCAGTTTACATCTTTTGTATGTGTGAATTTTGAGAGAGCAAAACAATGAGAGTTGCTTGTGTTATTTTCAAAATGGGTATTTGAGGTTGTTATTGTTATCACTGAAGTTTTATTTCCAGTCTAAAGCATAACCAGTCATATTATAAGGATCCCAGATTTTGGAACTTTGTTCTTTCTGCAATTGTAAGATCAATATGAGTCTCTCATATCTAGTGATTGATAGTGATTTCACCATTTCTCTCCTTCCTGAAGTCTGTAATACAGATTCACCCACATTCTCAGCTTGAAAAACCCTCTGCAAGTTTTCTGTCTTCTTTCTGAAACCTTCTGATTACTCGGAAATAACAGGCACCATGACCATTACAGATCTCCCCAACCTCACCAACATGTCTTATTTCTCAATAATAAATGTTGCAATCAGCATTATAGCTGCCAAGTTATTCCTTGCCCAGATTGCTAAATAACACATAACTGTTACATAACTGTTACATAACTCTATAGGGGGCCCACATAAAACTTTACACTCCTCAGCACCACCCCATTCCAACCCCCAACACGAGCGGCCCTGACTCTGCAGCACAGTGTAGGGTTTAATGGTTTATTCCGCTCCTCCACTGTATTCTGGGCTCAGCCTAATACCTGCAATCCAGTTTTTTCAGGTTGGGGCTTTTCTCTGAGGACATATTTACCATCATTCACTATATTTCCAGATGGGATTACTGTATTGTTATACACACAATCTGAGCTATCTCAGAGAACCTCTGATAAAGTGTGTGTGTGTGTGTGTGTGTGTGTTGGGTAGATGGCAGAAGTGGGGAGTGGTTTAGGAAGAAGAGAAACAAAGATCTGGGCCTCTTACCTCAGAATAAACAAACTCTTTACACACCTTTTAATTCCTGAACATAATTTCTGCTGCCAATCTTCTATTTTTCTAACTTTTTATTTTATATTGGAGCAGAGTTGATTAACAATGCTGTGTTAGTTTCAGGTGTACAGCAAAGTGATTCAGTTATACATATACATGTACCTATTCTTTTTCAAGTTCTTTTCCCATTTAGGTTGTTACATAATATTGAGCAGAGTTCCAGGGACTTCCCTGATGGTCCAGTGGCTAAGACTCCACGCTTCCACTGCAGGGGGCATGGGTTCGATCCCTGGTCAGGGAACTAAGATCCCACGTGGCAGAACCAAAAAAAAAAACTTTTTTAAAATATATTGAGCAGCATTCCCTGTGCTATACAGTAGGTCCTTGTTGGTTATCCGTTTTAAATATAGCAGTGTGTATATGTGAGTTCTGGACTCCCTAACTATCCCTCCTCCCCACCATTCCCCACTTTGGTCTGTGAGTCTGTTTCTGTTTTGGAAATGAGTTCATTTGTATCTTTTTTTTTTTTAGATCCCACATATAAGCAATATTATATGATATTTGTCTTTCTTTGTCTGACTTATTTCACTCAGTATGACAATCTCTAGGTCCATCCATGTTGCTGCAAATAATCTTCTATTAAAATCCCTCTATGGTTTAGAAATGACCCTAGAGATAACCTCCGTGATGTGCATCATGAGAATATTGAGACTTATTAGACCAAAGATTTCAGAAGGACGAAACCCATTTCCATCTTTTGGGCTGGCTCCTCCACCTGGTGTGTATTTATTCAAAAAGAATAACAATTTCAGCAGATCTTCTGTAGTAAGTGTCCCCTGGAATTTTAGCTTCATAATATAGCATTTCATTGTCGATTGTTAGATATTTAAGGTTTAGCTCTGCATCACAACAAAATATATGCTTTGACTATCGCAGCTTTACCTGTTTTGTGGTCTACTGATAATCAATGTTCTTCTGTTTATTCTAGCATTACCTTATATATTTTAAGATGCTATCATATCTTTCTTGGTTGCTTTCCATCAAGGCTAGAAACACTCAATTCTTTAATATCTTCTCACAGATCATATCTTCAAGCCTCTATTACTTTGCTGTTCACCTTTGGATTCTACTAAATTTTTAGTGTTGTTTGCATGACACAATAGCCACAACTAAAAACAGTAGTTTAATATATAGAAAGAAAAACCAAAACAATATCTTTTTGCTGAGGCACTAGTCATTTGACCCACAAAAAAAGTAAGGAGTAGAGTATCCAGGCACAGTCAACAGTCAGTATTTATATAGCTCTTTGGACTAGTTGAAAAATGAATCAAAAGAGCTCCAGAGAATAGGACCAATTCTAGCCACCCAACCTCTTACCGCCCCACCCCCCATACACACAGTACTACTGGCTTTTTTTTTTTTTTTTGCTTTGCTTTGAAGAGGAATTAAACAACTACTCTCAAAATTTTCTATTGCTGTCATAGAGCAAAACATACAACACAGATGTGCCAAATGATACAAATGTTAAACAGGGCTATCTAATGTATAAAATCCAAGGTGTTCTCCAAGCTGCTTAAACTGCATCCAAATCTAATTTATAGGCAGATGGATTCCTGATGATGTGACTTAGTTCAAGTAATGAAATTAACATAAGATCCAAAGGGAGTTCTGTATATTATTCTCATTAATTATGAGAGTATCGTTAAGTGATTTACACTGCAATACTGCCATCATTTAGGCATTCAATGGAACCTTATAGTTCAAGAAAATCACAGATACTTCATTTAAGAAAACTGTGTTTGTTTTATTTCTATAAATCCTTTATCAAGTTATAGAATGCCACTGATGCTACTCAGGCCCTAGTAAAACACAAAATTCTTTCTTAATAAGACTGAAAGCAGTATGCACATGACTAAAAAATTGGTGACCCCAACTCATACATTTCTACCCAAAATAGTTCCCCTCAGACAAAATAGTAAAGTAAATTGAGCCTTTTCTTATATGTATCCCTAACCAAAAGAGCAAAAAGACAAGGAAAATGTAATTTCCCACCAAAATAGGTGATTGAGTTTCTCAGTAACAGTTAGATCCTCTAAAGGCTGGTAACATTCTCCACATGGCAACATCATCTCACAGTTTTATCATGGGAACATGACAGTCAAATGTCAATTCAAAATCCAGAAAACACCAACACTCACTGAGTGCTAGTATCTATGATGGCAGTCCTAATAACCAGAATATCATTATTATTTTATTATTTTGTCCTTTAAAATTTAATTTTCAAGTGATTTATAGATACTTTCTATACTATTATAAAATACTGAATAACTAGATTGGTTGTCCATATATATGTTAAAATGGGAAACATTTTAGATGTACATGTTAGATGTACATACAGTTAGTTTACATACTAACAAATAAAGAAGAAATTTTTAGTCCATAAATTTTGGAGCAAAGTCAAGTCATGACCAGAATCATGTTTGAAGGGGCAAATAGTCATAAGAACTAGTGTTATGTGATCTGCAAAAGATAGAATGAAAAAAATAGACAAGAGATAAAAGTATTGCAACCTCATTTTTAATGTATTAGATCTTCTCCATAAAATTGTGGGAGAGTATACACATTTTTATTTATATTTTCCTCAAAAATTTTTACTAACATTGAAAATATATAGCCCCAAAGGAAAAACAGTTAACACAATATGTAATAAAAATATATTAAGAATTTTAGTGTGTATTGCACTTTCTGTGTATATTTTACTTCCCACATAATCTATTCAGATTCAGTCAAATCAACAACCTGTATGATCTTACATGTTCACTTGAAAGCCCATATAAACGCCAAAACATCACGTGCTTCCTGGGGGTTCCGACTGACAATGTAAAATCTGAAGGTTTAAACATTCACAATAAATATGTCTATATTCTTAGCATTTAGCAGAATTCCCTAGATGGAAGGGTCACATAGATATGATTTTTCAGGTGTTTAAACCATGTAAACAATACTTCCTTTATACTTCACAGTAAAATTATAACTTTCTCTTTAAGTAGAACTTGCTCTCTTGTCCCACTGTCAACTTTCATTGACCCTAGTAACTTGTTCATTTATTAATCGACAAGCATTTATTGAGTGCTTATTATGTGCCTAACCCTGGTGTTCTGTAGACTCCTAATTGAGAAAAGGACCAAAAAATTTGCATACCATTCCTAATGAGAATACCTATTACACTAATAAGTAGAGCCAGAGGATAATGCAGAGATGCTAATGCTGTTTAAAGTAAATCATAAGATAAGCTAATTGGTACAGTACCACATACTAAGTGAACAGTTTGGTAAGTGAACAAGGGCTAAATGAAAATAGAAAACCAAATCAGGAAGCATTAAATTCGTGTGAAGGAAAAAATTTAAAACAACAAATTTTTAGAACAGAAATGTAGTAGAGAGAAAAGATGGTGGAATAAACATATACAGCAATATTTCAGCACAAGGCCAAGCCACTGCTTTAGAGAGCATGGGATAGACTATCAGCTTGTGGAATTTCTTTCCAGATTTATATTTCTGTAATTCCATTAAAAAACAAAACTAGCCTCCCACTTCTTGCCTCTTCCCCACTGGCCACCAAGGAGAAAAAGCAGCAGCATTATCTTTAAACAGCTCAGCTAATGCTGACAGCCACTTCTGTGTCTAGCAGTCACTGGCCCTAATGGCAGCCTGAGAATTTTAAACAGCCATCAGCCCGTATTACTATTGGACCCCACTGAACACCAGCTTCAAGCACTTCAGCCCCAGAACAATGAGCAGCCATTGATACATGATGTCATCTGTCTGAAGGGTAAGAATAAAGCCATTTTAAAACGGAAACAGACAAAAAGGCAAACTCCCTCAAGCATTTTTAAACTATATCATAATCAATGGTGCTGAAAGCTGTACTGAGATCAAGTGCTGAAGGATAAGATTGGAGGAGAAAGCAAAATCTGCCATGTAAGGAAGTCATTTATTACTCTGACAAGGGTAGTCTCCCCACTCATTGTGTGTTAGGTGACTGAAATTTTCACATTTAGAGTAGTTTGGTAGATATATATTCAACTCTTTGGCTATCACCCATAGAGGGCAATTCTGGGAGGGAGAGAGGATGGACATGGTCTGATTGTAGTTCGTGGTGGTGGGGTGTTTTCTTGTATTTTCTTCTTGGCTGATCCTGGAATATCAGGATCTGGGTCTGTCCAGAGAGCCTCTGTTTCCAGGGACTGTCCAGAGAGCCTCTTGACTTGTCTCCTAAGAAGCGCTTTGCAATGTTTGAGTTTCTTTATTAAACTATTTTTTCTGTGAATTTTTCTATACCCTCCAGAACTCAAAGAAACATTAGAATAATATCACCCATGACTCGTTTCCTAGAACATGCTTGTTTTGTTTTACTTTTAAAACAAGAATCAAGGATCGCAGTACTATTGAAAAGTAGCTTGATATTTATGATTCCCCTTCGGAGTGTTTATCGCAGTGTAATTAAACCAATCGTGCTGGTTTGAGGAATTTTAGCATACTTTATGTATTTTTTAAGATTATCTACTTATCATATATTGCCAGACACTCTCAAATCTGCATTTTTCTTTAACTGAATAAAATAAAAGACATGAAGCATTTGCATCATCAGAACTGTCAAGCAGGCTTTTCTCAAAAAACTAATAAAGAATGTTTTTTTTTAAAGTATTTATCATAAAGCTGCTTTTCACAGCTTTCTAGCATCAGGTTAAAAATACACATTTATTGAAACAGAGTAGATCAAGATTCAAGTGGATTCTGGCAAAAAAGACACCCTTTGGCCCTAACCTCATTCAAATGTGTAAGTGAGGGTTTATAACATGTAGAAGAGTTATTTCTAGTGAAATGTTAAAATCCATAGAGGAAAAAACTTAACTAGCAGAATCACAGGGCAGGAGTGTAGTGTGGACTATGTTGTGATAGAAGCAGCGACACTGGAGAGTGCCTGCAACTCAGCATCACAGGCCACCTTGTGTGGAACCCTGTGCTGAAATCCTGGGGGTGTTCTTCCTATGGGCCCTGTCGTTAAGTCTGGAACACCTCTCTGGTGTGCCCAGCAGCTTCAGCGTGCTGGCTCCTAGGGACAGTTCTGAAGGTGAGTGCTGGCAGGATATCAGCCCACAGAGCTTTTGAAACCTGATTTTTGTTTCTGCCACTGCATGGTGCACCAAATGCAAAAGGCAAGAAGAAAAACATGCATGTTTTCACTGGCAAGCTTACAAGAGCCTCGTAGTCAGAGGGATCTTACAATTTCTGCTGATGCCCTTGGAAACAGATTGATGATCTAGCTTATTGTGCTTTTTTTCTTTTTTTTTTAGGAGGTGAATGAAAGAATGGTGTTAAATAAGACAGATCATTCTGAAATGTATTTTCATAATAATCTCCAGACTCAGATTGAACTAAAGCAAAGCCTCACAATCTTTTAGGTGGATTTTCTTCTACGTAAGATTTTCATTTGTTCTTGGTGCCCAAAGAGATCCCCCTGCTAGTCAGTTGAATGCTCTAATTGTTCTATAGGGGAATATTCCCCATTATTCACCATTAATCCATTTTAACTGTATACAATAGTGTTTAGTATACACAAACTGAAAATTTTATAATCTTTTGGGCAATCCTTTTGGATTGACTAATACATTCATTCAACAACAGCAAAACATGTTGGCACTTTCTGGGCTAGGTACTGTGCTAAGCATGGGTGGTGAAAAGCTGAAAAGTAACACATTCTCTCATTCACAGGAGTATTCCAGTATGTAAAGGGAGATGCACATACAACTAAGATGATAAGATGATGATAAAAGCCATAAAAATTCAAGTTCAGTGAGCTAAATAGTTCACACAATAAAAGGAGTTAATTCTGTCCTATTGTGGCAGCGGCTAGGAAAAGTCTATATCATTCCACTGCAAAACATAAGAAGACAAAAATATTTATTTATTTAGAGCAGTTTTCTGCATCTTGGAGCTGACACACCAATTTTTGTGTCACATGCTTCCAATCTTCCTGAAAAAGTTTTATTTTACATTTCCAAGAGTTGACATGAGTTAAAGCTGGTAGTTTTGAGATCATATCACAGCTACTGAAATAACTAGAGACAATAGGGGCAATGTAGAATAGGAATCAACGATATGGAATTCAAACTCAGATCATGAAAGGGATAGAAATGGGAAGTGAGTCAAATGACTTTCTTTCCAGTCAGTATAAAGCTGTCTATACTCACAGCAGGTGCCTCCTTCCTATACTCAAGAAAGCTGGACCGTGCCAGCTTCTGCTTGTACATCATCATCACAAAATTGTGTTGTCATCACCACCACATTAACAACTAACACATATATAGCACAAGCCAATCTGCTACGCACTGTTCTATTACAGACATTAACTCACTTCATCCTCACCTCAACTTTGTGTGATAGGTACTATTGTTATCCCCATTTTACAGATCAGAAAACTGAGTCATAAGGAAGTTAAGTAACTTCTTAACTACTTAATAAGTAGTAGAGCTGGGAAATGAACCCAGGCAGTCTGGCTCCAGAGTCTTAGCTCTTAACCACTAAACTAAACTGTTATCTTTAGAGATTTTTAAAGTACAATAAAAATAAATACAGTCATATAGTATTTTACCTAAGAGAATTAATCCTAATAGAAAAAAAATGTATGTTTATACACAAGAAGCAAGGGATAAATCACCTCTGGGACTCTGTAAATCTGTGATACTCTTACACAAATGTATCCCACTGCAAAAAATGATTAATTCTTTTCCAAAAGCTCCTCTATTTTTCTCACCTAATTAAACACAATTTGGGGAATTAATTTTAAATATGTTATTCAGTAAACTTACCTTAAGGACAGTGATGAACAGTCTTTTTTTTTTTTTTTTTTTTTGCGGTACGCGGGCCTCTCTCTGTTGTGGCCTCTCCCGTTGCAGGGCACAGGCTCCGGATGCGCAGGCTCAGCGGCCATGGCTCACGGGCCCAGCCGCTCCGCGGCATGCGGGATCTTCCCGGACCGGGGCACAAACCCGTGTCCCCTGCATCAGCAGGCGGATTCTCAACCACTGCGCCACCAGGGAAGCCCAACAGTCATATTTTTTATGTAACTATCAAAAGACGTTAAACCCAGAGTTCCAATGAGTATCACATGAGATTCCTACATGTTTTATGTGCTTTAGACATCTCAGGCTCAAATTCCCTCATATTTATTACTATTCTTTCACAACTGTACTATTAGATTTTATCTCTTAAATTATATGAATATTTCCTAAATATATCCCTTCCTTCTCATCCTCAATGAAAGTGTTCTCTTTTTAGGTTTCATCTCTCACTTGAATTATTGAAATAAACTGCCTTAAATTACTGAGCACTTAACTATATGCTATTCATTGTGCTAGAAGCATTATATATTTATCTCAGTTGATCCTCATAAAAGTTCTCAGCAGAGTATTAGTATCCACATTGAACAGGTGAGGAAAAGTTTCATAGAGATTAAGTAGCTTGCCCAAGGTCACACGACTGGTGAGTAGTACAGCTGGGAGAATTCAAAACCATTTCATGTATGTTCCACATTTTTCCCAAGACACCATCTTATTTTACTGGGCAGCTCCTCTGCCTCATACGTATGAATTGGTTAATACATAAGTTTGATGCATAATAGGAAAAATGTACAAAGTCCCTCCAATCTACTATTCCATTATGATTTAGCTTTCAATACTCTATCACCCTCTGGAATTTTTTGCCTCATATCAAATAAACATGTTCTGGATCATCTCTTCAGAAAAAAAGGAAAAATTTGAGCAAATGTCTTTAGATTTGAAAGGCAGAGAGAAATTAATTCCATTTGTTTTCAATTATTACTGTTATAACATTTAGTAAGTGTTAGTAATGAATCCAAACAGATCTAACTCTACCACATTTTCAGGACTGATATTTTAAACAGAACAATGTTGTTTCCTGAAGAAAAGAATCTCTCCCAGAATATTATTGGATGAGAAATACAATACAATGAGAGAAGGAAATTTATGAAAACAGTAGTATATAAAACAAGTCTTATACGACCATTTCTAAAATAAAACTTTCTAAAGGAAACAAGCGGTTTAAAAAATCTGATATTGTAATGAAAATTTAATAGGACTTCCAAACAAAGAAGCATTCATCTGTTTCAGGACCTTTTGAGAAACAAATCCAAGTATTTGCCTAAGAAAACTAGTCTAAGAATTTCTGATATTGTTAACTGTAAAATAGACATCTATTTGACTTCCTGATATAGGTTAATTTGTTTAGTTACCACTTCTGAAGGGTAAAAAATGTGATTGTGACAAAAGCTAGAAAATGAAAAACAACTTCTAAAGGGCAGTATAACAATTTGCAATACTCCATTAATTTTCATATTGAAGTAAAATAGTTTTATGCAGTACTTTTACAAAAGAGTAGACAGGTTTCTGTAATGATCTCCCAGCAAGATATAAAATAAGGGGACAGGGCTTCCCTGGTGGCGCAGTGGTTGAGAGGTCGTCTGCCCATTGCAGGGCACATGGGTTTGTGCTCCAGTCCGGGAAGATCCCACATGCTGCAGAGCGGCTGGGCCCGTGAGCCATGGCCGCTGAGCCTGCGCAACCGGAGCCTGTGCTCCGCAACGGGAGAGGCCACAACAGTGAGACGCCCACTTAATGCAAAAAAAATAATAAAATAATAAGGGCACAAAAAAACTAGCTTTCATCTCCCCAGTTTTTCAAGTCAGTTTCCCTTCCATCTTTTCTCTTTTCCCTCTCATTCATTCTTTTAAATTCAGCAATAGAAAAACAATTTAAATTGAAGGGGGAAAGACTACAAGTATGTTTTTCTAAGAGACAAGAACAATCCACCTACCCATATTTCAAGACTCATCTTAAGTGTCACAAAATTTCCAAAGCTTTTTCCTAATGACCCTGCCTCCAAGTAGAACAGAGTTCCCTTGCTTTGTGTCCTCTTGAAATCATGTACATTGTCTTAGAGGCTGCAACATTCATTTGTTTCATCTGTCTCCATGATAGGACTAGAAGTTCCTTGAGGGCAAAGGACACATCTTATTCACCTTTGATTCCTCGGTGCCTGGTACAGAGTTTGGAAGGGACTTAATTAACATTTGTTGAAAGAAAAAAAACATGTGAAAGAAAAAAAGAAATACATTATAGGTATGCCTTTCCCAAATATAGGCCACAGTATTAATATTTTTCTTGCAAAGTTGAAATTTAAAAACTAAAACTGTAATGAAGGAAACTGCTTAAAATTACCTCTTAAAAAGAAAAAAAATCAGCAATATAAAGTAGAAAAAACCCTATTTTCCACTGAAAATTCTCAAGATATGATCATTCCTGGTGACTCAGATGGTTGAAACATGTTTATTCTCACATCACATACTTAATTTCTCTAACACTACAGGGGAGCCTAAACTACTTTTTTTTTTTTTTTTTTTTATTTATTTATGGCTGTGTTGGCTCTTCGTTACTGTGCGAGGGCTTTCTCTAGTTGCGGCAAGTGGGGGCCACTCCTCATCGCGGTGCGCGGGCCTCTCACTATCGCGGCCTCTCTTGTTGCGGAGCACAGGCTCCAGACGCGCAGGCTCAGTAATTGTGGCTCACGGGGCTAATTGCTCCGCGGCATGTGGGCTCTTCCCAGACCAGGGCTTGAACCCGTGTCCCCTGCATTGGCAGGCAGACTCCCAACCACTGCGCTGCCAGGGAAGCCCCTACTTTTTATATTAAATTGAATTCCTTGAGAATTTGTTCTGATATGATACTATACAAGCAACACTATACCAAGAACCACATACTGAGTTTTTATGCCCATTGTCCAAACCCATATTCCATTATGTCCTGTAGGCCCAGCATGACTCATTTATAATGCTACACCAAGCTCTCACTTTGTATAAACCAGCAGTTTTCACATCTGTGAGCTACTTGGTTGGTTTTCAGATTGTTTTGTTTCATTTTGTTTTGTTTTGTTTTCTGGGACATATTGCTTAGTGCTCCTCTGTTTTCTCAAATATTAATCCTAAGTACCATTTTTATATATGCCTTATCCTTTCTTGGATTTTGATTTTTACCCTTACAATTCTAAAAGAGCTCTCTCAATATTCACCAATAACTTCAAATTCAGTGACCTTTTTCTTTTTTCAGTACACAACCTTAGACTTCACAACAACATTTGATACGTCTCCTTCTGGCTTCTATGACCAGTTATCCTGGTTCTCATTCCATTCCTTTCTGACCTTTGCATTTCAGTCATCTTTTATATCTGTTTGCCTGTTGTGTACATTTTGGTCTATTCTCTCAACCTCTGCATCCTGGGCTCCATCACCTCTATTGCATTTAAAATGTCAGCCCTAGGCCCTATACAAGATACAAGCCTGCATTTCTAATTGTCTTATATGTCTATATAGATAACTTTCAAACTCCTCAAATACAGAATTTTTGAAACAGAACTTATCTTCCCCTCAGATGTACCCCTTGGATTTCATTTCTGTTAATAGCCATACTACATTCCTTTCTCTCAGGATCCAATCTTATAAACTTTAACTACTCTCTTTCTTATCCATTCTGCAATATATCTTGCACTAATTCTTTCTTCTGATTCCACTTACTTCACCTCAATTTAGATCTTCAATTCCATCTACCTGTACAATTGTAAAATTCCAAGTAAACTAGCTTTTTTTGCCCTTAAATTAATCTTCCTTAAGGACATCTCTGATTATATATTTCCATTGCATAAAATGCCATCAAGGGATAGAATGCAAAAACTTTGGTCTAACGTTCTGGGTACTGTGCAACATCTACCACTTTTCCAACCTTATCTTCCTCTGTTCCTTTCAGGTTCAGCGTTTCAGCAGAACCGACTGACTAAATCTTCTTTGCGCATGCCAGGTGAATATGTTCATCCTTGCACTGATAGCACCAAGGACATTGCTTAGCATGTAAAAGTGCTCAATAGAAAATTGTTAAGAGAATAAATGAGAACACATAAGAGTCTTTTACCCTGAAAACATATCCAGGATATTTTAAAAGGATGAGGTAGAAGCTACCATAAACTTTACTAAATGGCGGAGAGTAGAGTAAGCCAAAGGGGTAATGGATGTGGAAGCTAAAAGGAAGCCCCAGGAGGACCCTCCCTTAAAAATATTATTAGCTTTGTTGGAAAGCGCATGAGTCTTCCAGACTTAAAGCAAAAGGGCAGATGGTAACTTGCCAAAGAAGCTCCCAGTACTACACATTTTTTAGAAGAAATTCAGTTCTTGCTGTTCTTTATTTACTTAAAAATGGGTGTGACCTATAAGAGTTATTTGTCAAGGACTGAACAGTTGCAGCATAACGAATCTGAACCTTTCACTATGAATAATGCATAATTAACATATTAGCCAAAGGATGCTGAATGTTCAACTCAGAAACATTCTGGTACCAAAAGGGGAAAAAGAATCTTAGTTGGTAAATTAAAACATATGTTGCACGTTTGACTCTCAACATCCATAAAACTGAAGGAATAGATGCCAATTTGCCTAATAATGATGATAAGGTTGGAAAACTGAGGGGGGGGATTAGCCTTTAAATGACTATATTCCAGATAACCTCTCTCCTATCTATGCCTTGAGATACGTTTAGTGATGGGATGTTTGTAATAGGATTTGAACCATATAACACTGAAAATATTCAAAAATACATAGAGAAGCTGTGTGGGCTCCTCTCTAATTATCAATCTTGATTCTGTCTTTATAATTAATAGAGCTCTTAATGTTTCTAAATAAGAAAGCAGTGTTATATCCTGCCCTGTACTTGACCATTGGAATTATTTCTGGACTATTAATAATTATTCATCACCCGCACCTGACTATTCTTGTTAATTCTTCTTGGAAGAGTCCCCTCTTACTCATAGGAGCCTAGGACAGTTGCTTTTTCAAAACATCAGGATCACTTTACACACCTTATTTAAAGGAATTAGTTGAATGTCTCTTGAAAGTGCCCAAAGAATTATCAAAATACCACAAATATGGAGAATCTGAACAACCAGTGCTTTAGCCAGGTGATTAAGGTCAACAGCAGTCATAAATCATGTAGATAGTAACTACCCTTGATAAGATGTGGTGAAAACAGTACTTTATCTCTGTGGTCTTCCTCCCCAAAATATATAACCCACCTAATTATTAAAAACATCTGAAAAATCCCATTTGAAAGACATTCTACAAAGTAACTGATGAGTAAGTAATCCTCAAAACAGTCAAGGTTATCAAAAACAAGGAGAGTCTGAGAAACTGTCACAGCCAAAGGGAGTCTAAAGAGATATGATGACTAAATGTGACACGGTATCATGGATGAGATCTTGGAATAGGAAAATGACGTTAGGTAAAAACTAAGGAAATGTAAGAAACGTGTGGACTTTAGTTAATATTACTGTATCAGTATTGTTCATTAATTGTAACAAATGTACCATGCTAATGTAAGATGTTAACAACAGAGGAAACTGCGAAGCAAGGGTGGGGTGTATGTAAACTCTCTGTACTATATGCTTAACTGTTCTGTAATCTAAAACTATGAAAAAAAATAAAGCCGATTAATTAAACAAAAATACCAGAAATAGGGCTTCCCTGGTGGCGCAGTGGTTGGGAGTCCACCTGCCGATGCAGGGGACGCGGGTTCGTGCCCCGGTCCGGGAAGATCCCACGTGCCACGGAGCGGCTGGGCCCGTGAGCCATGGCCGCTGATCCTGCGCGTCCGGAGCCTGTGCTCTGTGGCGGGAGAGGCCACAACAGTGAGAGGCCCGCGTACAGCAAAAAAAAAAAAAAAAAAAAAAAAAAAACAGAAATAAGTTCACTGATAGGACCTCTGACACAGGGGGGCTGTATGATATGGTTCAGCAGGGCAAAGAGGTGGGGAGGCACGGCAAGAAAAGGGTCTGACAGACAGTGAATAATGGGACATCTGCTATCACCTAGCGGGTGTGGAATCCCTCCTATCCAGAATGTGAGTGCAAGTACAATGAGGGATGAATATGGACCCACCTAACAACCATCTGCAGGTGAGCAAAATATTCCAAGAAGCCAGTGGAGACACAACATTCAAGTAATCCAAGAGTCATGGCTTAATCCCAGCCTTTAATAATGCTCCTGTTAGTATTCATGCTATGGCACGTTTTCTTTTATTTTAGTAAAAACAAAAAAACAAAAACTCTCTTTGAGGGAAACAGCATATACAGGATGATTAAGGTTAACATCAACACTCATAAATCATGTAGATGGTAAGTATCTTAGGATCCTTAGGTTTCATAAAGCCTTTCGACTGGATAGAGCAAATAAGGGGTTCTGCACCCATCACATAAATTTAACCACACTCCCCATCCCCAGCCTCTTCCTCTTCACACCGAGATGGCAACAAAACTGCCTAACCTATGCCTTGAAGTCTAACACCTTCTCTGAAGTGATTCATGTATCACCCTTGCCTGAAAGATAGACGTGGACTCTAATGCATACGCACACCAGGAAAGAGACTCAAAGTTCAAGGTCCCTGTTTCACATTCGGTGGATCTCTGCTCTTTTTGACCACTTCAGCTTTAAGATCATTTAATCCATTACTGACTGAGCTGGCTGCTGCACCTCTAGGAATGTATGTTACTTTTTTTCTGCCTTTATTTTTAAAACTCTGTTATTAAATACAGGTACTCAAGCATGTACATTAGGATTTATATTCCTCAAAAATTTATTGCTCTCTGCATAGTATGTCTTACCTGTATTTTTTCTTGAATAACTAGACTTCCCATAATAGTTAAACACTGGGTCAAATAGCTGCAGTGTACTCAGATATACACTGTTCTCTGATTATTATTTAAGCCTTATTCTATATACTATTCATATCATTATATTTTTAAAACAACACACAACTTGACTGGCATCCAAAAAAGTTAGTACAGGAGTTATTTAATACTCTGAAGCCTCTGGTGGTAATGAATAGACTCTAAGTTTCCTTTTTTTTTAATTGAAAATACATTTTTATGAAAAACTTATTTAAAATTTGAAATAATATTTAAAAAAATCAACACACATGGAAAGGCATAGTTTACGCTGCTCATCTGAGTATTAGATAAGTACTTTGTAAGTTTTAATCTTGGCAATTTTGTCTGATGCTTGAGGATGTTAGTTAACACAGTTGAGGGCCTGTCTCAGTTGAGTTTAATTTCTGAAAGGTATCTTACACAGTGCTCTGCACAGGTGTTCACCAAAACACTATTCTGCAGATACAAAGAGAAGATGATTTATAAACTACAGAAGATACCATTAAAAGAAAAACTTTTAATCTTAGATACTAATTCATAAGAACACCTATTAAAAGGCATTTGGGGCAATGAGATATATCATGCAATTTAGCTAAAGTATCAGAGGTGTTTTATGTAATCCATAATTATCCAAGTTAGTGCTGATATCTATGATTTTGTTTTCTAGATTTTGTAACCTCATCGTTCTCTAGGTTTCAAATATAAGCAAGAGGATGCATTGTTAAAAAAATTTTTTTTTCCTTATCTGCCTAGGTATAAAGTTAAGTTGAAGGTCTCAAATGAGAGTTAAATGTAAAGAAAAGTAAACTAAAGACATCTTTTGTTTTCTCAGCTTCATAAGTCTACATTTCTAATATTATTAGATGACAAAAATAATTCTGAATTTGTTAAGAACTGGAATATTTATGGCTCCACAGTGAGGGTAAGGCATGAAGGCACAATTTAAGTTTCCAATGCCAACTGTGGCCAAAGGGAACTGAGGTTCAACTCAGTGATTCTGAGATCTTAAACACATGCACATTGGAAAAAACCAGTTCAAATTTTTAAAGTCCACATGAAACCATAAATTCTTAAAACTTTCTAATAGTAAGAGAACTGAGTTGTTTTCAATCCATAAATATAAGAAAATTCCTAGCCTGCTAATAAATATTTCACCATGAATATCATTCATAATGGAGAAATTATTAAACAAGACCAAAGTTTGCTTTTCCAATTTTATTGATTCAAAAATAAAACATTCAAACTGCATAAATGAGAAAACTTTGCATTGTCACATTCTACTGGGAGGATCAAAATAAAAGGCATCAATGGTAAATAATTTTGCCATTTCATGAAAACACTACTATTTTTAGTAAATTTTGTAATAGCTCATACTTACTGTTCATAATATTCCAAGTACTGTGCTAAGTTTCATATTCATTATCTACAGAGGTCACAAAATGTGTGCCAACTCAGTCTTCCCTATCCACTAGAAACAGAAATAAAAATGAATCCAATGATAAGAAAGCATTAAGGTACATTTTAAGAGAACTGCTCAATTTTTAAAGTACCTTATTTTTACTTTGCCATAATCCCACAAATTAGAACAGACCAAGTATCTTTTCCCCATGCTAAGGATGAGTAAATACTTCTGGATAAATTCCTCACTAGAATTTGGGGTCAGATCCAGGACTAGAATCTAGTTCTCTTTTATCTAAATTGCATTGAAGACGTGAAAATTAAATCTACTATAAAAACAGTAGTGACGGGCTTCCCTGGTGGCGCAGTGGTTGAGAATCCGCCTGCCGATGCAGGGGACACAGGTTCGTGCCCCGGTCCGGGAGGATGCCATGGAGCGGCTGGGCCCGTGAGCCATGGCCACTGAGCCTGCGCGTCCAGAGCCTGTGCTCCACAACGGGAGAGGCCACAACAGTGAGAGGCCCGCGTATAGCAAAAAAAAAAAAAAAAAAAACAGTCATGACTATCAACAGGTTAAAAAAAATTCTCAGGATATTCAAGGAATAGGTTTGAGATGTTTGTTCTTACAGTGAACCCAGTGGGTACCACTATTATCACAAGTGTCATAATGTACTAAACTGGTTGGTTTAATCTGTCTGTCTCCCCCATAAATCTGTAAACTTCTGGAGAGAAGGGACCTTGTTCCATTCAACTTGGTCTCATGAAACTTAACAACTCTTTATTAATAAAAGGTTTCAGAGAGGACTGAAAAGGGAGCTGAGCCTGGCACCTGAAGAAGACGGCTGGACAAGCACAGTGGGAAACTCGGAAGCAGCAGTTCAAAGAAATTGTAAACAAATGAAGGCCTGAATTACCTCCCAGGAAAATTTGACACAGGGCAATCAAATTGGAGACATAACCTTTAAAAGTTACAAATAGAGTCATTTAATCATCCTGACAGAAAGATCAGGTCATTACTAAGAGAGGGAAAAAAAAAAATCAAACTGACTTCACCCTTCCCCATGGCAAAATTCAATAACAAAAGATAACAGAGTCATGCCTATAAAAAACTCAGGAAATAAATGTTCTTCCAATGAAACAACTGCAATCCATTCTGAGCACGTCAGTTTTATTTCTGATCTTCAGTTTATTCATTAGAATGCCTACCTCACAGCATGTAGGGAAGGTACATGGCAGCATGTCTTTTTAATAAATATTAGCTTCTCTTCCTTTCTACAAAGTAGAGAATTTGGAAGTGCTTAGAAGTAATTTCTCATATATAATGGTACTGATTTTATTTACTCTATTAAAAAATGCAAAGGTAAACTTCACCTCAATTCTTATATGAATGATCATAAACAATGAGGTCAGATCTACTTGAGGCATTTACTGCAGTTACATCTACAATGTGACTTATCTGAATATATTTTAGAACTTTAATTGCTGAATAGGCAATTTTTTCCAAAGATTCAATTGAACTGACAAAAATATGAAGCGCTATATTCTGCACAAAGTTTCAGTTTACAAAATTCATTATATATAAATAGAAAATATTTCTATTTCAGAATAAAGTAGATACATAAATATAAAATGTTTCTATTTCAGAATAAAGTGAAGTTATTCTTTAAGCAGATTTCTTTTTCTCTAAATAGAGTTTAAGTTCCAATTAGTACATTTGAACTACAAAAAGTATAAGGAGCTGATCATTTTACATAATTCCTTCTGTAACAAGGCTTTGATATTTTTCATTCATGAAAGTTTAATCTGAGTCTTTATCTACTACTATTTCCTCGTTAACAGGTTTTCTTTATTTTTCTTCTACATTCTATCTTCACAAAATAATTTTCTTCCTTTGGTAAATGACTTTGCATCTTAATTAAACACAGAGGAAGATATCTATCACCAGTCATTTCATTACATTTATCAAAAATTCAAGAAGCTGTTAGGAAACCCTGAAAGTGTTTTCAGAACGTAAATTAAAAATACACAGTTCTAGAATTTATAGCAACCAGAACTAAACAAATTGCTTGCAAGTGCTGAAATGTAGTTATGCTATTTCTAAATGTATTATTAAAGATAATATACTTATAAGTAAGTGCTGTTTTTTAAAAAACAAAACTTTCTTTACTCCTTAGTTTCAATATATTTAACTCTTGGTCAGAATGCCAAGTAGAACATATCAGTTTTAAATTCCACTTGAAAGTTTATTTTCTGAATTAATATCATTGAGAACTGTAGTGAGAAACAATGAAGGAAACTGTCTCTTGGACTCAGCCTTAGAGATTGACCTCTTTAAAGGATGAATGCACATCACCAAGTTAAATCAAGGTTGCTAATATTTACAGCCAGGATTGAACAAAGATAATTTTTTTTTTAATGAAATGATCTGAGGAAAATCCTCTCTTCAGCAAACCCTATATTTTTTATGTACAGGAATAGAATCTAAATTTGCTGAGTTCTTTCCTTTTTTCCCCACTTTTATAAAGGGCAAAATACAAATTTGGCAACACCCCATAGAAGACAAAGTTTTATATAAATAGTTGAACAGGAAGTAGGTGAAAGCATTTTTTGAAATGTTTCAGGATAAGGTCGGATCCATCTTAAGGGCTTCGATAATCTGGCCCACAGTCTTAATTTCTACTCTGTTTGCTTTGATTCTCCTTCCTGTAAACCCTTAATGAGTTAGACTCATTTCCTTACTCCCCTAAAAGGCTTTCACTTTTTCTCTCTGTTATTTTGTTCATGAATACTCTCTCTCTTCTTTCTGGTCCTCCAAAGCCCATCACTCTTTAATATGCAACTCAAACTTATTTCACTAAGGAAGTCTTCCTCAGTACAAAGTACTTCCTCCGCCCTCGAAACCCTAGAGCCATTGTCTATACAATTCTCATGCATTTCTTTCTGAGGTGTCCTAGATGGTTGCTTAGAACTTATTTTAATCCAAAATGTCTTTTCGTGTGTATGAGTGTCCGTCCAGTATTTTAATACATATCCACAGCACTTAACAGAGCTCACAACAGAGTGCTCAAGAGCATACATCACTTCCTGAGAGCTCTTTTAGAAGTCAGCCAAAGCATTTCCAGGACAATTCTTCCCTTTCCTGCAAAATGGCTCATATGTCTGACTAATAGCTCTTTGGGTGAAAAAAGCCTGGTGCAATACTGTTGTCCTTTAACACTAGACTCACGGGAAATCCATTTTAATCTGAAATAGGCCAGGACACATCACCATTTATTTTGAAGAGTCTGGCTGCTCTGCCTGAACACGCAAGTGCAGGAGCAAGTTTTCCAAGGTTCATTGAGCTGTGAGCCCGAGCTGTATACCTCAGATTAGAACCAAGCTGAAAGATCTGCAGACTCTTAAAACATTTATGACATGTTGGTCAGGGGCAATGGATGACAGCCCAAGGAAACAGTAATATGATACTGAGCTCTTCACCTTGAGGTGACTGGTTAAAACTCAGCTTGGGATCACGAAAAATTTATAGCCCTCTAATGCAATAAAGAAAGCTATTTGTGACCCAGGGAAAGTGACCGTAAGACAAGGGCCACTACCACTGGTCCACAGTGAGAACTGAGACAAAGGCACGCAGCCTTAAGGGAAGTTAAAACATACATATGCACATATGCTTGCAAACACATGCCAACACACACACACACACACACACAGAGTGGAATAAATACTGCTTTCAGCAAAGAATAGACTTCCTTTGGGGCAAGCCCAAGATTTATTCCCTACCCCCTTACTCTTTTAGAAGCTGTCTTGAATTTTAAGGTATTAAATGATGGGTAAAATGAAACTACTAAAGCCTGTTCCCCTTACTGTCAATCAAAAACAAAGGTGTGAATTTGATAACTGCATGGGTAAGTAATGATGTTTCTAGTTCCTTCTACACACATAGTATTTTTTATTAATCCCGAAGATTTCTTGGAGGTACCTAAGTTATAATGAAAAAGAGCATACAACTTGGCATGAGAAGATTTAGTTTGAGTCTCTGCCAAAATGAAGTTGGAGGACCTTGAGCAACTCACTCAATCTGTATGAGCCCCAGACCGCTCATCTACAGAATGGAGATGACAAGCAACTATGATCGCATGAGGTTCGGAAAGTTGACGGTTAAATGAAAAAATTTTACTAGAAAAAAAATTTTAACTCTGACCACTACTAATGTAAAACCACAGTCACTTTTTTGTCCTTACTGGGGAAAGTTACACTGAACACTGGTCAAATTTCCTACTCTGGGCCTGAACAAAACAAGAAACTTTAGACTTAGGTGATCTTCCAAGCACATGCAGAGCTTGGATGATAAATTAAAAGGGAACTATCAGACACAACTTTAATAATGCTCTGAAAAAGACAACCTGAAACTAAAAATCACATCCCCATGCCCCCCATTAGTGTAAGATGGAGTTTCCAACCCTTTTGTGGATTGCAACTAAAAATCTTTTGACATAACTAATTTAATCCTTCTTAAAAGATACACACAGCCAAACATGCACATACACAAACAAATACATAGTTGTCTTCTAAGAGCTATGTTCTAAGAAAAATTTCCAGAACTAATGACAATTCTGCTAAATAATATCTGAGGCAAAGCATATTGGGACCAAAATTTTAATAGGATGTTTTTGTATTAATTATTTATGTAATCTAGATGATAATATTTTGGTTACTTCAAAATTATCATCAAAAGATTTCAGCTTTTTCCAAATCTATAGCAACTTTTAACTGATTTTTTTTAGTATTTCTCACTGCAAAAATGTTTTTAACTTTTTAAGGAACTTTAGTTGGAAAACTTTCATAACAAATCAAAGAAGCCATAATTTTAAAAGTCCTATTCGTTAATATTATGTGTCTAGTCAAATTCAGCACACTGCCTTGAAGTGCTCCAATAAATGTTTGTTGAATAAATGAAACAATAAATGAATGAAATAATGAATGAGTAAATGAATGATGACTAAAGTTTGTCTGCCAGGGTTTTGTAAATCTTTCTACATATGTAGATTTCTAGTGGGGGACAGTGAGCTCTTCCTTTCTCCATTGACAGCTGCATAAAAATACGAAAGAAATCCATCCAAACCACAGGCACATGTTGGATAAGAGATAATATCTAGGGTTGACTAGTCAAACAAGTCCTCATTCAGATCCTGCCAGGAGAACTGAGGTTTCATAAGGCAAACACTTGAATTTAATTTTCCTCATTTCCATTACATTTGCTTGGCACAGACACTGAACTCCATCAGAAGAGAACCATTAAGTACATCACCGTAATCCTCTTGAACATTCAAGTTCACTCTGTGCCATGATTTTCTTTTTAACTTTCCTTCCTTTTAAAAAAAAAAAAAAGTTTTAAAAATGATTCCTCAAAAATAATGTGTGGCTTTAGTAAGTTAAGAATTTTCAATTCTTTTACTTGTCACTGCAACTTTCTTTTGGACTTAGCTTGATTCATATTCATAACTAGTACTTGACATAGGTTCTTACGTTTGGTAGTTGACTGTCAACTTAATCAAATCATTTACATCACACAGCACTAAGATACCACATTTTGGCAATACACTTCATGCCACATGCCTGAAAACTTTAGGATTTCAGATGTTCATCAGTGGAACAGTGGATTGTTGATGATTAGTTTGCAGATCCTCCCCTGAAAGTCAACATAAGCCTTCCTGTAAGTCATCTGATGAGTTGCAAAGACTACATTGGATTTTCAACAACTACAGAAGGTAGAGACTTCTAATGACTAGACAAGAACAAGTCAGCTTAAATAGATGCTAATCATGCATTTGAATCACCAGCCCATCTTTCTTGTCGGATTTTTTTAGGTTTTTAAAAGAATACCATTCACTTTATTCTCAGCCCATATAATCAGCCACCATTTGTTGTTGATATGGCCAAATATTATCCCAAATAAAACCATTTTTAGCTTGAATATTTTTGTAAGACCTGGAAATTTCAAGCACATGTAACAAAAGTTTACTCAAATATTCAAAGTGATGAATTAAAATTTCTGATATTCTGCAAATCCTAATTCTTTAAATGACAGTGAATAGATATACTATCACTATACAGATGCTAACTCATAAATGATTCTAGCATGCACTGAAAATCCATTCCATTTTACGTCCGTCAGAACATCAAATACATACTTTCTAAAGACTCAGCTTCCATTAGAACAAAATAGATGAATAATGTATTTCTCTTTTAAAAATACGCTGGTGGGTTTTTTTGAACATAGGAAGAGTGAAAACTTGGTGCTGAGACATGCTTTCTGGAACAAAAGAAACTCATCCCATTATTCTTCATTGGAAGGGGGTATAACAATGCAAAACCAAAATGCCGAGAAATGGATAGAGACTGTGGATTCTCTTTGACTTATCTTCTCAAGTACACAATACTGGACTGCAGCACATGTGCAGCCAATATGTCCAAACCCAAAGGCTTCATACCAAGAGATCATACAGAGACAATGCATGAGCTTGTCTTGGGAAAGCTTGGAGGATCCTAAACCAAAGCTCTCCAGACTATGAAAATCAGCTTCCCTTCTGAAAAGCCTTTGAAGTATGTTTCTGGATAAGACAACAGTAAAATGAATCATGATGGGGTGGGAGGCCAGGATATTTGTAAAACAAGGCCTAGCTGGACTTAATAAGGTGACCCTCATACTTACCTGAGACTTTTATCTAGAAAATGAGAAAGGAGATCAAGCTATCATATTATTCTTGGCAACCCCTGATGGGCATGTCTACATGCACAGAATTAATTATGTAAAGATAGCAATAGGAAAAAGTAGACATTGGCTCTTTGCATACCCAAAGATTTATATTTGTCCAGAAGTTGAAGATAAATTCATTAACTGAGCAGAGGTTTAGGAAATTAAAATGGAGTAAAAGTGTTTGGAATTGGAATGAAGAATTAGACAGCTACAGAAAACAATTGATTGGTGACATGATCGCAAATGGACATTGTCATTGTCACTTGACATTTAATGCCTATGCTTTTCATGCATAGCAAAATAGAGTATTGGCTGCAAACAAACTTTGTCCTATTATCATTTTCTCAGCAAAGAATAAAACTTGTTCTTCTAGTTCACTACTAAGAGACCTGCTTTATTATTCTTGTTATTTTTATTACTAACAGTCCTATAGATTTAAAATTCCATTTGCCAACTAATTAACTAAGTACAGCTTCTCCTGTTTTTAATTTTATGTAAACACACCAACCAAAGAACAGGCCTGTCACAGAATGACACTCAACTGCACAGCTCCCAGTAAAGAACTCTTTCCCCTGCCTGATTGTGGGAGCAGTGGCTGACAGGAGAACCATGCTCACTGAAAGTAGATTATTTTGGATAAACAACAAATTTCACTTTTTAAGATATAAATAACAACTATTTGAATGATGAAGCAATAACATTTAGTGGGCACAGATGGCGTATCAATTTTGTGAAAGTCTCTGCTTCAGTAAACTGTTTCCATCGCTATCTGAATGCAGATACACGGAGGTCTTTTCGTTGCTCTAGACAGCGCTTTTGTGACCCTTCATCAACATCATATACTTCCTGAAATCTTCCTAGATTTATGGTGTGCTACTTTTCTTTAAGCAGACAAGGAAGTGTTAAATTGCTTAAGCTGATACCTAGTTTCTAAGACCCAAGCTGTCTTGCAGATAAGCAGCTATGAGCCAGAGGAAGGCCCCCAGTAACCTGATGCAGAGCCTGATGGTTAAGCAGAGGTGCTGTAAAATACGGGGAGACCAGGGACCAAGAATCCATATCTCTGGACAACTGGGTGTTTCTGTTTGTGATACCAGCACTTGCTTCAAGTGTGAAGCCCCATAATCTATGCAGGTATAACATTTTGGATAAGATGATAAAGCAACCCGTCCTATTTATTTGAGTAAATATTTTCCTGTGTGGTAGATGCAATTTATTTTAATTATAATTCAAACATCTTTGATATTATGAATCATTTTCACTTTCTGAGTAATAATTAAACCCTCTTATTCTCAGAGAAAAAGAAAACAAAACTTTGATCTTTGATCATTGAAGTCTTCATCACTCTTCTCTATTTATATTCATTTTCTTCACTAATTTAAATAACTGTACGGTCTAGGTCAGGTGATTTCAACTGATAGCAAGAAGTACAATTCATCAAGAAGATAAACAAACAAAAAAAGGACCCCTACTTCCCAACCTACTTCAAGTGCAGGACATTTATATAATCACTGTTAATCCCAAAATTTGAGAGATTAGAAATGCAAATGAAATAATGTAGATGCCATATTAGCTAGTGATTAAAAGTATGGATTTTGGAATCATACTGTCTTGATTCATTTCTGGCTCGACTACTTATCAGTTATGTGATATTGGATAGGCTACTCAACCCATGAAAACTCAGTCTCCTTATCTGTAAAATGGGTGTGATAACGTAAACTACTTCAAAGGATGTGGTCCCTATAAAGCATTCAGGGTATACAGGGCTCACAACAAATGCAGGATGAATGTTAACTCTATTATTATTTCACACTATTTTCTAATGATCTAAATATCTTTAATAAGATGCTTTCCTTTAAGAGGTTTTACATACAGTAGGGAAACTATAGTCAAGTCAAAACTTCTAACCTGAATCTTTTGTAGAATCTTATAGAGAGATAGTCAGAAGAATAATTGCTTTGCTTGGGAAAGGAAGATTTAACAATAAATATGGAACTAGAAATCTATGTTAACATAAAGGTTATGTTAAACTAACTTGGGAAAGCCAGTATTAATCAGATTTCCATCTGAAGTATTTGAATTTCTAGACAAGAGGCAAACATATAATTAATGTTACATGCAGCTATTTTTTAATATAAAAGAGAAGGCAAAAATACAGTATTCTATTTTTACCAAAGGTCCTGTTTAACTTCCATGAACATGATGCTTTGGCTATATTACAAATGGCATATTTATACGTAAGGTCGCAAATAAATGGTGAGAAAAAAATTCAAGAAATTATGAGAACAAAAGAAACATGCATGATAATAAAGGAATCTTTGGGAGGGGGCAGGAATGCAGCCTATATAATCACATCTATGAGGGTAAAGAATATTTACAACAAAATTTAAGTTTAAATTAGATTTAAATTATATGCAGCACCTTAAAGTTGACTAAGGAAACTTCAAAACAATATTGCAAGATGAGGGTGGTTGCTTATTTTCCCTGTAGCATTTTTAGGCCTAAAGAATGAAAATGTCTATAAAAATATCTTTGACACCTTTAACAACAAGCTTATCTTCTCCAGAGAAAAATGTTAACTTCTAACCATTACTGCTAATCATGAACTTCCATACAAATGACTCTAGGAAGATTTATTTCATAAGGTGCAGAGTTTCAGATGTAACACTGAAGAATGACAATGCATGTTATACACTGTATAGCTATTTCTGGTCTCAGAATTCTAGAGTCTGCATTGCAGGGAAATTAGAGTGACTACTTCAGAGGGGCTTTAATGAAGATCTAACTGGACTATAAGAGGAATGGGAGACAACTCATAATTTCCTTTTAAAGTGTGATGAGACTATGCTGTTTACATCATGAAATTGCCCTGCACAATTTGGAAATACTTCAAAATAGAATCCAAAGGGAGTCAGGAAGAACCATACATATTCAACATATTTTGTCAAACACTATGTGACTTAGCCGTAATAACGATTGGAAAGGTAGAGGCTGAGGAGGAATGCACAGATAAAGCCAACCCCTCAATAATTCTAGGTGAGTGAATAAAAGTACAGTAAGCAGCAAAGTTTGCTAAAACAGTTAAAGTAAATAGTTTTTGATACTCCAAACCTAAGCTAATCTGACCTCTTGGAAGATAAAGTTGAAAAGAAATTGTTTGTAAAAAAACAGTGTGACTTGGGGGTGGGGGGAGGATATTCTTTAAAATAGAGATTAAAGGTACATAAAAATGTAAAAATTGTGCAAAAGGAAAAAACCACATCTTTCTCAATGTAACCACTTTGTTTGCAGAAGCCAATACAACCCTCCTGCTTTCCCAGACTCATCAATTCCCTTTCCCTAGAAACAAGTCTAGGTGTTTCTTGAATTCATCTATGCTCTCCTCCAGTTGCCTTTCCCAGTAATTTATTCCATATGTTTATCATCTCGTTCACGACATACTCTCCCCATCATGGAAAGCAGACAGAGGCTACTCTTCAGGCTGACATCTGGCTGTCTCTTTCACAAAGCTGAGACCCTTTCAATACTTCTCTTAGGTTTCCCCTTTACACACCCTGAACTGATTGAGCTACTGCTGAAATGTTCTTCCGCATCCCCTGCGAAAACCCACAACCAAGAGTTTAGTGAACTTCATTCTATAAATAACAACTCATTACACATATACAGGCTTTATCATTTTTATAAATAGCTTAAAGAGTAACATGAAATGCTCTGCATTTCTATTTTTGTGATATTTTGTTCCATTTGGGAATTAATTTCTTTAGGAGGAGCATTTTCCATCATACAGAGTCACAGCATGATTATTGTGTTTGCCCTATAGAAATCCATCAGTCACGTTTAATTATTCTAACTCCACTTATTTCAAATAAGCTCAACCACATATGAAACTTTCAACTTTAAAGGTACGCATGGGGCTTCCCTGGTGGCGCAGTGGTTGAGAGTCCACCTGCCGATGCAGGGGACACGGGTTCGTGCCCCGGTCCAGGAAGATCCCACATGCCGTGGAGTGGCTGGACCCGTGAGCCATGGCTGCTGAGCCTGCTCGTCCGGAGCCTGTGCTCTGCAACGGGAGAGGCCGCAACAGTGAGAGGCCCGCGTACCGCAAAAAATAAATAAAGGCATGCATGCACATGTGTATTTATATGTAAAATGTGATATATAAAACTATAAATGCATAAAAGTCATTTACACAGGTGGATAAACATGTATGTAATTATCTTGTGATTTTTGTCTTAAACTGTACAATTTAGAAATGTGTTGTCTAATTTTCAGACATCTCTCTTTTATTAATTTCTGACTTCATTCCATTATGGTCAAAGAATATATTCTGTATGGTTTCAATCCTCTTATATTTATTGAACCTTGTTAAATTGTTCAGAATATAGTCTAGCTGGTGAATGTTCTTCTGTTGGGTGGAATGTTCTACAAAGATGAATAAAATCAAGTTGGTTGAGAGTGTTTTTCAGGTCTTCTATTTCCTTACTGATTTTCTGCCTAACTGTTCTATCAATTTCTGAGAAAGGAGTGTTAAAATCTTTAACTAAAATTGTAAAATTTTTCTATTGTCTCTTTGTAGTTCTATCCATTTTTGCCTCAAATATTTAGAAGTTATGTTACTAGTTGCATATACTTTAGAATTTTTATATCCTTTTGATGAATTGACACTTTTATCATTATTAAATATGTCTCTAACCCTGATAATCTTCCTTGTTTCAAAATCTATTTTGTCTATATGGATCAATGGAATAGAATAGAGAGCCCAGAAATAAACCTACACACCTATGGTCAATTAATCTTCGACAAAGGAGGCAAGAACATACAATGGAGAAAAGACAAGTCTCTTCAGCAAATGGTGTTGGGAAAGTTGGACAACCACATGTAAATCAATGAAGTTAGAGCACTCCCTCATGCCATACACAAAAATAAACTCAAAATGGCTTAAAAACTTAAATATAAGACATGACACCATAAAACTCCTAGAAGAGAGCGTAGGCAAAATATTCTCTGAAATAAATTGTATCAATGCTTTCTTAGGTCAGTCTCCCAAGGCAATAGAAATAAAAGTAAAAATAAACAAATGGGACCGAATTAAACTTATATGCTTTTGCACAGCAAAGGAAACCATCAACAAAACAAAAAGATAACCTATGGAATGGGAGAAAATATTTGCAAACAATGCAGCCAACAAGGATTTAATTTCTAAACTATACCAACAGCTCATATAACTCAGTAACAAAAAATCAAACAACCCAATCAAAAACTAGGCAGAAGGCCTAAATAGACATTTCTCCAAAGAAGACATACAGATGGTCAATAGGCACATGAAAAGATGCTCAACATCACTAATTATTAGATAAATGCAAATCAAAACTACAATGAGGTATCACCTCACGCCGGTCAGAATGGTAATCATTAAAAAGTCTACAAATGATAAGAACCTGCTGTATAGCACAGGGAACTCTGCTCAATACTCTGTAATGACCTATGTGGGAAAAGAATCTAAAAAAACAAAAATTGAGTAATGTATACGTATAACTGATTCATTTTGCTGTACTGTACTGAAACTAACACAACATTGTAAATCTATTAAATGAAAAAGTAAAAAAAAAAAAAAAAAAAACCAGTAACAAGTCAGGTTAAAAAAAGAGTCTACAAATAACAAATGATGGCGAGCATGTGGAGAAAAGGGAGCCCTCCTACACTGTTGGTGGGAATGTAAATTGGTACAGCCACTATGGAGAACAGTATGGAGGTTCTTTAAAAACTAAAAACAGAGCTGCCATAGGATCCAACAATCCCACTCCTGGACATATATCCAGAGAAAACTCTAATTTGAAAAGATATATACATGCGCCCCTATGTTCATAGTAGCACTATTTACAATAGCCAAGACATGGAAGCAACCTAAATGTCCATTGACAGATGAATGGGAAAGAAGATGTGGTAAATATATACAATGGATTATTACTCAGCCATAAAAAAGAATGAAATAATGCCATTTGCAGCAACACGGATGGACCTAGACATTGTCACACTAAGTGAAGAAAGCCAGAAAGAGAAACAAATACCATACGATATCACTTATATGTGGAATCTAAAATATGATACAAATGCACTTATTTACAAAACAGAAGCAGACCCACAGACACAGAAAACAAATGCATGGTTGCCAAAGGGGAAGGGGGGAGGGATAAATTAGGAGTTTGGGGTTAGCAGATACAAGCTACTATATATAAAATAGATAAACAACAAGGTCCTGCTGCATAGCACAAGGAACTATATTCAATATTCTGTAATAAACCATAGTGGAAAAGAATATGAAAAAGAATATATATATGGATTACTGAATCACTTTGCTGTACACCAGAAACTAATACAACATTGTAAATCAAATATACTTCACTTTTTTAAAATCTATTTTGTCTAATATTAAAATAGCCACTCCAGCTTTCTTTATATTTCTACTGAATTTCTGAAAATATATATGGTTGAGTCTTGCTATTTATCCAGTATGATAATATCTGCCTTTTAATTAGGGATATTTAGACTGTTTAACATTTAATGTAATTATCATTATGTTTAGGTTTAAATCTGTCATTTTGCTCTGTATTTAAGTAAATACTTACAAGTCATGTAAATACTGAACTCTCACACTGGCTTGGTAACAGCACTACCATTTAAGAAACAAAAGATTCCTTAACAAAAGAATTTTAATTAAGAACCATAGAGGGACTACACTGGTGGTCCAGCAGGCAAGACTCTGTGTTCCCAATGCAGGGGGCCCAGGTTAGATTCCTGGTCTGGGAACTAGATCCCGCATGCGTGCCGCAACTAAGAACCCACATGCCACAACTAAAGATCCCACATACCGCAACGAATATCCTTGTGTGCTACAGCTAAGACCCAGAGCAGCCAAAATAAATAAATAAATAAATATTTTTAAAAGAACCATAGAAATAAACTGATGTTCTAAAACTCTCCTTCTTGTCCCCAGAGGGTACTACAAAGAGATCTAATTCCATTAACTTCAATCAACTATGGAAAACAAATAAGAGATCATGATCAAAATATTTGTTTTCATAAAAAGCTCATTCTTTTTCTTAGCACACAATTATACTTTTTAAATGATGGTTTCACAATCAAACCTGCATGACAAAATGTTAACTCTCTAGACAAATTCAGCAGGACTTTGCAACCTACATTCCTTTTGGCCAGGGGTCCCCAACCCCCAGGCCACAGACCAGTACTGGTCCACGGCTTCTTAATAACAGGGCCACACAGCAGGAGGTGAGCGGTGGGAAGTGAGCAAAGCTTCATCTGCCACTCCCCATCGCTCCCCGTCACTCGAATTACCTCCTGTACCATCTCCCCCACCCCACCCCCATCCATGGAAAAACTGTCTTCCACGAAACTGGTCCCTGGTGGCAAAAAGGTGTGGGACCGCTGCTTTTGGCAACATTACCAAATACTTTTAGTTTCTGCCTCACCTTACATTATGCACTCACAGTCTGTGCTAAAAATTTATTTGTAACCTACCTTTTAGGATCACATCTAAAGTCATGCAATGAGGCCTATAAAGCACCAATATTTTATTTGCATACATAACCACATATCTACTTTTTTTTTAATTAGCAAACAAATTTCAAAGTAACTGTTCTCCCCAAAACACCAAAAACCCAATAATGTTGGTATTGAAATACCACTTGCCACTGAAAGGAACTAGAATTCCTTGGATAAATGTCTAAGTTTAGGTCTGGGATAGAAAATGATCAAGAGGAACCTGTAGAATTTTGTCATACTGTGTAGCAAGGAAGTTATCAGAGTTCTGTGAAAGGGCTCAGTAGCCAATTTGGATAAAAGATGGGGTGAATTAAGCACTAATAAAGATAATAACTACAAAGTATTGACACATTAAATTTATGAGTTTTTAATTATATTAAAACACACACACACAGACATTGATCACTTTGGGCAGATGCTAGGAAAACAATTCATTATTTTGAACACTGATAAACAAAGGGAAAGAATTAGGCATGAATCCTTCCTTTTCTATAGAAATTGTAGCTCAGCATAACTGGAATAGATGATGATAGGAAGTTCTTCTTTCTAGAAATATTCCAACTAATAAGTGAAAAAAGAATACTAAAATTAGAAAATCACTTTTACTTTGCAATCCCTAATGAATTGACAGTTCCAATGAATGTTCATCTAAGTCAGATTAGAGGGAGCAAAAATCAGACATTATTTATCTCCCAGCAGAAGCACGAAACTCCCATTATATATGGTCTTACCAAAACATGAACTTAATTCTGATCAAGCCTCTAGCTCTAATTACCAAGTTGAAGGAAATTCTGGGAACAGAGGGACACATTAACAAACACCTTTGGGAATGCAGTAACAAAATTCAGACTGTGGGAAACTACAGGGATATTACCTAATTTCTTCACCAACAGGAACAAAGAAAACAAGAGATAGAGAGGCAAACTGCAGATGAAAAAAAATTTAAGAGACATAGCAACCAATTGCAAAAAATTTGGATCCTGATTCAAACAAAAGAAATGTTAAAAATTTATATAAAATCAAGGAAATGAAAATACTTCTGAGTATTCAGTGTTATTAAGAAATTATTACTAATTATTGGGTGTCATGACAGTATTGTGATTACAGCAGAGAAAGAGTCCTAAACTCTTAGAGATAAATAATGAAATATCTGCATATGAAATAATATTTTATCTTGAATTTTTTCCAAATAATCCTGGCATTGGGAGGAAGTAGGTAGGAATACAGGCCATATATGGATCATCGTTCAGGCTGGTTGAGGAGAAATTAATTTCATTAAGCTATTCTCTATACTTTTGCATTTGCTTGTAACTGTCTATGACAAAAAATTCTATTAAAAAAAGGAAAAATTCTGCTCATTTTATTCAAACTAAATGACAAAGAAATTGGAGGAAACAAATAATTTTGTGATACTCTCACAATACATAACAAAAGGAAAAATGGAGAGGTATGAAAATGTGAAATGAAGACCTATGAAAATAAGTCTCCACTACTTGGAAATATGCCATTTTCCTTGTTTTAAAGAGTGTAAAATGACCCTAGGAAGAGCTCTGATACTTGTCCTTAAGGCTGGTTTTCTCAAGGAAACAGAAGGTAAAGATATTAAGTAAAACCCCAAAACCTCTTCAGCAAACTTTAATGTACCAAGCAGCAGCTTTTCCTTTTAAATACACTTCAGCTTCCTCCATAAAACCTATCAATTTTATTTCCATTTATTGAATATGGTTAATTCTAGAAGAAATTTCTAGAAGAAATTTTCTGTCAAAACTACCTTACTCTATAACAATTCTAATTACCAATTTTATTCAAGAATATTTTATTTCCCAGGATGTCAGACATGATCCCTTATTGCATTTAATGAATGAACTGCTTGGGTCTTCTACATTTTTAGTGTGAGTGATATCTCTCATGCAATTGCAATGAGAATGCAGGAGAAGGGACATTCTTAATCTCTATATAAAAAACATAAATTTTTAACACAGCAATGAATTATACAATATTTTCTTTCTTCTATGTCCCCCCAGTCCCATCCCAGAATATCATATTACAGATTATTGTTACAGTGACATATGACATTTTTTAAATTTTGAGAAAGATAGGCAGTGAAATTCTACTTCAATTCTTCATGCCTCATCTTTTGCACAAACTACACCTACTTAAAATTTTAAAAATTGACATTTATATTTACTTTGAGAGTGCAAGGGTGTTTTTACCTTAAAATTTGTCCCCCAAAAAGGGAAATCTATGAAATTCTGAAACTATATTTTATGAGAGACTGGCCTTAAAGACTGATATGCTTTTTCATCACAGCTACTTTATAGTATTATTGATGACACATGAATACCTTGAAGAGGTATTCAGCTATTTCAGAAGCTATAGAAAATCAATAAATAGGACTTCGCTGGTGACGCAGTGGTTAAGAATCTGCCTGCCAATTCAGGGGACAGGGGTTCGAGCCCTGGTCCAGGAAGATCCCACATGCCACGGAGCAGCTAAGCCCGTGAGCCACAACTACTGAGTCTGTGCTTTAGAGCCCACGAGCCACAACTATTGAGCCCACGTGTCACAACTACTGAAGCCTGCGCTCCTAGAGCCCGTGCTCCACAACAAGAGAAGCCACTGCAATGAGAAACCTGAGCACCACAACGAAGAGTAACCCCTGCTGGCTGCAACTAGAGAAAGGCTGTGTACAGCAACGAAGACCCAACGCAGCCAAAAATAAAATAAAATTTAAAAATAAAATAAAATCAGTAAATAAAAAATGTTACACAGGAAGGATACAACTAAAAGCATTTGGCCCTACGTCTTATCAACAGTGGACAGAATATATTAAAGAGTAGGAGTTAAAAGTTCTCATCTAGGGGCTACCCTGGTGGCGCAGAGGTTGAGAGTCTGCCTGCCCATGCAGGGGGTGTGGGTTCGTGCCCCGGTCCGGGAGGATCCCACATTCCGCGGAGGGGCTGGGCCCGTGAGCCATGGCCGCTGAGTCTGCGCGTCCGGAGCCTGTGCTCCGCAACGGGAGAGGCCACAGCGGCGAGAGGCCCGCGTACCGCAAAAAAAAAAAAAAAGTTCTCATCTAAATGGAGCAAAATTTCATTTTGGGACTATATGCATGTCTAATTCTCAATATCCTTTTAGAGTTTAATAAGTGCTCCAACAAAAGTTTTTTTTTAAATTTAGTTTAGTGTAAAACCTAATGATAGATTCAGTACTTACCACAAGTCCCAATGAAACAATTTAGACAAAAAGTGATATTAAAGAAAATGAGGCTGTTACTAAAAACTTTTCCCCCTGCCTCCATGAAATTCCCAAGGAAAGATTTTTTCTAGGTTTCTTGTCTTAATGAGAACTCCAAGAGTTATTTTCCACAAAGTCTGTTATTTACAGATTTCACCCCCATTTCACCCTCAAAGATGACCAGATATTTTAAAGTTTATACCTCAACATAACAATTCAGAAGTGAATAATATGTATTATAGTTCCCTTGAGCTAATATAAAATTTTTCATCTATTTCTACTGAGAGAAGAAAACAAACCATTTGTCATAGAGCAAGATAATTTTTTTTTTCACTGTTGCCAAGTGAAACATGGAAATGTCAGGTGTGGGGAGAGGAAAACAGAAGAGATGAAGGTCAGGTATCCCTCCCCTTTCATCATGCCACTTCACCTAAAATAAATGGAGCAGAGAGTGATACCAGCCCCTATTCAGAGAATAATGCTGACATATCTAAAGTCATAGTAACAAATATCAGAAACTGATGGCCTTTACATGAAACCGGGCCATCAGTATGACTACTAGACATACTTTAAAATAAATCCAAGCTCTTTGTTCTTTTCCTCATTATGGGTCTCTCATGGGTATATAGCTTACCACTGATCAGAGAAAGAGATCAATGTATAAGAACATTTTTTCTTAAATTCCTTTCACTCTTCCTGATCAACTCTTCCATCCTTTTGTTTTTAAAATATAAATCTGAAAAGTATCAACATACCATAAAAACCTATTTATGTACATGACCAATTTTCATAAAATCTCTATCTTATGTGAGAATATAGATAATTATTTATAGCATTTGGTAGGAAACTTTTTTTTTAATTTTACACTTTAGGTTAAAAACTGCCAACTTTTGTCCTTGGACAGAGAATGAAATACTGTGCTTAGGTTATATTTATTTCTATGCAGACTCTAAACCACAATATATATATATATATATGCATAAATGATTGAAACATTTAAATATATGAAGAGTATTTTAAAAATCCAAATAATTATTTCTAATATAGATACACCTTGAATAATATGAGAAGATTCAGAGAGACTGAGTGTCTGCTATAGATTCAAAGAACAAATAATTGCTGAGAAGGGCTTTTCTTTTAAAGTTTTGCATGAAGTCATTATCATTCAGGGTGGAAGAAAGTAGTAGCTACTGATGGCCAAAAGTGTCAGATATCAACATACATCCATGTCTTTTGTATTTCTTGTCCTTCCAGCCACACCACATTGCTTCCTTTAAGGTACAAATTCGAGGAAACTCCTGGTTCTACCGTTCAGTGGTGGGCATGTGCTATTGAGAATGCTCAGGACACCCACCACAAAGGACAGGGGCACTGCAAGCTTTGTTCCAGGAGTGCTCAGAGATTCAAACAAGCACCCACTGCATTTTTCCCCTTCTCTATTCTTGTCAACCTATAGCTATTTGTTACTTACTTTCTGTTGACCAAAAACTGTTAGCACCATCCCACTTTGGACTTTTCTGTTACATTATAAATAATTCCCCTTTGGTCCTCTATCCTTCATTAAGATAATTTTAAATAAAGCATTAAATTCATTTCTTCTGATATTAACTAGTGGTCATGTTTCCTAACACTCTTGAATCACAAGGTTGGAAGAAATCATGTTCTCCTAAAAAGTACCAAATCAGTGATTTGTGATCTGTCCCCTAGGGTTAATATGCAGCTGGTACTCATCCAGGAAACCTTACTTACTCTCTGTCATGCTTATGTTTTTGTGATCACCTTGAAATTTCTTAACTCTTGGTTTCCATAATCTCATTTGTGATTTATAGACTCACTCCACTTTTTCTCACTGTCCCTGGAATGTTAATGATTCTCAAAGTTCATATCGTTTACACTCTTCTCTGCTGTTTTTCTTGCTGGAGTTTACCTACCTCTATGGCTCAACCTAAATATTTATGCCTCCCAGATTTGTAGCTTTAAGTCACATATCATTCCTGATCTCCAGATAAATATCACCAATTTCACAGGGCCAAATTCTCCAAATGCCTCAAATACAATTTGCACAAAACTGAATTTTTCAGATTACTCCTTCACTCCTCCCCATTCCTTGCCTCAAACTCACACTCACACCCCCAATTTATCCTGCTCCTATCCTATTCATCCTCTAATTTCAATCAAGAGTAATGGCACCACTGTCTATCAAGAAATCGGAGATATATCCTTGACTCTTAGTGTCACCTCATCTAATAGGTTTTCCAAACCTGTAAAGACTGGATAACATATGTTCTTCTTCCCCCTTTCCATATCTACTACCACTGTCTCAGCTTGGCCCTTAATCTGATCTTGTCTGCACTATTGCAATAGCATCCTACCTGGTCTCCATGACTACAATCCCATCTCCCTAAAATTTACCTCCAAATCAGCTCCAGAGTGATCTTTCCAAAATTTAAAGCTGAGAACATTTATCCTTCAAGGATTCCTCACGTATAGGATCAGTTCAGAACTTCCACATGTCACAGTAGGCCCTTCAAAATCTTTCCATGGCTGCTGTTCCTTATTTTCATCCAACCTCTCCTTGTACATCTACATGTGGCATCTTTATTCAGCCATAATTGTGTTTCCTTAATGTACTGTGCTATATTTTTGCACCTACTGTTCATTCTGTGTGGCATGTCTTCCTTTCTACTTCTCTGCATCCAGCAGGAATTGACTAGTTTATGTTTCTGTTTTCTGGCTCAGTAACAAGCCAGTAATGTGCCCTTTCTGTCTTGGCTTTGGAATCCTTCCTCTGGAACTTCTCTGATGGATACACTTTGGTGAGTATGGCCCAGTGCTTCCAGTCTAGATTTGGCCTCAGCCAGTTGGGTAATGGCTAGATCTCCTGGCAAAATTCTTATTATTCTTTAAGCCTCAGCTCAAACATTATACTCCTTTGTGAAGCCATCCCTGATCTTCCCAGTGTCATTAACTCAGGCTTTAAATAAATTCTGTTATACAGCTTTCATAATGTTGTAACAGTGTTTACTTCTCCCCTTCATTAGGTTATAAGCTCTTTAAAGGAAGAATGTAGTACTGATATTTATTTTACATGAACGATACCAAATAATGTCAGGAATATAGTAGATGCTTAATGCTTAACACATAATGATTGAAAAAATATATTTTTCAGTGTCATTTTTCTACAGTGAATATTCCCTAAGGACTAAAGAAATTCATGTTTCAATACATTGGAAGAATCTCATATTTAATCTTTGAGATTAAGATTATGGTTTCCCCAGGTTTCTGTTTATTCTCTCCAGTTTCTGTTTGCCTGTTGTTGTCTTACTCCCTTTTACCTAATCTTTTTGTTTTTATTTGCACGGAATAAATATTTATTGAGTGAATTAAAGAAATAGTAAATAAATGACTGAATTGATTTAGTAGTAAAAATTAAATCATCTCACTATATTTCCATTTTCTTATGAATAAACATGGGAAATAATCTCTGTTGGATCTTACGGAAGATCTTCAGGATATTTAAATGAAGCCTGAGACTCCTCCCTATTCTTCAGCCCCATTCTGTAGTGATTTACTTCTTCTCATGGGAATCAAGATGGTGACCACAGTCTACTTTTCTTAAGGTACATTAAGGCACATATGTTCTTTTCAAGCTAAAACTTGTCTGACCATAACAAATATGGTGAATTATGGAGTGAAAATTTCCTTTACCCCAAATTCCTCTGTTTGAAAATTATGCTCGTTTGCTTTTTAGAATATGTGATTTTTATGGAAGATTAGAGAAAACTGCTTTAGAACCTAACATCAAACTTTTCATAGCAAGGTGGCTGAGAGCACAGGCTAAGAAGAAGCAGCCTGCCTGGATTTGGATTTCAAGCCACAAATTGTTAGCTGTACATGGCAGACATTGTTGGCCACCTCTCCAGAGGCCAAAGCCCCCTGCCCATTAATCTTCCTTGTTAACAAAGTCCCATTTTGTTCACTTCCTCTGAGGGTCTATTTCTATTTCTATTTCACCCCAGGGAGTGAGTCTTTACTGGAGTAGGCCAATCCTGTGGGATTTTTCTCTTTTTCTGGTGATTGGTTTAGGTCTGAGCATATAATGTGATTCCAGCCAATGAGACATCAGCACAAGACTGCCTGTAGAGTTTCCAGCAAGGGATTCCTCTTTCTTAAGAAGAGAGCTGAGAAAAGGGCTTTTCCCTTTTTCTTTCTGTCTGGTGACAAAGTTTTCTGCCTATGGTAAATAGGCAACCATATATAGGAAAATATAGCAACCATCTTAAAGGGCAGCTGGTCTAGGAGGGCAAGACAATTTGCTAAGGACAGTAAAGTAGACAGAAGGAAAGAAAATGGGTCTTTGATGATGTCATTGACTTAATCAACCCTAGAGTAGCTCTACCTCTGGACATATAGTTAGGTAAGATAGTAAATATCCCTATCATTTTGTTTTCTTGTCATCAGAAGCATATTAACTGAAATACTGTGTGGCCTTAGGAAAGTTTCTTAACTTCTCTGGGCTTCATTTGCCTCTTTTGGAAAAAGTGAATAAGTTAATTTATCCTCATAGGATTCTTGTGACAATTAAATAAAATGATATATGTAAAACACTGAAAAAAGTTTCTATTTATAAAAATTAAATAAGTGCTCAAAAAATGATAATTATTTTTGTCATTGTTACTATTAATGAATTTAAATATGAAACTCTATAGAATTTTTCTTCCCTGATGCCTTCAAAGTTTATCCAAATAGGTGAATAAATTATAAAAGCTAACATTTCTATTTTGCTATGCTATCTATTTAAAAAGCAAATTTAATTTTTATCCCTTGAATATTCTCCTCAGTCTATATTAAATTTTTAAGTAAAACTAATACACAAATATCTCCTTATTAAAAAACTTATCCTCAAAAAGAGAAAAATGATAGTAGTTCCAAAGAAGGTAAATTTTATGTTTAATATAACCTGAAAAATTCATATAATTACAGAGCAGAGAAAAATGAGTAAGTATATGATATAAACTACTCCGTCCCATTTCCACCAACGTTTTCCTATTCTCTGCGTAGTGTTATTTTTGTTCTTATCCCAGATCTCTTAGAGGTGGAATCTTGCCAAGAATGCAAAAGTCTGTTCAACTCTGTCGTAGTTTTACAAAATTGGCAAATGTCCACAAAGACTTGAGGAAGGACCACCAAATTCAGCTGAGCTTTGAACTAAAGGCCCCAATAAAGTAAAGTTAAGATCTGATTAATATGGGGGAAACCAGAGAACTGAGTCAGCAGTGGTGGCATAGGAGCACTTCTTCAATTTCTTTGATAAGTAAAGAATAGGAAAGGCTTCTACACTGGAGAGAGAAAAAACAAACAACTGTTTTAGTAGCACTGGGGTAAATGCGAGTAATCTTCTCTTCTGATGCATTTCCCTGATCTCTTAGGAAAAAAAAAAAATCTCTCAACAGCACAGGAAGAAAACTGCTTCTTTAACCCTCTGATGACAGAAACAAATTGTTTTGCAGCTCTGGGAAGAGATTTGTCACAAATGTGCAAACCAGGTCCTGTATCCTGGACACTGTACAGAGATGTAATATCATATTTTCAGAGAATTCCAAAGTGATCCCTTAATAACACAAGAGGGTTTTTTTTAAAGCAAAGCTCTATCTTGATGGTTTAACATGTATGGATTTTGTGTGTGTGATATCAAATGTAACTTTTAGTTTAAGCATTGTTATTAATTTGCTGTAATTCTCAAAGTACCCAGGAGACTTTATTTTTATAGCAATATAGTTTTTGAAAATGCTCACTCTGTTGTTGTTTAATGGACATGTTTAAAGCCAAATATATTTAAAACTAAATAGCTACTTAGGTAAACTGGGCAGTACAGAAGGCTTGGTGACTGAGCTAACCACTCTATGAATCACTCTTTTAATGCTATTTCCATACATGAAGATGTCCTTACAGTATTCATGAGCACTTCACATGCATCTATATAAATACAACATGCATAGTGAAAAAAGTAGGAGCTCTAAATAATTGATAGACCTAGAATCCAAATCCTGGCTCTGCCGCTTAGCAGATATGAAATTGAAAAAATTACTTAATTATCTTTTAGTGTCTAGGTCCTCGATTATAAAATGAAGATAATAAAAACCAATCTTAAAGGATCATCATAAGCGTTAAATGAGAAAATATACTGAGCACCTAGCAGAATATCTAGCAAACAATAGATGACCAATAATTGTCAATGTCCATCCCTCGCACACATATAATAGTAACAACAATGATAATAGTTCCAGAATAAGATGCAAATATTTTAAGAAATGAAAAAGTCTTTTCTATAGAATTTGTGGGTAACTTAGCATAACAGTAAGCTCTGCATACATCATCCAGATACAACAACAAAAAAACAGAATGAATACTCAGATAAGTATCCACAAGAAATATTCCCATCAGTTCATTAAATTTTACCTGGTCATCTACTATGTGTTGGCAATATAGACATAAATGGCATTAATTCCTAAAATCATCAGGCTCACAAATTAGGAGAGAGATTTACAAAACTGTAAACATGCAAAGGCAGGTAATTATGTGTAAGTATGAATGCAGGATGGACATTTAATCCAGACTTGAAGGAGAGAGTAGAATTGAAAAACTTCCCAAAGGATATGACATCTGAGCTGAGTTTTGAAGGATAAGGAGTTATGCAGGTGCAGAAGGTGATGGAGAGTGGGGTTGAGAGGTGGAATGTGACATCTAGGCTAAGCGAGCAATGTATGAAAGTCATGGAGTCATAAGAAAGCAGTCTGTATCTTGGGAATGCAAAGCGCTTCAGTAAGGCTGGAGCATAGGACTCAAACACACTTACAAGGAATATCAGTGTGACACATAGCAATTTCATTTTTGGCAGGTACTAGAGTGGGAGGTTGCCAATGCTAGGTAACAGGGTCTTTTCTTTATGCAAGGCATGTGCAGTACTGGTAGCAAATAAAAGTGGCAATCTGAATGCTAAAATTGGCAGTACTACATCATCAGGACCACCCAATTTTTGGTCTTTTGAAGGAAGGAGTGGCTATATATTTAAGGCATAAGAAAATTACCAGCATAGTAAAGAACAACTTCAGTAAAGTATTTGTTCAGGTGAAATCAAATTGCACTCAAATTAGACAGCTAGACCACTAATTGTTAGAACACTAAGAAGTTATTAAAATTTTATGAATATAACATCCAATGAAATACTTGTAAAATAGAAACAAAATGCATTGAAATGGCTTTGGTACAAAATCAAATTCATATGTTTAAATAAGATTCAAAATAAGGTATAACATTTCTGTAACACTTAGAAACATAAAATTATACATCAGAAGCTTTCTTATAAATTGTCTTATCCAGTAGATTTTAAACAGCAACTGAAAGAACATCCACATCCTGACTTCTGGGGGATTTGCTTGAACAGAAACAAAACAAACCTCTTTATTTTTCTCCTTTCCATGTCCAGAGATTACTGTAGGTGACAGATTAAACTCAGAATATGAGATGGAATAAGCTACAGGAAAGTGTAACTTCAAGACCATGCCAAGACAGCTAGGCAGCAGCCATCAAGTGGCAGGTAATCCATAAGACTGTTACTTTGAAAAAAGCATGGTAATGGACCCATTCCTTGTGCAATATTGACCTCTGAGTATGAAATGGTAGTAGGAGGGTTACAGGCATGGGGATCAGAAGGTCAGGTTATATTTAGGGAAATGTATTTAGTTAGTATGAATCTCTACTGTTCTTTAACACTTTCATATTTGGGAAAGGTGTCTGTGTGTGGTTGTGTATGGGCACGTGAGAGTGTTTGATCCAGTATTTGGCCACTTGACAATCATAAAGAATGAAGGAGCAGAGCAATACTTTGTATTGTCAGGGAGGCTTAAAAAGGATATAGAATTAAGGTAGAAAAGCCCACCTAGACCCTTCTGCTGGAGCTTTACCACTTCACATAGTATTTCCTCTCCCATACTAAACTGAGTATTTCAGGCTGTGGGAACTGCTGTAGGATTCATGATATCAAAGACTTTCTTGTGTGGAAAGAAAGACAAATCCTAAAGAGACCAAACTCTGTGGGGTGGGATTGGGTGAGGGCAGGCAGAGAGTCAAAATGTAGCTTTTGTAGAGTTCCATCAGAAGTCAAAAAGTAGGCTTCAAGGGGCTTCCCTGGTGGCACAGTGGTTGAGAGTCCGCCTGCCGATGCAGGGGACATGGGTTCGTGTCCCAGTCCGGGAAGATCCCACATGCTGCGGAGCGGCTGGGCCCGTGAGCCATGGCCGCTGAGCCTGCACATCCGGAGCCTGTGCTCCACAATGGGAGAGGCCACAACAGTGAGAGGCCAGCGTACCGAGAAAAACAAACAAACAAACAAAAAAATGTAGGCTTCAAGTCACAGAGCAAAACTAGAAAATGAAGTGGGGGGGGCTTAACATTTTTAGTTCTTTTCATTTGAAGTAGGGGGATAGTCATAATATCAATTTAATATCTATGTTTTCTATGTTCTAACTTCCATTAATCATTCCTGTTCCTTGGGTAATGTTGATGAAAACTGTAGAAAGGCTGTGGAGATGTGAGGGGGGTCCAGCAGGGAGAAGGGTAAGATTCTAGGCAATAAAAAGAATTGTAGCTTTTCTTACAAAACCCCTCTGCTGAGGCCAGCATCAGATAGGTGCATCAAGGAATCAGTAGTTCTGGAATTCCAGTTCCTAATGTATCAATGTGAGAAGAAGCCTCAGCAGCAGTTAGATCTGCAAAAGGAGGTCTAGAGAAGCTGCTGCCAAGATGATGTCTCAACAGTACCCCCCAAAACCCCCTCTGCTTAACATGTATCTTAGAGAAGGTGACCTTTGGGTTACATATAAAAAGGGATAGTTGCCCTGACTGAAGTTGGGACAAGTTCCAGTTACATATTTCAATTGTTGTAGATTGTCCAGACTTGCAACAATGGAGATGCCACACGTTAAGACAGAGGAAGAAAAAAACAAAACAACACAGAATTTCAACAGTAGAAAGAGATCACAGAAAAATTTATGAAAGTGTAGACACATATCTAGTCATTCATTTGAAAGTATTTATTGAGAACCAACTACATGGGAGGCACTATGATAATTACATAAGGGGATATATAAAAGATGACTTAGACATAATCTGTGCTTTCAACGCACACAAGTAACTTTAAGTTTTCAGTCCAGCATATAAAGAAGCTTAAAAGTTATCACTCTGTCTTCACAACAAGTAAAAAAAGCTTTAAACAAACAGAAAAATCAACAACCCTAAAAATCTTTCAGTGATGTCAGGTCACAGGGCAAACAGCCACCCCAGATTAGAGAGATAGACAGGCAGATAAAGAGAATCACAACTTTCACAATTTACTGAAGCAGAAAACCACGAGCAGAAACCACCCCCAGAACTAGTGCCAGGGTAGGGAAATCTAAAGTATGATTGAAGAATTGCTGGAGACTCAGTATGGACAAGTCTGAGAGTTAAAAACTCCACGGGGAATCAGTTATATGGACACCCACATATTTCTGTTTTATCTCCAGGAGCTCTACCAGTTTCTCACAGTGAATATTGAAGAAAAATCCTCTCATGCTTCTGGCAGTGGGAGAGGAAAAGGAACCATTTTGACAAATACCAGAGCATTCTGTTCTTCTTAATAAGGCCTGCCCTCAAGGGAAACAATTTTACCAAAGCAAAACCTGTTGGGGTTACATCAGAGCCTAACTAGAGAAAGGAAAATATCCAACTCCGGACCCCTTTAGCCATCCTGTCCCATCTAAGAGGGGAAAGAAAACTGAAACACACTGGTGAAGTTGACAGTCCAGGGGCAGAGGCTCACTAAAGACTGAGATCTAATCACAGAGCTATAGAACATTTCCTCTCCCCCAACACCCTGCTACCACATTATTAAGAGCCTAAATACCTCACTTCCCTTTTCCCAATACATCATGTTCACCTTCCAGCAAAAAATTACAGGGCATACTAAAAGGCAAAAAATGCAGTTTGAAGAGAATAAGCAAGCGTCAGAGCCAGAGTCAGAAATGGCAGGGATGCTGGCATTATCAGACCAGCAATCTTTTTTTAAACTATGACTAACATACTAAGGACTTTAATAGAAAAAGTATACAACATGCAAGAACAGATGGATAATGTAAGGAGAGAGATGGAAATTCTAAGAAAGAATCAAAAAGAAATGCTAGAAATCAAAACCACTGTAACAGAAGTGAAGAATGCCTTTGATGGGCTCATTAGTAGACTGGACATGGCTGAGGGGAAAAACAAATCTCTGAGCTTGAGAATATAACAATGGAAATTTCCAAAACTAAAAAGCAAATCAAGAAAAGACTTTTTAAAAAGATCAAAATATCCAAGAACTTTGTGACAATTACAAAACGTGTAACATATGCTTAATGAGAATACTAAAAGGAGAAGAAAGAGAGAAAGGAAAAGAGGCAATATTTAAAGTAATAAGGATGGAGAATTTCCTCAAATTAATGGCAGACATCAAAGCACAGGTCCAGGAAGCTCAGAGAACACCAAACAATAAATGGCGAAGAAAACTAAACTTATACATACCATATTCAAACTTTAGAAAATCAAAGATTTTTAAAATCTTGAAAAAACCAAGGGGTGGGAGTGAGGAAAACACCATAACTATAGAGGAACAATGATAAGAATTAATCCAACTTCTCAGAAAACATGCAAGAAGAAAGTGGAGTGAAATACTTAAAGTATTGAAAATTCTGTACCCTTTGAAATTATGCTTCAGAATTGAATTCACCAACTTAGAATTCTGTACTTTGTAAAATTATCCTTCAAAAGTGATAGAGAAATAAAGACTAATCTCAGAAAAAGAAATTAAGGGAATTTGTTACCAGTAGACCTGTCTTGCAAGAAATGGTAAAATAAGTTCTACAGAGAGAAGGAAAATTAAATAGTTTGGAAATTGGGATCTACATAAAAAAGGAAGAGCATCAGAGAAGGAATAAGTGCAGATAAAATAAAAACTTATTTTTCTTATGCTTATGCTTAACTGATCGAGCAGATAACACTTAGTTAAAATAAGAAAGAAAACTGAGACACACTGGTGAAATTGACAGTAGTTTAAAAAAGATTGCTGGTCTGATAATGGCAATAATATATTCAATGATGTACGATTATGTACAAATGTATAGTATGTATGCTTATGTACACTTATGTATAACTGAACTGAATGACAGCAAAGATACAAGGGATGGGAGAAAAGAATTAAGATTATTTTGTTAACGTAAGATATTCACACTACCCGTGAAGTGGTATAGTGTTCTTTGAAAAAAGACTTGGATTAGTTGTAAATGTATATTGTGAACTCTAGAGCAAACACTAAAAAAAAAAAAAAAAAAAAAAAAAAAGGGAAAAAAATAAGTATAATTGATATGTTAAGAAAGGAGAGAAAATGGAATCATATAAAATGCTCAATTCAAACCTAAAGAGCAGAAAAATTACAGAAGACAAAAAAAAACAAACAAGGGAGACAAAATCAAAAACAGTAACAAATATGATAGATATGAATCCAACTATATCAATACCCACTTTAAATATCAATGATATAATCACACCAATGATCATATAATAAAACAATGCTCAAATGTATGTTAATGTATGTTATCTATAAGAAACCCACTTTTAATAAAAAGACATAGATTAAAAGTAAGTGGATGGAAAAAGATATAGATATACCTTGTTAACACTAATCAAAAAAAAGTGGGAATACCTATATTAATTTCAGACAGAGCAGACTTCAGAGCAAGGAAAGTTTTCAGGGACAAGGAGGGGCATTATACAATGATAAAGGGGCAAATACTCCAAGAAGACATAACAACCCTTAGATGTACACATCTAACAAAAGAGCATCAAATCATGTGAGGCAAAAACTGATAGCACTGCAAGGAGAAATAGATGAATCAACTATTATAACTTGAGAATTCAACACCCCTTTATCTGAAATGGACAGATCCAGCAGGGAGAAAATCAGTAAGGAAATGGTTGAATTTAACAGCACCATCAATCAACTTAATATAATTGACATCCATGGATGTCTACTTTATCCAACAATAGCACATTGTGCTGTTCATCACTACTTATATTCATTACCCTCAGGTGATGAAGTTAGTTATCTGAAGTGAGCACTGCAGAGCCCCTAAGGCTATGCAAGAGGAATCAAATATTCTTATACTTAAGCCCACTATTTAGAGGCTGTAAAACTTCTCAAAGATCCCAATGATATTTATTTGACACCTTTCACGTGTAGGGCAGAGTATAATGCCTGATGTGTGGAGTGTTTAACTTTTCTCTGTTAACAAGAACTTTAATAAGGATGTCTTCCCTCTTCAAAAAATAATCAGGAGCTAGAAAAATAAGGAACCAATGTTAGTGATACCAGATTTACTGACCCAAACCACAAACATTTTGCTTTAAATTTAAATCTAGAGATCTTTGCTTAATATAGCAAAACCATATCATTCTATTAATTGTGTCCTTCTAAATGAAAACTCGTTTTTCATTATTTTCACAATCTGATCTATATAAAACCAACAAATAAGTTCCTAGCTTATATTAATAACATTTGTTGAATGGATGAATAAATGATTAAGATGCTATGGTTAAATTATGGCAAAATAGGGCTTATGTAAATTAATAAGTAATGGAAATACAAACAATTAAATATGTTGAACTTCTCCCTAACAAAATATGTATATAGTACTATCTTTATTTGGAGGCCAAAGTTTAAGAAATAAGGCATCTCACAATTACAAAGAAAAAATATTCTATTGATGATATTGAAATTGAAAACTGAAATTATTTCTACATTTGCATAAAGAACCATGATATATTTATAATTATTCTAAAGCATTTGATGGGGCCAGCTGTTGTTCTTGGACCTGGGCCTGGGCCCTAAAGCCACCGTGGATTACTTCTGTCTCCCTAGGATTTCAACTTCATCTTGAAACCCCTGCACCTCCTGGTCATTGTTCATGGCCTCTGACACACAAATGCAAACAAACAGGAAGGTAAGTTTATACAAGTTGAGGGAAGGATATATAAAATCTACATGCTCCTTCAACCCACTCTCCTCAGCCCCAGAGTTTACAATGATGACCTTACACTAAATGTTCAGATTATGTTCGATTCAAGAAGAAAAAGAAATTCACAAAATGCAAAACTAGACATACAAGAGGTAACACACTATGTTCTATGATCACTTTTATCATGCTGTTTTAGGCACCAACATGAACTTTAAAACATATCAAATTAGTATTTTACTTTGTGCAAGATGGTATTCTTTTTAAAATCTCTGCTCCCTATTTAATCAGTGTTTAATTTCATACAGGAAGATAGTTATTCAGCTTCCACTCCTGTTCCCATACCCCATATATTTCTCAGCATTTTATCCTGACTTAAATTGAAGGTTTTAATTAACGTCCTAAAATGTAATGTTAAATTACACCATTATGTGGGCAACGTACTCAGTGGAGTCTAGACATTATTAGCTATAATCATTCACTAAAATAAAAGTCTAAAATATATGATTTTGTGAAATTTTCCATTCTGGCTACAACCTTTCCTTAATGATACACAAACTTTTTATTTTTCTGTTCTAAAAACAATTTTTTTAAAGGAATATCACATAAATTCACAAAGAAAGACTTGAAAATTGAAATTGAAAAATTGAAATTTTTTCTTTATTTTCCTTCCAGAGTCTAATCTTTTATTGCTAGTGGAGAATGAATAGTTATTATACTTTAAAAAAAAAAAGGTGTGTTAACAGTTGAAAAGTAATGAAGTTTTCCTTCTACCGTAGACACAACAATAGCTGCATAGTCCATCTCAACTTGAATTGCTCTAATTTCTAAAGAGAAAGAATTCTACCCAAAATAGAACAAGCAAAACACAGACTTACATAACCAGATAATTCAGTTCTACTAATTCATTATCTTCTTTGGATAGAAAAACATAACAAAAGATTAAAAATACTGTTTTTATTCCCCCTTTTACTGTAACTGGGAATTTCTCGATAAGTACACTTAACTGTGTTTGATACTTGGTTGAGTGACCTGAAAGCTTGAAGTAGCCTATTTGCTTATCATGCTTGCTTAATACTTACAGAATTTCTAAAAACAAAGAAAACCCCCATTTTCCCCTAGAATAACAACAACAACAAATCAAGCAAAAGGATTCTGACATGTAATTCCACCAAACAGGACTCTGCTCTCCAATAGAACCAATGTCAACAGATAGGAGACTGCTTCCTTAACAGCTATCAAAGGGATGTTTAAACTTAAACTTTATTCCTACATGAATGTGTGGAAGGAAGGCAGGTAGCAGATTGCTATCCCTTAGGGAAAAAATCTTGATGATATGACATCACTAATGGTTACAAGGATTTTTTTCAAGGCAGTTGCTATAATCTAGGTAGTCCATTCAATATACAGATTTATCCCCAGTGAAAGGGAAAATAGCTTCCTCAGGAAGTAACACTTCTAAATTACAAGAACTTTGTGCTAAGTACAGCTGGCAGGGTGCTGAACACCCAATTTCTTTCAATGGGTATATTTTCATGCTCAGTCTGAAGCTGCCCTGAATGAATCTTCAAAAAATTGAGACTAAATAGACAATTTCAATACATCTTAAACAAAGTGTTTCTGGAGTATAAAACTCAATGTTTCACTTCATTTCTCTATGAACTTATTAATCTTATGGGTTTTGTGTCCATGATCATTGGCTGAGAAAGCTAGTAGTTGTTAGAACAGGTATTTCAACATCATTATTATTGCTGTCATGATTATCAATTCTCAGCATTTGGAATTAGTAATCTATGTCCATTAAAGAGTTAACTGGAGATGGAACAGCTCTGGTAGGAAAAAGGTGACAGCTGCCCCACTTTGGAAGCCCCAGAGGGCTGATAAGATGAAAATTGCAATCGATAGTAGATATAAACATAGAAAGAATGATTAACTGAACATGATTTCAATATCATATAAAAACAACTTTTGCCATTTTTCTGGTAAGATTATTAAGTAAGCAATATTTTGTGACTTTAAAAATACTACTGTGGGGCCGTCCCTGGTGGCTCAGTGGTTAAGAATCTACTTGCCAGTGCAGGGGACATGGGTTCGAGCCCTGGTCCGGGAAAATCCCACGTGCCGCAGAGCAACTAAGCCCATGCACCACAACTACTGAGCCTGCACTCTAGAGCCCACAAGTCACAACTACTGAGCCCACATGCCACAACTACTGAAGCCTCTGTGCCTAGAGCCCGTGCTCCACAGCAAGAGAAGCTGCTGCAGTGAGAAGCCTGTGCACCACAAAGAAGAGTAAACCCTGCTCGCTGCAACTAGAGAAAGCCCTCACGCAGCAACGAAGATCCAACACAGCCCAAAATAAATAAATAAATTTATTTAAAAAAACAAAAAACAAAAAACTACTATTGGGCTTCCCTGGTGGCGCAGTGGTTAAGAATCCGCCTGCCAATGCAGGGGACACGGGTTTGAGCCCTGGTCTGGGAAGATCCCACATTTCACAGAGCAGCTAAGCCCGTGTGCCACAACTACTGAGCCTGTGCTCTAGAGCCCGCGGGCCACAATGACTGAGCCCGCGTGCTGCAACTAGTGAAGCCCATGCGCCTAGAGCCCATGCTCCACAACAAGAGAAGCCACCGCAATGAGAAGCCCATGCACTGCAAGGAAGAGGAGACCCCATTCGCTGCAACTAGAGAAAGCCCACGCGCAGCAACAAAGACCCAACGCAGTTATAAATAAATAAATAAATTTATTTGAAAAAATGCTGCTGTGGACAACAAAATGTTGCTCACTATCAAGCCATCAGCCACTGCAGCCAGGCAGTTTGCCCTGAGGGGAATTCAGGATGGAGAAAACCAGGATACTGGCCCTAAACAGTTATGATGAATATGAAAGGAATAATTTCAATACTCCAGACTCTTGCATCTTCCCGTACATAGAAAGGCACTAAAATCATTAACCTGAGATGTCCGTTTTTTGTGATTAGCAGTAATCTTTTGATGTTCAACTACATGTTTGTTTTTTCCCAGCAAAAACTCCTATATCCTGGCTCTTCCCTTATCTCTCTGGAAAAGTCCCTCAGAGTTATCTGAGAGGCTTTATCCCAGCCTATAGTCCTCAGTAAGGTCCCCAAATAAAACATAACTCTCAACTTTTAGTGTGCATTTTTTTTTCCTTCAGTCGACACTACCTATTAACGCTTCCTCTTTTGAAGGAAACAAAAAAGGTGGGAAGATACGCACATAATAACTCCAAATCATAGTCCAACACAAAGTCTTGTTCTCATTCACCAAGCTCTATAATTAATTCCTATGTGCTTTGTTGTGCTGTAGTATTCTTTTTTAGGAAGAAAATGTATATATGGGAAAGTTTCATTATTTTGCTAATTGAAATGAAAAGAAGTTTTAAAAATCCAGAATTTTTTCATAAGTCTTGTGATAAACAAGAAAGTAAAGCACACAAATGAAAAGCATACTTTCCTGATAAATGTTGACATTCTTTCTAAATCAAGATAAATTGACTCATTAGAGGCCAATTTATTTCATTTTGTGTACACCTTCTTTTAAATTGAGGCGTTCAAGGAATCAGAACATATTTGCAAACAGTGAAATTCACATTTTAAATTTATCTCTGGAAACAAGAAGGTAGAACAAAATTTCCTAACCTGGTCTTCTCTGCTTTGAGAAAATAATTCAAGAATATATCATTACCATATCACCATGTCCAGTACTGACAGCAAAAACAAAACACAATAATGACATTAGATTGTAATATAAACTCAAGTTAGTGCATATTTTAATAATTTCCCAAAGTACAGCAGCTCTTCTTGTTTTAAGGACAAAAGAAACTAAATTATACCAGATATCTGCTACAGTGTAACACAAAGTCTATTGCACTTATTCCAAATAACCTGATAATTTTCATTTTAAAAGCTACGGGATTCTACCTCACAGGATACTTCTCTCTTCAATTCTCTTTACATTCTCACTTTCTGAAGTCATCTTTTCATTAATTAAAGAATTAGATGAACATGATAAGAGAAATGGAGAAAGAGAGAAAAGCTTCAAAATACTGAATAAGAATCACTCATGATCAGTCAGAACATTTCACTGGTACAGCATATAATTTCCTAGCCATAAAATATTTTACAGTGCTTTGATACATTTGAGTATTAGGGCCAGTTCTTCATTCCTGAGTATGTGCTGCTCAAATTAAACATTTATAAGGCACAATGAAACCTCAACATTGCTTAGTCATATTTGGTCCACTATTCTTTCCAATACTCAAAGAGAAGGTTAGTTATTGATGCCTAAATAAGTTATAGTTGAAACAGTGTGCTAAAGTAGAAAAGTCATTGATTTTGGATCCAGAAGTATGTGGCACAGAAACACAGCTCCATCATTTATTAGTTGGGTGACCTCAGGTAAGTTACTTTCTAAGCCTTAGATTCCTCATTGATTAAAAGAAAAAAAAAAGGACAGTAAAACCAACCTCAGAGGGCTGGTATGAGGACTAAATGAATTAAACGTCACTTAGTACTCAGTAAATGTTAGTTCTTTTTATTTGAGATATTGTGTATTTATATTATGTACCTATATATTGATACAACATGGATCTAATTAGTAAAGAAATATTATTGAATGTGATGATGGTGTGGTGGTCATGATCAGCATTTGAGTGGGAAACAGTGTAGATTGATTCTGTACACACCCCAAACTTAAACACAATTCCCAGGCACCTGTGTAACAAAAGGTAGGTATGGCAACACTCATACTGAATGTTATTCAGTTTAAGTTATTTTAAATCTTGTGTAAGATAAACTTAAATAGAATTGACATTGTCAAAAATAATGAGAAATGACAAAATTACTCCCTTATATGCCTCCTCTGGTATCTAAAGATTTGCTGTATTCTATTCTAGCAACTGAGTACCACCCACCTCTCCAAGGAATATCTCTGCTAGTAAATCATGGTAGGGACTTAGCTCTGTAGTCATCTGTATGCCAAATGGTGTTCCGTTTCTCTGTGCCTGAAACATGCTTGAATATCTATGGTTAAGAGCTTGGCCTTGTGGGACTTCCCTGGCAGCCCAGTGGTTAAGACTTCGCCTTCCAATGCAGGGGGTGCGGGTTTGATCCCTGGTCAGGGAGCTAAGATCCCACATGCCTCTTGGCCAAAAACCCAAAACATAAAACAGAAACAATACTGTAACAAATTCAATAAAAACTTTTTAAATAGTAAAAAGAAAAAAAAAAAAGAGCTTAGCCTTGGCCAGGGAACATCCACTCTAGATTGAGAGTTAACCTAGTCCTGGGGACTGAACATGATGAAACTGTTATCTTGCTGTGCGTCCCAGAGTATGTCAGGGATTTTATATTAGTGTAGGACTAGAACAAGGGCCCATGGTACACTGGAGGAAACCTCACACTGGTGAGTTCAGGGGACTGTCTGCTATCTAATCACCAAAGCCTCCTGTGGAGAAGAGAGGATCAGAGAAACTGGTACCCAAGTTTCCTTCCGGCTTATCTGCCCAGGACCAGTACTACTTTTAGAACATTAAAGCCATAGTAAGAAGTATGTTGTGCTATAACTACATGTGAAACTGGGATCAGGGAGAGTAGGGGATTCCCAAACTGGGGAGAGTATAATACACAGATTCCAAGGCTAGGGGGCTTGGAGATGTGCATTTTATGAAAACTCTTCAGGTGATTTTGATGTACAATCAAGTTTTGGAATAACTCAAATAAAGCATGTTTTTATTTAGTTGTATCTCCCCCACCCCCGTTTTGTTTTATTTTGAATTGTGATGAAATACATATAACATCTTAACCATTTTTAAGTGTATCGTTCAGTGGCATTAAATACATTCACATTTTTGTGCAATCATCACCACCATCCATGTCCAGATCTCTTTTCATCTTGTAAAACTGAAACTCTGTACCCATTAAATAATAACTTCCCTTTCCTTTACTTAGTTGTATGTATCTTATTTTGTCAAATAATCTCTATAATTTTTGTGTAATTTTCACTCAAATCGCAATTTCTGCACTCAAATCTGACATATATTATAAAACGTCTCATTTTCTTCAAAACTAAAAAATAAAATGTTCTAGAGAGATAACACAAAAATGTTCAGAGAGGACAATTTACGATTAACGTAGGTGAAATATGAGTTAGATGGTGATTATATGATTTGATGACACTGAAATCTGGGCCAAGCTGGGTTTTGATTTGTGAAATTTGTCCCATTCCCTTGAAAGACGTCAAATGTTATCTTCTCACCTACATCATGTGACAACATTTCTGCTAATAAACCACACCATATTTCCATTCCTGCTGGACTGTCATACTAAAATGAAAAGTTATGGGAGATTATATAGAGTTGGCCAAGTTTACTAAGCCCTTCAGGGAAAGTCTCTAAATTATCCTTATCTCTTATAAAGACAAAGTTGTTTAAGGATAAAAAACTGTGGAGTTCTGAGACGAGATAACAGAAAATTCCTTGGCTTCACAAAGCAATTATTTATTAAACCCATATTTCCATAGAACATACACATTTATCAATAAAATCCCTTTAGATCATAGAGACTAAGATAGGCCATAATGATGAGGATGATTAAAGTTAAAAACAGGAGCATTTAAATCTTAATTCTGTTTCAGCCTAGTGTTTATTTATATAATATTATGTTGTACTGTACACTGTAATAGGCCCTAAAAGTCCACACAAAAGACATGAAATGTCCCTGCTTTAAAATACTTAAAATTTAGTTGAGAAAACAGAGCATACACTAAAAAAGGTAAATAATAATAAAAGATAGTCTATAGATAGATGTCAAAATAAATGGTAAAAAAAAATATAAGAATTCAGGCCAGAAAGACAGTAATATAGAATGGAGTGTTCATTTAAGTATGATTTTTTAGGAAGTCAAAATTGTGCCGAATCCTGAAAGATGAATTTTTATAGCTGAAAAGATGAAGGGGAGAAGCAAACAAGAAAATAAGCTTGAGCAAAATCACAGATATGAGAAATAAGATGTTAGGTTCAAGCATATAGGTTAAGAAGGAAAATCTGACTTTCATTGGTAGCCTTAATTTAGAGGAACCATAGGGGAAAGCATGGTAGTTTCAATGGTATTAATATGTGGACAAAGAAGAAGGACCTTAAAAACTAATTGAAATATTTGAACTTTACCCTGTATACCAGTAATCACCAAATATTTTTGAACATGTACCCCTTTCAATTTTGAACCTGCATTCATAATATATTTATATTTATTTATAAATTATATATTAGTGAACCACTAATTTAAAATTCATATACAAAGAGTTGATATTTTAAAAGAATATAAAAAACATAAAAATAATTTTAAATATCTTGCTAATCATGACAGTTTCATACTATCACTACTTAATATCTCAAGACACAGTAGTTACTGGGGGTGCATTGCAGCATAACGGTAGTAAATAAAAGTCCTTATTTCACCTGATCTTAGCCAGAAGGCTGAGAAGTGATGACAGTTCATATTTCTAACAATCTTTTGACTTACTTCAGATTATTTGGCAATAAGATCTGATTAGACAATCACATTTAACCTTATATGACAAAGCGCTCTTAAGAGGGGATAAAGAAATAGCTGTGCCATTTTTCAAGACTTAGAAAGAAAGAACAAAAAACATCTCAGTAATGTTTTTGTTGATTGTTTGTTGGAAAGAATATTTTGGATACACTAGGTTAAATAAAATATACTATGACAATTAATTTCACCTGTTTCTTCTTACTTTTTAAAGTGTAGCTATTAGAAAAGTTTAAATTGCACAGGTGGATAGCATTGTATTTTCATTGTACTGCTCTAGATACTGAAGTGGCTGAAATGTGAATGATGACTGAAAGCAAGATTATTCTGAATAAAGTGTTGTGTTTTTTTTGTTTGTTTGTTTTGTTTTTTTTTTTTGCGGTACGCGGGCCTCTCACTGTTGTGTCCTCTCCCGTTGTGGAGCACAGGCTCCAGACACACAGGCTCAGCGGCCACGGCCCACGGGCCCAGCCGCTCCGCGGCACGTGGGATCCTCCCGGACAGGGGCACGAGCCCGTGTCCCCTGCATCGGCAGGCGGACCCTCAACCACTGTGCCACCAGGGAAGCCCCTGAATAAAGTTTTAAATATACTGTTGTATTCACTGCCTGATTTAATCAGATTATCTTTCACTGGGCACATATTTTGTTTTTTAATATCACAAATTCTATGGATATTCAATGGGAATACACAAGGAAAAAAGACGAGGGGAGTCTATGAGAATGCTACAGGGAGTTGAAAGATACAGCCAACGAGGACAGCAAAATCCTTGCTCTTACACATCATGATCCAGATATAATCTGTATTTGGGAGATGAAGAGTGGGGTGCACAGAAAAAGGCAAGACAGTACCTACTAAGGCAAAATCATCACCAAAGCCAGCCCTCCTCACCCCCACCTTCACCAGGAGCTCAGCCAGTGCACATGAATAGTGCCAGTATAAGACCAGACATGCTGCAGTGACAGATGGGGAGCATGTGTCACTGCTGGACAACGTCAGCACACTCACCAATGACATCATTCAACGGAAGACAGAGGGGCAGAGTGATGCCTCCAGCTTCCCCTGTTATCAAGCTGTTATGGAGTCAGACAGGGAGGAGCACTATCCTTTGAAAGAGATAAAGGTCGCTAAGTAAGTTGATCAGAACTAGATTTAGAGACTCATGTTGCTGAAAAGTGTCAGTGAGGTTTTAAGATTAAAAATATTAGATTTGAAAAGAAAAATGAACGGGGATAGAGGGATGGCTAGTTCACAAATGCATCAATAAACAGTGGTAGTGAGATAAACAGTGGTTGGTGCTTATTTGAGCAGCAGGACATCAGGCAGGAAAAGCCATTAGAGTTTAAATAGTCTAGAGTCTCTCTCTATATATAGTTTTAGTTTCTTACTGCAATTTTGCTCCCAGATTCTCAAGTTTTCTAAAAGGCTACTTGCAGCACCCTTTGAAGAACTAACTTCTTGGAACCTAATACTGCCAGATCGGCCATGATAGGTAGGTATGAAATAAAGGACTTAGCTCAGATTTGCTATTACCCACTTTCATTCTTCCCCCCGCCTCCTCCAACCAGGTATTGAACCCGGGCCCTGGCAGTGAAAGAGCCGAGTCATAACCACTGGACCGCCAGGGAACTCCCAGCCCACTTTCATTCTTGACAATATGTAAAAGAGTTTTAATTTAAATAAAATCTCAAAAAGTTTAGTAATTTGATTCAATAACCACATTTTAAGTAAATTATATCGCAACATTAATTTAACCCTAGAAACTATTTTTTAAAGTAAAAGAAGAAATTTTGCTCAGCTATTAGGAAAACTTATTGAGCCAAAATAAAGGTTTTGATATATTGGAGTGTGTTTTTTGGGGTTATGCATCATCCTCTGAAAATAAGGAATCAATGGTACAGTTTTTTTTTTTTTTTCATTTTTAGGAGACATAAGATTGGAAACAATAACATTCAAATCCTCTTCTAATAACATAATTCTTTAAACCTTCCAGGGTCTGCCATTACTTTGTGGAAATACATTCTGTTTTCACTTTTTCAGTTGAAAATACTGCATAGTAGTACTTAGAGCTGTGAGGATTAATTCATGGTGATATACCATGCCACAAAAATATGAGCATTAGTGTTACATGTTCATTTACATTTTTCCTAATTAAATACTTCATTTGTGAACCTGACTTTTTCCTCCTGAAAATGACTATATTCACTGTGGTTTAGAATGACAACTTTTAATAAAGAGCCCATTTATAATATTAATTAGTAAAACATCTAGTACCATTAGACTAGAGCCATGGACCTATCAACAGGTCTATTCTACACTCCCAGTTTCAAAGATAAGATATAATTCCTCTATTGACATGATATTTAGTATGAAATATCTGTAAGGAAACTCACTTTACAATTTTAATTTGTGCAGGTGTTGGAGAAATAACACATTTTGTAATAATATGACATTAAAGAAAGGTTTGCTCCTGTGACCCAAGTAACAGAAGTTAAAACTTAACTGAAACACTAGATCCTTTTTTTTTTTTTTTTTTTTTTTTTTTTGCGGTACGCGGGCCTCTCACTGTCACAACCTTTCCCGTTGTGGAGCACAAGCTCCAGGCCACAGGTTCAGCAGCCATGGCTCACGGGCCCAGCCGCTCCATGGCACGTGGGATCCTCCTGGACGGGGCACGAACCCGCGTCCCCTGCACCAGCAGGCAGACTCCCAACCACTACGCCACCAGGGAAGCCCTAGATCCTATTTTAAAATTACTTTTTACTACTGTCCAATACTTTTTAGTATTTACTATTATGACTCACATGGTTTTTTTTCATAACTCTACTTAATAAATGTTTGCCCATGAGGAAATGTTGGAGGAAGAAATACCCTAAGAACAAATTAAGAAAATACTAAGCAGAGATTCAATTATTCACCAAGAAAAATTCTAACTTCTTTAATGTTTATCAAAAAAGTCTCTTATCAAAATGTTCACGTAACTATCAATGGCTATTATATCAACCCGTATTTGCAAAATAATATAAGACCTATGGGAACAGGAATTTTTTACCTTTTTAAAAAATTATTACTATAGCAATCTGTGTACAAAGTGATGATTGGCACACAGTAGGTATGCAATAAAAAGTATTAAGTGAAACAATGGATAAACTGCTTAAATCTATTAATTCACCTTTTCCTTCAACAAACATTTATGAACATACAGAAATATTTACCATATAGACACTAGAGATAAAGATGAATAAGACATGGTCCTCAACCTCGAAAAAACTCAGTCAATGGAAAAAAAATAAAAACAGATAATAATAGTAAAAACATGCATGTGCAATGATTTCAATTTTCATGAAATTCTATGTGCACACTTTGAACACACAGAACACACTGATCTTGTGAGGACTGTGGGGAGAGGGATGTGGGTCAGGAAATGTTTCTTGAAAGAAATGAGTATTGAATGATGAACAACTGTCAACCAAATAAAAAAGAAAGAGAAGAATACCTCAGACAGAGGGAAGCAGGAAGATGAGAAAAAGAAGGGGATGCTCAGAAAGAACAAGTTCCATGGGGCTGTGGATTAGATGAAAGGCAGAGAGCTGGAAAGGAAGACAGAGGCCAGATGGTAGAACTTGTTTTTGAACTTTTTCTTACGGGTAATGGCGAGCCTTTAAAAGTCTTAAGTGAAGATAATAGGTTTTTATATTAGATAATTACTCTGGCAACTATGTAAAAGATAGATTAGACTGAAGGTGAAATGATATTCCAGTCATCAAGTAGAGCTGATAAGGGCTTCAACTAAAACAGTGGCTTCTTCTAGCAAGAGAGCATCTCATTCCCACCATGCTTAGCACAGCAATTCTCAATCTCTGGAGTCTATTAGAACCATGTAGAGGTTTGTTTCAAACTACCCATGGCCCGTACACTCCCTCTAAGGATTTTCACTAAGGAGTGCACCCCTATTTCCAGTGAGAATCACTGACATCGTGACCTATTATTAATGACATCTATAAGTGTGTCATAGCTCTCAGGTGTTTGGAGGAGAAAAAGGTTGAAAACCATAAACCATTTAGAAGGTAAAATCACCGGGACTTAGTAATTAAATAAGTTCATGGAAGAGTGAACTATAAAGTCTAGAATCATTGTGTGAACTGGATGCATATGATAGAGCCATCAACTGAGATAAGCAAGAGGGTGCAAAGAAGAAGCAAGTTGAGAGTCTTAAGTGTTTGCAGAACATTTGGGTAGAAAGGTCAACAGAGGTTGGAAGTAACAGTCTGAGAACTGGGGAAGAAATCTCAGCTGTAGACTTGAAGTCATCAGGATATAAATGACAGCTAAAATACAAGTAAAACAATTTCTTGTAGACCAAGAAGAAATGGAGGGTCAAAATAGACCCAAGAGAACCTGTAGAGTCCTCCTTAGGGAGTGGGCAATGAGGAGCTCCAGAAGACAGCTAATAAGAAATTGTAAGGAAAAAAAAAAAAGTGAAGAAGAAAAAGGAAAAAAAGAAGGAGAAAGAGGACAACCACTGCCACCTGGATGGGCTCTTCTGAAACCACCAAGTAACAAGAGTTTCAAAAATAGGTGGTGAGGGGCTTCTCTGGTGGCGCAGTGGTTGAGAGTCTGTCTGCCAATGGAGGGGACATGGGTTCGAGCCCTGGTCAGGGAGGATCCCACATGCCGTGGAGCAACTGGGCCCGTGAGCCACAACTACTGAGCCTGCGCGTCTGGAGCCTGTGCTCCACAACGAGAGGCCGTGACAGTGAGAGGCCCGCACACCGCGATGAAGAGTGGCCCCCACTCGCCGCAACGGGAGAAAGTCCATGCACAGAAAAGAAGACCCAACACAGCCAAAAATAATAAATAAATTAATTAATTAAAAAAAAAAAGGTGGTGATCAAGAGTGCAACGCAGTAGAATAGTTCAACTAGATAAGCATCTGGAGTCCCCTGCTTTGGGCAGTAAGCTGGTATCCTGAGCTTTGCCAGAGGAAATTCCATGGAGACTTAGAGGTAGGAGACAGGTTATATGGGACTGAGGAGTGAGTAGGAATTGAGGAAATGACTAAGGTACAAAGAGCCTACTCTTTGAAGAAGTTAAAATACATTAATTCTTTCTTGCTGCACTGCTTCATTATTGTGTTTACTCACCAAAAAGAATTTGTTCTCTTTTTTTTCTTTGTTTTTATTTTTTTAACATCTTTATTGGAGTATAATTGCTTTACAATGTAGTGTTAGTTTATGCTGTATAACAAAGTGAATCAGCTATACATATACATATATCCCCATATCTCCTCCCTCTTGTGTTTCCCTCCCACCTTCCCTATCCCACCCCTCTAGATGGTCACAAAGCAACAAGCTGATCTCCCTGTGCTATGTGGCTGCTTCCCACTAGCTACCTATTTTAAATTTCATAGTGTATATATGTCAATGTCACTCTCTCACTTAGTGCCAGCTTAAATTTCCCCCACCCCATGTCCTCAAGTCCATTGTCCACGTCTGCGTCTTTACTCCTGTCCTGGCCCTAGGTTCTTCAGAATACTTTTTTTTTTTTCAGATTCCATATATATGTGTTAGCATATAGTATTTCTTTTTTTCTATCTGACTTACTTCACTCTGTATGACAAACTCTAGGTCCATCCACCTCACTACAAATAACTCAACTTTGTTTCTCTTTATGGTTGAGTAATATTCCATTGTATATATGTGCCACATCTTCTGTCGATGGACACTTAGGTTGCTTCCATGTCCTGGCTATTGTACATAGAGCTGCAATGAGCATTGTGGTACAATGACTCTTTTTGAATTATGGTTTTCTCAGGGTATGTGCCCAGTAGTGGGATTGCTGGATCATACGGTAGTTCTACTTTCAGTTTTTTAAGGAACATGCATAATGTTCTCCATAGTGGCTGTATCAGTTTACATTCCCACCACCAGTGCAAGAGGGTTCCCTTTTCTCCACACAATCTCCAGCATTGATTGTTTGTAGATTTTTTTAATGATGGCCATTCTGACCAGTGTGAGGTGATACCTCATTGTAGTATTCATTTACATTTCTCTAAAAATTAGTGATGTTGAGCATCCTTTCATGAGTTTGTTGGAAATCTGTATATCTTCTTTGGAGAAATGTCTGTTTAGGTCTTCTGACCATTTTTGGATTGATATTGAACTGCATGAGCTGCATGTATATTTTGGAGATTAATATTTTGTCAGTTGCTTTGTTTGCAAATATTTGTCCCATTCTAAGGGTTATCTTTTTGTCTTGTTTATGGTCTCCTTTGCTGTGCAAAAGCTTTTAAATTTCACTAGGTCCCATTTGTTTATTTTTGCTTCTATTTCCATTTCTCTAGGAGGTGGGTCAAAAAAGGATCTTGCTGTGATTTATGTTATAGAGTTCTGCCTGTCTTTTCCTCTAAGAGTTTTATAGTGTCTGGCCTTACATTTAGATCTTTAATCCATTTGGAGTTTATTTTTGTGTATGGTGTTAGGGAGTGTTCTAATTTCATTCTTTTACATGTAGCAGTCCAGTTTTCCCAGCACCACTTGAAGAGGCTGTCTTTTCTCCATTGTATATTCTTGCTTCCTTTATCAAAGATAAGGTGACCATATGTGTGTGGGTTTATCTCTAGGCTTTCTATCCTGTTCCATTGATCTATATTTCTGTTTTTGTGCCAGTACCATACTGTCTTGATTACTGTAGCTTTGTAGTATAGTCTGAAGTTCAGGAGCCTGATTCCTCCAGTTCCATTTTTCTTTCTCAAGATTGCTTTGGCTATTCAGGGTCCTTTGTGTTTCCATACAAATTGTAAAATTTTTTGTTCTAGTTCTGTGAAAAATGCCATTCGTAGTTTGATAGGGATTGCATTGAATCTGTAGACTGCTTTGGGTAGTATAGTCATTTTCACAATGTTGATTCTTCCAGTCCAAGAGCATGATATATCTCTCCATCTGTTTGTATCATCTTTAATTTCTTTCATCAGTGTCTTACAGTTTTCTGCATACAGGTCTTTTGTCTCCTTAGGTAGGTTTATTCCTAGGTATTTTATTCTTTTTGTTGCAATGGTAAATGAGAGTGTTTCATCATTAGTATATGGGAATGCAAGAGATTTCTGTGCAAAAATTTTGTATCCTGCTACTTTACCAAGTCATTGATTAGCTCTAGTAGTTTTCTGGTAGCATCTTTAGGATTCTCTATGTATAGTATCATGTCATCTGCAAACAGTGACAGTTTTACTTTTTCTTTTCCAGTTTGGATTCCTCTTATTTCTTTTTCTTCTCTGATTGCTGTGGCTAAAACTTCCAAAACTATGTTGAATAATAGTGGTGAGAGTGGGCAACCTTGTCTTGTTCCTGATTTTAGTGGAAATGGTTTCAGTGTTTCACCATTGAAAACGATGTTGGCTGTGGGTTTGTCATATATGGCCTTTATTATGTTGAGGTAAGTTCCCTCCATGCCTACTCCCTGGAGGGTTTTTATCATAAATGGGTGTTGGATTTTGTCAAAAGCTTTTTCTGCATCTATTGAGATGATCATACGGTTTTTATCCTTCAATTTGTTAATATGGTGTATCACATTGATTGACTTGCATATATTGAAGAATCCTTGCATTTCTGGGAAAAACCCCACTTGATCATGGTGTATGATCCTTTTAATGTGCTGTTGGATTCTGTTTGCTAGTATTTTGTTGAGGAATTTTGCATCTATGTTCATCAACAATATTGGCCTGTAGTTTTCTTTTTTTGTGGCATCTTTGTTTGGTTTTGGTATCAGGGTGACGGTGTCCTCATAGAATGAGTTTGGGAGCATTCCTCCCTCTGCTATAGTTTGGAAGAGTTTGAGAAGGATAGGCGTTATCTCTTCTCTAAATGTTTGATAGAATTCACCTGTGAAGCATCTGGTCCTGGGCTTTTGTTTGTTGAAAGATTTTTAATCACAGTTTCAAGTTCAGTGTTTGTGATTGGTCTGTTTATATTTTCTATTTCTTCCTGGTTCAGTCTCAGAAGGTTGTGCTTTTCTAAGAATTTGTCCATTTCTTCCAGGTTGTCCATTTTACTGGCATAGAGTTGCTTGTAGTAATCTCTCATGATCCTTTGTAATTCTGCAGTGTCAGTTGTTACTTCTCCCTTTTCATTTCTAATTCTGTTGATTTGAGTCTTCTCCCTTTTTTTCTTGATGAATCTGGATAGTGGTTTATCAGTTTTGTTTATCTTCTCAAAGAACCAGCTTTAGTCTTATTGATCTTTGCTATTGTTTTCTTCATTTCTTTTTCTTTTATTTCTGATCTGATTTTTATGATTTCTTTCCTTCTGCTAATTTGGGGTTTTTTTGTTATTCTTTCTCTAATTGCTTTAGGTGTAATATTAGACTGTTTATTTGAGATGCTTATTGTTTCTTGAGGTAGGATTGTATTGCTATAAACTTCCCCTTTAGAACTGCTTTTACTGCATCCCATAGGTTTTGGGTCATCATGTTTTCATTGTCATTTGTTTCTAGGTATTGTTTTGGTTTCCTCTTTGATTTCTTCAGTGATCATTTGGTTATTTAGTACTGTATTGTTTAGCCTCCATGTGTTTGTATTTTTTTTCCTGTAACTGATATCTAGTCTCATAGCATTGTGGTTGGAAAAGATACTTGATACTATTTCAATTTTCTCAAATTTACTGAGGCTTGATTTGTGACCCAGGATATGATCTATCCTGGAGAATGTTCCATGAGCACTTGAGAAGAAAGTGTATTCTGTTGTATTTGGATGGCATGTTCGATAAATATCAATTAAGTCCATCTTATTTCATGTGTCATTTAAAGCTTGTGTTTCCTTATTTATTTTCATTTTGGATGATCTGTCCATTGGTGAAAGTGGGGTGTTAAAGTCCCCTACTGTGATTGTGTTACTGTCGACTTCTCCTTTTATGGCTGTTAGCATTTGCCTTGTGTACTGAGGTGCTCTTATGTTGGGTCCATAAATGTTTACAATTGTTATATCTTCTTCTTGGATTGATCCCTTGATCATTATGTAGTGTCCTTCTTTGTCTCTTGTAATAGTCTTTATTTTAAAGTCTGTGTTGTCTGATATGAGAATTGTTACTCCAGCTTTCTTTTGATTTCTATGTGCATGGAATATCTTTTTCCATCCCCTCAGTTTCAGTCTGTATGTGTCCCTAGGTCTGAAGTGACAGCATATATATGGGTCTTGTTTTTGTATCCATTCAGCCAGTCTATGTCTTTTAGTTGGGGCATTTAATCCATTTACATTTAAGGTAATTATAGATATGTATGTTCCTATTCCATTTTCATTATTGTTTTTGGTTTGTTTTTGCAGATCTTTTCCTTCTCTTGTGTTTCCTGCCTAGAGAAGTTCCTTTAGCATTTGTTGTAAAGCTGGTTTGGTGGTGCTGAATTCTCTTAGCTTTTGCTTCTCTGTAAAGGTTTTAATTTCTCCATGAAATCTGAATGAGATCCTTGCTGGGTGGAGTAATCTTGGTTGTAGGTTTTTCCCTTTCATCACTTTAAATATTTCTTGTCACTCTCTTCTGGCTTGCAGAGTTTCTGCTGAAAGATCAGCTGCTAATCTTATGGGGATTCCCTTGTATATTATTTGTTGCTTTTCCCTTGCTTCTTTTAATAATTTTTCTTTGTATTTAATTTTTGATAGTTTGATTAATATGTGTCTTGGCATGTTTTTCCTTGCATTTATCCTGTATGGGACTCTCTGTGCTTCCTGGACTTGATTGACTATTTCCTTTCCCGTATTAGGGAAGTTTTCAACTATAATCTCTTCAAATATTTTCTCAGTTCCTTTCTTTTTCCCTTCTTTTCTGGGACCCCTATAATTCAAATGTTAATGTGTTTAGTGTGGTCCCAGAGGTCTCTGAGACTGTCCTCAATTCTTTTCATTCTTTTTTCTTTATTCTTCTCTGTGGTAGTTATTTCCACTATTTTATCTTCCAGGTCACTTATCCGTTCTTCTGCCTCAGTTTTTCTGCTACTGATTCCTTCTAGAGAATTTTTAATTTCATTTATTGTGTTGTTCATCATTGTTTGTTTGTTCTTTTGTTCTTCTATGTCCTTGTTAAATGTTTCTTGTATTTTCTCCATTCTATTTCCAAGATTTTGGATCATCTTTACTATCATTACTCTGAATTCTTTTTCAGGTAGACTGCCTCTTTCCTCTTCATTTGTTTGGCTGGTGGGTTTTTACTTTGCTCCTTCATCTGCTGCATATTTCTCTGTCTTCTCATTTTGTTTAACTTACTGTGTTTGGGGTCTCCTTTTTGCAGGCTGCAGGTTCATAGTTCCCACAGTGAATTGTGCATGTGCAGACCACAAATCTCTCTCCTTCCAGAACCAACTCCCCGAAGCTCCCAGGGTGGCTACGCCAACCACTGAGGCAGAGCTGTGGAGGCCCAATCCCCTGTCAGTCACCATCCAAGGGCCAGAAACCTTATTCCTTTCTGACTTGCCCATCCTCCAGGTAATGTCATTTTTTAAAGAAGAATTAAACATTGAAGTCCTGAGGCTGTCAAAATCATCAGAGCCGTGTGGCTGACAGGGTCTTGGTGCTGCAGCCAGGTGTCAGACCTGAGCCTCTGAGGTGGGAGAGCTAGGATATTGGACCACCAGAGACCTCCCGACCCCATGTAACATCAGTCAGCAAGAGCTCTCCCAGAGATCTCCATCTCAACACTACGACCCAGCTCCACTAAATGACCAGCAAGCTCCAGTGCTGGACACCCCATGCCAAACAACTAGCAAGACAGGAACACAACTCCACCTATTAGCAGAGAGTCTGCCTAAAATCATACTAAGTTCACAGACACCTTATTTTTTTTTTAATTAGAAAAGAAATGCATAATCACATAAAGTTTCCCCAATTGTGAAGCCAGAAAATACAAACTATTATGTCCACTTTTTCAATGCAAAAATTCTAAAACCACTTAAGAAGACTCCATCTAGATTGAAAGCAAGTATACTCCAACTAAAATCTTCTTGATTCTTGGCATAACCTGGCTATCAACTTTGAAAACAAGTGAGGACAGTTTAAATCAAAACAAGGACTGGTTTCTGCCAAACGAAGTTTTGCTTAAATGAAGCTTTTTACCCCTTAATCTTACCCTCTAAACTCCAAATTTAATCTGCAGCATAGGTCTACATACTAGGTTATAAAAATTAGAGGAGAAAATAGAATAAAGTTATATAAAATAGAAATTGGCTTTTTTTTAAGCAACAAAAGTTGAGACGTTCCTAAATAAAGTATATTCAGAGGAAGTTACAGAGTGGCTCTCTGAGAGATCCATATATATGGCACCATAAGCTTGTTGATTACATTGACCATATATTATGCATCTTGGTATTCATTCAGCTATTCACTCAACAAATATTAATAAGTATCTAGTATTGTGCCAGGCAGAAGTCCTAGTGTTAGGGATATAGCTTACAGTTGGCATAAAAGGCAATAAAATTTATAAAGCAATAATCTTAAAGTCTGACATTTGCTAAAACTGAAGAAGGAGCAAGAATTTTTAGTTTAATTTGGGGGAGTGAGAATAAATAGTTAAGAAATGTTTCCTGAGGAAGTGTACTTGAGCTGGAATCTACAGGACACATGTGAGTTAGCCAAGTGAAGAGAAGAAAGTCTGCAGGCAAGAGAGAGCATGGAGCATTTCAGGAGGTGAAGGAAGTTTGATTTGGCTGGAGTCTCGTGTGAATGGAAACCTGGCAAGGCATGAAACTGGAGAGCTGGGTAGTTAGGGTCCAGATGATGTAAGCCACGTGTTGTAGGCGGCCTCTGAGAAAGCCAGAAAGATCCCCAGCTTGTGTAACCTTTAGTTCTGGAGTGTGGGCTGGATTATTGCCTCACTCCTAATGAAGAGTATACAGGCATAGCTCAAAGATACTGCATGTTCAGTTCCAGACCATCTCAATAAAGCAAATACACAATAAAGCAAATCACACAAAATTTTTGTTTCTCAGCACATGTAAAAGTTATGTTTACATTATACTGTAGTGTATTAAATGTACAATAGCATTACATCAAAAAAACAATGTATATAACTTAATTTAAAAATACTTTATTTCTAAAAAGACACTAACCATCATCTGGGCCTTCAGGGAGTCGTAATCTTTTTGCTGGTGGAGGGTTTGAAATATTGCAAGAATTATCAAAATGTGACACAGAGACACAAAGTAAGCAAATGCTGTTGGAAAAATGGTGCTGATAGACTTGCTTGATGCAGGGTTGCCACAAACCTTCAGTTTGTGAAAACCCAAATATCTTGAAGCACAATACAATGAGATATGCCTGAACAGCAAAAGTGATGGACTGTCATTTCCAAGACTAGGTTATAAAAAGACTGTGGCTTCTGTTTTAGGTGTTGCCTCTCCTTCTGGATCACTCATCCATCTCTCACTCTGGGGGAAGCCAAGGGCCATGTCATGAGGCAGTCCTTTGGAGAGGCCCGCATGTCCTTTGAGTTTCACATGAGTGAGTCTGGAAGCAAATTCTCCCCAAGTTGCGTCTTGAGATGACTGCAGCCCTAACTGACACCTTGACTGAAGCTTTGTGAGAGATCATGAAGTCAGTACTACCCACTCCTTGACACCTGACCCAGAAAAACTGTAAGATAATAAATGTGTGTTCCTTCTAGCCACTAAGTTTTGGAGTAACTTGCTAACACGGCAGTAGATAGCTAATATACCATGAAAAAAATTGGGTTGAGCATTAACCTAATGGAATGAGAATATGTTAAAGGGTTTTAAGCGGGAAAGAACAATAACATGTCCCTATTTGCAATTTTAGGCATTCTGTAAGCTGTCACAATAAGGCTGAAAGGATAACCTAGAACCATCCACGAAGATAAACATTTAAACAAGTAACAATATCTGCTACAAAATTCTAGTTCTAAAGTTCAGTATCCTATATAAAACTTCCACCTCACTACTTAAATTAATGTCAACAGTCAACCTGATTAATTTCTTAAAAACTATAGAACTTCCCCCTTCCTCTTCAGGTCCACTGGCTCATTGTCTTCATTTAGGTCTCTATCATCTCCAACCTAGCTCACTGGCAATACCCTCCTAATCATTTCCCCACCTAAAGTCTGATGCCCGTCCAATCCATTCCCAACTACCAAAAAAGCAGGTAGTCTAAAGGGACTGTAAAAGGGAAGGCTACTCCATCAGATTATAGGAAACAATTTGATCTGCTCTGCGAGTCATACATACACTTCAGTGACATGGCACCTTCCTCTTCTGCATCAGCTCCCAAATTGCAAGTTGTTACACTACTCCAAATTTAATAGGCTCTCAAAACAACCTGTAGAGTGCTTAGTATAATTTTTCATCAAATTAAAAGAGCTGAACCCATTAATCAATAGGTAAGTTTGTCCTACATGAATCTCAAAGACGGAGCCACATGTGGAAGCATTTTCAATTGTTCTCACAGCTTTCAAATATAAGCTCTAGGCTTCCCTGGTGGCACAGTGGTTGGGAGTCCGCCTGCCGATGCAGGGGACACGGGTTCGTGCCCCGGTCCGGGAAGATCCCACATGCCGTGGAGCGGCTAGGCCTGTGAGCCATGGCCACTGAGCCTGCGCGTCCGGAGCCTGTGCTCCGCAACGGGAGAGGCCACAACAGGGAGAGGCCCGCGTACCGCAAAATAAATAAATAAATAAATAAATAAATAAATAAATAAATAAAAATATATAGGCTCCAATTTAGAGAAATTAAAATACTGGAAAGAAAAAAATGTTTTCATTCTTTTTGATCAGTGAAGCCAAACACATTTGGGAAAAAAATTTCAGACTCACATCTCATCAGAAAACTATTCCATTTACCAGCTTGACACCTCTGTGTAGCACTTCACAACACAGGATAAGTCCATGGCCCACTCGGGGAGACACAATTTTGTAAGTATTCAGAAACAAAGCAAGATTAGTACCTCAGGAACCATTAGCATTTCCAAAAGCATTATATGAATTGTTCCTGTGTGAGACATTTAATTGTAAAAAGGAAACTGATAATTAATTGTGGTCATTTCAACTGTATGATTGTTTCAAGCAATATTGATGTCATAAAATCCTTTAGCCAAGTCACAAATTGTGAAGTGAATATGGAAAATTCCAATAATCAAGAAAGGAAAGGTCTCTTTCTTTTCTAAAATCCAACAACCCTATCTATGAAGTAAAAGTAAACAGAAGTGTTCAACTAAACTCTTAGCTTTTATTTATATAAATGATGTAGCCATATTCTGTGAAGTTTATTGAAAAATTACACATAATCATCTATTCTTAAAATTGCTTTCACTGAGCAAAACTCTAATCATCATTAGTCATTTCTTTTATAAATTTTGACAAGGTCAAATATTGAAGTTCAGAGTTACCATCAAGGTAGAAAGTGAAAAATATTCTTTTAAACCACTATGATATACCTCCAAATATGAAATAGCCCTCCATTCTACAGTAATACTAATTAGTCTGTAAGCTAATTCTGCAAATTGAAACCCTTTTAAAAAAAATTTAATTGTGTAAGTCAAAATTAATGTCAAAAAATCTTCTGTAACTTATTAAGTAAACAATCAAAATAGATTATTCACTAATATTCAGAAATTTTTATGTTCACCTTTCTGTAAAGTCAGTTTAGAATGACTTAAAGAAATCTTTTGAGTTTTTTTTTTCTAATCAGGATTAGAATAACCATGATGAAGAAGTTAAGACAACTGTTAAGTAAACATATATTTTCTAACATTTTGAGATAAGTAATAACACCCCTATAAATACCACATAACAAGAAAAATCCATTTATTTCTTATTTGCACTTTACACTTCGCATAGATGGTTCAGAATCATAAAAGCATCCATGGAGAGAGATTTAAAAATCATTATAGGACAATATTTGTTTAATAGAAAGTGATGGCTTAAATGCTACAATATGTTTCTGAGTATCTTCACATTAAATAGTAATTGAACAAAAAGCCCCCTGGTTCTGCTCAAGGGCAAGTCCCACAAAGCTCCTCATTATTGGAATTTCCAACTTGGAAGCCAAACTAAATAACAAGGAGTAATTTGCCAATTAGAACTTCCTGCTCTTTTCTCTTTATTCCTTAAACACCATTCAGGGGCTGAACCGGTCAAACACTTTTAGCTTCAAAACAGCAACTGAAAGGATTTAATTTGTGTCTCTCCAAGGTGAAGCTGTCAAGAGGCAGCCGTGATGCAGTCCATGTCCCCCTGCAGCAATTTCCCTTCAACACAGAGAAGTGGGTTTCCACTCTTGCAGAATACGGAGTTTCCTTTTCTCATTTCCCATTATTTCATTTCAATTAATGACCTCCAAATTTTATACTTGTATAACTACTGGGCTTAAGAAGCTTGAGCCAAAGTGTCCCTGGAATCTGTTAATGTCTTCAGACCAAACCTGTGTATATACTGGAAACAAAGAACTTTACAGGGGCCTGACACAGATCAGAATGAGGACCATGAAAATTGTGTTAAACCCTAAACTGTGTGGCCCTAGACAGGATCACAGTATTCTCTTATTAGTGTAGGCCATGGCAAGAGAAGCGGTAAAATAACTTAGAGATCCTTGGCAACATTTGCATTTCTTGCCTGCATTTTCCTAATAGTAATCCGAGTCAACATCTCTTCTTGTTATTCAATTTTAAATGCCCAATGATTAACAGAATTTAGTTGCAGACTTTTAAATTGCAAACATACTCACAGATTAACACTAAATCAGTGAAATCCAGTCCTCTTTTTCAACCTAAAGAGACCTGACTTGAGGCTCAGGGCTTCCCCATCAAAGACCCACCAGCACTAGAAAAAGAGGCTTCACTTCGCTTACTGTGAGCCTATAAATGACCCCAAGGGAATTGCTCACTCCTCTGAACCCTGGGCCAGGAAAGCTGGTTAAGGAGAAACTGCTTGTCAAATGTTTTCTTGCAGAAAGTATTTGTAATCAGGGATTCCGCGCCCCCTGCCCCCCGCCCAATTCATCCTATTTTGTATCTGTACTGATAATCCATTGAAAATACAGTAGTATTTCCATTTGTATATTTAAAAGTCAGTCTTAAAAATGAGAATGTGTTGCCTCTATTAATGGACCACTTGAAAGATTACCCAGGTTGAGAGAAGTTATCTTTATCGTAGTAGATAGCAGACCTACTGAGCTAAGAGGTGACAGATCTCTAAGAGTTGACAAAGATTCTCTTCATGACCAAACTTAAGTCAAGCTCTTCTGATCTCTTTTTCAACTAGCCCTCGACTTTTGGGCTCCCATGTTCTTCTCTGCATTGTCCAATTTTAGTGAGAGTCTTGCTAAGTTGGTTTAGCCAGAATCCCCCATCCTCTGTATCCGATCACCTTCAATGTCTGATCCACCAGGTGATGTGTGATCACTCAAGCCCGCCTTCAGCAAGAATCCTGTTAGCCCGAACTCCTCTTAAGCCTGAGGTTTCCTCTTAGTAATTTCCATCTGCTGACACCCAGCCTACTCCTTGGCTACAAGTCCCCACTTTTCCTTGTTGTATTTGGAGTTGACTCCAATTTCTCTCCCCCACTGCAAAACTCCACTGTAGTGGTCCTTATACCTATCTCAGTTGTTCCCTGAACAAAGTCTGCCTTACTGTTCTTTAACTGTGTCATGAATAATTTTTTCTTTAACAGAGGTCAGGAGAGATTAATCCCTTTTAAACTGGTTGTTAGGACAAGCTTCCTTACTTCCTAGGCTGTTTTAAAAGGGTCTGGGGAGTGTAAAGTGAAAATAAATATTATAGAGGTAAGGTATCAGGAAATATAAAGAACTTGAATTTCTTACCAGTGTCTTACTATTATTGCACTACTCTGGGAATGTTTCAGTTCAAATAAACTAGATCAAAAGAAATTTATAGTAACAGAATTTAGAACTTTAGTAAATCTTAATGATTAATTGATTAATGATCATTTGATTCTTAACCCAAGCCACATGATTTTCCAGATAAAGAATTAAACTTACAGAAATAAGATTTAATAACAATATTTTAAAATTCTAGCAGAGGTTGATGTTACTTATACATATTTTGCAATTAATTTCAAGTATTACTTAACATGTGAAAAGAATACCTTTTTCTTACCTTCATAAAAGAACTTCAAAAATCAATTTATGCAAAGCAAATATCCATTCTACCATTTTGCCAGGTGCCCAAATCAGAAAAAATGAAAGTCTCATGGATGCCTATTCATCTATCACCACTAATAAAATGTGTCCTGAGTCTGTCACTTGGTCTCCATTCACACTGGTCCCTGCTCTTTCCAGGAGCTCATCATCTATCTCCCTGCATCAGTCTTACTCAGTTCCAATGCATCCTCCATACTGTTGCAATAATTATTTCTCCTCCACAGTTTTGATCTTGTCATTCCCTTGCTTTCCAAGCTCTGGTGGCTCCCCATCATCCCCCTGTAGCATGGTATTCAATGACTTTTCACACTCTGACCAGTTTCCTCTGCTGCTCCTCCTCCACCCACATTTTAGGGTGGACCCTCACCCATCTTCACCATTTAACAAGATCATGCCTCCATGTCTTAGTTTATGCTTCTCAGTCTCTTGGCCCACCCACTTTTATTCTCCCCCTTCTCTATCTTGCACATTTTCATACATCTTCACTTCACCTCCTCTTTGAAATCTTTCTCCAAAAACACACAAAATAAATCAATTGATTACTCCTCTACAACAGTTTCTTATCACAGCACATTATATCATCATATCTGCCTCTCTGAAATACCTTTAATCTCAACTTCCATATACACTCCAAAATTGTGAGCTGCCTATTTATTTTTGCAGCCATACTTTCCAGCAGAGTGCTTGTATACAGAAAGCATCCTATAAATGTGGAATCTAATCACTTTGGCAATGAATCCATTAACTGTCAATGATCAAGAGTCATTTCAGAAATGATTTCCTACTGGATCATTTGCCATCATTAAAGAAAAGTTGAGGAACTTCCCTGGTGGCACAGTGGTTAAGAATATTCCTGCCAGTGCAGGGGCCATGGGTTCGAGCCCTGATCCGGGAAGATCCGACATGCCACAGAGCAACTAAGCCCGTGTGCCACAACTGCTGAGCCTGCGCTCTAGAGCCCATGAGCCACAACTAATGAGCCCGTGTGCCATTACTACTGAAGTCCATGCACCTAGAGCCTATGCTCTGCAACAAGAGAAGCTACCCCAGTGAGAAGCCCACACACTGCAACGAAGAGTAGCCCCCGCTCACCATAACTAGAGAAAGCCTGCGTGCAGCAACAAAGGCCCAACACAGTCAAAAATAAATTAATTAATTCATTATTTTTAAAAAAAAGAAAGAAAAGTTGAAAATTATTGAATAATTTAATATATATTAAATTTTAGCAATTAAGTAAATATATGGAAAACTACACTATTCTTAGATGCTCATCAATTAATATTAATTGAGTCTACTGAAGTGCATGGCAGTGCTATGCACTGAGTGATTTTAAATAACATTAATAAAATATAATCTCTGCCCATGGGAATTTACAATCTAAAAATTATGACATTGGCAACATATACAGTTCTGACTGTAAGCTATAAGGATAATATATGTTATATCACTGAGGTTGGGAGTTGCTAAATATAAATGAGTCTACAAAACACAGAAAAGCAGACATCAACATGGACATTGAATTGAGATCATTGTGAAATACCTGGCTCAGCGCTACATATATTTTATTTTATTTGAAGCTTCCTTCTTAAGTAATTAGGATTTTTTTAAATGGATATAATATATATATTTATGAAAAATGATGTGAAGCATATAATAGCTGGCTGCTGTATGGGATTAGATGGATGATAACGTAGAAACATATAAATGATCAAGAGCCCATTTCTGGTTTTCACACTTAATGAAAGTTTCTGGATTGATTGTTTCCTGGAAATAATTTTACATGAATGTCTAATGAACATGTAACATAAACACACACACACACACACACACACACACACACGGTCTCTAATTTATCTAAGCTACTTCCAAAAAATTGGTTACTATTACTTTGAGATAAAAAAAGTAAAGCCATACAGAGGCTATTGCAATACTATGAATGATCACATTCTGATCTATTTTTCTGTGATTTTTCTAAAAGTTGTCTAGCCCCACTGCAATTCTTAAAATGAGAATCTATTAGGCTTCTTAAGTTTCTAAGGTCTTTGGCAGTTCTCTCCTTTCTAGTTAATCAAGTAATTCCTCCTAAGGGTACTTATGAGATGAGTAAAAACTGTGGTCATAATTTCTAAACTGTCAAGAAAATAGGAATTTATACTTTGGATAAACCCCAGGGATGTTACATAGCAAGCAGTTCTATTTCAGTCTAGGGGGTAAAAAAAAAAAAAAAGGAGAAATCTAGAGATGTGGTGAAAAGTTTCTTGCAGCTATCTAATTTATTTTAACAGCATATTTCAAAAATAATTATCATTAATAGAATCAACAGTTATGTAAGATAGGAAAACTGCGTCTAGAGTGAAAGTGGGAAAAACAACTGTTCTATGGGAGTTAAAATTGACACTGGGACCACCAGTGTCAATTTATGTCTAGTGACAAATTTCAATACTGGAATATATTATATATACATTCATATTCTTCATCATTCTGCTGTCTGAATAGTTTTAGATCTCAAAATGATCTACATATCAAAATGTCACTGAATTTCTTGTGAAACTGTTTACCCTTTTTTCAAAATTGAAGTATAATTGACTTACAATATTATATTAGTTTCAGGTATACAACATAGTGATTCAATATTTTTATACATTACAAATGTCTAGTTTGTAATCACTAGATTACATCACTATAAGTCTAGTTACAATCTGTTACCATACAAAGTTATTACAATATTCTTGGCTAAATTTTCTATGCTGTACATTACATCCCCGTGACTTATTAATTTATAACTGTAAGTTTGTACCTCTCAATCCCCTTTACATATTTCACCCATCCCCACCCCCACTGGCAACCACCAGTTTGTTTTCTGTATCTATGAGTCTGTTTCTGTTTTGTTATATTTGTTCATTTGTTCTGTCTTTTAGATTTCACACCTAGGTGAAATCATGCAACTGTTTTACCCTTGAGATTATATTCCTTGACTGAAGCTTTGTAGTTGTAAATTATGCTCTCTATTCATTTATTAATTTAATATTTCCAATTGTATCAGCTCTGCAAATGCAAGGGAAAGTTATTATTAGATATCAATCCCTGTTTTCCTGACTTCTATTTTGATTGGTTGAAAATTAATTAGATATGACCTGCAAACAGACAAATTTGAAATATTTTAAAGAGGCTTTTAACTTGGCATAAGTAGTTTCTAAGAATGCCATAGATATTATTATTTAGCACTCAGTAAAAAATAATGTATTGTTTTCACATTGTGAATGTACATATTACCACTGACTTGCATGCATTAAAATGATTAATTTTTTCTTAAGTATATTTCCCCTCAATAAAAGAAGTATGACTGTTAATAGAGGTCATATCTATCCCACTGAAATTTACCTACAAATAAATAAAGGTTCTAATCAACGATGTCTTCCTAAATACAAAGAACCTTCTAGAATTGCTGACCATTTCTTGTCTCTTCTAAGACACACTAGACTTAGCTGGCATTCGCTTCATCAACTCTCTCAAAATAATATAACTGACATTAACTACTGAGTAACCACAGAAAAAAAATTGTATATCCTTTAGAGTTTTAGCATTACTGTTTTACAAAAATTTGTTGGTGGAGAAGTAATTTACGTAAGATAGATATAGAATTTTTTCTCCAGTAACCTAATTTTTAAAAATTTCTTAATTTTCCTGAAAAACAAAATCAAGCAACACCAAAAATTATTTAATCAGTATCAGCTGGTTCTGAGAAGCCCTCCAGGTTATCCCTAGGAATCCTAGAAACATTGGAAATAAAATCTTACACTCTTGGTATACACAACCACCATTATCTGACCTTTCAATTACTCCAAAGCTGGTTAATCTCTCACTGATTCTTAGAAATAGAATCTTTTATGTTTCTAAAGATGCTCTGGATATATGACTAAGCTTTTATCTGATCTGATTACATCAGGCAATATAAACTAAGACTAAAGAAATGGTTATTATCCAGTAAATAATGTTAACTTGACCTGCATAAAAAGGTATTCATTACAATGAATTGTCTGTGCTGAAAATTCTAAAAATTCTACGCTAGGTGCTACACTTCCGCTTAATTGGATGCTTGACTAGATCTAGCCCAGTATTCCCTAATGCTGTTCCTAGATGAAACATAAGTGTTTAGAAGAACAGCAACTTCAAGTTTACCAATTCTCTATGTGAACAGGTAGTTTCAAGAGAAAGCTTGTCTTTTTAACCAAAAGGAAGTGATAAAATAAAATCCCAAAGTGTGTCAACTGAAGCAAAGCATACAGAAAGTTTCTCGTTTAATTTAACTTCCCTACTCTCAAGATTTCAATCAGGTGAATCCTTTCTAACATTTAGAGACTGTCTTTCTTTAGTGGACAGGAAGAAGAAGGGCCTGGCAAATACATCATTAACTAGCAAGGGGAAAAAAGATGATCCTATTATACCTTCTCCATATACTTAGAGTTTGCTGACCACAAAGGAAGCTCTGATATCACTCAGAGTATTTAAAGCAAGGCACGAAAGATGCTTATGATATTAAGTATATTCATAACATTAAAGTTTCCCTTTTTAAGCAACTCTGGTCAAGGGAGCTTAAAACTATTCAAACTTTACAGTACTTAAAGAGTCACTTGGCACTGTTTTTTATTTTCTTTTCACTTGGCACTCTTATTTCCACTTTTCAGAAATAATTCCTCTCCTTCTTCTACAAGAACACTACAGAACCCAAGAAAGAGAAACAGACTTAAGTTGTCTGACCTCCCCTGTTATCCCTCAGGCTATTGGGGGAAAGCAACACATACTTCGGTCTTCAATATATCACTTCTATTTTCACAGGCATAAATTACTTCTCGGGCTTTAAAACAACAGGATTCTAAAAGGACACCATAAGGTACTTAAATTCCGGTAACTAAACTCAGATGTATAAGGCAATTTAAAATCTTTATAAAAACTTCCTGTTTCAAAATTACCCAAAATGGAATCTTAGAAAATCTGTGTGCCAAAATGCTACAGAAATAAGGCTAAAATTAATCCACTAAACATATCTCTAAAAAGCCTTGGTACCTGGTAGATAATCAGTGAATCTTTTGAAGGTGTCTTTGCTAATCAATTAATTTTGGTTGTGATAATGCTTAATATAAATTATTACCACCTAATCTATCATGCATTATCTTCATGAACAGACCAACAGAACAATTTAGGTGTTCAAAGTTCTGTTTTGTTCACCCAAGCAGAATGATTTTTCCTGAGGTTAATACATACAGGAGGTTGGTTAAGCCAGGCACCATTATGTAAGTATGCTAGGTAATGATACAAAAACAAGAAAATTTGCAAATCCTTTTGAACAAACTGAACCATGGCAAACAAAAAGCAAAAGCAACGAGAACAAAGCAGAAATAAGATGCTTAAGGAAAAACCATGGTTTTGGCACTGCTCCAGAAGAAAAACAAAAAATGTCTATTACGTACACAGTCAGAGTAGGGCCATTTGTCAAAAGTTTGTAGGAACAAACTCTAAGTGGCTGTCTTACATGTCTCAAGAGGTAGAATTGAGCTGATGCTGTCAACTGCTGGTGCTGTAGTTCCAATCTCAGGAGCTCTAATTTGACCCTCCTGAGAAAGAATCCCAATTAGAAACACATAAAGGAAGCCATTTTAGACATGGTGCTTTGGGACAAGTCTGACCCCGTGTGTCAATGTCAACTGAAACAAAAAAACTAAAGAACTTTCTCAAGCATGTTGTCTGTTCCAGATAAAAACTAAGGATCTTTGAGACCCAGTTTTGAAGTAGGCCTCCCCAGACTAGAAGGAGGACAACTAAAATACTGAAAGCTGGTTTTTTTTTTATTTTCATGCCTACTGGTGTGCTTTGTAAAAAAAAATGAGGAGTACCACAGCAAGCTATACGTCATATTCTAGCAAAATTAGCTAGTTAAAAATGTTTAATTCTAAATGGTCAAGCAGCAAGGTAGGAAGAGTATTCATCTATAAGTGATTTTAAATTTGGCTTCCCAGCTAAATTTGCCATCAATGACAATTCCTTTTGGAATTGCCTCAAATCTATACTATGTTGGTGTTACATCAACTACAGTAAACTTATATGAAGAGATACAAAAAACTAGGGCCTGTTTGGGGACTTAAGAGGATAAGGGGTAAAGGGAAAAAAAAGGATAATTTAGGAGTTCAACTGTAAATCACCCAGAAACAAGAAAATAGCACGAAACAAAACAAAAATTCTCCCTATTTCATCCAGTTCTTGTTGCCAGTGAAACACAGATCAAGGCTTCTTACTTCGACTCCAGCAAGTCTTCGATCCTCCTAAGATTACAAGCAAAAAATTTTGCATATGTACTTTTCTCTGTGTACAGGCACCATAGCTTTCATTAGATTCTCAAAGCAGTCTGCAACCCAGTAAAAGTCAGGAGTCACTGTTCTAAATTTATATGGTTTTGCATGTGGATTCTAGCTACTTGGGATAACATCTGGAGCCCCTCTTTCATTTTCAAACTAAGCTTGACGAATGCAAAAGCATCTAGCAGACAAGTGCACAAGACCTAGTGCAAGATCCTATACCAACATTCAAGTTTTTAACTGATACTCAGTTGCCTTACATGTAGCTCCTGAATTTGAAGAAATTGAGATGAAAGTGCACAAAATGAATTTTGACTCAACCAAAATTACTGGGATTTTTAAAAGCTCATATCTTCAAGATCAAGTCTCAACTGAAAAACATGAATTAAGACAACTAAAATCCAAAGAGCATACTACACTAAGATCATGACCATTTTCAATTAACTCAGCTTAGGAAACTATCCTTGACAGATGACCTCCAGAGTCTAGTGCAGAGAGTCAAGTTGTTCCATAATTTAGCCAACAAAATAAGTTCTGGTGCTTCCTGTGGGGTTTCCCCAATATATTCACCTGTACTATTTCATAACTCCTCAAGGGAACATTGAAGACAGTACATACAATATGTTTTAGCTTCCTTAAAGAAAGATGACAATAAATTCAAAAGCATTTTAATATCCTTACTGCTCCTAATATATATTATTAGTTATAATCAACTGAAGCAAAATAAAACCACTGCTGCAATTTTGTTTCATATTTATTTTAAAATCACCAATCCTGTCTCGTAAGAATTTTGAAGGCTATTGGTAACAAGACAACCATATAGTATATAAAAAATACACCTTTTGCAAGTACAGCTGCCTGTTCCTGCCCAGAAGGAGTGGTTGTTGACACAAGAAACCAGCCTGTTGGCACTGAGTACACAGTCCCATGGCCACTGCTGCTGAGTGGCGTGGAGTGCCGTGCCATGCCGGACACCAAAGCACACACAGGACCAAAGGCATGCACATAACTGGCATGCCATCATCTACAGCGCTAAAGCCTCTGAATACTCCTATATAAAATTACATGGATGTTGACAAACCACCTGTTGGACTAAAGAAAAAAATAAATTGTGCATCAATTTTCCCTATATGCTCCTATAAAATTTGTTCTTTTATTTTTTTTCAATGTGTATATTGTATTTTAAATGCTTTGCAGTATCTAGCCTATGGACAGTCATGACCATTTAAAATAAGAAAGAAAGAAAGAGAGAAAACTAGTTTTAAAAGTTTCAGCTTATCAAAATGTTTTAAAGCTGGCAGGGTGAGGTGGAGGAGAGGCATGGGGAACGATCCTTGCTATTTACCAGTCTGTGTGCTTTCCTATGATTGGCAGTGTTTTAAAGCTAATGATAAAAACAGATACAGCATTTTTTCAGTGACACCTCTATCTCTCCCCACTCTCACTAAAAGTTTCTAGGAAATACTATCAAAAAGCTGCATTACACTATACTGTATAGTCTTTTATTCAAAACATGTTGAATATACAGCACAATGGTAATAAGGCAATGTAGAATAAACATAAAAGACCATCAAACAAGATGTTTATTCAGTCATTAAACAAATACCTATTTAAGTAAGTACAATATTTTAGGAGCAAATCTGGGCTCCAGATATAAAGAAGAACGAGTCATGGCCCTACCCTCAAAACTATCTATAAAGGAGACAGAGAGATGGACAATTACTGGAATTAAATGTAATCAGTGGATTCATAGAGGTATGTACATGGTGTTGTGCTTCTGTGATTTATGGAAGGCTTTACAGGGAAGAAGCTTCAGAATTTTAAAGAGAATACCTTAAGTTCTAAAGTTTTAATATGATTTTTTTAATAGGTAATATCATCACCTGGTTCAAAATTCAAAAGGAACAAATGGTTATATGGTGAAAACTTTCCTTGTCACACCTAGTTGCTCTCCCTATAAACATCCAATATTAACATGTGAGTTTCTTATAACACCCAAATACTGTTTCTCTGCTTAATAAGGACTTTGGCTACCAACAACACTCTCATAAGTCTACTTCATTTTATTATGTATTGAGGTAATATACATTTTATTGTATGATTAAAAGCAGCACTGTAGTTGTTTTCACTAGATAGGAGGAAACCTGTTCATAGTGATATATATGGATAACAAATCATCACGATGTACACTTTAAATAGCTTACAATTTTATTTGTTGACTATACCTCAATAAAACTGAAAGAAAAAAAAGCAACTCTAATAAGTGGAACAATCCATAAAAACAGACTTCCAATGTTATAAAATATCAACTAAAAAGCTTTATTACATCCTAAAACTTCTTATAGTACTCCAAAATAGAGGAGATAATGAACAGAAACAAAATAAAAGAAAATATAAGATTCATTCTACATGAAAAAAGAAAATGGCAAGAATGTCATAAAAAGTATTGTCTAGTACATGAGGCTTTAATTAAATCTAAAGATACTGTCACAATTTCAGTTGAATATACTACTCAAGTGGCTCTTACTACAATCTAACCAAACGCCTCCAATGCTAATAGTGGTGATTCTGGTGACAGTTTTTTAAGGAAATAAAAATATAATTTATACAATGAGTCAGTTCTCGCTTTTCTTCATAATGGAGACATCATGAGACCACTAAAGTATGATGGAGAACCTTCTTCTACTTCTCTCACCATCAGCACCATCATCCTTTGCTGGGTTCTTCCCTCCACTGCACTAGCTTCCCTCGGGCTTTCTTCCAAAGAACTACAATGGTTAACAGTTAAGTAACTGGATGGTATGAAGCAGGGTGTGCAGTACAGAATAGATGACTGAAAGAGAAAGAGCTATGGGGAGCATTAATTGTGAAGAAAAGGATCAGGAAAAGGCCCCAAACTTAGGTACTCCGAACTCACAAGACAGGGTTCTGAATTTGGGGTTGGAATGATTACAGGTTTGGTGTATAATCAACATTGGGAACCAGTGTAGCATTTTGAAAGTGAGGAGTGGAATCCTCAGGAACAGAAGAAATATTTGTGAACTAACTGAGAAAGTCAAAAGTATGAAAGGAAGGCATTAGAAACAAACAGAATAATCTACATAAAACAACAAGGCAAGGCAATCAGAACAAAGAGATTGGTAGCAAGGTAGGAAATACAACTGATTACCAAAGTATAAATAGAAAAAAATAAGTATTTAAAACCATGCACTTTCCAAGAGGTCAAAGTGTAAAATAACAAAAAATTGTAACTGACCGAACCAATTTCTCTTAGAATATGTAAATAAAAGAACCAAAAAGGCATCATGCTTGGGTAGGAACCGTGTAATAAAATCATGACTGCAGTTTAAACACAAGTGCCAAAATCCATGTTGCTTTTTCTAACTTATGTTCTATTACAGAAATTTACTTTTTTTTCTTAAATTAGGGTCAAGATGTGTCCATGAATAAGTAAAGGTCTAAGTAAAAATATAATTCCATTGCTCATATAAGAGCTTCCTGAAAACTGAGCATATGTGAAAAGTTAAAGGGAAGAAAAGAACAGCTCTTTGGTTCATTTTTAGAAATGTTTGAATTAGTCAAATGAAGTCAAACAAAAATTTTGTTATGCTTATAAATAGAGCAAACTGTTAGAAGAAAATAAAACTGCCTTGGAAATTGGCCATAATTAACCCCAAATAATAAATATTATCATGAGTTTATGTTATTCAATTTTAAGGATGTAGAAGCCAAATTTTATTTAAATTGAAGGTAAAGAAAAGCAGAGGAGACTTTTGCTTATTTTATATTTTTATGACTAAGCTTGCCTTGCTTCAATTGACTGTGGATAAGCAACTACCACCCAAAAGTTCTCTGTGACCAGGCTCTGTCCAGCTGCACAACTTAACACATTTTCTCTAGTTACTGCAAGAGTGGGTTATTGTTGCTCCAACAGACTGCCAGTGAGCCAGAGGTCAGCAGGAAGAGCTGTATGACCCAACCACTGACCCCAAGGGACAGCCAGTGACCTGTTGGCCTGACCTGTAAGTGAGGAAAGAACTAAAAATTCTCATTAGGATTCACTGTTTTTCAAATTCAAAAAATAAAGTTTTAAAATAATCATACCCCCAAATCCTTTTACCATTCTACATACTATATAATTGGCTTATTTCCTTTCATTACAATATTTTATAAATTTGAATATTGTTAGACTCCGGACATTTTATGCAATCAATGCAAGAAATATTTTAATACTTTACATATTTCAACTCCTTTATATGGATTTCAACATATTCTAGTTCTGTGTTTCTCAACCAGGGCAATTCTGCCCTCAGGGGACATTTGACATACTCTGGAAACATTAATTATCATGAATGGAGGGTATTACTGGCTTCTAGTGGGTAAAGACCAAGGACTCCTGATAAATATTTTACCATGCACAGGACAGCCTTCCAAAACAAAGAATTACCGGGTCCAAAATGTCTATAAAGTCAACATTGTTCTTGTTGATTGAAAATCACATTAGTTCTTGTCACTGATTTGCCTTATAACCTAGTAAATCAACTCCTTTTTCTTTACCCTGAGCTACCTACATCAAGTAATAATACTTATAACAGAATTACCTGGATTGATTGTTTAAATATAAGCTTCATGAATCGTTGATATTGAATCTCAGTTGTTAGGGAAGGGATAAGGGAATTTACATTTATAACCAGACCCTACTGCTTCTCCTGAATTTTAAAGTCAAATATTTTCTTCATTTTCTATAATAAAGTGTTTCTTTTCCACACTTAAATTCCAGAATTTATGGTCTGTTTCCTTACACAATTCAGGAAAAATGTATTACTCCAGTTACTACATTAATATTTTAAAGCTATACTGAAGCTAGAAAATATATTGCAGTTCCTTTATGAAACTCACTTTTAGATGTGAAAATTAAGATGAGAAGTGCCTGAGATCACAGAACCAGTTAGTGACATAACCAGGGGTCTTATGTGAACTAGTTTAAAGTATGAAGAAGTGGTTCACGCCAAACCTCAGGCAACAGGTACCATGTAGTGAATCTTCTCTCTACAGAGCCCTGAAGTTTCCTCAGTAATATCTGCCAGTCATTCCAACACTTTCATCCAAGGCTCTGCACATGGGGCCAGGAAAGCAACGTTGAATAAAGAACTTTGAAAGGGACTTGAGAACATGTTTAAGATACTATAGAATTCAGTTCAAATTAGCATAATATGGTGCACTTGACCTAAACATAGGCAACTGAAGATATAACAAGGGAAAAGTAGATCCGGAAAGGCTTCCTGTAGAAAGTGAGTTTTTAATCAGATTTTGAAGGATGAACAGGAGAAAAATTAACTAGGAAGAGGTGGAGGGCATTTTTATTCAAGTACTGGTACAAGCAAAAGCCCAAAAGTAGAAATTAGCAAGTCAAATGCAGAGGACTGCAAATAGTTTTAAGTTTCTGTATCACGAAGACCATGTTGGAGAAGAATCGGAGAGGAATTTGTTGAGATTAGCAAGGCAATGGAGAGAAGGAAAAAAAGTTGGCAAAAGCCTCTAAGCGCCAAGCTGTATGGATTCTCAGGGTACTTGCAATTACTGTATAACACCCTGTTTTGTTTCCTATGTGGCACTTATTACTCTATGAAATTATCATATTTATTTGTTTACCTGACTTTTCTTGGTTTCCCTAACTACAATGTAAGTTCAATGCACTAAGAGCTTGGATTGCAGTGAGGAATGTCTAGAGTCAAGGAGACCATTTTAACATGAATTGGACTAGTATGAAAGCTATGGAAATCAGAATAGGCACGGCTAAAAAGAATTAGATGAAAGGATCACAGTTTACTGCACTCAGTTTACGTGCCCTCATCCTCTCTTCCCACCCACCCAATCTGAACATTGCTTTCTGGCCAAGGCAGCCTCAGCAGCCACAAGTGTTGAGGTCTTGGAGCCATACTGATGCCACAGCAGATGCACCGGCTCAGGTGCAGTGGCCCTGGGAAACCCTGTCTGACAGAGACTTGTTGGGCCAGAATCATAGGGAACTGGTACCATGGCAACTGCCTGGAAATGCAAGTGACACAACCTGAAAGGGGAGAGCAGTTAGTACCCCCCTCTCCAGGAGAGTGAATTTTAACTAATTTTAACAGGATGGAGCCAGTGGATAAATTCTTCTCTCTTCCTCTCCCTAAGAGACTATTCTGACATGCAGTAGCTCATATGTCCTCTCTGATAATGTCCTATGAGACTGAGCAATCTTCAGGAAGCTTGTTAGAAGCTGTGGGCAGGTTGGAAACTCACCTTCTTGTACTTTCCACCCTCCCTGCCTTGCTCTACTTTTCCCCTCACTTCTGCTTCCCTGGGTCTGCACTCCCAATAAAGTGCTAACGTGTAAGCTTCTTAGGCTCTATTTCCTGGGCATCCCAGGCTAAGACAAAAGCTATCCTCTCTAGTAAATGAAATACAACTCAAGCACTTAGCTGTATTGACTTCCGATCTATCTGAGTAACTCCAGCAAGGTGTAGAGGTGTAGAAAATGTTAAATTGGTGGCATTGACTTTAAATTGCCAGTTCATCAGCCCAAAACTGTTTCCACTAGATAATGGTGCCTTTGTTGCAGCCATGTAGCAATCAATACTCCAGAGTGTATTGTTTATATGACTAAAGGATATGCAAGATGGGATATGAAAGAACTGAGGGTGAGAGAGAGGTGGGTTAACAATATACAGAAGGGATGCAGTGGGGATACTGAAGTAGACTGATTGCAGAAGATCAGCCATTTCCCCTTTGCAGGAAATTCTGCTACAAGTGTTGCATGGCAGCCTTTGGAAACCTGAACAGCATAAATGGCTAAAGGTGTTTTCTGATGAATAGACTTTACTTCCTTGGCAGGTAACCCAAGTCTGACTTTGGGAACAGGAACACCTGGAAGCCAGCTCATCTCTTGAAATGCTCCAAATTCCTCATATCAGGTTCATTATGAGGAGCCACCTGTGTCTCTGCTCATCAAATCCTACCAGTTCCTGTTCTGATCTGTTGCAATACACCAAAGAGTCATTTCTAATTATAAAAGTAAAATAAATAATTCATGGGATATCCTGACTCTTCAGCTTGGAACCAATGTAAAATTGGTCTATGTTGATGATCACAGAATTGCAAATTCCTTCAACACTTATGCTAAGTAATTACCTAGTCCAAGTAGGAAAACCTAAGTAATATGGATTTACGAGTGGTGTGACTCCGTTTTAATTAGTGAAAATTATGAATTGCAAGATGTTTTCTAAGGAAATGCTCGTGGAGGAGAATGTTGTGTATTCACCAAACTCTGTTTCCTTTTTTGCTTGGGCACCTAACAGAATGTGAACAGAAATAATACGGACCACTTTTAGCCCTGGCTTGGGCAAAAAGCCCTCTATGCAAATCCTCTAAGATTTTCCTCTTTGCCTAGCCACTGAGTGTAAGAAAGGAAGACCAGGCCCTGAAGGGATGTTAGCCCAGAGACACAGTGAAAGGGTCCTGGATCCTTCAATGAATGCAAGAGCAGAGACAAACCTCACACACCTCCAAGCATTTTCACAACTTGGTTTATGATACTATCAATATGAAACTTTCAGCCCAGTCTCTACCTGAATAATCACAATAAGGTCTAGTTTGACATACTAGTATCTTTCTGTTTTTTATTTATTCATTTCTTACTAAGCCTGGTTGGATGGCTTGGAGAAATGTGATCTCTGAACCCTTTAGCTCCACTTAATTTAGACTCCATACCTGAACTCAGAGAGGCATCTTTCAAATGTTTGCAACAAAAGCTATTACCCTCAAGTAGAAAAACAACGTATCACAGTCATGTAACACTATCTGCACCTAGAACTGGATTGTATATTCTCTGAGTTAACAAAAATAAGAATTCAACTATATACATTAGCTTAAGTTTAGGCCTTAACTTCAATAGTTAAATATTGAATAAATAAATAAGAAATGGCAATTTTAAAATTTTTAAATAAAGTTTCACAACTTTCAAGCAGAGTATATACAGTTGTCACAAAGTCCCTATGCATTAGGCTGAGTCAGAAAAAACTTGTCAACTCTATCTAACAACAGTAAACACCTCAAATCAGGTATCAGTGTCATCTCTAATTATTTTCAACCATCAACATGAAAAAAGAAAACATGGAGAAAAATTAAAATTAATGGATGCATATTAATTTTAAAGATTTTTAGATGGAATTTCAGACACTTTGCTAAAAAATAAAGATTAATAGTCATGATGGTGTAAACTAGTGAGAAAAATTACAATTCATGGTAAGCGTGTGCTATTTCCATAACATTAGAAACTTTAAAATAAATTAAATGTAATGTAAATATTGTGTAATATAGGGTTTATTTCCAGAAGAGGGCTTGTACATAAACAGGTGTTCCAATATAAAGGTTTCTTGAGCTGAAGCATCTTCAGCATCCGAAAGCACCTGGAATTTCAACACTAAAAAGCTCTGATTTCTTGAGCACTTACCTTAAAAAGATGACATTTTAAGTTTAGATTTCCATCTTTACTTTTCAGAAAACTTGGTAAATGAATGAAATTAGCTCTAATTTTCTATTTAATAAGAGTGCTACACATAGTACTTGAATTTCAAATCAGTGCAGTTCAAATCAATGTGAGTTATCTGTGAGTGTGTGAAAGTATATTTTTAGTTACAACTTATGAGCTAAAGGTATTCAGTGGCATATTCCAGATTCTCCACCGAACAACAAATTTATTTCATTTGCCATGTCTGTTACATCAATTATCCCAATCTCCTTCCTTCCATGACTATTTATGCTTTAAAAACCTTAAAGCTTTTCTTTTAAATACAGCTGGGACTCATTAGCTCCTTTCTGCCAATCTACCTATCATTCTGTCACTTTTCCTTCTTTCTCTTTATGTCCTCAACCAAATAAGTGTCATTTCCCTGCTTTCATTTTGGCTGGGAATTCAACTGAATCAGCTTTCCAACAAATCTGGTGTGTAGAATTCCAATCTTCCCTATTACTTTTGGCTCACAAATAAAAACAATTAAGCCATCTTCTAGTGATGCTCCGACTCTTGTTTATTTGGGTTCTGCATTCAGAGTTGGAACAGGTGCCATTTCTTCCTGGGGCCTAAACATCAAAATATTTGTGAAATGTGCTTTGCACTCTGCTAATCTTTATCAAGTCAGTTACAGTGAAGCATATTTCCAATGAAAAGATTTCCTGGCACTGTGAGAACACGAGTCATATTAAGGTTCTTGTTGCACTATGCCATTGTTTTTGTCTCTGGAAATTAATGCCAAATAATGCACTCATTAATATAAATCAAATATGTCAATTATAGTTTGTGTCTAATGGCTTTTTCAAGAATTCTGAATTCCTTTCTTTTTTTATTGCTGGGTGATATTAGACATTTCTACTGAATTTGATATATCTGACAGTTTTCTTTCATTCTAGTTAGTGTTTGGGAAATCTGCAAGAAGAAAGTTATTGATAGGTAGTGGAAAAGAATCATGTAAATAATGTGCCTCTGAAATTGGAAAATGAATTTTTTTAATACTTATTTTATTTATTTATTTTATTTCTTTTTCTGGCTGTGTCGGGTCTTAGTTGTGGCACGCGGGATCTTTGTTGAGGCATGTGGGATCTTTGATTGCGGCGTGTGGTCTCTTTGTTGCAGTGCTTGGGCTTCTCTCTAGTTGTGGTGCGTGGGCTCCAGAGCACGGGGGCTCTGTAATTTGCGGCACACGGGCTCTTTCATTGGGGTGTGCGAGCTCAATAGTTGTGGCACGCCGGCTTAGTTGCCCCAAAGCATGTGGGATCTTAGTTCCCTGCCCAGGGATCGAACCTTCGTCCTCCGCATTGGAAGGCAGATTCTTTACCACTGCACCACCAGGGAAGTCCCTGAAAAATGAATTTTAATCAAGTTTCTAGAAAATGGATATGCTCAATGAATTTGTCAGTAATTTTGTCAGTAATTTTTTAACAAATTTGTTAGTAATTTTTTAACAAGTATGCTCTTCTCCAGTTTCATAAACTTGAAGGAAAATGAAAACTTTGTCCTTTAGACAAAAGTTTGTAAGGGGGAACAAAAAACCCTATAGGAATTTGTATAACATCTTTTGTAGGCTTAAATAATCCTTGAAATTGAACCAGAAGTACATTTTATAAAACTCATCTTTCTCTCTCAAGAGTCCCATTCAAGAAAACATGTGTGCAAATCTGAGGCAATATATGGCTGCAAAGTGAGGCAAGGGACACAGCAAGAGTTGAGCCAAGTTTTTTCTGAGTTACGCCCCATAACTCCTATATATTTTCGAGCACTAATTCCACCTATGGAGCACAAAATAAAGTCTTTTTGCCTACAGTTTATTGAATGGATGAAGAACAAGTTTGAGAACATTCAAGTAAAACAAATATTTATTGTACCAGGCACTATTCTTGAAATGTATCATCATAATGTTTTTAGCATTTTAAGAAAAGTGTCAGTATAATTAATTACACTTGTAACAGTAATTAAAGTGATGAGACTTTACCTTATCCTCTACTTTCTGAGACTACTTGCCTTCTTTTCTCTCTCCTTCCAAACCTCCATCTCCCTTTCTTTTGAGACATATTTAATGTGCATTAGTTTGGGGCTGGGCACCCCGAGACAACATGGATACAGGCTCTTACAGTCTAGTAGAAAAGACCATCACTGAAAGAGTAAAAGTGAAAGAAGTCAAAGATATTCTGGAGCAAATAACAGAAGGAGCTATTTATAGTGACACAACTTATCAATAATTTTGGATAGATGGAGGTAGAAGGTTGATGGATTCATGATTTCTAGAACTAGAGTAACAATTTAGTCAAAACTGTTCATCTTGCCTTCCATTCATATATATCCTTAAATCCTTAATCCAGTAAATTTGGGCAGAGAGCATGGATAACAGCAACTAGTTGAGACTTCAGATTGCTATTTCCGAAGGTCATAAGAAAGAAAGATGAATGAAGAATTGAGACTCCAACTCTACCATAATGACTCATCAGTTCTTCTGAAGGTGGGTCCGCATCTTGATGAAAAATTAAATGAAACATGACAGTCCCTTGACCAAGATTGTGTTCAAGGTTATGTGAAATTTCAGTGATATCACTCTCTGAACTCTTCCTCCACATTCTTGCTTTCACTTCTGGTTTTAAAATGCTGATGATTTAAAGTGAATTTACTACAGCACTCTCACCATCAAGGACTAAAGAAATACTAGCAAATAAATATTAAAGATCAAAAGCAAGTACCAGCAAGAGACTGTAAGTTTTTGCTAGTTCACTTTGCAAATGCAACATTGTTCTCTAGCTTTGCAATTTCTCTATAAGTTATGGTTCTTTCTTTTACTTACAAATAGGAAGAGATAATTACTATATCATGCCGACGCATTTTACTGCATGCATCTTACACACAAATGTACACATAAACAATGCTCAGTCATAAAAGATTCACAAATTTATATTATTATTTATAGTATGTCCTTTGCTAAACTCAAAATATACAGATGAAGTTACAGTTCCTGTTGACATAGATGGCTCTCAGGAGCTGTTATACATCATATTAAAGTTTCCTTGCAGGGGGATGCTGCTTCAGTGCTGTGCCAAGGGTTTAATCTGGAACCAGACGAAACTAAACCAAGCTGTGATTCAACCTGTACTCCAAAATTTGACTCAGAAATATTACAAGCTTCTAAAACTGATGAAATATCAGCCATAGTAGAGAGAATCAAATAGGTTTAAAGTAAATTTCTTTAAATCTCTTTACAGTCTCTTGATGAGAATTCATTGGAAGGTCCAAGTTTGCCCTTCTCCATCCCCATGTCCAGGGGCTTAGCACCTCTCTCGGCACCTCTCACCTGTGCTATTGCATGTGTCTTAGGCTACTCTCCCCAAATTCTCCCTGCTCACACCACTCTAAAAATCATCTTGCTAAAAATCTGGTAATGTCATCCTCCTTTTTAAAATCCTCAACATGCTCCCCACTCTCTACAGGATACATCTTAATTCTTTAATGTGGCATGAATGTCCTTATTCATATTTATTCCCACGCTACCTTTCCGGCCTCAGGTACTCTTCCACTTCATTCACTCAGCATGTCCAGCTAGATGCAACACCTCACTTCTGTCCGTGTGTGCTCCTCAGTAAATCTTGTCCGGTACATACTGTTTACTTTGCTTAAAATTTTCTTTCCCTCCATTCTCGGCCTTCTCTAATTTAGCCAGGAATGATTAGCAACATTGTCACAGGAATCTGTTCACCTCTGTTATGACACTTACTCATACTTGTCTATATTCACTTGCTGTAGCCTTTATACTCTTTGAGGTCAAAAGATCACATCTTGATTATCTTAGTGTGTGTACATATACATCTATAGCTAACTATCTATCACCTACCTGATGCTTAATATAAGCACTCAATGACAGGTGAATAAATGAATTTTCTAAATGCATATTTAGAATGAGTTGTATCATTTTGGTTAAGTTGATCAGATTCTACTCCAGCTCTTAGGATTTTAATTAAGACTAAATAGTCCAAATTAATCTATGTTAACAACTTATTTCCATCCTAATAGAATGAAGCATAGGGCTTCCCTGGTGGCGCAGTGGTTGAGAGTCCGCCTGCCGATGCAGGGGACACGGGTTCGTGCCCCGGTTCAGGAGGATCCCACATACCACGGAGCGGCTAGGCCCGTGAGCCATGGCCACTGAGCCTGCGCGTCCGGAGCCTGTGCTCCGCAACAGGAGAGGACACAGCAGTGAGAGGCCCGTGTACCACAAAAAAAAAAAAAAAAAAAAGAAGCATAGCTTTTCTTCAACTTATTTGTTTGGATTTATATTTCAAAATTTACCTAAAGTCATATGAATATTTTTTCCTTCCAAAAGGGCAAGGAACAAAAGAGACAAATCAAAACATTTTATATTTTCATATTACAGAGCATGTCTCTTGGCAATATATTGTTATACTGATATTGTCAAATTAGCCACAAGAGTTACAGAATTCAATATTTTAAATTCCATGACTTATTTGAAAATGTAATTTCATATATTAATTTATATAAATGTGTATTATATAATATATGAATTAACCTCCATATTAATTGTACAAATCAATAAAATAAATTTTAAAATAAAGGGTTTGGTGTTTCCAGCTATGAACATTAGTTCAAAGGAAAATAAATGTCATAGAACTAATCTGAACAGAGGGTGTACTCCATAACATTTTCTAAATCAATACTTTATTTTCCATAGGAAAAAATGCAAGTTAGGAGGAAATTAAACAGTGTCTTATATATTTTTTCTAACAGTTTATTAATTAGGGAGAAGAAACAATTCCATGATAGAAAAGATAAAATTTTACTTATATGCTAAAAAGTGTAGTTCTTGAAATAAGAAATCCATACCAGGTCCTTCTAAAAAACGTTCTGTAATAAGCCGTTTTTATGAGCTCTTTTGTTTAGCTAAAGTAGAAAGCTTAATTTACTACAGTTTAATGCAGGCTATGCAATTCACATATCTTTTTTAGGTGTTTCAATAGCCATATTGAACTTTTGCTGGTGAGAACTTTTGCTGTTGCCAGGGACTGGGGGGAAGGGGAAATGGGGTGATGTAGGTCAAAGGGTACAAAGTTTCGGTTATACAAAATGAATAATTTCTGGAGACCTGATGTACAGCATGATGACAATAGTAAACAATACTGTATTGTATACTTGTAATTTGCTAAGAGGATAGATCTTAAAATTAAATTCTCTCAACACAGCCACACACATAACTATGTAGAGGTAATGAAAATAAAAATAGTTTCCCCTCAAGGGATTAGAACCTGACAAAATAGCTCCAGGCATTTGCAGGCATAATATGTCCTGCAGGGTCACCTGAACCACCAGGGCTGAAGCCTAAGACTATATAGGACTAAGCCATTTGCTTACTGAGTTCACTTAGAACATTCTCTTGTACTTAAACCTCCCTTTGCTTCTCTGTCCATTCACTGTTCAGCACATATTTATTCTGTGAGGCATGTGCAAAGGGATAGGGATAAAAACAGTAAACAATATCTTTACAGTCTTTGCCATCATAGAGTTCACAGTCTAGCAGGGGAAACAGATATTTAAGGAAGCAAATGCAATAAAATGTGATAAAATAGAAGAGAGGAAGAATAAGGCACTTGGCAAGGACAGAGCCCCAAGGGGTGGGAGGAAAGGGTGGGAAAGGTAACCCTGAGGCAGTAATGTCTAAGTTGGGACCTGAAGATGAATTTGATTGATTTAAGCCTTTCTACAAATCCATGTCCTGACCACAATCTGATCCTTCTTGCCTCCTGTGGGTCTAAGTGTCCTGCCTGCAAGACCGTAATCCATCTTGATTATAATCCATCTTGATTATACGACTTTGCCACAAACTGTTTCAATTCTCCAACTAATGACTGGACTCCTTTTGGTCCTATTAGAACACTAAAATCCAGAATCCCTCTCTGAGACCAACATTTAAAATTTTTTTTTAGTGCAATTCAGTTGAGTAAACAGCATCCTAGGATCTCTTAAGGCTGAGAGTAGCACTACAATGTTTTGTGGGCCTTTAAACCAGTTACCCCTCCTTCTGTCAAGCACTCACTGTACCTACATTGAATAGGAAAATAAATCAAATCTACACCATGGAAAGATCATTATGGGGTAAACAATAAACACGATTGGTCAACAATCTATAGATACAAGATATTATGAAAATACTTAAAATAAAAAGTCATACCTAAACATTTAAGATGTGTTAAGAATAAATGAACATTCTAGCTTTCTAGTATATACAATTCTTGCATATACTGAATATGCTATATTTTCTAATTTTATAAGGATTAAAAGCTAAATGCTGAGAGAGGTGCTAGAACTTGTAAAACATAACCCTTAGGCCATTTTCTAATGAACATAGTAGTTTTCAATGTAGAAAAGCTTATTCCATAAGAGGGCACTGTTAGGGGCTTCCCTGGTAATGCAGTGGTTAAGAATCCACCTGCCAATGCAGGGGACATGGGTTCAAGCCCTGGTCCAGGAAGATCCCACATGCCCCGGGGCAACTAAGCCCGTGAATCACAACTACTGAGCCTGTTTTCTAGAGCCTGCAAGCCACAACTACTGACCCTGCATGCCACAACTACTGAAGCCCGTGCGCCTAGAGCCCATGCTCCACAACAAGAGAAGCCACCGTAATGAGAAGCCCAAGAGTAGCCCCTGTTCACTGCAACTAGAGAAAGCCTGCACGCAGCAACAAAGACCCAACGCAGCCATAAATAAATAAATAAATAAATAAATAAAGTTTAAAAATAAATAAATAAAATAAAGTCTTCTACTATTGAAAAGAAAAAAAAAGAAGAAACTGCTAGAAGTTGCTGGGGTTCTTAAAATTGAACATGGTAAAAACCATGCAGTGAGATGTGAGATAGTTTTTGATAGAATAACTGACCTTCAGTTAAAGTCCTATCTAACTGATATATTACAGGAAATATTGAGTGTATTAACAAACTTCATTAGAGAAATATATAATTTTACTGTATTTAAGGACATGAAAAGTTATACTCTTCTTTAGTAAGAAAGCTGAAGTGATTGTTTCTCTGAACCTGTTCTATAAGCCAAATGGCAAGCCTGAACTGGCAAAAATACTAGTGTAAAAAAATTCAATTACAGATCTTCCTCAACTTATGATGATGGGGTTACGTCCTGTTAAAATCCTGTTAAATGGAAAATATCATTAAGTTGAAAACGCATTTAATACACCTAACAGACCAAACATCATAGCTTAGCCTCACCTACCTTAAACATGCTCAGAACATTTACAGTTGGGTAAGATCATCTAACACAAAGCCTATTTTATAATAAAGTGTTGAATATCTCAAGTAATTTATTGAATTCTGTACTGAAAGTGAAAAATAGAATGGTTATGTGGGCATAGAATGGTTCTAAGTTTATCGAAAGTTTACCCTCTTGATATCATACTGAATATCACTAGCCTAGCTCAGAAAAAAATCAAAATTCAAAGTCTAGTTTCTACTCAACGTGTATTGTTTTTGCACCATCATAAAGTCGAAAAATCGTAAGTTGAGCCATCATTAAGTCAGGGGTCACCTGTATAGACATTCTCATAGAGTAAGAATTCAGTTGGTTACAAAAATGACAATAATTACAGTATACCTAAAATATCATTCATAAACTCAAAATATAATTATTGTCAGATACAATTCTTGCATATACTGAATATGCTATATTTTCTAATTTTATAAGGATTAAAAGCTAAATGCTGAGAGAGGTGCTAGAACTTGTAAAACATAACCCTTAGGCCACTTTCTAAATTCTGTCCATAGACTACAAGTAAAAACTTATCACCCCCCACCGAGTCCGTGCTGCTTATGAGAAATGAATACAATTCTGTACCTAAAAATATTAAAATACTGTGAATCACAAGTAACAAGTGAGGCATAAGGACAAAAATTAAGGACCAATATTATGTGCTGCCTTGACATTTTGTGAAACTGGGAGGGCCTCAGATGGCCTAATTTCAAGTTCCCCTTCCTACCCTGCTCCCACAGGTCCTCTAGCCAAACAACCCTTTTTATCAAGGGAAAAGGCACAGTTCCTACTTATCCTTGAGCAGTGAGTTTCAGCTCCCTGTCAATCTATAGAATTTTTCAAGCAAGCCAATCACATCCTCCCATGGGAACCAGGGGCACCTCACCTTCTTGATATTATGAAGCCTGCCTCTCACAGCCTTCTGTTATGCAAACCCTGTGTGACCCTGCATGGCCTGTGGTGTCCTCCTCCTCCAGATATGTGAATATGTGATCAGTAAACTGTTGTCCATCTCATCTGTCCAATGTCAGGTGTTGTGAGTTCAGCCATCCCTATAACTCTTGGGCAGGAATCCTTCCTCCACCAATAGGGTGAAAAGAAGGCAATTAAAATAGCAACTTTAGGGACTTCCCTGGTGGTGCAGTGGTTAAGAATCCACCTGCCAATGCAGGGGACAAGGGTTCAATCCCTGGTCCATGAAGATCCCACATGCCACAGAGCATCTAAGCCCATGCACTACAACTACTGAGCCTGCACTCTAGAGCCCACGAGCCACAACTACTGAAGCCTGCACACCTAGAGCCTGTGCTCTGCAATAAGAGAAGCCACTGCAGTGAGAAGCCCGCACACTGCAACGAAGAGTAGCCCCAGCTCACCACGACTAGAGAAAGCCCACATGCAGCAATGAAGACCCAACATGGCCAAAAATAAGTTTAAAATAAATAAATATAAACAAACAAACAAATAAATAAAATATATTAGCTGTATAAAAACCCAGGTTTGGAAATGGTACATACTATTTGCTTTGTAATGCTAGAAACCTGATGTCATTTTGCATGACCTTGACCATGAGTAGAAGCCCCTGGAAGTTTCCATATCCTTTTCTGGTAATAAAGCTTAGCACTCAATTAAAAGGATGGTCTGTATTAAAAAAAGACAAGTCTGTTGTTTTGCATTAGAACAAACAATAACGTTGCTATTTTATTTTTCCTATTTTTTTATTTTTTAAAATTATTGTTAGCTGTTTATTTTTTTAATTAATTTATTTATTTTTGGCTGTGCTGCATCTCATTGCTGCACGCGGGCTTTCTATAGTTGCAGCAAATGGAGGCTAATCTGCGTTGCGGTGCGCAAGCTTCTCACTGTGGTGGCTTCTCTTGTTGTGGAGCATGGGGTCTAGGTGCACGGGCTTCAGAGTTGTGGCACATGGGCTCAGTAGTTGTGGCTCATGCGTTTAGTTTCTCCTCTGCATGTGGGGTCTTCCCGGATGAGGGCTTGAACCCGTGTACCCTGCATTGGCAGGCGGATTCTTAACCACTGTGCCACCACGGAAGTTCCGCAGCTAATACATTTTAATTTGAAAATTGACACCCTGAGAATGAATCTTTACCATTCAATGAATATTCCATGAAATAATCATTATTAACCAACTTTGACTAGTTTATATTAGTGTAGGTTAGGGAAATCTTTTCTAACTGAACCACAAGATTGGTGAATATACATTATTCCAATAAGAGTTCTTCATACAAAATACACAATTGTGATTATATCTTTAAAACATGTGACTTCTTTTCTCCTCCTACTTTTTAAGATTAAATATTTCCCTGCTGGTACATAAAGTCAATCCACCCAAATATACACAAATTTTTCTTATTTATTTATCCTAAGATACTTAATTTTTACAAATAATTTGTCTCAATTTTTCTAAAATTGAAAAGACTAAAATGCTTCAACATCTGTTGAACTTGTAGTCATTCAATAGGCAGACCTAAATTCACACAAAATGCCGTGGTATAGAGCTGAAAATTCAGGTCAAATACTGTCTAATGAAGACATACAGATGTACAGTTGCATCTAGTAAGTTTTTCCTACATCCTTGTAGAGACCCCTTGGTATCAGTATTTTCTAACTCATTTAAAATTATTTTTAGCTTATATTTCATGACCTATCAAGTGTCTTTTCCAGTAAGAGTCAATCCCTATATTGAAAGTGTTGTTTGATAGAATTGCATTAGAGAATAACAGATCACGAACGATTGAAAAGTTCTATTAATTGTCATACAGCCATTCATCTATTCAACACTTATTAGACACCTACCAAGGCCATCCACTGAAGCTACAAAGATAAAATATATAGCCCCTGTCCTCAAGGAATTCACAGAGAATCTAGAGAGGGGACTTGACTCATCAGAGTAGAGGATCCAGGGAAAGTACTTCTCCCAGAGACTAAAAGGGTCAATAAATACAGGTTGAAGTGGAAAAAAAAAATGAGAAAGTTCCTGTAAAGAGAATAGAGTGTTGAGTGAATTAAGATAGCCTGAGAATGGCATAGCAGGTTGAACTGTGGCCCCCCAAAAGATATGTCCTAGTCCTAACCCCAGTACCCATGAATGAGACGTTGTTTGGAAAAAAGGTTTTTGCAGCTATAATTAATGAAGGGTCTTGAGATCATTCTGCATTAACCAGGTGGGCCCTAAATTCAACAACAGATGCCCTTATAGTAAGAGGAGAAGACACAGGCAGAGGAGGAGAAACACAGAGAAGGCCACGTGAAGACAGAGGCAGAGACTGGAGTTATGCTGCCACAAGTCAAGAAATGCCTAGAAGCTGGAAGAGTCAAGGTAGGATTTTCCCCCAGAATTCTGAGGAAGCATGGCCCTGCTGACACCTTGATTTTGGACTGCTGGCCTCCAGAACCATGAGAGAATAAATTTCTGTTTTCAGCTACCAAGCTTGTGGTAATTTGTTGCAACAGCCCTAGGAAATTAATACAAGTTGGGTATCTGTATATGGACTTCCTGGTCTGGGGACAAATAGCAGAAACAAATATACAAACAAAATTAAGTTTCTAAATTGGACAATAACTTTCTCCTGTGTAATGACAAGAGCTGGAAGGGAGAGGAGGCTGTATTGCCCTGCATCAGGGGCCCCATCTGTCACTGCTTTGCTGTGTCACTTGGACACATTCCTCTCAGAGTTTCAATTTCATTGTCTGTAGAGTGAGTGAGATGGAGGAAGGAAATCTTAAAGGCAGAAAAATATAGTGCAAACAAAACTTGAACAACAGCCTAGAGAACCATCCACCCATCCCAGCAGTTGGAGATTGCTGGTAAAAATGTAAACCCAAAACATAAAACGGAGGATCCAGGAACCAAAGTTGGTTATAAAACTTTATTCCCACAGGTTCCCTCCTAGAACTTTCCCCCACCTCCAGACCCTATTCCTTCATCTTGATGCTGAACCTTTAGAGCAAATGGAGCGGGCACCATCTGCTATCAATACAGCTGACACTCTTCCCAGCCAAGATGAGTCCCAGGCCAAGTTGATCTGAGTTAACAGGACGTGACAAGCCTGGCAGGACACGAATTCTCCCTGCATGACTGATTCAGCCTGGCTGACCAGCTCCATGCTAATGAGGATGTACCAGAGCCTACAACAAAAACATTTTTGAATAATTTAAAACTTTAGAGCATGATTTGCCCGATAATGTGATTCATTGTGTCATTATGGCCTCAGTTAAATCTGCTTCTGTGGGTGCCTCTACAGCAAACATCAGTGACTACAAACTGCCCTTTACCAAAATTAACTATATAAATAATGCAAAAGGGCAGAGACATGTTAATCTTGTGAGGAAGACAGTGTAGGTAAAGGTGACCTAAGCTATCACAAACTGCTGCTTCATAAAGAACTGAGTAGTATTTCAAATGAAGTACTCTAAAATGGATAAGTGACTTAAACACAAGCAAAATATCTATTTTCATCCCATATAGTAGGCTTCATATAGACTTATCTTACAATTTCTGGGGAATTGATTTTAATTTCTTGCCCTAATTCAGTTATCTATCTAAATAAGTCTCTTTTTACCATTCTGGCAGTTTATGTTCCCTCCTTTATACAACCCTTTGCCAGTGATTCCAATGCAATATAACAAATTCAAATATGTGAAACATTCCTTAAAAGAGGGAATTGTCAAGCACCTTTCTCCTAAGGAAAGGAAACTCCAAAACATTCATAACTATGTTAGGTAAGACTTCATTAACTATGGGCCCACAGGTTGTTTTTTTAAAACATGGTCCTTTAGCCTAAATATTGTACAATTAAGGGAAAAATAACAATAACTAGAACTTTCCATTTAGTCAGAGCATTGTATTGTAGAAAGAGCACTGAACTAAATGTGAAGCCAATTAATTCAGAGTGACATTTGACCTTGTGTTTGTTAGCTATGTTGCCGCTGTGACAAAGTAATCTCTCTAAGCCTCAGTTTCTTCACCTGAAAAATAGATTTCATAATACTTAGCCAACCTTTGAGCTTCAAATCTAATGGAATATTTGACAGTTTTTCTGTAACAGGAGGCTTTAATAGGACAGTAGGATATCACTCAAGTGGGTAACATAAAGGAATATACTCATTGGAGCAATATTAGACTTCCATTTTTAAAAAGGGGGAAAAAAAGTTGTCCGAAAATGTTTTTCCAAGTTCCGCCTGCCACCGAGGACAAGAATTCAGGAAATCATATCTCACTTCCTAATCTGAAGGCACAGCAAATCATCTGCCACTAATGACAGGAGGACCTTCAAGGTGACAGTCACCACCTGTGTCCCACTCCATTAAATCAACATCTCTGAGATGCCTCTGAACTGGCAAAAGCCACACATCCTCTACTGAGTCACAGACAGCCTTCCAGGCAACCTGCCTGAACGGTCCTCACCTCCCCCCCACCCCACTGCACCTGACACAGCAAATGTTTGGGGAGCTCCCGCAAGAGCTGCTGATTTCAAAGCCTGTCCTGTCCAACTATGCATGTCCATCCCATCCTATGACACCACAGTCATCTGAGACTCCAGATACGTGCTCATGATCCTAAACATTTGCTCCTTACTTCAATTTCTCTGAATTTCAGAAACTAGACTCCCTGTTAGAAACCTTGCAGGCTAGAGGAAGGTAGCGTCCATGTTGAGTATGCAATCACTTATCTCAGTTTGTTTCACAAATCTCATTATTTGAGATAACCAGTCACAAAAGCACTTAAGCAACACTTGTCTTATTGATTACTTTCTGAGTTATAAACATATATATATATATATAAATTTTTTTTCAGATCTTCTGCAAAAACAAATTTTAAGTTTTTAAAGTTGTATTTTTGTTAATACTGTCTCTTCTAGAGTTTGGAAACTTGGAGACTTACTAGAAAAGTTTATCAGAATGTTGCTTTATTTTTAAATAGAGGTTTAGAAAGTTCTGTGTATGTTTCTTGTTTTTTAATCAACAATTAAAATAAAACAAAATGCTTAGCATCTGAAATCAATTGGGATTTTCTATGAGCAATGACTGTAAAATCAGCCTATTATGAAGAGATTTGCATACTTTAATTACTGTGTTCTAAGGCTTTTGTCAAACAGATGCTGTAATGCGGTAAGCACCATGCGGTTTTGGTAAAATGTGGACTTTCTGCTCTTAATATACATTGTTAGAAGGATAAATATGTTAAGATAGGAATATGCCCGGTTAGAGTGAGGTCTTCACTTTAGTGCAAATGTTCTTGCTCTCAAAATTTATTTAGAGAATGGGAAATTTAGGATTGACTAAAATGTTGATAAATTGCTTGTAGATCTCAAGTTAATTAGTAAATACACACAAATGACCATAATATAAGATCTTTGGCAATACTGTCAAAGCGGCCTCAAAATACAAAGCTAAATTCTGAAATAAATTTGACTTTGAAGCCCAGATAAGGAGTCAAATGCATAAGCGTTCAGGCTTTTAACACTCTGGCTCTGATAACAGGATATAAAGAAAAACCAGGATAGTGAAATATAACCACATTTTTTCACACATTTAAGTTACATGGAGAAAGCATGTTGGGCAAGTTCCTTAACCTCTTTCCTTCAGTTTTCTTATCTGTATAATGGGGTAGTACTTACTGCATAGGATTATTAATGGGTAGGTCAAATTCAGTTTTTTCCGTTAGATGGCTCTAGTAGCACTTAGTTGTCTTTAACTTCATTCAAAACAATTTTGTGGGCTTCCCTGGTGGCGCAGTGGTTGAGAGTCTGCCTGCCAATGCAGGGGACACGGGTTCGTGACCCGGTCTGGGAAGATCCCACATGCCGTGGAGCGGGTGGGCCTGTGAGCCATGGCCGCTGAGCCTGCATGTCCGGAGTCTGTGCTCCACAATGGGAGAGGCCACAAGAGTGAGAGGCCCGTGTACCGCAAAAAACCCCCAAAAAAACCCCAATTTTGTTAGATTGTATTGTGATAGCTGTCATATCAGCATGCATTTAAAAAAAACTCATCAAAATTGGTGAATTTTTGTGTAGCCATTTTAATATGGAAGATGGAAGGAAAAAAGCAACATTTTCATCATATTATGCTTTACTATTTCAAGAAAGGTAAAAACACAACTGCAATGCAAGAAAAGATTTGCGCAGTGTATGGAGAAGGTGCTGTGACTGATCGAATGCGTCAAAAGTGCTTTGTGAAACTTTGTGCTGGAGATTTCTCGCTGGACGATGCTCCATGGTCAGGTAGACCAGTTGAAGTTGATAGCGACCAAATCGAGACAGTAATTGAGAACAACTAACATTATACCACGCGGGAGAGAGCCGACATACTCATAGTATCCAAATCAAGTGTTGAAAATCATCTGCCACAGCCTGGTTATGTTAATCACTTTGATGTTTAGGGTCCACATAAGTGAAAAGTAACTTCTTGACTATATTTCCGCATGCAATTCTCTACTTAAACGTAATGAAAACATTCCGTTTTTAAAGCAAATTATGACAGGCAATGAAAAGTGGATACTGTACAATATTGTGGAATGGAAGAGATCGTGGGGCAAGTGAAATGAACCACCACCAATCACCCCAAAGGCCGGTCTTCATCCAAAGAAGGTGATGTTGTGTATATGGTGGGATTGGAAGGGAGTCCTCTATTATGAGCTCCTTCCAGAAAACCAAACAATTCATTCCAAAAAGTACTGTTCCCAGTTGGACCAACTGAAAGCGGCACTTGATAAAAAGCGTCTGGAATTAGTCAAGAGAAAACGCATAATCTTCCATGAGGATAATGCAAGACTGCATGTTTCTTTGATGACCAGGCAAAAACTGTTACAGCTTGGCTGGGAAGTTCTGATTCATCTGCTGTATTCACCAGACACTGAACCTTTGGATTTCCATTTATTTTGGTCTTTACAAAATTCTCTTGATGGAAAAAATTTCAATTCCCTGGAAGCCTGTAAAAGGCACCTGGAACAGTTCTTTGCTCAAAAAGATAAAAAATTCTGGGAAGATGGAATTATTAAGTTGCCTGAAAAATGGCAGAAGGTAATGGAACAAAAGGGTAAATACATTGCTCAATAAAGTTCTTGGTGAAAATGAAAAACGTGTCTTTAATTTCACTTTAAAACCGAAGGAACTTTTTGGTCGACCCAAAATTATTAATTGTATATATATAACAATATAATTAAATGAATTAATACATGAAAAGTACTTAGAACAGTGCCTGGAACAGATGGCGATGGTGATGATTATACATAGGACTTTCAGAATTCGGAGATTCTTTTTCAAACCTCTTCTATTAAAAAGCTTTCCACTTAGAAGTTTGTAAAACAAACTTCAAATCTGTATTTTTGAAGTTTAAAGATCCCTTTGAAATAATTTCATAAAGGGCAGCAATTTTAGAAAATAAAAGCAGTTTTTGCAAATTACTTAAATTTTCAGTGAGCAAATTGGTTATTTAATTTTTTAGTATTTGTAAAATATGCTACTAAAATAATACTTTGATACACATTTGTAACACTTCTAGAGGTTTTTTTTTTTTCAGAAGGAAAGAGAACTGAATGTATAATATCTTAACTCCTAACACTATCATCCATACAATGCAGTTTCTGTGAAGGTCTTCGGAAGGTCTGTATTGAAGGTAGCAAGCTCTGTACACCAGGAAGCACTTCCTCACTGAGCTCCAGGTCATTAAATCACAGCACTCTTGGAAACAAATCCTTAAATCTTTTCACCAGCCCACCAAGTTTTTGCTAGCCCCTTCTACTTTACATTAATCCTCTGATTCTTGAATTTTGTATATGTTTGATGGTGGGGGTGAGGGGCAGAACCTCCATGAGAATCAGACAAAAATTATGGACCTTCTCCCCCAAAAGTTCACATACACATATCATTTTACATTCAATTTCAGGGGCTTCACAGACCAGAGTTCCATCTGTAAAACTCCCCGCTCCTAGTGGTGTCTATTTGATTTTACCCTGAAATTAACTAAATTTAATAATTTATAAAAACATCACTTACCCAAATGAAATATGGATGAAATTAATTAATATAAATGTAATTTATATGGAAAGAGATTATATTATCATCTATATTAAAGATATTGCTATCTTTTGAAAGTAGAGACCAATTGCTAATTGTCCCAACAGGATATACTGTACTACTTCAAGGTGGTTTGTTATTATTTTAAATTGTTTGTATAAAGTACAGAGCAGAAGGTATGGGCAAGAGGGTAGGTTTTGTTCAACATTAAGTAAAAGGAACCCAAAATGGTGAACTATGGCATAATTATATTGATTCCAACAGCTATATATAATAGTGTTTGAATAAGATAGTCTTCATTAAAAAAGAACAATATAACTGTTTGAAAGTAAAAATTTGATAAACAAGGTAAAAGTTTGGGCAATTTTTTCTGGTGCATAAGTGCTGCTGGCATTTCTCAACAGTTATAACAGAGTGCTAAAGCACTAAGCATGCCCAGGTAATAGCTGAAAACAAAATTCATTTAGATAACCCTACATAAAATTTATAAAACACTTACCTATTAAACAAAACTTGGATTATAGAGATTTAAAGTTCTCTCACTTTATGGGCAAGGGACTAAAGTCACACACACACCATAAGGCCGTTGAAATCAGGGGCAGATTCAGAGCCCTGGGGCCTACCACAGCAGGTGTTAGGATAAATTGCAAACTTGCAGCCTGAGAACTTTTTGTACTATAGTATAGAAAAGGTTTCCTATTAGCCCTTCAAGCTTCAAGCTGCTTTTTTGAGAACAATAGAGGTCACAGCATTAAAAAGAAAAAAAAAAAGGCAGAACCAACCTAGCTTTATCAAAATCATTTTTGTCCCCACTTCACTGTTCTTTATACTGCAACCTTTTTACCTGGTGTCAGGAATATTTAAAACAAGGGTTGGCCTAGTTACTTTCATTACATGTAACTATCAAAAATACCATGTATTAATCTTGTAGGACCATTATCCTAAGTAATATGGTGACAGAGAGAAAAGCTCCCATGCTTATTATCATATTACAGGAGACTTTAAAATAAATTAAAATAAAACAACCAGATTGTTCTCCATTCCAGAGCATCGTGATTTTACAGTATCAAGGCCTTTGCTCCCATACCCACCTGCCACAAATCTAGAAAGGAGAAAAAGAGAAGAGAATGTATGGCAAGAGTGAGGGAGAAAAACTGATGATGAAATTTGTACCCATAGCAAATGGTGAACAAAAATCAAGTTCATAGGTTTCCATTCATCAACTTCATCTCAAGTCCCAGAAGCAAAGAACAAGCATTTGTTTGGTAATTAGTGGGAGAAAGGCAAAACTTTTATTTCATTTTACAAGCCTCGCTTTTCTATGCTTTTCTCTTTTTCTCCTACCCCAAGTGATTTCTAATATAACAGGTCATTTTAAGGACAACACCGAGATACAGCAAGCACAAGTTTTCATCTTTACATTGATCAAACTATATGAGGCATTTCAGATTCTCTAGGGCATCTCGAAAACATCTGAAACTCTAACCTGAAAAAATGCTATGCACTTTAAAGCATTCTTTAGAAATAAATGCGGCACTTAAAAGCAAAAAATTTCAAGGAGGTCACAACATATATGCCCGTATGTACATTTCCCTTCCTGGATTTTAATAAGACAGCTAGAACATTCAAAATAACGTTGTGATTTACAGTGTCCAAGCTGAAATTGTAAAGACTAAATTGATTTCTAAACTGAAAGTATTCATGAAGCCTATATTACTAATACCTTTAAAACACACAGCAGCTTTAAAAAATGACTGAGCTCCAGAAACTCTTTCAAAGTTTCTTTCACAAGTTTCCTTTGAAGCTCATTTCATGAAAATGCTGCTGTCTAAATTCTTCAGCTTGGAGAATACAATGTTGTTATTGTCTTGCACTTCAGAGCTAGGAAAAGCAGATATGAGTTTTTTTGGCTCTAGGTTTCCACGACTGAGCAAGCATATGGCTTTGTTCCAGATAGAAGTTTTCAAGGAATTTTGCTTACAAGGAAGTGCTAAACTGGGTATTTTAATTAATATTCATATTTACCTTGTTGTTAAATGAAGCTAAGGATTCTATTGGCGTGAATTAACACTCACTCTCATAAACCCAAAACCCTCTAGAGAATTCTACTCCGGGAAAAGAGTGAGATACATTAACACTCCATTAATATCATCCTTGGAAACATTCTTTTTAACATTTATCTCTTCATCATTTCCTGAATCTGTAATGAAATGCTTGTGCTGGCATCTAACAAAAGGATCGTGTCCAGAGTCTAATGAAGTGTTAGACACCAAGGTAAGAAGCAAGTCTGCTGCACTGGCTCGTAGAGGCAGATACAATGGTACTTTCTAGGATATACTTAGCTCCAAAGTCATGGTCAGTAGCCCTAAGACATAAGGCACAAGCTGAAAGAACTTCAAGTTCCAGCACTGCCTGAACAGGACAATCAGAGTTCTAATTTCTAAGTTATAAGCCAGACACTGAGGTAATTTCCATTTGTACATCCTTTTCTAAAGTGAGAGACTTCTTGAAAGTGACATTCTGTAATCAGAACGTAATCAAAGAATTTCAAAGTGGAAGAGGTCTCTGAGGTCACATATAGCACCTTCCTGTCCTCTTCTTGAAACCCTAGAATATTCCTGCCAAGTGGTCCTTGTTCAGAGATGAGGAACTCACCACCACATGAGAAAACTCCTTCCTTATTCAAACAGCTCAAACTGTTCTGCAGTTCTTTCTTTGGCGGAGATTAAATCTTTCTCACGGAACCTACCTCAACATAGGAAAGGCCATATATGACAAAGCCACAGCCAAAATCGTTCTCAATGGTGAAAAGCTGAAACTATTTCCTCTAAGATCGGGAACAAGACAAGGTTGCCCACTCTCACCGCTATTATTCAACATACTTTTGGAAGTTTTAGACACAGCAGTCAGAGAAGAAAAAGAAATAAAAGGAATCCACATCAGAAAAGAAGTAAACATGTCACTGTTTGCAGATGACATGATACTGTACATAGAGAATCCTAAAGATGCTACCAGAAAACTATTAGGGCTAATCAATGAATTTGGTAAAGTATCAGGATACAAAATTAATGCACAGAAATCTCTTGCATCCCTATACACCAACGACGAAAAATCTGAAAGAGAAATTAAGGAAACACTCCCATTTACCACTGCAACAAAAAGATTAAAATACCTAGGAATAAACCTACCTAAGGAGAGAAGAGACCTGTATGCAGAAAACTGTAAGCCACTGATGAAAGAAATTAAAGATGATACAAACAGATGGAGAGATATACCATGTTCTTGGATTGGAAGAATCAATATTGTGAAAATGACTATACTACCCAAAGCAATCTACAGATTCAGTGCAATCCCTATCAAGCTACCAATGGCATTTTTCACAGAACTAGAACAAAAAATTTTACAATTTGTATGGAAACACAAAAGACCCTGAAGAGCCAAAGCAATCTTGAGAAAGAAAAAAGGAGCTGGAGGAATCAGGCTCCCTGACTTCAGACTATACTACAAAGCTACAGTAGTCATGACAATATGGTACTGGCACAAAACCAGAAATATAGATCAATGGAACAGGATAGAAAGCCCAGAGATAAACCCACACACCTATGGTCAACTTATCTTTGACAAAGAAGGCAAGAATATACAATAGAGCAAACACTACCTCTTCAATAATGGTGCTGGGAAAACTGGACAGCTACATGCAAAAGAATGAAATTAGAACACTACCTAAAATCATACACAAAAATAAACTCAAAATGGATTAAAGACCTAAATGTAAGGCCAGACACTATCAAACTCTTAGAGGAAAACCTACACAGAACACTCTATGACATAAATCACAGCAAGATCATTTTGACCCACCTCCTAGAGAAATGGAAATAAAAACAAAAATAATCAAATGGGACCTAATGAAATTTAAAAGCTCCTGCACAGCAAAGGAAACCATAAACAAGATGAAAAGACAACCCTCAGAATGGGAGAAAATATTTGCAAATGAAACAACTGACAAAGGATTATTCTCCAAAATTTACAAGCAGCTCATGCAGCTCAATATCAAAAAAACAAACAACCCAATCCAAAAATAGGCAGAAGGCCTAAATAGACATTTCTCCACAGAAGATATACAGATTGCCAACAAACACATGAAAGGATGCTCAACATCACTAATCACTAGAAAGATGCAAAACAAAACCACAATGAGGTATCACCTCACACCAGTCAGAATGGCCATCATAAAAATATCTACAAACTATAAATGCTGGAGAGGGTGTGGAGAAAAGGGAACCCTCTTGCACAGTTGGTGGGAATGTAAATTGATACAGCCACTATGGAGAACAGTATGGAGTTTCCTTAAAAAAACTAAAAATAGAACTACCATGTGACCCAGCAATCCCACTACTGGGCATATACCCTGAGAAAACCATAATTCAAAAAGAGACATGTAGACTTCCGGGTAAGATGGCGGAAGAGTAAGACGCGGAGATCACCTTCCTCCCCACGGATACACCAGAAATACAGCTACACGTGGAACAACTCCTACAGAACACCTACTGAACGCTGGCAGAAGACCCCAGACCTCCCAAAAGGCAAGAAACTCCCCACATACCTGGGTAGGGCAAAGCGGAGAGATCCGCACACAGAGGATCGGTGCCGAGCGGCACTCACCAGCCCGAAAGGCTTGTCTGCTCGCCCGCCGGGGCGCGCAGCGCTGGAAGCTGAGGCTCGGGCTTCGGTCAGAGCGCAGGGAGAGGACTGGGGCTGGCGGCGAGAACTCAGCCTGAAGGGGGCTAATGTGCCACAGCTAGCCGGGAGGGAGTCCGGGAAAACTCTGGAGCTGCCGAAGAGGCAAGAGACTTTTTCTCCCCTCTTGGTTTCCTGGTGCGCTAGGAGAGGGGATTAAGAGCGCTGCTTAAAGGGGCTCCACGGACGGGCGCGAGTCGCGACTGAAAGCGCAGAGCCCAGTGACAGGCGTGGGACGCTGGGGCTGCTGCTGCCGCCGCCAAGAAGCCTGTGTGCGAGCGCAGGTCACTGCCCACACCGCCCTTCCGGGAGCCTGTGCAGCCCGCCACTGCCGGGGTCCCGGGATCCAGGGGCGGCTTCCCTGGGAGAACGCACGGCGCGCCTCGGGCTGGTGCAACGTCACGCCGACCTCTGCCGCTGCAGGCTTGCCCCGCACTCCGTGCCCCTCCCTCCCGCCCGGCCTGAGTGAGCCAGAGTCCCCGAAGAGGCTTCTCCTTTAACCCTGTCCTATCTGAGTGAAGAACAGACGCCCTCCGGCGACCTACACGCAGAGGCGGGGCCAAATCCAAAGCTGAGACCCAGGAGCTGTGAGAACAAAGAAGAGAAAGGGAAACCTCTCCCAGCAGCCTCAGAAGCAGCGGATTAAAGCTCCACAATCAACTTGATGTACCCTGCATCTGCGGAATACATGAATAGACAACACATCATCCCAAATTGAGGAGCCCGGAGTCAGTGCTGTGCCTCTGAGGTGGGAGAGCCAACTTCAGGACACTGGTCCACAAGAGACCTCCCAGCTCCACATAATATCAAACGGCGAAAATCTTCCAGAGATCTCCATCTCAACACCAGCACCCAGCTTCACTCAACGACCAGCAGGCTACAGTGCTGGACACCCTGAGCCAAACAACTAGCAAGACAGGAACACAACGCCACCCATTAGCAGAGAGGTGGCCTAAAATCATAAAAAGTCCACAGACACCCCAAAACACACCACCAGACGTGGACCTGCCCACCAGAAAGACAAGATCCAGCCTCATCCACCAGAACACAGGCACTAGTCCCCTCCACCAGGAAGCCTACACAACCCACTAAACCAACCTTAGCCACTGGGGACAGACACCAAAAACAACAGGAACTACGAACCTGCAGCCTGCAAAAAGGAGACCCCAAACACAGTAACATAAGCAAAATGAGAAGACAGAAAAACACACAGCAGGAGAAGGAGCAAGATAAAAACCCACCAGACCTAACAAATGAAGAGGTAATAGGCAGTCTACCTGAAAAAGAATTCAGAATAATGATGGTAAAGATGATCCAAGATTCTATTTCCCAGATCCAAAATCTTGGAAATAGAATAGACAAAATGCAAGAAACAGTTAACAAGGACCTAGAAGAACTAAAGATGAATCAAACATCGATTAAAAACACAATACATGAAATAAAAAATACTCTAGATGGGATCAATAGCAGAATAACTGAGGCAGAAGAACGGATAAGTGAGGTGGAAGATAAAATAGTGGAAATAACTGCTGCAGAGCAAAATAAAGAAAAAAGAATGAAAAGAACAGAGGACAGTCTCAGAGACCTCTGGGACAACATTAAACGCACCAACATTCGAATTATAGGGGTTCCAGAAGAAGAAGAGAAAAAGAAAGGGACTGAGAAAATATTTGAAGAGATTATAGTTGAAAACTTCCCTAATATGGGAAAAGAAATAGTTAATCAAGTCCAGGAGGCACAGAGAGTCCCATACAGAATAAATCCAAGGAGAAATACGCCAAGACACATATTAATCAAACTGTCAAAAATTAAACACAAAGAAATCATATTAAAAGCAGCAAGGCAAAAACAACAAATAACACACAAGGGAATCCCCATCAGGATAACAGCTGATCTCTCAGCAGAAACTCTACAAGCCAGAAGGGAGTGGCAGGACATACTTAAAGTGATGAAGGAGAAAAACCTGCAACCAAGATTACTCTACCCAGCAAGGATCTCATTCAGATTTGATGGAGAAATTAAAACGTTTACAGACAAGCAAAAGCTGAGAGAGTTCAGCACCACCAAACCAGCTTTACAACAAATGCTAAAGGAACTTCTCTAGGCAAGAAACACAACAGAAGTAAAAGACCTACAATAATGAACCCAAAACAATTAAGAAAATGGGAATAGGAACATACATATCGATAATTACCTTAAATGTAAATGGACTAAATGCTCCCACCAAAAGACACAGAGTGGCTGAATGGATACAAAAACAAGACCCATCTATATGCTGTCTACAAGAGACCCACTTCAGACCTAGAGACACATACAGACTGAAAGTAAGGGGATGGAAAAAGATATTCCATGCAAATGGAAACCAAAAGAAAGCTGGAGTAGCAATTCTCATATCAGACAAAATAGACTTTAAAATAAGGACTACTAGAAGAGACAAAGAAGGACACTACATAATGATCAAGGGATCGATCCAAGAAGAAGATATAACAATTGTAAATATTTATGCACCAAACATAGGAGCACCTCAATACATAAGGCAAATACTAACAGCCATAAAAGGAGAAATCGACAGTAACACAATCATAGTAGGGGACTTTAACACCCCACTTTCACCAATGGACAGATCATCCAAAATGAAAATAAATAAGGAAACACAAGCTTTAAATGATACATTAAACAAGATGGACTTAATTGATATTTATAGGACATTCCATCCAAAAACAACAGAATACACATTTTTCTCAAGTGCTCATGGAACATTCTCCAGGATAGATCATATCTTGGGTCACAAATCAAGCCTTGGTAAATTTAAGTAAATTGAAATTGTATCAAGTATCTTTTCCGACCACAATGCTATGAGACTAGATATCAATTACAGGAAAAGAGCTGTAAAAAATACAAACACATGGAGGCTAAACAATACACTACTTAATAACGAAGTGATCACTGAAGAAATCAAAGAGGAAATTAAAAAATACCTAGAAACAAATGACAATGGAGACACGACGACCCAAAACCTATGGGATGCAGCAAAAGCAGTTCTAAGAGGGAAGTTTATAGCAATACAATCCCACCTTAAGAAACAGGAAACATCTCGAATAAACAACCTAACCTTGCACCTAAAGCAATTAGAGAAAGAAGAACAAAAACATCCCAAAGTTAGCAGAAGGAAAGAAATCATAAAAATCAGATCAGAAATAAATGAAAAAGAAATGAAGGAAACGATAGCAAAGATCAATAAAACTAAAAGCTGGTTCTTTGAGAAGATAAACAAAATTGATAAACCATTAGCCAGACTCATCAAGAAAAAAAGGGAGAAGACTCAAATCAATAGAATTAGAAATGAAAAAGGAGAAGTAACAACTGACACTACAGAAATACAAAAGATCATGAGAGATTACTATAAGCAACTCTATGCCAATAAAATGGACAACCTGGAAGAAATGGACAAATTCTTAGAAATGCACAACCTGCCAAGACTGAATCAGGAAGAAATAGAAAATATGAACAGACCAATCACAAGCACTGAAATTGAAACTGTGATAAAAAATCTTCCAACAAACAAAAGCTCAGGACCAGATGGCTTCACAGGCGAATTCTATCAAGCATTTAGAGAAGAGCTAACACCTATCCTTCTGAAACTCTTCCAAAATATAGCAGAGGGAGGAACACTCCCAAACTCATTCTACGAGGCCACCATCACCTTGATACCAAAACCAGGCAAGGATGTCACAAAGAAAGAAAACTACAGGCCAATATCACTGATGAACATAGATGCAAAAATCCTCAACAAAATACTAGCAAACAGAATCCAACAGCACATTAAAAGGATCATACACCATGATCAAGTGGGATTTATTCCAGGAATGCAAGGATTCTTCAATATACGCAAATCAATCAACGTGATACACCATATTAACAAACTGAAGGAGAAAAACCATATGATCATCTCAATAGATGCAGAGAAAGCTTTCGACAAAATTCAACACCCATTTATGATAAAAACCCTGCAGAAAGTAGGCATAGAGGGAACTTTCCTCAACATAATAAAGGCCATATATGACAAACCCACAGCCAGCATCGTCCTCAATGGTGAAAAACTGAAACCATTTCCACTAAGATCAGGAACTAGACAAGGTTGCCCACTTTCACCACTCTTATTCAACCTAGTTTTGGAAGTTTTAGCCACAGCAATCAGAGAAGAAAAGGAAATAAAAGGAATCCAAATTGGAAAAGAAGAAGTAAAGCTGTCACTGTTTGCAGATGACATGATACTATACATAGAGAATCCAAAAGATGCTACCAGAAAACTACTAGAGTTAATCAATGAATTTGGTAAAGTTGCAGGATACAAAATTAATGCACAGAAATCTCTGGCATTCCTATATACTGATGATGAAAAATCTGAAAGTGAAATCAAGGAAACACTCCCATTTACCATTGCAACAAAAAGAATAAAATATCTAGGAATAAACCTACCTAAGGAGACAAAAGACCTGTATGCAGAAAATTATAAGACACTGATGAAAGAAATTAAAGATGATACAAATAGATGGAGAGATGTACCATGTTCTTGGATTGGAAGAATCAACATTGTGAAAATGACTCTACTACCCAAAGCAATCTACAGGTTCAATGCAATCCCTATCAAACTACCACAGGCATTTTTCACAGAACTAGAACAAAAAATTTCACAATTTGTATGGAAACACAAAAGACCCCGAATAGCCAAAGCAATCTTGAGAACGAAAAATGGAGCTGGAGGAATCAGGCTCCCTGACTTCAGACTATACTACAAAGCTACAGTAATCAAGACAGTATGGTACTGGCACAAAAACAGAAAGATAGATCAATGGAACAGGATAGAAAGCCCAGAGTTAAACGCACGGACATATGGTCACCTTATCTTTGATAAAGGAGGCAGGAATGTACAGTGGAGAAAGGACAGTCTCTTCAATAAGTGGTGCTGGGAAAACTGGATAGGGACATGTAAAAGTATGAGATTAGATCACTCCCTAACACCATACACAAAAATAAGCTCAAAATGGATTAAAGACCTAAATGTAAGGCCAGACACTATCAAACTCTTAGAGGAAAACATAGGCAGAACACTCTATGACATAAATCACAGCAAGATCCTTTTTGACCCACCTCCTAGAGAAATGGAAATAAAGACAAAATTAAACACATGGGACCTAATGAAACTTAAAAGCTTTTGCACAGCAAAGGAAACCATAAACAAGACCAAAAGACAACCCTCAGAATGGGAGAAAATATTTGCAAATGAAGCAACTGACAAAGGATTAATCTCCAAAATTTATAAGCAGCTCATGCAGCTCAATAACAAAAAAACAAACAACCCAATCCAAAAATGGGCAGAAGACCTAAATAGACATTTCTCCACAGAAGATATACAGACTGCCAACAAACACATGAAAGGATGCTCAACATCTTTACTCATTAGAGAAATGCAAATCAAAACTACAATGAGATATCATCTCACACCAGTCAGAATGGCCATCATCAAAAAATCTAGAAACAATAAATGCTGGAGAGGGTGTGGAAAAAAGGGAACACTCTTGCACTGCTGGTGGGAATGTGAATTGGTACAGCCCCTATGGAGAACGGTATGGAGGTTCCTTAAAAAATTACAAATAGAACTACCATATGACCCAGCAATCCCACTACTGGGCATATACCCTGAGAAAACCATAATTCAAAAAGAGACATGTACCAAAATGTTCATAGCAGCCCTATTTACAATAGCCCGGAGATGGAAACAACCTAAGTGTCCATCATCGGATGAATGGATAAAGAAGATGTGGCACATATATACAATGGAATATTACTCAGCCATAAAAAGAAATGAAATTGAGCTATTTGTAATGAGGTGGATAGACCTAGAGTCTGTCATACAGAGTGAAGTAAGTCAGAAAGAGAAAGACAAATACTGTATGCTAACACATATATATGGAATTTAAGAAAAAAAAATGTCATGAAGAACATAGGGGTAAGACAGGAATAAAGACACAGACCTACTAGAGAATGGACTTGAGGATATGGGGAGGGGGAAGGGTAAGCTGTGACAAAGTGAAAGAGCGGCATGGACATATATACACTACCAAACGTGAGGTAGATAGCTAGTGGGAAGCAGCCGCATAGCACAGGGAGATCAGCTCGGTACTTTGTGACCGCCTGGAGGGGTGGGATAGGGAGGGTGGGAGGGAGACGCAAAAGGGAGGGGATATGGAAACATATGTATATGTATAACTGATTAAATTTGTTATAAAGCAAAAAAATAAAATAAATTTAAAAAAAATAAAAATAAAAATAAAAATAAAAATAAAAATAAAAAAAAAAAAAAGAGACATGTACCAAAATGTTCATTGCAGCACTATCTACAATAGCTAGGACATGGAAGCAACCTAAGTGTCCAGCGACAGATGAATGGATAAAGAAGATATGGCACATATATACAATGGAATATTACTCAGCCATAAAACAAAATGAAACTGAGTTATTTGTTGTGAGGTGGATGGACCTAGAGTCTGTCATACAGAGTGAATAAGTCAGAAAGAGAAAAACAAATACCATATGCACATATATGCACATATATATGGAATCTAAAAAAAAAAAAGGTTCTGAAAAACCTACAGGCAGGAAAGGAATAAAGATGCAGACATAGAGAATGGACTTGAGGACATGGGGAGGGGGAGGGGTAAGCTGGGACGAAGTGAGAGAGTGGCATGGACATATGTACACTACCAAATGTAAAACAGATAGCTAGTGGGAAGCAGCCACAGAGCACAGGGAGATCAGCTCAGTGCTTTGTGATCACCTAGACAGGTGGGAGGAAGATGCAAGAGGTAGGAGATATGGGGATATATGTATATGTATAGCTGATTCACTTTGTTATAAAGCAGAAACTAACACACCACTGTAAAGCAATTATACTCCAATAAAGATGTTAAAAAAAATTTTTAATGGGCATAACAGAGATAAACCCACACACATATGGGCACCTAATTTATGACAAAGGAGGCAAGAACATACAATGGAGAAAAGACAGCCTCTTCAATAAGTGGTGTTGGTAAAACTGGACAGCTACATGTTAAACAATGAAAGTAGAACACTACATAACACCATACACAAAAATAAACTCCAAATGGATTAAAGACCTAAATGTAACACCAGACACTATAAAACTCTTAGAGGAAAACATACAAAAAACACACTTTGATGTAATCCACAGCTAAACCTTTTTTGACCCACCTCCTAGAGTAATGGAAATAAAAACAAAAATAAACAAATGGGACTGAATTAAACTTAAAAGCTTTTCCACAACAAAGGAAACCAGAAACAAGACAAAAAGACAACCCTCAGAATGGGAAAAAATATTTGCAAATGAAACAACAAAGGATTAATCTCCAAAGTATATAAACAGCTCATGGAGCTCAATATCAAAAAAACAAAAATCCAGTTAAAAAATGGGCGGAAGACCTAAATAGACATTTCACCAAGGAAGACATACAGATGGCCAACAGGCACATGAAAAGCTGCTCAACATCACTAATTATTAGAGAAATGCAAATCAAAACTACAATGAGGTATCACCTCACACCGGTTAGCATGGGCATCATCAGAAAATCTACAAACAACAAATGCTGCAGAGAGTGTGGTGAAAAGGGAACCCTCTTGCACTGTTGATGGGGATGTAAATTAATACAGCCACTATAGAGAACAGTATGGAGTTTCCTTAAAAAGCTAAAAATAGAATTACCATATGACCCAGCAATCCCACTACTGGGCACATACCCTGAGAAAACCATAATTCAAAAAGACACATGCACCCCAATGTTCATTGCAGCGCTATTTACAATAGCCAGGTCACGGAAGCAACCTAAATGCCCATCGACAGATGAATGGATAAAGAAGATGTGGTACAAATATACAATGGAATATTACTCAGCCATAAAAAGGATGAAATTGGGTCATTTGTAGAGACATGGATGGACCTAGAGACTGCCATACAGAGTAAAGTAAGTCAGAAAGAGAAAAACAAATATTGTATATTAACACATATGTGTGGAATGTAGAAAAATGGTACTGATGAAACAGTTTCCAAGGCAGAAATGGAGACACAGATGTAGAGAACAAACGTGTGGACACAAAGGGGAGAAAGCGGGCCGGGGGTTGGGGGATATTGGTAGTGGTGGTGGGATGAACTGGGAGATTGGGATTCACATGTATTCACTAATATGTATAAAATAGATAACTAATAAGAACCTGATGTATAAAAATAAATAAATAAAATAAAATTCAAATTGATAAAAAATCAAGGGATGAATTAAATAGTAATGATGATAAATAAATGAAGATTGAATGTGTGTGTGTGTGTGTGTGTGTAGAAAGAAAAAGAGGAGGTTATTTGTTGAATATCATACACGATTTTTATTCTTTTTTCAGTTAACATTAAAATGAATGTTTTTACCACATCAATAAACTCTCTTTCAAAAAACAGGTTTTTAAAAAGATGCATAATATTACACCATGTATGTGCTCTAACATGTATGATTCTCTTAGTGTTGGATGTTTAGTTTTTTTTCATTTTCCAGTTTTAAAGCATAATGAGCATCCTGTACTTATAATTTTCATAAGATCTTTTATTATTTCTTTAAGATAAATTTCCACAAGTAAGATTGCTGGATCAATGAATTTTTTTCCTTTTTAAGTTTCTTAACACATATCAACAAGTTGGCTTTAAGAAGTTTATTGAAGTTTGCTCTCCTATCAGCAAGGTTTGTGATTATTCATTTACCAAATCTACTTCAGCATTGTGTCTACTTTTTAATCTTAAAATTTTATATTTAAAAAGTATTATGTTGGTTAAAAATTTTTACTAATTAAGTTTAGTACTTGTCCTGAATTTGTCTATTTATCATCTTCCATCAGTTGCTTGCAATTGCCTTTGCTAGTTTTTCTCTTAGAGTGCTGTGAAAATATAGAAAAACTATATATTGGTCTCTGCCCCCAGTTCATGGCACAGACCCCTGAAGTCTTTGTGATATCCTAAGTGATAAGGGTATTAGAAGCAACTTTTGTTCTCATATTTGGTCTTTGACCCCAGTTCCTGACACAGGACTCCTGAAATACTTGCAATTTCCTGGTTGATAGGAGTGTCTTTTGTTCTAAAGAGACAACTCTGGGTGGGCTCCTGGCTGGGAGCTGGTCACCAGAAAGAACAAGACATGATTAGGAGCTTGAAATTTTCAGCCTCGCCCCCTGTTCTCTAGAGAAGGGAGGACTGAAAATGGAGTTAATGATTGATCATGCCTATGTGAGGAACCCTCCATAAAAATCCTAATAGCATGGGGTTCAGAGAGATTCCAGGTGGGTAAATTCATATACCAGAAGGATAATGCACCCTGACACCAGGACAGAGCTGTGCTCAGGACCCTCCTACACCTCACCCTATGTATTTCTTCATCTGGCTGTTCATCTGTATACTTTATCGTATCCTTTAATAAACTGGTAAACATAAGAAAGTGTTTCCCTGAGTCTGTGAGCTGCTCTAGCAAATTAGTCAAACCTAAGGAGGGGGTCGTGGGAACCACAGACTTACAGCTGATCAGAAGCAGGGGCGACAACCTGGACTTGTGATTAGCATCTGAAGTGGGGTACAGTCTCAGGGGACGGAGCCCTTAGCCTCAGGTAGATAGTGTCAGAATTGAGTTAAGCTGCAGGACAATCAGCTGGTGTTGCAGAGAAGTACTTGGTGGTGTGAGGAAAACCTCCACACATTTGGTGACCAGAAGTGTCAGAAGTGAAATGTTCTGTGTGATAGTAAAGGAGACACACAGGAGAAAAACACAGGAGGGAAGAACTGAAGGTTTTTTAAAACAGGTGTTGATATTCTTTTCAGTTAAAAGAGCTTTTTTGCATTAAGTTTATAAACCTTAATATTGGTGGGATTTCTTCTTCCAGCAAATATTTGTCCTTTGCATTTCATTTTACTTGTGATGCTCTAAAAATAAATGATGTTTCAAATTTTCATGTTTAAAAAAACTAACAAGGCAAGGGTAAAATAAATTGAGCATAAAGGCAATAAAGAGCAAAATTTATGCTTCATAAAATACAACCAGTGATATGAAAGGAAAACTTCAGATGTCCTCTATTAATGCAGAAGAAAAGCAAATAAAAAAATGAGAGAGAAGATGACATGTTTGTAGACAAAAGAATGGAGAGACAACCAATTATTGTGGTATTTCACCAAATCAATTGGAATGGAAACAATAATAAAAGACAAGTCAAAGAAAAACTTTCTTAGACTGAAAGAAATCACAGATATTCAAATGAATGGGCTCATCATGCTTCCGGCAAAATCTATGGAAAGAGACAATGCCAAGAAACATACTGGCAAATATTTTAATCAAAGAATAAGGAAAATATTCACTAAGCATTCAAATAGAGAAGGAAGGAAGGAAGGGAGGGAGGGAGGGAGGAAGATGTATATACACAGCACAAATATATATCCACACTCTTATAATCTAGGCAATTCCAATGTGAAGATCACCTGATCCTCTCTGGAACATAAACAATGCAACTTTGGCAGATGCCAGTGAGAGACTGAAGTTGTAAGTAGGACAGTAGGTTGGTCAGTGTCTAAGAGAAAGTCATGTGTGATATGAACACAATGATATTAGGGGGTACAATGGAAATTTTTTAAGTAATGGAGTTTTTATAGGCCTGAAATTATCTGATCAGTTGATTCAGCGTCTTCTTGAAGAAAATATGAAATAGATGGATTTAATAGGGATTGATTAGTTATTTAGGAGAGCCTAAATATTCTAAACCTCACTCTTTCATTACTGTTTCATAATCCATATTTCTTGTTCTTTTTCTTAGCCCATAGATATTAATGCTAACTAATAAAATCAGGCACACATCAAAACTGACATTTAATGCTGCAGAGAGGCATCTTTCATCTGCTGTTTCACATAAGGAAGCAAAATGGTGATACAAAATAAGACTTGGAGACAGCTTTAATTTATGAGTTCTGAAATTATATTTGTTGCATAAAGCATATCATCCTTCTGGGCTATAGTAGTGTTATTTTTAAGAGAGGATGGCAAATTGCTTCAGCATTTTCCTGCAAGGTTGCTAATACACACCAGATCACTATCCTGAAGCAGACAGTTTGCTGGAATAATATACAGAAAGCAGTGTTTTAAATAAGCCACAAACCATGCTTCTTGGTTTTGTTTACATTGGTTCCACACACTAGGAAAACAATAGGTTTCATAGTAAATTCAGTGATTAAGTAAATTATGCATTTGCCCATCAGGTTGGGGAAAATACATTCTTGTGGGAAACCAAGGACGATGCAAAAGGGAGAAGAGAATTTGTGCTATTTGACCAGGTTGACAAATTCAAACAGCTGAGGCCATGAACCCCAAACTCTCATTTTCATCCCCTGCGTGCCTTAGAAATTTGGTACTTGTCACCCACAAGAAAGGGACACACGAAACACAGAAAGCTCAGCAGCTGCTCAAAAAGATCGAGGGGTTAGTAGGCCACTTGCATTTAGCCACGTTCCTGAAAGCCACTCCCTGGGACCAACCACCTTTGGCTATGAGGGCTCCCCTGCTCTCCACAAGGAATGCATTCTGCCTTAAGTGTCTCCACACATTTTGGGTTAATAGATCCAATATTTATCATCCAGAAACTGGATATTATAGTTTAAATCATTTATTAAGTGTTGATAACAATAAGAACTATGAAAAGCACTTACACGTGCAGTAATACTCGGACTTTTAAAACATTATATCCCTCTATTCATGGACATTAGGTTGTTTCCATGTCTTAGCTATTGTAAATAGTGCTGTGATGAACACTGGGGTGCATGTATCTTTTTGAATTATGGCTTTCTCCAGATATATGCCCAGGAGTGGGATTGCTGGATCATATGGTAGCTCTATTTTCAGTTTTTTAAGGAAACTCCATACTGTTCTCCATAGTGGCTGCACCAGTTTACATTTCCACCAACAGTGCAAGAGGGTTCCCTTTTCTCCACACCCTCTCCAGCATTTGTTGTTTGTAGATTTTTTTATGATAGTCATTCTGACTGGTGTGAGGTGATACTTCATTATGGTTTTGATTTACATTTTTCTAATAATTAGTGATGTTGAGCATCTTTTCATGTGCTTTTTAGCCACCTGTATGTCTTCTTTGGAGAAATGTGGACCTAGAAATTGTCATACTGAGTGAACTGTGTCAGAGAGAGAAAGACAAACCTTATAAGTAGAATACCAGGAAATGGGCAGAGGGAGAGATAAATTGGAAAATTGGGATTGACATATACACACTACTATATATAAAATTGATAACTAATAAGGACCTACTGTATAGCACAGGAAACTCTACTCAATACTCTGTAATGGCCTATATGGGAAAAGACTCTAAAAAAGAGTGGATATATGTACATGTATAACTGATTCACTTTGCTGTATACCTGAAACTAACACAACATTGTAAATCAACTATACTCCAATAAAAAAATTTTTTTAATTTAAAAAATAAAATATTATACCCCAAATTGTTGAATCTCTAAGTAAGATATCACACTAAGCATCTGAGTACCCCCTAAGTGTGAGTTTCTATTCTACCACCTATATGAAAGCACTGAGGGAAACACAAGATTCATCTATGCTAAAGGAATTTACACACTGGTTCCAAAGAGGAGAGTCATATAAATTACTGTAATCAAAGGTGAATGTGGCAACTTTTCTAAGAAAAATAAAATTAAGTGCAACAGGAATACTGCTCTCAGAGAAGTTAGTGACAAAAAGAGTGACAGGGAGAGCTACCTAAGTTAAGTAACAATTTAAGCTGATTCTTAAAGGGCGTGTAGGATGAGAACTAGAGAGGGACAGCCAGGGGAAATGCAGAATCTGCTTGGGACACAGCAGTAATTTAGCTTGACTAGAACAGAGGGTATGTTGAGGAACAGTGGCACCCAATCCTGGAAAGGCAGACGTGGCCATGTGGTGGATGACCATATATGTCAGGCTAAGAGTGATCACGATGTCACTGATGAAAAAAATCTTTGCTTTAGAGAGAGATTAACCCAGAGATCAAGTGTAGTAAAGTGGTAAAAGAATAAAGGCAGGAAATGTTGGGGGTGAAGGGGTGTAGTAAAATAAACTTTGCAAAAGCCTAGGCAAGAAGAAATAAGTTGACTAAAGGTTATTAGTGGGAATGGGCAGTGTTACAGGTTGAGTAACATGGCTCCCCCAAATCATATGTTGATGTCATAACCCCCAATACCTCAGAATGTCACTGTATTTGGAGATAGAGTCTTTAAAGAGGGAATTCAGTTAAAATGAGGTCATTCATATGGGCCCTACTCCATTGTGACTGGTATCCTTACAAAAGGAGGAAGTTTGGAAACAGACATACAGAGGGAAGACCATGTGAAGACACAGGCTGAAGATGGCCGTCTACAAGCAAAGGAAAGAGGCCTCAGGAGGAAGCAATCCTAACGACCTCTTGATCTCAGACTGCTAGACTTCAGGATTGTGAAAAAATAAGTTTCTGTTGCTTAAGCCAAGAAATCTGAGGTACTTTATTATGACAGACTTAGCAAACTAATACAGGCAGAAATAGACAGATAAGAGAGATTTAGGGAAGGACTAATTCAGAGCAGTGGGAAAAACCAGAAGGAGGAAAGGGAGAGGACTAAAAGTTGACAAGATGTGAGTTCAGGCGGCCAGGAAATACAAGAAATAGTAGAAATTCAGGAAACTGGAAGAAGCTGCTTTGAGGAAAAATGATAATTCAGTTTGAAAAGTGTAAAGTGTAAATTCTGACAAGACATCCATGTTAATGTGTAAATTAAGTAATTGCCAATATAACAAAAGAGCTCAGGATAGTGCTAAATTTTGGAGCCATCCTGATGGAAGTGGAAGTTGAGGCCATAGAAATAGACAAGATTGTTCAATAAGATTATGAAGAATGAGAATAGAAAATTGAAGACAACTTGCAGGAGGACCTCAATCTTGCAGGCAAAATGAAGAGAAAGAATGAGAGAAAGAAGTGGTCAAAGATCACAGAAGTCATCTGGTTTTACAGCTGCAAAATACAGGAGTGATTCAATCACCATTTCTACCTCATACTTTGTTCTCTTGATATGTAAACTTCCATCAGAGACCTGTAATATTTCAGTGTCTTTGCTCACATGTTGCTGAGTAACAGGATGCTGAGTGGGAATTCCAGGTGCTCCTGATGAGACCCACTGTTGAGCCCCAGAAGCACTCACATGCCACACTGCACAGTCGCCACAATTGGAGCTAAATGTCTTCCCTGGAGAGTTACTCAGAATTTGTAGAACTAGCCCTGCTACACCCAACAGACACCCCCCAACACACGCCTCCTATTTATAAAAATTGAAAACTGAGAATGAGGGAGAGAGAGGGGGTTTGAAAGAGCTGGGTCACCCACCTTGTTAGGGAGTGCAGTGTTTGTGGTGAGAGGAAAGAGGGTACTTCCCTGCCCACCCCATTCAGTACACCATAGGATAAAGTTGGGAATGCCATAAGGAAAAGGACACTGGTGTTCTTGTCGCCACATGGATAGCCACTTAGGCAGTGAACTTTACCATTTTCCTCACCTGTGCCTGTCCAAGCAGGACTGAAGAGATCTAGAGTAAGATTATAGGGCAGAGAGTGGCAGCCAGTAAGGCAGCTGAGCTACCCACCATCTAGAGTGGAAAGGAAATGTGTTTTCTAAGGTTTAATGGACATTGAAGGTGGCTGGGCTTGAGCTACCTTGCTAGTTCCCAACCCAGAGAGCTACCTACTGGATTAGGGGACCCATCCCTTGGATCTTTTTTCATTTTGCATATAAATTTTTTCACCATTTATTATGTCCTCAACACTACGCAAACTTCCTGGAATAAAGAGATACATAGAACACAGTGTTTGGCATACAAGGATGTGCATGAACAACTAGTTTATTGGGAGTCATGACATTGTGGGAATACCAACAAAAAATATGGGGACTTAACATCAAGGAGCTGTGATAGTGAAAACTAAAAAGGAATGGAGGAGGTTGATTTATTTGGATCCTTCATCTTAAGGTAAGGTGGTGGGACAAACTCATACCTGCCCCAGGAGATAGTCAACATTTGAATCCTAGCCATCAAATGTCAGTCAGCGTTGGTCAGAGAAACAGTGACACCAACAAACTGAGGATGAGAGCTATGCAGACCCGCAGGGGAGGGAAGGGCAGTGCTGGTAAAGTTTAGACCACACCCTCTCACCACCACCCAAAAATGAAGAAGTGGGATGAGAAGTGAAAAGCAGATGACAGTCTCCACCCACTTCAGGTCCCGGGAACAGCTGGTCAAGTCAGCCACAGGCAGAGGAGAGGTAGTAAGATTTAAATCAAGTTTTAGATTAAAGTTCTGACCTGGACTGAATTTTCAATCAATGAAAATGACCAGAAAATTATATCTTTTAAGATATCATTAAGAAATGGAAAAATAGAATTCAACTGAAGATTAAAGGCAGTGACTGAAAACATTTTAAAGTCCCATGGTGGTACTCCTATAAAGTTGTGACTCTCTAATTAACTAGTTGTCATGCAAATCTTTGTATACCAAGCACTGTGTTCTATACATCTGTTTATTCCAGGAAGCCTACATAACATTGAGGACACAAGTGGTTAATAAATTTATTATATGCAGAATGAAAAAAGGCCCAAGGAATAGTAATTTGTGGGTACCACTATAGACAGGAAAAGGATGACACATCTTAAGAAAAACTTTGTGTCATCTGTGTTGCAGTCCCTCTTGTAAAATAGTCCCTTATCAGCTTAATGTTTGGGTCCAACAGAGTGAAAATGAAACCAAAGCACTATCTCCAAAAGATATCTGCACCCCCATATTCTTTGCAGCATTATTTACAATAACCAAGACATGGAAACAACCTAAGTGTCCATCAACTGATGAATGAATAAAGAAAATGTGGCATACATATACAATGGAGTATTATTCAGCCATAAAAAGAAGGATATTCTGCCATTTGAGACCACATGGATGGACCTTCAAAGCATCTTATGCTAAGTGAAATAAGTCAGACAGGGAAAGACAAATACTCTATGATCTCATTTATATGTGGAATCTTAAAAAAGAAAAAAAAATCATAGCTATAGAGAACAGATTGGTAGTTCCCAGAAACGGAGTATGGATGAAATTGGTGAAGTTCATCAAAAAGTACAAACTTCCTGTTGTAAATAATTCCTGGGGATGTAATGTACAGCATGGTGGATATAGTTAACAATACCGTGTTGTATATTTGAAAGTTGCTAAGAGAGTAGATCTTATGGGTTTTCATCACAGGAAAAAAATTTGGAACAATGTGTAGTAATGGGTGTTAACTAAATTTGTTATCTATCTATATAATTACGTTGTACGCCTAAAACTAATACAATGTTATATGTCAATTATATTTCAATTAAAAGATCAATCTACTATCCCAATTGATTTTAGGAGAAGCCTAACTTTAGATAAAGTTCACTAATTCATTGTAATAATATATTCTGAGCTTTCATTCCAAGGACTATTCTAGACCCTAGGCATAAAATGATGAATAAAGAAGATGTCACCATTATTCCATGAAGCATATAGAGGCAGTAAGAGGAGGAGAAAGGTATATAATCAGGCAGTTATATACCTAATCAAGCAATAGACTGGGATGAATTACTTTGTAAACTTTTTTCTTTGATTCCTTCAATCCATTCTATCTTTATGCTCTGTTCTCCTTAAGAGTATGAAAATAAGCAATAACCCTTGCAGTAGGCTGCATTAATGGTCTCAATACTTTACCACTCCTTATATCCATGTACATTTTAATTCCTTCAGTAGACAGAATGAAAATATTTCTCTGCTCCTTGACTTTGGATTTGTCCATATGACATGCTCTGACCAATAGAACACTCGTGGGTATAATGTGACCTCCCCCCTTTAAAACACTGATGTGCACATGCATGATTGAACTTGCCCTCTTATACTTCTACCATTGCTATAAGAAGAACATGTCAGGTGTAACCCACTGTCTCAGGAGGAGAAAGAGGGACATGTGAAACACAGTAGCCCCAGCCAGTTGCCTTAGATGAGCCCAGTCTAGATCTGCTGACCTCCACAGACATACAAACTTAATAAATGCTTTTTGTTTTATGTCATTGAGATAGTGTGGCTCCTTGTAATGTAGCATTATTGAAACAATGAGTGATACAAATTTATATATACTTATCTTGGTAGATCCTAATACTCTGTTCATCTGATAGGATAGAATAAGTACCATACACAGAGTAAAAACATCTAGTAAGATGTGCCTGGACATATAATTAAGTGTTCCAATCTCAACAATGAGAAATTAAGATCCAGTAATATGAATTGAATAAATGGAAGAACCAAGTACAGTATCAGTCCACTTCTCTTTACCAGACTTCTTATCCTAACCAAAGTGAAGTTCACGACTCAGCCCTAAGACCTTGCTAAAATTTACTGTTTTCTAGACTGTCATATTGAACAGATCAGGACACGCAGAAGCCAAGGAAAACAAATGAAATTCGCATTTCACTGGGTCCCACATGCTGTGATGTTTGCAAACCCACATGCATCCACCAAGAAGCACTCAGAATGTTTGATTCTGAATCCATAACAAGAATAGAGTAGAGAACAAAATCAACTCAACAAGTCACCCCGTATGTTTTTCATTTTCTGGTATTCTGAAAAGGAAGTGAATGTGGTATAGTGTACTTGGCTCCCAGCATAGAGACTTCCAGCTATTTTTTTTTAATTTCATATTTACAGAGAGCCCTGTGTGGCTCTCTGTCCTGCCTCTGAAATAGCAACAGCAGTGAAGTAAGTAATCCACCAAGGAGTAAATGTGGTATCTTTCCTAGTGTAATGGGTTTGGACTCATGCTCCACGTCTAATACAAAGATGTTCTCTGTGTACTGTACACAGGTTGCTGGGATCCACTCGAGAGAAGATAAGGTACCTTCATTACAGGCAGATGAGACCTCTGGCAAATCACTCTCACAGTGCTGAAAGGAAACGCAGCCAGACTGCCTTCTTTCCTCTTTAAATCCAAAGGAACATTTAATGATAGGTACACAGTCTGGATGCCTATTTAAACTTAGCTATCTAAACAAAGAAAAAAAAAGAGCAAGAGATTTCTCTCATAGTTAGGAATATGTAAATATAAAAGTAGTATATGTACCATAATATATGTATATATGTGTATGTGTAAGTGTGTGTATACATATATATACATATTATTGTACAAACATTTTGTATTTGTTAAATGTGCTTACCCTAATACAGCTGTAATCACAGAACATACCATGTATCCTTACTTGCATCTCTACCAGGATTCTATACAATGAGTACGACAGCACTGTCCACTTCAAATCTTTCAGAAGAAGGTGGTTTTTTAAAAATTTGTCCTCAGAAATACAGAGTCTATTAAAAATTTAGTGTGGCTCGTGGGTAAAGTGAAGCTATTTCAAAGCATCCTTCTGTGCATGAGGAACTAAGAACAGACAAATGTACTTCATCTTATAAATCTCATACATCAAAACTACTAGACTACCTCTGTAGTGAATTTAACAAGAAAACTATGGTGCTCCTGAGCAGCACAGAAAATCAATCAATTGCTGAGACATTTTATCAGTGTGCAAATACTGATAGGTGCCAGAGTTATTTTAGAGAGGCTAGTCTTTAACCTAATTATCATGTAATGTTAAAATGCAAAGACTTTTAGATGAATAGTACTGCTATTTCTTATTACTCATGGTCCATTTAAAATCTATTAACCAGATATATGTAAATCATACAAACACATATATTTAGCCAAACTGTATGATCAAATATTAAATATTTAAAGTCGCATGACAATATTTTTAAATTTCACATTAAAATTTGTAAGTACTCATAGGAAACACCTAAATTCAAAAGCCTACATCTTATTTTCATAAAACTGATATTATACAGGAAGTTTCTAATTCTTGATTCCATTTAAAATTCCAGGGCAACATCTTAATTCAGAATGTTTGAAATCAACTAATAAGTTCTGACTTAATACCTGACAATATGCTGAATATTATTCTAGATTCAAGGTGACTGATCAACAGATGAATAAGTTACTCATCCTGTCAAAATATTTTTTACTTCATTAAATTTAATAATTAACATGTATCAGTGGAAGGCCACTCTAGTATTAACTAAGATTATTCATAATGCACATGAAACTTTAACATGTTCCCAGTGTTATATCCATGCAATACATTTTCTCATTAGTAAAAATCTATTTTAAACAAGCTCTGATCCTTAAAAATAAAATTTATAAATTTTTCTTAGCTTGTATATGTCTCAAAATTAATTTTTCCTTGTACTTTTACATTAACCATTTTGCTTTTACTTTGAATTTTTTCCATTTTTTTCTTACTCCAGTTGTCTCAAAAATGAGTATGGGGCCCTAGCCAATGCTTACTTCTTCTGTAGACTCTTTAACTCAATACAACATGCAAAAAGGCCCTTTTCAGAAATATCTCATCTCTTCTCAGCTCCCTGAACAGTAAAGTCTACTTTTTTTTTAACCACATCAGATTCTACCTATTCATACACACACAAAAAACTGATATGTAGCTATTAACACCATGCATCTAATCAGGAGAAAAGCAATGTTCAAAACACATTGCATTTTATCTCCCTGGCAGGCTTCTTGACATCTGATTTCACTCTTTTTAAATGTTCCAAAGGAACTTCATTAGTACTGTAGAGAGAGCCTCCTTTTACTCTCTTAAAATCACTGATAGCCAGGTAAAACTCATCGAACAATCAAGTCCTGCAGGACTCTTGCAAGACTGTGTAGGACATCAAGGAAGTGGATGTCACCCAACAGTAAAAACACCCTGATTGCATTCTATGCTGGCACTGGAGCCTCACTTTTTAACAGACACTGCTAAGTGTTGCAGATAAATCTGTTTCAGCTGTGATGAGAAAAATGTTTCAAAATCCATAAAATTACTATACCTGCCATGCCCATACTTAAAATGGTTTACAATGTAAATCCTTATTAATGCTACAAGTGTCTAGGATGCTTCCCTGAAGACTTCTAGTAAGTACATTTGTGAAGAATCTGTCAAATTCATGAGATTATTCAGGTACCTGAAACTAGGTAATAAAGTATAGCTCTTGTTTGAACATTAAATACTTCCCTGTACAGCATTTATAAGTTGCAATTGGGAACTGAATCTATACTAAACCAAATGTGCATGATCACTTGCACAAAGAAAATGTTTCCTGTTTGGATAGCAGGATAGTTAGAGGGAGCTGAACTATTAGCCTGAGAATTTGGTCAGATCTTTGTTTCATCTTCTATTTTCTTCCTTTATAGGACTTGACTTTATTTGAAAGAATTATCTAGAATTTTTAAAGAATGAAAAGGGTCTTTAGTCAACAAGTTCCAAGAAAAATTTTGTTAATTTTATTTAACAAAGTTCATTATTTCAAATTTTAAAGTTATAATTGGTAAAATCCAAAGTATTCCTTTTATGTTTCTATCACTATATTGTGCACTTCTGGGACACAGCTGGAATGTCATTTCTGAAAATGACATTGTAACCGTAAATGAGGTATAATTCAATTGTATTTTCCCATTAGGAGCAAAGTTGTAATACAGGATTATTTTCCTGAAGAAAAGTCTACTGCCCAACTTTTTATAGAAATGATCATAAATGTTAGATTTTGGATAACTATAACTCATATAGTACTGCAGATAAGTATACACCTTATGGTAGTCATTAGGGCTGTTTGCAAACACTATGGTTAGCTCTCCTTCCTGGCATATATTAAGATTGTACTTCCCCATTCCTGGGAAGACAGCATGGCCATATGACTTGATATGGCCAATGAACTGTGATTGAAAGTGACCAAAAGTCACTTACAGTTGGAAGCTTAAAAAGCCAGTGTTGAGTTAACCATGTCTCTTTTTTCCTATGCCAGAGTGACTAGCAATGCTCAGGAAGAGAGGTGCTCTATTAGCCTGGATCCTAGAGTAAGAATAAACTGCAACAAAATCCCCAGCTGATCTGTTACATGATACACATGGAGTGTCAGCAAGAAATACACCTTAGTTGTTTTAAGCTGCTGAGATTTGGGGGTTGTGTATTATTGAAGAATAACCTCACCTAAACTAACTGATATACGCCTATATAAATTAAAGTATAAAGCTTTCTAAAAGACATCTAAATCATTCAGTAACCAATAAATGTTGGCTTATTTTGAGGCAGCAATATATTAAATGGTAACCTCATTCTATCTAATATTCCCTTTCCATCTTGAAACTTCAATCTCTCTCCCCAGTGGCTCCTTTGACACAGCAATCAGACATGCTAAAACCTTATTGCTGATGACATACCTCCTTCAATCTTGCTATGCCTTTGAGTTAACATCTCTTCTCTCTTCTTTTCACTGTCAACAGCATTCTAACTTCCTTATACTTTAAGGGAAAAAATTCTATCAATGAACTTATAATTATCAAATACATGGCTCTTCACTTGGTCCCCATCTTTTCAACTTTTCTTTCATATTCAATGTTGATTACAACTCTTGTCCTTGCAATTCCTCCTTTTACTTCTGTGATATTATATAATATATAATATATAATATTATATAATTTTGGTTCTCCCCTGATATGCATCTTCTCAGTCTCTTTTGTTGGTTCTTTTACTCTTCTATTTATCTATGTATAAGTATTCCCTAGTGTCCATTTCAAATATATCATCTCTTTTCCATCTCCCCCTTAACAATATCATCCACTTATACAGCTTCAACTGTCACAAATATATAGATAATTCCCAAAATTCTCTATCTTCAACTTGTTTTCTGCTTATTCATTTACTTAGATATATACCTCATTCTGGCCATACCACTAGAACCACAAAAATAAATATTCTTTAATATCTTTCAAAGTATTATATTTTTGAATATATTTCTCCTCTTGTCTTTTCCATCTCCACTAATATTCTCGACAAATCTCAACAGTCTAGAGTAGTCTTCAATCATTTCCTCTTCCTCACCAACCATAATGTTTCTAAATCCTATCTGTATTTAGTACAATTTAACACAAGACTACTATGAGAAAAAGGCTACATTTTCTGTTGGTATTACTTGGTTCAGTAATTTATCATAAAGAACAGAGTAAACATTATAGAGAAATTGAATCCTATTATGTATAAAAAATAACTCTATGCCACAACCACATAGAATTTATTCCAGTTGGGCAAGACTGGTTCAATATTCAAAAATCAATTAATGTAATCCACCACACCAACAGGCTAAGGAAGAAAATTCCTATGATCATATCAATAGATACAGAAAAAGCATCTGGCAAATTCCAAAACGTATTCATCATAAAAGTTCCCAGAAAACGAGGAGGAAAGGAGAACTTCCTCAACTCGACAAAGAACATCTAAGAGCAAACTAACATACTTAATGGTGAGAAACTAGAAGCTTTCTCTCCAATACTAGGACAACATAAGGATGTCCTCTCTTACCACTCCCATTCAACATCATACTGAAAGTTCTAGTAATGCAACAAGAAAAGAAAAGGATATTAAAAATATATAGATTGAGAAAAAATAAATAAAACTATCTTTTCCACAGATGGCAAGTTGTTAAGGTAGAATATCCCAAAGAATTGGGGGAAGAAAAAAAAACCTCCTGGAACTAATAAGCAATTATAGCAAGATTGGAGGATACCAGGTTAATAAACAAACACAATTGCTTTCCTATGTACCAGCAATGAGCAATTGGAATTTGAAATTTAAAACAAACACCATTGGGGCTTCCCTGGTAGCGCAGTGGTTGAGAGTCCGCCTGCCGATGCAGGGGACACGGGTTCATGCCGCGGTCTGGGAGGATCCCACATGCCGCGGAGCGGCTGGGCCCGTGAGCCATGGCTGCTGAGCCTGCGCGTCCAGAGCCTGTGCTCCGCAACGGGAGAGGCCACAACAGTGAGAGGCCCGCATACCGCAAAAATAAATAAATAAATAAAATGATGCTCTCCACCGTAATAGTCCTATTCCTAAAATAATGTACTAATCATCTTAAAAAAAAAAACACCATTTACATTTACCAAAACAAAAAATAAAATAGGTATAAATCTAACAAAATATGTACAAGATCCATGTGAGGAAAACTACAAAACTCTAATGAAAGAAATCAAAGAACAAAATTAATGAAGAGATATTCCACAGTCATGGATAGGAAGACTCAATATTGTAAGGATGTCACTTCTTCCTAACTTGATCTATACATTCAACACAATACCGATCAAGATCCCAGCAAGTTCTTTTTTGGACATTGACAACCTGATTTTAAAGTGTAAATGGAAAGACAAAAGACTCAGAATAGCCAACACAATGTTGAAGAACAAAGTTGGAGGACTGACACTACCTAACTTCAAGACTTACTGCAAAGCTACAGTAATCAAGACAGTATGATATTGGTGAAAACATACAGATAAATGAAACAGAATAGAGATGCCAGAAATAGACACACACAAATATAGTCAGCTGATCTTTGACAGAGGAGCAAAGGCAATACAATGGAGAAAAGACAGTTTTTTCAACAAATGGTGCTAGTACAACTGGACATCCACATGTAAAAAAGAATCTAAACACAGACCTTGTACCTTTCACAAAAATTAACTCAAAATCGATTGCAGACCTAAATGTAAAAAGAAAACTATAAAACTCCTAGATGATAACAGAGGAGAAAATCTACATGACTTTAGATTTGGCAGTGACTTTTCAGATACAGCACCAAAAGCACAATCCATGAAAGAAAAAAAATTGATAAAATAGACCATTAAAATTTAAAACTTTTGATCTTCAAAAGACATTGTTAAGAGAATGAAAAGACAAGTCACAGACTGGGAGAAAACATTTGCAAAACACATTATCTATCTGTCTATCTATCCATCCATCCATACCTGTACCTTTATACATATGTGTGCAGACAGATAGATATATATGTATAAGTATATATCTACACACATATCATATATATCTATATTTTTATAGATTACAAATATATATACACACATACATATATGGAGCGAGAGACAGAGACAGAGATAGAGGAGGATGATAGAGAAAGAAAGAATGAGAATGAATAGTGGCAATAGAGGGACAAAAATAATCAAAGAAATAATACTCCCTCCTCCTAAAATCCCAGAACTAAAGGATATTATAGATTGAAAATGCTCCCCGTGAGTATCCATCTTAATGACTGAAAATACTCACACAAAAGCATATCATACTAAAATCATAGATAAATAAAAGTTTCATAAAATACAGATAGAAAACCAGGACACATATGAAGGATAGCGAGTCAGGGAGGCACTAGAATTCTCTAATATAATAATGGTAACTGGAAGACAAATGGAGCCACGCCTTCAAATTTCTTTTTTTGAACTAAAATGATTTCCAACTTAGAATTCTTTACTAACTAAATATCAAATAAAGACATCTTCAGACATAAAAGGCTTCAAAAATTTACTTCCCATGTACTCTTTCTCAGGAATTAATGCCTGCTATAGTCCACTCAACCCAGAAACTCACCCAAGGAAGAGGATGTGGGCTCAAGAGAGGAGGAAGAGGAAGCAAAAGAAATTCATAGGATGATGCTGAACAACAGCTTCTCAGGCCTAGAAAACACCAGTCCAGAAGGGAGGAAGACTGGGAGCTCTAAGAAGAATGTCACCAAGAAAACAAACAAAAAGAACACTATAGGCTGTCTGAGTTGTTTTTATTTTTGTTTTCTTTACCACAGTGAGATGAATTTGATAGCTTTGGCAGTGTTTTAAGGTGAAGTGAATAGTGAGACGAACATTGAAAAATAAGGAAGTAAACAAAAACAAAACAGTGTTTAATTCCAAAAGAAAATGTAATCAGCATACTCCATGGCTCAGTTGTGACCAATTTCTATATAATCATAATATAATAACCACGGAATCATGACTGAACTACAAATAATAAAACAGCTCTATTAAAAAGGTGGCAGGAAGATCTGTGCATATTGTGGGCATATGCAGTTGCAGGCATAATAGAATAAAATCTTCACCTTAAAAAGCTATATATCAATAGGAAATGTGTGCTTTTTACTTTAAAAAGACAAAAAAAAAAAATAGTCCTGCGAGCATTTTATTTAGAAATAGGGAGATAAATAACAGAAACAACAGCTAAATAGTTTCAAGTTGTTGCTTTTGTGGAATAGAAATTAAGGGTAGAAAGAGAGTGGGGCAGAAAAAAACTATTTTATCATAAACATTAAGATTTCTTAAACTATATGCCTATATTAGTGTCATTTAAAAATTTAAAGAAAAACATTTGATCCCAAAGAATCCCAAAGCAAATCCCAAAGTGGTTGGATCTTTCCCAGTTGGAATTTGACAGAGGTTAATATTTGCATTATAATTTGACATAATAATTCTGAAAGATTCTGTACCAAAGAATGAGAGAAATACCACAACCAGAAAGTTCTTTTCCTTCACACCTTAGGAATAATTTGGGAAAATGGCCTAACATACTTTTATTAGGGCCAGAAAAGCAAAACAGAGTAAAAGAAATTAACAAAACAAAAACAACTATCACAAGCAACAGAGTATTAGAAAATAATATAAATATTGCATTAGGGTTATACAACCAGTTATGAAATTTAAAGAAACTGAAACCAAAGAGAACTTTTGTTTTATAGAAATAGTCTGCTTATAGACACAATATGGTTATTTCTTTGACAACATCAAACAGAAATAGACTTGATATTTTCATAAGTGCTATCCAGTGAATGAAAACATTTTCTAAGGCATGTTGAAAGAAAAAAATTTTTTAAGGTGTTGAAATACTTATAAGAGACCAAAAGAGGAAAATACATACCTACACCCTACAAAATTAATCCTAGTACTCTGGCCCAGTGGGATTTTGCTCATAACCTTCTCTTGTAGCTAAATGGTATTTCTGATTCTACCACGACTGATAAGTTTGATTTTGTAATATAGAGTGGATAAGTAAGTAAATTGTTAGTACTTCTTCCAAACTTTACTATCTTAGTGTGTGTGTTGGAGGTGGAGGGGAGTGTTAAGGAATTTCTTTACTGAACTACGATCACTCCAATGCAAAATACTAAAGAGCATGGCCAAAATAACAACTTTACATTTGCCCTTTTAACATAAGAAATACATAATTCATTATCCTAATGATTTAGCGACATCATGAGTCTCAGTTGAGGTAAGGACCATCTATTGGAGTACATGTATTCATCAGCAATATTGTCTAGAAAGCACATTGGATAGCATTTAACTCTAAAATAATTGTAGAGTTGATATATCTTAAAACAGATTAAAAATTTGCCACAATATGTTTCTGTGCTGGAGATTGCTGGGTTTTCCTCAGTATGCATTCTCCGTTTCTTGATTTATTATCAGCCCCTCACATTTTAGCTAAGCATATGGCTGCCTAGCTAAGGACTGCATGCCCCAGGCTCTGCTGAAGCTAGATGTGTCCAGAGGACTAAGTTTCGACCAATGGATTGTGGATAGACTCTGATATGTAGGACTTCTGGTTTGTACACTCAAAAGTGTACAATGGATAGTGGATAAACACTGATATGTAGGACTCTGGTTTGTATACTGCCCCTTTCCCCCTCCCTATTGACTGAAATACTGACATGGTGAGGAAAATAAGAGTCATCTTAGATCTTCTTAAAATGAAACGCTCCCCACTGAATATAAAAGACGGGAGGGCGGGGCTTCCCTGGTGGCGCAGTGGTTGAGAGTCCGCCTGCCGATGCAGGGGACACAGGTTCGTGCCCTGGTCCGGGCAGATCCCACATGCCGTGGAGTGGCTGGGCCCGTGAGCCATGGCCACTGAGCCGGCACGCCCGGAGCCCATGCTCCGCAACGGGAGAGGCCACAGCAGTGAGAGGCCCACGTACCTCAAAAAAAAAAAAAAAAAAAAGAGGGATTCTGGGCTCCTGATACTGTCAAGCTGCCAGACCACCCCGACCACTTACCCAGACTTACAAAAGATAAAAACTTCTATCTTGATTTTCACTATATTTTTAGATTCTCTGTTGCCTTAGAAAATTTCGTATACTATCTAATAAAGTTCCACCTAACACTTTCCTCAAATATACTTCAGGGGCTCTTGACAACATATTTAATTTACCAAGCACCATTTTTTTTCTAAAGAGTCCAATTCACTTTCCATAATTTTACATCATTTTTCTTCACAGCATCTCTGATGTAATACCAAACAATGCTTAAATCCGGTTCAACCTCCAGACTCCATGACCAAGGTGTTCATGTCAGGCTGCTTTCTACCCTGGAAAACAACATCTGGTTCTGTTTCATTACTGCTGGGCAAGTTAAATTTCCAGTTTCCAAGGACCAAGAACAGGATTATTTTAACCCATTTTCCAGACAAATTGGTTTTCATTCATAGTCCTTTCAATTCACCAAAAATAGACCTAATATATAAAGTGACTTAATAGGTAGCAACTTATGGCTTTTCCCTAAGGTTATCGTATGGCACAAAATGGTTAACATCCTTCTACTGTACACAACTCACCCATAATAAATAGCTTCCTCATGTAATAAGGAGTATTTTAGAGTATTTTCATCTATTTGGAAAGAAAAACACTACAAAACATAAACATTCTGTGACTCTGGTTTCCCTGGCCACCCTATTTCTCTCTACATAAGAGTGGATAATTATACTGCCACAGACTATTTCATGCTGATGTTATGAAGATAAATGAGATAACCTATATATGAAAGCATTTTTTTTGTGCTCTTAGGAAAAATAAATGCACCTAAATCCAAGATGGTATAATTCTTCATAATGTTTTCCAGGGATTTTCTGAACAACTCCAGAGAGGTCATTACCCACAACAAACTTTTGGAAGCAAAGGACTACCTTTCTAAAAAAAAAAAATCATCTCTGCACCTGACAACACTTTTCCATTAATTGGGGGTAAGTCCAGATGCTGTTCTGCTTGGTCATCTCCATTGCACTAAAAAGATCCAGATTTCTCCAATTTCTTGCACCAATGAAATGAACAAAAAGCCTTCTAAATCACAGGGGTTTCAGTTGACAGGTTAACAGTGAGACCCATTTCAATCAACTTCAAATGCAAAGCAGATTTGGCAAGAACCAGCGAGGGGATAAGTGGGAAAAGGAAAGCCCCAGTGGCAGTCTGACAACTCCCTCATGTCTACTGTCTGGTATAATACATCAGTGACCCCCAAGGACCCATCCAATCAGCTGAACTTGGCCTCCAACTCAACCAAATGGGGTTCTTTTAGTTGAAATTCCTTAGTTGTGTACAAAAATCTGCTTTAGGTACCTAATTTCTGCAGAGAATTTAGAAATAAAATGTATGATTGCAAACAAAAAAGCCAGAATTTTATCAATACAACCCATAAATCATAGCCCTTAACCAGAAATCCAACACATTAGTGACCCTAGTTAATATCCCATTTATCCTCACACTGGGGTTCACTAACAGGCCTCTTTGCTTTTCAGTGAAGTGCCAAGTGTTTCTGCGTGCCCTATGCTGCTTTAGGAAGTTGCCAAACAAAAAAATCGGCAACGAGTATGCCAGCTGCCTCTGGACCTCACTGTGTATATGTGATATGCCTGAGTCAAGGCATCCCATATCAGATCATCAATTAGCTCTGGGGGATGGAGAGGGAAGCTTGGACATCTTGGCAGTCATCCTGGAGCATGGTTATAGTGATGTAAGGTAATATCAGAGTCCAAGTGAATTGTGAGGATCATTCAAGGTCCGCAGTACAGTTCTTTTCTCACCCCTAATGGCTTGTCCCTGAGGCTTCCATCAGTGACAAAACACTTAGGATATAGTTTAGGTGCTAAACATCACTTTTCATTGAAATTTCTCAGAATGCTACTTTTCTAGTGCATGGTTTTTCCTTAAGCAAATGTTAGTGAGCAAACAGCAGCTTATCTGTTTAGATAACGCAGATAACAGAAAAAACAGGCTAACTATTGTTTTGAAATAAGCACTAAACATTGCCCCATAACTCAAGAAATGTTCCTAATTTTATTTACATTGAGTTAGTGATTACTAACCATATTTGTGATTGTTCATTGAAGAGAATCTTCAGGATGTTGAAGAAGTTTAGAAACAAAAGAAAGTGAATATTTAATTGACAATTCATCCAAATAGACCTGGAGAGTTACGTTTTTCAGAGCAGTCTCACCTACACAGAGCTACCAGGAACAGTAGCAGGCATGCTCTATTAAAGAACAGCTTTCCAACGTGACATCCTGACACCAGCTGCTAAGACATTCTTAAATTTCCTAACATCACTGAAAGGTCTTGCCTAGTCTTTCTAAAGCAGGCCCGTTGTAATCACCACTTTTCCCAGGAATCATAAACGAGGTGTCTTCTGGTTTAAAAGAGCATTATAGAGACAGACATGTGTACCCTTTCTGTGTGCCCTCAGCTAATTAGAGTTTAACATGCAATAATATGAAAATCATATGACTGGAAGAGCTAAAATATAAGTAACAACTCTGAAGCGAACCTTCCATTTACCGTGCATCAGTCTGGGAAAAACTGCTTTGACTGGAGCTCTCAGGCTGACTCTTATACTTCTGAACACAGGCAACCCACTACACCAAAAATAATAAAATCACTTAGTATACTGTGTTCTTGTGGACTACCTGAATTCATTTGACAAACATCTACCAAGGCCTTTCTTTTTAGTAGACACTGCACCACACCCTGAAGCTGCAGCTTTTACTTCACTCTGCCCAGCAGACCTTGCAGACCCCAGAAGGAAAAATTTTTTTTCCTAGAAAAAAAATATCAGTCAATAAGAAAAACTGACATTTTTAGATCTCATTCAGGTAGTTTAAGAACAAGAATTGTTCTCAAATGTAATCAGCATAGTGATTTTAATATGTCTGGTTTTTTAATCCAATATACTGTTTTGTAAAAAGACTTAATTTTATTGAAGACACTACAAAGAATCATATTATGTAGGAAAATGTTAACTCAAATATTTTTGCTTCCATTTTGGAGAGAAGGAGGCACACCTATATCATGAGTCTGTATGGCTTTCCTTCATTGTACCACATTGGATTTCCTGAATACGAAGCTATGGGCATGACAAATCATCTCACCCAGAACACAAGGTGCCCTGAGCACGATCATTTCCTTCTCCACCTTCTGTCTCCTCATTTAAGCACGCAAACACAAACCAGATTATTTCTTATACCTTTCTACTTCCTGCTCTTAGCACTGTCCTGAGAAACTAGGTAGTGTACAATAAACAGTAGTTAACTAAATGATATACTTTATTATTGTACTATTGATCATATTCAGTGAATAGGTCTTCCATTTTTATGATCAAGAATATTAAATAGAGGCATCTTTTTTGCAGATCCTCTTCCTCTAGATACCTGTGGTTAAAGCAAGATGACATAAATATTTTCAAGCAAAATTTACAACCTAAGTGAGAGTTCTATGCAAGAAAGGCCAGAAAACAATGAGTGTGAGTTGTTCCACACATATTCAGAATAAGCTAGTATCTATTTCTGTTTCCAAAAGCAGGTGAAGCTAATCACATAATAATACTGAATGGTAAAGACTTTATTTTGATTATACCAAACAGCTGATAGGAGATTATGCCAGAAAAAAAATGAGAGGTCCTGCTATGTTCACATCTGACTGGATGACCCAGTGAACTCCTTCACAGATAAAATCTGATCCAAATCAATAAGAGTATTTTACAATAAAAATAAAGGCAGCATTAAAATGTAAAATAAAACAGAAAAGATTAACTGATAAGCTCTTTCCAGATACGTGGCAGTAAATTTTAATGTCTTTGGGGAAAATACTTCATTTATAAATCCATAAAATAGAACAGAAAATGTTATCAGTAAAAACATTAAAAAATTTCCTTTGCTTTCTTTCAACAAACTTTGGTAAGTAAAACACAATTATCTTTACAACACAAACTACGAGCATTTCTATATAATGTATCTATCTTACTGAAAAGATATGATGTTCCCACTCTTTACTAATACTAATCCTTCAACACAAATACTTACTTTCAAGAATAACTATAGGGCTTCCCTGGTGGTGCAGTGGTTGAGAGTCCGCCTGCCGATGCAGAGGACACGGGTTCGTGCCCCAGTCCGGGAAGATCCCACATGCCGCAGAGCAGCTAGGCCAGTGAGCCTGTGCGTCCGGAGCCTGTGCTCCGCAACGGGAGAGGCCACAACAGTGAGAGGCCCATGTACCACAAAAAACAAACAAACAAACAAAAGAATAACTATAAAAATGTAATGTGTGCTTTGTTATATTAATTTTATTATAATTTGGTGATGAACCAATTTCAGGAAGGGAAAAGAGAGGAAGCCAAGATAAAGGAGAGAAGCCTCAAAAGAATCACTGGAAGAGCTGAAAGCCCTCTAATAGAATTATCATCAAAACAAATTGTAAGTCACATAATATGGTTTTTAGAAAACTCCATTTTATATTGAATAACTGTGATACTTTGTACTGAAATTTTCACAATTTTAATAAAAAGCTGTAGAATCTCTGAGTGTCTCTGTTTTTTCCACAAAGGGATATTTCTTTGCTTAAATTTTTTAAATTCACTTCCATTCCAAAAGAGCTCATAATCTAACCGCGTTCAGAATAGGAACTATCTCTTTTGGGTTTCTGCTCACCCTATGAAACACTACACAGTGCAGTCTAACTGCAAGATAACTTAGATGACAGGCTAATTGAACAGCACAGTTCAACAGATAAAATCGCAACATAACCTAATTTTGTCTCCCACTGTCTCTTTAGAATTTACACAGTATGTCAATTTCTTCCCTTGCTGTGGATGAAAAGTCAATCATGACATTTTTGATAACTCTCAGGTAATAAAAATGCCTATATTTTCTTTAAGTTGAAAAATATCTCAATCGGATATCTACAAAGCCAGTCACATGTCATTATTAAGGCTGCCATCATCACTCCACAGTCCAGCGATTTCACCTACCCCTAGACCAAGCCTACCACATGGGAGGCAGGTGAGTGGACTTCTCTCGTTCTAGCTCACCTCCTATCCTGCTTGTCAGCTCCGCATTCTGACCCTTCCAGAACTGGGTGGAAGATGGATGATCATAATTGCAGAGAGAGAAGAGGTCAGGGGAACAAGAACATTCTTATTTAACTGGCATTGCCATAAGCTGGCATCCTACTCTATTAATCTGGAAGATGTTTAAAAGCTTTTTTGTTTGTAGGGTGCCTATGGGGCTTTTTTGGAGACACCCTTATTGCTGGAGCTCCCTGTTGCTGTCAGCTATATTTCTAATCTGGTTGTTTGTTTTACCTCTTTCCAAGCCCTGAGGAATCCATGGACCCAACAAGAACTTCTACCTGCTATGGTCTGTTCAGCAAACCAGATAACCATGTTGAATGATATTTAATATTATTTCACAGTCACATGAAGCCTGACATGAAGAATGCTGTAGTAGAAAGAATATGGGCTCTCATATCCAAAAGACCTGCATTTTTAATTCCAGACCCTTTTAACTCCTGACAATTTTCCCTTAAAGAGATTAACCTCTCTGAGCCTCAGTTTCCTTGTCTATAAAATAATACACAAATGTTAATGTTCTTAATGAGAATTCTCTAGTCATGACTCATAGAAGGGCATTGATAATTGGAAAACCAATCAAGAGAATAAGGAAGAATGGTGTTCTGGTTATCTCCTGCTGCATAACTAACCACCTGTAAACTTAGTGACTTAAAAGAACAATTTATTATTTTCTTTCATGGTTCTGGACATTTGGCTGGGTGGTTTTCTAACGTGGTTATAGATGATGGCTGGGACTATAGTCATCTGAAGGCTTCACTGAGTTGGACATCCAAGATGGTACACTCACCTGGCTTTCAGCTGGACTGGCAACAGGAGCACTTACACACAGACTCTCTATATGGTTTGGCATTCACAACATGGAGGCTGAGTTCCAAAACGGAACATCCCAAAAGCCAACATTCTAAAAGGTCCAGGGGGATGTTGCACACCTTCACAGAACCTCAGGCATTCCACAACATAACTTCTGCCACATTCTATTGGTCAAGAGATCACCAAGCCCAGACCAAATTAAAGGGGAGGGGAATTAGATTCCATTTCTTGAGATGAAGAACAGAATACTCACATCAGGACAGAAGGAATTTTTTTCAGACTATCTGCTAAGAATGGATAGAGGATAAAGTGGGAAGCCAAAGAAAGAGAAAAAAACAGTACTCTAAGAGAGTTCCCTAAAATGAGGTGCACAAACCCAGGCACATGAGGATAATACAACTTCTTAATTTTTTATTTTTAATTTCTATTTTTTTATAAAGGAAATAAAATATTAGTAGTCTGGTGCATAAATGGTGCATACTCAAAATTTTTCATTAACAGAGATGGAGGCAAGGAAGCATGTGTCCTCTGCTGCAGGAATGATAAAGTATAAGAATTAGCGACACAGTCTCTATTTAACATTCTTCACCATATACAGAAGAAAATAAAAGAGATATTTTTTACAAGTAATTATAGAGGTGCAGAGTAGAAAATATTTTGAGATCACTGACAAAGGGTGGGCTGTTTTTGCCTAGAAATGATGAGGACTTCAAGTTTACTACAGGGGATTCATGTGTTTGTACGTGCCTAGAAACAGAAAAATACTCGAAAAGCTAGAGTGGATTTCTAGAATGCTGACTGTCAGGTCATGATATCTGTTGACCTGATTCCATTGTTTTGGGGTGTGACTGAAAGATTCCAATCTAAGATTACACAAGTGCCCGAGTGCCTATATTTTTACTGAGACAGTGAAAGTCTTCCCTACTCACTATAAGAAATGCCGTGACAGATTATAGACAACTGCAAATTATTTGATACTCCTCCCACCAAGGCGTGAGGCCTATGTTCCCTCACCTTAAATCTGAGTGGGATCTGACTAACTGACCAATAGAATATAGCACGAGAGATATTGAGCCAGTTTCTAGACCCATGTCTTGATTTGCTGGCAGCTTCTATTTCCTGTCTTTTAGAATGCTTGCTCTCGGAATCCAGTGGCCGTGCTGTTGAGGAAGCCCAAACAGCCCAATACAGAGGCCCATGTGGAAAGGAACTGAGAATCCTTGTCAACAGCCCCAGTTAAACTCCCAGCCAACAATCAGTACCAACTTGTGAGCCATGTGATGAGTCATCTTTGAAATGGATTTTGAAGCCCCATTTGAGCTACCCCAGTTGACTCCGCATAGAACAAACACAAGCTCAGTCCAAACTGCATGTCTGTGAACAAATTAAATGATTGTTGCTATTTTGGGGATGGCTTATTCCACCAAAATAGATAACCAGAACAATGTCCTAACCTTAGCTGTCCAAAGTGTAAGCTTACTTTAATACTGTCTTTGTTCCTCAATAAATTAAAGGTAATGAGTTTCACCTAACATGAGAACCCACCATCTTATTTTACGACAAATAATGCAACAGAACTCTGCTATAACATGACATTCTATCACATAGATAGGACTGTGTACTCTACACAATAACCTTCATCCCTGAAAGTAACCCTACTGTCACACACGAGAAGCTGGTGTTCATAGTCATGATGGATTAGCCTCAAGCCATCTCACCCTTTTGCTTGGATTCTCTATGTAATCAAAGACACATATTGGTGAGATTGCTGATCTGTGATTAAAGGGACAGTGTGTGGTCATGAAAGAGAATAAAACTTCAGATTCAGAAGGACCAAATTTGTTTCTTTGGGATTTTAACCAACCTAATCACAAGCCAAAAAAAACAGCAAAATATATTGTAAATTTCATAATATTGCTTACACTGTTTCATACAATAGCATTAAAATGAGATTCCATTGTAGTAAACCAAGAAATTCTAGAGGGAATATAGATAGTATTATTCCTTGACTTTATAATTAATAATGCATATACTTAGTCTATAGGAAACTGGGAGTAGCCAGGAAATCAATCTACATTGTTTGTGTATAAAGCCACTAAGACCAAAAAAAGTCCTAGATTATCAACTTTGTTAGAAAAAACAAAAAGCAGTAGTTTTATAATTATTAAAATGTATATATTTTATTTCTTAACAACAGGACTTTGACAGTCTCAGCTTGGATATAAAAAAATCTGTAAAACAACTTACATGTTGGAGGAGGGCCAAGTGGAGAAAAAAAAAAGTATCAACTTGAGATAAAACACACCATAAAAGGGAGGCAAGGACCCATCTACCCTCAGCTTCATTAAAGCTGGAGAGCATCAGAACTGGCGATGTTAGTTTATCAAAGATGCCAGATAGGACCCTTACTAAGCGCTCAGTGAATGCTGTGGCTGCCCTTGGATCCTAGCGTGGCTGGCATAACACCGGTGAGAAAGAGCTTGTCAGGTTCCATTCTGGTTTAACCCAGTTTTCAGACTACTAACAGATGTATTCCATAATTTTTAACATGATATACAAGAAATCTACATGTACAATCTGCCTGTGTGTCTGGAGATTTTGCCTTTAGCTTGATGCATTACCTTTTGATGAACATTTAGCTCAGCAAATTTTATTTCTGTACACTAAGGAATTTTATAGTTCTAAAAGAGCTTTTAAATCCTCTGGCAGAGATTCATTCATCTTAGTAAAACAATAGCTGGCAGATATACACAGGAAATCAGGGTAACAACTTGTGTCATTTTTTTTAGATTAGCTACTCAGCAAACTCTGATTTGTCCTCTATGAAATGAAGATTTGTTTTCTTAAATGAACGTACATGATTTCTTTTTATGTTATATTCTAAAAGTCAATAAACAAATTGTCTAATAAAATCTGGTCTCTACCAGCTTTCATATTTCACAGCTGAGCTATGCAGCTCACAACAATATTTTCCACTATAATATTTCTGCAAAAATAACCCTAAAACATATTAAACCAAGGAAAACAATATAGTTTATCTGGGGTCAGCGATCAGCACTCATACTAAAAATTTTCTTACTCCAGAAAATGTTGATACATGGCCTTTAGTCAATAAGCTATGAATATTTAGGAGATGTCTTTTAAACAACTAATGAAATTACATTCCATTCTTTTGCTTAGAGATCAGCAAGAAATACACAGTAAAATCAGATTCAAATTGACTCCTCTTCATATACCAATCAGCAGCTGGTTCTTTATTATCCAAGAATTTCCACATTATATCAGGATTTTGAGGGGCAGCCCTATAATATATAGTTCCATAAGGGCAGAAGCTGCCTTTTTCTTTCTCACCATTTTGCTTCTCCTGCACCTGGCACAGTTTTTGCCACACAGAATACACATATTAGTTGAATGAATACAGCAAGAGACGCTCCTCAAAGCCATTTTTCCTACCTTGTAGAATCAAATCTATATTCGATCACTCCTCTAACTTAAGGAATTATTCCTAGGAAGATGTTTTTAATATATTACATGAGTAAGTCAACACATTGGTTTACTGATAACAGCAACAGGTTCAGATATATTTGTTTAGCAGAAAAGATAGCTGGCACTGACCATCCTGTCTGAGACGGAGCTGCCACACACATGCCATGCCTATCACTCCCATATTTCTTGATCCTCTTTCTATGGTTTATCTTTGTAAGTTATTATGAAGAATGTTTTATATTTTTAATGGCTTGATTGTCTGTCAACTCCTAACAGAATGTAAGTGCATGAGGGTACGGACTTTATTTCATTCTACCCTGTATTCCCAGTGTCCACAACAATGGCTGGCACACAGCACATCTCATTTCATTTGTTGGATGGATGGAACAAACAAGATTCAAAGATAACAGAAAATAAGAAACTGAGTGGGCTTCCATAGAAGAGCTTAGGAAATTAAAGATAATACATGGATGTTATGGGTTGAATTGTGTCCTCCCAAAAGAGATGTTCAAGTCCTAATCACTTGTACCTGTGAAGGTAATCTTATTTGGGGATGGGGTATTGCAAATATAATCAAGTGAAGATGAGGTCATACTGGATTAGAGTGAAGCCTAATCCAATATGACTATTGTCCTTATAAAAAGGAAAGAAGAGACACTGATACACAAAGAGGGAAGACATCCATGTAAAGACAGAGGCACTGACTGGGTTATGCTGCCACATGCCAAGGAACACCTGGGGCCAAAAGCTGAAAAAGGCAAGGAAGTATCCTTCCCTAGAGACTTCAGAGGGAGCATGATCCTGCCAGTATCTTGATTTCTGATTTCTAGCCTAAAGAACTGTGAGAGGATAAATTTCTGTTTTTTTAAGGCCACAGTTTGTGGTGCGTTGTTACAGCAACCCTGAGAAACTAATACAACTGGGTATATTAAAGAGAAGTAGAAGATACTGAAGACAAACTTTGCCTACCTAAGACATTTGCCTTTATATTGAAGCAAAACTAATAAAATACGTACTAGGAGTTTTAAAAAGTCAATTCTGAGACCAAAGGGTAGGTTATTCTTTTTAGAAAATTAGTTATTTTTCTTGGTTTACCAACTTAATCTCTTAGTTAAAAAAATCTAATCTTTACTGTAAATGTTTGCCTCACAAATGCTTTATGTGGGGTTCCTAAGATCTTAAGAAATAGAAAGTCTGAAAGTTGAATTTATCAATGAGTCAATATTTTATTTCAGATGGCAAAATGTAACTTTTCAGACTGCAGATATATAATTATGCTACCTTTATTATTTTGTTAATTTCACTACATTGCTATTATAAATATTTCAAAGAAGATACCCCTAATTTGGAGATACTTTATATTTCATTAAAATTCTTTTAAATTACATCATTAAAAAGCTTTTCCCAGCCTAATATAGCGCTGGCCAAAATGTTCATTCGGGTTTTTCCATAACGTCTTACAGAAAAACCCGAAAGAATTTTTGGCCAACCCAATAAATTCAAATATCATTTTGCAAACTACTTAGCTGGTAAAAATATTTGGTCTCTACTTTCAATTTTTTTAAAAGCTAAAATATAAATTTAAACAGGTAAATCAGGAGGTGGTTAGCTTTATAAAAGATGATTCATTTTAGAATGGTAATCTCTGAGTGGTAAACTCCTTTGAGGTATTTTAAATTATTCTATTTATAAAAATTTAATTTGCAATTTTCAGGAATATCACTACTGTATGTGGTAAGGTACAAACATGAAATGGACACATGTTCAAGCCAGTCGCTTAACCCTTACCAGACCCATTACGCAGATGGAAGAGGTAACACGAGCTCATGAAGAGAGAATCAAGACTGAATGAGAGACTAGAGAACCAGGTTTCTGGGCCCATTTAGCCCTAGCTGATGAGGTCCTTGAGTTTACTTTTATCATCAGCTTCTTCAAATCCATTGAGGGTGTTTGGAGAAATGAACTTAGTCAGTTAATAAAATCCCATATAATCTAATAGTTCCAAGATATTGCTAACAAAGGGGACACTGGAGTGTGCAAATTTTGTTTTACTTTTATTTTTCACTGATGTTTCTAATAGGAAAATGTTAACTTACCTTTGCATTCCATTTTCACGTTTTCCAAGTCCACACAAAATCTGAATGCCTGATGGAATTTTGCCAGTAGCATTAGCATGTCATGACATGAAAGTATCAGAGGTTAAGTTAGAGTTTGTAATTGACACTATGATCTTAGTAAGCCTAAAAGACAGAGGGGGAAAAGGTGGGAGACTGCAAAGGTGATACATAAATTTTGGCAACTGAGTTAATAAAATAGATGTGGCTTATTTCATAGATTGTGCAGGATCCAGACAAGACAATGTTTCATAAAAAGGAGATTCTGGGAAATAATAGTAAATTTGTATTTTGAGTGTACTGGGGTTTATAGAAAGGGCAATGGGGGATTTCTTTATGTAAGTTTTACTTTTCTTTTGGAAATTATACTAGATTTTTAAATAAATTTTCTTCTGAGAGCTATGAAAGCTCCCAATCTCTCTCAAATTTTGTTAATATTAGAATTATTCCACATGTCTCTTTAGTTATGCATGTGGAATATCTGTTAGTTTTTGGCTACTAAAGATATCTGTTAGTTTTTATCTTAATGTTAGTATATATACCAGGTGTTTATTGTTGCTGGTTGTTAGAGTGGGAATGTTTATTTGTTCTTTTTTGTTTCTTACAAAATTTAACATCTTAATTGTCTAATCCTCTACAAGCAAATATTTCACCTTTCTATATTATTCAATTTTAAAAGCTTGGGACTTGTAGAGTGAGGTTATGGTGTAACCCATGTAACCAAAATATTAACCAGAAAAGAAAAATACATTATATGAAAAGATTTCAGGTAAAGAAAAAATTCAGGAATTTAAACTAACAAAAACTATACTACTTCAAATGAATATGATACTTGTGGAAATTTTAAGTTGGTTTACCAACAATTGAATTAAAGAACTAGAAATATAATGGATGTGTGTTTCAAATTCTTTCTTTTGCTAGACACAAACAACTTCCATTCAGATTAATATTTTTCCTCTGAATATAAGTAACATCTAAATAGAAGGTTAATTTAGTAAAGTATTACAAGGAAGACAAGGTTATTTGCCTTACCAAAATAAAAGAAAATTAGCTTTGTATCACTGATTCCTTTGCTGTACAGCAGAAACTAACACAAAATTGTAAATCAACTATACTCCAATAAAAATTAATTTAAAAAAAAGAAAATTAGTTTCAGCTGAGTCATAAAAATTTTGGTACAGTAATAACAAAGAAACTGCCAATAGAAATGATTTATCAACTGAATGAAAGGAAAGGAGACTTCATTATTAAATATTTTTAAGAAAAATCACACTCAGTTTTCCATTTAACTGGAACAAATTAGATAAAGTTTAGATTTTTAAAAGGATATGGAAGCAGAGATAGAGACACAGATGTAGAGAACAAATGTATGGATACCAGGGTGGGAAGGGAAGGGGGGGGAGGAATTGGGAGACTGGGATTGACACATATACACTATTGATACTATGTATAAAATAGATAATTAATGAGAACATACTGTACAGCACAGGGAACTCTACTTAATGCACTGTGGTGACCTGAATGGGAAGGCAGTCCAAAAAGGAGGGGATATATGTATATGTATGGCTGATTCATTTTGCTGTACAGTGGAAACTAACACAACATTATAAAGCAACTATACTCCAATAAAAATTAATTTTTAAAACTGTAATTAGAAAAAGGATATAGGACTTACATTTATAGTCAACTGATTTTTGCCATGGGTGCCAAGACCATTTAATAGAGAAAAGACAGTCTTTTCAATAAATGGTGCTGGGACAACTGGATATCCACAAACAAAATAATGACATTGAACTTCTACCTCACACCATATACAAAAATTAACTCAAAATGGCTCATAGACTTAAATGTAAGAGCTAATAACTATAAAACTCCTAGAAGAAAAAAAAAAGAAGTGAATCTTCATGACCTTAGATTAGACAATTTTTTAAAAATATGATACCAAAAGCAAAAAAGACAAAAGAAAAAATAGATTAATCAGACATCATCATAATGGAAAACCTGTGATTCAAAGAACATCATAAGAAAATGAAAAGACAACCCACAGAATGGGAGAAAATATTTGCAAACCGTGCATCTGATAAGAGACTTGTATCTAGAATAAAGAACTTTTAGAACTCAACAATAAAAAGACAATAAAGTTTTACCAAAAAAGACAATCCAATTTAAAAATGGGCAAAGAATTTAAATAGACATTTCTCCAAAGACATTATACAAATAAACAGTAAGTACATGAAAAGATGCTCACTACCAAAAGAATTCTGCTTACTTTCAAGCAACATAATCACAGTTGATATGGAGTTCTCTCTTGTGCTTGGAAGCAGCCTTCCTTGCTATACTTTCCACCATGATTTTTTTTAAAGTAACATTTGGTATGGCTTGTACATAAAATAATTGTAACAATCAGTCCTCTTTACATTTCTTTGAAATGAGACTTAAGATTTTCTTTGTTTGGCCACATTTTAAGGCTAATTCTGTTTGTTCCTTTGGCTATCTAACTGCTAATGAAATAGTTCTTTAAAAAGTACAACAACTATAATAATATAATAACTAATATTTTTAAGCATTTAGACACACTTGAAAACCTTTTTTTTTGTGGACTAGACTATTAAATCTCAAAAACGACCTTAAGAGAAAGATACAATTAATATCCTAATTTAGCAGATAGAAATACTGAAGCTTTGAAATGTATAATGCAGTGGGTCTCAAGGATGTCAGCTTGGTTATCGGTAGGATCTGACAAGCCAGAAATTTAATCATGTGAAAGTCACATGCAATCTGTCTACCACCACACAGCCAGCAAGTGGTGGAGCCAGCTTTGTACTTAGGTGACCTGGCTTCAGAGCTTATGCCTTTATGCACTATTCTATGCTCATGTATTCTTTTTGGAGATATGTGTTTTCCCAAAGTTGGCTTACCCATAGAGATAATTGACAGTTGTACCATAGATCAAGTAAAAGTTGTACAGTAAAATCATTTCTCAGTTGCCAATAATGATGAAAATAACACTCACCTTTAGGATAAATCCTGTAACATGGGTTATTCTGCTTGACAAAATGTGATTTGGAAGCTCCACAATACTTTGCAGATTAGGAGACATGATTTATTATTGTACTACAGTGGAAAGTGTTACTAAATACTAAAGTTGTGCAGAATCAATCGCTAATTTTTTTTTTTTTTTTTTTTTTGGCTATTGAACTAAACTTACACTTTATGGCAGCTAAATAAGAGAAGCCCCATGAAGTTTCTAAACTTCATCCAAACTCAGGACAATCCATGCTCTGTCTAGATTTTGCCTCCCCCCATTTCAGATTTTGATATAATTTGTCATTCTGCCATGTCCTTGTTCAAATTATGCAGTCTGTATTCTCTCAGCTCTTAGGCCAGAAACCACATAAGTCTCCTAACTTTGGGAAAATGCTGGGTACATATTCTTACCCATTGAAATATTTTTGAACTTTTATTGGTTTGAACCTAATATATATATATCATTAATTTTCATCTTCTTCCCTTCAAAAAAATTACCCTTTAAACACATATTCTGAATATATAAGCCCTGGATTCATTGGTGAAAATGACCAAATTTTTAAAAAATGACCAAATTAGTAGCATTTTCATGGGTGTTTTTGATCTACTGAGATTATACTGACCTCTACAATTTAAATCTAAAATAGATTTGATTTAAGACCAAAGTGATCATCAAAAAAAAAAAAGAAAGAAAAATTTTTTTAAAAAAGACCAAAGTGATCATTCTTCCTCCTTTGTAATATCCTTCACCAAAAAGGTTCCCACCAAATACACTGTTTCCCACTTCTCAGAAGCCTGTATTTTGAGGTAGTTACTATCAATGGTCACAAAAAGAATGAGGTTTTGTATTCTGGGGTTTTAGGTACAAGAAAGACTGAGAACAAATAATTTAAGTCTTCTAATTACCAGGTTTTAACCTCAATCACCATTCCATATTACCTGCCTCTTCCTCCTATTTTCCTTCCCTCCACCCTTAACCTCTCACAACATCACTCTCTGTGCCATCCCCCCCAAAAGGAAACATAAACCTGGGTGTGAGGTTTTAGTTACTCTTTTTACCTCTCCTATGCCATGCCTTTATTTTCATCAATTCCTGTCTATCATTCTCAATGAGCTCGAGAGAATCCTTGTACATCTTAGTATAAGCAGCCTCCCATGACTTTGCAGAGTATACTTTAGTTTAGCTTAGCCTGAAGGAAAAGGCTAATACTGCCTTGATGTCTAAACTATAGCTAGAAATTTAGTTTCTTCTTGAGATCACCTTCCATGTAACATTATAAAATGACAAAATATCAAGTTATCTTCCAATAAATCAACTTCTTTTGATAACCTGTTTTGAAAAAGTCATATTAGAATAAAAATGGTGAATGTTAATTGTTTCTATACTGTTATAATCTCCTGAAAAACAAGTCATGCTGATTTGTATCTGTGCTCATTAATGCAATGGAAAATCTGTATCTATTAGCTTTCTAATTAGAAAGCAGGATAGAAAGTACTATGTGTCATTTGTAGACTTACTTCTAATCTAATAAAGGCAATAGACCCATATCATAGCCATCAATTGTTCTGAGTTCTCAATCAATTGAGTCTTTGTATATTCTATAAGGGAAAAATTCATCAAAATCATACTATGAGAAAATCTCTGTTTTCTGGAAGACATTTAGTATGATGTCAGCGACTTGAACTGTAGTTCTTTTATTGGCTCATTATATTTTATTATAAAGATTAACTGATTTTGCTTTTCAGTGAACCCATATTTCTGAACCTGAAGATTCCTTGAGATTAAGCAGGCATCTAGTTCACTTTAGGTACTTGTGGTTTTTCTCAACTCATGAGATACTCAGAAGTAACTCTACATCACAGATTTTTATGAACAAAAGCAACTCAAACCAGACACAAAGACTACAGAAAAGGTTTTTCACCAAGCACCCTGTGGTTACTCCAATGAAATGCAGAGAACTTTAATGTTATTTTTAATGAAGATTTGAATATTGAATACATTGTACCATGTTTCAAGTATGGTAATGATATTTTTAATATCATATATATAGCACTGTCTATAATGAGTAGAATTTTTTTCATAAGTACATAGAAATGTGTTTTGCTATTAAGATCAAATCAAACCTAACAGGAATATCATCACTAAGATTATAATAATAGAAAAAAGTTCAAAAGTACATTATTAAAATCTAAATTTTGGAAACTAAATTCAAATTTCTTTAAGCACATGGAAACAATTTTCTTTCTAGTAACCAAACATAATATGATTTATTTCCAGTAATATCATCATTTCACTGTTTTCAGTGTCACATTAATTTAGGAGGTTTCTACATTTATGATTCCTCTGAAAAAATATAAAATAGACAAATATCTTACTAGAATGTGTGAATATTTTTCCAGAAAACTTTATGGCTGAAATATAGAACCAAGACTTAGCAATGTGCAAATTGAATGTGAGGGTAGGTCTTTAGAGCCAAAATTCCTAGGAAACAAGAGTTTTGCAACCTAGCATAGTGTCTTATCCATATCAAGGACTAAATAATTTGGGGTGAATGACTGATAAAACCCTATAGGGGAAAAAACCCATATTACCCTTTGTGTGAATAAATTTTCAGTGAAAACTGAGTCAGTTTTAAAATTTTTCGAGTTTGCCTAATCTCCATTAAATCAGAGTAGAATGAAAATTGATGCGAATTTCTCTGATGAGTTCTGAAAGCATCAACTCAACTTTTAAAATCAATACCTTTAAAAAAAAAAAAAACTTAAGTATTAAATCTCCCTAAAGGAGACGTTCAAGATGGCACAGGAGTAAGACGTAGAGATCACCTTCCTCTCAACAAATACATCAAAAATACATCTACATGTGGAAAAACTCCTACAGAACACCTACTGAACGCTGGCAGAAGACCTCAGACTTCCCAAAAGGCAAGAAACTCCCCATGTACCTGAGTAGGGCAAAAGAAAAAAGAAAAAATAGAGACAAAAGAATAGGGACGGGACCTGCTCCAGTGGGAGGGAGTTGTGAAGGAGGAAAAGTTTCCACACACTAGGAAGCCCCTTCACTGGCGGAGACAGGGGGGTGGGGTGGGGGGAAGCTTCGGAGCCAGGGAAGAGAGCACAGCAACGGGGGTGCAGAGGGCAAAGCGGAAAGATTCCCGCACAGAGGATCGGTGCCGCCCAGCACTCACCAGCCTGAGAGGCTTGTCTGCACACCCACCGGGATGGGTGGGGGCTGGGAGCTGAGGCTCGGGCTTCGGAGGTCAGATCCCAGGGAGAGGACTGGGGTTGGCTGCGTGAACACAGCCTGAAGGGATTAGTGCACCACAGCTAGCTGGGAGGGAGTCCGGGAAAAAGTCTGGACCTGCCTAAGAGGCAAGAGACCACTGTTTCAGGGTGCACGAGGAGAGGGGATTCAGAGCACTGCCTAAACGAGCTCCAGAGACAGGCGCGATCCACGGCTATCAGCGCAGACACCAGAGACAGGCATGAAACGCTAAGGCTGCTGCTGTAGCCACCACGAACCCTGTGTGCAAGCACAGGTCACTCTCCATACCTCAACTCCCAGGGGCCTGTGCAGCCCGCCATTGCCAGGGTCCTGTGATCCAGGAACAACTTCCCCGGGAGAACACATGGTGCTCCTCAGGCTAGTGCAACATCACGCCGACCTCTGCCGCAGCAGGCTCACCTCACATACCATACCCCTCCCTCCTCCCGGCCTGAGTGAGGCAGAGCCCCCCAATCAGCTGCTCCTTTAAACCCATCTTGTCTGAGCAAAGAACAGACTCCCTCAGGTGACCTACATGTAGAGGCGGGGCCAAATCCAAAGCTGAACCCTGGGAGCTGTGCGAACAAAGAACAGAAAGGGAAATCTCTCCCAGCAGCCTCAGGAGCAGCAGATTAAATCTCCACAATCAACTTGATATACCCTGCATCTCTGAAATACCTGAATAGACAATGAATCATCCCAAAATTAAGGCAGTGGACTTTGGGAGCAACTGTAGACTTGTGGTTTGCTTTTTGCATCTAATTTGTTTCTGGTTTTATATTTATCTTAGTTTAGTATCTAGAGTTTATTATCATTGGTAGATTTGTTTACTGATTTGGTTGCTCTCTTCCTTTTTTTTTCTATATATACAATTTTTTTTCCTTTTTCTCTTTTTGTGACTGTACATGTATATGCTTCTTAGTGTGATTTTGTCTGTATAGCTTTGTGTTTACCATTTCTCCTCGGGTTCTGTCAGTCAGTCTCTTTTTCTTCTTTTTTTTTTTTAGTATAGTTTTTAGTGCTTGTTATCATTGGGGGATTTGTTATTTGGTTTGGTTGCTCCTTTCTTTCTTTTCTTTTTTTATTACTTTTTAATTTTTAATAATTTTTTTTTTACTTTAATAACTTTTATTTTATTTTATTTCTCTCTTTCTTTCATTTTTTCTCCCTTTTCTTCTGAGCTTTGTGGCCCACAGGGTCTTGGTGCTCCGGCTGGGTGTCAGGCATGTGCCTCTGAGGTGGCAGAGACGAGTTCAGGGCATTGGTCCACCAGAGACCTCCCAGCTCCATGTAATATCAAAAGGCAAAAGCTCTCTCAGAGATCTCTATCTCAACGCCGAGATCCAGCTCCACTCAACGACCAGCAAGCTACAGTGCTGCACACCCTATGCCAAACAACTAGCAAGACAGGAACACAACCCCACCCATTAGCAGAGAGGCTACCTAAAATCAAAATAAGGTCACAGACATCCCAAAACACACCACCGGATGCAGTCCTGCCCACCAGAAAGACAAGATCCAGCCTCATCCACCAGAACACAGGCACCAGTCCCCTCCCCCAGGAAGCCTATACAACCCACTGAACCAAACTTAGCCACTGGGGACAGACACCAAAAATAACGGAAACGACGAACCTGCAGCCTGTGAAAAGGAGACCCCAAACACAGTAAGTTAAGCAAAATGAGAAGACAGAGAAATACACAGCAGATGAAGCAGCAAGGTAAAAACCCCAGACCAAACAAAAGAAGAGGAAATAGGCAGTCTACCTGAAAAAAAATTCAGAGTAATGATAGTAAAGATGATCCAAAATCTTGGACATAGAATGGAGAAAATACAAGAAACATTTAACAATACGTAGAAGAACTAAAGAGCAAACAAACAATGATGAACCACACAATAAATGAAATTTAAAATTCTTTAGAGGGAATCAATGGCAGAATAACTGAGGCAAAAGAACGGATAAGTGACCTGGAAGATAAAATAGTGGAAATAACTACCACAGAGCAGAATAAAGAAAAAACAATGAAAAGACTTGAAGACAGTCTTAGAGACCTCTGGGACTACATTAAACACACCAACATTCAAATTACAGGGGTCCCAGAAGAAGAAGAGAAAAAGAAAGGGACTGAGAAAACATCTGAAGAGATTATAATTGAAAACTTCCCTAATACGGGAAAGCAAATAGTCAATCAAGTCCAGGAAGCACAGAGAGTCCGAGACAGGATAAATCCAAGGAGGAACATGCCAAGAAACATGTTAATCAAACTATGAAAAATTAAATACAAAGAAAAAATATTAAAAGCTGCAAGGGAAAAACAACATAACATACAAGGGATCCCCATAAGGTTAACAGCTGATCTCTCAGCAGAAACTCTGCAAGCCAGAAGGGAGTGGCAGGACATACTTAAAGTGATGAAAGGGAAAAAGCTACAACCAAGATTACTCTACCCAGCAAGGATCTCATTCAGATTCAACAGAGAAATTAAAACCTTTACAGCAAGCAAAAGCTAAGAGAATTCAACACCACCAAACCAGCTTTACAACAAACGCTAAAGAAACTCCTCTAGGTAGGAAACACAAGAGAAGGAAAAGACCTACAATAACAAATCCAAAACAATTAAAGAAATGGTAATAGGAACTTACATATTGATAACTACCTTAAATGTAAATAGATTAAATGCTCCAACCAAAAGACACAGACTGGCTGAATGGATACAAAAACAGGACCCATATATATGCTTTCTACAAGAGACCCACTTCAGACCTAGGGACACATACAGACTGAAAGAGAGAGGATGGAAAAAGACAGTCCATGCAAATGGAAATCAAAAGAAAGTTGGAGTAGCAATTCTCATATCAGGCAAAATGACTTTAAAATAAAGATTGTTGCAAGAGACAAAGAAGGACACTACATAATGATCAAGGGATCAATCCAAGAAGAAGATATAACAATTGTAAATATTTATGCACTCAACATAGGCGCACCTCAATACATAAGGCAAAGCCTAACAGCCATAAAAGAGGAAATCGACAGTAACACAATCATACTAGAGGACTTTAACACCCCACTCTCTCCAATGAACAGATCATCCAAAATGAAAATAAATAAGGAAAGACAAGCTTTAAATGACACATTAAACAAGATGGACTTAACTGATAGTTACGGGACATTCCATGCAAAAACAACAGAATACACTTTCTTCTCAAGTATCCATGGAACATTCTCTAGGATACATCATATCTTGGGTCACAAATCAAGCCTTGGTAAATTTTTTTTTTTTTTTTTTTTTTTGTGGTACACAGGCTTCTCACTGTTGTTGCCTCTCCCGTTGCAGAGCACAGGCTCTGGATGCACAGGCTCAGTGGCCATGGCTCACGGGCCTAGCCGCTCCGCAGCATGTGGGATCTTCCCGGACCGGGGCACGAACATGTGTCCCCTGCATCGGCAGGCAGACTCCCAACCACTGCGTCACCAGGGAAGCGCCAAGCCTTGGTAAATTTATGAAAACTGAAATCATATCAAGTATCTTTTCTGACCACAACACTATGAGACTAGATGTCAATTACAGGAAAAAATCTGTAACAATACAAACACATGGAGGCTAAACAATACAATACTAAATAACCAAGAGATCACTGAAGAAATCAAAGGGGAAATCAAAAAATACCTAGAAACAAACGACAATGAAAACACGATGACCGGGCTTCCCTGGTGGCGCAGTGGTTGAGAGTCCACCTGCCAATGCAGGGGACACGGGTTCATGCCCCAGTCCAGGAAGATCCCACATGCCGCGGAGTGGCTAGGCCCGTGAGCCATGGCCGCTGAGCCTGCGCATCCGCAACCTGTGCTCCGCAACGGGAGAGGCCACAACAGTGAGAGGCCCGCGTACCGCAGGAAAAAAAAAAAAAAAAAGGAAAACACGATGATCAAAAACCTAAGAGATGCAGCAAAAGCAGTTTTAAGAAGGAAGTTTATAGCAATACAATCCTACCTCAAGAAACAAGAAGTATCTCAAATAAACAACCTAAACTTACACCTAAAGCAATTATAGAAAGAAGAAGAAAAATGCCCTAAAGTTAGCAGAAGGAAAGAAATCATAAAGCTCAGATCAGAAATAAAATAAAAAGAAATGAAGGAAACAATAGCAAAGATCAATAAAACTAAAAGCTGGTTCTTTGAGAAGATAAACAAAATTGATAAACCATTAGCCAGATTCATCAGGAAAAAAGGGGAGAAGACTCAAATTAATGGAATTAGAAATTTAAAAAGAGAAGTAACAACTAACACTGCATAAATACAAAGGATCATGAGAGATTACTACAAGCAACTATATACCAATAAAATGGACAACTTGGAAGAAATGGACAAACTCTTAGAAAAGCACAACCTCTGAGACTGAACCAGGAATAAATAGAAAATATAAACAGAACAATCACAAGCATTGAAATTGAGACTGTGATTAAAAATCTTCCAACAAAAAAAGCCCAGGACCAGATGGCTTCACAGGCGAATTCTATCAAACATTTACAGAAGAGCTAACACCTATCCATCTCCAACTCTTCCAAACTATAGCAGAGAGAGGAACACTCCCAAACTCATTCTAGAGGCCACCATCACCCTGGTACCAAAAGCAGACAAAGATGTCACAAAGAAAGAAAACTACAGGCCAATAACACTGATGAACATAGATGCAAAAATCCTCAACAGAACACTAGCAAACAGAATCCAACAGCACATTAAAAAGATTATACACCATGATCAAGTGGGGTTTATCCCAGGAATGCAAGGATTCTTCAATATCTGCAAATCAATCAATGTGATAAACCATATTAACAAACTGAAGGAGAAAAAACATTATCATCTCAATAGATGAAGAAAAAGCTTTCCACAAAGTGCAACACCTATTTATGATAAAAAAAAACAACCCTCCAGAAAGTAGGCATAGAGGAAACGTACCTCAACATAATAAAGGCCATATATGAGAAAACCACAGCCAACATCATTCTCAATGGTGAAAAACCAAAACCATTTCCTCTAAGATCAGGAACAAGACAAGGTTGCCCACTCTCACCACTATTATTCAACATAGTTTGGGAAGTTTTAGCCACAACAATCAGAGAAGAAAAAGAAATAAGAGGAATCCAAATCAGAAAAGAAGAAGTAATGCCATCACTGTTTGAAGATGACATGATACTATACATAGAGAATCCTAAAGATGCTACCAGAAAACTACTACAGCTAATCAATGAATTTGGTTAAGTAGCAGGGTACAGAATTAATGCACAGAAATCTCTTGCATTCCTATACACTAATGATGAAAAAGCTGAAAGAGAAATTAAGGAAACACTCCCATTTACCATTGCAACTAAAAGAATAAAATACCTAGGAATAAACCTACCTAAGGAGATGAAAGACCTGTATGCAGAAAACTATAAGACACTGGTGAAAGAAATTAAAGATGATACAAACAGCTGAAGAGATATACCACATTCTTGGATTGGAAGAATCAACATTGGAAAATGCCTATACTACCCAAAGCAATCTACAGATTCAATGCAATCCCTATCAAACTACCAATTTTTCACAGAACTAGAATAAAAAATTTCACAATTTGTATGGAAACACAAAAGACCCTGAATAGCCAAAGCAATCTTGAGAAAGAAAAACGGAGCTGGAGGAATCGGGCTCCCTGACTTCAGACTACACTACAAAGCTACAGTAATCAAGAAAGTATGGTACTGATACGAAAACAGAACTATAGATTGATGGAACAGGATAGAAAGCCCAGAGATAAACCCACACACATATGGTCACCTTATTTTTGATAAAGGAGGCAAGAATATACAATGGAGAAGAGACAGCCTCTTCAATAAGTGGTGCTGGGAAAAATGAACAGCTACATGTAAAAGAATGAAATTAGAACACTCCCTAACACCATATGCAAAAATAAACACAATATGGATTAAAGACCTAAATGTAAGGCCAGACACTATCAAACTCTTAGAGGAAAACATAGGCAGAACACTCTATGACAAAAATCACAGCAAGATCCTTTTGACCCACCTCCTAGAGAAATGGAAATAAAAACAAAAAGAAACAAATGGGACCTAATGAAACTTAAAAGCTTTTGCACAGCAAAGGAAACCATAAGCAAGATGAAAAGGCAACCCTCAGAATGGGAGAAAATATTTGCAAATGAAGCAACAAAGGATTAATCTCCAAAATTTACAAGCAGCTCATGCAGTTCAATATCAAAAAAACAAACAACCCAATCCAAAAATGGGCAGAAGACCCAAATAGACATTTCTCCAAAGAAGATATAAAGATTGCCAACAAACACATGAAAGGATGCTCAACATCACTAATCATTAGAGAAATGCAAATCAAAACTACAATGTGGTATCACCTCACACCAGTCAGAATGGCCATCAGCAAAAAATCTACAAATAGTAAATGCTGAAGAGGGTGTGGAGAAAAGGGAACCCTCTTGCACTGTTGGTGGGAATGTAAATTGATACAGCCACTATGGAGAACAGTATGGAGGTTCCTTAAAAAACTAAAAATAGAACTACCATATGACACAGCAATCCCACTACTGGGCATATACCCTGAGAAAACCATAATTCAAAAAGAGTCATGTACCACAATGATCATTGCAGCACTATTTACAATAGCCAGGACATGGAAGCCACTTAAGTGTCCATCATTGGATGAATGGATAAAGAAGATGTGGCACATATATACAATGGAATATTACTCTGCCATAAAAAGAAATGAAATTGAGTTATTTGTAGTGAGGGGGATGGACTTAGGGTCTGTCATACAGAGTGAAGTAAGTCAGAAAGAGAAAAACAAAGACCGTAGGCTAACACATATATATGGAATCTTAAAAAAAAAAAAAAAAGGTTCTGAAGAACCTAGGGGAAGGACAGGAATAAAGACACAGATGTAGAGGATGGACTTGAGGACATGGGGAGGGGGAAGGGTAAGCTGGGACGAAGTGAGAGACTGGCATGGAGATATATACACTACCAAATGCAAAATAGATAGCTAGCGGAAAGCAGCCACATAGCACAGCGAGATCAGCTCGGTGCTTTGTGACCACCTAGAGGGGTCGGATAGGGAGGGTGGGAAGGAGATGCAAGAGGGAGGAGATATGGGGATATATGTAGATGTATAGCTGATTCACTTTGTTATAAAGCAGAAACTAACACACTATTGTAAAGCAATTATACTCCAATAAAGATGTTAAAATAATCTCCCTTACAATAATTTTATACAATCTTTTAGAATTACACATACACACAAGAAAGGTCTGGTATTCAACTAAAAGGAAAATCTACACTTGAAAACATGACAAAAATTGATAGCACATTTTCTTCTCTTACTCTTTTCAATGAACTAGAAAGTGGACTCCTTACAACCAAACCAAAATTAAAACCTACTTGTGTCTTTAGAAGCCACAGTTCCATTCCTCTAGGGATCAGAGCAAATTACTAAACTTGTTTTAAATAGTAATGGATGAAATCTCAGGTAATGTTTTCCAGAATTTGCAGAAATATATCTGAACCCAATAGGCTTCTGCTGTCCTTTAACACATTATATAAGTACTTCATTTTTAATACCCCAAAACATATATTCATACCTGTTATAACAAGAAAGTGGGGTTAAAAAGCAATTGAGACATAAATACAAAATAACTCTCTTTAAAACTTCTATTATTTTAAGCAATATTGTTTTTGAATATCAGATTGAGGGTACTGCAATGTTGTTAACAGTTAGGAAACCCAACCCATACCTTCTGTATAAAGGGCTCCACACCAGTGTTGCTACACACCTGCCTGTCTTGGCCTTCCTTTCACTGATCATCTACTACATGTATGGGCTCATGATCATATCTGAAATGTAAAGACTTTATCATTCAATAACTATATCTTAATACCCCTTTTATGTCAGTCTTCTTCAGTGGTATAAATTTTAAGGATTTTGTATGTCCAAAAAAAAAACCCTCATAAGGGCACAGTCATGGGCCAATGTTGCTGCTGTTATAACCCTTAAAAGAGGTGGTAGGGGGATAAAGTGGGTGCAAATGTCAGCATACAGACATAAAAGCTTCAAGAGAAACTAAAAACATCTAAAAATAAAACCAGCTATAAATTATGTTTTCAAAATTATACTTATTACCATGGTTTATAATTCAAGCATAGTGTTCCAAACAAGTTTTTATTCTTTAACCTCAATTCTAATGCTTCTCAACATTTGAAACAATTATATTTTTTAAAAGCTGATTTTCAGAGAAACTTGATAAACTCAACTCTATAAGCTTTGGGCCTCTACTAAGTACTTACAAGAATTTATTTCATGGGACTTCCCTGGTGGCACAGTGGTTAAGAAGGCGCAGTGGTTAAGAATCTGCCTGCCAATGCAGGGGACATGGGTTCAAGCCTCAGTCCGGGAAGATCCCACATGCAGAGGAGCAACAAAGCCTGTGTGCCACAAGTTCTGAGACTGCACCCTAGAGCCCACGAGCCACAACTACTGAAGCCCGCACCAGAGCCTGTGCTCAGCAACAAGAGGAGCCACCGCAATGAGAAGCCCACGCACCCCAACGAAGAGTAGCCCCCGCTTTCTGCAACTAGAGAAAGCCCGTGCACAGCAATGAAGACCCAACACAGCCAAAAAATAAATAAATAAATAAATAAAATTTATTTTAAAAAGAATTTATGTCCCAATAATTAATATTAAGCTAATAATTTAATAATTACTACACAGATAAACACCTTAATATGTTAACTTATAAATTCCATCTCCCTTTAGATTAATGCTAAATGTAGAATTCAGAAGCCTTACTTCACACACCTAGTCAACTATTGCCTCAGTAACCCAAGAGAGTTTTAAAAGGTCATACTGTCTTCACAGCTATAAACCAGACATGTTCCCAAAGGAGGCTGTCAGTCCTGGGCTCAGGATGAAGTAAATCTACATTGCTGAATGGAAAAGCTGCACTCACTGTTGCTTTCCGTTTTTTGTTTTGCCGTGTTCTAAATAACTCCCTAAACAGATTCTCTATAAATCCACTTTATTGTTCAATAACTCTGTCTTGTATACAACCGGAAAGAAATGCGATTAGTTTCAGTAATTAAATAAAAATCATTAGCACTAATAAACTAATTAAAAAATGAATGGTTGCATGTATATGAGCATGTAGATACAAACATGTTGTATTCAGAGGACTAAATGGTACCACAGAAGCTGGTCCTATTGTCTTCAGTTGATATTACGCATAAACCAACTCAAACAGACCAAGAATTGATTCTTGGAGTGATATTTCTGTATCTTAAAGAGGCTTTAAGTCCATACATGATCAGGAAATGCTTCTTTATTTCCAGCCTCAATCTCCTCATGCTGTAATTTTTAATTTTATGATATCTATAGAAATAAAAATGTAAATGTTGTTATAGATATTTGCATCTTTCTAATCTGTATCAGCCTATTAATCACGTCACCATAGCAGACCTTACCCCAAAATAAACATTACTATTCTAATACATCAATTGCAGCCAAGCAGGCCTCAATCTTATTCTTAAATTTTCCTTTAGAAATTTGGGGTGCATTTTTATATGAAAACGTTGGCATTATTATTACAAGTTCACCAACAAAACTGCACTAATGATGATTCCGTGTCCTAAATACTGACTTTAAAACCCTAAATCCCCAAAGTATAGGAGTAGGGGGAATTGGCTGGTGAGAGTTAGCAGCAACCAAAACCAAGTCAGAAAAGAGTTTTGAGAGAAAAAGAGTGGGGCTTGTCTCTCCCATCCCCACCTTGATCTTAATTAATAGGGAAATTAAATTGTATCTTTATTTGGGTAAAGATGATGATTCTCTTCCTATAACACTGTAAGCTCCTAGTAGACTCAAAACTCCATGGAACTCAGGAAACTGTGTCTTATCTATCGTGTTTACTAGTTAAGTCTTATTCATCAGTCTATTGCTTAACAAAATGTCTTATATCTAGTAGGGTCTCAGTAAAGGTAGTAAATGATGATGCCCTCCACATTTATTACTAATGTCTGTTACAGCCAGGCATAGCATACAAGCTAGTCTGTGACTAGTGCTGAATATAAGACGTTTATATCAATAAGGATATATGAGTACATAACTAGGAAGTACACCTATATCTACTAATTTTGAAATATACATCTCAGAATTTATATCATCCTCTTCCTTAAGGCATTATATTGATACTTATTTCATTGTTCTAAACATATTCTGAACTCCTGTTTTGGAATTTTTAATATCCTCAGTGTTTTCTTATCCTTTAAGAAAGGTCACAGTTATTCTGAGACAGGTCTTGTGATAACAGTGATGAGCCTGATGGATAATATCATTTGTATTTAAAAAGAAAGGAGGGGCTTCCCTGGTGGCGCAGTGGTTGAGAGTCCGTCTGCCGATGCAGGGGACGCAGGTTCGTGCCCCGGTCTGGGAGGATCCCACATGCCGCGGAGTGGCTGGGCCCGTGAGCCATGGCCGCTGAGCCTGCACGTCCGGAGCCTGTGCTCCGCAACGGGAGAGGCCACAGCAGGGAGAGGCCCACGTACCACAAAAAAAAAAAAAAAAAAAAAAAAAAGGAGGAGGAGAAAAAAGTGATCAGACTGTTTTGGGGGGAGTTATCAATCAGGTTCTAAAACTCTGAAATATCCAAAAAAAAAAAAAAAAAAAAGAAAAGTCATTGGAATTGCCCACTAAAATATGTGGGGAAAACATGTGTGGAAGGACATGTGGGAGACCCATATCTGGAGGTCCCTTGAGTGACCGCACTGAAAGTAACAAGACTTTAAACTTCTAAGTTTGACATATAGATTTGAATAATAGTCACCTTAATTTAACATATCACCTTAGAGTTTATCTGTATTTTCACATATTAGGTTTACTTAATTTCGGCTATATCTGTACTCCTTAGAGATTTAAAAAAAGCCAAATCTATTTTAGGAAAAGAATGTAAATTACTTGACTAAATAAAATATAATAGAAACTCTGGCTTTCTACCAAGTCAGTAGAAGAGTGATTCTCTCAAACTGTAGTGTACCCAGCACGTTTGTTAAAAAATACAGATACATGGGCAATACTCCCAGAAAATCTGATTTAATCAATCTGGAGTGGGTCCCTAAGGAACTGCAAACGTCATAATCCCCCAGCTGATCATGGTGCAGGTGACCCTGGAACCACACTTTGAGGAACACAGCAATCAGATCTCAGGAAGGTTAGATGCTCCAATAATATGACCGTATCAGTAGGTGTCTGTCAACTGTTTCTAAAATAATCCACAAAGAACTGTTAAAAGATAAACTAAGGCATATTAAAATTTTTAAGAATTTATTCGAGCAAAACTCGATTCCAGTTGAACCAAACTGGAAGTGGTTAGGAACGTTCCACCCACAGGAGCTTGGGAGAGACTTACAGAGAAAAGGAAGAAATAAAGAAAGGAAGTTATTGACTGACTACAGCTTAAAGCCTAGTTAGCTGTTTGTGATGGGCTGTCCTTACATTTCTATTCCATAACCTTGAGACATTTATGGGCTTAGATTTTGGTTTTTTCATAGGCTGCCCACAGCATCAGAGACACCTTGTTTTAATTAATTTAACAGAACTATTTGCAGTAAAATAAATGTTAAATATTAACTTGTCCACAGAAAAACAGCAGAGATTTATGAAAAGCACCATTCAATCCCTACATAACATACTAAACTAATATGTTCAATATTAATCAAGCCTCATTTCATATCAATCCAAAGGGAAGATCTCAAGATTTCTCTTCTTTCTTAGGCCCTCAGAGTGAATTCTACCAAGGCTTTTCCTATAATGTGAAAAGTTGCTATAGCATTCTAAAGATCCCTTTCTTAACCAGAGACCAAATATGGTAGGACCATCATCCCTTTATGTGCAGGGTCCACTAAAGTTTGCTGCATTGGAATTCCTAATAGTTCAGTAGTTGAATAAGTTGTAAGGAAGACGTTTTCTATCTCTCTGTTTATGAATAGCCTATCTTGGGGTTACTTGCATCATTCTTTAAACAAAATCTCTTTTAAAAGCCCAACTGCATAACTAACTAAAATGTCATTTTTGTACAATTATACAATAATTTACAGCATAGATCTAAAGAAGTAGTAAAATTTGAAAGTGAGAATGAACAAAATTGTATAAGAGTAATACTAATATCTTAAGAGAAATCCCAGGAGAAGCATCTGGCAAAAACATAAAATAGCTTTAAGTTGTGGGGTTGCCCCCCTCCCCTAAGAAAAACTGATTTCAAAATAGCTACCTTTGAAAATTTTTCCTAATAATTTTGGAGGCATTTTGTTGTGACTCTAACTATAATCTATTCTTGTTATTTACACTAGTTAAGTTTTACACAGTCAGCACAAATGTTAAATTAGCAAATTCTGAACCATTGCTCTTAATGGAAATAGAGGGTTAGGTTCCTGTGAGCCTTTGATTCACATCATGTTAGTCAACTGCTCAATATATAACCTTGTTTTATGAGTGTTTCTATTTAAAGATACCTTATTTAATAGATATTTTTGATTCATTAATGTTGAACACATGGGCAACAGCACTAGCACTCAAGACTAAATAAAGCTTGTCTAACACATAATTTGTCCATAAGGTACATCATAGCCTTCTTGTGCTTGGGAACACTAGATAGCACTTCAGCACTATACCTGGAAGCCATATTAAACAGTGAAACAACCAACAAAAAAACACACACAAAAATGTGGCACTGGGCTTCCCTGGTGGCGCAGTGGTTGAGAGTCCATCTGCCGATGCAGGGGGCACAGGTTCGTGCCCCAGTCCGGGAAGATCCCACATGCCGCGGAGCGGCTGGGCCCGTGAGCCATGGTCGCTGAGCCTGCGCGTCTGGAGCCTGTGCTCCGCAACAGGAGAGGCCACAACAGTGAGAGGCCCGTGTACCGCAAAAAAATAAATTAAAAAAAAATGTGGCACTAAATAGACTGCAAAAGAAAACTTGTTTGCTGTTTGAGAGCTGAACTAAGAAAGCCAACCATTGCCTTGTTGGACTTCAGTTGGAAAAGTGAGCTTTGGGTGACTCAAATTTTTCATCACTCTGTGCATGTCCATGAATAACTGCAAAAGTGCCACAGGTATTGATTTGGGGGTTGCAAATAAATTTTTGCAAGTAGGTGAATTGTAAATATGGAATCTATGAATCATAAGGATCTACTGTACTTTCACTAAAGGTGAAAGTCCTTATCTTAAGTTTGATATGTACACACACAGCAATATTTCTAAAGTCCTTTGTCAGTGATATAATATAGTAACAAAATATCTTATTGCACCATAAGTGGTGTTATTTGTAACAATTTCAATGATTTTTCTTTCCTGCCTCAGGACAATCAACAGTTGTGGCACTTAATTAAAAGTTTCTAAAACAGTCTTAATTACAAGTGTGTTTAACATTGTTTAAGGACCCAGAAGATGCCATAAAGTTTACCAAGGGTATGTTAATAACCACAGACAGGCTGTTTAAACTGTCAGAAAGGGGAGCATCTTTGCCAATCAAAAGGTTCTATTTCAAAAGTGCTTAAAAGAAATTTTAAAGATGGAAAGTACATTCAAACAGATTACTTAAATCAGTGGCACAGAGAAGAAATGGAGGTTAGGTGACATAGAAACAGAAATACATTTCTACTACCAAAAGTATAAACTCAAAACTTTTGTTCAAAATTAAAAGTTAGTAAAATTATTCATGGTCAGTGACAGTTACTCGATATAACAACTGCTATTATTGGGTTGGCCAAACTGTTTGTTCATTCAGGTTTCCCATAACATTGTAACAGAAAACCCGAACAAACTTTTTGGCCAACCCAATACATATGGATTACATTTCAGTCTTCAAAAACTACTGAATACTCATAGTCAAGTCCCATGTTATGTGACAAACTAATCTACACATCTTGGAATTCTACAAGTTAGAAGTTTCAAGATATAGCTATTATTTCATTCAACTTCCTCATTTTACATATAAGACTTTAGTAAGTACAAGTTTAGCTTAAGCCAATCTCGAGCTGCACCACATTCTTGTTTGTGGTGTGTGATATTATATATCAAAGAGGGCAAAATTTCACAGGGAAATCCAGGAAAGACAACTGCAGGGAGACAGTGGCTCTTTTTACATGACATGAGGTGTGTGGTCAGGGATGGGATAAGTCTATTTGGATGGGTACTGTGGCTCTGCTTACTTTATTTTTTTATACTATGAATTGTAACCTGAAGAATGAAACAAAATGGCATTTTCTAAGCTGCTTTATTAGTGCTTATTGAAATAGATGTTTCTCTGGCTGAGAGGCAACATGACAGAATGAAAAAACGTCGCCTTGCAATTCAGACAAATCTGGTTCAAATCCAGTTACTAAGTGTGCAATTAGGCAAGTGAGAAACTTGCTGAGATTGTTTCCTCGAGCACAAAATAAGGAAATTAGATCCTTACACCAAATGGTTGTGTTGTGAAAACTACACAGGCTAAAGTATAAACAGCATCTAACATAGAACTTAGTTATATACAATTAGTCAACACATGATAGTTCTTTGGCACAGGAAAATTAATGTCAAAGAATTCTGAGGTCATCATCTCAATGTGTTAGGTTAACCAGATGTTATGAAAAATCCAAATATGATTGCTATTGATTTTAGAAGTCACCCAGTTGTATACACAATCAATTTGTAGAGTAAGTGGATAAAAAAAGAGAAATGTACCTTCAACTCATAAGTACAAGCACCAATACTTTGCCAGTAAGCCACACCATGAGCAAGAGAACAACATATCATAATCCATGCTGACAGTTTTTCCCTTTGGATTTCTGGCACAATATACTCAGAATTCATCACACCAATTGATTTTCTAACATGGCACACATGAAAAGAAGCAAGACGGTTAAATATTACTCTTTCAGTCAATAAAAATTACAAGATGACTTTAGATATTGGATCAGAAAATGTTGGTGTTAAGCAACACTCCTGTAATTTTGGCTGAAATTTTTTTTTTTTTTTTTTTTTTTTTTTTTGCGGTATGCGGGCCTCTCACTGTTGCGGCCTCTCCCGCTGCGGAGCACAGGCTCCAGACGTGCAGGCTCAGCGGCCATGGTTCGCAGGCCCAGCCGCTCCGCGGCATGTGGGATCTTCCCGGATCGGGGCACGAACCCGCGTCCCCTCCATCAGCAGGCGGACTCTCAACCACTGTGCCACCAGGGAAGCCCTTGGCTGAAATTTTGATTCACTTTTTACACACACAGAGTGAATAAAACTTTGTCTTCAACAGAAAGACTTTCGCACTGAATTATCCTAATAGTTATGTCATCATTTCAATGCCCTTGTGAAGCTATCAAGAAAGACATCAAGAACCTTAGCCCATAACAATTCCCTAAAGTAAGACTGCATTCTCCTTTAACACGAAAAATGTCCATTCAATTGTTCTGCAGTTTCATCCATAGAATTTTTTTCCTGAGTGATATACATAGGTAACCTCTGTGACAAATCACGTAATTTAGTCTAGACCAGAGAACAATACATTATAAATCAGTGTCTCATTTTGTTATAATTGCCTCCTTAAAATAGCTGCAGCAGGATCAATGTCTCAGATTCTGTTTTATTATACATGCATTCTTAAAAGCATCAATGACAAAATGCTAACTGACTAAGGCAGAAGTGCAGCTGGTTCCATGGCTCCGTGAAAAGAATGTTCTGAAAACAGTTCAAGAATGTTTGATGCACTTCACAAGGTTTCAGTTCTAAAATTTCAAAGCCACATTAAATAGTGATAATTGCTATCTTCAGTGGAAAAGAGGAAGTCCAAAATGTTGGCCTCAGACCAAACATTAGCAACAACTATCTTTGGGTACTTAATGAATTTTGCCTCCCTCCTTCCTACCAAATATGGAATTAACCTACATATTATGAATTGAAGGACTTGCGGCTGTTTTTATTTCTTTTAAGGCAGTCACAGCTTTTTAATGCTAATCAGCTGTATAGCATTCCAATTCATTTAGCAAGACAGAGGAATGTGCTGCCTAATGAAAATATAATCACTCTCATAATTAAGTACTTAATAAATGTATTACTTATAATTTTATTTTGAGGCTGCTAACCCGTATTCTCTTTCTCTTGTTCTTTCTTTGTCCCTCCATATTAATTACATTGGGTTTCTTTCTGTAGTACCCTGACTGCCATATTCATTCTGGTTCAACTAATACAAAACTATCTCACCTCAGGAACATCAGGAATCAGAGAATATTAAAAGAGAGTATGCAGATATTTTTCTTTTCCTGATTATTGGAAGAAATAATATTTAAGGCAATTTATCAAAGGAAGGTCATTTAATGAGCATTGAACAAACACTGGAAGAAATAATTGAAACACTTATAAGCTATGTGCGTGATCTCTAGTAATGTGATTCATATTTTTGAGATTCGATGTATTCATCATGTAGGAGACAAGTAATGATTATAATAACACTGATCCACTTCACAAAGATATTGTGAAGAATGACTAATAAATGAGCCATCTGACATTACTATATAGAACATGAAGCTCCATTACTCGCTGCAGTGTTCTGCAGTGGGTAATTATAAGCTTCTAGGAGCCAAAGAACATAATGTACCATGCTTAATACCACTTGATAGGTACAACTATGTCACCCTTCTCCAGCTACTGAATAATTCCATGCTCTGAAGATCATAGCTACTGCTTCCAAAGATTACAATGGTCCCTGGCTTGAGTAACAGAAATTCAATAGAATACTTCTCAGCTTCAAATATTTTCTGATTTCCTACTTATTTACTCCTTACAAATGTTTTCTCAATGTTCCATCCATTGACCCACACTATTTCTTGAAGCAACCTCATTCAAATCTTATTCCATTATAGAAAATTAAAAAGTGAGTAGAAGCCTATACAGACAGATTTTAAAATTCACCTGAGTGTGAGTAAAGTAAATATTCTTCCCACAACAAAATGCATCTTTGTATAAATAAAGATGAAGGCAAGAGCAAAAGACAAGGCTTGCACAAGAATTCTCAATCATTGTTTGCAGTCTTCCCCTTTTTGAGCTGTTTTTATCTTTTAAGACTGTGCCTTCCTCTTACTGAAGGTTATTCTCCAGAAGTAACTGCTAGCAGTGTGGTTGGCTCTCCAACATCCATTCCACCTCTGAATGTTTAAATTGAGCCAACAATGATCATTTCCTCCCCTTTGTCAGCAATTAACCTTAGTCTCAGGGAAGAGTTAGTCTATGTCAATTTGGTTTGCTCAGAGAAGCTAGTTCTCTCTCCCCACCCTCCCACCCCAGGGAATGTGCTGTCCCAGGTGCTGCCAGCAGCCTTCTTAGATCATGAGAGAAACTTGTCCCAAAATAGAGACTTATTGGTTCGAAGCATTTAAGGAAATCTCTGCTCAGTCATTGTCTGACAATTAGGCTAACTGACCAGAGACTTCAGTGGCAGCATCTGACAAAGAGTACAGACCTCACAGAATTCATTCAGTAAAATCGTGAAACAAACAACGAGATATAGGTGAAACTCAATGTACGCCTCAGACTGTGCAGTTAGGTCTCATGTCACCCTCTCGTGTAGCACAGGCTTTGCAGTTGAGTACAGGTGTAACATCCTCTATGGCAAGGGTATTTATTATTTATTTATGGCAAAGTTATGTCTAAGTATAACCTGCTACTTGGCACAAATTTCTCTTTGTGCTTAAATATGTAACACTGATTTCTTGTATACTGCTTACACTTAGTGGTTATTTCATTTATATTCTTCATAAAATTGCTTGAAGATAAAACATTATAGCCTATTGTAAAATAATAACAGCTCAAAAAGTTCACCAGGGTACCAAAATTTGGAATATAAAATTTTGGAGAAATTTTGCCAAACATTTCTTCACTTTTGTAATATCAGTTAAATGAGAAGTTACAGTATGTATTTAAAACATCTAATTTCTAAAACTTTGTTACACAAAATTTTTCAAGAATACATCTGTTGAATAAAGCAGGATACACTTAAGAAACTAAGGTAGATTTTGTGTACACAAGAGCTCTTTTGAATGTTCTCGTTTGCCAGGCATCAGAAGCAATAGAACCTAGCAGAGAATATTAGTCCTGAATTGGAGGAAACCCAAAGCCATTCCCCAAACACCTGTAACTTCTCCAGTTCATTCTTAAAAGCTCTCATAAAACTTATGGGTACAACCACAAATGGCCACTTCCTCCATTCAATACTTCAGGAAATGAATAGATCATGTTCAGTCCATAAGCCTGGCACCGAATATAGTTGATTGCTAAATATTGTTTATATTTAAAAAGGTATCCTAATCCAAGAAAGGCATTTTTAACTCTGAGTCTCCTCTGAATAACTATTTTCTAGAAATGCCTCGTTATTTATTGTTTTACAACACTTTAAAATAATCTTGTTTGTTTTGAGAACATTCTTTGATTTAATATTTCTCTCTAATGATTTATATTTTCTAAATATCAATTTATAGACCATATTAAAAGCTATACAGGGACTTCCCTGGTGGAGCAGTGGTTAAGAATCGCCTACTAATGCAGGGGACATGGGTTCAAGCCCTGGCCTGGGAAGATCACACATGCCGCAGAGCAACTAAGCCCATGCACCACAACTACTGAGCCTGCGCTCTAGAGCCCGTGTGCCACAACTACTGAAGCCTGAACACCTGGAGCCCATGCTGTGCAACAAGAGAAGCCACTGCAATAAGAAGCCCACGCACCAAAACGAAGAGTAGCCCCTACTCGCTGTAACTATAGAAAGCCCACAGGCAGCAACGAAGACCCAATGCAGCCAAAAATAAATAAATAAATTTATTTTTTTAATCTATACATATTAGATATTAATCCTTTTTATTATATTTGTTTCTCAACAGGAATTGATATGGAAGATAATCAGACTGCAGTGGGCTCTTTTGTGCACCTCAAAAAAATTTTTCTGAAGTATAGAAGGAAAATTTTCTAGGAACATTGTTATATAGTTTTAAGTTATGCAGAATGATCACTGAAAATGAAGGAATGGCTTCAAAGTGTTAGAAACATGTAATATTAAAGTAGATAAAGAAATTTTTTGACTAGCAGCTATACTACGTTGGTCAGTTGAACATGCTAAGAAGCTAAGTGACTGTGATCTGAATCAATTATGTATAAGAGATGTAATTTACAATATGCCCAATTTTATTAAAATGCTAAATATTATCCCAGCATCCCAGTAGCAGTTCTTCGCTCTCCTTCGTGGATAACCAGAAAGGAAATATAAAAACATTTCTAATGTGATCTACACATTACAAAAAATAAATGCTGAGACATGACTGCTCAAATAAATGGTACAACCAGGAAAATGGAAAGCAAGGGCAATTCATCTGTCAATGGAGATGAATAAAACATCTCATGCCTGAGGCATTTTGAAAAATTCTCTTTCAGAATCCAACATATTTGGGGGGAAATTAGGTTTCACCAAGATGGAACTTTTCAAATGCAAGTTTACAAGGGTATAAACCTTCAACCAAGGCAGTAAAAAGAGAAGTAAAAATTATATGAGTAAACAAGGGAGTTACCCTAAGGATTATTTAAAGTGAAGATTGGTGAATTTCCACTCATATTAATGCACAGAATGTACAGTGGTAAAGGAATGGTTTAATGGCAATCTTTGAACCAACTATTCTGGAATCCATCCCATCATTGCTAAAAGAAAATAAGGCATTCTTAAACTTTCAGGAACATACTTCTCATTAATATCCATCTAAAATCTACCATCTTTCAAAGGCCATTACAAGGGCCAACATCTCCTATAAACCTACCTCCAACCCTGCCCTCCACCTTGGTCCAGGTGATTTTCTCCAATCTTTCAGTTCCACATATAAGTTCATATACATCTTTCTTGCAGTGCCTTGTATAGTCAAAGGCACAGTAGGGTCAGTTATGAACAGACTCTGCAGAAAGACAGACTTGAGTTCAAATCCTGAGACTGCCACTTGAGCTAGTGGCTTAAACTCTCTATGATTCAGTTTATTAAGCTGTAAAATAGGAAGGATAACAATATTAGTATTGACCTTATAAGGTCAATGCAAGAATTAAATGAGATAATACATTTGTCTGCCTAGGAGTCTGGCAGTTCATTGAGTTCAACCACTGCTACTGAATTGTGATCACTTGCACATCTTATCTCATATAAAATTATAAATCTTTTCTGAAACAATACAGAGTATAAATAATTCCTTGAGAGTACTTAATTCCTTTTCCTAAAATTAATTTATTATGTGTTAATTTGAATGAAGATTAATTCTTCCAGAACACCACACAATGCCTCCCACATTTATTTGTTGAATAACTTAACTACCTTAGTATTCATCCCACAAGACTTTCAGCTGAATACAGAGACAAAAGAAAGGAAGAACTTTCTGCAACTCAGGGTGTTTGTTTGTTTGTTTTCAATTTATAAATTTAAAGGATTGAGCTATACAATCTCTAAGGTGTCTTTCACTCTTCACATTCTAGAAACCTGTAATATCCATTAGAGCCAAATAATTCTTGTTCTACGTTGAAGTTACTCCTTTTTAGCTTTGCCAGCATTCTTTGTCTTCCCACTTAAATGCCCTCTTTCTTTCCAAAACATCATCTATATGGTTTATATTTCTAGAGTGCCATGTTTCTTCATTTTCACCTTCTTTGTCCAATCCCTAAAACAACAGACACTTTGTTTTAATCATCAAGATCTATTGCTAAAAATTGTATTAAGTCGGGCTTCCCTGGTGGCGCAGTGGTTGAGAGTCCGCCTGCCGATGCAGGGGACACGGGTCCGTGCCCCGATCCCGGAAGATCCCACATGCCGCGGAGCGGCTGGGCCCGCGAGCCATGGCCGCGGAGCCTGTGTGTCCGGAGCCTGTGCTCCGCAACGGGAGAGGCCACAGCAGTGAGAGGCCCGCGTACAGCAAAAAAAAAAAAAAAAAAAAAAAAAAAAAAAAAAAAAAAAATTGTATTAAGTCATATGTACACCAGGGAGGGTGGTCTTGTTTTCTAGACGGTTTCTGAACACACCAACATTTAATCACCTGTTAGCTACTTAATGCGAGATCTTTAGAGGAAACAGGTCATGTGCTAATTCAAATCTATGAAATATTTACCCAGCAGAAAATATTTGGCCTGAGGAATAAACACCACCAGTTTTCACCTTGGCACTCCTTTAGTCCTCAAGTCCTTTTGAGCTTACAGATGGTCTTAATTAAAAACAAGTAGTTTCTAATTTACAACACAGGAAACGTTTAGAATTTGTTGTTGAAGTAGAGTTAGTGGAACCTAGTAACCCCAATCTTACCCCAGACAACTACTGCCATGACTTTAATTCATTTGTACAGATTCCTGATGTGTTCATAAGTCTTTTTTATTACAAGTATAATACACTTCTGTTCTGTTACACTTAAACTCAAAAAACAAAGTTGACATAAAGACACCATATCAAGTCTTGACTTTTTTCCATCTTGTGTCCCTAAGTTGTGTCAAGCTTGTAATGGGAGCTGAATACAAAGGCCGAGAGCCCTGGGTCTGGAATATTAATGGCTGATGGGCTTCATCTTTCATAGAGGCCACATTCTCTAAATGTAACATCAGTGTCCTAAGCCTTTCTAAAGTGGAATACTGCTTGCTTCACACATGCTTGTATGCTTGTCATCCAGCTTTTCCTACAAAAAGTCCAATAGCTGCTGTTTCACAGCCACATTTCCTCAGCTTTATATCATTTGCGTAACAAGTCATTTTCCACCGAAAATTTTTCTAGTAGTCTATTCTGCTTGAAAGTCTTTAGCCTCATTTTTTAAAGGCAAACCCTAACCTTGGAATAATAAATGTTCTTAACCCATATGCACTCCACTTCACTCGCTGTAATAAACACACACACCAACACACAATTTGTCAAAGTTTGTCAAGAGGTGAGGGGGTAGGGTTGAAGGTCAAATTAAGAATGGTAGCTTTATGGTCTGGGAGACTAGCCAATATTAGTGTTCATAAGATGGAGCTTGAACTGGACAAGGCTTATAGTATAAACCCAGTAGACCAGAAGTCACATACTATATTTGAATTATTCTCCCTTGTTACTTAAAACTCACATTCTATGTAAAAGTTACCTTGATATTGACATTATTTGCATTTAGACACTCACAATTTTATAAAAACAAACAAAAGTAATTGGACTTTTTATTTCATGAAACTTTCTTCACTCTTTTACTTCCAGTTTGAGAAATTCTTTACACAATTATCCATTGTTAACTTAGCAAATATATTTGTATCTCTTTCATTAAACTAAAAAAAGTTTTCTCTAGTTTTTGATATCTTTAAAAACTTTAATTTTTCAATATTAACTAGCTTACTTAAACTATCCCTTCAACTAATAGTTATATTCATAAACTAAGTAAAATTTTGCAGTGTAGGAGGGGGAAGAAAATAGGAGTAGAAGGAGTGTCACCTTAATATTAAGGCTTCATCTCTTTTTGACCCCATGAGTCTTCATGCCATCAACACACATGGAAGAAATTGTTCTGTGAACTTGCAAGGAAAAGGTCCAGAAACCAACTCTGCCTCTGGGGTGAAAGGGGCCTCTGGGTACAGCTGTAATGCTGCCAAAACCTTCGTAAGACCAGATAGTTGCTGTTTATTCTAAAAGGAACAGTTTTTTAAAACCTGTACCCAATTTGTAGGGTTCAAATTTAACTCTACTAAAGTGGAGAAGAGCCACAAGATGATTAAAGGGATGGAAAGTAATATCTATGGGGAAAGATTAAAGGAACAGAGATTATTGAGCCTGGTGAAGGGAAGACTGATGGATGATTTAATAACATTCTTAAGGTATTTGATCGGTTATTCCAGTGACCAGCTGTTCTCTATCTACAATGAGGACAGAACCAAAGGAAATAACCTTAAATTCCAATATGAAGGACTTAGGTCAGATCTAAGAAAGATCTCTCAGAGAGTGGGGTTGTTTAATATTGGAATGGACTATCACTTCTAAAAGTCTTCAGGTCTGACATAGATGACCCTCTCTGGGGTTAGGAGTTGTGGTGTTAATGGAAAGTTAGGAGGATAAATCCTCTCGTGTTCCTTCTATACCTATAAACCTATGATTGTGAGTCAGATTCTCTTATGTCTATTTTAATACACAATGAATTATGTAAAAAATTATTGGAGGTGGTGAAGTTAGAAATCAAAGTCAAAAGAGGTCTGGGATCAGACATAAAAAGAAAGGAAATTGAGTTATTTGTAGTGAGGTGGACGGACCTAGAGCCTGTCATACAGAGTGAAGTCAGAAAGAGAAAAACAAATACCATATGCTAACACATATATATGGAATCTAAAAAAAAAAAAAAAATGGTTCTGAAGAACCTAGGGGCAGGACAGGAATAAAGACGCAGACTTAGAGAATGGACTTGAGGACACGGGGAGGGGGAAGGGTAAGCTGGGACGAAGTGAGAGAGTGGCATGGACATATATACACTACCAAATGTAATATAGATAGCTAGTGGGAAGCAGCTGCATAGCACAGGGAGATCAGCACAGTGCTTTGTGACCACCTAGAGGGGTGGGATAGGGAGGGTGGGAGGGAGACGCAAGAGGGAGGAGCTATGGGGATATATGTATATGTATAGCTGATTCATTTTGTTATACAGCAGAAACTAACACAACATTGTAAAGCAATTGTACTCCAATAAAGATGTTAAAAAAAAGGGGGGGGGTCTGGGAGACAAAACCTCTTTCCTACATAAAGAGTTCTCAGAACTTACCCAAGGTAGCCCCAGACTACAGTAAAATCCCTTTTTTGACTTTACAATCATACTAAAACACTATCCTCTTTACCTATCCTGGAATAGGCAGAAGGATATAAGAAGAAAAGAAACAGAAGCAGATTTGTTTCCTCGTCATACAAATGGCCCAAACATGGACATTGAACTCCCTAAGTCAAGGTTAATGAGGCATGTGCAATGGAAAAGCATAGTGTCCATACTGTGGATTACCTTTTTCTTTTTCTCCAATATCTTAGTATCCATTGAAATATTAGGAAAAGCAGGATAATAATGTCTGTAAAGTTCACAGAATTTATCAGAGAAAGTGCTGTGTCACCTTGTAGGCCTTCTGATGATTATGTTTCATTAAAATGTACCCATAAGATCCCACTGTTCCCTTTCTGTTGCAGTAATTTGCAATAATTTTAGGGGAATTTACAAAGTGAATAAAAAGGAATTGAAACATCTGCAATTCAAGGCATTTAAGCCTTAATTCACAGACGGTAGCCCTGAGAATAATTACCAGAGCCTAGTCATTTTCTGCTACACTGAACATGAAAGGCATGCTATCACTTTTTTTAAAAAAAATATCTCGAGATGCTATATTTTTAGAATTGTTATCATTCCTCACTTAAGTGATTCAATAACTGCAGTACTTGCTATATGGTCCCCAAAAGAGCTTACATAACTAAACATATACAATTATAGGCACTCAAAATTAAGTGTCTTGGACAGTGTGCTGCTTCCCAGAATATTTGATAAGGGGAATGAAACAAATCTTTTAAAATTGGCTTCCCAGGAATTCTTAAGCCTACAATAATATAATACACAATAAATGTGTGGGCCTTGAGAAAAAAATTTTTGTCTTGATTTGTCCATTTTATGTCTTTGTATTTTATAATCTCTTTTCAAATAGCTATAAACTGAAAATCACTTCATAAACTAGATAGCTTACATTATCTGATTTAAAAAACTAAACCTCAAAGTTTCTCAATATGGGACTAAAGTTGAAACAGATAAGACAAAATTTTAAAGTTCAGCTACTGTCATATCTTAGGAAGAGGTTAGGTGACCATAATACATAACTTACTTTTTAGAGTAAAGGGGTTCTATTAATAATTAAACCAGAATAGCAGGCAAAAACCAGAACTGTCTTAGGCAAACCAGGAAATAGTGACACCCGTCTCCTAGACCAACATGATCCTGTCTGTTATAACCAAAGACAGAAGGCTGCAAGGTCCCCAGGGATTTGGCCCTCTGGGTTGGGGCTGGTATGCAGGAGATAATTAACTGGTATGAAGGAGTGGAAAGAAAGTTTATTTCAAAGGTCAAATCATCTATTGAAAGGTCACTCCAGAGAAGTGAAATAACATCTCTGAAATAACAGATAATATGTTCTACCATATGTGTAGAGCATAGTGATGGGCAAAGAAAAGGCAGAAAAAACACAAGACAAGCAGGGAACACAATCAGCAAGCAGCAGGTTTGATTGGAATTCAAGAGCTGGATCCATTCATCCAATCACTGTGCAGATATTAAATGAACATGGACTAGATTCATCCTGACTGAGGGACTAGAGCACAGTGGTGGTTACCAAGACAGGGTATAGGGCAAAAACACAGCAGATGATAATTACCAAAACCGCAGCACAAAGTAAGGATTAAATCTTAAAGAAAATCATAAAGAAGCCTTATGTAAAGAACTATGCCCAAGGCGGGAGGGGTTAGGTTAGCAGAGGCTGGGCCCAAGCTACTGGGGCCTTTTTTTAAATAGGTGATCCTCTAGTTGTGTTTTATTAAGTAACAAAAAACAGTCTGCTGAAAAAGCATTAGTAATACACACAATGAAAATACTAAGAGCAATAAAGACATCTAAAGTAGCAGGAAATTATTTTTTAAGTAGGAAGATACACATTATCACAGGCAGATACTTTGAACTCCCTAAGTCTGCTCAGAAGCAACATTTTACATGAATGAAATTCTGATCACTGGATATTCAAACAATGTAAGGAAAGTAAACAGTGTTCTAACTGGCAATGAGTGAGTATCCCATCATATCTTGAGGCACTCATTTTCTCAGAAGTGATTTGAGACCGTACTGTGTGAACTTTCTTAACATATTTATTATAATTAGTATATCTTCATATCTGTATCTTTAGAGCTAAATCAAAATACGTCTGAATAAATACTCAACAAATCTTAAAATTTTATAAATATTTAGGATTAAATTGGATAAAATATTTAGGATTAAATTTCATTCTTCTATAGAGTTGACTCTACTGTGCTCATTTTTCTCCATGTATGAATCTATCCTCTTTCTCCTATTCATTCTTTCTCTCTCTCTCTCTCTCTCTCTCTCTCTCTCTCTCATCAAACTTCTTCATTAATGTATTTATTCATTTTACAAACCTGTTAAGTCATCTGGGAAGAGGCCTCTGATCTGGAGTTTGTGAGGGATACAAAAATGAAACCACATATGAGTCTTACCTTTAAGAAGCTTATACGAAAAAATCCACATAAGCACTGGAGTGCAAGGCATATTATAATCACTGCCATTAAAAAGAAACAGAAGCAAAAAGAAAACCTAAATAAATGAACAAACCAAACCAAACAAAAACAAACATGTAGATACAGAGAACAGAGTAGTGATTACCAGAGGGGAAGAGAGAGGGAGGGTGAAATGGGTAAAGGGGATCAACTGTATGGTGATGATGGAAGCTAAACTTTTGGCAGTTAACACACTGTAGTGTATACAGAAGTTAAAATACAATGTTGTACAATGAAAGTTATATAATGTTATAAACCAATGTTACCTCAACTTAAAAAAAATTAATTTAAAAGAAAAAGCAGAATAGGTGCTCTGAAGATTCAGATGATGAAGAAATTATTTCTAAATTAGGAGACCTGCATTTGAAATGGGCTCTAAAAGATGGAAATAAAGGAGAATATAATCAAAGCCCTAAAATGAGAAGGTCTGATATTTGTATGTTTGAGAAATGTTAACTATCCAGAACAGCTGGAGCATACAGTACAGAGGAAAGGAAGTAAAGAGATAAGCCGGGAAAGGTGGAAAGGAGCCGGATCATGGGAGGCTCCAAATGTGAGGGAAGGAATGATGCAGGGAAGGAAGTTAATGTTTTTGTATGTCAAAGCAGACAATGATCAGAACCAGCTAAGAGATTTTTTTTGGGGGGGAAGGCCGCATTGGGTCTTCGTTGCTGCGCGTGGACTTTCTCTAGTCGCAGCGAGCGGGGGCTACTCTTCATTGCAATGAGCAGGCTTCTCATTGCGGTGGCTTCTCTTGTTGTGGAGCACAGGCTCTAGGCTCGCAGGCTTCAGTAGTCACAGCACACAGGCTCAGTAGTTGTGGCCTGTGGGCTTTAGAGTACAGGCTCAGTAGTTGTGGCACACGGGCTTAGTTGCTCTGCAGCATGTGGGATCTTCCCGGACCAGGGCTCGAACCCATGTCCCTTGCATTGGCAGGTGGATTCTTAAGCACTGCACCACCAGAGAAGTCCTACTAAGAGACTATTGAAAGAGCCTGAATTAGGGCAGATGTAATACTGTTTAGATACAACTGCAGAGACTTTAAAACTAATAAATAGGAGAATCATAAGAAAGGAAGACCTAGATGTCAGTAATAAAAAACTAGTAGGTAATAACAGCAGGAATAGATTTAGCAGATTAAGTTAATCTTAGACATGCTAAGTGTGAGGTAAAGCTAAGGCGTTCTGTGTGGGTAACCACCAGGTAGGAAAAAACATGGGGCTTCAGCACAAAAGATCAGAGTTGAAAGTAAAGGTATGGGATTCACCTGAACATATGGTGCCATGAGAAAGAATATAAAGCCATAAGAGAGAAGATCCTAGTAAAAAATCATGAGGTACTTTTAGCCAGCAGAAGAAATAAGTGAATCTAGAACAGAGAGATCAGAGAAAGAAAAGAATCAAAAGAGTGGTCTGTCACAGAAGCCAAGGGAAAGAAAGTATACAAAAGGAGATATAAGCAAATGCTAAAAGAGTTGAAAAGAATGAGAACTGAGAACAGGCCATCTTGTTTCACAGTCAAGATAATATGTGAGAATGTTTTACCTTCTACACAGCCCTCCATAAATTTATTCTTATGATTATAACTACTATTATCTCTATTCCTTATCCAGGGTAATTTGAAACTTTTTATTCTTCATCTAGCTTGTTCAGAGTTATGATTAGTCCAGGGTGATTAATATTTCTCTTTTTTAGACTCTCATCATTTTTATCAATAAACACATATATATTCGGCTATGGCAAATGTTTATTTTGCTGACATGTGTGTCCAGAATAGATCGTGATCCTACATGGAGGTTGAAATCTGCATCTGTTACCCAGGCAATTGTGCTGAATAAGACCTCTGCTCAGCTACCCATTTGATTAGCGGCGGTGAAGACACACAAATCTAGAATTGCATCATACTAGGTTCTACACTCTGCTTGCGTCCATGAACGCAGCATTTCAGAACTGTCCCAAGCATAAATTATCAGCATCTCCCTGTCTTCATAACTGGCTTGAAAATAAGCACCCATCAATCTCCACCCATGAGATGCAATAAAGCTAAACCAGAGCACCAGTCACCTCCCAGCTGCTGGGCTATTCCTCCTCTCCTTCCTTGCAGACGATCATCTGTTTGTCAGACATCAATCCAGCTCTCTGGTGAACAGCTGATTAGTGAGGGGTGGATGAAATAGCGGCCAAGCAGCTGCATCATTTTTCAGGGACAAAGCATGATGGTTAATGAAGATGAATGTAGGGCAACTAAGCAGTTAAGGCCCTTGGTAAGCACAGAGGCACTGTTCAAGTCAGCACCTGGGCAAAAATTTTCCAATTACTTTTCTGACAGCATTCATATAAGGACGACAGCTAGTGGCATACAATTAACCTTCTGGTTCATGCACTTATTCAGCATTAATTACAGAATGCCTATTGGGTGTCAACCATTGTAGTAAGGACTAGATATTTTAACCACCTTAACTAATTCATATACGTGGTGGAAACTTTCAGAAATATCTTCCTTTTGTTCAAATCCAGCCTCATCTTTAAGAGCCCAACTCAAGTGCCAGCTCCTATAGGAAGGTTTCCTTGAGGCTCCCAGGCAAAAGTAACAACTCTTTTCTTTAAATTCTCAGAGCACTCTGTTTGGACTTCTTTTATGGGACATGATATCCCCCATTGTAATTATTTCTCCATGTCACCTCCTAATAGACTATAAGTAACTCAAAGCCAAGAGTCATGTCATCCTAACATCATCACCATCTTCTTATTCCTCAGGGCATAATGCAGTTCCTTGCACAATGAATATATTAATAAGCTACCTGCTGTCCACCTTGGCCCACACAAATTATTAGATATTTGGGGAGAAAACATTGTCTTATTCTCTACAGCCAGAAACTATCTTAAAATCTAGACAGAGAGATAACATAAACAACAAAAAAGGTTTTATATACATATATATATGTAATACAGTAATAATCATAATTTTAATGCCAATGATACTGAATCTATCACACTTTGGTCAAGATAAGATTTAACTTCACCTTTGCATCTATTAGAGAAAGTATTTATTAAAAAGAAAAAAATTACCAAAGTAAATATGCATGACCTACTTAAAACTTCCAAGTGAACTGTTTTTAAGTACTTTAGAACTTTAATTACACTTGAGTCTTATATGTTCATTAAAGCAGGCCCAATAAGATTTCTACCATCCTCTATCTATAAAACATTTGTTAGCAAGAAAATTGGCTTTAGAACAGAGCATATTAAGTTCCCACACTGTCTGTTCAACAATGTTAATCTCACGTCCTCTCACAGGAACCTGAAGCCTTTCGGAAAAGAGCCACACAGAGAAACTACACACAGATATGAACATTGTCGTGTGTGTGTGTGTGCCTGCGTGTGCTCACACTGACACGGATTTAACCTAGGCAGGAAAGCAAATGAGTTTACATTGTTTTAAAGTGGTCTTCTGGCACTATATTTCCAATAATTTTCAAAATAAAATAAAATTTGATCAACAGCTAAATTGCAAGATTTTTTCATTCAGAAAATGTGTAGACAGTTTAAATTAATTTTTGCAGATCAAATTCACCTTGGGTGAATGTGTACAATTGTAACTAGCTTGACCAAAAGCAACTTTTGAGGCATCTTCTCCAACTGGAGTTCATGTCCCCCAATGGGATGTCAGTGCACAGGGTACCAACATGACGGATACTCCTGAAGCATCCATTTCATGTGAATATTTGGGGAATAGCTGAATTTTTTTGATCTTAGTTTTTTAATTTACTTTTAAAGAAACACGGAATAGAAAAAGCAATCAAGTATAACAATTGAAGTTTTAGTTCCAAGTCTCAATATGCCAAAGAAATTTTTTTCTGATTTCTCAGAAGCCTCATTTCTAGATCAGCATTTGCCTGAAATAATGTTAATGCTCATGGGGTTTTTGTGGCAGAGTGGCAAGAAAACTGGGAATTAAGAGACCTAAGTTTGACCTCTGACTTGCCATTATTATGAGTAGGGCAAGTCCCTTTCAATCTCTAGGCCTCCATTTCTTTCTCTCTAAAACAAAGGGTGTGTACTAGATCATATCAAAAACCTCTTCCCACTCTATGTTCTGAGATTATTTTTAATATTTTACCCTTGAGACACTGAAGTCCACAAAAGTTAACTGAACCAGGGAAAAGTCTTCTGTGGGTCATTTCCAAATCCGTAATAAGACCTTAGCTAACTTGACCTCATTGGCTAGTTTTCCCCCAGCAAATATTATTCAGACTCACCTATCTACAAAGATAGTGCTTCCTACTAATCTGAGTCAGCATCTTGCTGAGACACATTCTCTTCACAATAGCATTTTCAGTCAAGTGAAATTCCTATTCTAATTGCTACATAAAAGATCAATCATTGTATCATTCATAACATCCGTACAAATAAAATTTCTAGATATGTAAGGGGGTTGGAAACTTTTATATTTCATATATCATGTTCCCACAGCTTGTCTCAGACTGCACTTAAGAATCCAATTTGAAGATAACTTTTCACCCCCAGTCTGAAATGCAATTTCACATAAAACCAGTTTATTATTACATCTCTTTGTAGTTCATATCTTATATTTTTATAAGAGTATTAACTCACTCCGTGTTTTAAAACAGAAAGACAATCACTGTGCTATTTATCCATGAAAGATGAGAATGTACAGCTTAACATCTGGCAAGCAAAAGAAAATCATGACTATTCCTCCTAATGTAGGAAGCGCCTCCATCAGGAAAACAACTTGAACTGAAGGGAAATATTTGAATAGGAGTAAGGAGAACAAAAGGAGCAAATAAAATTTGGGAAGGGACTACTGTGTTTTGGGCCTTTTCCCTAGACTCATTTAGTGCTCATAATAATCCCATAAGGTAGGTATCATTCCCACTTATAAATGAGCAAATTAAGATCAAAGGCATTGTTATTCCACAGCTAATAATGTGTAGCTGGGGTTCAGGCCCAGCTCTGTCTGCCTCCATGTGGTTATGCTGCCTCCAGATTAAAGGTAACTGGACAGCATACACACGCTATCATGAAGTGGGCATGTATGATAAAAGAAAAAGAAATGAGTTCCAGACTGAGACTTTGAAGACTGTGCACTACAGGAAAGAACTCTGAAGGAGGAATTAGGTAAGAGGAGAACCAAGATTTAACAATAGTCCCCAAGCATAAAGAAGGAAAGAGAATTTCAAAAGAAGGTTGGTTGGAATGTTAAGCATTCGGAAGTTGGTTAAACATGAGGACAGGGGCTTCCCTGGTGGCGCAGTAGTTGAGAGTCCACCTGCCGATGCAGGGGACACGGGTTCGTGCCCCTGTCCGGGAAGATCCCACATGCCGCGGAGCCGCTGAGCCTGCGCATCCGGAGCCTGTGCTCCGCAACGGGAGAGGCCACAACAGTGAGAGGGCGTACCGCAAAAAAAAAAAAAAAAAAAAAAAAAACATGAGGACAGACTACCTCCTAATGATATCACCGTTAACCTAAGTAAAACAGCTGTAAATCATCACTGACGCTGAGCTCTCCCTCACCAAGTAGTAACAGAGCCCAGTTGAATCCTCCTTTCTGGCACTGCCTTTCCATTCTTCCTGTCCCCACCCAACTCAGGCCCTTATCATTTCAGCTGAGAACTGCAGCAGCTTGGTCTCATGCCTTCCAGTCTGTGTTCTTTATACTTTCTAGCTTAATCTCCCTAAAACACTGTCTGACCATATTACTCTTCTGTGCAGAAGTCAAAATCGTTTTCCACTAACCATACAACATTCATCCTCATGGTCTTTTCCATTAACCACATGCATGTTCTATTTAACTGTTCCCAATTATACTGTACATCTTAAACTCATATGTCAATTACATCTCAATAAAACTGGAAAAAATAAAAAATTTTAAGAGTCAAAAAAAAAAATACATAAATATATAAAATGCTCCCCAGTATAGCCCTAGTCAACCTTATGAGTTCTGTGACCATTATACTAACTGTTGGTCTTTGGGCAAGTTAGTCTATCTGTGCCTCAGTTTATCATATGTAAAATGGGGATAAATTATAGTACTTATCTCATACAATTACTTTGAGAATAAAATGAATTAATATATGTAAAACATGAAACAGTGGCTGTACTGCTCAATAAGTGCTCAATAAACATTAACAATCATTATTGTCATTTTAAATTATTGTTTTTATTACCTTTTCAGCCAAATATTGTACACCACCACAACATAAATATTAACAGTAATGAAAATAATAATAGCAATGGAGACACCAAAATTTGAACACATATAATTTTGCTCTAGAGTTATGCTCTAACCACTATGCTACAATGCCATGAAGAAATGATCAGATAAAACATACCTCCAAGCCTGTGTTCTTGCTATTTCCTTTATCTGAAGGATCCTCCCATTCTCAAATTATCAAATTCTTAAATATAATCATCAAAAATCCAGTCCAATTAAAACCATTTTTCAAGACATCTTCTCTGAGCTTTCCGGCCAAAAGTAATGGTCTACCAATTTTGAATTCCATTTGCACTTTATCTTTATTTTTTGTAACACATTGATTCATTGTTACTAAAATTTTAAGTTATAATTATAACTCACTATATTTTCATATAGTATGTAAAAAAGTATATAAAGTATATAAAAGTATATGAAAAGTATATATGAAAAAAGTATATATGAAAAGTATATGAAAGTATATAAATCACTTTTAAACACATCAACTCCTTCTGTTATATTTCCCTGGCTAAGGCCCTCAAGGGCAGGGATGGGGACTTACACTTCTGATTCACTCAGCATTCCCTAGTACAGGGCCTTACAAAGAGGACATCACTGCAGACATCTGTGTGGAGGTCAGTGGTTACCCATGTGCAAGCAGTTTCAGCAGAGTGATTGAAAAAAAAAGGAAAACAAAAACGAATTTTCACAATGAGAAAAATCAATCAAGGTGTTCAGAGACTAAATCTTGTCTTTCTTTAAGAAATAACTTTCTAATTTCAAAATAATTAATTTTCATTTAAAATGTCTATTGCTGCAAACTGTCATCTGTTTCTTCCAAATATACTGTTGATGATTCTTAATTAATAGAAAAATGAGGCTTCATTGCCAGTGACTAAAAGAAAAGTCTGTAGACAGGAACTACAATTATGTCTGAGACTAATGACATTTTAATTTCCTTCATCTTTATTTTGACCTAATATATAAAGTCCAAAGGTTATGTTGATTAATTTCAACTACATAAGACATTGTCCTAGTTCTGATGCAGTAAGAATGCCACATTAAATTACAAAAGAAGGGTCTTTCAAATGATTTTGAACAATCCCCTAAGGACTGCAGTTAGGATTACCAAAAGCATCAATTCAAATATAAGACATATTTATATTTTTACTGCCAAGTTATCTACATTCATATAAACAATCTTTGATGTGTGCACAGGCAGAGAGCTACTACCTATGTCCATTTTTTTGTAACTATCTCTAGCATCATTCTCCACTTAACCCCATTAAAGTCATGCTAGTTGCAAAGCAACAACAAAAGAAAAACAGAAAGGAAAAGACACAAGTGATACAGCCAGAGGCTGCCTTATCATTCATGCATTGCTTGCACTGTAAGGAAAGTCTTGAAAATAAAAAAAGATTTGGTGTGTGACTAACAAGAGATGAATGAACTCTTTCTGAAATTTTTACTTAGAGAGGTAGAATTTAAATTTATGACTCAAAGTGCAGCTGCATCAGGTACAAAGCAACAACAGGTGAGAAAACTCTCCTTCATTTAACCCTGTTCCTTTTACAAAGATTCCTGCATTGTCAACAACAACATTTTGAAGATGTTTTCTTTGAACTGCTGGATATCATACTGTAAACTCTTTGAAATATCCTTTTATTCAATGAGTATGGGGCAACAGAGGACAAGAGAAGAGAAATTTTCATAACAAGTTGATTCCTTAATTTGGAGAACTATACATAGCAAAGTGAACAGGGAAAACAGTCAATCCAATTTAAAGAATTAGGTAAAATAGAGAAGGAAAAATGTTTTTGGAACTTAAACAGGAAGTAAGTATTTCTACTTATATAGATAACCAGTGTTGCTTTGAACATGTCTTACCCCCTTCAAAAAGTCTTACCTTGACACTTTACTATTTTTTAATGTCTGATTATAAGAAAAAATGTATATGAAATAGGTAGAAATATTATAGAAGTCATGGAATATCTTTGCCATGTAAATATTGAGAATGATGTTTACAAAGATTTTTAAGAACATGAAAAAAAAAGAACATGGAAAATATTTATTGAATAATATTAAGTGAAAAATAGAATAAAATATCTACAGCATATGATCTCAACTATGTAAAAACATACTTAGCATTTTTTAAAAAAGAAATGTTAAAACATTAACAGCCATTGCCTTCAGTTGGTAGAACTATCTTTTCTATGAGTTCTTATATTCTACATTTTCCCCAACAAGCTTAGAGCATTACCTTTATAATTGGGGTGGAGGGGAAATCAACACTAAAAGAAAAAGATTTTCAAAATTTTGTTCAAGCAGAACGTGCTAACCCAGCTCATTTCTATATCTAAATGGAATCTGTAAATGTATAAAGGATGATACAAACTGTTGTTATAGCTATTATCATTTTAAAAATAAAGCAACCAAGGGATATTTACTATGAAAACTGGGAGGTAATAAAAACCATACAAATGTTTAAGCAGCCTTATTCCAAATTATAGTATTTCAAAGTAACTTCTTAAAGTCAAAAATAGCATTCCTCAGTGCCAATATCATTTAATGGTTACTATACCATTGTTTAAGACATGGGGTTACTCCCAAGAGGGTTCAGTTTAGTTCAGAACTGAGATACAAGGACATGAAATAAACAATGCAAGAAGATAAACTATTCAGGGCTACATCAGAGGTCAATATACCACAGCAGAGTTGGAGAAATCAGTACGGCTATAGGATCTGTTAGGAATGCTTCGTTTGGGAGGTGGGAAAGGGGAAAATAAGCAGTGTTTGTTAAAGTTGGATCTGAGGGTCAACTGTGATTGAACCATTGGGCAAACTAGTTTAAAGATGCTAACTGGATGGTGACTAGAGTTAACAATACTATACTGTATATTTGAAAGTTGTTAAGAGAATAGATCTTAAAAGTTCTCATCACAAGAAAAAAAATTTTTTTAAATAGTTCTCCTCACAGTATACAGTTTAATGCTAGACACATTATAAGTGCTAAGCAAATATTTCTTGAATGGAAATCAGCTTTTAAGTATAAAGAAATTAACTGTGTTCCCCTCTGACAGGTGGCACTGCCCACTTGAGCATCTCTGAAGCATCTATCAAGGTGCTCTCACAGCAAATCATTGCTGATGTAATGGTAATACAGTCATCTAATATACTGATGTACAGTCATTTTAAATGTCTTTGGCCCGTGTTATTTCCTTTTTGTTCTCCTGTAACAAGGCACTGTTGATCAGTGCAAGGCCTTTATGGTCAGCCTGATCTGGATTTCTGGCCTGTAAATTTTCATTTTCAGAGGATTTCCCCCATTTTCCCATACATTTACCTCCTCTATTCTTAAATGCATGATATAATTCAAGCTCTAAAATTCTCCCATCCTAGCCATAACCAAGTTTACCTATTGAAAAAAAAGATTATACTATATAATGCAGCATCATTCTATATACCTATAACCATTGTGGGCCAGAAAGAGCCACTCCTCTCAGTTCATCAGCAAAAGTTATTTTTTTTAAAAAAGTGTCATCCCACTTAGAAAGTGCATATTCCTTTCTTTAGAGTTTCTTTGACAAAAAGGTCATACTTAAGCCCAATCTGGACAAAATGCTGAGAAAGGTATATATTTTTAAGTTCTTTATGCACAATAGCATTTTATTAGAAGGAATGATTTTCTGGCAATTTGTCCATCAAAACCTTTCAGACTAAGGGCAATAATTTCTTTTAATCACAAATTATGAAATCCTTTACAATATATCATGCAGAGATATGCTGGAGATATATTTCAAAAGAACACAACAATGAGCCTTAAGAGTAGTAATCCTTGGGGCTTCCCTAGTGGCGCAGTGGTTGAGAGTCTGCCTGCCGATGCAGGGGACATGGGTTCGTGCCCCAGTCCGGGAAGATCCCACATGCCGCGGAGTGGTTGGGCCCGTGAGCCATGGCTGCTGAGCCTGTGCGTCCAGAGCCTGTGCTCCGCAACGGGAGAGGCCACAACAGTGAGAGGCCCATGTACCACAAAAAAAAAAGAGTAGTAATCCTTTCACTGTATTCAGTACTAATCAGGTTTTGATTATCCTGGTTTATGACATAAAGGATGGCATACACAGAAAGGTTCAAATACTAGCAATAAAAATAATTAAAAGATTAGAAAATAAGATACAATATGAAAGGAAGAGGAAAAAAGAAATCCTGGTTATTGGAGGAAAACAGAAAAACTTTGTAATAACATAAGCAGGTGTATAAAGCTCTTAATTTCACCCAGGAAAGATCAGAAATGAGTTTATATTACTGCAAAAAGAAGTTTAGGCTAGATATTAAAAAGACTTGTCTAATTTGAGATTTGGTGGTTCCTACAATCCATTACTGTGGAAAACTACAAACTCTGTTCCAGTGAAAATTGTTTTGAGGTTGATGGATAGATTGATAATCTGAACACTGTTTAAAACAAAGCTCTCTCTGCCTCTGGAATTTTATATTATACTCCTGCCTCATTTTCTGTCACTGAGCCCTGTTAGTTCTACCACTTACATTTTCTAAATTTTCTTCTTTCATGCTACCTTGAGAATGTACTTTGCAGAGTAACATAAGAGCTACTGAGCTCTATCAAAAAAAAAAAAAAGCAAACCTGAATCATTCATTCATTAAATAAAATATTTGCTAAGTGTCCTCTATGGGCCAGGCACCATGAGAAACTCTTGGCATACAATGCTGGGCAAGAGAGAGTCCCTTCCTACATGTACCTTAGAGTCAAATGGAACAGAAAAACCATCTAACAAGCAATAACAAAAGAGGATTATAAGTGCAAAAAAATTAAGTATGTTAAGAGTCCTACGGAATCCAGACAAAAGCACATAAGCAGGAGAGCTTAAGCTCCAGGAAGAAAGGGAAGTTTAAGCTGGAACTGAAGGCTGAGGAGGGTGAAGAGTCTCCCATGACATCATGGGTGAAGGTGCAGAGGTTGAAAAGGAGCACACAATAGGAGAGAACAGAAGAGAGTGCAATATGGTGCAAGGACAACCAGAAGGGTGACAGACGAGGCTGGAAGGCTGACAGAGGCCCCATCAAAGGTCCTGTTGAACATGCTCACATGTTTGGAGTTGTTTCAGGATTTGCCAGATTTCATTTTAGAAGGAGTATTCTGGCTTCGGAGTGGAAAATAGGCTGGAGTAGGGGAAACCAGACAATAGGCTATTACCGTCACCCAAGGAAAGATATTGGTAGGTAGGACGATAGCAGTAGCAGAAAGAGCAAAGAAGAACAGACAGACCTGAGACATTTAGGAGGATAGACAGGACTCAGTGAATGAAAAATTACAAAGAGCGTAGGGGGACTCAAGAACAGTTCTCAAGTGTCTGGTTTGGACAATGAGCACCATTCACAGAGAGAAGTGCAAAGGGAGGAGCAAATTAGGTTTTTATTGAGTTATTATTTATTAGGGAATAACAAATTCAGTCCGAGCTACTTTGAGTTTGAGATGTCCCATCAGAGATCAGGCTGATCAAGTCCCTTTAAGGAGATTTCAAATGAAATCCAGCAACACATGGTTTTTGCCTCTGATATTGAGTAATTAATTAATTGTATTATATTTTATAGAGACCAACATCACCTTTGTTGAAGGAAGTAAATGTTTTCCACCTTAGAAACATGGTCTTGGTAGAAGACAGGTATACACCATAATTTCTAGTTAATCTATTTATAATGTCTTTTTTTTAATAAAGAAAATTGAAAGCAAGTTCAGGTTCAAGTCCATGAATCACATTCTTGTTCAGGCATTTTTGACATTTCCAATTTTAACCATGTCACTAAGATGGAAAAATTCATGATTTAGTAAGCTGAGCAGCACTGACTGATCATCCAGTATTTAATTAGAAAATCCTCAGGTTTTCAGGGCAAACCAATACTGGTTCAACCATCCTGCTCAAATCTATTAACCTATCTGTTAAAGTTAGAGAACTGAGACACTGCAAAGTATTCAGCATGGGCTAAAACTTTGGACTAATGATCATATCTGCAGAAAACACTGAGCTGAAGGTCCAAAGGACACCACTTTCTTTAAATAGACCAACTATGCTTTCTCTTTAGTATTTATTTTCAATTAATAGTGAAATAAATTTTTAATGTTTTCCATTAAAATTACTTATAATTAGGGCAATAGATACCTATTCCAACATGTATTTTCTTGATGTAATAACAGTGTATACTAAAGAGGAGCAGGAAGTGTTTGCTTTTAAATCATTTGAACCATACAAGGAATTAAAGATACAACAACAGAATATGAATGAATGTCAGGATTCTTCTCTAGAATAGCCACTTTTGTGGCCTTTGCTACATACCACCAGACCTTCTTAAATTTTACTTTCAGAATAACTGATCTGCTTTTTCTGATTATCTACCCACTAAATGGCTATTAAAAACAGCCAGCATTAGAGGACAAGTACCCAGAAAGTCAACCTAAAAAAAATTGAAGAATTAAATGGTGTATCAAATTTTACTTGTATACTTGTTTGAAACTACAAACAAGCCATATCACTGAATACAGTTTTTTTTCCGCATTCCTCTAATTAACATAATGCTTTTCCAAAGTCCTCTTCTCCCAGGTACTTTTCTGTTCCCTACCCATACTTCCTGCTACTAATAGTACCTCCAAACATTTCCTTTGATAAAGCTTTTTTTAATAGTCTCTTATCTTGGAGTAATACGTATAATAGATAAAAGCTAAAAGCTTGCACTCCAGAATAAGACAGAACTAACTTCCACTTTAAAAGTTATATGATATGTGAAAGTTATTTAACCTCTTTGGGGCTCATTTATCCCATCTAGAAAACTGGGATAGAGACTTCCCTGGTGGTCCAGTGGAATCTGCCTTGCAATGCAGAGGATGCCGGTTCGATCCCTGGTCGGGAAATTAAGATCCCACATGCCATGGGGCAACTGAGCCCTCGCGCCACAACAAGGAGCCTGTGTGATGTGACTAAGACCCAACACAGACAAACAATAAACAAATAAATATTTTTTAAAAAATAAAAAATAAAAAAATAAAATTGGGACAATAGGTTATCGTAAGGATTAACTGAGATATTATGTGAAAAAGACTTAATGCTTGGTACTTTGTATAATGAGTATCAGCTATCACCTTTATTATTTGCTGGAAGGCTATGGAAGAGCAGCTGAGGAAGTGGACAAGCTACAATTATTCTCTGGAAATAAAGAGGTGAAGATAAATGACCTTCAGAAATCCACACATGACAATGGAGTATTTCAAAGAAAGAATGCTAATGTCAAACTTTTGCCTTAAGCATAACTTCCAATATCCTAAAAACGTCCCATACACCCCCAAAATATACTTTATAGTTTGCTAATGTTGTTGGCACTAAATCTGTCAAGATAAGGAGGCCAGGAGAGAATATATTAATAATCTAGGACTAACATTCGTAAATAAATGGTTGCTTCCTGACCAGTCAGCATGACCTCCTTTACACCCATTTACTACCATCTAAAAAGGTATGCTCTGGGCTTCCCTGGTGGCGCAGTGGTTGGGAATCTGTCTGCTAATGCAGGGGACACGGGTTTGAACCCTGGTCCAGGAAGATCCCACATGCCACGGAGCAACTAAGCCCATGCACCACAACTACTGAGCCTGCACTCTAGAGCCCGCAAGCCACAACTACTGAGCCAACGTACCACAACTACTGAAGTCTACACACCTAGAGCCCATGCTCCGCAACAAGAGAAGCCACTGCAATGAGAAGACCATGCACCACAACAAAGAGTAGCTCCTGCTCGCCCGCGTGCAGCAATGAAGACCCAATGTAGCCAAAAATAGAAAATAATAAATAAAAATTTTTTTTAATTAAAATAAATAAATAAATAAACGAAAAGGCATTCTCAGGAATTCCCTGGTGGTCCAGTGGTTAGGACTCAGCGCTTTCATTGCCATGGGCCCAGCTGCACAGCATGCCCCCCCCCCAAAAATGGTTGGAAGACCTAAATAGACATTTTTGCAAAGAAGATATACAGATGGCCAACAAACACATGAAAAGATGTTCAACATTACTAATTATTAGAGAAGTGCAAATCAAAACTACAATGAGGCATCAGTGATACAAAACATGTATCATTGTACAAAAAGGTATCATGATACATTGTACATGTGTGTACATGCATGTACACACGTGTAGGTGTACATGTGTGTAAATGTATCATGATACATTGTACAAAACTACAATGAGGTATCAATGATACAATGAGGTATCATTCTCACACTGGTCAGAATGGCCATCATCAAAAATCTACAAACAGTAAATGCTGGAGAGGGTGTGGAGAAAAGGGAACCCTCCTACACTGTTGGTGAGATTGTAAATTGGCGCAGCCACTATGGAGAACAGTATGGAGGCTCCTTAAAAAACTAAACATAGAACTACCATATGATACAGTGATCCTACTCCTGGGCATATACCCAGAGAAAACCATAATTCAAAAAGACACAGATACCCCAATGTTCATTGCAGCACTATTTACAATAGCCAGGACATGGATGAAACCTAAATGTCCATCAACAGAGGAATGGATAAAGAAGATGTGGTACATATATACAACGGAATATTACTCAGCCACGAAAAGGAACAAAACTGTGTCATTTGCAGAGACATGGATGGACCTAGAGACTGTCATACAGAGTGAAGTAAGCCAGAAAGAGAAAAATGAATATCATATATTAACACATATATGTGGGATCTAGAGAAATGGTATAGATAATCTCATTTGCAAAGCAGAAATAGAGACACAGACTTAGAGATAGAGAACAAACATATGCATACCAAGGTGGAAGGGGGAGTGGGGATGAATTGGGAGATTGGGATTGACATATATACACTATCATGTATAAAAAGATAACTAATGAGAACCTACTATGTAGCACAGGGAACTCTACTGGGTGCTCTGTGGTGACCTAAACGGAAAGGATATCCAAAAACAGAGGGGATATATGTATACATATGGCCAATCACTTTGCTGTACAGCAGAAACGGACACAGCAGTGTAAAGCAACTATACTCCAATAAAAAAAAATTTAATTAAAAAAAAAATGTTAAGGTATTCTCTGGGGAACAACATAGACAAATAAGTAAATAAATAAATGGGTATTCACTGTAGAAGAGAAGATAAAGATTATTCTTAACCATAGGAAAAATGACATAAAAATGTGGGTGCAAAACTTTTTCTGTATAGTTGAATTACATGTTTCTTTCAAGCAAAAACCAAGTAGCAATTATAGTTATAAACTGAACCCATGACTTTCATTGTGTCAGCCTTTTGGGAGTCCTCCGAGAGCCTTCACTATTGTACTTCAAGCTTACTCTGCATTATGTCTTAATTAGATTAAACTGCATCACTTGAATCTTAGATCATCCTAAATCACATGGTGGAGAAGCTAATGAACCCATATCCTGAGCTACAGCCCTTAAAATCATATGGGAAAAATCTACAGAGGTTTTGATGGGTTTGTAAAAATTGTCCTTTTAGTCACCTTTCAAAATACACTATCAGAAACCCCCATTTATCTAGCCCTACTGGTGGCAAATACAAGCACAAATTCTCATTCCTATAACTGATAAAATAAGAAGGCTTAATACATCAGGTTAAATCCCATATTTACCCATTATTTGAATGAAAGTTCTCCAAACTCATAATAAACAAAAAAATATTTTCACATTCAAAACATTAAATGTTCTTTCCTATTCAACTGTGTTTATAAGGATCCAGGGACCTAAAAAAGAAAAAAAAATCAAAGAAACTAGGAAATAAGCCAATTTTTAAAAAAATGTTCAATGTCCCCAATCAATGGAACAAAATTCCATTGCCAGTTTTCAGCATAATAACCAAACAAAAAATTTTAACTGTTCGTTTTTTTGTTTTCTGTTTTAATTTAGTCAGTACAGTTTTGTATATGTTCCTTATGGATAACACAGTATAAAACAGCCTAAAAGAGCTTTAATCAAATCTGACTGCATCTGAGGTTAGGATTTAGCCCATATTGTCTTATCTTACTTATGACATCCACTCATGAAGATCATTTTGTTAGTATGGAAAAATGGTGCATTGTGGAAGAGATTATTTGGGGGGAAAATCTAAAACTTTCAAATGCTGAACTTAATTTACCACAAAATCTGGACTGCAAATAAATCATCACACTGATTGAAACTCACCTTTGAATATTTTTTTTAAGGTGTGAATATCTACAATACATTACAAAGAGAACACTGTTTTAACAAAGCTCAATTAGGGAATTCTCTGGCACTCCAGTGGTTGGGACTCCACCGAGCTTCCACTGCAGGGAGCATGGGTTCAAACCCTGGTCAGGGAACTAAGACCCCGCATACCTTGCAGCAGCCAAAAAAAAAAAAAAAAAAGCTCAATTATTGTCGCCACAGGTAATAGCATATACATTAAGAGATTTGAGTGACAAAAGGATGTCTGTCTGCAGTTATTTGAGCTTTTTTTGCCCTTTGTTTTGTTTTCTTTTCAAGGGACTGTTGCAATTAGGTGACATACTTATGCACATTTAATCACGATGCTTGTAAATATTGTACATTGCTAATTACTGCTGCTGTGGTGACCATTGTCCAAGTTAATAAAGCATATGGAACATATATACTTGCATGCATAAACCACCTCTGGAAAGATACACAAAAAATAGGTTACTGTGATTTCTTCTGGATAGAGGAGCAGTCTTTTAGGGAAAAAGACTTCTTTCATCTTTATATTCTTGAACAATGAATCTGTGTAACTCCTTCAAAATTAACAAAATATTCTAAAATGAAACAAATGGAGCCAAAGACATGCACAAATTTAATACTGTTGTTTATGAAACAGAAAAAGATTACAAGCCAATCATGATAACCTAATATGTATGAACCATAAAAGGTATTTGCTAAATGGGACTACTTCCACTGCTCGGTGGGGGGGGGACAAATCCGGATGTTTGGGTCTCAGCACAAAGCTGGCCTCACAGGTGTGAGTTGGCCCAACAGAAGGACAGGATACCCAGTCTCAGGTCCGAAGTCACCCCTTGCTAAGGAGAACACCTCCTCTTGGTTCCCTCCTTCATGGTGACTCACCGTTGCTGCCCCTTCACCCATCCACATAAACCTGTAGGGCCTTAAGGGGCAGGACCCTCTCCTGGAACCTTCCCCTGGAGGATGCAGTCCAGCCCTGCTTCATGACAGCTCAGGCATTTAGAGCTACTTCTCCACTCTTGAGCTTTTTCTCAGTTATCCTTATTTAATATTTATACTATATAACACTAATGGTATATGTGAGCAGGCACTTTTTGCACAAAATTACACTAGTTCATTTACTCAGTAAATATTTACCAAGACTCTGTCATGTGTCGGGCCATGTGTTAGGCACTGAAAAATTTATGGCATGTAATTCTTTCAATAAAAACTAGAATTTAAAGACCATGGGCTTCCCTGGTGGTGCAGTGTTAAGAATCTGCCTGCCAATGCAGGGAACATGGGTTTGAGCCCTGGTCCGGGAAGATCCCACATGCCATGGAGCAACCAAGCCCATGTGCCACAACTACTGAGCCTGTGCTCTAGAGCCGGCGAGCCACAACTACTGAGCCCGGGTGCCACAACTACTGAAGCCCATGCCCCTAGAGCCCATGCTCCTCAACAAGAGAAGCCACCGTTATGAGAAGCCGGCGCACTGCAACGAAGACCTAACACAGCAAAAAATAAATAAATAAAATAAAATAAATTAAAAAAAACAGAGGCAGGGAACTTCCCTGGCAGTCCAGTGGTTACGATTTTGCTTTCAAATGCAGGGGGTGTGGGTTTGACCCCTGCTCTGGGAACTAAGATCCCACATGCCTTGTGGCCAAAAAAACAAAACCTAAAACAGAAGCAATATTGTAACAAGTTCAATAAAGCCTTTAAAAATGGTCCACAGGGCTTCCCTGGTGGCGCAGTGGTTGAGAGTCTGCCTGCCGATGCAGGGGACACGGGTTCACGGCCCGGTCCAGGAGGATCCCACATGCCGCGGAGCGGCTGGGCCTGTGAGCCATGGCCGCTGAGCCTGCACGTCTGGAGCCTGTGCTCCACAATGGGAGAGGCCACAACAGTGAGAGGCCCATGTACTGCAAAAAAAAAAAAAAAAAAAAAAAAAAAGGTCCACATCACAAAAATCTTTTTTAAATAAATAAATAAAATAAAAGACTAGAGGTATCTAAGACTTACCCAGCACAATTATTATATTCCATTTATTTGACACCTTCCTACATGCCAGCATTATGCTAGATGCCTACAATACATTGTTCCTAATTTTTAATGGATATTAACATTTCTATTTTATGGATGAGGAAACTGAGGCTGGATGGATTTCAGTCATTTGCCCAAGGTCAAACAGTTGGTAAGTAGCTAGGTCAAAATTAGAGCCAGCTCTCTCTTGTTCCAAAGTCTAAGCTCTGCTACACCTAAGATGGCTACACCACTGCTGCCTCAGTGGAAAATAAGCAACTTTCCTTTTTGCATTAATTTAGAATATAGTGTCATTTTTCTTTTTCATTATTATTTTTACTCAAAAACACTTAAATGCAAAATTCCTAATAACATAGAAAAGCAAAGCTAAAATGTAAATTTAATGAAGGCAGGTAAAATAATGTTGGCTGCTAAAGGAAGCTGGGAGAGAAAGTGACAAATTTTATAGTGTACTACGTTCTGTTTTACCTAGCTGAAAATGACATTACTTCCTCTCGCCTTCTTTACTCTATGGCCTTAAATAAGTGGCTATTAAAGAGAATAGTCTTTCTTTAGCTAAAATAAATTAGGTGAATATAGCTCTTTCACTTGTGTGATGAAACACCCACAGGAGACCAACTATATCAACTTCTACCTTGTCTTCACAGTAATGTGAAAATCCCATCTACCATGTTGGATTTGGTCTTCAGAGGCCTACATTTTCAAAGCCTCTGTAATTCATTATATTAAATATTATTGAGTACCAGTTACATGCTATGAACTATGCAGAAGAGAAATCTGACCAGCACATTTCCAGGGAGTTCTCTACATAAAAAACTTCAACCCTGGACACCATAGTTATTTTTCATACAGATGGGTTCCTTTTTACTTCAAATTTTTTAAGATGGGGCTGAGAATCGAGGGAGAAAATATCTAATTTTTACAGCATTCATGCTAAACTTTTTCAAAGAATTGGAAGGGGTAAAAAGCCCATATCCTCTCAAAATTCTATCAGTGTTTTCATTTTAAACACTTTTTTCTGGAAGTCCTCACTCAGCATGCAGTGCATATTTGCAAATTTTTGAAAAGTTGAGTTAAGAATCAAGAAGTTTCTTTCCAGTTGTATCACAATAAAATCATAGAGGGGGCTGAAGTTTGTCTATTAATGTGTGCAACAGTGTGCAAATGAACCACCTCTTTCTGCATCCCATTATTAAAATACACCAAATTGTTACTCTCCTTACATAGCCAAATTTGAAGATAAGAATATACTTTGGAAATCATTTAATCCAACTTCATTATTTAAAGGATATAGAAACAAAGGTAATTATGAGAACATTACCTAGGATTAGCCAAATAATCTCTTGTAACATGAGTTCATTGATATTTGTGTTTCCCAACTCTTCATAAAGCTCTTTGAAAGCAGAGGTTTTCCATCAAATTCACACTGAGTATGCACCGAGTATGAAGGAGGCACTGTGTAGGCTAAACAGGCCCAAAAATAAATAATCGAGAGTGATTATGTCGAGTCCTCAGCAGAGCTTTTAACTATGCCTGGAAGATTTGCAGGGAGGCATATCATGTGGACTTGATCGGGTCTTGAAGGATGAGCAAGCAGAGAAGGAGAATAGAGAACATTCCAGGCAAAGATAAGGAAGTAAAGACACAAAGTAGGAACCCAGCATGCCTGAGGATATGAAGGCTTCCTATGTCGGAGTACTAAGAACTGTATCAAGTGGGCTTCATCCTAAAAGCAATGGTGAGCGAATGGAGATATTTAAGCATGACATAAGATTTGCACTTTGGGCCTTCCCTGGTGGCGCAGTGGTTGAGAGTACGCCTGCTGATGCAGGGGACACGGGTTCGTGCCCCGGTCCGGGAAGATCCCACATGCCGCGGAGCGGCTGGGCCTGTGAGCCATGGCCGCTGAGGCTGTGCGTCCGGAGCCTGTGCTCCACAACAGGAGAGGCCACAACAGTGAGAGGCCCGTGTACCGCAAAAAAAAAAAAAAAAAGATGTGTACTTTGGGAATGTCCCTATATGGCCTTACGAAGAATCACCTGTGGGAGAGAGGATGGTAGAGGAGAGGGTGATATCTGAGTTAAGTCCGTGACAGAGAGGAGGAAGAGAAACCAGATGCCACATTGGATTACTTCCTTTGTAACCCCTCACACCCATCAGCCCATTAAAATACTCCAAGCTTGCCAGTCTCAATTTATACAAGAACAAAGATTATTGTGACTCTGTGAATTACTAAGCAGAAGTCTTCCAACAAAAGGTAATGAGAGGGTTTTTTTTGTTTTTTTTTCTAACATCTTTATTGGAGTATAATTGCTTTAAAATGGTGTTAGTTTCTGCTTTATAACAAAGTGAATCAGCTATACGTATACATATATCCCCATATCTCTTCCCTCTTGTGTCTCCCTCCCTCCCACCCTCCCTATCCCACCCCTCTAGGTCACAAACCACCAAGCTGATCTCCCTGTGCTATGCGGCTGCTTCCCACTATCTATCTATTTTACATTTGGTAGTGTATATATGTCCATGCCACTCTCTCACTTTGTCACAGCTTACCCTTACCCTTCCCCATATCCTCAAGTCCATTCTCTTGTAGGTCTGTGTCTTTATTCCCATCTTACCCCTAGGTTCTTCATGACCTTTTTTTTTCCTCTTAGATTCCATATATATGTGTTAGCATACGGTATTTGTTATTCTCTTTCTGATTTACAATGAGAGTTTTTTAAACTAAAAGTGAATTGATTGTATGAGAAATAAGTTCCCCAGATTTTTATTAAGCTAAATGCTAATAATTGAAATTTAAAATTTACCTCAAATTAGCCAAGTGTCACACAGAATCTTATATAGTCCTGTGGAAGAACCAAACTGGCACTGAACTACATCAGCAAATTGGGCTGCTGAATAATCATTTATATCCAGAAAATTCATGTAACCTTTGCATTTCTTGCTTTCCAGAAGATAACAAAATGCCAAGTTTTCAAAATAATGTTTTCATATGATTATTACTTCTGAATAGATATATTTAGTTGATTGAAAGCAATTATGTTTGACCCAATGGTTTCCAATATTATCAAAAGTACTAATGGCCACCTTTCTCAGTGTGTCAGCAATCTTATTTTAAGGAAATTATCACTCTGTGCATCAGAAAGAGACCCATCCTAGTAATTAGAAAAAGAAAAGGCTGACACCTCCATCTTGGGCAAGTGGCATTACCTCTGGGTCTCAGTTTTCTTCTATGCAAATTGTGATAGTAATGTCTGTCATATTTGCTGTCCAGGTTGCTATAGAGATCAAATGACTATAAAAATAAAGAATTTTTAAAGGACATTTCTTCTTTACATGGCAAAAAGCAGGACTGCCTGATACACAGACCTGAATCCTCTTTCCTCTAAATAGAATATACGATCAGTACCAATCACCTTAAAAATCAGTCATGTATTATGTGATGTTTCTTTGCATATTCATTACACAATCCCAAATTTTTCAAAGCATCTTTTATATTCCTGTCAATCAAATGTTCTATTTATTTTTTCAATTTTAAAAAAGTTGATAATCAAAACTCAATCCAAAAATCTGCTTTTCTGATTCTCTAATTAAAAATACCCTAATTTTCTGTGTACAAATTACTTTCATCGTAAATTTCCAATTCTGGGTATAGCAAAAAGAGATGAAAAGAAAAATATATAATTTAATAAGATTCTAATAAATTAAGCAGCTATTCTTTTTAGCTTTACAGAGGGATTTACAGAGGGAGAAATCTTTTCCATAGATTAGTTGACAGCTGTGGAAAGTAAAGTATTATCTTCCATATAGTGAATACATATAAAGATTCTTTCATCTAATATTTGTCAATATTGTTGAATATATGGGAAATACGCCAAGCCCTAAGGGAAAGAGGCAATCACATAAAAATGATAAAAAATATCTTGCCAATTAATTCTGTTAAAACAAATAGTTTAAGAATTCAGAGGAACTACCTCTTTCTTTGTAAAGTACTTAAGACTCTTGAAAATATAAACAGAAAAATCATATTCTATACATAACTGGAAAATAATTACTAAACTCAGCAAGTAAAACTGGTATAATGGATGTTTAAGTAGCTTGGTGCAGTACATATGGTTATGATACTTATAAATTGTCTAGAAACATACCGTGTATCATATAATATACAGATGATTAACTTCATGAAAATTTTCAGCATGTGTTAGCACAGTAAAAACCATTGATTATATTTTATCACAAATAATTGAGACCCAGAGTTATTGACTGTTGAACTTTCCTTTGATTGTGTTTAAAATACAAAATTAGTTTTTACACAGAAGGTACGTGTATATACAATGGCCCTCTTTATGGAGCCAGTGTTTTACTAAGTCCCTTTTTGTCACTCTACAAAAGGGCAGGCTTAGCCTACCAACAAAACAGCTGAAAAGAACAGTAGCAAAGAGTAAATGCCCCCCTTCTGGTTCTATAAAAACTGTCAGTTCCCATCATGAAGAAGGTGGGCATGTAACATGGTTGGGAGGCAAGTACTGGAGTTATTGTGCATTGTGTATGATCTCAAGTGGAGAAAACCATCTGTCCTTTTGCCCTGAAAAAGGACCCCCTGTGAGCCTCTTCTCATGGACCATTATAGTTTCGTCAACCCTAACACTGCATAGGCTTTGAACTGATGTCTGTCTGCCACAAAAGTTCATGGCAAGCCACTTTTCCCCAGAGGTTTCATAGGGTTTAGTATGAGGTGACCAACCATGGCCTAACAAAAAGATTAGTGTGTCTGGGCACAAAGCAAGATAGCGATATGAGTGACGCTCTTTGTAACATCTTGCCACACAGAATAGAGAACAGTGGATGTAGTCAACTATAGAATATGCAGAGGCGCCTGAGGGAGAAGAAAAGAGGATTGGAGAGGGAATCTGTCTTCACTTAGAAACAAGTGCTCTTTAAGGCCAACAGGCATCTTCCTAAAGAGTTTTAATAGTTCTGTCTCTTTGTATAAGAAATATTAATAGAAATGACAATTTTATCCAACCTCAGGCAAAATTAAGAATATAGTGCAAAGTTAGGTTTCTCTCTGCAAAGTTTTTTTTTAGAAGGCAATCACTTGGTAGAGCTGAAGAATTATAACAGGCCCTAGGGGTTCTCTACCCATCAACCTGAGGACAAAGCGGTAGAAACCTTTCTTCAAAATCTTTGACAGGAAGTCATGTGAGTGTTTTCTTCCTCTCATCCTCCCTCCACTGGGCAAACACTACAGATCATTCAATGTTAAACTCAAAGACAATCTCTTCTATAGTCTTCCCTGGCTCACTCTACATATACTGCTCTCACAGAACTGATAACATTTAATAATGCTTATTACATGTCTCTTCTTACTAGATGATAAGCTCTCAAGGATAAAGATTGTGTCATATTATTGTGTACACCTTAAGACAGTGCTTGACACATAGAAGGCAATTAATAACTATTTGTACTATAATTCTTGAAATCTCCCCATGAGGGACAGCCCACCACATCAGAAGGAAGACTTTTTTTTTTAGATTTTTTTTTACTTGTAGTTGATTTACAATGTTGTGTTACAAAGGAAGTCATTTTTAAACAACCTTGCTGTTGGGGGGGTGGGGGGTGCATAGCAAGATTTATTCCCTGTTAACTTCCACCCGGATCCAAGTTTTGCCCTACAGTTCTAAGCAGACATAGTCCACCACACATCTGATGACAGCCACCCTGCTTTCCTTAACATCACTACCACCATCTCTAGCTCTTGTCTCTTTAAAGCTAAACATTCCCATTGTCTGCTGCTGTTATTCCTACAAGATAAATTTTAGATGTTTTTAAAAAAAAATTTTAGCTGTTTTTCATCCTCATTGCTTTCCTCTAGAACTGCTCTAATGTGACAGTATTTCCCTTAAAACTAAACAAAACTCTATGTGCATGGTTCAAACTGCATATCACCCAGTAGAACTACTACCTACTTGTTCCAGGCACAATACTATTATTGATACAACATTATGTGTCCCCCTTTGCCTTCTCCTTGGTGTCCTTCCGTCTGTGCTTCTGAAAGGGATGACTGAAAACTTCAGTGGAATTAGGACCTGTTTTCTCAATGATAGTATATTTAACCAAACAGACAGGAAACCCCTGTGTAAAGTCCATCATCATCCATACATTCGTACTAATTTAGAACTTTTCTTAAAAGTCCAAGATTATAAGCAGTTGCTTCAAGTAATTAGCCTGATTGAAATACAAGAGGCAAGAGTGGCACAAGAGAGGAGCGAGGGACAATCTTATTAATTTCTTCAGTTTTGAAACAGAAATTTTTTAAAATTTCTCTTCTCAAAGTATCTAGCAACTAATTTGGATTTTTTCCTATAAGTAAATATCAGAACAATGTCCCAAGAAAATCTGTTTTCCTACACTTCAAACAACAAATAAGAGTCTATTGAAAATATTAACACATAGTTCACAGAGAAATTTCACTCAATAGTAAATACCTTGGGAATCTTTCATAGAACTTAGATTATTTCCATGTATCTGACACTACTTCTACAGACCAATATTAGAGTTTTCTGGCCAATTAACATATCTTATTATCATTATGTTACACCATGATTTGCATGTGAATATTTTCTCAACTCAATATGTGCTATTATTTTAATGAACTTGAGATGAATCAGCACATCAGTTCAGGCCACCTCTCTGCAGCACAGTAATAGAACTTGATCTATATAATTTCAAACCCAGTATAATCTACTAGTTAGACAGCATGCAACTATGGAGCTTTATAAATGTACAATGATTATATCCTCTGTCTAGCATTCATATTTCATATATGCTGAAATGGTATACTGAAATAAGAAATTATTTGGCAGCTTCAGCAAACAAAAAGGCTGGATGGCTTAAACTATTAATTTTTTTTAATTTAGTCCTGTAATTCCTTGGGAAATGTTTTTTATGTCTTTCCTATGAAAATTACTTTGTAGAGCTGAACGGCCACTTACTAATTCTTACAGTATTCTGAAGAGTTAAATATACAGCCATATATATAAGAAATGTATTTCTTATGGAAATTTACAATATGCTACACCGAGTACTTAGGTCTGGCTAATTGTGAAAAATTGCCTTCTGCTAATGATGCAGTTAAAATAAGAATATTTTCCCCATGGAATACCTTTCAGTTTCAATTCTGTTCACAAAGAATTTGGTGACTTGGACAAGAGGTTCACCTCCCTTGAAGAACTCTCTAGACAAATGATTTTTTTAAGAAAGTAAACTAATCCTCCAATTTGTTACAACTGGCTTCATATTCAAGTTCAAACTCTGCTTTAATTGTAGTTATAAGACTTTCATGGTCAGGAACCAAGGAATGCAACTAATCTAGTGTTTAGCCATTAAGAAGGTAACTTTATGATTTTTTTAAAAATATACCTCTCTCCTAAGTAGAAGCAAACTACCAGTTCTTGAAAAGTAAAACAGTGTATAAAAGCAAATAATCTAATATAAAAGATATTTTATAAAACATGTTTTCTGCAGAACAGACCACTTCTGAAAATCCTACAATTAAGGGTACAAACATGAATAATCAGCTCTAATAAAGAAATCCCAATCTATCGTTCTAAGAGCACTAAAAGATGGGGCAGGGTCTAGCAGCTAGCAAAGGATCTACATCATCTTATGAGGAAGCTAGGGTTCCTAGAGCTCTTCCAAAAAACTGATCTGCACCCCCAGTTTCAGAGCAAGCATATTCTCACAGAAGCCTTCAGAGCAGAGCCAATGCAAAAACATTTCACTATTTGGTGATGATCCTTTTAACAGCTTGAATAATCACACTGAGATTCAAGTATTTGCCTCTGTCTTAAACTGGCGTCTTTCACACAAGTGAATGCTAACTCTCTGGGTCTGCTTTAGGACCAAAGAAAACATAAAAATATTAAGCACTTCAACAGGCCTGAACAAAGAAGATGAAAATATGAGCAAACTTTAAACATTCCCTTCTCTTCACCAAAGTGCATTACTGTTTAAAAGATGTTTTAAGATGAGAAACCACCCAAATGTTTATCCACTGACAGTATTGTTTCAATTACACATCCATTCACTTGAATCCTATTTAGCTGTTAAAGCAACAAAGGATGAGACAGTATCACCTATAAAATATTCTTGCCAAAAATGCTTAACCTGAATTTTATCAATTTTATAGGAAACACACCCTTTTGGCTCTCAAAGCAGCACCACGGTGGTCGGCAAGAACAAGAGCCCTATGGAAGGCAGCAAAAAGGGAGCCAAGAAGAAAGTGGTTATCTATTTTCTAAAAAAGATTAGTAGGATGTAAAACCACTAGCTATGAGAACTATAGGAAAAACACTAGTCACAAGAACTCAAGGAACCAATATTGACCTGATGGCCTCAAGGGTCATGTTTTCAAAATGAGCCTTGCTGGTCTGCAGAATGATAAAGTTGCATTTAGAAAATTCAAGATAATTACTGCGGATGTTCAGGTAAAAAAACTGCATGACTAACTTCTGTGACATGGATCTTACTTATGAAAAACATACTCTATGGTCAAAAAAAAAGTTAGACCATGATTGAAGCTTATGTTGATGTCAAGGCTAGTGATGGTTATTTACCTCATCTGTTCTGTGTCGGTTTTACTAAAAGTCTCAACAGAGTCAGAAGACCTCTTTGCTAAGCACCAGTAGACTTACTGAAAAAAAACTAAAAATTTTCAAGACGTTGTTTAATTTTTCTTTTGTGATTAAGAATGCACTCAAGCAACTACAGAGTATGAGTTTGCTATTAATTGACTTTATGTCATGATATGAAAATTGCAGTCTTGAACAAATCCCTGACATCAGCTTACTATATTTTTTAAATTCTTCTCTTTTCCAAAAACAGACAACGTAGATTCCAAATAAATAAGGTATTTTTAAAAGTTAGAGGGACAGGAAGAACAGTTATTTTGACATTTTAGCTTCCTTTTTAATCAAACAGAAGAGATTCTAACTTTGCAAGGAAGGATTAGCACTCCACACCTTAAGCTGCCTTTAGAATGCTTAATTGGCCAGATGGTCCGTTCTAGAAGGTACATGGATATGAGCTGGCTGTGACCTAAAGAGACAACTTAATGGTGGTTAACAACTAATAATCTACTCAAAGCATATTTTTACATGCAGGAAGCTCAATAGCATTCAAGAACAGGAAAAGCTACTTCCAAGTTCTTCATGGTTATGTAACAGTTATTAATCTGTTTTTTCCCCAAAATACTGGTTTAAAAGATTATGTCCAGCTAGTTAATAAGGAGCAACACTAAAGTAAAGAAAACAACAGTGGGTGTTTTCCTTTTTCAGACTATATAAGCCCATCTACTAGTCACTCTACTAAAGTTTCTTCCCTGAAAACACTTCTTTTCCTTGAAAACCCCTAGAACAGGGACTATTCTTTCTAAGTTACAGTCAAATGCACTGTCAATATAATCATGAATTCTTGCTGAGTTTACAGAATATGTCAATATGCCATCCTGCAGGCAGCAGAAAACCAACTTAATGGGAAAACTGATGAGTCACACCGTTACATTCTGTTTTTGCTTCAAGTACGTTTTAGAAACTAGTTCACCTCTCCATGAAATCGTGTTTTTATATGAAGAATAAAGTTCATACTAAGCAATTCTTCAGCTACTCCAAAAATACAGTAGAATGTTGATGATTACTGACTGCATTTTAAATCCATCTTTCCATTGAATAAGAGCAAAAGAAACCAAAGTTTCTGCAAAGCCTTCAGGACAAAACTTCAAGAACAGTCAAGTGCTTCAGAAATGATTATTATAATCAGAATACTCTCTTGTACTTAGGACACTAGAATATTTTTCCCTCTATAGCACGAAAACTAAACCAGAGCTAAATGGTGAAAAAATGAACAGACTTTGGAAGGAATTGTGAGAATATTTCACTTAACTATAGAATCAAGAACAGTTTAAAATATTTTTAAATACCATTTGCTAATTCTTTATACTATGGTTGTATTACCCCCTGCCTTCAAAAGTTCCCCACCATGCCAGTGAGGATGCCAAGAGATCAGCACTTCTATTCACTTTCTAATGTGCAATTTGTATGCATTATGGGCTGTAGAAATGTTTATAATATTTGAATCACCAATTCCACTTATAGGTAATTATCAGTGATCCACACAAAGACTTATATATCAGATTATTCACTGTGAAGTTATTTATAAAAGCATTAAAATAATTAAAAGGCACAAAAAGAGAGAAATTGTTAATGGGGGAAGGGAAGGAGCAAGGGGCAACATAGGGGTAGGGGAGTAAGAGGTACAAATTATTAGGTGTAAAATAAGCTACAAGGATATATTATACAACACGGGGAATATAGCCAATATTTTATAACAACTATAAATGGACTATAACCTTTAAAAATCATTATTAGAAATCACTATTTTGTACACCTGTAACCTACATAATATTGTACAGCAACTATACTTCAATAAAAAAAATTTTTAAGTTATGTGAATGCTTTTAGGTAGGTCTTACACTCCAATTTGATGATAGGATACCCTAGTTTAATGAAAACATTTATCAACCCACAAAACAATTTGCTCTTAGACATATTTTTTATCTAAACAGAAAAAAATTGTTCCATGACCATAAACAGTTAAAACACGATATATTATATTCCCCATTTTGGAGATTCACAATACACAAATCCTACAGTAAATAAATCTGCTTGTATTTGTTTAACCCAGAGCATCTCTAATTTGTCTTGAAACTTCCTTCCTCAGAACGTTTTTTAACAAGAAAAGGAAATGGTGTTCTGAGGAACACAGCTGGACACATTGCAATAAACAAAAGACAAGACAACTGAGTGCATGGATCACTGGTAGAAAGACAATTCCAAAGGTACTCATAAATAGATTAATGGCAACCAAAGGGAAAGACTACTAGAAAGCCACTTGGTTCTGTCCTGAGCTCTCTTAAGCTCAGGCATTTCATCACAGAATCAGAAGAAAACAATGTTGGTCGGTTCATCAAATTTCCAAATCATATGAAGCCAAGATGAGTTGGAAATGTATTCAAAGAATCATTATCCTAACAAATTCTGACAAGGCTGAAGTTGGGTTCTATAAAAATAGAAAATTTCATGAATAAATATGATATAAAGGCTTGATTTGCCTCCCCCTCCCCCCCAAAAAACCCAAAACTATAAAATTAAGAGTGAGAAAGACAGGACATAACAGCAGCATATATGAAAAATAATTAGGGGTTTTCACCAATGCTAAACTCAGTGACAGTTAATAGAATTATGGAACCCGCAAGAAAATCACTGTAATATTAGGCTGCATTAATCAGCAGTAATAGTATTCAGAACTAGGGAAGTTTTCTTCTCTCTCCCTCTGGTATATGCCCGCCAGGCCATCTGGAGCTTTATTCAAATCAATGTGCAACACTTTAAGAAAGAAGTAGACAACCCGAAATGCCTGAAGGAGTCAAGGGCATTTATTCCAAAAATAAAAAAACCTCAATAAGAAATACAATAGGTGATTTCAAATATTTGAAGAGTTGTCATAGGACAGAGGTATTTGATTTATTTTTTATGATGCAGGGTGGGGATGGTGTACAGAATCAAATGAATGCCCACAAGAAGATGAATTTTAACCTAACAAACAGAAGAAACTTTTTAATAAACCAGTTTAAAGATTGAATGGTCTATTCAAGAGACAATCATAAGTTAATGACCATTTAACCAGAATGTCACTGAGGGAATTCAAGTACCAGATGCAATGTAAGTCTGAATAACTCTTAAAGACCCTCCCAACATTGAGATTCTAAAATACTATCAGAGACAGCATTACCACTTGGAGATATTACCAAGAACCACGTAGTACACTCTATATGGAATCAGGGACACCAGCGCCAACGGGTACCAGAAGCTGACTCAGGAGATCCAGTTGTCATTTTTCAGGATTTTGTAAGCCCATCGTTAAACAGTCATTGTTAAAATTTAAATTATATAAACTTACAATGAAGTAAATTATATTAAAAACAAAGCTAGGGCTTCCCTGGTGGCGCAGTGGTTGAGAGTCCGCCTGCCGATGCAGGGGACATGGGTTCGTGCCCCGGTCTGGGAGGGTCCCGCATGCCGCGGAGCGGCTGGGCCCGTGAGCCATGGCCGCTGAGCCTGCGCGTCCGGAGCCTGTGCTCCGCAACGGGAGAGGCCACAACAGTGAGAAGCCCACGTACTGCAAAAAAAAAAAAAAAAAAAAAAAAAAACAAAGCTAATAAACACCCAAACTTATCACTTTCTAATGCCACTTTGTTAACTTGCAATTGAGGGAATTCAATTCTGACTCTGGTAGGATAGTCACACCTTGGAAATCTACAAATGCTACAAATCGGGGCTTTTTTTTTTGAGAGCAGTTGTTAAATATTTATCATCAGCACATCACATCATTAGTACCTTTCATCAACAACTATTTATAAGCTCCCACATATACAGCTTTAGGCTGTGTGAAATAGAAGTACAAATCAAAGCAATCTTCCTCAGGAAACAGGAAAACCAGAACTAGGAAGCAATATCTGAACTTTCAAAAGTGATCTGCCTTTTTATTGAATACATTGTGGTACATTTATATGACAGATTACTCTACAGCCTTTACAAAGAATGATGTAAATCAATTTGTGTTGGGAAGATACACAACAAACTAATAAAAGTAGACTCCTCTAGGGAGAGACATTGTGTACCATTTTTTTATTTATTTATTTATTTTTTTTTTCCCGTACGCGGGCCTCTCACTGTTGTGGCCTCTCCCGTTGCGGAGCACAGGCTCCGGACGCGCAGGCTCAGCGGCCATGGCCCACGGGCCCAGCCGCTCCGCGGCATATGGGATCCTCCCAGACCGGGGCACGAACCCGTATCCCCTGCATCGGCAGGCGGACTCTCAACCACTGCGCCACCAGGGAGGCCCCATTGTGTACCATTTTTAATACAAATGTTTGCTTTTTTGTCATATGCATGTATTATTTTAATAATAATAACAACAATGCTGTAATCAAACACAAAGAAAGAGGTCAACCTTGGGCAATACTTTGACCGCCAGGTAAAAAAAGAGAAGCAGCCACAGGGAGAAAAGAGAAGTGGCCTTGACAAAAGCAGTAGCAGCAGAGATAAAATTCTTAAGCTCAGAGGACACTGCACTGGACACCTCCTGCTGAGGGGATGATAATACGTCCTGACTGTTCTGACCACCTCCCATCTCCTATTCTTCTAGGGCAGCGGTCCCCAACCTTTTTGGCACCGGGGACCAGTTTCATGGAAAACAATTTTTCCATGGATCGGGGGGCCGGGGCCTGGGGGAATGGTTTTGGAATGATTCAAGGGCATTATATTTATTGTGCACTTTATTTCTATTATTATTACATTGTAATATATAATAAAATAATTATACAACTCACCATAATGCAGAATCAGTGGGAGCCCTGAGCTTGTTTTCACTTGCCAGTTATTGACAGTGTTTTGATATGAATCTGCAAGCTATTGATATATTATGGTCTCTGTGCAGTCAAACCTCTCTGCTAATGATAATCTATATTTGCAGCCGCTCCCCAGTGCTAGCATCACTGCCTCAGCTCCACCCCAGATCATCAGGCATTAGATTCTCACAAGGATCATGCAACCTAGATCCCTTGTATGCGCAGTTCACAGTGGGGTTAGTGCTCCTATGAGAATCTAATGCCGCTGCTTATCTGACAGGAGGCGGAGCTCAGACAGTAATGCGAGCGATGGGGAGCGGCTGTAAATACAGGTGAAGCTTTGCTCACTCACCCACTGCTCACCTCCTGCTGTGCGGCCCAGTTCCTAACAGGCCACGGACCGGTACCAGTCCATGGCCCAGGGGTTGGGGACCCCTGTTCTAGAGGAGACAGCTGCAGAGTTGATATTCCTGCCTTCCTTACTCACTGGGTAACCTGAAATCGCTAGCAGTGATTTCGACCCCTGGGGGACATCTGGTAATGTTGAGACATTGTTTCATTATAGAAATTGAGAGCAACTGGTATCAGTCAGGAGAGGCCAGGGATGCTGCTAAACATTCTACAATGCACAGGACCGCCCCCCACAACAAAGAATTATCCAGTCCAAGATGTCAGCGGGAACAAAGCTGAGGATCCCTGCACCACTGTTACTTAAGGCCACCTGAATGGACCTCTGTTCTTTAAAAGCCAAGAGAGGCTAGCCAAGACCCAGAGATGCTCATCTCACTAGAAAACATGGCCATAGAATCTGAACTGATATTTAAGAAATCCTGCAAGTCTCCTTAAAAATAACTGCCATGGAAAGTACACTGGAGAGGGGTTAAAAATGTTACACTTGACCTAACAACTCACAGAGATAATTTATATTCAGAAAAACCATCTAATTGGTATGTCACCATCATTTCTGCAAAGTATCACAGTACTCATTAGAGAACTTTTCCATTTTCTAGAAAAAAAAGTCTTTTAGAAATTCGAATATCAACTCCTCTAATAACATGTTGCTATTTTTGAAGTTATGAAAAGTAAATGAAATGGAATTATGAGTTCAAATACCAATTATCATTATAGTTTTAAATCCATTAAAATTGGATACAGTTGGCTACAGGCTATACTTTTGTAGCTTTTACTTCTCTTGTAGTCCAGTCTACATATCTGACACCATTGTTCCTTCATAAGAGCTTAGCAGCCTACTTATTTCTTTAAATAGTAAGGCATATGGCACTGGGTCTCATTCATAGTTAATCACAATAAATATTTTATTAATTGAATAAAAAATTGTTTAAAGACTACTATACACAAGACCCCTTCACCTTTGCCAGAATTGATTGGAGTTAGGTAATACCAGAGGTCAGTTACTACCCACAATATAGAAATTTTACATACTAATATCCAAAATATTTAATATTTACAATCAACTCTCTTCTCCATCTAGTAATATGGGACTACCAGAACATAAGCTGCTTCTGATGAAGCTAAATATTTCCCTACCAAAAAAACCACCACTCACCATGTACTTTCAATGTATCGGCCCTCACCCAGCCCCTATTCTAACATACTTTCTTCCTAGAATGTATACGCAGTGCCGTTATCTAGCTTCAGCCATTCTTCTGCCAAAATTCCCGTTCAGAGAAAAGGTGGCAGCAACTGAAACAGGTAGGAATAAAGAAGAGCATCCATACACCTGGGCAGCTGAGGGCTAAGCTGTTTGGGATGCTAGTAAGTGAACAGTGTGGGTAGGTAGTGGCAGAAGGGGAGGGAGATCAAACAAGGCAGGGACAACAGGAGAGGTGACTGGCCAAGAACAGGAAATAAATCTTAGAGTATGGACTAAAGACAAGCTGTCTGAAGTAGCAACACATGAATGAATACGAAGGGAATTGGATGGAGTGTCCAACAAAAAGCCAAACTAGTAGGTAACTGAAGTCAAAGCCAGGATGCCCAAAATAGCAGCACAGAATCCCAGAGGCAACCACATGCTCACACCAGGTAAATATGGCCTGTGTAAATGTAATTGCCTGGGCATAGTATACCAAAACACAAGAGCAAGGTCAGCAATTCCTTCTTTTACATTAGTGAAACTACTCACTGATACCAAAATACAGGAAGCTGAGTCTTCCGAAGCGGTCTCTACCTTAAACAAATTTTCAGTGTTACCATTTTAAAGGCTACTTACATACATCATGCCAGTAATATAGGCATAGCAATCAGCACTACCCCCACCATGGGTCTAGTACATAAAGTACATAAAGGCTAACTGAAAGGAACTGTCCTTTAAATAATTTTAGCAACAATAAGAAAATTGAGTACCACAAGATAAGGACATGGATAAAGTCAAAACATAAATAACCATTACTACACTAAAGAGAAAAAAAAAATTCTTACCTAAAGAAATTTTTCCTGTAAAGTTGCTTTAGTGTAATGTAGGGGAAAAATATGCACTCCAGCAGAAAACTATGCATTGTCTAGAGCACACCCTTCCTCCTTATGTCATTCTGATTCTTTGGGAGCTATTTTAAAACTCTGTAAGCTGTAGATAACTAATAACAAAGCCAAATAAATCTTGTCTATAGACATGCAAATTCTTTCTGGCTGAGTGCAATTGACTTGCCTCCCTCACTGTGGCAAAGTCCAGTTTTGCCTCCATTTATACATCAATTTCAATATTCTACAACTATAAATGTGTCTGTCTTTAAATTCTCCTTTGAACTGGTTATCACATCTCACCACCTACTTCTTTAATGATTTAAGTCATTAACATTAAGTCATTAACACGTTCATTTTCTATCTGTAGGAAAGTCATGGTTTTACCTTTTTTGAAAATTATCTTTTAACAGTAGTTTTGGAGAAACAATTAGTTACTTTTTGAAATTTGGGAGAAATATTGATATTTACCATTGACGTTTTCTCAGTTATACTGCTGGATTTAATCACAAGTATAGCTATTGCCCAGGAAAAGCCTAGAAGTTTGGGGACCTAAGGGTGACAAAGTCCCTGAATGGTCAAATTAGAGGTGGACCGTAAGCCAGGCAGAGTGTCGTCCATTGAATGGAGACAAAAATAGAGTTTGTATTCATGCTAGAGAAGGGGAGGAAGAGAGGATGGAAAGGAGAGAGGTCTGACTAGAATGGGAGTTCTCATTCAAGAGTATAGAAGACCCTCTATTTTTGTAGTCTCATAGGTAGTACATGGCTACATCCCAAAGACAACCTTGTCCACTCTGTTTGCCAACAACAGCTCACTTTAGGACAATGCTTGTTCATCTCTGTCTCTAGGTGTGTTTGTTGTGTTCATTCTTGGTTTTCAGAAGTTCAAGGAACATTATTAATCTCATCACATCCTATAACTATAAAGCCATGTGAATGTTCAAAATGCTAGTGGTATATGACTAGAGTTAAACAAAAATGGAGACTAAAAAATTGAAAATGAGGAGAAAAATGATGTATGATATACATATCTAGGGGATAAATGTGACCGATTACAAAATTCCTCTATCTGGGATTTCTTCTTGAGGATGGGGGCTGGAAGCAAGGGTTTTCTACTCAAACAGATGAAGGCTTAAAAGAATAAAATACATTCTGAATCTAATGTGTCATGGGGTCACACATAGAAAACAGAAAGTATGCCTCAGACCTCTCAATTCAAGGATACTTTTGGCCATAAAAATAAGTTAACTTTCTTTTTAACATTCCAAAAATGGTAACATAAAGTTTACCACCAACACATAGCATTCCTCATACAGAACTTGATTGCAGAACCAAAGTAATATTCAGGAGAGTATCAGAAGTAGCTGAAATCTAAATCATTAAATAACTATGCATGGAAGGAAACTATATAGAAGAACATAAAGGCCCTGGTTTCTTTACGGATGTAGTTTCTCAATGCTAGAGCTTTTCTTTTATTAAAAACTTCCAGATGCATAACATGTAGAGTAGTACTAAGCCACACTGTCAAGCTTGCTGTTTAAACTCCTGGGAAGTTGTCAGTATATCCGTAGGGTTTTGACAGTAAATTTAGGGAATACAGTTTGTTTGGTTAGACCTCTTTTTTGCAGCTCACAATAGCTTTGGCTGGTATACTTGGTCTTTCCAGACGTTAGTACTTGGTCAGTCTACCTTTGCTGTTTTACTAATAATTGTCTTCTCTCAAAAGGCAAAGTAACTTAAAAAAGAAAAGTCATTTTTCTCTTCCAGAATTCCTGGAAGTCCATAGTTTAAGGCTGTGGGACTTCCCTGGTGGCACAGTGGTTAAGAATCAACCTGCCAATGCAGGGGACACAGGTTCGAACCCTGGTCCAGGAAGATCTCACGTAACGTGAAGCAACTAAGCCCATGCACCAAAACTACTGAGCCTGCGCTCTAGATCCCGCGAGCCACAACTATGGAAGCCCGCGAGCCACAACCACTGAAGCCCACGCCTAGAGCCCATGCTCCGCAACAAGAGAAGCCACCGCAATGAAAAGCCTGTGCACTGCAACGAAGAGTAGCCCCTGCTCACCGCAACTAGAGAACGCCTGCGAGTAACAACGAAGACCCAATGCAGCCAAATATTAATTAATTAATTAATTAATTATTTTTTTTAAAAAGACTGTGTATTAAGGAGAAAATAAACTGCTCACCAAAACTCAATAACGTGTACAGTTGTCATTCTACTATCTGCCCAATAAGACAATCAAGGTGTTGCACTTGACCAAACTACTGTCCACAGCTAGCTACTCATACAGTAAACAGCATTGCTGATGACATTCACCTCAATGGGATGAAGAGTTTGTCTTTCAAACTTCTTTTTGCAGTACTTGTTACAGAATGCTTGTATCCAGATTTACACTTTTTTTCTGAAATATACTACATATATCCCTTCAGTATTGGCTAAAATGTTGTTAATTCCTGAAGATTTTTCCTATTATTATTTAAACACAGATGCACAATTCATATATTCACATTGTACTGTCAATTTAAATTTTAATACATAAACATCATCAGCTTAACACAAATAAGAATCAAATCAATAAGAAAGTCTCAAAGATCTTAGAAGTATCTTTAATAACAACTTTCTCACAATATAAATTTTCTATAAATAATATAATTTGGGGATAGTTACTTTATGTACACTACTTTGCAAACCAAGTATTCATTATTAGTTGAAAAAAATCAATTGCTTTAAATAAATATATAGAAGAGGCAATAGATTGCTCTAACTTGGTAAGAAAGCCCCATATTAATATCCAAAATTAAAGAATAAGCAAAAATACAAAGGAAGAAATGTGAAAAAACACACACACAAAAAAACTGTCATAAAAAACAAGAACAATGTAATGACTTGAATGCTTAAAAAAATAAGTGACTTTAAGACAAGGGATGAGGTGAGATGCTGATTTCCTGATGCACAGTCCCACGCTCAATTACACAATGCACTTTTCCAGCTTTCCAGCACTACCTCTGTTATTACATGTCCTTTGCTATACTAAAAACCATTAAAGAATGGTATTATATTAACAGTCATTTCTGGATTCTATTCATTTTAATAAGTAATTTTGCTTCCATCATTCCTTGTAATGTTTCTAGTTACAGAATTTGGAGATGAGTTATGTGTTGACAAACATATGGTATCCCTAGACAGAGGAGCTGGGATCACAGTGGAGATTGGACTTCCAGTAATTTTCTAACAGTATCCAATGGATTCCTAAGGTTCTTTGGAGATTCTCAGGGGCCATCAGGCGGGGAGTGGGGTGGGCAATGGAAAGAAAAGTCATATAGGGTTTTGGTCTCTGTCCCCTCTGACCTCCAAGGTCAATCATTGTGTGTAGCTGATATTGTATCCAATGGATTCCTAAGGTTCTTTGGAGATTCTCAGGGGCCATCAGGCGGGGAGTGGGGTGGGCAACGGAAAGAAAAGTCATATAGGGTTTTGGTCTCTGTCCCCTCTGACCTCCAAGGTCAATCATTGTGTGTGTAGCTGACATTGTATCCAATTTCATATACTGGATTTCCTCCTAAGATCTTTTCTAAAGGTTCAGCCTCCTTGAGAAACGCTGGAAAACACTTGAACCACTTGAACTCTAAGGTCTGTATTAGTTTTAATATGTTTTGGCTCACAAAGACCTCAGGGAAAATGTTTAAAAGGCATGGGGATAAGGATATTAGTGTATGTAAAGAGATAAGCCACAATAAAAGTTCTCAACCAAATCAAGTTCACAGATCTTCATTATGATCATTATGAATTTTTATAGCTAAATTTCTGCAGAGAACTCTACAATAAGCCCTAGAGATACACAGATACAAACCAGAACCCCAGCCATGGAGCTCATAAATGAGATTGGTAGAAATGGAATCACAACCCACTCCCTCAGGAAGTGGAAGGCAATTACTCTGTGAGACCACTTAGCAGTTAGCATCAGGGTCTGCCCACAGGGACACCTGGTCCTTGACACACTTAACTCACTTGACCCCCAACCAGGTTAATAACCATCCTCAGAAAGGCAGCTATTTAAGGTGCTTGTGTTCATTCGAACTTCGTCTGCTCTGACCTTGAGCCCTAATTTTTTTAGTAGAAAAATTACTTTTAGTATTCCAAAGTTCACTGGCAAAGCCCTAGAATTTGACAGCAATTCTAGCATGACTTTAAAGTCAAATGGTTTTTATGCATGGTTTTTATGCATGATTTTTATGCATGGTTCATGGAAATATTTTATCTTATGATCATATCATGTACATTTTTTAAATGCCAGCTGGATTTTGGATCCCCTGGTACACAAATTGGAGTTTCACAATTCCTAGAAGGGTAATACAAACAACTTACCTTAAATAACTGTCAGAATTGACCTAAGATACAGGAATATTGGGAAAGAACTGTGCCAATTTTCCAGGCATATTTAATTCTAGCATCTCAAGGATCAAAAGTAATACTACCATTCTGGCCCTGTAATAGACTGGATGGAGAGACTCCTATGAGATTTCTCCCTCCAATTAGCAGCTACGAGAGCAAAAGAGGGTGCTGGGGACAGAGCCATAATGGAGAATTGCTCCGACTCTCTAACCATTGTCCAGATTTACATTATAACAGGAACTCTAAAGTACCAAGCTTGATAAATATGATGATAAAGAGATATGATTCCAAGAGATTACAGGATAAGGGTGGCTTTTTCCTCCCCCTTTTCACTCTCCGTTACATGTGAACTCTTTGATAAAAAAAAAAGGAAAGTAGGTTTTCCCTTTGACACGACCAGGCCTACTTCTAGTTAGACATATTCTGACTCTTAATATTACCATCATGCACAAGCTAGCGCTGCCTACAATTCATCCAATTTACTCAGCCACTTAGCCTAAACATGAAAACTGTATTTAAATATGTGCTGACTACATGTAAAATATAAGAATAAAAACTTTGTGTACATAATTCAGAAGCCTAGAGCCCCTAAAATCTAAATTATGAATATACAAATAAACAGTTAGTTTTTGGCATTCCTGGCAAATCAGACTAAGTGATCAGACTAAGGGACACAGTAGGAGAAAAATAAAGAACGCACCCCAACTATCATATTATGTGGTGACTGAAATTGAAATGGAGACTCCAGATGAAATGATGTCAAAATCACGATAATGATACCAAATGATTCTTGATTCTGAGAAATTACAAAATATAAGCACAAAATCTCCGACTGGTAAATTCAATTACATTTAGTTCATTTATTCTAGCTATTGGAATACAAGCCTCAAGTTCATATATGTGAATTTATCTACAATACAACTGAACTTTTTGACTAATATAAATGTGAAATTTACTAGGTTATTTTAAATATCTTAAAGCTGATAGGACAGTCTAGTCTTCAAATATAGATGGAAGAAATTACTTGCTCCTTCCATTAAGCTTTTCCATAGCAAACAGAAGTCTGTTAGGAATTTAAGTGAGAAGGAGCTGACAGAACAGAGGAAGTCCCACTACACTATTCAGCTCAGTTCTCCCTCCTTGTGGTCACGAAAGGAAGGTGCCTGCCATCTGGTGGCATTTCTTCAAGGAATCCTATCATTTAAAGAGCATAGAATACTCCGGTGAAGGAATATATGATACCAATGAAAAGTGCTCAATTTTAATTTGTAAGTGGTTTCCACTTACTTCTGCTTCCCACTCTTCTGCATCTCTTCCTTTTTAAAAGTTGACCATAAAACATTTTTTAATTGCAACGTTGCTAAACACATCCCAAATGAAACAGTAACTATGCATGTCTAAGAACTCAGTGTGCAGGTGTGCCACAGTCATTTTTAACACAAATTCTAAAAAAATAAGTGTTAAATATCATGGTGCATTAAACCACTGTGTGGGACTTCACCCACATTTGCCAACAGGGAGGGTGGGGATGCTTCTGTGTTTAGCGGTCACATACTAGGCTATTGCCTGCAGCTCAGACCAACACATACATTGTTTTCCCATTCTCAGCTTCCTACAAACCACCAAGTAGCATCTATAATGTGGAAGGATGGAATAAAAACACTTTTTCATGATAGGTTTTGGATGGTTTCCACTCAGGATAACATAGGTTGATGTCATTTTGATGAGTGTCTAGTGAGGCTCCCCCCGCAGCAGACAATGCCTCCCTGAACTGTAAAACGGTCCTGATTCTGACACGTTTCCCCACCACCTCTCCATTCACCTAATCATGTCGATGAGAGGATGCCCCCCTCCTTCATTCCTAGACCTAATCTTGACATTCAAATACTGTTTTCTAAAACGCCATGTAGTTGACTTTACATAGTTAGAAACCAATCAGAAGCACTACAGGTTATTAAGATCCTGAGAGGCTATTTGTACCGACACATTCTTTAACTGAGCTAGAAAGAACTAACACTTATGCAGAATGCATATACTTCTCTTAAATAATTCCTGGCTCATGGAAAAGCAGAATTACTAAAGTAAGAAAGAGAAAATAATATTTGAAGGATTTGCTTCTTAATGACTTTTAGACAAGAGAAACAGGGGAGAAGCTAAGAAACAAGAACACTGCTTCAAGAGGCAATTTGTCCTTGGTCCTTTAGGTGACCGAGGCATTTTGCCAGCTGTCACTACTGACCAACTAAAAATGTTACACCCAAACTGCTGTACTCATTAGGACTGAAACCATTTAACATGAAGACTTTAAGGCACTCAGATGTCACATTGTATTGTTTGGCCTTAGGAGAGGAGGGGAATGCCTGTTATTTATGACATTTTAATTTGCTTTCTTTCTACAAACCCATTTCTGACTATTCTTTACCTTACATAATTGAAAATCTATACATTATTATGTCCTTACTTGATGCACACTTTCCATTCATTTAGTAGCCGGTTAAGAAAAATGTACAGCATAAGTGAAAAACCATGTTAGTAAGAAATTCAGTTTTATATGATAAAGTAGATTTATGTTAGCAAGGTAATTTAAAGGTCTTCTCATATGATGGGAAAGGGTGCACAACCTTAAAGCTACAGGTAACCTTTATTTCCTCCCCAAATTGAGAAGATGCCACAAAAGCAGTCACCAGAGGCTGTATCACTCATATTTGTGAATCGGAGGTACTTCTACTTGCCTACATTTAATCTTACTTTGTATCCAACCATTTTCATAGACTTGGAGGATGTGGAAGAACCTCGGAAATTATGGAATATATCTTTTTTATTTCTAGCTAAACTCCCTGAGTAGATGACTAGACGTGTTACATTATTTCATCATTATCTGTGAACATAGAGGAGCCAGGTCCAGTGGAACTGTTCAGTACCACCAGGCAGGAAGTTTCAACTCTTACTCAGCCCAAATTTCACTGCTTTCAGGAGAAATGTAGAAAAACAGATCACCACAACCTTTTATATATTAAAGCCACTTTCTGTTTCAGTTGGATATCAGTGTAAACCAGCTATCAGTGCACCTTCATCTGGCCATAAATTCTTGGAAAGCCAAAAGCCAGGTGAGGCTATGCAAACCAGCTTTTTATCCATTGCTAGAGCTCTTACGTGTAATCAGAAGCCAGATTTTCTCATATTATGATTTTCTCCTACTGTGAATTTCTCTTTCCCACCCCACCCCCAAAGAAAAGAAAAAAAAAATCCATAGTATTAACAGTATGGAAGAAATTTTTGGTTGGTCATGTGCTCCAAAGCACACTGTACTTTTTCTTGGTTGTACTTGTCATGCCTGTAAATTCATGTCATTTTAAAATGCCTGTCATCCTCATTGAAATGTAAGCGCCATGAGGGCAGATACCAAGTCTGCCTTGTTCATCAGTATTTTTCCTGTATCTATATATTTAGTACACACAGTCTCTTTATACCTGGAGAACTGACAAATGCCCTTCAAAATCACTCTAGTCCAACACTCCTATTTGGAAGATATGAAAACAGAGTCTGTAAAAGTCATTCTTGGAAGTGATTTCCCCAAGATTGTACAACATGTTAATGGCAAAGCCAGGGGTAGAACTCTGGATTCTTTTTTTTTTTTTTTTTTTGCTATATTTTAATCAAAATTTTATTTGGTATGAGAGAAAATCAATATACCTCATCCAAAAATAAGATTTAAGAATACTATACTCTCTGGGACTCCCCGAAATTTCTCTCATTTGTCAGACATAATATCTTCAGAATTTTTTGTTGAACTAATTTACAGATCTATATTCCATGACCCCAATGACACTAAAGCAACCCCTTACTCAGGAAACGTTCTTTATCTGAATATAGCAGGGTCTATCATTAAAGCAGTCCTACTGGCAGATCCTGATCGCTCCTCCAGAAATGTTGTCATGGAAGAAAGCCCATTATCGGTCATCAAAACTAGAACACTGGATTCTTTATTGCGTTCTCTGTCCATTATGCCACAGAGGTTCTTTCATCTAATACCCTGGGCAGGCAACACAACAAATGAGTAAGGTACAGAAACCTTTGTGATCTAAACATCTTTTGGTTGGCTGCCTGGTTCCCAGTATTCTTTATCCATTGGAACTTAAAACCTTCCCATAAATATGCCTGATTTGTACATACTTTATGTAGGACTCTAAGAACAGAACCCCAAATGGAATTGTACAGCCACAGGAAAGAGCCGATTTATTCTCTCCTATGAAGGTCAAGTTTTACAGAGGCCAAGCCACAGATGACAGCTGAATTTCCATGGTTCAGCTACTGTTAAATCAAATATTCTGCTAAACAGTGCTCTAATTTGTATGGTTTTTAAATTTTTATTTCAAGGTTTCTTTAAAGCAAATATTCAAGAAATAGAGCCTCTCCTGAGCACATGAAAAAAGTAAATGTGAATTTTGGAGAATGATGAAGTGATCTAAAATTGGACTGTGGTGATGGTTGTCCAGCTCCATAACTTTATTTTAATCTTTAAGTCATACACTTAAATATTATAAAATATATTTCAATAAAGCTGTTAAAAAATAAGTGTGAAAATCAGTCAGATAAAGTGCTTCTTTTTGTAAACATGTGGTACGAAGACTGTAACTACATTCTTTACCCCCGTACTCTTTTAAGCCCAGGTTCTACCTACTTCAATCATGGCTTACCTCAAGGTCAAAAGTTTTTCCTATAATTTTGGTAAAAATAATTTAGCAGACTAATACAATATCTTCACTGATATAGCACCAAGAGATACTGACTCATTTGATTATTTGCATGAATGATCTCAGATATATTTGTTTAATTAAGCATATAGTGTTCTAGTCCAAAAGCTGCCATTAACTAGCCATGAGGTTTTGAGCAAGTTATACATCTTCAGGTCTCAGTTTTCCCACCTATATCATATGTCCCCATGGACACATTAGAGTCAAGTAACACACAATATATTAAAAAGAAAAGTAACTGCTATCATCTAATGAATGGCCAATAATACACCAGACTTCAGGTAAATTATCAACCTATGAGGAAGGCAGTATTAGTCACTTTTTTGCAGATGGAAACTGGTACATAGAAAGGTTCATTAGTTTGACCACGATCACACAGTTATTTAGTAGCAGACCCAGGATTCCAATCCAGAACTGTCCAGCTCCAAAACCTATACTCACTCTCAATTCCTCATTAGACTATGGGTTTTGATTCTGTCAGATGTGGGCGTGAATCCTGACCTTGCCTTCACTATGTTAAGTTAGTCACCTTCTCTGGGTCCAGCTTCTCCATCTGCAAAATAATAACTAATTAGATAACTAATACTTAACTCTTGGGGTTGTTGTGAAGATTAAATGAGAGAATGCTTCCCCTACAATGAAAAACCATTCGGTAACAGTCTTTCTCATGCCTCTCCCACAAAAGTTCCTTCTTGTGATAAAAAAAAAAGCTTTCAATTCTATGATTTCTTGTAGCCTACCTGGATAAACCTCACTGGGACTGAATTCTATCAGAAGTGAACATAAACAACACAGCATTAGTCCTTTGCTATCAGTCCTTGGCTCTGTGACGGAGATTGTCAACAAGAGTGTCAACTTCAAGGGGTGGGCATCTGTCCACAGGAAATGAGCTGAGGTCACAGACTTGTCTCACTCTGCCCTATGAACAGATGTCTGGGTAACAACTCTTAGTCACTGTAAACGAAGGTAAAAGCCAAACCAGGTGGGAAGTATTGTATCTACTTTCTAATCCTCTTGGCCAGCCCATTCATTTCCTAAAACAATACCTCACTGACCATAATTCAAAATAGCTGGTTTTCCCCGGGATACTATTTTGAACATAATGCCTTTATTTTGATGATGTCTAATTATTCCACAAGCAGAAGAGAGTGTTTCTGTAACGGTGATTTGTCAGCAAGAATCCTGTTTAATTCTGAGTGTTGGAATATGCACCTTCAAAAGTTTACCTCTCAAGTAACCTGGTGAAAACTGGTGTAATGTGGAGCTCTAGTGGTGGCAAGAAAGTAAAGCAGCCATTAGGGAGAGCCAACAAAAACGCCAAGGAAATCACCATTTATTATTTATTTATTTGTTATCATAGTGAAATCACCATTTATTGTTAAATTAATGTTAAGAAGAAAAATGGTTCAAAATGATCTTCCAAGATAATATAAGGTGAACTCTAAATGTAATAACTTTCTTCCAGATTACAAATTAAACCTCAGCAACCAGCTTACATCAAACATCATGAAGCAGTTAAAACACCCCAAAAAAAACCTCAGCGCTGTGGTTGTCACTTTTCTACTTTTTGCCAAGTTCACTAAGAATCCAGTTAATTAAATACTAGTTATTTTTCACACAGCTAGCAAGAGTACTGTATACAGAAAACACTGGATTCTGAGTGGTATGATCAGTGAAGTCCTGTACCAACTGTCTTGGGAATTTAAATAATCCCTACAGGCCGATGAGGTTGTTATGAGTTAATTCCTGCACTAGAAAAGTGCCTTCTTTGAATTTCTGACTTCTGAGGTCTTTCCCAACTTAAAACCACTAAGAATGAAACCTACAATGTAAAACATTAACTCTTTGTTTTCCTGTTACCTAATGTATATGTCTTCTCAATTCAAAGGGCTTCAGTTTAAAAAAAAATACAGCTCCATTATGGTCAACAATATAGCAGAACATAAATAGTAAAAATTTTATGATGTTCAATCAGGAGTTGACATTTGAAATTTCTAAACATTGTGCCACCAAGCTTTTAGACCTCCATGCTACAAATTAGCATGAGGCAAAAAAACCTCAGAATGTGAAAAAAATTCAGGAACTAGCCTTTCCATACAGTGTAAGTATCTAAGTATCATGTTCCTAAACATGAAAAACAATGTAAGAGACTCACCTTTCTATACATGATGATAAAAGAAACCAAAATGTTCATAAATACATTAACAACATTTATCTGAAACAAAAATCTCAAGACTCATGGAAGTTTTTCATGACTTCTATCAGTTGAATCCACTAGATATTTTCCAATGGATATATTCCAAGGGCTTCTAAATTTTAGGTCTACAGATGACTGACTACCAAGCCTCAGAGGTCTGTGAAGGAAGATTTAATGATTACCCAGGGGGTTTTATTCATCAATGTCTCTCTTCTTCATCCTTCTACTAATATGCTATCATTAAATTAATATAGTTCCCTAAAGCCACACAGAAAAATGGTAAAAATATAAGATCCTTTTCTGAGAAGTCATTGAGAATGCAATAGTTTGTAATGAAAAGCTCAGGATAAAGAACTAATTTCCTTTCAGTCCTCATTCCTATAGGATAGGCGAGAGAGCCTTTCTGATAGAAAATAAAAGCAGGCAAGGTCTACTAACAATCGTATGTCAAAGGGAACAAACAGATACCTGTACTAATACAACATTAGCCACTAAGGAATTCAAATCTAACGTGTTCTGCAGTCCTTTTCACCATAGATATCAAAATTGAATAAAACTGAAGAATAATTTTCCATCTTTGAATCTAAGAACTTTGTCTTTGGACATCATCTTGCCTGTATTTTCTTTGGTGATTATCTCTATCTTCTTTGCTTTCCCTTAACAGACCTTGGTATGCTGCTTAAAATAATATTTGGGGATTTATTTGCCATCCTTTTACCCAGACATGTTGATTTTATTAAAGTAAGTTGGGTCTGCATTCTTTCTTTACTATTATTACAGGTAGACTTGACAGACACAGGACCTTTGTTTTAAAATGCTCTGCTATGGAGGAAACCTTATGAAATAAGTTACATTTTACCTGCTGGGCAGTTGCACTCTGAAGGTGCTTCTCTTGCGATTCTTATTTTAGCCATATGTTCATAGGATTTCTGTAGGAAAAGAAGAGGTATTAATAATCATCAGTAGTATTGTAGAAAAATGGATTCTTTAGGAACTCTGGCCATATGCCTGATTTACCAGTCTGCATAACTAACGTTTACATATGTACTTGGACTTTAGTCAAAAGGTAACAGTACCCAAGTCCTAAAAAAAGAAAATGACCATTCACATGGTATCAAGACTGTTGGACTTGTGTAACATCTTTCTCCATTCTTCAACTACCATCACCCTCTCTCTCAGCTCAGGCATATTCAGTCAATGCAAAAAAACAGCATTAACATGTTGCAGTTCTAGGTAAGCTAGGGGTTTTAAAACAACCAGTATTTTACACATAAAGGTCAACTGCTTATCATGTTGTCCTGCCACTACTGCCAAAAAGCCTCTCCGTTGGAAGAGCAAGTTCCAGAAAACCCCCTAACTGTAGTTAAAGCACCCCTGGTTTTGATAAACATAACACAGATTCCTTTCAAGTCTCAACTCCAATGGCTCTGCATTCACAAACACCCAGGGCACTGCATCCTTTACAAAAAAAAAAACAAGCTACTATTTTTTTTCTTTCTGAACATTTAATATGAAAACATTCAATGTGTGAAATAATTGATCTAAAATCATATGTAGAATTATTTCACTTTTAAGAGTGATTCCCTTTTGTATATTAATAACACCTATGGCCCTAACCTTCTTATACCGTAAAAAGGATATAACAGATGTTATCTCTGCAAGGAATATCCTCCACAACATTGGAAAAGATCCACATGCAACTCCAGAAACTAAAAAGAGCTGAAATGCCACCCTGCCATTCTGGCCACCCTTCCCCCTTTTAGACCTCCGTATATGTTTAGCATGCAAACGTTAAGAAGAGTAAGGGAAGACGATAGAGACAGAGAGGGTGATACCAAAGTGTGTGCATATACAAATATATGCTACAGTGAGCAGAGATGGTGGCCTAGCATATATGTGTACACACAGCCATATCACGTCTGCATACAGTAAGGCAGAGGCTGGTCATGTACACAGAATCACGGCTGTGCAAGATGTTATCCACGTGCAAAACACCCCAGCCTTTCACACCTGAGCCAGAAGTCGCTCCACTTTCTCTTGCACCATTGCTTTGAGCTGATCCAGACAATCAGGCAGCAGACGGATGGAAGGGTCTCCTTTGGCGGATTCGAGGGCGGCGATCCTCGCCTGGAGGTCGTTGGTTTTCACCCCCAGGTACAGACAAGACATCACGGCCACTACTGACAGGAGGGCGGCCAGGGCGGCGCACGGGGACACGGTCCGGGCACAACGCTGCCCGGCTGGGCTCCGGTCCTCGGAGCCCGGCTCCCGCCCCCCTCCTTTCCCTGCTTGCTTCTTCACCAGCATCGTGGCGGGGTCGGCTGTCTCGGCTTCGCCTCCCACCCTCTACCACCTCCAATAATCGTAAAAGAAAGAAAAAGGACGTTTCCTCCAAAGTTCAGTCCCGGTGGCTGCACAACTAGTTGGCGGAGTCGGAGCCGGGGCGCGGCGATGGATCAGCGCCGAGACCCGCAGACGTGGACCATCCTCCGCTTTCTTCTCCCCTCCCAGCTGCGAGTGAAAAGCACCCTCAGTCCGGGGACTGGTGGCAATAAGCTAAAATCCGGAATGAAACCCACCCGGGTGTCCCTCCTGGCCCCTCAAAGGACGGGGACCTCCTCTGAGGAGAGCGGCCGCGCAGGGTCCAAGGAACAGCGGCCAAGGCGCTGCGAGGGGCCGCCGCTCGCCCTCGCCGCAGAGCACCGGACCTGTTGCGCCTCTGTTAGTTTGCCTTATTTCTACCTATTCGGTGTCTTTCCTCACGCCGACCTGTTTCCCACCTGGATTCAGTTCCAGGTGAAAGGGCTGAGAGAGACCACGAGAGTGCAGTGCAAAAGGGGTGGCCAAGGGGGAGAGGAGAGAGGAAAACGAAATCCCCAAGGAGAAAATGCGAGTCGCGAGGCCGAAGTCGCGGCTGCCCGAAGTATCTCCGCAGCCTCGCTTTTGCGAGCCTTAAATACCCTTCGGGATGCTCGTGTGTGAGTGTGTGTGTGAGCGTGTAAGTGCGCGCGCGCTCCGACAGCGGCGTCCCTCCCCCGACCCCCTCCCGGCGCGGGGCCTCCAGCCCGCGGCTCCTACTGCAGTGCGCCCCCCTTCCCAAGCCCGGGCAGAAGCCCGCCTCATTAGCATAATGTATTCACCTTCGCCCAGCCCGCGGGCGGGGCCGGGGAGAACCCCCGAGGGGGGAGGCGGGGAGCTCGGTTGGGAGCTGAGCCCCCATAATATATGCAAATAGCTGGAGCGGCCACGGCGATTGGAGAGGAGCTTGGCGACCCCTCCCCCCTCTACGGAGTTACTTCAGCTTCCCCTATGGTCATTTCTCCCGCCTGGGCCGGGGGCCGAAGAGAGGTCTGCTGCGGGTGGAGGCGGTAACTCTGGCTTTTTCTGACTCGGCTCCGCGCCCCTTCTTTATCCCGGTTAAATATGGAGAAATGGCCTCCAGGAGGGAAGAGGGGAAGCAGAAAGCTCTAGCGCTCTAGGTCTTCCCTCTAAATCAGCGGCGGGAGCTCTAGCGCTCCCGTTCTGGTGCAGCCTTCTTCCCTCCTCCCTCACCTTCCCACATGCCCAGAGGCCAAGTGTCTGGCTGACGCCTGAAGTATTAACACATTTCCCCACTTCACTTCTCTTCCCACGGCCGCGCTGCAGTCTCCGACTAGGGGAAGTTTTCTCTCCCCTCCCCCAGTATCCTTCTGTCTTGACGGGGCTGAGACTCCTTCCCGCCCTGTGTTCCTAGTCTGTATGAGGGTGCTAATGCATTTTCCTGATTCCCTGTTTTGTGGGATTGAAGAAGGGAGTGTTGAGGTGCACATGTTTCTCAGGATTTCGGAAAGGACTGAAGAATGATGTCAGTTTTTCCTCTTACCTGACTCTCCTCATGCTGCTCCCTCTGGATCAAATTTACAAGTTATCTAAGGGGATTTTTGAAAGTAGGTAACAAGTAGCATTCTACATCTAATTGACTTTGAAGAAAAAAAAAAATCCTGCTTCTTACTCCAAAAAGTTCCTCCTTATCTCCTTCTCCTCATGAGAAATATCGTATATTGTATATTTTTCATATCCTTCTTAATCAAGTTAACCTCAGGTTGCTGCTCATTAATGTAAACCAACAAAATACTACACTAAACTGATCTTTCATAAATGCAAATGGGTATTGCTAGGTATGAAGCAGGGTGTAAAGATGTTTGAACAACATTGGTGATGGAGGATACAAGTTTGAAAAAATTAGGGGATGAAACACACACACATCAGAGGAAAACAGTGAATTTTGCTATAAAATCAGAAGCCTAATTCCTTACACTTGTATTACACAGTAGTTCTCAAAGAGGGGCCCCAGACCAGCAAGATCCACATCTTCTGAGAATTTATGCAAAATTCAGATTCTAGGACCCCACCCAACATCTACTGACTCAGAAACTGCTACTATTACTAATGAATCAGAAACACAGCAATCTGTATTTTAACACATCCACCTAATGATTTTGAGGCACACTAAAGTTTGAGACCATTGGAATAACACTTTACAAAATATTTTCAAATACACTTTTTCATTTGAACCTCATAATCCTGTGATGCAAGTAAGGAATTACTGGCCCCATCTTATATATAAAGAAACAATTTTCAAGTCACATTTAATTGTGATTAAATGTGTTTCCAATAATAGCACCCAAGGTGTGGGTACAAATTTTTTAACATGTCAACTCTTTCAGATTTTTCAATTACCTCTCTAACCATTTCTTAGTCTTCTTTGCAGGCTTTTCTTCTGTCTATCCTCTAGATGTTGGTGTTCCTCGGGACTCTATCGTAATGCCATTTTCTCTTCCAGGGGCCCACAACCCCCCGGGATCTAATGCCTGATGATCTGAGGTGGAGCTGATGTAATGATAATAGAAATAAAGTGCACAATAAATGTAATGAGCTTGAATTATCCCGAAACCATCCCTCTACTCCCCCCCACCCCCCGCCCAGTCTGTGGAAAAATTGTCTTCCAGGAAACCGGTCCCTGGTGCCAAAAAGGTTGGGGACCACTGCTGTACACTATCTCCAGTAGTGCTGTCAGTTACTGTCCTTATACTGGTGAGTCATAAACCCATATTACAAGCCTCTCTCCTGAGCCATATAACCATTTCCACTTGGATGTCCTGTAAGCAATTCCAACTTGACTGGCATCTTACCTCCAAATTCTATTCTTCCTCATTTATTTTCCATTTCAGTGAATGGAGCCACTGTTAATCCAGCATCCCCAAGCCAAAATACCGAGTAAACAACCTTTGACTTCTCCTGTATCCTCCTCTCCCCATCTACCTAAATTCCTTCAGTACTTTATATTGTCCTGAGGGTGGAAATGATGTCTTACAAGTCACCACCTGGTGTCTGTCATCTCACCTTCCTCTTCGCTCATCTTTCCCCTTACACTCTCCACGCCAGTTTCTCTAATGAAAGTATAGAGACAAAGAGTATGAAGAACTTTTCTTTGGGGCAAGGCATCATTCTCTTACAATTTCAATAGAAAGGCCACTTTCTGTGCTGATTGGTGCTGACAGTAGGTCACACATTTAGTTTGGATGATGCAATGTTCTTATATCCTACTTTGTGGAAATTGGTCATGAGAAGGTACATTAACAACTCTTGCAGACTCTCAGAACTGCCAGATCTTAGTGGAAAGATAGAGTTAGAATTTTATGGATTTGGGATCTTTATCCAGAGGATTAGTTTTGCTTTCTTAGGTGGGCACAATACCCCAGAAAGGTACCAGTCATTAGTGCTAGGATTTCAAAGCTGGTAGATTCTCTGCATCAAGCACAGAGAATGTGTGGATCAAGAAAGCTCTGGGCATTTGAACCCATGTTGTTCTGTAGATTCATCAGAGCACAGTTGTTGTTTTGGTTCCCATGTGGAGAAGGATTCAAAAACGTAAAAATAGCACTAAAAATGGTAGAGTCTAGCTGACTCCAGTTTATCAATTGGATGATATCAATGATATCAATAGGAGTAAAAAGCAGGCAGCTGGTTGTAGAACAGGTATGTGACTGGAAAAATAATGGACTCCCAAAGATGTCCACATCCTAATCCCCAAAACCTGTAATGGGGAATGTTACCTTACTTGACAAAATGGATTTGCAGATGTCATTAAGTTACGTATCTTGAGATGGGGAGATTTTCTCTGATTATGTAGATGGGCCCAATGTAAGAGGGAGGCAGGATTTCAGAGCAGGGCCCTATGGTCCTTGCCCCCCCCCCCATGTCCTCTGCCTGCCTTTTGTCTGTGGAGAAATTTTAGCCAAAGAATAATTTTAATCAGAGAAGTGAGAAAATGCAGAAACAGAGGAAAACAGTCAAAGAAGATCAAAAAATAATAGTTTAGTCATGAAACATAGTCAAGGACTTTTAGTTCATCCTTAAGGACTGTAGCTAATATTCTGAGCCATATCCTGTGAGCTGTCTTATAGATACTGAAACCTCCACCAGGTGGAAGAAGTTAACTACCTGATGACCAGCCTGTAGCCATGACATAAGCTGCCATGATTCCGAGAATGCGCCTCAAAGAAACAGAAGCCAACCCTGGAACTGAAGATCAACTGTACCTACCACAATCAAGATGACGCTCGTCAGACCACTGATGACCAAATTCAAGATGACTGTCAGAGCTGACTGTACTGTTTCTACATGTCGCCCCCTCCCTCTGCCTATAAAAGCTCTTGCCCACTGGTTGTAGGAGGGGGAGAGTCGGCATTTGGACAGGCGTCTGCCCTCCCCGCCCTCTGGATGCCGGCATCCAAAATAAAGCAAACTTTCCTTCCCACCAACCTGACCTATTGGCTGTTGAGCAGTAAGCAGCCAGACCCCGCTTTCGGTGACACTTGTAACAGGAAGGCAGGGTTTCAGAGTAGGCGGAGGTATGACACCAGAAGCAGAGGTCAGAGTGATGTGAATACTAGCTTTCAACTTGGAAGCCAAAGACTATGGGCAGTCTCTAGAAGATGAAGAAGTCAAGGAACAAATTCTCCCCTAGAGCATCCATAAGGAATGCAACTTTGCCACTTCTTTTATTTGAGGACTTTTTATCATCAGAACTATAGTTAATAAGTTTGTGTTGTTTAATTCACTCAGTTTGTGGTAATCTGTTACAACAGCAGTAGAAAACTAACAGAATCAGTCATAAGAAATCAGTTTTCATCTGCTACAGCATCATAAGTGGTATTGAAAAACACCATAATTCCAGGCAGGCCTTGCAATAACAATCTCTGTCTCTCCAATGTTTACGCATTCCTATTTTACTGACATGCCCACTGGGAAAGAATTGGAAAGATACGCCTTCTCCCATCTCATGTGAAATTAGGATGCCCTCTATTGAGACAGATTAAACTGAATAAAATATGTTCTATTTCTTTGATATCTCACATTGGTGAAAGTCAAAAACAATAAACTAGTCAAGCGATACGTCCACTCTCATCTCTCCTCCTACTAATGCTAGCCTAGCCAGGATTCTGACCCAGGACTCAGCACTTCCTCTAGAATTCCTGTTACCAATCTCCAGGCCCCAGAAAAAAAGAAATAGACAAAGACTTCTGACAGAGAAACATGGCAGGAAGTTTAAGTGAGAAAGAAGGTGAGTGGGAGAAAAACAAGATAACGAGAAAAAATGAAGATAGAAGAAAGTTTTTTTTTTAAATAAATTTATTTTATTTATTTATTTTTGGCTGCATTGGGCCTTCGTTGCTGAGCATGGGCTGTCTCTAGTTGCGGTGAGCAGGGGCTACTCTTCATTGTGGTGATTTCTCTTGTTGCGGAGCAGGGCTCTAGGTGCGCGGGCTTCAGTAGCTGTGGCTCATGGGCTCTAGAGCACAGGCTCAGTAGTTGTGGCGCACAGGCTTAGTTGCTCCACGGCATGTGGGATCTTCCCGAACCAGGGCTCGAACCTGTGTCCCCTGCATTGGCAGGTGGATTCTTAACCACTGTGCCACCAGGGAAGTCCCAAGAGCTTTTAACATAGGTAAAAGCATTAATTCTTTTTTTAAAGGGAGGGCATAATCCACTCCCATAAGCCTCTAAGAGTCTCATCAATAGAGGATATTTAGCATAGAGGTGAACTAACACACACTCCAAATTTTTATGTTGTATGTGTATTTAAAAAGATTCTCTGACCAAAATAAGTCACTGGGATAATCACATTATGCTATCTTTAGATATTAATTACTTGACAGAAAAATATTTCAGTTTGGTTAGAAAATATCTTTTAGCACCATTAATTTTTGAGGTTAGTTTTCTAAAACCACAATTTTAACCAGAGTTCACCATCAAAGTTATCAAACAGAAGCGAATGTGTGAGGGGATTTGTGGCCATTTTTGTACACCCATAACCACACACTATGTCCCCTAGGTACCTTAATGAAGCAAATGGTAGAATAAATTGTGTGCTGTATTGAGCATGCTACTTCATAGACTTCAGATGAGAATGTGCTCTCAGGGAAACATCTTTTAAGAAGACAAAGTTTCCCAAATAGAATGGAGTAGGCAATAAAGTGTACTTAAAAGATGCAGCTCTCCCAGAGCCAGGCAAATTTCAATAAATCACAAACAAATTAAAATATCTTTAGGAGCAGAAGAGCAGAAAAGAAGAATTTGCTTCTTAGTGACAGGCTGAAAAATTCCCTTCCTGACAGAACAAGGAACTGATCCCATTTACACAAGCCTGGTTAAGCAAAGGGCTTATAACTGTATGAATCCAATAATCTGGATAATACAAGTCCTCCAAAATCTCATTCCTCTCTGCAGTCAGTTTTATGTGGTTTGTTGTTTTGTTTTGTTTTGTTTTGTTTGGCGGGAGGGAGGAGGTGAATTTTTTTCTTAAACCTTAAATTATGCAGGGCTATAACTTCACTTAAAGGATTTTCCCCCAAATTTGCCAGTTATATTGCTAATTCTAACAAGAAACAACATTTCATTGAACTTACCAAATCAACTTATTGTTATAATGCTAAGCAGACAAAACTTGTTTGTAGCATTGATTCAGATCATGGTTACAAGTACAAACTCCAAGGCCAGACTGCCTACGTTCATAATCCAGCTCTGCCATTTGATAGCTGTGTGATTTGGGGTAAATTACTTGACTTTTCTGTACCTCAGTTTTCTCATGAGTAAAACAAAGATAATAACACTTACCCATAAAACCTTCTGCAGTGAATAAATGGGATGGGATATGTAAAGCATTACAATGCCTGGTAGATATTATGTGCAATATAAAGTTTAGATTTTATTGGTGCTATTATTATTATTACTTTAAAAGTGTCAAAATCTGCTGATCCACAGATGCTGAAGGGCCAGAAAATATACCTTCTTATACCATGGGGCACCTGTACATCCCAATCATGATTTTAGTCCTATCCGATTTGTCAGAATAGAATACCAACAGGGCAACCTTTCAGCTATTGAATGATTTGAAGAATTCCTTTCCCCAGGCCACCATTGATGTGTTTTATGTCATTTTGGATTAGTTTTGTATGTTCTAGAACTTCATACAAATAGAAGCATAAGGTATGTATTCTTATGTGCCTATCTTCCTTTGCCCAACATAATGTTTTTGAGATTTATCCATAGTGTTTATATAATGCTATTTGTTCATTTTTCTTGCAGAGTAATATTGCATTGTATACAACAACCTGTTCATTTATTCACATGTTGGTGGACCTTTGAATTGTTTCCACTTTTTGCTATATACATGAAATATCTATGAATATTTATATGCAAGTTTTTTATTTTTTATATTTCAAAAAACATAAGTAATACTCTTTTCACTTAGAGATGGCTACAATACTTTTCACGAAAAAGAAGAACAAAAGGAGGACTGGGATCTATCAGATTCAGAAATATATTATAAAGGTATAACAATCAACACAGTTTGGTATTGCAGCAGGGACAGAAATTAAATCAAAGAAACACAAAAAGAGAATAGAAACAAACCCACACATAGGCATTAATATGGAAAAGAACTGACATTAAAGAGCAGTGAGGAAAAGATGGGCTTTTCAATCAATTATGCCGGGACAATTGTATATTCACACAGAAAAAAATAAAATTGAATCCTTTCTTCATAGAATAAACAAAAATTAAAAGGAGATGGCTTATAAGCTAAGTATAAAAAGTAATAATATAAAGCATTTAGAAGATAATATAGGAGAATATCTTCATAACCTTAGGTTAAGGCAGGGTTTTTTAAATAAGACACATAAAGCACTAGCCATAGAAGAAACGATTGATAAACTGGAATACATTGTTAAGCACTTCAGTTTATTAAAAAAGAAAGCACATCTTAAGATGAGTGAAAAGACAAGCCACATACTGGGAAAAGATATTTGCAAACACAATTTTATTATTTCACAGTCTCTGTGGAAAAGAAATTTGGGAATGACTTAGCTGGGTGGCTCTTGCATGAAGTTGTGGTCAAGACGTCAGCTGGGGCTGTGATCATCTGAAGCCTGACCGGGGCAGGAGACTCTTCTTCCAAGATGGCTTATTCACATGCCTGTCGGCAAGAAATTTTTTTCCCTGCCTCTTGTCAGGAGACCTCAGTTTTTTGCCACTTGGTTCTCTCTAAAGGGCTGCTTGAGTGTTCTTATGACATGACAACTGGCTTCCCCACAGAGCAAGTGATCTAAGAGAAAGGGTAAAGAAGAAAACTTAATGCCTCCTATGACCTAGTCTTGGAAGTCACACACTGTCCTTTCCATCATATCTATTCATTAGAAGTGAGTCCCTAAATCCAGCCCCTACTCAAGGAGAGGAGAATTAAGCCCTACCTATTAAAGGGAGACCTATCAAAGAATTTGTGAACATATTTTAAAACCACCAGAGCTATATTCCTACTTCATACAGGATGTATATACATGATCAACTTTGCTAGATAATGCCAAATTACTCTCCAAAGCTACTGTATCAATTTAAACACCCACCATCAACACATAACAGTTTCCGTTTTTCCATATCCTCACCAAAATGGGCACTGTAAAACTTTTTATTATTTGCTTATCTTCCCATATTCTCATAGATATATGTTAGTTGACATTTCAGCAAGATGAGCAAAATTTACTCAATTGCAGCACTTATTACATTGCACTGAGCAAAGACCAGAAGATGATGATGGAGTGAGACATGTGGATAATGTAAATATCTGGGGGGAGAGTACTGCAGAAAAAGTGGGAACAGGCTAAGGCCCTAAAGAGGGTATATACCCAGGCTGTGTGAGGAAAAGCAAGGAGGTCGATGCAGTAGGAATTAGGTAAGCAAGGGGAAGCAAGGAGGGATGCTGTTAGAGGGATGACAGGGTGGAGGGTCAATCATAAAGGACCTTCTAGACCTCCATAGAAAGTTCTATTGGACAATAGAGATACATATTTGGGAGTCATCAGCATACAAATCAGTGGTTCTCAACCTTGCACACTGAAATTACCTGGACTGTCTGGAGCCTTGATTCTCGCTGTCATTTGAATTTCATGGCTCTACTACGTGTTCCCTCAGGGCCTCTTCCTCTCCACTTAGTCTCTTGGTATGGTCTTTTCACATGGTCTCTCCAGGAGGGTAGCTGGGCTTCTTCTCAAAGAGTGGTGTCATTTCCACCACATGTTGGTAGTTAAAGCAAGTCACATAGCCAACACTATTTCAAGCAGGGGACAAGGTGTGGGGTGCTACACAAAGGCATGAATACTGGAGGCATGATTCACTTGGGGGCCATCAATATAACCGACTACCACATAAAGAAAATATAGACACTAGAGGTATGAGAGACAATGAAATGATGCTAAGATGAATGGACTGTAGATCCCAGTAGAAGATTTATTGGAATTGGTCTATTCAAAACAGTGAGAGGGAAAATTAGCAGGTGGCAACTGAAGAGTGGAATACTTGATATTTTCACAAGGAAAGTATTAAAGTTATTGGTGATGGCAATGTCTGGGGCAATGTTTCTCAATCCTGGTGTCACATTAGAAATAATGATGCTCAGGTAATATCCCAGGAGATTTTGATGCAATTATGCTGGAGGAGGACTGTCATTGGTATTGCTTAAAAGCTCCCCAGCCAGTTCTAATTGAGAGCTAATTCTAATTCTAACTGAAGACTACTGATCTAGAATATGACCTTGGAGGCAAGTGGCTGAAGTAAGCTGTACAACAAAATAATTAGGTTAAAAAAAAAAACCAAACTGAGACACCTGGTTTTTGGAATGATCATCTACATGGACATTGAAATAATTAGAAAAATTTCAAAAGAGTAGTGATAGAGAGTGGTGAGCCCAGGGATAAAATATTTAAGGAAAGAAGATGAGTAACTCCAGGTTTTCAGTTTATGGAAGAGGGATGGTAACACTGGCATAAATGGGGAAATATGGCCAAAAAAAAAGTATTAGTATGGAAAACATTTATAGTTTTAGAAAAAATAATATATAGTATCACTTAAACAATTGGATATCCACATGCAGAAGAATAAAATTGGACCCTACTTCACATTATATTATAAAAATTAACCTAAAGTAATTAAAGCCTTAAATCTATAAAGTCCTTAGAAGGACCATAGGGGTAAATCTTCATGACTTTGGTTTGGACAATGATTTCTGAGATACAACATCAACTGCACAAGCAACAAAAGAAAAAATAGGTAAATTGGGCTTCATCAAAATTTAAAACTTTTGTGTTTCAAAGATCAAGAATGTGAAAACAAACAACAAAATGGTAGAAAATATTTGCAAATCGTATATTTGATGAGGGACTTGCATTTAGAAAATACAAAGAACTCTTACACGGCAATAATAAAAAGACAGCCCAATTTTTAAATGGGCAAAGGATCTGAATAGACATTTTTCCGAAGAAGATACACAAGTGGCCAATAAGTACATGAAAAAATACACAACATCATTAACCATCAGGGAATCATGAATCAAAACTGCAACAAGATATCACTTCACACTCACTAGGATGGCTATAATAAAAAGACTGATAATAACAAGTGTTATTAAAGATGTGGAGAGGAACTTCCCTGGTGGTCCCATGGTTAAGACTTCACCTTCCAACGCAGGGGGTGCAGGTTCGATCCCTGGGTGGGGAGCTAAGATCCCAGATGCCTTGCGGCCAAAAAACCAAAACCAAAAACAAAACAGAAGCAATATTGTAACAAATTCAATAAAGACTTTAAAAATCGTCCACATCAAAAAAAAAATCTTAAAAAAAAAAGAAGATGTGGAGAAATTGGAACCTTCATTCACTGCTAGTGGAAATGCAAAACAGTACAGACTTTGGAAGAATCTGGCAGTTCTTTAAAAAGCTAAACATAGAGTTACCATATAACCCAGGGATTCCACTCCTAGGTATATCTGCAAAAGAACTGAAAACATATGTCTACCCCCAAAAATTCAAGAGAATAGAAAAACTTGTATGGATATATATATATGTATATTCTGGATATATATGATATATCCAGAATAGGCAAATCCATAGAGAACAAAAGCAGATTAGTAGTTACCAGGAGATGCGGGGGGAGGGAAAATGGGCAGTGATTACTAATGGGCATAGGGGTTTTTCTCCAGGGTGATGAAAAAGTTTTGAAACTGGAGAGAGGTGGTCATTGCACAACATTGTGAATACACTAAATGACACTGAATTGTATACTTTAAAATGGTTAATTGTATGTTATGTGAATTTTACCTCAATTTTTAAAAATAGAAAAAAAAAACTTGATTATTAACCTCTTTCCATTAAACCAAGTACTCAACAAAACAAGAACATTAAAATCATCAGGGTTTAGCATCTCATTCATATAACATATACACCAGAGATGTATAAAAATTGAAATATACTATTACAGTTAGAGTTTATAGCTTTTTAGGAGAAAAAAATTTTTTTAACAAATTTTGTTCAGTTCTCCCAACATGATGTGTTTGACATGTTATTTCAACATCCGTAAATAATTATTATTAAAAGTAAAAGTGCTTGTTTGTGAAAAGCAATAACAAGTTTTCCTCAAGCATGTTGACATTGCAAAGAATATTTGAGGTCTCACTTTTTCTTTTTTTTTTTTTTTTTTTTTGCGTTACGCGGGCCTCTCACTGTTGTGGCCTCTCCCGTTGTGGAGCACAGGCTCCAGTGGCCATGGCTCACGGGCCCAGCCGCTCCGCGGCATGTGGGATCCTCCCGGACTGGGGCACGAACCCATGTCTCCTGCATCGGCAGGCGGACTCTCAACCACTGTGCCACCAGGGAAGCCCTGAGGTCTCACTTTTTGAGATGTCATTTACTATAATGAACAAGGGATATTTAGCTCATTGCTAACATGATGGACATGTTCTTACTCTTGTCACTAATATGTCTGGATCTAAGACACATATTTAAGTAAATTCCTAGAAGTTAGTATTCGATGAAAATCACTGCAAGTGGATAGAGTGTGGCATCAGGAGAGGGTCTGGCAGTGGGCTGTGGGCAAAGATCCAGGTGGGCTGGATATTTTAATCACCTCATGTATTAAGTTTTCCAGGCCACCCATTATATAGGCATCTATTACACATCTCACACCTGAATAGGAACTTTCTCTGATTGGGGACTCCAGGTCTTACAACAAGACTGATGTGAAGTACAGTTTTGTCAACGAATTGGCTATCTCATGTTATCATAACAACAAATACAATTCAGGGAACCTTGCACAACCTCAGCTTCATGAAGTTCCTAGAATGATTGATTGTTTCTTTTCAGTAAACTTTTTTTTAACCTTACGAATACTTTTTTAATGACAACAGATGGTGAATTTATACAAATTACAGATTAGAATATAATGAATACAAAACCTATCTAGATAACAGTTAGAAAAGTATCACTTACAAAAGTAAATCTGATTCAAATGGCTAAAGAACTCAAGCCCCACATTTTGATAATTATATGCATCTTTCAATGTGGCACATCTAGACCCTGCCCCGTAGTCAGGGAACTATTCAAGACTACAAAATATTCAGTGACCCTAGTGATCAGCAACCTGCTTTGAGTCCTACAATCAAGCACCACAAGGTTTTGTTGGGGACCCAACCTCACAGTCAAAGTCTGTCCACACACACGTACACACAACCTACCCGTTGGCCCCTCTCTGGGGCCTGGAGATGCACACCCCAATGGCAAGATAGGCCCTTTGGAGAAGGGGTCAGAAGAAGAAGCTTGTGGAGGCCTGGGAAATGGGCTTTGGCATCATTTGGTAGGGAATTCCACTGTTCAGTATCCTGAGCATGGTTGGGGGGACAGGGGCTCGGGGAGAGAGTACAGAAGCAGCACTAGGTGCTGGCCTGGTGGACCTTCACTCTGTGGGGAGGGGACTAGCTAGAGAAGGATATAAACAGGGGCTCTCAAAAGGTGAAGCCCAGAGGATAAGCACAGTACTGCCTCAGGCCAATGTTCAGCACACTTTGTAGAGCTTTTTTTTAAAATTCTGGCTGTGCCAGGTCTTAGTTGCGGCATGTGGACACTTCGTTGAGGTGTGCGGACTTTTAGCCGCAGCATGCAAACTCTTAGTTGTGGCATGTATGCTGGATCTAGTTCCCTGACCAGGGATGGAGCCCAGGAACCATGCATTGGGAGCGCAGAGACCTACCCACTGGACTACCAGGCAAGTCCCAACTTTGTAGAGCTCTAACAGTTCCACTAACCACAAATTCAAGAACCATTTCACTTAGGATTAGCCTTATCTGAGTGAGTTCAAGGAAAGGAAGTTACAAGCGTTAGAAGGTCAAGTCACCAACCTGTCCCAGGGCAAAGGGTGTGTCTCATGAGGTTTCTGACCAGATGTTTCTGAGTTACTACTCTTATCTCTCTAAAGCCTAAAGCACTGCTCAGCTGTTTCCCCAGAAAGGTCACGTAGCTAACGTTGGGTGCAGGGGAGGTAGGACATGGGGAGAGTCCCTGCCAAGGGGCAGTGGGTGAGTCTCCAAGGTCTCCATCTTTTCTCCAATCCTAACCCACTTATTGACCTGTGCTTCCTCATCACTGTCCCCTCCTATTCACGGCAAATGGCCTCAGAGTAAAAGATGTATCTGTTCACCAGTGTGTGCTTTTACACTCTCCCTGTTCTCTCAAAGCAATTCCTCACTATCTTATTAGGTCTTTGATGTTCTCAATAAGATGTTTTCTATATATTGTCCAGATGCTTTAGTTGATTTTACAAGAAACTTGGGCTGAATTATAGTTGACTATCACTGACAGTGGAAATCCCAAAATGGCTTTCATATACTTGTTTTTAGGCAAATCGTGTTTCAGCAAATGGACCCCATGTAGAGCTTCAAGTTTCCCTGGACTAGCTTTGAGAATGCATTGTTTAACAAACACTTGTTAAACCAGCACTGACTGAGTGTTTCACTATTTAAAGCACTATAGAAAACCATGGAAAAGATACAAAACTGAAAAAGATGCAAGTCGTGCCATCAACAGAATATCATCTTGAGGGGGAGTCAGACATGTGTGTAAATAATAAAGGAATGAAGGAGGAAGGCAAAGTACCAAAAATGAACTGAGTCTGAAAGGAACAAGCCTTGAGATTACAAATTGGAACAGAAATGTCATGTTTTGGGAAGACTATAAATCAAAGATCTCAAAATGGTAGGCCACAGACTGAATTCAGCCCACAGTCGTGTTTGGTTTGGCTCACACAGCATTTTAAAAATAGGAGATTTCCCATTTTAAAAAAAAATCTGGATTTCCATCTTCTGAAAACTCAGAAGATCTGGCAACCGTTCTCATGGCCAACTGGCAACCATCAGCTGGGGCGAAGTAGACACCGCATCCCTGGGGAGAGCTTAATTTCTCCCTTTGGCTACTTTGCCTATCAGTCCCCCACCATCATCCTTCACACCCTGCGTGTTTCACTTTTCTCAATCTAATGAAAAATGGCCTATAAATGCAGCTTTCAGCCCTTCTCCTTGGAATCAGTGAATTTTTGGCCTTCAAATCCACACCCCCTACATACACACACACACACACACACACACACACACACACACTTTATCCCTATTTTTCTCTATAAAAAATCTAAACAATAAGGCCTTACCACCACCACTTTCAGTCATTTAAATAAATGTCCTTTCTGTAGGTATGTAGGTTTATGATCTCTGTGTATTGATCCTGTCCCCACAGAGATGAAGAAATGGTGTATTTAAAGATCCACCACTCCTTGTTCTCCCCCAAAGAGAAAAACATCAGGCTTTATTTGTCATAGACTATTGGGGCAAGAAAAGAAGAGAATACAGCTCGCATTGGAGAATGATCAAAGGGAAACAGACACTGCATGTGGGAGTGGGGAGAGTTGAAGCCTGGCAGCACAGAGAGAGGGAGGGTTACTCTAAGGGGCTCCATTCGAGTGTACAGGACCTGTATTGTGCTGATGTCTTTGCCAACATTGCCTTATGGCCCAGGCTTTCCTGAGAAAGATCTCCCAATGCCTCTCTTCCCTTCTGAGTGCTTTCTGTGGATGTGCTCTAGCTCTCATGATTGAAAAAAAGGGATCTAGCAGGGCGGTGGTGAGGATGACCTCTTTTTGGTAGGAGCTGAGCTAAGGAAGACTTGCAGGTACATTCACTGAGATTTTAAAGCATTTTTATGTCTAATGGTTAAATGTAGTTGACACAATAAAACCGCATACAGTTTGAAGTCAGACTAACCTGGCCTTGAGCCCTGGCTCTGCCCCTCGTCACTCTGCACCTTTTCCTCTTAAGTTTCAGGATAGTTGTGAGAATTAAGACAATATATATGCAAATTGCTGAGGACAGTGCCTCATATACAACAAGCACTCAATAATTGCTAGCTTTTATTATTGCTTCACTTTACCTAGGATCCATAAATCAGTAAGAATTTTATTTGGGGACTTTGCCAGTCTTAACTATAACCCTGCATCAATGAGAGACCAAGAATGAAATGAGTAGATAAAAGCTGGTATACTTGCTACGTCATGTTTTACATGTGGAAGTCAGAGCATAGTTTGAAAAATGGGGAAATTTGCAAGTATAGGGTATGACCATGTGATAACTGATTTATAAATAAAATGGTAAGTCATGTCGTTCTCTTTCTCAGTCTTCTGCATAAACTGTAAAAAGTTGGCTAGGCCTCAAGCATGGGCAAGAGAACTTTAAGCACACTCAGGGTTCGGCTGGCCATTCCAAGCTACTGTGTGATACTCTGTTCATACCTCGACAGTCGGCTTTTTGAACCCTGGCATTTCATCCTGTCCCTGCCTCTGGTCTTATTCATTTGAAACCTATATTTGTGTCTATTCTGACTCAAGCTTAGATCTCCTCAGAATTTTTCAATATTAATGGTGAGTCTATATTATTATTTATCATGACTTCAGGTTTTATCCAAATGCTAATTTATTCCCCTAAGTAATGACAGACTGGATGCACTGACCACAGCACTCTCCCAAATTTTCTTTCTGTTTGAAGCTCTCCATCACCCTTCCTTCCTAAAGTTCTTCCCTTAGGGCTTGAGTTCCCAAGCTTCCATGGGGCCTATACTTACCTGAGGACAAGGGTAAATTTTTTTTACTGAAGGTTAACATGCATCCAAAAATAGAAAACTGCACAAATCGTAAGTGTACAGCTCCATAAATGCTCACAAAGTGAACACAGCTGGGTACCTGTGCCCCGATTAAGAAACAGCCACAATTCCCTCTGCCATTCCCCAGGAGAGAACTGCAACCTAATAGTTTAGACTGACTTGCTTCTTTTTAACTTTCTATAAATGGAATCAAACAGTACAGACTTGTCTTTCCCCCGACTGCTTTGCTCAGTGCTATGTTTGTGAAATTCATTCACATTGTCACACGTGGTATCCATATTTATTCCTGTTACCGTATGTATTTCTTTGCTTGAATGTAACACTATTTATTTATCCACTTTCCAACTGATGCATATTTAGGTTGGATCCAGTTTTTTGGCTATTACAGGTATAGTTTCTATTATATACTTGCCCAAGTCTTTAGGTGAATTTCTGTACATTTCTGTTGTGCAGGTATCTAGGAGATGGCTGGTTCATATGCTTTGCAAGTGTTCAGCTTTAAAAGATACTGCTGCGGGCTTCCCTGGTGGCGCAGTGGTTGAGAGTCCGCCTGCCGATGCAGGGGACACGGGTTCGTGCCCCGGCCCGGGCGCAGCGGCTGGGCCCGTGAGCCATGTGAGCCATGTGAGCCTGTGAGCCTGCACGTCCGGAGCCTGTGCTCTGCAACGGGAGAGGCCACAACAGTGAGAGGCCCGCATAACGGGAAAAAAAAAAAAAAAAAAAAAGATACTACTACACCATTTTCAAAGTGGTCACAACAATTGACACTCCCACCATCTGTGTATGGGAGGTCCAGGTGCTCTACATCCAACTTTTGGTATTGCAAAGCCCTTTTTTTTTTTTTTTTTTTTTGCGGTACGCGGGCCTCTCATTGTTGTGGCCTCTCCCGTTGCAGAGCTCAGGCTCCGGACGCGCAGGCTCAGCGGCCATGGCTCACGGGCCCAGCCGCTCTGTGGCATGAGGGATCTTCGTGGACCGGGGCACGAACCTGCGTCTCCTGCATTGGTAGGCTGACTCTCAACCACTGCGCCACCAGGAAAGCCCCTGCAAAGCCCTTCTTAATCCCCTCTTAATTTGTGGTGCATAACCCACCCACCTCCCACTCCACTGAGACAATTTTCCACTTCCCATTCCACCCTCTATCCCTGCACTCCCAGTAGCCCCATCTTAGCAGCTTCACTGTACTAATTAGTATTTACATTAAAACTAAATTCACCCTTCTATTTCTGGTACTACCTTATATGCACTATCAGTAAAGAAATGACATTACACACCACCTAATCTTCTTAGACTTTCCATATTTAACTTTTCCTAACTTGGAGCTGGTTGATTAAACAGTCACAGATATGTATGTACATCTGGTGCCAGTGCTGTGAATGTGCAAATTTTATAAACCTTCTATTTCAAAAGTATTGCTGTGTTCGATCCTAAAATATAAAGAACACTTTTAAATGATTAAAAATAAAGTGGATGGGAAGGAGATAGCAGTATTAGACTTACTGCTTTACAACAAGAAGTATGACTTCAGTACCATACTACTGGAGGTATAGAGTGAAGGATTAAAGCTTAATGCAAGTGCATGATATCAAGTCCCTCTAAGATCTGCTTCTTATTAAACTTAACCAAAAGAGACTTCACTCACGTTCTTCTTCTTAAACGTAGTTCCTTTTACTAGAAAGGAGATCACGTCAATTCTTACGTATTCAATTTGTCTGAAGCATTTCTCAGTGCTAAATTCAACTTTTCCAAAAGCAGAGGAAAGATAAGACGCTTCAAAGAAAACACTTCAGGTAAGACTTTTTTTTCCAATTCCCCCCCCCTTAGTGTTCACTTATTCTTTATTTAAATGTTTGAGCACCTATTTAATACAAGCTGAAGTATGAGGACTAAAGTAAAGGATTAAAGCATGCCTGGTTTCAAATAACATATAAGACAGCAGTAGTAAATACTCAAAAAGAGAACCTTTATTTGTAACCCCTGACTTTTTTCTATTGATATATGTATCAGTAGGAAAAAAAAAAACACCTTTAGTTTTCTATCTCTTCTGGATAAAGAACTTTATTGTTCACTTGAACTACAGCAAAGTAATTGCAAGTTTTCTTCCAGAAATACTTTCTCCTTTGATTAAGAGATTTCCATCTACTAGTTTGTGTACCATTATGCATTTTCTTTAAAATCAGGTTTGATTATGCTCCCTTTTGTAAATAATCAAAAGCCAGAGTTTTGTTTCTGTGTAAATGAGTCTCTGTCTCTCTCTCTTTCTCTCTCTCTCTTTCTATCCCCTCTTTCTGACTGTGAAGGCTACGAAAAATGGACAGTGGTTTGAATTCCTTACATAACTCAGTATTCCAATTCGAAGGCAAATTATAAATCCTTCACAAGGGATCTATTTTACCATCTGGGGAGCAAGAATACATCCCTTAACTTTTTTTTTTTTAATATTTATTTATTAATTTATTTATAGCTGTGTTGGGTCTTCGTTTCTGTGCGAGGGCTTTCTCCAGTTGTGGCAAGTGAAGGCCACTCTTCATCGCGGTGCGCGGGGCCTCTCACTATCGCGGCCTCTCTTGTTGCGGAGCACAGGCTCCAGACACGCAGGCTCAGTAATTGTGGCTCACGGGCCTACTTGCTCCGCAGCATGTGGGGTCTTCCAAGACCAGGGCTCGAACCCGTGTCCCCTGCATTGGCAGGCAGATTCTCAACCACTGCGCCACCTGAAGGGAAGCCCCATCCCTTAACTTTAAGCAATGATTTTTTTTTTTTTTGGATTTTTTTTTCTTTTTATTAGTTTCTGCTTTATAACAAAGTGAATCAGTCATACATATACATCTGTTCCCACATCCCTTCCCTCATGCATCTCCCTCCCTCCCACCCTCCCCATCCCACCCCTCCAGGCAGTCACAAAGCACCGAGCTGATCTCCCTTTGCTCTGCGGCTGCTTCCCACTATCTATTTACCTTACGTTTGGTAGTGTATATATGTCCATGCCTCTCTTTCGCTTTGTCACAGCTTACCCTTCCCCCTCCCCATATCCACAAGTCCATTCTCAAGTAGGTCTGTGTCTTTATTCCCGTTTTACCCCTAGGTCCTTCATGACGTTTTTTTTTTTTTTAATTCCGTATATATGTGTTAGCATACGGTATTTGTCTTTCTCTTTCTGACTTACTTCACTCTGTATGACAGACTCTAGGTCTATCCACCTCATTACAAATAGCTCAGTTTCGTTTCTTTTTATGGCTGAGTAATATTCCATTGTATATATGTGCCACATCTTCTTTATCCATTCATCCGATGATGGACACTTAGGTTGTTTCCAGCTCCGGGCTATTGTGAATAGAGCTTCAATGAACATTTTGGTACATGTCTCTTTTTGAATTATGGTTTTCTCAGGGTATATGCCTAGTAGTGGGATTGCTGGGTCATATGGTAGTTCTATTTTTAGTTTTTTAAGGAACCTCCATACTGTTCTCCATAGCGGCTGTACCAATTCACATTCCCACCAGCAGTGCAAGAGTGTTCCCTTTTCTCCACACCCTCTCCAGCATTTATTGTTTCTAGATTTCTTGATGATGGCCATTCTGACTGGTGTGAGATGATATCTCATTGTAGTTTTGATTTGCATTTCTCTAATGATTAATGATGTTGAGCATTCTTTCATGTGTTTGTTGGCAGTCTGTATATCTTCTTTGGAGAAATGCCTATTTAAGTCTTCTGCCCATTTTTGGATTGGGTTGTTTGTTTTTTTGATATTGAGCTGCATGAGCTGTTTATAAATTTTGGAGATTAATCCTTTGTCAGTTGCTTCATTTGCAAATATTTTCTCCCATTCTGAGGGTTGTCTTTTGGTCTTGTTTATGGTTTCCTTTGCTGTGCAAAAGCTTTGAAGTTTCATTAGGTCCCATGTGTTTATCTTTGTTTTTATTTCCATTTCTCTAGGAGGTGGGTCCAAAAGGATCTTGCTGTGATTTATGTCATAGAGTGTTCTACCTATGTTTTCCTCTAAGAGTTTGATAGTTTCTGGCCTTACATTTAGGTCTTTAATCCATTTTGAGCTTATTTTTGTGTATGGTGTTAGGGAATGATCTAATCTCAAACTTTTACATGTCCCTGTCCAGTTTTCCCAGCACCACTTATTGAAGAGACTGTCCTTTCTCCACTGTACATTCCTGCCTCCTTTATCAAAGATAAGTTGGCCATATATGCGTGGGTTTATCTCTGGGCTTTCTATCCTGATCCACTGATCTATCTTTCTGTTTTTATGCCAGTACCACGCTGTCTTGATTACTGTAGCTTTGTAGTATAGTCTGAAGTCAGGGAGCCTGATTCCTCCAGCTCCGTTTTTCGTTCTCAAGATTGCTTTGGCTATTCGGGGTCTTTTGTTTTTCCAAACAAATTTTGAAATTTTTTGTTCTAGTTCTGTGAAAAATGCCAGTGGTAGTTTGATAGGGATTGCATTGAATCTGTAGATTGCTTTGGGTAGTAGAGTCATTTTCACAATATTGATTCTTCCAATCCAGGAGCATGGTATATCTCTCCATCTATTTGTATCATCTTTAATTTCTTTCATCAGTGTCTTATAATTTTCTGAAAACAGGTCTTTTGTCTCCTTAGGTAGGTTTATTCCTAGATATTTTATTCTTTTTGTTGCAATGGTAAATGGGAGTGTTTTCTTGATTTCATTTTCAGATTTTTCATCATTAGTGTACAGGAATGCCAGAGATTTCTGTACATTAATTTTGTATCCTGCTACTTTACCAAATTCATTGATTAGCTCTAGTAGTTTTTTGGTAGCATCTTTAGGATTCTCTATGTATAGTATCATGTCATCTGCAAACAGTGACAGCTTTACTTCTTCTTTTCCAATTTGGATTCCTTTTATTTCCTTTTCTTCTCTGATTGCTGTGGCTAAAACTTCCAAAACTATGTTGAATAAGAGTGGTGAGAGTGGGCAGCCTTGTCTTGTTCCTGATCTTAGTGGAAATGGTTTCAGTTTTTCACCATTGAGGACAATGTTGGCTGTGGGTTTGTCATATATGGCCTTTATTATGTTGAGGAAAGTTCCCTCTATGCCTACTTTCTGCAGGGTTTTTATCATAAATGGGTGTTGAATTTTGTCAAAAGCTTTCTCTGCATCTATTGAGATGATCATATGGTTTTTCTCCTTCAATTTGTTAATATGGTGTATCACGTTGATTGATTTGCGTATATTGAAGAATCCTTGCATTCCTGGAATAAACCCCACTTGATCATGGTGTATGATCCTTTTAATGTGCTGTTGGATTCTGTTTGCTAGTATTTTGTTGAGGATTTTTGCATCTATGTTCATCAGTGATATTGGCCTGTAGTTTTCTTTCTTTGTGACATCCTTGCCTGGTTTTGGTATCAAGGTGATGGTGGCCTCGTAGAATGAGTTTGGGAGTGTTCCTTCCTCTGATATTGTTTGGAAGAGTTTGAGAAGGATGGGTGTTAGCTCTTCTCTAAATGTTTGATAGAATTCACCTGTGAAGCCATCTGGTCCTGGGCTTTTGTTTGATGGAAGATTTTTAATCACAGTTTCAATTTCAGTGCTTGTGATTGGTCTGTTCATATTTTCTATTTCTTCCTGAGTCAGTCTTGGCAGGTTGTGCATTTCTAAGAATTTGTCCATCTCTTCCAGGTTGTCCATTTTATGGGCATAGAGTTGCTTATAGTAATCTCTCATGATCTTTTGTATTTCTGCAGTGTCAGTTGTTACTTCTCCTTTTTCATTTCTAATTCTATTGATTTGAGTCTTCTCCCTTCTTTTCTTGATGAGTCTGGCTAATGGTTTATCAATTTTGTTTATCTTCTCAAAGAACCAGCTTTTAGTTTTATTGATCTTTGCTATCGTTTCCTTCATTTCTTTTTCATTTATTTCTGATCTGATTTTTATGATTTCTTTCCTTCTGCTAACTTTGGGATGTTTTTGTTCTTCTTTCTCTAATTGCTTTAGGTGCAAGGTTAGGTTGTTTATTCGAGATGTTTCCTGTTTCTTAAGGTGGGATTGTATTGCTATAAACTTCCCTCTTAGAACTGCTTTTGCTGCATCCCATAGGTTTTGGGTCGTCGTGTCTCCATTGTCATTTGTTTCTAGGTATTTTTTAATTTCCTCTTTGATTTCTTCAGTTATCACTTCGTTATTAAGTAGTGTATTGTTTAGCCTCCATGTGTTTGTATTTTTTACAGCTCTTTTCCTGTAATTGATATCTAGTCTCATAGCATTGTGGTCGGAAAAGATACTTGATACAATTTCAATTTTCTTAAATTTACCAAGGCTTGATTTGTGACCCAAGATATGATCTATCCTGGAGAATGTTCCATGAGCACTTGAGAAAAATGTGTATTCTGTTGTTTTTGGATGGAATGTCCTATAAATATCAATTAAGTCCATCTTGTTTATTGTATCATTTAAAGCTTGTGTTTCCTTATTTATTTTCATTTTGGAAGATCTGTCCATTGGTGAAAGTGGGGTGTTAAAGTCCCCTACTATGATTGTGTTACTGTCGATTTCTCCTTTTATGGCTGTTAGTATTTGCCTTATGTATTGAGGTGCTCCTATGTTTGGTGCATAAATATTTACAATTGTTATATCTTCTTCTTGGATCGATCCCTTGATCATTATGTAGTGTCCTTCTTTGTCTCTTCTAGTAGTCTTTATTTTAAAGTCTATTTTGTCTGATATGAGAATTGCTACTCCAGCTTTCTTTTGGTTTCCATTTGCATGGAATATCTTTTTCCATCCCCTTACTTTCAGTCTGTATGTGTCTCTAGCTCTGAAGTGGGTCTCTTGTAGACAGCATATATCTGGGTCTTGTTTTTGTATCCATTCAGCCAATCGCAATGATTTTGAGAACTAAATTTGGGCTTATTTTCCCTTTGCCATTCTTATAACTTCTGTCTTTAGCAAAAGAAAAACACATTATTCCATTGATTAAAATTAAATGCCTTTCTTGCAGATATCTGTAAGTCTGTTAGACTCCTGAACTATCATCTGTGGTTTTTAATTGACTTTTTCTAGACTTCATTTAACCACATATACACAAGTCACTCTATTCACCCCATGAGTCATGCAGTTAGGTCCTATTAACACTAATGGAATTTATATGCATGAACACTGAGGGAGAATAAGCCTTTTAAACACCTTTATAATGGAACAGTTTTGTTTCTTTCCATTCCTCTTCACACTCCTCTGTTTGGACTTTGTCTTACCAGCGTGTGCTTCCAAATTAATGTAGTTCTGATTTCTTTTTCAGCTCTTATACTTTATTCTTTTTGGAACTCCAGTTTTCAAAGTAAGACTTGACTTCCCTTCTTTTATTGATCATGCCTGGAAAAAGCAGCATGACAAAATCCTTACTACCGTATTAGATTTTCTGGTTTCAGAGTGAAATTCAGATGTTGCTTTCATTCCAGTCCTGTAATTTCCAGCAAATGTATTTTACCCACAGACTATTTTTTTTTATCCTTCTGAAGACTTAACTAGCCAGAAGTCAATTAAGATAATGAATATTTACCCAGGAGGCTAAAGATTTTTCCACCTTACAATGAAAATAAATAGGCAGGTTTTCAGATTCTCCCACTGTATAATGTTTTTATTTGTTTACACTTTAGGGAGGTTTTTTTATTTTTTTAAAGTACCTATGACATAGGACTTCAGCCATGTATTCAAATTTAGAGTAGTAAAGTACCAGGAAAATAAACAGTGTCATAGGAACTGTAAATCCGCGGGAAGTAAAACTACACCTCCAATGCACATGCTAACAATCATATTTTTGTTTAGCTCTTAGAAATGTATTATTCTTTATTGACCTTATAACAGCTTTACTGATGGACTTTACAAGCCAGCTTTGTTTTCACTTCTCATTTGTAAAGTGAGGGACTGGATAAGACTATTCTGACTACACACTTAGCAGCGTGCCAGACATACAGCAGTTCTTTGGCTCACATGAAATTGCCATTTTGGTAGATCAAAAATCGTTGAATAAGTGTTGGAAAATACCGGATGAAAACATCTGTTTAAAAAAAGAACAAATGAATGAATGAAGTCTCTTTCAAGTCTAGAATTTAAAATTTATTCTGTTTTCAAAAACTAAAAATATAGAGTAATTCATCTAAGGTAGTAAAAATATACAGCAAGCAGTAGAGTTTTCTCAATCATTTGATGGAATAAGACTCTAAAACTGACTGGTCTCTGTTGTTTTCTCATTCATTTTTTGGTGTTACACCAGAGTGCAGCAAACCTGGTGTTGATTCATTGCTACCCTGAAGGTAAACTTAAACTTTACATTATAAAGAGATGATATTCTGATATATTTGTGCATTTGGAAAATGAAATTTATATATGACAGATCTCATGGCACACGTGGAAAGAATTGAGGATACATATATAATAAACTGAAAAAGTAAAAGTTCATAAAAGACATTATGCAAAAAGAAACCAAAATTATGGAATATTACTTAACTGTTCAGTGAGTAATATTCAGATATCACAATAATTTGATCTGATTTACCCCAAAATATTATCTGAGGATGTAAACATCAATACCAGCAGGAAGAGCTCAAAATGTTGAAGATTAGGTCTACACTCTGGAACTAGGGGTATGAAAGGGCATGGGGGGAATTGTTGCTTGTACTTATGAATTTTTAAACTATGGGAAAACCCATTGATGACACACCTCCCAATAACATGAATTCCAATATAATGGAATGAATTGGTGATTTGTTCCTATGCTCTGTTCTAGACTCATCCTAATTATTTTACTACCTTCACAATACTGCCATCCCATATTATAGCCAACTGAATTATTTTAGACTCAGTTTAGAGTGTTATGTGGGATTTTATACCCTTTGCATTTTAACTATGTACATATGTTAGTTTGATAAAAATAAAAATTAATTTAGAAAGACTTGAATTTCGTATTGAACCTATCCAAGTTTTACTCTTTTAAGAACTCAAATCCAAGTTGGAAGATGAGAGATTAGAGTGGAAAAGAAGGAGAACCCAGCCCCCTCCTGGGTGACTTTGAGTTGACTTCCCAATATTCCTTTCTTTCTCTGATTCCTCACTATTTCCTGACACCTTCTTCTCACAGCTGACTGGCCGGATGGGATAGGGCACTTTAGGTGGTATGGCCAGAATGAATGGACAAAGAAAAGAGGATTCAAGTTTCTTAGTTTTCCTGCAGTAAGCCTCAGTGTAACCTCATTATTTTGACATTAAATTTTGCGTGAATGCAATGAAATAATTTTCATTATATTGTAGTGATATAAAAAGTGTGAGAGAGTAATAGAGTTCATGAAAACTATGACTTTGTATTCACTGACTTTCAAGGCTGGAAAATTTTAACTCTGCAATAATGTATCTACAGAATTTTTCATTAATATATTCTCCATTATGTCTAATTCATTATGGAAACACATCTTTATTAGAACAATTAATCAGATCAAATAGTTTGGGGCACATTCTGGAACTGTGATGTCTGGAGTCCTTGTATGCAAAGGTGAGCATTATGCATGAAATATGGTACTTAGTCCTTACTTAATCAGAAAAGCTTTTAGGTTCAGTCTTAGAGTTGAAGGAGAGTCATAATGAAATAATGGCTTTGAACGTTAGCCCTCTATGACTCAGGAGAGAAAGGAGTCCAGACAGTGGGGGCCAGAGCGGAAGCAAAATAATTCAAAGGGGGAAAAAATAGAATAGGTGATATTCAGAAAGAATATTCAGAAAGAAAGACTTTCAATGGACCCATGTCTAAAGAAGTCTTCCCTGTTGGCCAGAAGTGGCAGCCCCCCATCCCCACCCTACTGAGAGTCCTCTGGGGGTGGAAACCTACAGCAGCCCCACAATAACCTTGCACTCTAGTTCCAGTTGGAGTTCCAAGGTGCTGGCCATTGGCGTCCTCCTACTTCATAAGAGGTGCTTCCAGACCGTTGCTCTAACTTGCTCATTCACAAATCCTTTTCCTGTGAGTCCCACAGCATCTTTTTGTAAGCATTTTCTCAGAGAACAAGCAAAGTGCTTGGTGATTAGGAGTATGAACTCCTAAGCTATACATCTGGGTTTTAACCCCAACTTCTCTACTTATTGGGTGTGTGACCTGGGCAAATTCCTTAACTTCTCTGGGTCTCAAGTTCCTCATCTGAAAAATCAGAAAAATAATAGTACCTGTTTCATAGAGTTGCTGTGAGCATTAAATGATTTATCCCATGAAACAGAACAGTATAATAATATAATAAGCACAATGTAAACACCAGCTGTTGTTAAACAGGCCGAACTCGGTAGAGCTCACTCTCTCTCTCTCTCTCTGTCACTCTCACGTACACACACCGACACACACACAGACACACATACACACATACACAGTCCCTTTAAATCCAATCTAAGAACTAGTTTCTTCCTATCTTTTGGGTGAAATTGTGAACTGGTCCTATAACTTTCCCATCATTTTCTTTATGACTCCAATCACTGTCTGCCCCAAGAAGTTATTTTTGAATAGTTAAGATATCCAGTAGTGTGAAAGCATCAAAATTTCCAACTTTTATCTAACACAGAGACTTTCTTCTACCAGTTCAAAACCGTTTAGACCTGGAAGGCTTTGTGTGGTGGACAGAGTGGGAGAAAATGGTAAGTATCAGCTTTTATTCTCCCTCCTAATTTCACCTCCTTCTATCCCAGCATCCTGTCAGCACCTCTGACCTTTCCAAGCTCTGCACTAAGGGAAGAGGGTATTATGGGTAAACCCACAGTGATGGTTATGATGGCTGGTGCCATTGTGATCTGACATTGGAACACTCTGAGCTTGGCAGTTGATTAGACCTGGAACTTTCTCTAGCAGAGTGGTTTTGAAGTTTTCTCAGAAGTCTACATTTTTAAAAGGAAGGGGCCTTTTTCTCTGCTGGTCACTAATAACCCCAACTCTAATCCCCTAAGCATTTGGCAGTACACTCCAGACTCTCTCTGTTGGGGTTCCATAACCCTCCAGGTATTCCTCTTGGCAAGATGACTTTTAAGTTGGCTCCAGGCTGAGTGGGTTCCCCTTTCCCCTGTCCCCAATCCCAATGGTTTCACTTGCTTCAAAGGAAAACTCATGCATCCTTTCCTTGCAGTCAGTGAAAGTACATGGTTCTTCCTTTTAGTCTTCTCAGCTGTGTGTCAGTATCAGCACACATGCATCCTAAACTCCAGGGAACATGAGTCTAGTTTCCAGGTGGGCTTCTTGAAGCACCTCTCATGTAGATTACAGTGTGAATGTGTACAACCCAAATACACCTGCTCCCTTCGCCCACAGGAGAACTGGTTACTCAGACCACAAGGCTCTCGCCAAATATCTTTTCTCCTAGCTTATTGACCTCCATCATGTAGCATGTCCTGAAGGGACAACTCAGTATCTACCTTGGTGCATGGTTGTGACTGGGCATGTACTGTTTTATTCTCAGCTTTGGAGCTTCAGCCAAAACTGTGATTGGAAGTTTCCTATCTTATGTGTGTCACACTTGTTTTTAACAACTGCTCACCTCCAAGCCGCTCTTCACATTCCCTGAGGTCTTTGACTGCTAGATCAGTCTTCTACATCCAGATGCCTCTTTCAGTAGAGGGATTTAAATTATGTGAATTTAATTATACACGCTTGTGGAGTAAGGAGTGGGGATGGTAAAAAGATAAATAATTTAAACAATGCCCGTAGTTCTATGGCTGTTCCTCTCAATGAATTTATAACCCCATGTAAGCTCGAGCTACAGTAAGATCTGCTATTTCTTAAGACATATTCTGTTCTTGACACTCTCTTATACTATGAGCATCTCACCTTACTGAGCATGAGTCTGTTTTCTAAGATAACATGTTTTTCATACAATGGCCCCTAAATGCAAGTCAACAATTGAACGTGGTTCTTAATGAAGAAACAGTGATCTTTTCTAAAGATGGAGAGAAAACTTAAAATGAGGTTGTGTAAAAAAAATAAAAAGAGAGAGAGAGAAGGGTGACTGTTTCGTCCTGATTTGCTCAGGACTTCCCTGGTTTCAGCGCTAAAAGCCCCATATCCTGAATCCCCCCCCACCAAGTCCCAGACAAACAGGAATGATTGATCATACTACCAGGAGAGTTCAAGCATGAGAAGGAACAGAGATTCTTGGAAGAGGGTGAGGCTGTGTCTAAGCACACTCCAGCCCTGCTTCCATCTGACTCTCCCCCTCAACATCGCTCTCTCCCAGGTCACCTCCTGCCTTTCTCATTGCTTTTACCTCGGGTGACAGAAAGAAATATAAGCCTCAGCTTTGGCTTGACTTAAGCCAAAGGACTAGAAAGCTAAGTTACTAATATTTTATGCAAAGTTTTTTTAAGGGATTTCTAGAACTTTTCAATGTATGTTTCTCAGACTCTTTTACACCACAAGGAGGAAAAGGAAATGAACCACAGATAGCAGAGTGGTTTACCCTTACCCACACAATAATTATGGGGAAAATCTAGTGTTTCCTGTTCTTGGCTTAGCCTACTGAGCCATTTTGTCTTAGTAAGTTACTTAACCCTATCTGGGCCTCAGTTTTGTTGTTTTCAAATAAACCTTTTTAAAAAGAGATAATCTATTTTCTAGCTAAGCCATTGAGTGATGGTGAGGGTCAAATATGGAAAATGTGATAATTCATGTGAAAAATTCCTACTCAGGCCTCTTTCCTCCAAATCTCCAGGCCACTCATGCTACCAGCACATTTCCCCTAGCCATTTGCTTACTTTTTCTATCCCAAACATTAAAACTCGCCTGTCTGAGATTTCTTAACATTTGTTTCATTGTGCATGTCAAAAGAAAATCAAACAGTGTGAAAAGAAATCAAACCCTTGACTACTGGGTGAAGGTAAATTGTCCAAAGTTAATAAGTCAATTTTGTATTAAATAAAGCATCTTTAAACAGAAACACACATAAAACAAAGTTCTGTATTGACTGGTTGATGAAAATGTGACCAGAGGCTCACAGGAACCTGGCCCTATATTTCCCTTAGGTTCAGTATTCAGTAACTTAGAGTTTTACTGAACACAGCTACCACAAATAACAAGAATTGACTCTGTGTGTGGTGTGTGTGTGTGTGTGTACATACAACAATAAACAATTTTTTTCCTAGGGTCAATTTTTGGCTGCCCTCAATATATATATTTTGTTCCATAAGTCTTTAAAAAGAGGATAGGGTGATCCTTTCAATGGGGAGAAAAATTTCTAGATGATCTAGATAAACACAGAGAACTAATAACACAGAGGATGAAATTGCAGAAGCCAGAGAGTATACTAAATTGACAACCAGAAATTCCTTGTTGAAAGTGGATTTTTTGTGCTGTTTTGGACTTCTGTCAAGTTACTCAACTAACATAAGCCTCCTTGGGAAGTACATTAACTATGCATTGTCTTTATCTAGCCATGTAGTAAATAGCTGGGAAGTTCCAGAATTGACAGTGTGGATTGGAGGCAGGATGAGGGAGGTGATCTCTGGAAAAGAGAAGCAGAGCAAGGCTGTGAACTCCGATTTGCTGTTATAATTACAAGTTAACTAAACTCTTAATCGGTTAGGTAGCTTATTTCTCAAAATTAAAAAATGAATGTTGCTGCTCACCAGCATTAAACTTTGAACCCCAGCTCCACTATTTTCTAACTTAGGAGGCCTGGGCAAGCCACTCAAACTTAGTTTCCTCATTGGTAAAAATCAGGAACTAACACCTACCTCAAAATATGGTTTATGTGTTCAAATGATGTAGCCTGTGTATAGCAATACCATACGGCTAAGCCTACAGTAAGTTCTCAGTAAGTGGCAGCATTATGTACATTCACTGGCTTTATCTTGTTCTTCAGTAGAAACTCTTAGCTAACAAGTGCACCAAGATAGGATTCTTTCAGCAAATATTTTAATGCTTTGATAAGAATATGAGTATTGGGTGAGTTTCATTTCAATTACAAGAATCATATTAATATTCAATCCCTGCACCTTTTAATGTCACAGAAATGTGGTGAGGAAAAAAATAGCTTATTTTAAAAGTTTCTAATGACAGGCATTTGGAAACCAGCTCAGAATATCTTCTAGAGAACTTTGGCTGAGGAGAGCATAATTTTGTCACTGAGGCTAAGGGTGATATTTAGAGATTAGAAATCTAAAACAGAATGGATTGACACGTTCATGTATTCGTTTGTCCATTCGGTTATCACTTACTGAGTGTTTACCGTGGGCCAGACCCTATCCTAGGCACTGGGGATTTAGCTCTGAAGAACACGGACATGAACCCTGCCCTGTGGTCTTAGGGGTAGGGAGGAAGAGAAAAGCATAAAACAATTACACAACTGTACACAGCAAGAAATGTTGCTCACACCAGGACACATGTGATCCAGTCTCAGCCTTGTTGTAAAGAACGTAGTCCAGGAACTAACAGGCAACTCCAGGGAAGAAATACTTATATTCAGCAACACATCCACAAATTCCCTCTCCTCGTCACCTGCCTCATTCCTTGAAACCACAAAATATCTCAGCCCCCAGCCTGAGGCCACATCAGTCCTTTATTTCTTCTTTGCTCCCCATTTCTCACCTCCCTGGTGTCTTCTCCACTTCCACTTCCCCCCACAGTATCTCAAAATGCCCCTACAAGGTGTGAGAGTGGAACAAACAAACCAGCACACTCTTTAACAGTTGAGAGTGAAAAGGCCAGGATCATCCTATGATAGAAATTTTTATTTCTGCACAGAAAGAAAGCTACGGTGTTTCATTGAAGTGTCCAATAGAAGCCCTAACCAGACTGGTAAATGGAGAAAGGTCCCTGGGAAAATAACACTGAAGTTGAGACTGGAAAGAGAAGGGTTTAGGTAAGAGAAGGAAGCAAATCAGACATTGTGAGTGAGAGAGAAAGGCGTGGTGTTGGAGGGACAAAGAGAAGGTTAGGTAACAATGCGATCAGCGCAGAGTGGAGACATTTGGAAGATGAGGCTGGATAGGCAGGGAGGGGCCTGGTCATGCAGGGGTTTTATCCCCAAAGCAACAGGAAGCCACTCATGAGTATTTATTTCATTTTTATGAATGTAAATACTCTTTATATTTTTCAGATCAAATTTTATTTGTATTTTTGGTAAATACTATTCTTTTAAAGTCAAGATCTATGATCTTTTACTCTGAACCTCTCTTATTCACTGTCACAACATTCACCAAAGGTTTTTATTTGGGAATGAGAGTGATCTGTATCCACTCTTTTTAGTTTAATTCACTCTTCTTTAGGGGAAAATAATTATATAGGAAAAGTGAATATATCCACCATCTATGCAGACTTATCCTAGTCTGAATTGCTATAGACTCCGTACTGAAACAAACACCTCAATTAAGTTTGTTCTAAGGAATGTAGCTTAATTGTAGCTCAAAACGTAGCTCTCCTTGACTATATAGTGAAACCCAGAATGGACTTGTGACATAGGTTAGTTTTTAAACATTCAAATACACCAATTTTTATCATCCTCTATGCCTGTCACAAAGATTCGTTTTCTCTCTGTTCACAGTGGATGCTTGTGTTCAGCGGGAAAGAAACAAGTCTCTCATACTATTCTTTGCCTAAACACCTGGTTGTTCAGTTTTAACAAGGTGACTGGTTTCCACCATAACTCAGCTATTTTTCCACTTGGCTGGATCCCCCTGGACCTTACAGTAAAAATCTATGTAGCATTAGCTTTCCTACTAACACTATGTGGGTTTTTTCACCTACATCACACCACTAATTTATGGGTGATTCTCTGAATAATGCAAATGGGGATTCCTCTCTCTGCTCTTCCTTTTAAATTTCTATTAGATATACCGAGATGCAATGTCATTCAGATCTTTTTGGTTCCGTGTTCTGTCTCAATCTGTATTTCACTGATTTCTAAGCACCGGTAGAATTCTTGCATCTACTACTGGCTGCTTTCCTAGTTCACTGTGTATTTGAAGTAACCATAAAGTGAAAGGGTTTTCCAAGTTTCCTTATTTATAGGATTAGAATAATGGATGCCATTTACCTTTCAGACCAAAGCCCTGTCAAATATAACTAGCTATGAGGAGGTCAGTCCACATTTGCTGTCACCCTTCTGAAGCCTACAGAAATGCAAGGGAGGAATGATCTCCATGTTGAACCACCGGGTTTCATATTTTATGTGCAGCAGTAAAGAGTTTACCTTGTCTCTACTGAAATCGTTCCCAGTTTTGGAGCAGATGGGCCATAAACACTAGCTAAATAATTACTGGCTTTAACCATTCTTAATTAAATGGAGAACTTAGAAATTAGCCACAATGTCTTCCTCCCCATCTGGACATAGAAGGAACAATATTATAGACTTTGAGGTTTCAAAGAAAAGTATTGTCCTTAGACCCAGGTAAAAGGGCCCTTGTCCCGAGCTTCATGCTGATGAGGGCTCCTCTCTTCCAGACCTACCCTCCCCCTACTGCAGGTGAAAGGATGTGCCCCCTCAGAGCCTGAGCTTACCCTCTGGACCACTTTCTGAATTCTAGGACCACAGAATTCCTAGCCCAAATAGTCCTCAATCTGCTTCCAGAGTTTCTAGGCCTAAGGTGACCAAGGGGCAGCTCTCGGCAAGGAGGTGTGGATGAAGCCTAGACGTGATTTGGGGCATCCGTACCATGTGCACATGAAGCCCTTGGCTATACGGAACAGAGCCAGTGATGGGATAAGAAGGGGACTGATCTCCTTTACATGTCCCTACTCTGGTAGGAAAGTCCAGCTTAGCAGAAAGAACATCTCTTGTTTAACAGTTTGTTAATTTGATTTATAACTGATGAGTATTTAGATATATGATGGGTGGGCCTTATTTATATTCTTGCCCCAAACCTCACAAATGTGAGGGGTGGGTCTTTAGAAGAACATACTGAATTCAGAGAAATCATTGACTAATGATAAATGGGGAAACTTAATATTCTTTTCTAAACACAAATCACTAAGACTATAATACAAAAGATGGGAGAGACAGAAGGCGGAATAAAGCACCATTTAGATCAAACAGTAGGTTCAATCTCTTTTTAAGTTGTGCTCTTTGTTCATAAAGCATGAGGAGCCAGAGAGAACATTCTTCTCTCTGCCGCAAGAATTCCATCTGTAGAACAGTGGCTCCCAGGCTGCCAGCTGCTCTTCACTCCCCTGTTGTAAGAATGCAGCTGAGGTTGAAAACTTGTCACCAAGTTGGAGCCAATATCCACCTGTCCCTCTTGTCAGTCTCCTTCTGTAAAGTCTTCCTGGGATTTAAACACTGGAGCCATAAAAATGGGATTTGCCTTGACTCTTTCTAGAACAGCTAAACACCATGCACGCGTGCATCATATGTCCCAGGATGACGGTGTCTCTTTAAAATTGTGATATTTAATAAAATAACAGCTGTGCTGGATGATGAACAGCCATTACATGTATTCTTAAGAATTGTTTTCTTATTCAAATCATTGGATATGGATGTTGTTTTTTTCCATTTTTAAAATTTTTCTTTATTCATTTTTTAATTTGTTTTTATTTTTTGTTGTTTTGTATTTTTTATTACTTTTGGATATTATTTTTTAAGTAAAACCCCCCAAAAGAAGAATGATAAAAGAAGAGAAGTATTCACAGTTAAAATTTATATAAACATCCCTTCAGTAAATTGTCTACTACTCAAAAATAAAAAATAAGTATAACTATATATGTCATGAGTATATGCTTTTTTCCCTATAGTAGGAAAGAAAATGCTTCTGTATAATATGCATATTAACGTACTATTATTTTTTGTTCTTTTTAATTTTTAAAATTTAACATACTATTATTTTAAAACCTAATATATTTTGAAAATATATAAATCCTTAGGGGATTTTGCTTTGATGCTTAAATTATATTTTAAAACATGTTTATCTTTTCATCAGATCATTAATAGGAGGAAATGAATATGACATATGTTAAAAAAAAACTTTAACTCTTTGGAAGAAAAGTACTATATAAAGATATTTTACATAATCTCAAACCTTTTGTCTAAAGTCAAAGAGTGGGCTTAGCTAAACTCATGAGGCGAAATTCCTTCAGGGTCTAAAAAGTGTTATTGGTGAGTGGAGAATCACCCAGGCCCCAGCTGTGGATCCATATGCAAAGCCCCAGTGCAGCAGAACGGAACAGGGTGATCTGAGTTCCAATCGGGTCACTGTTGGGGTACAGTGAGAAAGTCATTCATACATCTTGGGATACTTTCCTTGTTCCATGATTACCCCTGTTGCAAACAAATGCTGTTGTGTGTGTGTGTGTGTGTGTGTGTGTGTGTGTTTTAAAACAGTTTTTTAAAACAGTAATCTGGGGACTTCCCTGGTGGTGCAGTCGTTAAGAATCTGCCTGCCATTGCAGGGGACACAGGTTCGAGCCCTGGTCCAGGAAGATCCCACATGCTGCAGAGCAACTAAGCCCGTGCACCACAACTACTGAGCCTGCGCTCTAGAGTCCACATGCCACAACTACTGAAGCCCGCGCACCTAGAGTCCCTGCTCTGCAAAAAGAGAAGCCACTGAAATGAGAAGCCCGTGCACTGCATAAGAGTTGCCCCCGCTCGCTGCAACTAGAGAAAGCCTGCATGCAGCAAGGAAGACCCAATGCAGCCAAAAATAAATACATATAATTAATTAGTTAATGAATTAAAAATAAAACAGTAATCTGTTCAACTCTTTCAATGCAGAACTCAAGAAGAGAAGAGAAAGAAAGTTGACTTCTACACCTCTCAGTACCATGTGGCTCTTATTTAGGAACCAGAGTTAGGTCATCAAGTTAGGTATCGGGTATGCTAACTTTATTCATTTTGATCATACGTGTATGGATTTCTGAAAGGACATCTTTTTCACAACTCTTAACAGTGCTGAAGCCACATATAAGAATAGTATATCACACCATTAGAATAATTATGATACAGGAGAACAGTAAGAGCCAGCAGACAGACTAGAGCAAGATGTATCACATCTATGAACACAGAATTAATACAGCAGAGCCGTGGAGAGCAGATACTTACAGCACACTCATCATCTCCTTTAAAGTAAAATCTTTAAAGAGGGTGTCCAATTGAGAGGTTTTGATTGAGCTCAAGAGAATGACTGAATAATGATATTGATCCAATTTGGATATATATTGACCTTTGGAAATCTTTCCAATTCTAATTTTTAAAAAAGAAAACATATATTTCTCTATTTGAGAGGTAAAAGTGGGTATGCCAGGGGAACTCCCTGACAGTCCAGTGATTAAGACTCTGAGTGAGCTTCCAATGCCGGGAGCCTGGGTTCCATCCCTGGTCGGAGAACTAGGATCCTGCAAGCTGTGCAGTGCCGGGGTGGGGGGGGTGGGGGGGGGCGGGGAACAAAGTGGGGTATGCCTTCGAGAAAACATACTGTGGACTTACAGAACCTCTGAACGTATACCTTTTGTTCCCCTGACACTGACATCAGAAAGTAATAAAGGAAGGGGATTACATTCCTTGACTCCATTGGGCTTAGCGATTCCTGGAACAGAGCTTATCAATGAGAAATTGGCTGGGAAAGTCACTTTTCAGTTCTCAACATTTCAATCATGGAAAGTGACACAAATGTCACAATCACATTTTTCTAACTCCCTGATTTGCTTTTCCTCGTGCATACCACTGTTTCCTTTGGAGAGCAAGTAGCAACTGGAAGCCAGCTGCCGAGGGTTAGTCGGTTCAGTCCATTCACTTATTTCACACTCCTCTTCACCTCTCACTTTACCATCGTCTTCACCTTTAATGCCATGAACTTCCAACATATACCAGGGAGCCAGGAAGAGCTTTGTAGTAAAGCTAAGGTTTAACAAAACGTAAACCCATTCCATCCCTTCCTGTATCAGAACATGTAACTCTACCTGGCAAAGAATGACATCGCCTTTTAAATGATACACTGTACCACAGAGGAACCGGTTTGCAGGGCAGAAATAGAGACACAGATGTAGAGAACAAACGTATGGACACCAAGGGGGGACAGAGGCGGGGTAGGGGTGGTGATGTGATGAAATGGGAGATTGGGATTGACATATATACACTAATATGTATAAAATGGATAACTAATAAGAACCTGCTGTATAAAAAAATAAATAAAATTCAAAAATTCAAAACAAAAAAATGATACACTGTACCCAGCCTCAATGTGAGCTCTCAGTACTAAGTGTATGTGTTAAATAGTAATAACTTAAACATTTGCTCACCATAACATCTGTGTATGTTCAAATAATACTGGCTACTAAAATTTCACCACACATGTACTCTTCTACCACCTCTCCTACACAGAAAGCTCATTCAAATTTAAGTCGTAGGAGCACTGGAATGTGTGTATTTAAAGGATTATTTTCAGTTTCTGTGGAGAGCCAGTTTACACACTTGCAATAATTTCAGTAAATAGACTGTACCCCTCCTACCACAGTCTTCATTGTGAGTCTATTATATACAGCAAGACTATTTTATTGATACTGACCATGCCACATGCATATGTGCATTGATAGTGACATAGATGTAGATGCAGAGAGCTGCCATTCATCCCATGCTAACTATATGCCAGGCAATGTGCAAATCATTTTACTCATTCATTTAACGAGTATTTGTTGAACACTTCTGGTGTGTTGGGCACTTGGGTTAGGTACGAAATAGGTGAGAGCTAGTCCTCAGGAAGCTTATAGTCTAGTAGAGACTATAACATGTAAGAAAAACATCAGCAAGGCATCTAAGAGAGGGTCTGCCTCTATGATAAAGTAGCCTTTCAGCTGAGACCTGAAAGAGAGTTCAATAGGTGAAAAGTGGGGACAGAATGGTCCTGTCAGAGAATGCAAAGTGAGCCTGAAGAATTAAAAAGAGCTCAATGGAAGAAGCAGAGTGGTTAGTGATAATGTTGGAAGAGTTACAATGGCCAGGTCTGGAAGGCCTTTTTCAAGCAAATTAAGACACCTGGACTTTCCCCTGAAGGCAGTGAGGAGGAGTCTAGAGGCTTTAAACAGGCTAGTGGCACAGATCTGCATTTCCCAAGAATACTCTTGCCTCAGTAGGGAGCGAGGGTTAGAGACAGGGGGATCAGTTAGACGCCATTGCAACTACCCAGGTTGGAGATAACCATGACCTGGACTAAGGTGCAGAATTAGAGAGGAGCAAAGGGAATGCATTCAAGAAATTGATGTGTTAGTGTCATCAAGACCTGGGGACAAATTGAACTGCGGGGATGGAGGGTAGGGAAGATATGTAGGGGAGAGAGGTATCAAGGTCTCAGCAATTGTCCGATGGGTGCAACTGTGCTGAAGAGTCAAACCAGATCCTCCACTCAGAGCACAGCCAATATGTCCTTTAATGTCGTGCCTCAATTATCGCAGTTTTCCATTTGGAAGACAGATACTCCTAGGGTCCCTACAGTGAGGAAGACTCAAAGCACTTTCAACTCATGAGCAAGCGCTATCTTCATTTCACACGTGGAAAAAAACTTATTTAATAAAAAAGGATTATTTCTACTTCTTTCCTTGGCCTCATCTGAACCTTCTGTGAAGGCATATGAATAGAAATTAAGACACAACTTCCAAATGAGTATAGCTTTCTAACATTATCCTTCATCATTAAAATTGTCTTGTTTTGCTTCTCAGGTACTCTGGATTCCAACATTAGTTTGAATTATTACCAGGAATCATAGAAATATGTGGTTTTGAGAGTCCAATGAGCAGACTCTTAAAAAGTATTTAGCTAAAGCTAAATTAAAGCTAAAGTTCATGAGAAGCCAGCAGAGCCTATTTCAAAAAGCAGCAAAAATCTATTCCAATAACTTCCTGTCAGCTTCTAAAACTTGAAAATTAGCCCTATAACATCAGTAAGGGATTGGTGTGAAGGGAAAGATTGGAAGTGACCCCACAAAACACACTTATTAGTAGGATAAAGTGCCATTTCTTTGAGTGTAGGTAGAGGTTCCTATAGATCAGATGTGGGAATGAAGAAAATAAAGTGGAAGAGTGACAGCTGGCACACTGACAACTCCATTTTCTCTAAAAATATACACAGAGTCATTGTTAAGATGGCTTGATAATGTCTGTTGTCAAGTCAAGTGATGTCATTATAAGAATCAACTTATTTGTGAGAACTCCCTAGAGTAGAGTTCAAATCTCTGCCTCACATGATAGGGAAAGATACAGGTGGAATGGGGACATCTGGTGAATGCTTTTTCTTATTCTACAAATAATGACCCCAAATAATGCAATGCTGATTCTTCAATCATTTACAGAATGAAAACAAGAAAATTAAAATTTAGGACAATGTCATCCAAATGGCACACATACGCAGGAAAAACAAACCAAGCCAAGTAACTGAAGTCTTGTTCCAAGATGGCAATATATAAAAATAGGTTGTCTAAGAAACTGACTAAATGGCAGAGATGGGTATTATTCACAGCTGACCATGGGGAAGAATATGGAATTAGGAAGTTGAAGTATCTAGCAGAAATGTGTACAGATACACAAGGCTATGCACTCTGACTGCCCTATAACACTGCAGAATTGCTTTACTTTTTAACAAAAGTGTTTAACTCCTTGTGTGTTATTATTTTACAAATGTGAAAATGTACTTGTTATTCTTGGAACCAGCTCACAAAAGACTGTCCCTGGTGGTTTTTATGTATATGGAGAAGAGCTGGTGTCAGGTGAGCAGCATCAAAAGAACAGAGATCACCATCCTAATCAAAGGGAATGAGAGAGGTCAGTAAATCTTCTTCCCTTAGGGAAACCACAAAACCTCTTACTCTTCCCTGAAAAAATGATGTAGAGATCTTCTTTCCCACCATAAGCACTTTAAGTCACAGCACTCTACAAGCCAAGCTTCCAAAATATTATTACCAATGATGAGTGAATTCACCAAGGGCTCAATATAATTTTAGTGCTAGCAGAAAAAGTCATGATGTCATCTATTTCAACAGGAGAAAGAGGGGAGTGGGGAGGGGGAAAGAGGCAAAGGAGGAGGGGAGAAAAGAGGAGGAAGGAAGGAAGGAAGGAAGGAAGGGAGGGAGGGAGAAAAAAGAAGAAGAAGGACAAAAAAATAAAGATCCACAAAAGGGTATGTAATCTATAATAGAGTGAAAACAAACCACCTTAGTTCTTATATAACAAAAACTTACTTTTAAAGTTTCCCCAATAATAATAATAGCAAAATCTTACATATACTTACTTTGTGCCAGTCTCTGTTCTAAAGGTTTCACACAAATTAACTCAGAGGTACAATTTACATGCCCACTTGGCAGATGAGGTTATTGAAGCACAAGGGGATAAGTAACTTGCCCAGAATCACTAAGCAGTGGAATCAGGATTTGAACCCAGGCAATTATGCTTCTAGGTCCTTCTCACTATGTCCTTAATATTTATTATAAGCCACTGGATACAGTGCTACTGCAGGTGCTGGTCTATGGAGTATTTGTTACTGGTCCACAATGAGATGAGGCACTTGCACAGGACATAAGGACTAGGTCACTAAACACCACTCAGTTCAGCTGACTTTGTTTTTTTCAGTAGGTTTCCTGGATGAAAGAAGCAGTGCACCTAACGTATGGCCTAGATCAAGCTGCTAATCTCATCTCTAACCGGTAACAAACAGTTCATGGACTAGTAACAGTCTAGGAATTACCCTTTGAGCAGCACAGTTCTAGATGATTCCCTTCCCTGGATGCAGAAGTGGGAAGGGAACTAATATTTTTGAGCAATGAAACCACACTTAGCTTTGCCCCTATGCTGTTTGATCCTGAAAACAACCCTTTGAGGTGGGTGGTGATCAACAAGCTGAAACTGAGACTCGGGGGCTAATGAAATGTCTAGTCCCCAGTCACACAACCAGTAAGGGTTAGAACCCAGATCTGGCCAGTACCCATGCCATGCTGGACTAAGAATAAGGAACAGAGTAGGTCCAGCACCCTGGAGATTTGTGAAGTAGGAAAATTTGGGGTTTGGTTCTCTAAGCTTCCCATTCTTGCTTCAACACCATCCGTCCAACCCTTTCCTACTCATTCACCCTCCAGAGAGGCCCTCTTTTGACACATCTAGTCAGAAGTGTCTCCTTGAGTACCTTTCAAATTAAGCTAGATGATTTGTTTAATCATGTTCCTTCCAGCCTGAGCAACGACGAGTTTTCCTGTGAGTCCAATTAACATGTGCCCGTTTCCAAATAAGGGCAAAGGACAATAGAATGTGAGTTTAATCCCACTGCATTCCTATTGGGAACAGAATTTTACCTTTAGGAAACAACAGTGCTCCCTCCCTCATCTCCAGGGTGCCTGTGGAATGGAGGTGGGTGTGAACGGGAATTCCTTGCTTCTCTTTTTTCCACACTGGTGAAGCAGTCTCACACTGTCCTTCCCTGGGACTGCCCTGGGTGTTTAAGGAAGCCACCAGGTAAAGGACAGGTGAACCACAAAATCTGCAAGTTAGAAAGACAACTTTCTACCTGAAGAACTTTACCCCCGAGAGATGGTCATCCAAGTCTGCATAAACTTTTGTGATAAGGAAGTAGTCACTTTGAATAGCAGAGCATATTGATTCAGTGCAACTCTATGGTTACAAAGTTCTTTCTTAATATTAGTCTAAAATCTGCTTCTCTGTGTTGTCTCTATGACAAGCTCTAGGTTTCCCCTTCTACAGCAATATGAACATTTCATCCTTCCAGCTCACCACTTCACACACTAGGAAAACGTCATGCGCTCATAAATGTTCTCTTATCTGAGGAAAATACCAGTTCCTTCAGCCTTCTGTCACATGACATGGTTTCTGGAATCCAGTCACTCTGCTTTAGATACACTCTGCCTCTAGTGAATGGTTAAAAATATGGGTTCTGGAGTCAATTGCTTGAGTTTGAATGCTAGTTCTACGAGCTCTTAGCTGTGTAAATGGGGGAAATTGGCTTAACCTTTTTTTTTTTTTTTTTTTTTTTTTGGACCAGGGATTGAACCCGTGCCCCCTGCAATGGAAGCATGGAGTCTTAACCACTGGACCACCAGGGAAGTCCTGACTCAAACTTTCTATGTCCCTTTTTCTTCATTGAAAAAATAGAGACCTACTTTATAATGTTGCTGTGAATATGTGGTATAACCATGTATATAAAGCACATAGTAAGTGCTCCAAAATTTTAACTCTTATCATTACTCCAGAGCACAATGAGACTACACATTCCTTTGCTCGGAAACTGTGATTCTACTAGAGTAGCCAAAAACTGCATTTGCTTTCTTAACAGCCATTATTGGGAGGGTTAGGAAGGGTGCTATATTAAACAGCTTCATCAGGGTAGACCTCTTTGAGAAGGTGGTATTTGAGCAAAGGCTCAAAGTGAGGGAGTTAACTATGCATAGGTATATCAGGAAAACAGTGTTCCAATAGTGCAGGGTACAGATGCATGTGGCATGTTCCCAAAACAAAATGTGGCTCGTGAGCACAGTGGCTTGGAGCCCAGTGAGTGAGGGAGAGAGCAGTTACAGAGGAAGTTCCTGGAGGTAACCGGCAGATCAGTTAGAGCCGGGTGCGGGGTGGGGGGAAGGGGGCTTGACTTTGAGGGAAATCTAGAGCTTCTGCAGGATTTTGAACACAATCAATAATCTGACATTTTACATAGATCATTCTGGATGCTGATTTGAGAAAAGACTACCCCCTCCTCAGGCTGAAGAGAAAGTGAGTTAGGAATTATTGCCAATATGGTGAGAGAAAGAGGATGGTGACTCAGATCACGTTGGCAGCAGTGAAGATGAGATGGGGTCAGAGTCTGGGTATGTTTTAAGGGTAGGGTCAAGAGGGTTTTCTGGTGGATGAGATATGAGGTGTGATAGAAGGAGAGTCAATTACTGCCAAGTTTTCAGCTTGAACAATCAAAAAGGTAGAGTTGTATCCAGGAGTTGAAGAAGCTGCTAGTAGAGCGAGCTTAGAGAGAAAAAGCAGGAGTTGGACTTGGAGTGTGATGAGTTTCAGCTGTTAACTACACCTAAGGATGGAGGCATAGAGCAGGGAGGTGAGCGTGCATGTCTCCAGGTGGGGAGAAAGTCTGGGCTGTAGACCTAAACTGGGGCGCATCTCAGGGACTAGATGAGATCAACCCGGAGTGATTGGGGAAGGAGTGAGCCCAAGGACTAGGAGGTTGAGGGAGGAAAGTGGAAACCAGAAAAGGAGACTGAGAGGGAGCAGCCAGTGCAACAGAGGAAGATAAAGAAATATGCTGTCCTGAAAGCCAAAGGGACAGAATGCGTCAAGGGAAAGAGAGCAATCGAATGTACCAAGTGCTGCCCACAGGCCAAGTACAGCAAGGACTGAGAATTGGATTTACCCACCTAGACACCAGTGCTGACCCAGACAAGAGATGCTGAGGGGATGTGGTCCAGGCACAAGTCCCATTTCCTCTGCTTCCAGCCATGATATTAGAGACTGGATTTACCCTCCCTCCTTAAACACTTAAAAACCTGGACAAAATACATGAAATGACAGTTTCAGACATTGAAAAACAAACAGCAAGGGACAGTGGTCCCTGACCCAGTTTATTGCCTAAAAAAAGTTCCTGGCCATGGCATGTGGAGAGAGAAACCAGATAGACCTCAGAGGTTCTCCTGAGTTGAGAAGACAGAGGTGAGAATTCCAGGAGGCCTAGGCAGTGCAAGGCACAGAACAGAATAGCTGAGCCGAGAAGATGCACAGAGAAAAAGCTCTGGAGATCTGCAGGTGTTCCTTCTAGAGGGGCCTCAGCTGAGGACTGATCAGCACCTGTCTATGAAGAGGAAACTCTCCAAGGCCAGGGAAACAACCATGGAAAAGGAGGAAGGGGAACAGTTCCCAGATCACATGGGCTAGAAGAGTTCATAGAATAATAGCTCATCTCAAAGCTGATGGGAATTACCCAACAGAGAGAGAATAATTGGTGATAGAGATGAGGAAAGGAGAATTGCTTGGGTAATGTCTCTGTGGAGGCAAGAAGAGTGGGACCCAGTGCACAAATAGAGGCGTGCACTGTAGGTAATTCTGTTGCACGAGTAGGTGGGTGGAGATGCTGGTGGGCGGGTAGACACAGTGGTGCGGAATCTGTGGAAGTTCTCTCCTTATTGCTTCAATTTTCCCATCTCAGTACAAGCCCTGAGCATCAGCTAAAAAGGAGGATAAGGGAGGAGATGCTGAGGATTTGAGGAGAGAGGAGAATGTGTGAACTGTTCCTTCAGCAGAGCAAAACAGTAAAAAGTCCTAGTGTACCATGAACATTTATATAGTTCTAGGACTGGCAGCACTGAGGGCCTATTTGGTCATGAATTTGAAATGAGGACTTCCAATGTGGTTGTATTTTTTTCCAGCCACTTTCAGACGCACAAGTCCAAGTGCAGTGTAGTAAGAATTGGATTTCACCTGGGTTGTGGATATGCTAAGTGAGGTAGATAAAGGGAGAGAGGGGCAAGCAAGCTGTGTATCATCACAGTTGACTTGGATTGAATGTAGTCCTTGTACGTGTTTTCCCCCACAAACTGCTGCTATTAAGCCAGATGCCCTCTCTGCTGTATTTGTGTGACTGATTCCTTTGAACCTAAGGCCACTCTATCTATGTATTTTTATTCCATTACCCACTGTAATAGCTCTCGTTCAAATTTGGGTCAGTGAATGTCTCTCTCTTCTTCCAGCCACCATCAGAAATACTGAACAGGACAAAGTCAAGGGCAGAGTCTATTGGTTCACCTCTAAAGACTTCTTGTTGGGTTAATATTAATCCATTTGTCAACATAATGGGTAAATATATTTAACCAGCTTTAAGTTCAGATACTCTACCACCATCAAGTTAAATGTCTCCATCATTTTGCAATGACGTCAAGTGAGCTTATTAAATGCCATACTCATTGTGTACCTCCTAGCTTTGGCCACACTTTCCTGCTTGCCATCTCTATAAGCATTGCATTCAAAGCTTAATAAAGGATGAATCTAGATCTACTTTGTTCATAGCTTTACAAAATGCCTAGCATAGTAGTTGGCATATTGTAGATTCTCAATAAATATTTTTTGAATGAATGAGTGCCTCATTTAGGCTAACTCATAGACCGGCCCACTGCAGATCTATCCATATTTGTAGCCGAGAAGGTTTCATGGTATAAAACTTGACCAGTTAACATGTAAAAAATTTGAAAATCTGCTTTGCTCATCAGGAGTCTGTGGACTAGCCCTCAAAACATGAATATTCATCTATGGACGTTCACCTGTGGAAGTTCCTTACATTGTTTGGATCCAGCAAAGGAAAGAAAAATTGGATTGGTTAAGGAGGGCTGGGGGATGGCCAGGGGTTAATATAATTACTCTTACCAACTGTCTAGACTCACCTAAATGCTTCTGCCAATTAATCACTCTGTAGAACTCTGTGGGTCAAGTCTCAGAATTATCCCACTGGGGGAGCAAAGGAACTAGGGTATTTATGTACTTACTCCCATCAGTTATTGGCGGGACTGGGGGCTGGGAAAGGGGCCATTAATTCTCTGGAATATCCAGCCTGCCCACACTGCCACAGAAAACATTCAGGCCGTCAGAGTTTAGCCACGGTAGTTACTGTAATAGTAAGGTGGAGGTGAAATTGGCTAGCCACTGACAGTGGTCGTTACAGACTCTCTTCCACCTTACGGTCATGACTGAGAATTTCACTGCCCTCAGAATACTAGAATTCCATCAGTAAGCATAACTCTTTTTTGTTCCTTAATCCTCTGACCCTGAACACTTATATCCAGCAACAGTTCCATAATTCACAATGCTCCAGAAATTGTAGTAGAAGTACAGCTACCAACCATCCATACCCCACTACTAAATCCAAAAACAGGAAATAAAAGTCATTATAGCCATTGCCATATGCTAATGCAATTTTCTGCTGACTCGCTCTCCACCCAGACTCGCTCCCAGCCCCCCACCCCGCCATCCACATACACCTACATTATGAGTTCATTGAGAAAAAGGCCTCTTTGTTACTCATTCTTAAATCCCCTGAAAGCGTATTAGGCAGGTAGTTGGCACTCACATGTTTCTTCAGTGAACTAACTAAACTGACAGTCTTAGTTTAGATCCATGGAATCACAAAGTCTAGCCTCAGAATCCTATGCATAGGATTCTGGCCATTTAGTTCCAAATCAGCATGTTCACTACATGATGGGAACTGACTTCTTTGTCAAATTCAGGCATCATTTCTGATACTTGGGAACATTGCTGCTCCTCCATTAAAGCTCTGTTGTATACTTTATGAGTTAGGAACTTTGAAACTATAGTACTACCTTTACCACTTTTAGAGGAGAGGAAAAATACTAAAAAGACTTTTATTCCCTGAACACCCACTAGTAACACTACTAGTGCCCTTGGTAGAAGAGCAACACCTTTGTTACTAAAGGCACCAAGTACACTGTAGGGAAGAGAGATGATGTTTGTTTTGTCTGTTATGTTTACAGGTCTCTATTTGTTTGTGTTTCCTCGGGTTCTCTCACTAAATCTTAAAGTCCCCAAGAGTTTATGACTTAATGTGTGCACTCTGCTTCTTTTGTAATTCTTCACAGTAGCTGGTAGAGTGCTTGGCACATAAAGAATCGTCAACAAACCATGGCTGATGGATAGAATCGCCCTGTACGTAGGTGGAACAACCCTAAGCAAGCACTAATAGCTAGAATATCTTGAGTCCTGACAGTAGTCAGTGTCGAAAACCTGGAAAATAGGCTGCTCTGGCCACTTCGGTTCTCACGAATGACTAAACATTTCATTTCTGCACCCACTGAGTTTGGTTTTTTCTAGTCATCTCTGAAAGCAAGTGCTAAACATGTAATGACCTTAATCTTTCATTTTTATGACCCACTGGTATATAATCGACAGTAACCATAAGGTAGACCCAATGCTTAGTAATAAGTGACACAAGAGCATTCATTCTGAAGGTAGCCACTAAGCTGTGGAAAATATAATTAAATTCTGTAAGCATAAGGGAAGTTTCAATAGAGACTTTTGCACTCAAACTCCTGAAATACCAATCCCTTTGCTTTTCAGGCCTTCTTTTGGTGCCTCTGAGTAAAATCAAAAGCAAATGTGTGGAGTAAAATAAAAATTAGGAACTCTAATTCCGTAAGAAAACTCCTGCTCTGTGATTTGATAGGGTCAGGAGCTAGGAGGAAGGATTCAATTTTCAGCAGCTCTCTCCTGTCCCTGCAGCCTGACATGTGTTCCAGCCCAGCCTTGATCGGCAGCCATCGCTGTTTACTATGTGACAGACAGCTGTGCCCTACCGGCTCTAGGCCATCATTGTCATTCCTCCACCTCGAGCACCAGCCGTGTGTGACATGAGGCACTTCCTGAAACTGCCGCCCAACATGAGCAGTGGTCTTTGGCAGGAAAGTGCAATGTCGGACCAGGGCTGATCATCAAAGGGTCTCCCAAGACACAGATAAAAAAGCAGGCAGAAAAGGAAATTCCCTACTATATAAGACTACCAAGAAATAAAGCTTACAATAGGCCATCAATAATCTACTAGTACTTTTTATCATATTTGGTTCTGTTTTCAGCTGTTACAGCTTTCCCTTCACCTGCTGGGCTCTTTTTGAAATAGAGATGCCAGGAAAGGGAAGCTCAGTGCAGCTCATGATTGAGAGCTGCCTGCACAGGCACGCAAATCACACCTGGGGACTGAGGCTCTGTTGTGTCTAGCATGTGCCTGCCATCTGTAAAATGTCCAGTCCCCATGATCATGTTTGGCCTTCTCACCACCACATTTTTATATGTGTAATATTTTAAATGTTGTTTACAAAAATAATTGGAGGTGGTCTGAAATAAAGTATATGAACATGTGTGTGTTCGTGTATTATACATTCTTTATTGGAGTGTGTTACGTATGTTTATGCACCAACAGAATAAAGAATAAAAATTAATGCAATAAAAAAGAATGTCTTCTTTATATTGTACAGATACAGATTTTTTAAACACAGTATTCTAGTTTGCTTTCATTTTGTATTTTCTGTGTCTGGAAGACAATGATAAAAAATGAGGTGGAAAGGATTGTGGAAACCAATATAAAGAAATTCACCATTTTCCTTAAAGTGATTTATTTTATCATTTTGAATGATAAAGAGCTGGCTGGCCATCTGTTAGACTGTAGAGGGAATGCCTGCTACAGGTGGGAACTGGACCTGTGACCTCCCCTGTTCCTCCCAAATTAGCCATTTTATCGTCTTCATGTGCTAGGCAAATTCTTTTAAAATGTTTTTCCAAGAAAACTGTCAAGCTCAAAAGCACTGATTCATACAGATAATTGGTAATACTCTTGGTATCTTTTCTGTTCAAACAGGAAGAGGAGAGAAGGGAGGAACAATTCCATGGGACTTGGAAGGAGAGAAATCCATTCAAGAGGTGACTGAATCTGTTTCAGTCTCATATTTGCAATACCATCATTATATGGTTGAGTTGCAGTTTCCGTTATAGGTCCCTTTTTCAGACCTTTGTAATTCATGCCTAACCTGGCATTACTGACTTTAAACAATATTTTAAAATATTCCTATGAAAGACAATGACATTTATTTTACCAAGTTGCTTTAGAGATGAGAAAACTAATAGAAAAATGAAAAACACAGTTTCTTTAAAATTTCAAGCAACTCTATGCTTGAAATTTATATATATACATATATATATTAAAATATATATATACTTTTTTTGGGGGGGGGCTGTCCCGCAGGATCTTAGTTCCCGACCAGGGATTGAGCCCCGGCCACGGCAGTGAAAGCACCAAGTCCAGACCACTGGACTGCCAGGGAATTGCTTGGTCATATTTTCAACTGAGAAAGGAATACATAAATACAGCAATGGTCACTCAAAGAGAATGCAGAACAAGCCACATAAGGACCCCCAGAACATTTTTATGCTGGTAAAACCTGGTGAAAATAAAAATCTGGAGTAGCTTTAAAGAATGAGAGAAGTTTTGTTTTGTTTTTTAATGCCGCTAACCCGCCAGAGAAGTGGGACAGAGGAGGATAATACTGTGCTGTTAACCCCAAACCTGGGGCAAAGCAAGTTCAGGGGAGAACTGTATGGACTGTTTATGACAGTCTTGAATTATTTTTAGCACCAGCTGGTAGGATCAGCTTCCTCACCCTATAAGGACGCTCCTTAGTACCTACTCATAGCACAGCACTTGGGCAATTACCCAGTTGAAACTAATCACAATTGAGCACTCCCGCCATGTCAAACACTTTAGATACATTTCTGTCATCCTGGAGAGTATGTACTTACAGTACCAGAGAGTCAAATAATTGATATTATTTTCCCCATTACACAGATGAGAAATCTGAAGCTCAGAAAAATTATTGAATTTGCCCAAGCCATACTGCTAGTATTGACTGCTCAGACTTTGAAACTCCATTTGGCTGATTAGGGTTCATGCTCTTCCCACTACACCAGACTGGCTTTCAACCATTTCTCCCTGTTGAAGGGAGAGCTCTATATTCAATTTTTTTCACTAAGGAGAGGAATGGATCTGCATTCCTTTGAAGTACATTGTTCTTAAATTAGAACAATTAATGGAGACTCCATTCTCTTCTTAAAAACAAAACTAAAATATATGAGTTTAAACATCATAAACTAATGTATCAAAATAGTTGTTCATTTGGTTATAGAAACATTTCTATTGGCAGAATGAATGTTTTGAGGTACAAAACAGCTGCTAATTTTAGAAATGCTTTTTAAGTAGTAGCCCTTAAAGTGAGAACTTTCCTGGTAAAGCTTCATTTGTTTTTTTTTAATAAAAAGATGAATTGAATACACTGGAAATTAGATTACCAGCAAATCACAAATGGGGTTCAAGATGACAACTACAGTGAGTAGCATAGTTTTTATCACTTGGGGCAGAGTAAAAAAAAGAGCACTGGGCAAGGAATCAGGATGATGTGGGATCTGATCTTGGCTTTCCACTGACCAACATAGTCAAATTTCTTAAGCTCAGTAAACCTGAAGTTCTTATTCTGTAAAATGCACTAAGTAATATATCTAGCTCCACTCAGCTATAAATTTCTGTGATATGTTCCACATATCCACTCTCCGTGTAGAAGTTTTGGTTAGGGACCACCTTTGAACAGTATTATTTTAAAAAAAGAAAGAAGAATGGTTTGAAGAATTCATCACTGACACTTTGATTACATCCACATGTTCCAATAATACTGCATTGTCTAGCTTAAATCAATGAATATTCTCTCTCATGTTTAATCTATCCAGAGCTATATATAAGGTAGAATGGAAACCACTTCAGAGATAATGAGAAGACTCTCAAGTCTATCTGAGGAGCCACGGCTTGTTGCTATCTCTCTCTCCATTTCCCACATACCCACTAGTTTAAAATATATTGGGTTTGGACTTCCCTGGTGGTGCAGTGGCTAAGAATCCACCTCCCAGTGCAGGGGACACGGGTTCAAGCACTGATCTGGGAAGATCCCACATGCTGCAGAGCAACTGAGCCCATGTGCCACAACTACTGAAGCCCGCGCGCCTAGAGCCGGTGTTCCAAAACAAAGAGAAGCCACCACAATGAGAAGCCCACGCACCACAACGAAGAGTAGCCACTGCTCACCGCAACTAGAGAAAGCCCACGTAGCAATGAAGACCCAAATCAGCCAAAAATAAATTAATTAATTTAAAAAATAAATAAAATAAAATATATTGGTTTTATAAGTGAAGGACATTCTTTGAAACACCTGGATTGTACTCTTCAAAAACAACAAGGTTGATGAAAATGAAATGTTGATGAAACTGTTGCAGATTAAAGGAGAGTAAAGAGACTTGACAATTAAACACAGTGTATGCTCCCTGGTTGGATCTTAGACTAGGGAGAAAATAGCTATAAAGGATACTATTGAATTAACTGCTAAAATTCAAATATGGACTATAGATTAGATAATAGTATAAAATCGATAATAAATTTCCTGAGTTTATGACTGCACTTAAATTATGAAAAAGAATTGTTTGTGCTTAGCAAAACACACTGAAGTATTTAAGGGTAGAGAGGCATGATATCTCTAACACACTTTCAAATGGTTCAGAGGAAAAAATATAAATATATATTTTTACACATACATACATATATAGAGGGTATGTATCTATACATATAAAAACATATATGTGGTTATATATATGTATGTATGTATACGTAAGTAGAGAATATTATAAAAACAAATGGGACATATACAAATATAAAACCATTATGAAAACTAATATAATGTTGTATGTCATTTATACCTCAATTTAAAAAAGAAAAGAAAAAATTTAAAAGAAATAGGACAAAATATAAACTATTGGTAAATCTGGGCAATAGGTATTTGACAATTCCTCATACTATTTTGTAAGTCTGAAATTATTTTAAAACAAAGCTACCCCCTGCCAAAATTGGTTCAGAACAAACATTTTATAGAACATGCTATTAACAACATTATGGGTAAAGACCTATTGTTTTATATACCCAACCAAGGCATCATCCCAACATATATCCTATCTTGTATAAATAATATTCTCCTGTATCTTAGATCTGCTCTTTCTCTCCACTCACTTTAGCCTTGACTCTGAGCACTTTATCTCCTAGTCTACCCATGTGAGAGCTACCATGTCCCTGTCCCCATGGCTACTACTGACTGGCCCATGGGTAAGCATTTGAACCAGAATGGGCCAATCTAAGAATTAAATCTATGATTTTTGCACCGGGTCACAAAGGAAACCCAAATCAGTTACTCTCTGGTGGCTGTCTCAGTCTGGATCCCCCTAAAAAAGATTCTGAATCAAGGATTTGGGTACAAGTAGTCTATCTGGGAGATGATCCCAGGAAGCATGGTAAGAGAGTGTGAAGTGAGACAGGGAAAGGAAGAAAGCAATAATAAAAGGTGTTGAGTCCTGCTGGGAACCCTCTAAGAGGCCTATAAAACAAAACTCAGAATTTTCCTCCAAAAGAATGAGGAAATTAAGGTATTTATGCACCAATTCCCACCGCTCTTTGGCTGAAGATTACTCCTGGGCATATTAACCACCTGGCGCTTCTGGCCTGCCTTACCTGCTGTCCCAGCGCACTCCCCCAGCCGCTGTCCTCAGGCAGAATGATGCAGATGCTAGAGGTAGGAAACCTGGGACAGGTAGGGGAGCAATTCCCCAACTGTAGATGACCTCACAGATGGGCCAAGGAGACACAGTCAGGACAGCAACAGCGTCTGCTACAGTGGTTAATGGAAAGTTTAGGAAGTTTTCAGTGGGCTTTGCTTCCTGCCATGTGGAGGAATCTGGTCTACAGGGAAAGAGAGAGAAGCAGACTTTCAGAGAAAGAGATGGAGTTAGTGGCAGCAGTGGAAGCCCTGATTCCAGCTGGTTTTAAGGCCCAGGCCCCACTTTTGTCTGTTCAGCCCTGTCTGGGATTCAGTGAGCAACTAAACTCACATTTATATCTCAACAAATTTGAGTTGGGTTTCTGTCACGTAGCCAGAAGAAGCCTGACTATTAACCTTATTACAATATTATCACCTACATCCCTATGATGAGATACAAATACTTTCACCCTAAAATCCCATTATATAAATATGATCAAAGTAGAGTAATAATCATGAAAACTTCAGCTCTAATCTCTGTATTTCCCTCCACAGTATGACATCGCTTTACTTATTTTTAAATTGAGGCCATTTTTTTAATTTCCTCAAATATTTTCTTTATCCACTGTGGCATATATCACTGTACAACCAAAACTCATCGGACTTAGTGAAACATTCTCCATCTATCTTGAGGATGATTTTGTGAAAAAAGTATTCAGTGATTTCTATTTCTAGAAAGGACTTTACATTTTTTTAAAGAAATGTGTTTTCTCAGTATACATTTTACAGCAATTGAAAAAATGTCTGGTGGTAAAAAAATTAAAAATAAAAGGAAGTGAAATACAGTATAGCTTAGAAAAACAACTCAAATAATTTAATTTGGAGGACAGGAAATAAAACATATTTATTCTTGATCCTGAGAATATAGCAGTATTTTGATCACAAAACAAGGTGAATAATTTTAATGTGCAGCTAAGTTGAAAAAAATGAAAAAGAAAAAATATTAATATATATGCAATACACCCCCGCATACACTATATAGAAAACTCATTCAAAAAAATTCCCCAGAACATATTTCTCTCATGAGATTTTGGAATTTATACTGCAAAAGTATATAGGGAATATATGTAAGTAAGTTAAGACATCATCAAACCAATGATACAGGAATGCAGATCATGGGATGAGTCCATCACCAGTTTTTCCCTACTCCACACTGCCTGTTTAACTATGAAAAATCTGGTGTTCAGGCTCATTTTTGCTTTCTAGAGTAATATTTCAAATCATTATATAGGATATTTTAGTGTAATATACACTTTAAAATTTTTTAAATAAAAAATTTTATTTTACCTTTAAAAAAAACACTTGGAAAGTGCATGGTATAGAGAGTTTCAATAGAAAAGGGCTATTATCTTTGTTTTTCTCTTTCTTTTTTAAATTTTCTGATTGAGAACCAGGCTCATTTGTATGTTCTGTGATCCCAAATAGTTATTTAATAAATATAGGAACAATTCTCTGGGGTCAAATGGAAACAAGCAATTGACTTTCTTCTAGCGTTGTTCAGGGGGCCCTGGGTGGGGATAAGCCCTGTGAGGAAGGAAGTGCCTGGAATGAGATATCCAAGCAAGGGTCAGCAGCACAAGTGGTGAGCTCTCTGTGGGGTGGCACTAAAAAGCTGGCAGCCAACCAGTTAGCTGTTTATGTAAATGAAGGAGAGCTACTACAGATCCTGGTCCTTGCTCCAGCAGAGGGTCACTGTAAACTCTCTACAGGCCATAAATGGAGACTAAGAGGTGGTCAATTCAAGCTCAAGGAGAATAAATATTATCCATCAGACTATGGCATTCGAACCTCCCATCAACTACTCTGACGGCAGGGGAACTGAGGGATGCTGATATAATATGACACAAAGTCGAAAGAGCACCATAAAGTAATCTAATCAGTGAATAAGGGGCTATAAATTCCAAATACCTTGGAGTAAGCTTAACAAGAAATATGCAGTGCTGACATAAAGAAAAATACAAAATTTTACTGGGGAATATAAAAGTAGTGGTAAATGAATAGAGTAAAATAACTTGTTCTCAGACAAGATGAATTAATGTTGTTAAATTTCAAATATCCTAAATTTCATTTATAAATTTAATGTAATTAGATTTAAATTTCCAATTCCAGAATTAGGAAGCAAAAGAGTAAAGAATGGGGCTTCCCTGGTGGCGCAGTGGTTGAGAGTCTGCCTGCCGATGCAGGGGACATGGGTTTGTGCCCCGGTCAGGGAGGATCCCACATGCCACGGAGCGGCTGGGCTCGTGAGCCATGGCCGCTGAGCCTGCGCGTCTGGAGCCTGTGCTTGGCAACGGGAGAGGCCACAACAGTGAGAGGCCCGCGTACCGGAAAAAAAAAAAAAAAAAAAAAAAAAGAGTAAAGAATGGATTTACAACTCTTAGGCAAAAATAACTAGACAATGTATGTCTGGCCTGATACTAGACAGACAGGTTAATGAAACAGATTCTAAATTCTGTGATACATCTGAGAATTTAGAATTAGTGAAGCACTTTTGTAATCAATACAGAAAGAGTAGATTTTTAATGAATGACAGCTTAAAAAATTTGTTAACTGTGGAAAAATACAGTTAGATTCTTTACCTAACACCATATACTAACATATATTTGTATATTTCCATATAGTTTGAATCATATATTGTGAAAATGAAATCAATGTATTACTTATTTAATTAAAAAAGCAAAAAAGATTTAAAAAAAAAAGAACTCAAGTGACCAATATAACTTTGAAAAAGTGTTCAAACTCATTACAATTTAGAATATGAAAATTAAAATAATGAGATATGAGTGTAGCCCATAAAATTGGAATTTAGAAAATGATTGCACAAGTGCCAATGAGAGTTCAAGTAAAGGGGTACATCCATTAACTACAGGTGAGAATGTAAGTCGGTATAATCTTTCAAGGAGCAATTTGGCAATATTCTTCCAAAGTGTTAAAAAAAAAAATGTTCAGACCTTTTTCACCCAGCTTCCACCTCCAGAAACATGGTAAGAAATAATGAGGACTTCAATATCTAGAATATCATGAACTATGTAACCTGAAAATATGAAATAAGTTTCTGCTACAAAGCACCCAGAAATGTTGGATTAAAAATAAACTTATTTTTTAAATACTGGGGGGAAAACAAAATGAATTTGTTTATGAGTGAAAACCTTGACAGCCCCAGAGGGGCTTATTAGTATCAAAAATCGAGAGAGATTTTTTTTCAAATGTAGGAAATACATTCAAATAATCTAAAATTCAAGTCATAAAAGAGAGGTAGGGAAAAGACTTATTCCCAAACCTTTCTTCAAACCACTCCCCAGAGGCAAATATGTACTTGTACAGGCTTATGTGTATTGTGCAAATATGCATTTGTAGACTTATTTTAAATCCATATGGCAGCACACCATATACACTGTTCTGCACCTTGTTCTTTTCACTTCAGATAAGATTTTCTCATTCCAACATATAAAAAGCTTTCTCAGGGCTTTTCGGGTGGCACAGTGGTTGAGAGTCCGCCTGCCGATGCAGGGGTCACGGGTTCGTGCCCTGGTCCGGGAAGATCCCACGTGCCCGGAGCGGCTAGGCCCGTGAGCCATGGCCGCTGAGCCTGCGCGTCTGGAGCCTGTGCTCCGCAACGGGAGAGGCCGCAACAGTGAGAGGCCCGTGTACCGCAAAAAAAAAAAAAGCTTTCTCATTCTTTTTTTACCAATACACAGTACTACATTCACCAGTTAAAACTATAATTATTTAACCAATCTCCTATGCATGGGCATTTACATTATTGCCAGTCTTTTTTTTTTACATTGATAACAAAATGTTACTTTATTTATACATATTGTTTTTTAAGTACAAATATCATACATTTAATTCATTTTTTTAACATCTTTATTGGAGTATAATTGCTCCACAATTGTGTGTTAGTTTCTGCTTTATAACAAAGTGAATCAGTTATACATATACATATGTTCCCATATCTCCTCCCTCTTGCGTCTCCCTCCCTCCCACCCTCCCTATCCCACCCTCCCTATCCCACCCCTCTAGGTGGTCACAAAGCACTGAGCTGATCTCCCTGTGTTATGCGGCTGCTTCCCACTAGCTATCTATTTTACATTTGGTAGTGTATATATGTCCATGCCACTCTCTCACTTTGTCACAGCTTACCCTTCCCCCTCCCCATATCCTCAAGTCCATGCTCTAGTAGGTCTGTGTCTTTATTCCCGTCTTACCCCTAGGTTCTTCATGACCTTTTTTTTTTCCTTAGATTCCATATATATGTGTTAGCATACGGTATTTGCTTTTCTCTTTCTGACTTACTTCACTCTGTATGACAGACTCTAGGTCCATCCACCTCACTACAAATAACTCAATTTCGTTTCTTTTTATGGCTGAGTAATATTCCATTGTATATGTGTGCCACATCTTCTTTATCCATTCATCTGTTGATGGACACTTAGGTTGCTTCCATGTCCTGGCTATTGTAAATAGAGCTGCTATGAACATTGTGGTACATGACTCTTTTTGAATTATGGTTTTCTCAGGGTATATGCCCAGTAGTGGGATTGCTGGGTCGTATGGTAGTTCTATTTGTAGTTTTTTAAGGAACTTCCATACTGTCCTCCATAGTGGCTGTATCAATTTACATTCTCACCAACAGTGCAAGAGTGTTCCCTTTTCTCCACACCCTCTCCAGCATTTATTGTTTCTAGATTTTTTTTTTTTTTTTTTTTTTTTTTTGCGGTACGTGGGCCTCCCACTGTGGAGCACAGGCTCCGGACGTGCAGGCTCAGCGGCCATGGCTCACGGGCCCAGCCTCTCCGCGGCATGTGGGATCTTCCCGGACCGGGGCACAAACCCGTGTCCCCTGCATCGGCAGGCGGACTCTCAACCACTGTGCCACCAGGGAAGCCGGAAACATCTTTAATTAAACCTACAAAGACACTTTTTCCAAATAAAATAGCAGTCATAGATTCTGAGGATTAAAAATAAACATATCTTTTGTAGGGCCACCATTTAGCCCACTACAGATATCAACTGAGAATGTAGAGTAGGCAGTGTTATATGACATTTGGACTTCTCATTTTATAGATGTTTTTAAAGCAGTGGAACTGAATGGTGTAACTTAGAAAGTACAGAAAAAAATCTAAGGACCAAACCTTGGGGCCCTACATAACTTAGCAGTTAGGAAAAGGATAAGAGCCCAGCAAAGAAAAAGGGAAACACATGCTCTGTGAGGACAGAAAGTTGTCTGTTTTGTTCCTTAATTGTTTGCCATTATCTTAGATCCTGGTATTTAGAAAACACTCCAGAAGAAAAGAACAAAAATAAAACTCCAAATATTCCATATGACTGCTTTTGATTAGGTGGCCATTAAAGTAAGGAAAAAACAAAAACATGCCAGTGTGGTATTGCAGAATTCCAGCGAAAAAGGTATTTTCAAGAAGAGATGCTTCCTCTTCCAGCTGTGGAGCCGCATGTGGAGGATCTCTAGTCTATGCCAGCAGCCATGCTGCCCAAGGGTCCGCTGCAGTCTGTGCAGGTCTCGGGAAGCAGGAAGGTGACCACAGCTCTGGCACAGCACAAAGAGCTAACTGTTTCAACAAGGTGAACAGTGGCCCCTGGAGATGATTGAGCCGCTTGCTCTGCAATGTATGCTCCTGGAACCTGTTCTGTTCCTGTGCAGAGCACGGCTTCCCTGCGTGGACATCCGTGCCTGTGTGAAGGGTGGCCCACATTTCTGCAACCTGCTAGCCCATCTCCAAAGCCCTGGAGGCCAGTTACCAGAAATACATGGATGGGGCTTTGGGAAGGAAATCAAAGACACCCTCATCTAGCAGGGCCAGACCCTCCCTGCTAGCAGCTGACCCCATCACCGAAAAGCCAAAAAGTTCAGAGGCCCTGGTGCATGCAGCAGCCACTAGAAGTCTTACAGAGAAGCCAGCCACAAGGAACAGGGTTCACCTTTATATTAAACAATGGTTGTGGGATTTTAAGTTTTAAAAGAAAGGGGTGGGGGTCCCTTCCAGGTTAAAATGATGTGAATACAGACATCTATTTTTTCCCTCCCCGAACCCCATGTGAAAGTATAATAAATGAGTTTTGTTCTAAACCTACACGTGTGGGGAAAGCAGTAGAGGAAACAACAGCAACAAAATTTTGAAAGGTGGAAAGCGGATGGATGTGTGATAACTGATTTAGCACCCCCAAGAAACTCACATCCCAAGCTGGCAGCAAGCAAAGTTCTAAATCAACAAAATTTGCACCACAGCCTCAAAAGGATCAGAAATTGGCAATGCTAGAAAAATCTGAAGCACAGTGTGAAGAAGAGTTCCTAAATAAGGGGGTGTAGGCAAAAGCCGTTTGAGAAACAGTAAAAATCCCAGGTCCCTTTGCTCCAACCTAGGAAAAACAGAGGAGGGGTGCCAGGAGACCATATGGCCAGTGAATTACTGAATGCAGACACCTCTAGCCTTCTTCCCCAGTACAACTCCCAACATGCTGGCAGCCAGACATTTACCCTCCAGAAAAGAAACTGAGTCTCCTTTCCACAGACGCTGAGCTGCCTAAAAGCAAGACCTAAAGGCACTGACCTCAGAGTTTCCCCTATAAATGGCCCACCCAGATTCCGATACAGTGAAGCTCAGAGTTGAAAAGTCCTTCCCACAGGCTCAGGGTGTGAATCAGTTTTTTAGTCTCACGCTTTCTTGATCATGAGCAGAGAGCCAAGGGATTACAAGCCCAAAGAAGAAAGGCTCTGCTGCAGAAACTGGAAACCAAAATAAGTAAAGAGAAAAAAAGGCAACTGTGGAGGAGGGAAAAACTAGATCCAACATAATTGGCTCTGAATGGATAATTGTGGATGCGGAGTATCATTGTATCACTGTAGATATTAAAATTTTATGTAATATGGAGTTTTAAAAGGGATGGTAGGAAAGGTTAGGATTTCTCAGCAATACTGGAAACAAAAAGACAATGGAGCAACGCCTTCAAAATTTCTAATAATTGGAAAAATTTCCAAACAAATTCTATAACTAGACAAACTATAAATCAAGTGCAAAGGAAGCACCCAAGTAGATGGACTGGCCCTAATGAATCAATGGCAGTCCACTCATTCTACTAGGAAGTAAGACAAAGTATTTGGGTGCACATACAGGTTGGTTGATATATTTGGTAATGGAAATAAGAGCTAGTTCTCTTCTGATTGCTTTACTTTGAGGAGCACATAGTCTAGTGGGACATATGGATACATAAAGAGATAGTGTTTATATGTACTAAAATAAAATGGCTGAGTTCTGTTATAGAGCTATGCATAGTCTTATGGGACCCCAGCCTTTTGGCTCAGGAAAGGCTTTAAGGGGTAGGTAATGCCTGAGATGAGTCTTAAGGAATGAATAGTGGTTACCCAGAGAAGAAGGAGGGGAAAAGCATTCAAAGCAGAAAGACTGCCATTAACAAAGGGACAAAGGAATAAAATACCTTGGTGTGTATAGAATATAGCACAGAACCAAGCACAGAAAGTGTGCAGTAAATACTTACTGGCATCAATTAAATCACTTGGTATTTTCATGGACTTGGCATATCTAGGGTTACTAGAGGCTAGAAATGAAACCAGAAAGTATACTGCAACTGTCTGTTATTCAAGTATTAAGTTAATCATTTTGAGACAGCAGAATCAAGAAACAAGGTGCTGAAAACTGTATTCTGGAAGAGGTATTAAGGAGCTGGAAAACAGGAAACAACCAAGATGCTAAGGCTTCATCTACTGATGGACTGCAGCACTTATTTTTAGGAGTTTTCTGGTTGATTCACAGTTCAAAAATTATTTTTGAACTGATTGAATTTAGCCTTGGCTGCTATTGCATTTGTTTAATTCAGTAATCTTTATCTTTACCTATTCTTTTGCTAGTTCATTCTACAAAAATTTTTAAGTACTCACTTGTATAGACACTTTATATAAAACAGTTCCTGGGGCTTTTGTAGTCTGAAGGGAAAGGCAGATGCTAGAGAAATTATGCGTGATTAAATATACAGATGGTATTTTTATATGGCACAAGGTTCCTGCCATATGACACAACAAGAATGTTCAAATATTTCAATACCAATAAGGTCAGCCTCAATCTTAAAAATACTACTGCAATGTTGGTGGGAATGTAAGTTGATACAGCCACTATGGAGAACAGTATGGAGGTTCCTTAAAAAACTACAAATAGAACTACCATACGACCCAGCAATCCCACTACTGGGCATATACCCTGAGAAAACCATAATTCAAAAAGAGTCATGTACCACAATGTTCATTGCAGCACTATTTACAATAGCCAGGACATGGAAGCAACCTAAGTGTCCATCATCGGATGAATGGATAAAGAAGATGTGGCACACATATACAATGGAATATTACTCAGCCATAAAAAGAAACGAAATAGAGTTATTTGTAGTGAGGTGGATGGATCTAGAGTCTGTCATACAGAGTGAAGTAAGTCAGAAAGAGAAAGACAAATACCGTATGCTAACACATATATATGGAATTTAAGAAAAAAAATGTCATGAAGAACCTAGGGGTAAAACAGGAATAAAGACACAGACCTACTTGAGAATGGACTTGAGGATATGGGGAGGGGGAAGGGTAAGCTTTGACAAAGTGAGAGAGTGGCATGGGCATATATACAGTACCAAACGTAAAATAGACAGCTAGTGGGAAGCAGCCGCACAGCACAGGGAGATGAGCTCGGTGCTTTGTGACCGCCTGGAGGGGTGGGATAGGGAGGGTGGGAGGGAGGGAAACGCAAGAGGGAAGGGATGGGGGAACAGAAAAAAAAGAGAAAAACAAATACTGTATGCTAACACATATATATGCAGTCTTAAAAAAAATGTTTATGAAGAACCTAGGGGCAGGATGGGAATAAAGACGTAGACCTACTAGAGAATGGACTTGAGGACACGGGGAGGGGGAAGGGTAAGCTGGGACGAAGTGAGAGAGTGGCATGGACATATATACACTACCAAATGTAAAACTGATAGCTAGTGGGAAGCAGCCGCATAGCACAGGGAGATCAGCTCAGTGCTTTGTGACCACCTAGAGGGGTGGGATAGGGAGGGTGGGAGGGAGGGAGACACAAGAGGGAAGAGATATGGGGATATATGTATATGTATAGCTGATTCACTTTGTTATGAAGCAGAAACTAAGACACTATTGTAAAGGAATTATACTCCAATAAAGATGTTAAAAAAAAATACTACCTAAGTACAATGGTAATTTTTAGTGCATATTATAAACAAGGGCCAGGAAAAAAGCAAAACAAATTTGGTCTTTATATGTGTTCATTATAATGAAAATACTAACCACTACTTACTATTCATGTGAAATTATAAATTTTTATCCAAGATGAGTCCAAGCCTATTGGATAGACTTTGAATACTAGTAAAATGACAGAACATACTACAGGGAAAGAGTAAGAACATATAGACTCATTTTCTTTAAGTTTGAAAAAAGAAGTCTTTGATTCAAATGGAGCTTCTGTATGGTGAATTAATGGGTCATCATAACCAAATGATTGTAAGTCACAATTTAACTGAAAACCAGAAGGATAAAAATAGCAAAGACTAAACATATAATATCCTTCTTTCTTCATCTTTGCTTCTGGAAGGTGTGTCTTTCCTGAGCTATGAATCATTGCCTCAGACCTTGCAAATTTGTTCCATGAGAGGGAAGTACCAGAGAGCATTAATACTCTCATTGTGGGTGTCCCTGCTCAGGAGCGAAAAGGTACAGTCTGCAGTTTGGATAACTCTCCTTCCCCATAGGTTGCATAAAATGGAAACTAATGTTAAAAGAAAAATAGTCCAAGTAGTTTCAACCTTACCTTTCTATAACAACTGTAGTGACTGTACTAACAGAAGGAAGATCTTATTGCCTCCTAGCCTTCTTTAACTAGCCTGGGTTATTGTCATAAGCAGCCACATCACAGAACTTCCAACAGCTCAATCCTAAATGAAAGTGTAGTTCATTAAATGTACAGTTTACGCTTGATATTTTGGCAACTGTTGCTACTCTATAAGCCTAGAAATAAAATGAATAGGGCTTGAATTTTGAACCAGAATCAAAATTGAGGTTTTCTTTCTTTCAAGACTTAGCTTGCTTGTTACAGAATTTTACCAAATTTTCAGATTAATAATCGTTATATTAACAAAAAACAATTTCAATATTGTTAAAAGTATAGCCTTGTTGGGCTTCCCTGGTGGCGCAGTGGTTGAGAATCTGCCTGCCAATGCAGGGGACACGGGTTCGAGCCCTGGGCTAGGAAGATCCCACATGCGGCGGAACAACTAGGCCCTTGAGCCACAACTACTGAGCCTGCGCGTCTGCAGCCTGTGCCCCGAAACAAGAGAGGCCGCGATAGTGAAAGGCCCGCGCACCACGATTTAGAGTGGCCGCTGCTTGCCGCAACTAGAGAAAGCTCTCGCACAGAAAGGAAGACCCAACACAGCCACAAATAAAAATAAATAAATAAATAAAAATTTTAAAAGTATAGCATTGTCTAGAGTCTGTGCATGTACTTTATTTCTGATATTTTTGCATTCCCTATAATTTCTATTTTTATATATTCCTTTTGGTTATTCTATTAAAAAATAAAAATTAGGATTGACTTTTTAGCTTTTCTCCTAAGACATTTTTCTTTCCGTATATGAAACAAAAATTGCAAATGACATCTTCAAAATTATATAGAAGTAAGTTACGTACCATTTATTCTCTTATTTGTCTTCCCAATAATAGTTGTTTAAACAATTATGATAACGAATTTGTGGGTCAAATTATTATTACTTTGTATTTCTTTAAGCTCTCCTGGCTAATTCAGTGTACAACAGCAACACCTACTGGACATTTTGGTACTTCTCAGCTAAGAATCATTCTCACTACCATTCAAAGTATGAAATTGGCTAAGGAATGCAATTTATATGGGTATTACTGATGATTATATTTCTTAACATTGCTCTAATCAGCAAGCCTGTGAATTTACAGAGTTCACCTAACATAAAGAATGATAATCAGCCTCACAATTATTGAGTATTTAAAAGTGAGAGAAGTATTTTAAAATGTGTGAAGATACACATGTAGTCTGTGCTTCAATTTTAGTATGTCATATTAATTATTTTCTAAAACTGCTTTATAAGGGAAGCAGAGCCAATGCCTGAATTGTTGGTAATAAAAATTCTCAGAGTTAAGCCACTCATTCTCACTTACATTCCTGTACATCTGTGGAAAGATTCTTAACAGAGCTAATTGATGCCGTTGTGATAAAATCAATGCACAAAAGCAAAATAACGTACGCTATCTGAGGAGGTGATATGTAAATGCAGTTAACAAGGGGGAAAAGCTATGCTAATACCAACATTCTCATTTTCTCTTGCCACAGTAAAGTTGGATTTGTCAGAATTCAATTAAAATCAGCGTGGGAGAGAGGATTTTACACATTCATGGAGAAACATAAATAGCTGCCATCCAAATGCAATAATACAGTATTTAATATAGTTCTGATACTCTCATCACTTTTCTCCCCAGAATAACTGAACCTCGCTAACTCTGCACACAGCTCCCCCGCTAGATTGGATCAGAGACCCAGAAAGACTTCATCGTGTAGAAGAAAAAACTCATCCTTGGCTCCATGTTTTGCGGACTCATCCAGCTTTTTCTTAGGATCAGGCACGCTGGAAAGATTCAGGACTTAGATTCTGGTGTACGGTGGGAGGGAGCAAAATGGAGTCATTTGCAAAAGGTAAAAAAGGACAGAGGCACTCCTAGAGAGCTCGGTCATGTAATCACTCATTTAATTAATCAGACATTACTCAGTGAATTTCTATATCCGCAGAGCACTGATCTGGGGACTGGGGACTGTATAGCAGGGGTCGGCAAGCAACTGCCATCCTGGGGCCCGTTTTTGCACAGCCTGTGAGCTAGGGATGAATTTTGCATTTTCAAAAGTTGTTGAAAAAAGAAAAGAATATGTGTATGGGGAAAAACTCGGGTTTTTACTCCTATGAGTCTCCTTTACTCTCACACTACTCCTGCATTCACAACAATTCTGACATTAGATGTGAGGGTGTTTCCCCCACCAAGAAATCCTGTGACACCAGCGGGGTGTCCTATGATTCAACTCAATTTTGACACTGCCTACCTGGAGATAGCATCTGATCCCACAGGTTAAGCGCTCAGTCCCATAAGACCGTCCCCCTCTTCAGATGCCAATCACAAGTAGGGCCCCAAGTTAACCACAACTTCTGTCCAAGTTGGCTACAAATCAGAGGTTCTCACAACCCCTTCCTTGGGTATAATTACTTGCTAGAATGGATCACAAAACTCAGCAAAACACTTTAGGTTACCAGTTTATTAAGGAATATGTCAAAGGATACAGAGAAACAGCCAGATAAAGAGTTCAGGGCGGGGTCTGGGAGGGTCCCGAGCTCAGGAGCTTCTGTCTCCTTGCAGTTGGGGTGTGTCACCCTCCCATATGTTCACCAACGTGAACATTGGTGAACAGGATGTGTTCACCACCCTAAAAGTAATCTTAACCCCATACCATTGGGATTTTATGGAGGTTTCCTCACCTAGGCATGATCAATTATTAACTCTATTTCCAGCCCCTCTCCTCTCTCTGGAGAAGCGAGCGGGGGGCTGAAAATTCTAAGCTTCTTATCATGGCTTGGTCTTTTTGGTGACCTGCCCCCATCCAGGAAGGATCCAGGAGCCCACCTAGAATCACCTCATTAGAACAAAAGACATTTCCATCACCAGGAAGTTACATGGGTTTCAGGAGCCCTATGTCAACAACTGGAGTCAAAGACCAAATATTAGAACAAAAGATGCCTGTAGTGCTCTTATCACTTGGGAAACTACAAGAATTTTAGTTTCATTATGCCGGAAACTAGGGGCAGAGACCAATATACATATTTTTACTATTATTTAACAATATGTGACAAGAGATATATGTTGCCTGCAAAGCCTAAAATACTGACTTTCTGACCTTTTACAGAAAAAGTTTGCTAATGCTTGATATATAGAGAGATTTAAGTCTCATGAAGTTAGAGTCTAGAAAGGAAATTAAAACAACAATAATAACAAACACAATAACATAACAATAACATGATTTTTTGATCTTTTACTATCTTTTGAGCATCGAGTTAGGTGTATTACATCATTATCTCATTTAATCTTCATCAACAAACCTATAAGATAGTTATGATTATTGTTAACTTACCGATGAAGAACCCAAGACTAAAAAAGGTTAATATCAAAGATCACATAAATGACCAGACCTGGCATTAAAATCCAGAGCCCGTAGCCATTCAGTTCAGGTGCACAAATAGAATGACAAAAGGTAGAAAGTGATAGGTATCTCAAGAAACAGAAAAACACAACACGCTGTGGGAAAACAGATGTGGCAGCTAACATTTCCGGAGGGGACGTTAGGGAAGGTTTCAGGGACAAGGCAGCTTTTAAAGGTCCTGAAAAATGGGAAAGATTGTAACGCTGTGGTGAAGGACAGGGAGCCATGGAACAGCCTAGAGGCATTGGTGTGTGGAGGGACCAGGGAGTCCCAGTTAACGAGAAGGGAGTACTGGGAGACCAGTGGAAAACCTGGATCAGAGGGAGGCCCCAGATGGCGTTGAATGCAGAACTAGGGGAAAAACAGAATAGAAATAAATGTGACAAAACATTTATGACTAAACAATTAGCACAATCAGCCCGATGCGCCAGGGAGATTAATCTGAGAAGGATGTATTGGATGGAGTAGTGGAAGGAGAACAGAGGCAGAAACATACGTTAGGAGACTACTAACAATAATCCAGATCTGAGACAATAACGATCCAAATTAGTTAGAGGGGAGACGAACAGAGTGGTAGAGAGAGATGTAAAGAGTATTGTTAAGTCTCCACCTACACTCCTTCCAAAGTCACAAAGCCACACAAGAGGGAAGGCAAATGGCTTGGCAACCACAAGCCCCTCTTTCTTCCACAGGCCCCTCAGGCTAAATATTGCCTTTTCATGACATCCTCAGTCTAGTTTTTTCCCAGCCTTGTGCCAACACACACACATGCACACACACCAGTTTGACTGTTTTGCTAACTAAAGGTCCCAGTTTTAGACATAAAGAACAGACTTGTGGTTGTCAAGGGGGAGGGGGTGGGAGAGGGAAGGATTGGGAGTTTGGGATGAGCAGATGCAAACTATTATATATAGGATGGATAGACAACAAAGTCCTACTGTATAGCACAGGGAACTATATTCAATATCTTATGACAAAACATAACAGAAAAAGAAATTAACACATTGTAAATCAAATATACTTCGAAAAAATAAATTCTTAAAAAATAAAAATAAAGGTCCCAGTTTTGGTCCTCTTGATAAAGTCATTACTTGATATTTGTTTTAATGGAATTTCACCTGAATAAAAATGTCAACATTGTGGGGCTGAGTGGGGAGGTGGAGGGAACAATGCCCACTCAGTGTGATTTCCCAGGTCCACAATCCACAGGAAATGTCCTCCAAACGGGTGGTGACATCTGTACACAGATCTACAGCTCACACTTCCTGACATGCAGGCCTTGGTTTGTTGGATCTGTCAGTTCAGTCACTTAAAAACTTAAGTGGGGGACTTCCCTGGCAGTCCAGTGGTAGACTCTACACTTCCACTGCAGGGGGCATGGGTTCAATCCCTGGTCGAGGAACTAAGATCCCACATGCTGCGGAATGTGGCAAAAAAAAAAAAAAAAAAAAAAAAAAATCTGTGGTTATTCAGGAAGGGAAATAAGAGAGATGAAAATTCGGTCTGTGCTCTTAAGAAGCTAAGAGTTTAATAGGTAAATGAACTATTGATTGAATAGTCCAATGAATACAGAATGTTTTAATATAAATGCATGTTAATATCATCAAATTAAATTCATTTGAAACACTCGAGGAATAAACTGTTTTTGAATAGCTGGATAATATGAACAGGTGAGTTTTACCCACCCTCTCACTCTCCCTTTCCATAGCCAAACTCGCTTTATTTCAACCATCTTGAATAGAAAGCTTCTTTGAAAATACACTAATCACTACCACTGCTTCTGAAACATATCTGAACCTCAGTGGAATGAGCCTGTCTCCAAGGGCAGGATATGGTTTGACAAATCTCAAGGGTGAAGCCAAGCAGGGAAGGACATTCTTACGCTGCGATGGTCTGTGAATGCTTCAAGACAAAGGAGAAAGAAGAAAATGTGGCTGGGAGGGAAAACAAACTCAAACCGCAAGAGAGGCTGTATTAAGCATTGAGCTGAAAGAGTAGGGTGAGGACACAAACCCCAGGGAGGCATCAACATTGAAAGCCAATTGGCGAGAGAAAGCCCTGTGGAGGGGGTGGAGCTTGTGAGTCAGACACGTGGACAGGAGGTCCTTGTATAGAAGAGCAGCGGTGTCTGGCTGGCTGCCAGGGGAGAGGAGCTCCTTAAATGTGATGCCAGACTGGACAGCCATAGTCTACTGACCATAAATGTGTTCCTGATTGGTGGCCATTACAGGACAAATCTAAATACATGCAGGCTGAAAGGATGACAAACAGTAAAAGAGCTAATAGAATCCAATAAGATTCTTCAGGTCTATTCTCTTTGGGGTGAGTTTTGACTTAGATTTTGAAGCTCATATTCCAGGCCTTCTTTGCTATTGTTGACTCATCTGGTCCAACTCCCAACAGCAAGTTATGGCCTCCTTTGTTTTGCCTGATTGTGCCTTTGAATCCCAAGCCCCACTGCCCTCGATGTATGTATGAATCAGCGTTGAGCGCACAAGGAAGGATTCCAGTAAACAAGCAGGGTTGTTAGAGGAGCGATTCTGGGGCCTTGTTGTTATTCACTGGACACTGCTTATTTCACTTTGTGGGTTTACAATGCAGCAGCTGTGTTTCAATGTCCCCTGTAAAGCTAGGTGCAGAGAAATATCACAAATTAAAACAGACCAAAAGAGACGGCAAATTACTTTACCAGTTACCCCCAAGTTGACAGTCTATAGACCACAACCAAATCTTAAAGTGTTTTGCTGGTCAGTTGTATTTTCCTGTAGCTCTTAAGTGTCTATTTGAAGATCTAAAGCAGGTGATGTTTTCGGCCCAGATCCAGAGTTTAAAACTTATGTCATAGAATGTAAGCCTACCTAAAGTTTTAAGAGAATTTCTGTTAAGCTTTTGGGGGTTTGGACTGTATGCTGTCATCCTTCATTTTCAAAGAAGACTTTTTTTTTTTTTTTTTTTTTTTTGGTACGCGGGCCTCTTACTGTTGTGGCCTCTCCCATTGTGGAGCACAGGCTCCGGACGTGCAGGCTCAGCGGCCATGGCTCACGGGCCTAGCCGCTCTGCAGCATGTGGGATCTTCCCAAACCGGGGCACGAACCCGTGTCCCCTGCATCGGCAGGCGGATTCTCAACCACTGCGCCACCAGGGAAGCCCAAAGAAGACATTTTTTAATGATGGTGTTTCACATATATACTTCCCCTTGTTGGCAACATCTACGCTGCATTATTTATAAACTACTGTCAAACTCTCAAAACTGTTCTGCCTCATGGCATCCTGAACTTGATTCCTTCTCCTCTTTCTCTCATGATGGATGGAGAAATAGATGATCATAAAGCTTTCAGAGGTCCTTGGTGGGTTTGTGTGGTAGAGGAGAACTTGTGGGGAGAAAGGCCAAATTGGAGAGTAGAGAAATAGGAACCGTTCTTGGCAAAATAGCTTTGCACAGGAGTCACTGCATCTGTGTGATACCTCGATGCCAGCCTGTAAGAAGAGCAGGCTGGCAATGGGGACACTCAAGGGTGTTCAGTGGGGAAGAATTATGGTTCCTGCAGACTGGCAGCAAGAATTTGTCCTGTCTTTTCAAAATGCTGTGGAGAGATTTCTTTGCCAACAAATGCATCCTTGGGCCACTGAAAGGGACAAGCAAATTTACACATATGCCTCCAGGTGAAAAGCATAGAAAAAAGGTTTCCTCTCCTCTGTACCTAGGAGACCTGGGTTCCAGTTCTGATTTTACTAGCAACTAGTTGTGTGGCCCACGGTAAAACCATTTAGCATCTATGAGATCTAGCTATGTTTTGTGAATAAAGAGAAGATCTGAGTAAATAATCTCTCTGGCCCTAAAATTCCCTGGGCCTATAATCTATTATGTATCTGGTAGCCTCAATAGCAGTGAAAGTCTGGTGCAGCAGTTCTTCTAAAGCTTCTATTGTCTAGTCCTGCCTATAATCGGGCCAAGTCCTGTAGTTTGTGGGATTAACACGAGGCACAAAATAACTGTGTGTCATCAGAAACAAAGAGTTTGGAAAAGACATTTCCCCTAACGAAATTAAATATCACTGCTCAAAAATAGTAAAAGGCTATAGATAGAAAATATCAACGCCACCACAAATCAACATCTGAGGAACAGCTCTAGAAAACATCTGGAAAATTGCACTAAGTTAACAAACCACTAGATAAAATGTTTGATTTCCCAGTCACTGATGTTACTAACTGCAAAAGCAGTTAAAAAGTCTTATGAGGAATAATATCTTGGCACTGGATGAACAGCAAGAAGCCCAGCTGTTTGCACTTGCTGTATAACAAGTGCCAGTGTGCATACTGTAATCCACACAGTCTGCTAAGGATGGAACAGCCAACCGCATGACGTGATGGAGAGTTCTGACTGGGCAGGGGTGATCAGGCCATGGGGACTAAGTAACAGGCACTGACCTCTTTTTACTACAACAGCCCACTTCCAGGGCAACTTCCTTGTGAAATGTTGCTTCTTGTTATATATTCATTCATTTGCTTTTACTAGAAATTTATATCATGGCCTGGAAAGAACTTCTATTTTCAGACAAGAGTCCCCTCTAAACCATAACAGATGTTGGAAATGCTACTGAGACTGGTCAAAAAAGAAAAGGAGGAGGGGATATTAGCAAGGACTGTATCAGTGACAAACAGAAAAGGAAGAGGCCCTTAGGTGAGTGAACATGTAGAGAGAGAAGCTGAGAAGCATGGGGAAAGCAAGATAATGTGAATCCTTCAGCCGCCTCACCTCAAAAGACCAGAGGATCATATCCATTCTGCTACTGAGATTTTGAAAGAGACTAAGGTAAAATTCCAAGACAAAGGAAAAGGAGGGAGCATTCAGACAGCAGGACAATATGTTTATTTGCAAAGCTTCTTAGGCACTCCTTGAAATCGGCAATTCTTTGGAATTTAAAAGCTAAAGTCTGGTCAACTTTGCTATCAATCATTCAATGGTTAGTTGTTAAGCTCCTCAGTATGCTTGAGGAAAGCTTCAGGGCGTGGGTGGGTAGGGGGAATAATAGTAAACAAAACAGAAGTGGTCTATGTGGAAGACACTTTATTCTGGTAATCTCATTATTCTGGTAACCGATCAATCACCACCTACAATAAGTGTTATGAGAACAAAAAAAGATAGGTAGGGAAGGGGTTTCTTCTCTTTCCTTTATTTATATGCTAGAAAGATAGATAACAATCAAATAACCACAAAAATAAATATAAAATTGCAACTGTATGAGTGCAGCAAAGGAGAGGTATCTGGTCCTATGAGAGAATGATTAGAAGATTTGAACTTGACAGAGGTGAGAGATAGCTTCCTTGAGGAAGTGATATTTGAATTTCAATGTGAAGGATGAATGGAATTTAATTAGGTGAGGCTGGGATGGAGGTGAGAAAGAGTCCTCCAGGAAAAGGTCAGAAGAAATGGTGATCAAAGAGCTGCAAGGCCCATGTTCAGGAATGGAGGGCACTCAAGGAGCATGTTGCAAACTGAAACTGGAGAAAACATAAGAGCAAAATTTGCAGGAGTCTATAGGTCATATTTGTCTTTATTCTCAAAGCATTAAAGGGTTTTTGTGGGGACAGGGATAGCATCAAATTTGGTGTTAAGAAGATCACTCTGGCTGCAGTGTGTACAATGGATTATAGGAACAAGAATGGATGCAGACAGCCTAATCAGTAGATTATTTCAGTAGTGCACAGTCTAAATGATAAAAGAAGGTAGCTGGCCCTAGGGTGCTGCTGATGTTGGAGGCACGGGAGTTTCAGCGAGACTCATAGCCGGGAGGGGGTAAGCACATCAGGTCTGCGATTGTTCTATGATTGGGCGGGGTGAGGCACCAACAGTCCCAAGAAGCTACACTTCATTCAAACAAGAACTTGCTTTGAATGCAGAATGCAGAAAGAAGGCAGTGGTATTCTAAAAAACACGAACAACCAAAGAACCCTGCCCTGTCTTTTCTTATTTACATAATTTCCTGGTAATAGCCAACCACTTCCATTGAAAAGGATGACACAGAAGGAGAGGGAAATATAGGGGAACCCATAGTTCCTTTTCCTTTTGGTCCCTCCTTATTCATCAGGAAGCTAAAGTATTGTAGAGCACATTGGTAGGATGTGCATGTATAAATAAGTGAAAAAAAGTGTGAGAAATAAGAGAGTTAGTTTTGTGCAGCGTTTCTGCTCTTCTGTCAATACCAAAAACAAAATGCAGGGATTCCCTGGTAGCGCAGTGATTAAGAATCTTCCTGCCAATGCAGGGCACACGGGTTCAATGGTCCAGGAAGATCCCATATGCCACAGGGCAACTAAGCCTGTGTGCCACAACTACCGAGCCTGTGCTCTAGAGCCTGCGAGCCACAACTACTGAGCCCGCACGCCACAACTACTGAAGCCCACATGCCTAGAGCCCGTGCTCCATAATGAGAAGCCACTGCAATGAGAAGCCTGCTCCATAATGAGAAGCCACTGCAATGAGAAGCCTGCTCACCGCAACAAAGAGTAGCCCCTGCTCGCCACAACTAGAGAAAACCTGCGCGCAGCAATGAAGACCCAAAGCAGCCAAAAGAATTAAATAAATAAAATACATAAGTTTAAAAAAAATGCATGTGCATGTACCAGCTAAGAAGCATGAATTGTGTAATTTTGGAGATTCCAGAAGTTTAATGCTCTTATAGTTTCATTTAAACTGGTATTCCACAATATAAAGAGGAAAGGTAAAATTCATGCTCATAACTAAATTTTCAAATTTTTCTTTATTTAAAATGGCATTAAATCAAATATAAAAGACACCAGAACAAGTTGAAAGAGACCACGGAAGAAAAGGGAAAACATATTTTCATACCTTTAACAGCCCTTTTCCCCTACTCTTTTGAACAAGGCATCCCGCATTCTCATTTTGCACTGGGTCCCCAAAATTATGTAACAGGCCCTGCATACTTTCATTACTAGCTTGTAATTGGCTACTCACATGCTTAATTCCTACTAGATTGGCCCACTGCTGAACACATAGCAGGCCAGAAGGAAATGTCAAACAAAAACAAATCTGGACATAGGTAAGAAGAGACCTTATTTAAAAGAATTATTGTGACTGGAGGAAAGGGACTATTGCAGTAGAGAATGCTCTGACCATAGGATCTGCAATGGTCTTTATAAGAAGAGGAGATCTGGACACAGACGTGCACTCACAGAGAAAAGACCTTGTGAGGACACAGAGAGAAAGCAGCCATCCATAAGCTGAAGAGAGAGGCCTCAGGAGACACTGAACTTGCCAACCTCTTGATCTTGGACTTCTTGTCTCTAGAACTGTGGGAAAATAAACTTCTATTGTTTGAGCCACAAAGGCTGTGCTATTTTTTTATGGCAGCTCTAACTAACTAATACAATCTTCTTATTTTTGAGATACATTATACATTCTGTTTATATCTCTTCTCAGATATACATATTACAAATATTCACTATTTGACTGAATTGCCATTTCACTTTTTTAATGATGTCTATCAAAGAATAGAAGTCTTTAACTTTCAGGAAGTCAAATCATTTAGTTCTTTTATGTTGTGGTTTGTGTTATTTGCAATCATTCCCAACTACTCCCTCTGCCTCAGCAGTCCCCAACCTTTTTGGCACCAGGGACAGGTTTCGTGGAAGACAATTTTTCCACGGAGGGGGATGGGGGTGAGGGCTGGGCCGGGGGGAGGGGGAATGGTTTTGGGATGATTCAAGCGCATTACATTAATTGTGCCCTTTATTTCTATTATTATTACATTGTAATATATAATGAAATAATTCTACAACTTACCATAATGCAGAATCAATGGGAGCCCTGAGCTTGTTTTCCTGCAACTAGATGGTCCCATCTGGGGGTGATGGGGACAGTGACAGCCGAAGTGTGTTGCTTATGTCCAGTCTACTCTGTGATCTCACTTTGGTCCCTGTCACTGCAGAAAACCCTGCTTCACAAGACAGGTTGTTGGAAATGCAAGCAGGCTTTTCAGTGCTTTTGTGGCAGTCTCAGGATATTCCACCTTGACTTTAATCCAGAACATATGGAGATTTGAGGTTGTCTCAAACATACTTTTAAGGCCACCGTCATTTGCGATCTCAAGCAGTTGATCCTCTTCTAGCATGGACAAAGTCGATTCACCTGGCTTATTCACAAATGGGCCACGGATCCATACCTTCCCAGTTCAGGGGTCTTTTGTGGTTGGGAAGTAATGCTCAAACTCTTTTGAAAGCTGAGATAGGTGAGCAGTTTTGAAGGTTTCACGGCTTCCTTGGATAGCCAGTCACCACATATTATACAAAGTGGGCTTGGAGAATGTGAATCACCTGTTGCAATGAACATGAAATTTAAGTAGACTCTTGGTATTTTCTTTTAAATGCAGCTTTCTTTTTGTGGGCAGTCTTAGAGTCTTCTGCTGTCTCATCATTGGGTCTTTCCCCCTTTTCAAAGAAGCTCTCCAGAGACATTTGTTTTTTAATCATTTTGGCTAGGGTTAGCTTGTGGGCTTACCAAAACTGTAACTGAGACAAGTGCAGTGTGGGAAAGGGGCATGGTCAGAGGTTGTAAACAAAATAATGGGCAGGCCATGCATGGACTAAAATAAGTGTCAGATTCTGACTTAAAGCCTGCCACCAGATGCAGCTCTACAACTGAAGTACATCAACTCACTTGCCAATATAAAGTCTGCCACCAGATGCAGCTTAATTGTCACTTGACAATCACTGATAGGGTTTTTTTTTTTTTTACATCTTTATTGGAGTATAATTGCTCCACAATGCTGTGTTAGTTTCTGCTGTATAATAAAGTGCATCAGCTATACATAAACATATATCTCCATATCTCCTCCCTCTTGCATCTCCCTCCAACCCTCCCTATCCCACTCCTCTAGGTGGTCACAAAGAACCAAGCTGATCTCCCTATGCCATGCGGCTACTTCCCACTAGCTATCTATTTTACATTTGGTACTATATATATATATCCAAGCCACTCTCTCACTTCGTCCCAGCTTCCCCTTCCCCTTCCCTGTGTCCTCAAGTCCATTCTCTACATCAGCGTCTTTATTCCTGTCCTGCCCCTAAGTTCTTCAGAACCTTTTTTTTTTTTTTTTTTTTTTTTTTAGATTCCATATATAGGTGTTAGCATATGGTATTTGTTTTTCTCTTTCTGACTTACTTCACTCTGTATGACAGACTCTAGGTCCATCCACCTCACTACAAATAATTCAATTTCATTGCATTTTATGGCTGATTAATATTCCATTGTATATATGTGCCACATCTTTTTATCCATTCATCTGTTGATCAACACTTAGGTTGCTTCCACGTCCTGGCTGTTGTAAATAGAGCTGCAATGAACATTGCGGTACATGACTCTTTTTGAATTATGCTTTTCTCAGGGTATAGGCCCAGTGGTGGGATTGCTGGATCATATGGTAGTTCTATTTTTAGTTTTTTAAGGAACCTCCATACTATTCTCCATAGTAACTGTATCAATTTACATTCCCACCAACAATGCAAGAGGGTTCCCTTTTCTCCACACCCATTCCAGCATTTATTTGTAGATTTTTTGATGATGGCCATTCTGACTGGTGTGAGGTGATACCTCATTGTAGTATTGATTTGCATTTCTCTAATGATTAGTGATGTTGAGCATTCTTTCATGTGTTTGTTGGCAATCTGTATATCTTCTTTGGAGAAATGTCTATTTAGGTCTTCTGCCCATTTTTAGATTGGGTTGTTTTTTTTTTTTTTTTTTTTGATGTTGAGCTGCATGAGTTGCCTGTATATTTTGGAGATTAACCCTTTGTCAGTTACTTCACTTGCAAATATTTTCTCCCATTCTGAAGGTTGTCTTTTCATCTTATTTATGGTTTCCTTTGCTGTGCAAAAGCTTTTAAGTTTCATTATGTCCCATTTGTTTATTTTTGGTTTTATTTCCATTTCTCTAGAAGGTGCGTCAGAAAGGATCTTGTGGGCTTCCTTGGTGGCACAGTGGTTGAGAGCGCACCTGCCGATGCAGGGGACACAGGTTCGTGCCCCGGTCTGGGAAGATCCCACATGCCACGGAGCAGCTAGGTCCGTGAGCCATGACTGCTGAGCCTGCACGTCCGGAGCCTGTGCTCCACAACAGGAGAGGCCACAACAGTGAGAGGCCCACATACTGCCAAAAAAAAAAAAAAAAAGGATCTTGCTGTGGTGTATGTCATAGAATGTTTGCCTATGTTTTCCTCTAAGAGTTTTATAGTGTCTGGCCTTACATTTAGGTCTTTAATCCATTTTGAGTTTATTTTGAGTTTATTTTTATGTATGGTGTTAGGGAGTGTTCTAATTCCATTCTTTTACATGTAGCTGTCCAGTTTTCCCAGCACCACTTATTGAAGAGGCTGTCTTTTCTCCATTGTATATTCTTGCCTCCTTTATCAAAGATAAGGTGACCATGTGTGTATGGGTTTATCTCTGTATGGGTTTCTATCCTGTTCCATTGATCTATATTTGTTTTTGTGCCAGTACCATACTGTTTTGATTACTGTAGCTTTGTAGTATAGTCTGAAGTCATGGAGCTTGATTTCTCCAGCTCCATTTTTCATTCTCAAGATTGCTTTGGCTATTCGGGGTCTTTTGTGTTTCCATACAAATTGTGAAAATTTTTGTTCTAGTTCTGTGAAAAATGCAATGGTAGTTTGATAGGGATTGCATTGAATCTGTAGATTGCTTTGGATAGGATAGTTATTTTCACAATGTTGATTCTTCCAATCCGAGAACGTGGTATATCTCTCCATCCGTTTGTATCACCTTTAATTTCTTTCATTAGTGTCTTATAGTTTTCTGCATACAGATCTTTTGTCTCCTTAGGTAGGTTTATTCCTAGGTATTTTATTCTTTTTGTTGCAATGGTAAATGGGAGTGTTTCAACTTCTCTTTCAGATTTTTCATCATTAGAGTATAGGAATGCAAGTGATTTCTTGCATTAATTTTATATCCTGCTACTTTACTAAATTCATTAATTAGCTCTAGTAGTTTTGTGGTAGCATCTTTGGAATTCTCTATGTATAGTATCATGTCATCTGCAAACAGTGACAGTTTTACATCTTCCTTTCTGATTTGGATTCCTTTTATTTTTTTCTTCTCTGATTGCTGTGGCTAAAACTTCCAAAACTATGTTGAACAATAGTGGTGAGAGTGGGCAACCTTGTCTTGTCCCTGGTCTTAGTGGAAATGGTTTCAGTTTTTCACCATTGGGAACAATGTTGGCTGTGGGTCTGTCATATATGGCCTTTATTATGTTGAGGTAAGTTCCCCCTATGCCTACTTTCTGGGGAGTTTTTATCATAAATGCATGTTGAATTTTGTCAAAAGCTTTTTCTGCATCTATTGAGATGACCATATGGTTCTTCTCCTTCAATTTGCTAATATGGTTTATCACATTGACTGATTTGTATATATTGAAGAATCCTTGCATTCCTGGGATAAACCCCACTTGATCACGGTGTATGATCCTTTTAATGTTCTCTTTGATTCTGTTTGCTAGTATTTTGTTGAGGATTTTTGCATCTATGTTCATCAGTGATATTGGTCTGTAGTTTTCTTTTTTTTGTGACATCTTTATCTGGTTTTGGTATCAGGGTGATAGTTACACATAGAATTAGTGTGGGAGTGTTCCTCCCTCTGCTATATTTGGAAGAGTTTGAGAAGGATAGGTGTTAGCTCTTCTCTAAATGTTTGATAAGATTTGCCTGTGAAGCCATCTGGTCCTGGGCTTTTGTTTGTTGGAAGATTTTTTATCACAGTTTCAATTTCAGTGCTTGTGATAGGTCAGTTTATGTTTTCTGTTTCTTCCTGGTTCAGTCTCGGGAGGTTGTGCTTTTCTAAGAATGTGTCCATTTCTTCCAGGTTGTCCATTTTATTGGCACATAGTTGCTTGTAATATCTCTCATGACCCTTTGTATTTCTGCAGTGTCAGTTGTTACTTCTCATTATTCATTTCTAATTTTATTGTTTTGAGTCTTCTTCCTTTTTGTTTGATGAGTCTGGCTAGTGGTTTATCAAGTTTGTTTATCACCTCAAAGAACCAGCTTTTAGTTTTATTGATCTTAGCAATTGTTTCCTTCATTTCATTTATTTCTGATCTGATCTTTATGATTTCTTTCCTTCTGCTAACTTTGGGGTTTTTTGTTCTTCTTTCTGTAATTTCTTTAGGTGTAAGGTTAGGTTGTTTATTTGAGATGTTTGTTGTTTCTTGAGGTAGGATTGTATTGCTATAAACTTCCCTCTTAGAACTGCCTTTGCTGCATCCCACAGGTTTTGGGTCATCGTGTTTTCATTGTCATTTGTTTCTAGGCATTTTTTTATTGCCTCTTTGATTTCTTCAGTGATCTCTTGGTTATTTAGTAGTGTATTGTCTAGCCTCCATGTGTTTGTATTTTTTACAGAATTTTTCCTGTAATTGATATCTAGTGTCATAGTGTTGTGGTCAGAAAAGATAGTTGATATGATTTCAATTTTCTTAAATTTACCAAGGCTTGATTTGTGACCCAAGATATGATCTATCCTGGAGAATGTTCCATGAGCACGTGCAAAGAAAGTGTATTCTGTTGTTTTTGGATGGAATGTCCTGTAACTATCAATTAAGTCCATCTTGTTTAATGTGTCATTTAAAGATTGTGTTTCCTTATTTATTTTCATTTTGGATGATCTGTCCATTGGTGAAAGTGCAGTGTTAAAGTCCCATACTATGATTGTGTTACTGTTGATTTCCCCTTTTATGGCTGTTAGCATTTGCCTTGTGTATTGAGGTGCCCTTATGTTGGGTACCTAAATATTTCCAATTGTTATATCTTCTTCTTGGATTGGTCCCTTGATCATTACGTAGTGTCCTTCTTTGTCTCTTCTAATAGTTTTTATTTTAAAGTCTATTTTGTCTGATATGAGAATTGCTACTCCCAGCTTTTTTTTTTTGATTTCCCTTTGCATGGAATATCTTTTTCCATCCCCTCACTTTCAGTCTGTATGTGTCCCTAGGTCTGAAGTGGGTCTCTTCTAGACAGCATATATACAGGTCTTGTTTTTGTATCCATTCAGCCAGTCTATGTCTTTTGGTTGGAGCATTCAATCATTTACATTTAAGGTAGTTATCAATATGTGTGTTCCTATTACCATTTTCTTAATTCTTTTGGGTTTTTGTAGGTCTTTTCCTTCTCTTGTGTTTCCTGCCTAGAGAAGTTCCTTTAGCATTTGTTGTAAAGCTGATTTGGTGGTGCTGAATTCTCTTAGTTTTTGCTTGTTTGTAAAGGTTTTAATTTCTCCATCGAATGTGAATGAGATCCTTGCTGGGTAGAGTAATCTTGGTTGTTGTTTTTTCCCTTTCATCACTTTAAATTTGTCCTCACACTCCCTTCTGGCTTGCAGAGTTTCTGCTGAAAGATCAGCTGTTAACCTCATGGGGATTCCCTTGTATGTTATATGTTGCTTTTCCCTTGATGATTTTAGTATTTTTTCTTTGTATTTAGTTTTTGGTAGTTTGATTAATATGTGTCTTGGTGTGTTTCTCCTTGGATATATCCTGTATGGGACTCTCTGTGCTTCCTGGACTTGATTGACCATTTCCTTTCTCATGTCAGGGAACTTTTCTACTATAATGTCTTCAAATATTTTCTCAGTCCCTTTTCTTTTCTCTTCTTCTTCTGGGACCCCTATAATTCAAATGTTGGTGCGTTCAATGTTGTTCCAGAGGTCTGTGAGACTGTGCTCAATTCTCTTAATTCTTTTTTCTTTATTCTGCTTTGCGGTGGTTATTTCTACTGTTTTATCTGCCAGGTCACTTATCCGTTTTTCTGCCTCAGTTATTCTGCTATTGATTCCTCCTAGAGAATTTTTAATTTCATTTATTGTGTCATTCATCATTGCTTGTTTGCTGTTTTTCTTCTAGGTGTTTGTTAAACGTTTCTTGTAATTTCTCCATTATATTTCTAAGATTTTGGATCATCTTTACTATCATTATTCTGAATTTTTTTTCAGGTAGACTGTCTATTTCCTTTTCATTTGTTTGGTCTGGTGGGTTTTTACCTTGCTCCTTCATCTGCTGCATATTTCTCTGTCTTCTCATTTTGTTTAACTTACTGTGTTTGGGGTCTGCTTTTCCCAAGCTGCAGGTTCATAGTTCTCGTTGTTTTTGGTGTCTGCCCACAGTGGGTAAGGTTGGTTTGGTGGGTTGCATAGGCTTCCTGGTGGAGGGGACTGGTGCCTGTGTTCTGGTGGATGAGCTTGATCTTATCTTTCTGGTGAGCAGGACCACATCCGGTGGTGTGTTTTGGGGTGTCTGTGAATTTACTATGATTTTAGGCAGCTTCTCTGCTAATGGGTGGGGTTGTGTTCCTGTCTTGCTAGTTGTTTGGCATAGGGTGTCCAGCACTGTAGCTTGATGATTGTTGAGTGGAGCTGGGTCTTCGCATTGGGACAGAGATCTCTGAGAGAGCTTTTTCCATTTGATATTACGTGGGGCTGGGAGGCCTCTGCTGGGCCAATGTCCTGCACTCAGATGTCCCGCCTCCGAGGCTCAGGCCTGACACCCAGCCAGAGCACCACGGCCCTGTCACCCACATGGCTCAGAAGAAAAGGGAGGGAAAAAAATAAAGAAAGAAAGAAAGAAAGAAAAGAAAGAAAGAAAAGAAAGAAAGAAAGAAAGAAAGAAAGAAGAGAGCAACCAAACCAAAAAACCAAATTCACCAATGATAACAAGCGCTAAAAACTATACTAAAAAGAAAAGAAAAAAAAAGGACAGACAGAACACTGGACAAATGGTAAAATCAAAGCTGTACAGACAAAATCACACAAACAGGCATACACACTCACAAAAGGAGAAAAAGATAAAATATATATATAAAGGAAGAGAGCAACTAAATCAATAAATAAATCTACGTACAAAGCTCTAAATACTAAATTATGATAAACATACAACCAGAAACAAATTAGATGCAGAAAGCAAACCCCAAGTCTACAGTTGCTCCCAAAGTCCACTGCTTCAATTTTCGATGATTTGTTGTCTATTCAGGTATTCCACAGATGTAGGGTACATCAAGTTGATTGTGGAGATTTAATCCACTGCTCCTGAGGCTGCTGGGGGAGATTTCCCTTTCTCTTCTTTGTTCGCACAGCTCCTCGGGTTCAGCTTTGGATTTGGCCCCACCTCTGTGTGTAGGTCAGCTGAGGGCGTCTGTTCCCTGCCCAGACAGGATGGGGTTAAAGTAGCAGCTGATTAGGTGACTCTGGCTCACTCAGGCTCGGGGGAGGGAGGGCTACGAGATGTGGGTAGAGCCTACAGGGACAGAGGCCAGCGTGATGTTGCAACAGCCTGAGATACGATGGGTGTTCTCCCGTGGAAATTTTCCCTGGATTACGGGACCCTGGCAGTGGCGGGCTGCACAGTCTCCTGGGAGGCGAAGTGTGGATAGTGACCTGTGCTTGCACACGGGCTTCTTGGTGGCTGTAGCAGCAGCCTTAGCATTTCATGCCCATCTCTGGGGTCCGCACTGATAGCCGCGGCTCACACCTGTCTCTGGAGCTCATTTAGACAGTGCTCTGAATCCCTTCTCCTCACGCACCCCATAACAATGGTGTCTTGCCTCTTAGGAAGTTCCAGACTTGTTCCCGGACTCCCTCCCAGCTAGCTCTGGCACACTAGCCCACTTCAGGCTGTGTTCATGCATCCAACCCCAGTCCTCTCCCTGGGATCTGACCTCCGAAGCCCAAGCCTCAGCTCCCAGGCCCCACCCGCCCTGTCAGGTGAGCAGACAAGCCTCTCAGGCTGGTGAGTCCTGGTTGGCACTGATCCTCTTTGCGGGAACCTCTCCGCTTTGCCCTCTGCACCCCTGTTGCTGTGCTCTCCTCTGTGGCTCCGAAGCTTCCCCCCCCGCCCACCCGCTGTTTCCACCAGTGAAGGGGCTTCCTAGTGTGTGGAAACTTTTCCTCCTTCACAGCTCCCTCCCAGAGGTGCAGGTCCCATCCCTATTCTTTTGTCTCTGTTTTTTCTTTTTTCTTTTGCCCTACTCAGGTACGTGGGGGAGTTTCTTGCCTTTTGGGAAATCTGAGGTCTTCTGCCAGTGTCAGTGTGTGTTCTGTAGTAGCTGTACCTCATGTAGATATACTTTTGATGTATTTGTGGGGAGGAAGGTGATCTCCACGTCTTACTCCTCCGCCATCTTGAAGCTCCAGTCACTGATGGGTTTTGTATTTTTTTAAATAAATAAATAAATAAATAAATTTATTTATTTATTTATGGCTGTGTTGGGTCTTCATTGCTGCTCACGGGCTTTCTCTAGTTGTGGAGAGCGGAGGCTACTCTTCATTGCAGTATGAGGACTTCTCATTGCAGGGGCTTCTCTTGTTGCAGAGCACGGGCTCTAGGCACGCGGGCTTCAGTAGTTGTGGCACACGGGCTCAGTAGTTGTGGCACGTGGGCTCTAGAGCGCAGGCTCAGTAGTTGTGGTGCATGGGCTTAGTTGCTCCACAGCATGTGGGATCTTCCCAGGGATCGAACCCGTGTCCCTTGCATTGGCAGGTGGATTGTTAACCACTGCACCCCCAGGGAAGTCCTTACTGATAGAGTTTTAATGTGAGTCTGAAAGCGATTGATTTGTTATGTTCTCTGTGCAGTCAACCCTCTCTGCTAATGATAATCTGTATTTGCAGCTGCTCCCCAGCACGCTAGCATCACTGCCTCAGCTCCACCTCAGATCATCAGGTATTACATTATCATAAGGAATGCACAACCTAGATCCCTTGCATGTGCAGTTCACAGTAGGGTTCGCACTCTTATAAGAATCTAATGCCACCACTGATCTGACAGGAGGTGGAGCTCAGGCGGTAATGCGAATGATGGGGAGCAGCTGTAAATACAGATGAAGCTTTGTTCACTGGCCCGCTGCTCACCTTCTGCTGTGAAGCTTGGCTCCACAGCCCAGTACTGGTCCATGGCCCGGGGGTGGGGACCCCTGAGCTGCCGCATTCTATCATCCAAGGTCCAATCAGGAGACAAAAACCATATCAGTTACTTAAATGGAAAAGTTTAGTATAAACGACTGTAAAGTAGTAAAATGTAGTGAGCTACTAAAGGAGATAAAAGAGGATTCTAAGAGGTACAGAAATGGCACCTGCAGATGGCAGCTACCACCTTTAACATTAATGGAAAGTGAATAAGGAAGGAAAATTCAAAATTTAGAGGCCTCCCACACCAAGGTTGAGATGCGTACCTCCAAGGAGATGTGTGGCTGTCAGAGGAACCTTCAACCTTCTGGTGGCAATGGAACTGCTGCAGGACATGAGCCACAGCAGCCCCACCACCAGGTGAGAGAGAACTTGATGGAGGGCACAGACCTCAGCTAGTCAACAGGATTCACTGACCACAGCTCAGGTCTCAAGATGTGGACTTGTTAGTCAAAATGCTCCTAGCAAGGGAGTGAGGAAAGAGAAGGGAAAGGAACTCAGGACCAAGAAGACTGAGAAGAAGCCAGACAGGTAAGAGGAAAAGGTATTATGGAGGGCATTATGCTAAGTGAAATAAGTCAGAGAGAGAAAGATAAATACTCTATGATATCACTTATATATGGAATCCAAAAAAATACAATAAACTCGTAAATATAACAAAAAGGAAATAGACTCAGGTACAGAGAACAAACTAGTGGTTTCCAGTGGGGAGAGGGAAGAGGGGAAGGGCAAGAGAGGGGTATGGGATTAAGAGGTACAAACTACTATGTATAAAATAAATAAGCTACAAGGATATTGTACAACACACAAATATAGCCAATATTTTATAATAACAATAAATGGAGTATAACCTTTAAAAATTGTGAAACAATATGTTGTACACCTGTAACTTATATGATATTGTGCATCAACTATATCTCAAAAAAAAAAAAAAAAAAGGAGCCAGACAGGTAAGAGGAAAAACAGAAAAGTGGGAGGTAACAGAATCTGAGAGTCATTGTCTGATGCTGCTAAGAGAACTGTCTCAACACCAACTTTTTGTATTTGCAAGTTTCCTCTATGACGTTTTTTCTTCTAACCCATCTTGATCTAATCCTACTTAACATTTATACCTTTCAATATCAATTTAGTTATCTCCTCTTCTGGGTGCCTTCTCAAATCTGCCCCTTAAACACATGGTTAGGTGCTCCTTTGGCCGCTAAATGCATTTGCACTTATCCTTGTGATAAAATTTAAGCTCCTTAAACTATGAGATTATGTTTTATTCCTCACCGTATCTCCAGATCATAACACACTTCTCAGCACATTGTTAGCATTTCAGCATTTGATAAATTTTTTTAATCTTAATAAATTGCTCTTTTCTCTGTCCCAAATCACTTTTGTTATACTTCCGTCAAGGCACTTATTACCTATTATTATTTTTGTATGTTATTTCCTCTCCCCAAGAAACCATTAGCTCCTACTATGATTGACAAGCACTGTGTATTGCACAGAGTAAGCATTTTCTAAATATTTGCTGTATAAAATGTCACCAAACTCATAAAAGGTGATTAAACTATAGTAAGATTGTTTCAGGATTGGCTTTTGAACTGTGTCTGAAGACATTTCCTTTTGTAACTTTATCAGGAGGCATGCAAGAACCTGGGGTGTACTGTTTTAAACTCATTTGACTACAAGAAGCAAATTAGCTTAAATGGAAAGGGGGGAAGTTTCTTCCTATTAGGAGTAGGACTGCTGTGGAAACTCTGGAGTGAGCTGGAATCAGGCCCTTCATTGCAGGCAAGAGCATTCTCTGTCCCTACCCTCCTGCACATCCTCTGCTTCCATCCTCCCACTCACAGTGGCCTTTCATTCATTCCTTCATCCTTCTCTTCCTTTCTTTTCTTCCCTGATAACGATGTAATCACAAGGCAAGGGAGGGAAATGCTGTTGAAAAGCATTCCTGGGAATTCCTTCCTTGGAGGTCCGGTTGTTAGGACTCCGAGCTTACAGTGCAGCGGGTGAGGGTTGGATCCCCGGTAGGGAAACTAAGATCCCACAAGCCACAAGGCCAAAAAAACCAAAAAACAAAAACCTTTCCCTAAGGTTGTCAATGGCCTCCTACAGCTCCAGAATTTACAGATCCTCCATTCAAGAGAGGTTCCAAACTGATATTGAATTATTTTATCCAGCCCCACACTGAGAGTGAAGGGACTCTGATTTACCCAGTTTGTGTCAAGTGCCTACTCCTGGTCCACTCAACTGTAGGGTCTTGCAGCAAAAGCATGGCTAAGAGTTATCCCTGTAACTGCAGCAATGGATCAGTAGGGAATAGAGGTTAGGAAGGATAGGAAACTAAAGAACTAGACAGAAAGAACCTACTACATTATCCACTACACAACCCACCCAGGTCAGAATTTAAGAGGAGGAAACCATGTCTTGGGGGGAGGAAGGATCCTAAACAACTATAGGGTTGGCCCTAGATTTAATAGTCAGCAATCCAATGTAGGCAGTGTAGGGTCAGGTTTGAGGTGACTCGGTAGACACGAAGGGCCTAGATCTCATCCCTAGTCACATCAGATACGGTCACTTATGGGGCAGAGGCTCCTTCAGCAGCTCCTTCAGCAGCTCCCATCTTGCTCAGTTATGTCTGACCAATTGGTGAAGGCTGGCCTGCAGGTGAAGGCACTGGGGCTGGGGACAATGGAGGCTTATGATTTCTAGTGTGTTTTGCATCTAGCAGCATATCATTATCCAAACTGACCACGTTGAAAGGCAGCATTTTTTTATATAGTTAAATATGTTCTTGTAAGTATGTATAGTTTATCACATCTCATACCACTTGTCCTATATTTATTATAGGAGAGGATGACATTGAGCAAGCTGTATATTTAATGTCTCATTTGTTTTACTAATGGAAAAAATGACAAAGGAAATTAACCAAAAAAAAAAAAACCCCACTGAATTTTATGGATTTGATCATCAACTCTGCTGCCTCATGTCAACTGTTAACTACTTTCTTAAAATCATATGGACTTTTAAAATCTTAACTCATAACTCATTGACCAGAATGGGCCCCAGGGCCAACTTACCACCAAGTGAAACCTGACCATGTGTTGTTTAAAGGCAGAGCTGGAACTGCTCCAGGACTAGCACGACCTATTGCTTTTCGTCTGCTACACACATTCCCCAACCACATCTCTGCCCTAGCCCTTTACAGATGTTACACCTGTAAGGATTATCTGCATTTTTAAACTAAAAGAAATAAAACAATTATCAGAAATTTTAGGTGTAGGAGAAGTGAGGTTGTAGAAATAGAAATGGATGTAGATACAGAATTTCCTGTCCTTTCAAATGAGATCGCTGGATAAACATCTTTATTTAAGTTGGTCCACGGTGTTGGAATTGTTTACGAAGTGTTTTATACTATGGAGTGTGGAGTTGAAGGAGTCTAGCAAAATTAGTTAAAGAATATTTTAATTACTTTGGTTCTGTATCATCCTAATTTGTAATCCAACACCTAAAAATTGTTCCCCTTTCTACCAAGAGATAAACCATTTTTTATCCATCTAGTTTTTTTATTTCTGTGCATTCCTTTCAGATCAACGGCACGAAACACAAAACTCTTGTTAATCACGTCTCTCTAGGCTTACCTACACATTGTCCACCAGATGGCAATGGAAGCCCACCAACAGCTTATACCACAAAGGAGAAAATTAATCAAGACAAAGGGCTGGGGGGACGTTGCTTTCTATCTTTTTTAAAACTAATTGTTAAATGGAGGAGGGTTGTTGCATTTTAGAGCCTTAGATATTGGGCTTTTTAAAAAGCCTAATTAAAAAAAAACTTTTAGAAAGATATGTTAATGACAGTGTTTTTAGTACTCTAGATTACATTTTCTGGTGATTTTTTTTCAATGAAGCAAAATGGTACTGAACATCACTGCTTGGGTAAAGTTTGCTAAGATATATTTTTTAAGTTCTCAGTAATCTGCTCATTGAAGTGCTTGGCTGGGGGAGGAGGAGAAATTGGCGTCCCTCTATATACTTGAAATCTCTTACGCTTTTTCTCACCCAACTAAGGCACACGAGAGAATATCCTCTTCACAGACCTCATCAGCTGCTGGAAACTGGGTCAGCTACTTTTGCACTTAGATCCTGGAGTCTTTCAGGCAACCATCCCTTCTTCCTCTATGACTTCCCCCATGTCTCATCCCACTCACTGAATTATTGGGATAATTGTGAGCTTGGGGGGAGTTTCTTAATCATTTTGAGTTTCATATTTCTCAACCTGAGAATTATTTTTTAAATGTCTACTATTTTGTGGAAATAATATTTTAATGAACCTAAAACAATGCCTGGCTCTTGGTAGGTGCTCAAACAAGAGCAACAATTATTATTTTTGCCTCCAAGTTCTACCTTATTTTGAAAGTGAACATGTGACTTATTAACCATAGTGATTTGTATAGTGTTATCATTTTTGCCTCATGATAAATGCAACAGAATTCTTGCAACAGAATTACGACTGTGCCTACGGTTTATGTGTGCAGGTTAACTATCAAAATTTACATATTTTATGTCCACAAAGAACTCAAGAACTCATGTATTTGCAGCCGTTATGATTTTTGGTTTCTTTAGCCTGGTAGGCTGAATACAACAACATAGTACACACACACGCATACAGAAGAAATGCCACCTCAGCTCAGAGTGTGTCTCAAAGCACATATTTTCCAAACTTCAGATGAGGGGAGAGAAACTAATAGATCTCAGAACTGCTGGCTCCCCAGCTCTTAGTTATGGAGAAAGTATATGGATTATATGCTTCAGTTATGTAATTTATAGCTCCATTGGAGTTTCATGGAAAACAAAGTAAGAACTTTTTTTGTCTTGGAAACTAGACAGGAAATCCCCACTTCACTCATATATCATAAATCTCAGGAAATAAGAACAGCTAGGCCTAGAGATCCTTTTTGGATTAAGCTTGTTCAATCTACAACTGGGTACCATGTGATCCAGTGTCTGTGGGAAGTCTCACTAGAAGATAATGGCACTAGTTTTGATAAATAATAAAGATCTTTACTACTATAAGTTTCCTTCGAGATGTAATAAAGAGGCCTTTCACTGAAAAAGCAGAAAGGAAAGCTTCCTACAATACCTCTGTATATATTTCCTCTCTCCGAAGTTCCTTACTCATGATAGCTAAAATCTCCTACTGCTCTTTCAATCCCCCAGTCCCTCAGAGGCACTTTGCTTCCACTTTGTTCACTACCTTCTTCCCACATGATGTAAAAGTGAGAAGCCATGGGTTCCAGTGTCCCTGTGCACCAGCCACACCCAGAGGACAGCTGGAAGTCTCCTGGCTATTCTTCTCTTCTTGGTAAGAAGCATGTGGAATCCCCTAGAATGTGTATTTCTCTTTTCCTGAATGTTTGCCTACATTTCCTACCTTGTTATATTTAAAAGGAGAAAATTTCATGGGAGAAATTCTTGTTTAAAATAACTCTCTCTTGTACCAAGTTTCCTGTAGCTTAAGCTCTATATTATATGCTTGCTAGCATGTGATAAGGATTATTTTAGTCTATTACACAGCAACTGTGCATAGGAATCTACTTGATTTCTACTTTTCATTAGTGAAGAAGAAGGCTATTATAAGAAAAAAAAAAAACCTTTTTGAAAGAGACTATGAACAAAGAAAGTAAAGAAACTCTACTTCAATACCTGAATATAATATAGAGGAAAGGAAGGACCTCACAGGAAGGACATTGTTTAGTTTACTAGGGCTGCCATGACAAAATACCACAGACTGGGTAACTTAAAACAATAAAAATGTATTTTCTCATAAGATGTCCAAGATCAAGGTTTCAGCAGGGTGGGTTTCTTCTGAGGCCTCTCTCCTTGGTTTGCAGATAGTATCTTCTCTCTGTGTGTCCTCACATGATCTTTCCTCTTCTTATAAGGACACCAGCCAGATTGGATTAGGGACCATTCATATGACCTCATTTTACCTTAATTACCTCTTTAAAGGTCCTATCTCCAAATACAGTCACATTCTGAGTTATCAGGGGTTAGAACTTCAACATAAGAATTATGAGGGGACGCAATTTAGCCCATGACAGAGATTTAAATTTTACTGGAATTAGAGTTGGATATGCCTTTGAAGACTTTAAGGATATTAATAAAAGTTTTTTAATTACTGAAAATATCAAACTAAATGAAATCCAAATGACAAATAGAATGACAGGCTATGGAATCTGGAATTAGGAGAAAGTAGCTAAACCTCCCTCCCAGTGTGGGGATACCTTCTCCAGGTTTCCCAGGATCTGTGCTTGAAAGTATTTCATGTATCAAAATTCAATTCATTTGTCCTTGTTCTGACATCTGAAGCAACAGACTTACCACTCTTCAGAAGAAAACTTTCAAATATTTTAGGAAGTTTATCATTTTGCCTAGTCTTGTCTTCTCTAGTCCAAACCCCCCAAATTCCTGGACATTTTTTATATGGCAAGCTTTTTAGACATCTTGCCGTCATAGTGTTTTTTAAAAGTATGTCTCTCTAAATGAATTGGTATCTTCGACATGTTTTTAATCTGGCATTTTTTGAATAGGGAATTGTGTTTCACACAACTGATTTTTTTCACGTCATTGAAGTTTATCCTTTCAAGTAGTAACAGAAAAATTAACTTAATCTTCTGTAAAACAGAAACACTCCTTCGTATGATATTTTAACTTACAAAGTTTCATTTAAAAAAATCAGTTTGTTTTTTTTTTTAACTACTGAGCAACAGTATATCAACTTTACCTGCTTCCAGAAGATGGCACTAAAGATTGTACAAAGTAATTTTCGTCTAGGGTAGAGCTTCCCAGCCCTTTCATGTCACAGCAGAGCTGGAAAATAAGAGTATTTTTGCTGGATAAGTAAACAGTGTGTTGCAGCCGAAGAAGAGGAGCATCGGGATCACCTAAAGACCCCCTCTGGTTCTGAACTGTGTTGCTTCTACATTCATATGTTGAAGCCCTAACCACCACAATCCCTCGTGTGCCTGTAATGGAAACAGGGTCTTTGAGGAGGTGATTAAGGTTAAATGAGGTCAGAAGGGTAGAACCGTGATCTGATAGAACTGGTGCCCCTGTAAGAAGGGAAGTCCCTGGTGGCGCAGTGATTGAGAATCTTTCTGCCAACATGGGGGACACGGTTTCGATCCCTGGTCCAGGAAGATCCCAAACGACGCAGAGCAACTAAGCCATGGCCTGCGCTCTAGAGCCTATGAGCCACAACTACTGAGCCCGTGAGCCACTGCTACTGAAGCCTGCGTGCCTAGAGCCTGTGCTCTGCAACAAGAGAAGCCACTGCAATGAGAAGCCCACGCACCATAACGAAGAGTAGCTTCTGCTCACTGCAACTAGAGAAAGCCCACGCACAGCAATGAAGACCCAACGCAGCCAACAATAAATAAATAAATAAATAAAAAATTAAAAAAAAAACAGAAGAGACACCAGAGAGATAGCTCTCCCTTCACCGTGTGAGAACACAATGAGAAGGTGGAGGTTTGCAAGCCAGGAAGAGGGCTCTCACCAGAACCTGACCATGCTGGCACCCTGATCTCAGACTTCCAGCTTCCAGAACTGTGAGAAAATAAATTTCTGTTGTTTAAGCTACCCAGGCTATGGTATTTTGTTATGGCCGCCTGAGCTAATACACCATCTTTCTACAACAAACAATAACCAGCAAGAGGAAAAGTAATTGGCAAAATGGAAACATTGTTGAATGGGTGGCAAGATGATCAGTGTCAACATCGGGCACCCATTAACCCGTTAGGAGGTGTTTCAGTATCTTAAAGGCCTAAGAAAGTACTGCTGGTGAAGAAAGCCAGGGAAATTCCAGACCCATTTTAATCTGTACCTCATCAACAGGAATGGTGGGAATACACTATAGCTACTAAGAGGTTCCCTTAGCACTGCAAAGAGGGGCATTCCTTTCCTCAATGGACTTTCAAATGTAAATGAAAAGATGCCCTTTGGAACCTTGTTGCTCAAAGTGTGGTCCAGGACCAGAAACATCAGCATCACCTGGGAGCTGGCCAGAATTTCAGAATCTCAGGCCTTCCCAAACCTACCAAATCAGAATTTGCATTTTAACAAGATCCTCAAGTGATTCATAGGCACATTAAATTTTGAGAAGCATCATTTTACATCTTATATCAGCAAAAAAAAAAAAAAAAAGAGAGAGAGAGAGAAGAGTAAGCTTGGTTCTAAAGCTTCAAAGAAGCTCACTTTTGGGAATTCCCAAAGTGGCAGTCCAGTGGTTAGGACTCTAAGCTTCCACAGCTGGGGGCCTGGGTTCAATCCCTTAGTTCCCTGGGGAACTAAGATCCTGCAAACTGTGTGGCACAGCCAGAAAAAAAAAAAAAAGGAAAAAGGGGGGGGAAGCTCACTTTTTTGTTTGGTGGAAATACATTTGTGGCCTAGGAGAATTTACCCTAGATTTGTGAATATTGGGACTTATGAACAAGGAGCTTTGGGAACCTAACCTGTTCATATGTAAAAGAGTTTATAAGGTTCTAAAAATGCGTTGTATATCCCTGCTGTCAATGCCCTTCAGAATACCAGGTTAGAAATTCTCAGATGGTAGAGACCTGTGGGCTATGTTTATCATGTTCTCAGAGTAATATACAGGGTTGTTCAATTTAACTAATTGCCTCAGACTGCTGTGCATTTAAGTTCTTCCATTTTTTCAATATTCTAATGGTGACAGCTGCGCTCACTGTGCCTATATCAACAGTGTTTCCTTCTCCTGCCTCGTGATTCATTGTTTCTAACCTGCTGGGGGCTGGATAAGTGGATAACTACACAAATTAAGGTATAGCTAAAATAATAGCCAACTATTCTAAGTGAGAACTTGAGAGAATTTTCTGTAAGTGCACTTTTGCACATAGGTTGACTATGTGGTAATTATTTGCCTAAAAATCCCACATTTCTTTTTTTCTTTTAGGATCTTAGTTTGTCTTAGACAGTTGAGACTTAAATGATAGTTAAATTACATCAACATAAGTGATCAAAAGATATGAACATCAGTGAAATTATTTCTTCCCATCATAATATGTCCTGGAACTCAATTTAGAATGCCCTAATCAGGGGTCCCCAACTCCCAGGCCACAGACCAGTACTGGTCCACGGCCTGTTGGGAACCGGGCTGCAGAGCAGAAGGTGAGCAGCGGGTGAGCGAGTGAAGCTTCATCTGCCGCTCCCCATCCCTCCTCATCGCTTGCATTACTGCCTGAACCATTCCCCATCGCCCCCGCCCTGTCTGTGGAAAAACTATCTTCCATGAAACTGGTCTCTGGTGCCAAAAAGGTTGAGGACAGCTGACCCTAATGAAAAGGAGAAACAAAGATTCACAAGGAACATGAGAAAAAAATAACACAAGTTTGTAGAAAAAAAATCAAGAAATAAATATAAGAAAGTAGGATTATATGTAAAAGATCCTGCATAGGATCTTCAGGGACAGATTATATCCTATTAATCTTTGTATCCCCAATACCTGGCCTACTAAAAATGCAATAAATGTGTAAAGAGATCAGAAAAAGGAGAGGAAAGAAGAAAATCGCGTCTTCATATTGGGAGAGGGACATCTAATAGGGAATGCCACTGAAAGAGGAAAGGTATTCTACAAAGGTCACATGTGATTTAAAAACCAGAGGGGGAAAAAAAGAAGCTGAGGAAGATGCGAAGCCAGGTACAACAGAGAAGGAACTGGATTATCATTTTTTGAGATAAAAATAGGTGTTCAGTTGTCCAAGGCTCCCACAACTTCTGTTAGAGAATGTGAGTCCTAAGTTGGGGGTGACAAATAGGGGCACGTGTGTCAGAATTTGACATTCAGCAAAAATGTCCCTCCTGCACCTGTGGCAGGGCTTAGTTTCAATTATAGCACTTTTTCCCATTGAACACAAACTGTGCAACAGCATTTATCTTCACATTGCCCATCAAAACAATTAAGATTGACGCTACCATATTTGACACTCCTGGAACAAAGTATCACACTTAATGACTGGCAAAAGATTGGAGACATGTCCTGAAGAAAAGGACCATCGTTTCCTGATGTTGAAACTAATGAACCAATTCAGCTTAACTTTGTGATTCAAAGCAGCGGTCCTCAAATTTTCTTGTGCATCAGAAACACCAGGAAAGCTTGCTACTGGGTCGCATCTCCAGAGTTCAGTAGGTCTGTGGTGGGACCTGAGAACTTGCATTTCAAACACTTTGAGATTTGCCATTCTAAATGTCACTGGAACAAATTCTAAATATGTAAAACTGAAAATCCTTTGACAAGCAAAATAGTACATAATAATTAGCATAGCTTTATGAAGAAAAATGTAAATTAATCAAGTATAGTACGTAGTGAATAGAGCAAAGACTTTGGAGCTAAACAGACTTTGGTTTGAGCTCTGGTTCTGCCATTTACAGGTTCATGATTTTTACTAAGATTACTTGAACTCTATCTAAGCCTGAGTTTCCTCTGGTAAAATGGGGATAAGAAAAATATCCAATAGAGTTATTGTGAGGACTAAATGGGGGGGGGGATACATCTAAAGTGACTAGCACAGTGCCTGGTACTTGGTAAGCATTCATTCAGTCCTTCCTCCTTTTCCTCATTTTCTTCACTGATAGCAGTCGTGGGACTTAAAGCAGTAGAGTGAAATAACATATCTTCATAAAGGTTGTAGGATCTGTCATGCAAAAGATTCTTACAAGCATGCTAGAAAATACCACGGTGAATTAGCGGACAGATGGAAAGAGCTTAGATGATAAAGACTGTGGGGAAGATGGGTTAAAACACAGAGTCCCCGTCCTCCTTCTTTAGGAGTCTCCCCTAAAGAGACGGGGCTCAACTTCAGTCCATATACCTGTGATTAAAATGGGCTTCTTATACAGCGGTCCCCAACCTTTTTGGCACCAGGGACCAGTTTCGTGGAAGACAATTTTTCCATGGACGAGGCAGGGGGTATGGGGGATGGTTCAGGCGGTAATGCGAGCAATGGGAAGCGGCAGGTACCAGTCCGTGGCCCGGGGGTTGGGGACCCCTGTCCAAGAGGATACATTCCAAGGACAGAAAGCCAATTGGCTCGTTATTCCCTTACCCTTATAATAGCAGCCCTTAATACAGGGCTTTTCTCTGAGCCATTTTTCAAAGGACTTCCAGGCAGCACTGGAACCTGTAATCGTGTAATCTTCTCGATGAAGCAGAGTGTGGTCTTTTGCTTATGCGGGGGCTTCGTTTTTTGCGGAAAAGCTGGAAACGCTGTAGAAAAGTGCTTGCCCATTTTGTGTAGATGGATGATGTATTGTTGAACATCCTAAAACTCAGAAAGTACAAACTATTACAAAAGACAATTGTGGACTGTATATTTGATGATACTAATGAATTCTTTTTAATGACTTTAGGTATAATAATGGTATTGTGTTTATGTTATACATTTAGAGATACATGTTGAATACTTACTGATAAAATGATATGTCTGAAATTCATTTCAAAATAATCTTAGAAGGCACTTCCCTGGCTGTCCAGTGGTTAAGACTCCACACTTCCACTGCAGGGGGTAGTGGAACTGATCCCTGTTCGGGGAATTAAGATCTCACACGCTGTGCAGCACAGCCAAAAAGAAAAAAACTTAATCTCGGGAGAGTGGAGGTTGGTGCCAATATAGATAAGCAAGATTAGCCCTGAACTGACAAATGTTGACGCTGGCTGATGAGTATATGATGGTCCATTATACTACTTTCTCTTACTTTGTATTTCTTTGAAATTATCTACCTAAAATGTTAAAAAATTCAAGTAGTTTTTATTAATGGGATATTGCTTTCTAGGACAGGATTGTGTTATAATATCTGTACAGTGTAATTTTCTCTAAAGATTCTGAAAATTTACATTTAACAAAATTCTTGCCTTTTAAACCTTAGAATTTGGCTTAATGCATCTTTCACATGCAGGAACTAGTATATTTTAGCTTCTGGATATTGTAATGTAAAAGTATTGTTTGGGTTGCTTATTAGTGTAGTGTATAAAATGGAAAGGAAAAATTAATCAGAATTATGGAAATAAGAATAAAGATAAATTCCAAAAACAAAAGTACAAATCCAACTACTGAAATCCTATTTGTAATTCATTTGGTACATTAAAGCACCAAGTATTAATTCACGGCAGCAACTAAAGGGAAGCTTCACATTATTCTAGGACTACAACACACTTTATGTTTGGCATAATCATTCAGTAATTAGACTTATCGCTCCAGAAATACAATCTTGCTACATCCCATTCGGAATTCGATGCTTTTGAACAATTTCATTTCTAACAAACACAGAATGACTGTGGCATACTCAGGATTCCAAGATGGCAAAACGACTTGGGTGATGCAGTCCCAGGGCTTGCTTACCAGTTAACATGCTGGGACAGGCCAGAGATTCAACGATTTCACTAGCGTAGACAAACCACGCTGAGTTCTTGCTTTGGGTGTTACAGCTTCTCTTCTGAACATCAACAGGATGAGCCAACCCTTGACAAAAATCATTTGGACGATAAAGTTTGCCTTTCAGCTTCCCTTTACTCCATTTCCTCCTTTCCTTTCCCAGGATTTAAGTCAGTGGGAAAAGTTCTCAATTCTTATTGAGATACTGTGTTTATCATAGAGAAATATTTCCTCTTCTTTTGCCCAGGATTATAATTCCCTACGGACAGGGAGCTTGAATGCCTATTTCCTTTAGGATTTAATATTAAGGGGGAAAACACCTCAAGATTAAAAAAAAAAAAAAAAGCCAAACCCAGGGTTCCTCTTCGGAGGAAGGGTGAGCGGGGTCAGTCCGGCCAGGCGCCGCCTTGGTCTCTGGAGGTCACCCCGCAGCTCTGGAACCCCGTCCCCGCACCGCACCGCCCGGCCCAGGCCCGCCGCGCTCCTGCCTCTGCCCCACGTGGGAGCGGGCCCAGCGCCGTCTATCCTGGTCCACCCCTTTCGCCCCGAGGCGACAGCAGGTCCGCCTGGGCCCGAGGTCGCAGGGCTGGCGGGGAGGCTGCCGCCCCGGGCCCCGCCTCCGGCCTGGTCGCGCCAGGCTCCGCCTGCAGGGGGCGCTGCTGTTCGCACAGTCAGCGCCTGCCGGGAGCGACCCGCGGGGTGGGAGTCCCGCGTCTCGGGGCTCGAGGCGGCGGCGGGGCAGGGCCGGGCGGGGTTCCGGCGCCCGCAGCGGCCGAGCTAGGCTCCGGGGCGGAGCGCGAGCACTCCAGCCACGGTCCTGGGTGACTCCGTCGGTGACGCCGGGCGCATTCCTTCCTCTTCCTCTCGCCGCTCCGGCTCCGCCTTCCCTTCCCTCCGCCCAACTCACCGAAGCGGAGCCGCCGCCGCCGCCCGCAGTGCCGTCATGTCGGCCCCCGCCGGGTCACCTCATCCGGCCGCCAGCTCCCGGATCCCGCCCAAGCTTGGCGGAGCCGCCGTCTCAGGAGCCGCCGCGCCCGCGGGCCCAGGCCCGGGGCCTCACCAGCAGAACGGTGAGGAGGGCGGCCGGGGCGGAGCGCGGGGCCTAGTGCTGGCGGGGCAGCCTGCGCGGCCGGATCGGGCGGGGCGGGAGGGAGGGCGGTGGGAGGGGGGGCGGCTGCCGGGGCGGTGGGGGGGCGGCACGCGGCGGGGGTCGGCCCCGGGGGGGTTGGGGGGGCGGTGGGGGAGGGGCGCCCCGGCTGGGGGCCGGCCCGGGGAATCAGGGAGCAGGGCTGTCTCTGTAGTGTGACCCCGGGCCCGAAACCACGGGGGCGAGTAGGGGCTGTAGAAAAGGAGGAGACCAGACACCGCATGAAATCCCTTTTATCCAGCCCGGGCGCAGGGGAGTTTCCCCGGGCGACCCCTTCGCCCAGATACCGGGCGAAAAGCCGAGGCCGCAGAGTGCGTGGTCCGGGGAAGGCTGGTGTAGCCATGGAGCTGGGAGGGTTGTGCCCTTCCTGTCTCAGGAAAATTGCTGTGATTTCTGAGGCCCGGCGAGCACGCTTCCTGGAAGGGAACTGAAGTTAGTGCCCAAGTTTGTAGACAAAGGGTGTAAAGATGCAACACAAGTGTAACTGTAACCCTGACCCAGTTCGGCCTCAAGATCTGTCATTGCTGCTGCGGCCGCTACTCGAGCGTTTGGAGTTTGCTGGTCGTGTTTGAAAGGGAGCAGGTGTCAAACGGATTTAAACGAATACTTTTAGATCTGGGTGTGTTTTCCCCCCCCAGCTTCACTTTCAAAAACACAAAAACGTGCCAGAGTTGGCCCTGTTTGAGGCAAGGCCTTCATACCGGCAGCAGCCAATGCACCGTGAAAGCGCTTTCATACTAAGGTCGCGGGGCTTTGGTGATGCTCGAGTTTTCAGCTGAAAAATGATCGGCTCTAGGATATCCATTCCCTCATCTTGAGATTTGGAATGTTCGTGGCTGGGGCCGGGGGAGAGGGGTTCTCCCTTTATAGACGATAACGTTTTAGATGAGAACTCTCGAAAGTGATGGACTGAATACTTCAGAAGAATATGTCTGGTTCTCTGTAAAAGAGAACAAGGTCTGCTGGTACTCCTTAAAAATGGTTGTTGGACTGACCTATTTTATCCAATCTGTGAAATAAAAACTTACTGGACTTTATAAACCAGTTCAGCCAGCATCTGATTTTTATAACTGATACTTTTCAAGCTTGCAGTTTATCATTTATCCTGAGAACCAGAAGTTGCATTTTTTTCATAAGTCAAACGTGATGGCTTAGCCTTATCCTTTGGATCAGCCATACTTGTCAGTATTACATGCTTTACTTTCACTGGTCATTGTTTACTCTGTGGGTTTTGAATGTGAACAGTGTAGTAGGTTTTGTACTTCTTTCGTGAACATACATGAAGATATTATTTGTGAGCAGTTTTTGTTCTTGTAAACTTGATATAAGTTCTTGTTTTTGTTTTGTTTTTAGAATAGCTTTGTGTGTGGAGGAACTAGAACACGATAATTTAGGAAGCGATCCCAAGTCTTTTAGAATATTTTAAATCCATGATTAATAGTGATCCAGGGATTGTGTCTTGATTTTCTGAGTATGCATTATTGTCTTAGTGTACAGTTTTTAAAGTGGCAAGTATTTACCTCAGCCTTAACAAATTTTGTGAACGCTCAAGGAATGGCAGGATATCAGTTGTAATCAGGCTGTTAAATATGTAAAAACAAATCAGTTAATACATTTAGAAGCCAAAAATAGATGATGCTTGATTTCTACTGTTTATAATCGTTACTTTGACATAATTCATTTCAACATTTGTTGCATGCTTGCCAGTTGGGGACTCAAGGTTAGCCTAGTAGAAAAGACAGAATCCCTGCCTCTCTCGTAAATTGACATGTATTTTGGTGACATTTGAGTTGGCTATGACCTTGAGGGATTTGACAGGGATGGATAGGAGAGGAGGACTGTCTCAAGGGCATGAACAGAAGTCTCAAAATTTAGAAACTAAGAGGCAGAAAGGGTGTTGGGTGAGAGGGAAAACCCAAGGCATTAAAGCTGAAAAGAATACCTAAACGGGGCCAAGTTACAGAAAGGCCTTAAATGCTAAGGAATTTAGAAATTAAGATAAAGAACTAGAGTTAATTTTTGTTTGTTTTTGTAAAATTAAGTAGCTTATGTAGGTAAATAACAAGATCAAATCTGTTTTTGTTTTGTTTTTTAATCTTAGAAAAAAGTAATTTTTGCTATATGGTATTTGGCACCCATAGATAACGATTAAGCAGTCATTCAGGTTTGTGGTTGATTCTTTAGCCCCACGTAAACTAGTTTGCGTTTTAATATATCTCTGTGGAATTCCAGCACGGTGAAAAAGAAATAGGTCAGAAGTATGAGTTTGAAGCATCACAGAAGACAGAGTTGTAAAACTGGAATGGTACTTAGAGATCACTTAGTTTAGCGGTTATCAAACATTTTTAAAAACAGATTTGTTTTCCTGCAGAGCCCTGCTATAGAAATCAGAAAAAAGCAAAGCTGTTTTGGTTAAAATAGAGGTGGAGATCCAGGTGTTTTGGGAACACAGTCTGTAAAACACCTAGTTCACTCCTCTAATTGAACAGATCCAGAAAGTTTTGGGTGGGTGTTTTTCACCAATGCCCGTATAAGCTTCTTGAGGGTAGCAGCCTGCCTCCTGTTCACTGCTGTATATTCAGGGCCTAGAACAAGTTATAGTCTCATTAAACATTTGTTAAATGAAGTCTAATACAGTCTTCCTAGTTTCAAGTCCAATCTCTTTCTATTAACAGACTCTAAGAAGTCTCTTATTAGAAACTTTGATATTGGAAAGGATAGGGAGGCAGAAATCGGGCCTTCATTATTACTTTTCCTTATTTTCTGTGTTTAATTGTTAACATATTTTCCCCCATTTATTTGAAGATAGAATTTGACTTCTTTGAGTCTTTGAAATATTTCTTTTTAAACTTCCTTCCTTGAAGTTATATTTCTGTACTTCAGTTTTTCATTGAGCACCATACGGGCGGTTTAGAATTATTTGTATTTTCATATGAAGTATTAGTTGAATATTTTTCAACTTTTCCTCTGCCTTTTGAGAGTCCTTCCAAAACTGAGTCCTCAAACAAGGGAGGACTGAGTGAATAATATCCTAGTAATGATGGCATAACCCCATAATTTCCCCCAATCGACTTAAATTGAAAGAGGTCTTTTTAGAATTTTGGGGGGCAGTGGGTCACCCAAATTTACCAATAAAACACTGCTTTTTAATTCTACTTTTAGGAAGCAAGTGGTGCTCATTTTCAAATGAAAATGTGTTTTCTTCCTTCCATGTGCCTTTTCCAAGAATGATACTACCAGCAGTTTTATCATTTTAATTGTTAATAATGCAAGGAAGATGAGATAGTAATGGGAATTATGAGAATTCATTATGGAAGCTATAAATAAATATACCATTCACTCAGCAATACTGTCTGGTAGGTTATAGGAAACCCTTCAACTTTGAGAGCACATGCAAAATTTAAAATGATACAAATCTCCCTAGTGTGTCTGAAGGAAGTTTCTTTTGATCAGAGCAGTGTCTGTGTCTCAGGTTTCTAGTCTTCCTTTCTAGCCAACCAGAAGCATCAAGCCCTCATGAAGATACTGCCATGGTATAACATAGCTTTCTGCACACATAATTTCCCCCTAAGTTGATTAATAGATATCTCAAGGATCTTAAAAAATATATAAACAAGTGTCTTTTATCTGGGTTCAGTTTTTATTGTTGTTGCTGTATTGCTTTGGTTATTTTGATTCCCATGCCACTCCCTCCCCCTCAGCTTCTGAGGTTATATCTGTACTAATTTTTGTAAATCACATTCATTGCTACTGATCCTAGTATTTCAGCTAACTTCCATCTTTCTGATTCATCTGTAAACCCTGAAGTATTTATTAGATGCTAAAGATGTTGAAATAGAACAGATTTTGAGCCAATCTTCAGCAGACTTTCCTAGAAATGAGAGCATCTTCACAGTCAGCACTGCATGTTAGAGCAGACCATGTTATATTCAGCCCTGGGGAAGCCACTATTATTTCCAGTAGGCTAAGCATACTCAGAATTGTCAGAAAGTGTGGGCTAGTGAAAAGGCTGTGGGGCTCTGTTACAGCCCAGGGTTTTGTGGAGAAAATTACTTAACATCTCTGGACTTCAGGGGATAATAATACCTTCCTCATAGGGTTGTTGAGAAGATTACATTAAATGAGGTCCTATTTTTTTAAAGTACCTGGTGCTTAGCAAAATGCGACGCTTAGCAAATGAGGGTCCCCTTCAAAATACCAGGATATAAATTCTTCATGTGGCAGATACCATGTGAGTTTTCCTCATCACATTCCATGGCAGCATGCAGTAGACACTCAGTGGAGTAAGTGAACTTGGCTATTATTTTCTTACACTCCCTCCCACGAATCTGCTCTTGGAAGGTTTCCTCTAATAGGCCACTACCTCAGCTAGCTGGTTTGCGGGAAGAGGGGTTTCATCGGTTTTAAGTTTTCTAAAATTGTGTGCTGAAAGCTGCCGGTAAGAGGAACTGAGGAAAAAGCGGATGAAGTAGGGAGGGGAGAGGGACTAGTAAAATGCCTTGCCTAGGCAGTGGCCAAGTCCTAACTCGCTTGTTTTTCCTAGTATTTCTCTGAAACGGATATTGTGAAATGGGCTTTGGAACCTGCAATACCTGGCTTCTTCACTACTTCCCAACTATTTGAAATTGTATGAATTAGTGACCTTTCGTGTCCCTGTTTGTTTGTTTGTAAAATGACAATAGTGGTACTTCACAGGACTTGTGAGAATTATATAAGATTATATATAGGAAAGTAAAGTACCTGGCATGTAGTAGGTTTTCAACCAATATTGGTTTTCTTTTGGCCCCTTCACTCTTAGCACTCATTATCATGACATCCAAAGAGGACAACTGATGTAGTGGCAGGAATAACCTATACTTAGTGCAGTGAGATTTCATCCAAATGGTTGCATAGACTGTGTCTGCCAGCAGTGACTGGAACAGTTACCTTTGTAGCTATTAGCCCTCCATCAGGAAGAATAATCCAGGGGAATCAGATGTGATTGAGACTCCCCATTTTTTAAATCACTGGAATTTCTAATTGCAGATTTCTTTAGAGGTGTATGTGTGTGTATACATTTTATGCTCACTAAAAATGTATTTTAGTAATATTATTGATACTTTATTGGTAGGGGTAGTATATTCAAAATATTTAGTAATCAGTACTGCATGTACTGACCACTGAATGGATACCAACCTTGCCCCTAGAGCAGAATTCAGACAGATTGCAGTGTGCCAGGCATTAGTCCTTTAGCTGCTAAGTTGTGAGTGGCTGTGTGGCAAGGGGCCAGCATGGTGGGGCGCAGCAGAGAGTCAGGGTCAGGACTGTGGCTGTTTACCAGCTGGTTCAGGAGCATTTTAACAGTTTGATAAGGACGATTATTAAAGTGCATACTGGCTGAGTATTGACGGACTTCTTGGTAACTCAGTGATGAATGAATTACCTTTTTAGATCTGATTCTCCTTCTCCCAGTTAGTACGGATTGTATCTCAATAGGATAGAGGAGTTTGTACTCCGATGACCTTTCATTATCTTTTAAAGATAATGAAAACTTTTCAACTGACTTTTTTAAAAAGTTGGAAATTCAATTCAGGAAAAGACTAATGAAACAAAAATACATTAAAAATGTTGCTTCTCTATGGGATTGGGGGGGATGAGGAAACATTAAGAGCCTATGGTTTTTTGTATAGTGACTAGACTTTCCATAAAATACTTGATTTGTAAATTTTGATTTTCATGTCGAGTTTGCTTAAAGCAGGAATAGAATGAGTTTTCCTTTGGTGAGACTCTTATCTCTGAAAGGAGATTATGTCACTGAGGCAGATCTATCCCTTGGGTGGATCTTGTGATAATTTACTCTTGCTAAGGAGGGCATAGATGCTTATAGAAAATCAGGCTGTATCTAGCTTGTATATGATAATATCAGTCAGGCTGACCAGCTGAAACCTCTGCAGCTGTGATTAGAGTTGGGGAGATTATCCTGGATCTGGGCGGGCCTGATATAATTACAACCATCCTTATTAGAAACTGGAGGAGTCAGCCTACAGAGAAAGTAATGTGACCATAGAGCAGAGGTTAGGATGTTGTGCTTTGAAGATGGAGGAAGGGGCCATGAGCCCAGGAATGCAGGTAACCACTAGAAGCTGAAAAAGGCAAAGAAATGGATTCTCTCCTCAGGCCTCGGAAGGAACCAGCTTTGCCCATGATACCTTGATATTAGCCCAGTGAAACTGACTTTGGATTTCTGACTTCCAGAACTCTAAAAGAATAAATTTGTGTTATTTCAAGCCATTGAATTTGTGTAATTTGTTACACTTGCAGCAGGAAACTCATACATCTGGTAAGAAGGGAAGAAAAAGTGGTAGTGTCAAAACACTTTAGATGTAATGAAATACAGTAGGTTTTTTCTTTCCTTTTGTTTCAAATGTTCATATACTTGAACTACTACAGAGTAAAAAGTGTAGAATGCCAAGGTAAAAAAAAAGTCAGACTTGTATATTTGTTCTCATAGTAGCGTATAAATGACTTTACTTAGTGGAAGCTATTAAGTTTTGAATTCTTCCTCTTTCAGTATCATATAGTTCTTGTTGATAATTGTGATGAGGTAAATGCCTGATACAGAAATATTTGAGGATTATTTATGGGACTTAATTTTTTTCAAAATATAGTAATGGATTCCATGAGCCAGTCACTATCCTAAGCCTTAAGGATACGATAGAGCTGAGAGCAAACTAGGCCCAAGTTTTTCACTTACAGAGTGTACACTCAGAGTTCCATGTAGAAAGGGCTGTCCAAAATACTGTAGTACAACATTAAACAGGCATCTGCTTGTAGGGTTAGAAAATGTCTTCTAGAGGAAGAGCTGAGCTGAGAACTGAAGAATGAGCAAGAGTTGGTCAGATGAAGGGGCTAGAGGGAGTTTTTGAAGTTTCCACGTAGAGGGAAGAGACTGTGTAAACAGTCAGGGGTGAACAAGCATGACTTGAGAAAAATTTTCTATGGTAAGAGTGTGGAATAGTGATTTTCAGCCTTTTCACACTCATGGCTACTTTAGTGCCAGAGTTTTTGGTGACATTCTTTTTTTAAAATTTATTTTTATTTATTATTTGGCTGCATGGGGTCTTCGTTGCTGCGCACGGGCTTTCTCTAGTTGCGGCGAGTGGAGGCTGCTCTTTGTTGCAGTGCGCGGGCTTCTCATTGTGGTGGCTTCTCTTGTTGCGGAGCACGGGCTCTAGGCACGCAGGCTTCAGTAGTTGTGGCACGTGGGCTTAGTAGCTGTGGCTCGTGGTCTCTAGAGAGCAGGCTCAGTAGTTGTGGTGCATGGACTTAGTTGCTCCGTGGCATGTGGGATCTTCCCGGCATGTGGGATCTTCCTGGACCAGGGATCGAACCCGTGTCCCCTGCATTGGCAGGCGGATTCTTAACCACTGCATTTGGTGGCATTCTTGAAAGAATTAAACTTTGAATACCTGTATTTTAAAAAAGCAAGTTTTTAGAAAAATATCACATAATTTACTTGATCCTCTTCAGAAGTCTTTATATGGCAACTTAACTGTTGTATTCTGCCCTAATAAGCCTCTTCGATGGCCTTTTGAGGCAAAGCTCCAGCATACAACCTTACCTGATGTTGTGCTGTGGCTCCTTTGCTTTTCTCGTGGCAAGTTATACCTCTTCCTACCAGGTCAGCATTCTGTGTCACTTCATCATAACAGTAGGCATTCTGAGTTGTAGCAGAATTACGTTTTATTTATTGATCAAACTTTGGAGGACCCACGTGAGGACTCGCGGTATATTAAGGTATACCTGTAGGAAATCATTGTGAGAAGGGGGAGTGGTGTGCAATGAGTTGGGAGAGGTAAGCAGGGGTCAGATCATGAAGGGTCTTTGCATTGGTTTTCTCTTTGCTGATGTAACAAATTGCCACAAACTGGTGGCTTAAAACAACATGAATTCATCTTCTGTAGGTTAGAAGTCTAACTGGGCCAAAATCAAGGTGTCATTAGGGCTGCATTCACTTCTAGAGGCTCTAGGCAAAGGCAAAGGTCTTTTCCAGCTTCTAGAGGCTGCCCACATTCCTTGGCTTGTGGCCCACTCTTTCCATCTTCAAAGCCAGCAACGTTGCATCTCTCAGAGGAGTCTTCTGTAGTCACATCTCCCTCTGACTCTCTTCTGCTTCCCTCTGCCACTTTTTTTTCTGTTTTTTTTTTTTTTTTTTTTTTTTTTTTTTGCGGTACGCGGGCCTCTCACTGTTGTGGCCTCTCCCGTTGCGGAGCACAGGCTCCGGACGCGCAGGCTCAGCGGCCATGGCTCACAGGCCCAGCCGCTCTGCGGCATGTGGGATCTTCCCGAACCGGGGCATGAACCCGTGTCCCCTGCATCGGCAGGTGGACTCTCAACCACTGCGCCACCAGGGAAGCCCCCTCTGCCACTTTTAAGGACTCTCATGATTACACTGAGCTCACCTGGATTATCAAGGATATTCTCCCTCTTCTAAGGTCAGCTGATTAACAACCCTAAAGCTGTCTGTAACCTTACCTCCCCTTTGCCATGTAACCTAGCATATTCACAGGTTCCAGGGATTAGGAAATGGACATATGGGATGCAGGAGGGATTATTCTGTCTTCCACTATCTTACAGGCCATGTTAAAGAATTTGTATTTTTCCTTGATGGCAAGAAAAACCGTTAGAAAGCTTTAAACAAGGAAGTAACAATCAGATTTGTTTTTTAGGAAAATCACTCTGGTGGCTATGTTTGGTGTAGTCATTTGCTTCACAAATTTTGTCAATCAATTTAGTAGGTCGTTTCCAGCACTTTCTTCATTGATGGTTTAAAAACTTGTTATTTTGCAATAATTTTAGATTTGCAGAAGTGATACACAGTACGGAAAATGCAATAACCTTCTCTTAGCTTCCTCTAAAGTCTTAACATCTTCCTCTCATGATTTACCATCTTATAAAAAACTATGGTACCTTTATCAAAACTAGGAAATTAACATTGGGGAAATACAGTTAACTAAACAACAGATTTTTATTTACAGTTCACCAGTTTTTCTGCTAATTTTTTTTTCCGTTCCTGGATCCAATCCAGGATATCATGTTGCATTTAGTTGTCGTGTTGCCTTAGTCTCCTCTGGTCTATGACAATTTCTTAGTCTTTTTTTTGTTTGTTTTTTTAGGACTTTGACAGTACTGGTAAGTTATTTTGTAGATAGTTCCTCACTTTGGGTTTGCTGATGCTTTCTCATGATTAGACTGGGGCTATGATTTTTTTAGGAAGAATACCCAGAGGTTGAAGTGCCCTTATCATGTCATATCAGGGGTTACATGATATCAATTTATTTTATTACTGGTCATGTTAACCTTGGGCACTTGATTGAAGAGCAGTCTTAGTTTGGGCTACTATGACAAAATACCATAGACTAGGAGGCTTAAATCACAGACATTTATTTTCTCAGTTTTAGAGGCTGGCAGTTCAAGATCAGGGTGCCAGCATAGTTGTGTTCTGGTGAAGACCCTCTTCGTGGCTTGTAGACCTCCATCTTCTCACTGTGAGCTCAAATGGTTTTCTTCTTATAAGGATACTGATTCTTCATGAGGGTCCTACTGTTGTGACCTAATCTAAACCTAATTACTTCCCCAAAGCCCCACCTCTTAATACCTTCAAATTGGGGGTTAGGGCTTCATACGGATTTGGAGGGGGACACATTCAGGCCAGATTCCTCCACTGTAAAATTACTATTTTTTTATTTTTTCCTGCTCTGTTGGGAGCAACTCACTTAACTCAAGCCTACATTCAACAGAAAGGGAATTATGTTCCACCTCCTGGAGTTAAGTGTATCAAATAATTTGTGGGCATGTGTTAAAATCACCACAGTAATTAATAAACATTCTTAGGGTGATACTTTGAAGTTACTATCCTGTCTCCGCTTAAAATTTCATGTACTGGGCTTCCCTGGTGGTGCAGTTGTTGAGAGTCCGCCTGCCGATGCAGGGGACACGGGTTCGTGCCCCCGTCCGGGAAGATCCCACATGCCGCGGAGCAGCTGGGCCTGTGAGCCATGGCCGCTGAGCCTGCATGTCTGGAGCCTGTGCTCCGCAACGGGAGAGGCCACAACAGTGAGAGGCCCGTGTGCCGCGAAAAAAAAAAAATTTCATGTACTAATTTTAGCATTCCTCATTCGCTCTTGCCTGTGGTTATTATTGCTGTGGAATTCTAATGGTGATTTTCTTTTTCCCTCATTCTTTCTACATATATTATTTGGAATTTTTCTGTAAGGAAGACTTGCCCCCTTTTCTCCCATCTTAAAATTTATTCAGTCATTTATTTATATTATTATGGGCTTAAGAATATTTATTTTATTCTTTGGATTATAAGCCAATACTATCATTATTTAAAATTTTTACTCAAATTGTTACAGCTTTGGCCATTGGGAGCTCTTTCAGTTTGGCTGTTGTGACCTTTGGCCACCATCCTTTTGTTTTTTGAGCACTTCCTTACTTTCTGGCACTAGCAGATGCTCCATCTTTTACTTGCACTATGGCAGCACCAGAGTCTGCTCTTTGTCCAAGGAGCCCTGGTTCCTTTTGTTCGGACATGGTGTTAAGAAACCAAAAACTGGGCCTTGGATGTGCTCATTGCTACTGTGGTGTCACTGTTTCTAGGCTCTCTCAGCAGACAGAGCTGGGGGATGTATATGTATACGAACCCAAGTATGTAAACCTATTTATATAATTATATCTGTTGCCTATTTATCTGTATGTATATTACCTAAATATCCTTCTGTTAGGTTATCATACATTTGTAATAAACTTAGACTGATTTGTCACAGTCTGCATTCCATCCTAGATTTTCTCAACATCTAGTTGATTTTTTACAAAAATTTGCATGTAGTAAATTTCATTCATTCTTTGTAGTGTACAGCTCTATGGGTTTTGATGAATGCATGTACGTAGTCAAGTATCAACCACCACATTACTATTCAGAACAGTTCCATCACCATAAAAAAAAGGTCTTCATGCAGTCCCTTTGTAGTTAACAGCTCTCCCTTCCGCAAATCCTGGCAACCATTGCTGTTCTCCTTCACCTTTTCCAGAGTGTTGTATAAATGGAACCATAAAATATATCATCTTTTGGGTCTGGTTTCTTTCACCATGTTCATCTATGCTGTTGCATGAAACAATGTTCTGTTCCCTTTTATTGCTGCATAATATTCCATTACATGTATAAACAGGATTGTTTATCCATTCCTCCGTTGTTGAATATCTTGGTTGTTTCCAGTTTTTGGTGATCATGAATAAATAAAGCTGCTATAAACATTCAGGCACTGGGTTTGTGTGAATACTAGTTTTCAGGTCACTTAGGTAAATATGTAGGAGTGGGACTGCTGGGTCAAATGGTAAGTGTATGTTTAACCTTTTATAAGAAACAGCCAAACCATTTTCCAAGGTGGGTGTACTATTTTGCATTCCCTCCAACAATAAATTAGAGTTTCTGTTAAACTATATCTTTGCCAACATTTGATATTTTCAGAGTTTTTGTTTCAGTCATTCTAATGAGTGTAGAGAGATATCTCATTGGGGTTTTAATTTGCATTTCTCTGACTAATGATGAGCATATTTGCATACATTTGCCATCCATATATCTTCTTTGGTGATTATCTTTTCACATCTTTAACCAGTTTTTGGTTGGGTTGTCTGTTTTCTCGCTGTTGAATTTTAAGAGTCCTTAATATATTCTGAATACAAGTTCTTTACTGAGCATGTGATTTGCAAATATTTTCTCCTAGTCTGCTACTTGTCTTTTAATCCTCTTAGTGTTTTTTACAGAGCAAAAGTTTTTAATTTGATTAAGTTCACTTTTTCAATATTTCATGCTTTTAGTGTCATAGGTAAGAACTTATTGCTAAGCCCATATTCACCTAGATATTCTTCTATATTTTGTCCTATAAGTTTTAAAATTTTCCATTAAATCTATGATTCGTTTTGACTTAATATTTGTTTAAGATCTGAGACATGTGTTGAGATTCATTTTTTTTGCATATGGACTATGTATGCATCAATTGGAAAGTACCATCAATTAAAAAGACTGTCTTTCCTCCGTTGAATTGCCGTGGCACCATTGTCAAAAAATCAGTTGACTGTGTTTTTGTGGCTCTATTTTTATTATTTTCTGTATGTCTAGCCTTTCCTCTGGACCACACTTTTTTTTTTTTTTTTTTTTTTTTTTTTTTTTTTTTTTTGCGGTACGTGGGCCTCTCACTGCTGTGGCCTCTCCCGCTGCGGAGCACAGGCTCTGGACACGCAGGCTCAGCAGCCATGGCTCACGGGCCCAGCCGCTCCGCGGCCTGTGGGATCCTCCTGGACCAAGGCACGAACCTGTGTCCTCTGCATTGGCAGGCAGACTCTCAACCACTGTGCCACCAGGGAAGCCCTGGACCACACTTTCTTGATTATTGTTGTATATAAAGTCTTGAAATTGGGTAATGCAAATCCTCCAACTATTCTTTTTCAAAGTTTTTTGTTTGTTTTTTGCTATTTTAGTATCTTTGCCATTTCCTAGAAATTTTAGAATCAGCTTTTTGATATCCATAAAAAAGCCTTCATGTATTTTTATTGAAATTGTTTGAATCTAAACATCAAAATTGAGATAATTTACATCTTAATGTCGAGTTTTCCAGTCCACAAACATGGTATATCATTCCATATCCTTGATTTCTTTTATCAGTGTTTTGTAGTTTTCTACATATAGATCCTTCACATATTTCATTAGATTTGTATTTTAAGTCCTACCTTTTGTATGTTTGCTATTATAAATAGTATTTTGGTTTTAGAATCTGAATTCTGAATTTTTAAAAACAGTAATTGCTGTTCTAGTTGCTATTAGTACATAGTAAATTACAACAAAACAGTGGTTAAGCAACCATTTTATTATGCTCACAGACTGTGTTGAACTAAGACTTTGAACAGGGCATGGCATAGATGGCTTTGCTCTGGGATGTCTAGGGCCTCAGCTGGGAAGACTTAAAATGATTTTGATGGCTGGAGATTGGGATGATCTTGAAGGCTTATTTATTCACACATCTGGCACTTAGACTAGAATAACTCAGAGACTCGGACTTCAAACCAGAGTCCCTAGTGGTGACCTCTCTATGTGGTTTGGCTTTCTCAGACCGTGACAGCTGTGGAGTAAATGGATTTCTTATGGAGTTGCTTAGGGATCCATATGCAGATATTCCATCAAACAATGCAGATGCTGGGTTGTCTATGACCAAGCCTGTGAAGTCACACAGCTTTGCTTCTGCCATTCTTTATTAGTGGAAGCTGTTATAAGCCTGCTCAAATTCAAGGGGAGTAGACAGATCCTACCCTTTAATCAGCAGAGTATCAAAGAGTTTGGGAACTGTGTTTTAAAACTGCCACAGATGCTAAGGCAATTATAGGGAATATAAGCAAATGAAAATGCTACTACTAGTAAAAACCCCATAATTTACAGAGTGTGTGGTTTTTTTTTTAAAGAGTATGGTTGTATATAAATGATTTATTTGTGATATTTGCCAGGCTCAGTTTTTAGTTTATGCAGAAGAAATAAAACTTTAATACTAGTATACCCTAAGAGAAAGTTAAGAGTTATCTAATATATTTTAAAGTTGAAGAAAAGAGAGTGCATGCCTTGTTAGGTCACAGTAAGACAAAATTTTAAAAAATATTTGCTTGTCCTAGATATCAGTTTTTTTCAATTTAAACTGATCTTTATGGTTTGTTCTGTTTTGTTTTTTCAGTGCAGGCTTTAAAAGTTTTTATTTTTTATACAGCAGGTTCTTATTAGTCATCAATTTTATACACATCAGTGTATACATGTCAATCCCAGTTGCCCAATTCAGCACACCACCATCCCCACGCCCCCGCGGTTTTCCCCCCTTGCAGGCTTTAAAAGTTGATTTAAAATATTCAAAACAATCATTTTGCTTTCAACGAAGTCTTGATTCATTTATTATTTTGATTAAATTATACTAGAAATTTTGGGGGGTACACTTGGAACATTTAGATCTTGATATAGTGTAAAGAATGGTAAGCACCAACATATAATTAGCCGTTCCTACCTTTGCATCCCCCCCTCCTCCCACAAAGTAAGGACCTTCCTTTTCTTTGATGGGCTGAAAAAGCAAATAGGATTTTTTGGGTGGGTAGTTCACTTCTGATAAATTTCAGCAGATACAACTTTCCTTTTATTTTTAGAAGAATGGCATTTGAGTAGCTTGGACATGATGATGATGATTTTCCTGTTTTCAGATCATGTGGCATAGATGAACCAAATCAAATCATGAAGTGGGTAGATATTTAAACAGATTTCTCTAACTCTGACTTGGCTCTTCTCTTGATCGATAAATTTGTACCAGTGTTGAGTTTTCTGTAACTGGAATGAAGAGTAGCAAACCCTGGGTTGTTTTTTTTTTTTTAATTTTTATTGCAGTATAGTTGATTTACAGTGTTTTATTAGTTTCAGGTGTACAGCAAAGTGAATCAGTTATATGTATATCTAGCAAATCCATTTTTAAAATATGTTTAAGGAAGAGAAGGAGCAGAACATTTTACACTTTTTTTAGTCATGTTAAATTCTTCTAAATGAACTATGATCATGTAGAATATCCTGTAAGAAAAGTAAATTATATACCTAGTAAAACAGTGTTACCTGAGTTTTGGTTCTCTGTATGCTTCTTGGAAGTGTGGCCGTTATTTTTTCTTTACAGCTTGATTGTGTAAGTTATGTTTGTATCTGCCATGGAGTATGTATTTAAATGACCAAAGATTAAGATTCCACTGCATTATTTAGTAGGAATTGAAAACAGAATAAGGAAATTATTCATATATCTTTTATAAACACATTGTTTATTTTCTATTTTTATACATTATTATGGCAAAGAATACAGTGGCACTTTCTTTGTGTCAGTGAACTTGAAACAGCTTGAAATATATATATATATATTTTTTGATTATCTTTTCATTTGAGATATGATACAGATATCTATTTCATTCCACAAGACAAGAAAATTAGATTCTAGGATAATTAAATTTGCCCTTGTAACCAAAGCTAGAATTCCATTGTTTGAGATAATTGACCTTCTTCTTGGCTAAAGAAAGCTAGCAGGATTTTAGTGTGGCGAGGGGCAGCAGATCATTGTCTGAAAGCACGGACTTCAGCCAGATTATTTGAATCAAGTCCCAGCCCTCTTACTTCCTAAGTATGTGACTGTATTGAACAACTTAACTTTTGTGCCTCGTTTATTTTATTTATAAAGCGGTTATAATGATACTGTTTACTTCAGGGAGCTGTGAGGATTAAAGGAGTGAATATATGTAAAACATTTAGAACAGTGAGAGGCACAAAATGTAATGTTTAGTAATGTTTAGACTATTAATAAAATTAATATTAATATTATTTTTAACTTTAATGGTATTGATAAAATAAATACATTCTATAGTGATCAAAGATAAATACATAAAAATGGAAATATTAAAAGCACTAGAGGAAAACATTGGTATATAGCTTTATAATATTGGAATGGGGCAGGCTCTACTAAGTATGATTTTAAAATTTATCAAGCATGAAAGATTTTACTATATAATAATTGAGAAACTATAGCAAAAGACAACATGAACAAAGTTAAAAAACAAACAATAACCTGAGGGAAAATATAAACAGCACATAATAATAACATATTGTTAAATTTCTTAACATACAAGAACATTTATAAATTATTAAGGGAAGCACAATCCTATGGGAAAAGGGCAAATAACAAAGAAAGATACCCAAATGGCTAAGAAACATTAGAAAGGATTCTGAGCATCACTCAAAGTCTAGTATTGCAAACTATAATGTTTCTATCTTATTAGATTGGCAAAGATTAAAATGGTACTCAGTGTTGGGAAGATGAGGCATTCTTAAGCATTACTGCTGAGCAGTATAAATTGATAGACATTTTTGGAGAGTTATTTGGCAATAATGGTCCATTTTAATAGCCCCAAAACCCTTTGAACCTCCAGTTTCACTTCTAGGAAATTACCCTGCAGATTCATCAAAGGAGTTGACTTCATAAATTAGTTCTCTCCCTGGAATAAATATTCATCAATGGGGATTTGGTAAATAATGTTATGTTTCTACAATGAAATACTATATAGATTCTTTTAGAAGAACAATGAAGTTTGTATATGCTAACACAGAAGGGTATCCAGGATATATTAGGTAAAAAAAGGAAGTTGTCAAACTGTAGTATGATCTATGTCTGTTTAAATACATATGCTTATATATACATTACATATGTGTATATAGGTATACAAAGGATACACAAGAAACCATTAACTAGCTACATCTGGGACATAGGACATAAGCTACCAGGGAGAGAAGGGGACTTGTACTTTTCACGTTATATTCTTCATTGTTTGAATTTTTTTTAACAGTGGATATATTGTTACTTTTATAATAAAAAAAAAAACCAGCCTGTAAGAAAGGTTTGAACATCTTCCATGCTAGGTATATTGTTATCTATTGCTGCATAACAAAATACCCCAAAATTTATCAACTTAAAACAACAAATATTTAATCTCATAGTTTCTGAGGGACATGAAGCAGCCTAGCTGGGTGGTTCTGGTTTAGGGTCTCCTGAGATTGTAGTCAGGCTGTCAGCTGGGACTCTAGTTAGATTCTACTTGGGAGAGGACCTTCAAGATGGCGGAGGAGTAAGCCATGGAGATCACCTTCCTCCCCACAAACACATCAAAAACACATCTACATGTGGAACAACTCCTACAGAATACCTACTGAATGCTGGCAGAAGACCTCAGACTTCCCAAAAGGCAAGAAAATCCCCATGTACCTGGGTAGGGCAAAAGAAAAAAGAAAAAACAGAGACAAAAGAATAGGGACGGTACCTGCACCTCTGGGAAGGAGCTGTGAAGGAGGAAAGGTTTCTACACACTAGGAAGCCCCTTCACAGGCAGAGACAGGGGGTGGTGGTGGGGAGGCTGTGGAGCCATGGAGGAGAGTGCAGCAACAGGGTTGCGGAGGGCAAAGCGGAGAGATTCCCGCACAGAGGATCAGTGCCGACCAGAACTCACCAGCCCGAGACGCTTGTCTACTCACCCACCGGGGTGGGCGGGGGCTGGGAGCTGAGGCTCGGGCTTTGGTCGGATCCCAAGGAGAGGACTGGGGTTGGCGGTGTGAACACAGCCTGAAGGGGGCTAGTGCGCCACAACTATCTGGGCGGGAGTCCGGGAAAAAGTCTGGATCTGCGTAAGAGGCAAGAGACCATTGTTTCGGGGTGCGCAAGGAGAGGGGATTCCTTCCCTGTCTGCCCACAGAAAGCAGAGCACTGCCTAAGTGAGCTCCAGAGACGGGCGTGAGCCGTGGCTATCAGCTCGTACCCCAGAGACGGGCATGAAATGCTAAGGCTTCTACTACAGCCACCAAAAATCCTGTGTGCAAGCACAGGTCACTGTCCACACCTTGCCCCCAGGAGCCTGTGCAGCCCGCCACTGCCAGGGTCCTGTGATCCAGGGACAACTTCCCTGGGAGGACACATAGCATGCCTCAGGCTGTTGCAACGTCTCGCCAGCCTCTGCCACCACAGGCTCGCCCCGCATTCCAACTGTAACTACCGTACCCCTCCCTCCCACTGGCATGAATGAGCAAGAGCCCCCTAATCAGCCGCTGCTTTAACCCCGTCCTGTCTGGGAGGGAACAGATGCCTGCAGGTGACCTACACGCAGAGGCGGGGCCAAAACCAAAGCTGAACCCCAGGAGCTGTGCGAACAAAGAAGAGAAAGGGAAATCTCTCCATGCGGCCTGAGGAGCAGTGGATTAAATCCCCACAATCAACTTGATGTATCCTGCATCTGTGGAATACCTGAATAGACAGTGAATCGTCCCTAAATTGAGGCAGTGGACTTTGGGAGCACCTGTAGACTTGGGGTTTGCTGTCTGCGACTGATTTGTTTCTGATTTTTATGTTTATCTTAGTATAATTTTTAGCGCTTGTTACCATCGGTGGATTTGTTTATTGGTCTCTTTTTTAATTATTATTTTTTTAATTTTAATTATTTTTTATTATTTTCTTTTTTATTCTTTATTTGCTCCCCTGTCTTCTGAGCCATGTGGCTGACAGGGTCTTGGTGCTCTGGTCTGGTGTCAGGCCTGAGCCTCTGAGGTGGGAGAACCAAGTTCAGGACACTAGACCACCAGAAACCTCCCAGCCCCATGTAATATCATTTGGCAAGAGCTCTCCCAGAGATCTGCATCTCAACACTAAGACCCAGCTCCCCCCAATGTCCAGCAAGCTCCAGTGCTGGGTTCCCCATGCCAAACAACTAGCAAGACAGGAACACAACCCCACCCGTTAGCAGAGAGGCTGCCTAAAATCATAATAAGGCCACAGACACCCCAAAACACACTGCCAGATGCAGCCCTGCCCACCAGAAAGACAAGATCCAGCCTCATCCACCAGAACACAGGCACTAGTCCCCTCCATCAGGAAGCCTACACAAGCCACTGAACCAACCTTACCAACTGGGGGCAGACACCAAAAACATCGGGAACTACGAACCTGCAGCCTGCAAAAAGGAGACCCCAAACACAGTAAGTTAAACAAAATGAGAAGACAGAGAAATACACAGCAGATGAAGAAGCAAGGTCAAAACCCACCAGACCAAACAAATGAAGAGGAAATAGGCAATCTACCTGAAAAAGAATTCACAGTAATGATAGTAAAGATGATCCAAAATCTTGGAAATAGAATGGAGAAACTACAAGAAACGTTTAACAAGAACCTAGAACTAAAGAGCAAACGAACAGTGATGAACAATGCTATAAATGAAATTAAAAATTCTCTAGAAGGAATCAATAGCAGAATAACTGAGGCAGAAGAATGGATAAGTGACCTGGAAGACAAAATAGTGGAAATAACTACCACAGAGCAGAATAAAGAAAAAAGAATGAAAAGAATTGAGGACAGTCTCAGAGACCTCTGGGACAACATCAAACGCACCAACATTCGAATTATAGGGGTCCCAGAAGAAGAAGAGAAAAAGAAAGGGTCTGAGAAAATATTTGAAGAGATTATAGTTGAAAACTTCCCTAACATGGGAAAGGAAATAGTCAATCAAGTCCAGGAAGCACAGAGAGTCCCATACAGGACAAATCCAAGGAGAAACACGCCAAGACACATATTAATCAAACTATCAAAAATTAAATACAAAGAAAAAATATTAAAAGCAGCAAGGGAAAAGCAACAAACAACATACAGGGGAATCCCCATAAGGATAACAGCTGATCTTTCAGCAGAAACTCTGCAAGCCAGAAGGGAGTGGCAGGACATATTTAGTGATGAAAGGGATAAACCTACAACCAAGATTACTCTACCCAGCACAGATCTCATTCACATTCAATGGAGAAATTAAAACCTTTACAGAGAAGCAAAAGCTAAGAGAATTCAGCACCACCAAACCAGCTTTACAACAAATGCTAAAGGGACTTCTCTAGGCAGGAAACACAAGAGAAGGAAAAGACCTACAAAAACAAACCCAAAACAATTAAGAAAATGGTAATAGGAACATACATATTGATAATTACCTTAAAGGTAAATGGATTATATATACAATGGAATATTACTCAGCCATAAAAAGAAACGAAATTGAGTTATTTGTAGTGAGGTGGACGGACCTAGAGTCTGTCATACAGAGTGAAGTAAGTCAGAAAGAGAAAAACAAATACCGTAAGCTAACACATATATATGGAATCTAAAAAGGAAAAAGAAAATGGTTACAAAGAACCTAGGGGCAGGGCAGGAATAAAGACGCAGACGTAGAGAATGGACTTGAGGACCCGGGGAGGGAGAAGGGTAAGCTGGGACGAAGTGAGAGAGTGGCATGGACATATATACACTACCAATTGTAAAATAGATACTAGTGGGAAGCAGCTGCATCGCACGGGGACATCAGCTTGGTGCTTTGTGACCACCTAGAGGGGTGGGATAAGGAGGGTGGGAGGGTGGGAGGGAGATGCAAGAGAGAGAGTATATGGGGATATATATATGCGTATAGCTGATTCACTTTGTTATACAGCAGAAACTAACACAACATTGTAAAGCAATTATACTCCAATAAAGATGTTAAAAAAAAAAGTAACGTAGGAAGTTTAATATCCAGTTACTCCTTGGCAGCACTATCACCACAGCCAAATGCCCACCAACTGAGAAATGGAGAAGCAAATCGTGGTCTGTCCATACAATGGCATGTGACTCAGCCATAAAAAGGAATGAAGGTCGGATACAGGCTACAATGTGGATGACCCTGAAAGCATTATGCCAAGTGAAAGAAGCCAAACACAAAAGGTCATATACTGGGTGATTCTATTTATATGAAATACTCAAAATAGGTAAATCCACAAAGATGGAAAGCAGATTAGTAGCTGCCAGGACCTGGGGGCAGGGAGGAGTGAGGAACAACTGCTTAATGGGGACGGGTTTCCTTTTCAGGGTGATGAAAGTGTTTTGAAATTAGAGGTGATGGTTGCACAAGAGCGTGAATGTACTAAATGCCACTGAATTGTACCTTTTAAAATGGTTGAGTGTATGTTATATAAATTTGCCTCAATTAAAAAAAAAAAAAGAGAGAGACTCTACTTGGTATGAAGGATCTGCTTCCAGGCTCACTCCTGTGATTGTTGGCAGACCTCAGTTTCTCTCTGGCTGTTGGTCAGGAGAATTCGGTTCCTCACTGCATGGGTTTCTCCAGAGGGCTCTTCACAACTTGACAGCTTTGTTCTTCCACACTGAGTGAGTGATCTAAGAGAGTGCCAGCGCCCAAGACTGGGCAGATCTTTGGAGCGATATATCATTACCTCTGCTATATGCTGTTGGTCACACAGTCCAGTCCTGGTATTGTGGGAGGGGGTCAGTACCAGGGGGTGGGGGTCATTGGGGGCCATCTTGGAGGCTATCACAGTGGGTCTATCAGAGTATAATCTCTTGTAACAATTTGGGATTATGAAGAGGTAAATTAGGGCAACATTTAGATGGGAACTGTGCTTAAAAGTTAGTTGCCTTCTTACTAATTCTTGTAAATATTTGCTCTTTTTTTTTTTCCAGGTCCGGCACAGAATCAAATGCAAGTTCCATCTGGGTATGGATTGCATCCTCAAAGCTACATTGCTGCCTCAGGACATTACTCTCAAGGACCTGGGAAAATGACCTCATTGCCATTGGATAGCCAGTGTGATGATTACTACTCTGGTCCCTATAGGGTACCAACACAGAATGTGGTGACTCCTAACACAGCAAGCCAACAACCAGGAGCACAGCAGATGTATGGCAGCGTTCCTCCTGCCCCTCATGCCGTGGGATCCACTCTGGGATCATTCCAAGGTGCCGGGTCATCAGCATCACATTTGCATACGAGTGCCTCCCAGCCATACTCCTCTTTTGTGAATCATTACAATAGTCCAGCCATGTACTCTGACAATTCTTCTGTTGCTGCTCAGGGATTTCCCTCTACTTGCGGTCACTATGCTTTGTCAACTGTTTCTAATGCTGCGTATCCTAGTGTTTCATATCCCTCTCTACCTGCTGGTGATCCATATGGGCAGCAAATGTTCACCTCGCAGAATGCTCCGACTGTCAGGCCAATTAGAGATAATTCATTTTCTGGTCAAAATACAGCTATCAGCCATCCATCACCACTTCCACCTCCACCATCACAACAGTACCACCAGCAGCAGAGTCTTTCAGGATACAATACTTTTGCGTGGTCAGCTTCAGGCCTTCCGTCAACCCAAGACAATCTAATCCAAAACCACACCTCCATGGCTACAGCCAACAACCCAGCAAATCCTGGTAGGTTGAATGAAAAGTTCACCAAGGCATGGTTGAAAATCAGTGCATTTCCAATCTGATTTTTACTGCATGAAGGTTAAAGATGATACTGCCTAATAGAAAAATTGGAAATTAGCTCACCTTTGCAATTTACTTGCTTTATTTATAGTGGAATTTTGCAGCATCTTCTTGAACCCTTCCCCTTCATCTATTCACAATTAGCCCCCCAACCATCTGACTTGTATAGCATGGTTCCTTGCCATGATTGGGATCTCAGTTGGTATTTGTTGCTGTGTTTTCATGCCTCTGCAGTAGTTGTCTTTAATGTGAGTTAGGAATAAGGCAAAATGGAAGGGTCTATTTGGGGATATGCTTTGGTAGCTAATACTTCCTTTTTTATATTAGTTCAACCTTGGGACAGTTACTATTCCAGCCACAGCCCTCTTCACTATAGAAAAAATGATGGCCTGCAATACCACACTGGTTTCTCTAGGTGAACCCCTATTAGCGACTTTCACAGAAGATATATTTCCTATACATTAAAGTTGATGTTTTCTCAGCCCCAGATTGGTAAGTTAGGATGAAGGACAGGGAAGATGGAGAAAGATACATGAAGAATACCCTTGTAATTAGTTTTTCTTACCTTCCTAAACCAAGATGTGGTGAAATGTATTTGTTTAAAAATTATGTATGCAAGGTATGTAGTTTTTTAGTGTGGGGTTTGCATAGGATATATTCACTTTAATTCAACTTGTGAACTTGAACTTAACAAAATCTGCTCTTGAACTGAATGAAAAGGTATGTAAAGGATGGGAATTGTTAAAGCTGTGATAGTTTTCTGAATGATGTCTTTGGATTGTATATCAGAGTCTAGATAGCCATAGGTCAAGGATGTTGTAGAAAAGTATCATTCCCTGGACAGTTAGATTATTTAAAGTTAGAACTTTAGAATATTAGATCTGAAGTGTGCATTTGAGATCATCTGTTCTTTCGTTGCTATGTTGTTTAGAAACACTTTGGCCTACAAGCAACTAATAGTGGTTTAAACAAAAGTGGTATTTTTCTCACATAACAAGAAGTCTAGGCAGATGCAGTAGATCTAGATGTCCTCAGTGTCTTTTCTCCCTTTCCACTCTGCCATCCTTAGTATGTTGATTTATAGAAACAAGATAATTTCTGTACCTGTAGACAGCAAGTCAAAGTTAAAAGCAGAAAGAAGAGAGAAGAAAGAAGATGGGGTCGTGGCATTGACCCCATTTCATTTTACATATCATTTGTCATAGCTGTTTTAAAAGACCATCTCTAATTTAAGGGAAGGCTAGAAAATGAATATTTAGCTTTGTAGCCTTCATGGTAGAGGCAGGCAAGAAAGAAGGGGTTTAGCATTAACTGGATTTTAGGTAAGTCAACTTGAAGCATCTATCACAATTCCCAAATGTGGCTGTGCACCAGAATCCCTTGCACAGATGGTGATCTTGAAACCCAACTTACTGAGCTAGAATAGAATCTCCAGGGTAGTCTTTGGCGCGCAATTTGTGGGATCTTAGTTCCCTGACCAGGGATGGAACCCGGGCCCTCAGCAGTGAAAGAGCAGAGTCCTAACCACTGGACCACCAGGGAATTCCCTTGGGAATCTGTATTTCTGATTGATCATGAGTGATGTCTGGTAACAGATCCATATTCTAGTGTATGTAGTCCTTTTGTTTAACAAACGAGGAAAGCCTGTAGTCATTAATGTTAGAAACAGAGCTTGTCCTGAAGCTCAGTTTCTTCTGACTCTCACTCTACGCTTCTCAGAACCAGGGTTTTCTGTCCCCTAGAAATTCTGTTTTCTTTCTTTCTTCTTTCAGCAGTCCTTTTACACATCAGCTTATCCTAAGGTCCCTCTGACTTAAGGATTTTGTGACTTTCGTGACAAAAAAATAAGAAATTCAGGTAATTCCTGTCTTATTCTGAGATGGGACTGAATAGAACTAATTTATGCTGAGATGTAGGATCAGGGAAATGTAGGGCCACTTGGCTAAGGAATAGAATACCTGTGCGGAAGGGCCTGTCGTTGAAGAAAATGTTGAATAAAGGGTAAGAATAATTACAAAATTACCTTCTATTTGAATAAGTAGTAATTAGGCCGTTAGGCAGAGAGAGGGGGTATATTTCCATTCTTTTAATTGTGATACTATACTGTGAAAGGCATAGTAAATATAATTTTAGAAGTTCATTTGTTAAGAAGTGGGTTTCTTTATTTTTTCTCTTTAGATTGGTAAATGACTTTTTAATTGTAGTTCAGAAGTTGACAAATTAAGTGTATCTCAGGTTAATATGACCCATACTCGTCACCATTTCAAAAGAAATAAAGAGGTTACTTTTAAAATGTACTTTAAATATTATAGAAGTTCCTAAACTTTCTCAGCTGATGTTTCTCAGTATTTTTTCCAGTGCCTCAAGCTACTTAGTATTAATAGTTCACAAGGTTTTTTGACAGATGTCACTGTGTTTCTCTTGAAAATTTAAAACATGCCTAGGAACTCTGTGAGTTTGTTGCGAGGGCAACTTGGGTGCCTAATTACAAGGTTTGGGAACCATGGGTATACTGATTTTAATGTTCTAGAAGGACAAGCAATTTAATTGGTTTGGACATTCTTAAATTATATTGTCATTAAAATGAGAATCTTAGGTATTAACCATAGTTTTGTATGAAAATCAATCTTTTAGTAATTGACAAGAATGATTGCATTTTTATTACCTTGTTATATTAGTTTCATTTTTAGGTAGTATAGTAAAAATTCTTAAGCAATTTGTGAAGGGTTGAGATCCAAAAGCATAAACCTGACTTAAGTGATTATCAAAAACACAGTGATTGATACATGCTGTTACTTTTAGGCAGTTGATGAGTTCATATTCAGAAACATAGAATAAAAGAGACATGTAAATGTTATCTCATTTGCCTATATTTTATTATTTTTTAATTCTATTTATTTGACTACGTTGTGTCTTCCTTGCTGCACGCGGGCTTTCTCTAGTTGCGGCGAGCAGCGGCTACCCTTCGTTGTAGTGCGTGGGCTTCTCATTGCAGTGGCTTCTCTTGTTGCGGAGCATGGGCTCTAGGCACGCAGGCTTCAACAGTTGCAGCACGCGGGCTCAGTAGTTGCGGTGCGCAGGCTGTAGGGTACACGGGCTCAGTAGTTGTGGCTCACAGGCTCTAGAGCGCAGGCTCAGTAGTTGTGGCACATGGGCTTAGTTGCTCTGCGGCATGTGAGATCTTACCGGACCAGGGCTCAAACCCGTGTCTGCTGCATTGGCGGGCGGATTCTTAACCACTGCACAGCCAGGGAAGTCCATTTGCCTCTTTATTTTTGAAAAGCATGTTAGTACAATTCAGCACTAGAATTTCAGATTACTTTATTAAAAACATAGTGATGTATATGTTTTGGGGACTATGTTTAGTTGTTAACTTAGAGTGAAATTTTGGCTGGTGTTTAAAAGGTGTCATTATACCATTAAAATTTTTTAAACTGTCACTGTAGGTAAATTTCTCGAGGTTCAGAAGCTCTTTCTTAGTTTGAGATGAAGTTGGCTGAGTAATACAACTTCAGTAAGGATCACATCTTGACAGCATATTATAGAATAGTACTGAGTACAATTTTATTAAAAAACACTTAAAAATCTACTTATAAAAAAATAATAAACATTTATATAATCCTTATATAAAAATCCACAACACACATGACACTAAGGTATAACCACTGATAAGTTAATATACATCTATCATCTCGGGGTGGTGATGTGCCTGAGGAAAAGCAAAATAGATCCCTATAGGAGGTGACTATCTGGATAAAGAAATACAAGTTAGAAATAAGTTAGAAAACTACATTGGAGGTACAAATAGTACAGTTAAGAGACTATTTTCAGCTTTGGAAACGTGTGATGAGATTACAGAGTTGTGTGGTAGTGATAATTATGCTCCCTCACACTCATACTCCTTCAGCTTTTCCAAAGCTACTCTTGAACCTTATCATCTGTACTCAGATTTATACCTTCCACCTGTAAATTGTTCTATATTTACTCCTTCTTCAAGCTCAGAAGATGAGATGTCCATCTTTGTGACCACTTCCTTCAAAAGTTGACTTTATCAGTTGTCCCTTTTCTGTATCTCAGTTTCCCAGTTTCTCCTGGGCTATGGCATTGGAAAGGTGAGAGGAAAAGACTTGAAGGAAAAACATAAGCTTGGTCCTGTATGTAATCAGCAGCCATCAGAAATTTTTAAGCAAGGGGGTGACGCTATCAGATTTGCGTTTCAGATCTTTCTTCTGTGAGCAATGTGGTAGGTGGACTGGAGGAGGAAGAACTTGGAGACAGGAAGACCAGCTAGGAAGGAATTACAATTATCTAGATGAAGGATGCTGACATAGGTTGAGATTTATTTATACAGAAGACAGATGGCAAGAGATGATTTCAAGAATTCATTGATAAGGTTTATGAAGGAAAAGGAATAATAAAAGTTGACTTAAATTTTCTAGTTTGAACAACTTGAGTGGGTAATGGTGCTATTAGTTGAGAATTTGCTTAATCTTCCTAGTTTCAAAAGGGTTTATGTACAGTTACTAAGGAGCTACTAAAAACTAACAGGGGAACTACCTTAATGCCAATAAATAAATAAATAGATAAACAGACAAATGATTTATTTTTGAATTGTAGGTTCTGTCTCTAGGTATACCATGTTTCATCTGTCAAATTCTCTTTGTGAAAGGGGTAGTTTTGTTGTTGTTGTTTTTGGCTGGCATTTTTCTGTGGTCCTTCATATTTGTGGAACTTGTCTCCATTTATTTGACAAATACTTGAAAGCCAGCTATGTGACAGGTGTTTATTTTAGTGCTGGGAGATAAAATAGCAAGTAGAAAGACTTGATCCTTACCTTCATGAAGTTTGTGATCTTCTTGGGGAGGCAAACATTATCCAAATAAACACAAATAAATGTAAAATTGCTACTATTATTTAAGTATCATGAAGCAGAGATGTATGGTGCTTGGTGAGAGTACTCTAGGTATAGAGTACTCAGGAAGTTTTCCCTGATCTCTGATATGTGAGCTGCAATCTGAAGAATGAATTCTCCATGTGTAAAATAAATTACAGATGAAATAAATATTTAAGTGCAAAAAGGCAAAACTTTAAAACTTTTCAGAGAAAATACGAAGAACCTTGGAGTTGGGAAAGATTTCTTAAGGACACCACACACAGTGCTAGCTAGCCATAAAGAATAAACATGATAAGGTTTACTATCATCTAATTAAGAATGTTTTTTCATTTAAAGGCAACATAAAGAGAACAAAAGGACAAGCCATGAAACGGGAGAAAAAAAATTTTATAGTATTTTATCCAGAATATACAAATAACACATAAGATCAATAAGGAGAAGACCAGCAACCCAAGAAAAAAATACATGAACAGGCATTTCACAGATGAAAGGAAAACATACTCAGTCTCATTAATAATCAGGGAAAAGCAACTTAAAACTAGAATGGGATATCTACTTATACCTAGCAGCAGGATGGTAAAACTTTGAAAGACCGACTATACCAAGGGATGGCAAGGATGTGGAATAACAGGAAAATCTTAGACAGTGTTAGTAGAAGGACCTATTGGTTCAGCATTTTAGGGAAATTTGGCATTAGTGGGATTGAAGATAACCACACCCTAAAACACAGCTATCCCACTTCTGTGTACTCTAGAGAAGTCCTTCTCATACTTTGTATGAATCACCCGGGGCCTTGTTAAAATGGAGGTCTGATTCACCAGGTCTAGTATTGCCTGGCCTAAGGATTTTATCAAGTTTCTGTATAAAGTGTTGCTAGCCCATAGAGTACACTTTGAATAAGAGGGCCCTACAGCACCACTTCCTGTTTTAAATGTGTAGTACTTGTAGGAAATAACATTCTGCGGGGCGGATTCTGAGCTAAAGGGTCTAGTCTGTTCCCCAGGCCAAGGAACTCACTTCCCACAGGCCCCCCAGGGCTGAGGGGATCCTCATCCCTTGCTGTACAACTACATACACACTTTTGAGCTGTGGCACACACATTGAGAAGCTCCACCCCAGAGAAACTAGCACATGTGTACCAGGGACATGTTCATGAATATTCCTGTAGTACTGTATGTGAAAACAAAAAATTAGAACCCAAAAGTCCATTTATGATAGAATGGATAAAGTATATCCTTCCAGTGGGCTACTGACCAGCAGTGAAAATGATGAAATAGAGCTATACTCATTAACACAAATGAATCCCAGAAATGTAACAGGATTCATGGAAGAATATATGCAGTATGCTATTGTTATAAAGTTAAAAAAACAAGCAAAAATAATGTTTAGGGATACTTATTTGTGTGGTAAACTAATAACAAAAGCAAGAGAATAAGGAACACAGTTCAGAAGGGAGGCAAGAGAATACCTTCCGTGAGGAGTACACCAGGAGCTTCAACAGTATTGGAAATGTTTTATTTTCACAGTTGGATGCTGAGTTCATGGGTGTTTCTTTATTATGATTTTATAAATACATACACATATATGTATCACCTTTTATTTGTATCAATTATTTTATTAAAGAAAAAAGTTTATTGCATCTAAGGGGGAGCAAGTGTATTCCCCATTAATGAGAGAGAGCATGGCAAGTTCAAGGGACTGAAAGACCAGTGAAGCTAGAGGAGAACCATGGGCCAGGAGGAGGCTGGGAACTCAGGATCATTCAGGGCCTCGTTGACCATGTTAAGAAGTTTTCAGGGTAAGATGTTTTGTCTTCACCCTCAAGCACTGGCAGACTATTGAAGGACTGTAAGGAGGGTGATGCCATGTATCAGGCTGGAGACTGGAGAACACAGAGGGCCGTGTTCAAACCTGAACTACTTATCTTCGACTTTGTGCTTGGAATTGTTTTTGAAAAATTACTTGTGGGAATAATTTGAGGCCTAGGATGATGGAATTGTTCTCCAGAGAGGATTTATATTTCCTTCTGCCAGTTTCCTCCAGGTACTACCAGCCTGTGATCACATTCATCCAAGTCCAAGTGTCTAGATGTACTGGACTGTGCAGATGTTCTGAATCAAAGCTGCTGGCTTTTGTAAGGCTTAGCTTCCTGGTTTATCCTTAGCCCGAGGTTATAACCCTTCAGATACTATCCTAAAAGTGGAGGTATGGGGTGCTGAATCAGGTGCCCCATCTTGGGTGTGCTGTGGGAGATGTCTTGTTTCCCATGCTCTGCCAGGCTACAGAAAACAGCAGATCAGGTTTGCAACAGATAACGACAAGGTGAAAGCAGCTCTGAGTGTTAGGCTTATTTCTCTGAGTTTTCAATTTCTTACAGATTTTCACCCAGAGATTCATTAATATCATGTTAGATCTTTGATTATTTTAAGAAGATCTTTTTAAGTATAGTTTTTAAAGTTACCTTTAGTAGAAGATTTGATACTAAATACCTAGATCATCATTACCAGAGGCAGAAATATCTTCTATATTTTTAGACAGTGTATTTTAGTTTCTTATTATGAGCAAAGGTAAAGTTAATATATTTACTGTCTTCCACACCCCTTTCCTTTTTTTATCACTCAATTTTAGGTGATTATATCTTAATTTTTACTTTGAATTGTTAAATATATTCATCGCTCTGTTACTTCAGCATTTTTAATGATTTCACCAGTTATCTAATGCTGGTTTAAAACAAAAATTATTTACTATTTTTCATAGTTCTGTGGGTTGTATGGACAGTTCCTCTGCCGGTTTTCTTGGACTCATGTGACTTCATTTAGCTGGAGAGTTGGCTGGGCTGGAGGATCGTATACTTCACTCATATGTCTAGCAGTTTGTGCGCACCATTCAGTGGGGCACCTAGGTTTTTCTCCACGTGATTAGATTAGCTTCCTTACATCAGGGGTCCCCAACCCCCCCGGGCTGCGTACTGGTACTGGTCCGCGGCCTGTTAGGAACCGGGCCACACAGCAGGAGGAGAGTGGCAGGCAAGCGAGTGAAGCTTCATCTGCGGCTCCCCACCACTCCCCATTGCTTGCATTACCACCTGAACCATTCCCCCGTCACCCAAGGCCTTGGAAGAATTGTCTTCCACGAAACCGGTCCCTGGTGCCAAAAGGTTGGGGACCACTGCCTTACGTGATGGTCTCAGGGCAGCATTTCAAGAGCAGAAAGGCATAAGCTCTAGTACCTCTTGAGACTTGAGGTCTTGGACTTTTACACCATTACTTCTGCCACATTCTGTTGATTAATATATATATATATATATATTATTATTATATTATTTATATATATATTAATATATATATATTATTTCCACATTTTCTTTATCCATTCATCCATTGTATATATGTCTGTTTATATACACATACACACATGCATGTATTGATATATGCATACACATACATACATACATGTATATGTATGTATATACACCACATTTTTAAAGTCCATTCATCCATCAGTGGACACTTAGGTTGTCATCATAGGTTTTTCAGTTATCTCTTGGTTGGCTGAAGATGATCCTGTAGGTCAGGCAGTTTGAGCTATCAAAAAGACCAACTATGAATCACATGTACTTTATTCCAGAGGTCCAGCCTTATGTTACTGTCAGGCCCTTACTTAGTTACCTGTGAGATATGGGATCTGATTAGAAACAGCAAATGAGAAGTGGCAGTTTACAATACAAAATGGGATCTGAGCTAATACTAGAAACATCTGTATAATTCATGAATCACATTACTGCAGAAGCAAATAACCTCTGTTCATCTTATCTATCTAAGGTACCATTGCACAGTACAATAATTAGTATTAATAATAGTGATCATTAGTTAGTAAAGAAAAGCTGTTTGGGGTTCATTTTGTTTAAGAAGGTATGGAAGCTTGTGAAATGTTTTAGGAAAATTGCCATTAAAGACTTTTAAAAACATTTAGTGAATAAGTTTTTTGGTTTTTTTTGAAAATCATTTCTTTGGATCCCTTATTTTCTAGATATAGATATAGTAGATAAATGTGATGCTGCTGAAGTTTCTTACAAGAACTTCAGATTAACTGTATTTTGTTAGTATTTTAATATATTTCAAGCTTACTGCTGTGGATGAAATAGTTTCTTGTCTTCAGTTGCAGATACTTTGTCCTGTTCTGTAATGCAAAATGTTCAGCCTCCCAAGTCCAGCCCAGTAGTGTCCACTGTTTCGTCAGGAGCCTCGTCAACAAGAACGCCTCCTGCTGCAAGTCGCCCAGTTGAGCCTTTGGCCTCAGTTGCACGGCCGTCAGAGCTATTACAGCAGAAAGGTATTTGAAAAATTTGTTATACTGCATATATTGTACATATATATACACACACAGTAATTCAAATAGCTGATTTTAAAAAGTCAAACTGATTAAGCATAATTTATGGAAAATATGAGAAAAAGTAATTTATAATCTCAATTCAAACACTATTTTTAATATATTCCAGTCTCTTGCTTATGATTTTATATAATTATGTTATAGAATTTTGTTAAATCTGTTATATATTTTATATCATTGCAATCATAGTTTACATACCATTTTGTATCTTGCTTTTACATTTATTAAATTATGCAGTTCTTCATATATCTCTGTACAGTTTTATAGTCATGGCTAATTCATTGTGTTATTGTATTATAATTTACTACTCCATCCCTCCATTATGGGCCATTTATTTTCTATTTTTTAAAGGTTATTATAGTTTCTTTTGGGTTGAAACACCCAAGATTTCCTTGTTTTGTGAATTTCCATATCTTATTTGATGATTTCTTTGCTTGTCATTATTATTAATGGAAAGTAACTTTTGACCCAATTTTGAGAATGAGAGGATGAAAATGAAATTGTAAGCCACACTCTTGCATCATTGACAAAGAATATGGTTTATTTGTTTGCTTGTTTAATATTCTCCGTGTGTTAAATAAGTGACAGGTGACTAAAATGTGTTGTTTTGACCATTTCCCCACATTGCCTTTTCTTTTGGTTGTATTCTTGATTGTTTTCTGTCTGGCTAAAATTCCAAATCTATCGATGTTTCAGGTTAATATACTATATTTTTCATATGATGAGAGATAACTGTTTTTAGGAATACGTGGTTTGTATTTCCAGCACAATCATGAGTAATATTTTAGGGACTATATTCACTATGTAGTGACGGCCCCTCACCTTGAGTATGAAGAACTCTCTTATGTTCTGAGACTTGGAAAAAGCAACATAAATCCTTAGGCTGATCTCACTGCTTATATCTGCTGAGTGTTCCTGTGGTCAACAGAGGCTTTTCTATCCTTTGATCAGATTATACATTATAGATTTCCTTATTATTATTATTTTTTTTAGGAAAACCAACTGCAGCACCAGAGAGTGTCCACTGATTCCCAACAAGCCAGTGGGTGTATTAGGAATAGAATCTAGTTATTATAAGCATTTACTTTCAAAGTGAGGGGCTGGTAGGAAAGTTTTACTTATCATGAGTAGAAGAAACTTAGGGGTACATAGGAGCCCTAACTAAATGAGTGATGTCTTTCCTCTACATTGATGATTACCTTCCAGATGTTAAGATATATATGCTGCTTGTTTTGGCCCTTTACATTGCCCCCGCTAATTTATTTTTTCCTATTATATTTTTCTTTCGACCATTTTAGTTTAAATACCATCCTATCATCTTACTGTATCATTTTGTAAACCACTTTCCCACTAAATAATTATAATTATTATGTTTCCTTTTTCTTACTAATAAGATAGATTTGAAAAGAGAAGGAACTATCGTTTATCGAGCAGTTACAATGTGCCAGATACTTCATATTTATTATCTCATTTAATCCCCTTACCAATTCTACTAGGTAGACATTATCCTGGTTTTACAGGTGAGAAAAGTGACATTCACAAAGATTAGGTAACTTGCCCAAGATTATAAATTAGTAAATAGCAGAGTGAAAGATTTTTCTTTTTTTCTTTCTTTTTTGGCCACACCACACAGCATGTGGGATCTTAGTTCCCCAACCAGGGATTGAATGCGTGCCCCCTGCAGTGGAAGCACAGCATCTTAACCACTGGCCCGCCGGGGAAGTCACCAGAGTGAAAGGTTTTCAACTCAAACCTTTCTATTTTGTGCTCTTTCTATAAATGAGGCTGAATTATTGTATTTGTTGGCTGTTAAACTCTTGATTTACCTAAGGTAAACTCCTTGAATAAGTAACAGGAAAGATAATGCTGAAGACCTAGGAAAGATAATGCTGAAGACCTTTGAATTGCAGCTTTTATTGTTCCATTTTCTGAAGTAGGAGATTGGTCACTTTATGGTCTCATTGCCTTTGGGTAGATCTGGATACACACAGATGCGTATGAGTTATGGCCCCATGTACGTTGTGCAAACTGTAGTTTACAGGACTGACGCCCCTTGTGTGCAGGGTACGGCTGTGTAGGGCGTGCTGTGTGTCTGATAAGGCTACGAAAGTATTGATACTTAAAAGAGGTTAGTCTTTTTCTCCTGTGAATGAAGAGTGTTGCCTGCCATAAAGCAGAGAATGTTGAGCCACCAACCCACTACAAAGCTGCTGCCAGTGGTGAGCCCCGAGGGAACTCAGGATGGAGACAAACTGCCGAGCCCTGAGCCACTGCAGCCAACCCCGCAGCAGTGCGCCCGAGGAGACTCAGGATAGGAAAGAACAGGACACCGCCCTAGAGAGCTATGGTACCTATGAAAGGAATAATTCAGTGAGCCCAGGCTCTTGCATCTTCCCACACACAGAAGAGTGCTAAGTTCACTGACTTGAGATACCTGGTTTTCTTTAATTAATGGTTATCTTTTGATGTTCCGACTCCCTGGTCTTTGTTGCAAAAACCTCTGTATGTCCCGGCTCCTCCCTTACCTCTTCGGAGCCATTCCTCAGAGCTGCCTGAGAGGCTGTCTTCCGGGCTTGAAGTCCTCAGAAAGTCCACCAAATAACACAGTTCTCAACTTTTAGGTTGTGCTTTTTTTTTCAGTTGACATTCCCAGCTTCAAAGACACCCTTTCTGAGCTATTCTCTCAGCATTTTTTACTGGTTTTTACAGGAGAGGCTTCAAATTTTTGCTTGCATATCTATCTCCTAAAAATTTTTTGAAAAAACTGTAACTACTTGAACATTTTTAGATTGACATCTAAAATTTTTCACCAAAAGTTTAAATATTTGCAGTTATATAATTTTCAACATACTGAGTATGTTGACTTTTACAAAAAAGACGTTATGTTTTTCTGTGTATCCACTGGAATGAAGCCTGTCATCCTTTAAAAGATAGTAAAGGGACTTCCCTGGCGGTCCAGTGGTTAAGATTCTGCGCTTCCAGTGCAGGGGCCGCAGGTTTGATCCCTGGTCGGGGAACTAAGATCCCACATGCTGTGAAGTGAGGCCAAAAGGTTTAAAAAAAAAAAGAAAGAAAGAAAGAAAGTGAAATTAGCCCTTCTTTAACATTTAGAAAGTTTACATTTTTCCTTTTTCTTCTTAACATCCCTTGAATGTTTCCCTTGAATGTAGTAATAATATAATATATTCTTAAGCTAGAAACCCTTTTATCACTCTATCATGCTTTTCTGCTACAATAACATTATATATAATTGAAATTTTAAAATATTGTCTATAACCATAAGTGTCTAAACATTAACATTTTTTCTTCTGGACTTTTCTATCAATACAATTATTGTCAGTATCTAGTGGGTCAAAACGACATAAACATCGTGAATTTTGGTATTTTTTTAATGGAAAGTACATTTTTATTGGAAATACATCTTTCATTGAGATAAATGGCTTTCCCTCCATCCCACCATAGCTTTCTGTACCTGAATTGCTTGATTCATTATTAGAATAAGGTAAACTTTAGAAAAATTTCATTCATAGTTTTTATTTGCATATATATAATTACTGAGAAACTTTGTTCATGTAAAGTAGATAGGAATGGTATTGAAAGGGTTTTATTAAAGCAATATTGTTCTATAAAGTTATTTAACCTTCTGAGTTACATGTGAGAAATTTTTATTGTTGTTGGTTGAATTTTATTTTCCAGATTGTAGATAGTTGGTAGCATTATTATTTCATGTAGCAGTTTACAATTTTAAAATACCTTTAAGTTTTATTATTTCACTTGATCATCATGTGAAGCAGACATATCATATTTCACCTTTATTTTATAGATGAGGAAACTGAGGTTTAGAGAGGTTAGGTGTTTTACCCAAAGACATAGAAGTCCCCAAAAGGGATACCAAGACCCAGTGCAGATCTTCTGCTTCCAAACCCAGTGTTTGTTTTACTGAGTTAGCAATTATTCAAAATATTATGAATTTTGTTATATCATTGCCAGTATAATATCACATACTTTAATGTATTTTTATCAAAAACTTCAAGCTGTGACGTAAGTCATTTATCTCATGGATGGCATCTCCATATAACCTAATTGGCAAAGGCAGTCCTCGTTTTCAAACCAGTGACACAAATTTTATTCTTTTTCAAAAAGCCTGATTTAATTTTTTAATTCAAAGAAATGTGTTCCTTAAGTTTCAAGGGGTATCATAAACTCCGCTCAGAAATAAATTTCATCCTACGTATCCTAAGCCAAATTACTAAGAGCAATCAAATTTAAATCTCAAAGATTATTCTTTTTTATAGTATAGGTTATAAAAACTAGGCAGTGAGTCAATATGCTGTTTCTCATTGCCAAATTTGAAATAAAGCATTGTAATATGTACCTAATACTAGGCTATTTGTGAAGCAAGGATTATATTAAAAAGCATTGTATTCCTGTGGTAAATATATGCATAGTGTGTATCAAACTCTGTTATTTGGCTTTTTTTAGTATTTAAATAGGAATCAAGCATAAAAATTAGAAATAACTCTTAATTTCATCATACATCATGATAAAAATGTTCCCATGTATTTTATTATATATATATATATACACATATATATATATATATACTACTAAGTACTAATAGGTTTACCTGCTAGTAAATTTTTGTTTTTTGTTTTTTGTTTTTTGGTTAAAAGGAGGTAGAAAGCATTAAGTACTGTATAAAGTATAAGGGGATATGAAATGATTATAACCATTATTAATATTTTATGATAAAATAGGTTGTAAAGTACTTTATTGAACATCTCATAGCTTCTGAAAGAAACATGTAGAATTTTTACCTATGAGTTTTATCCAGTGTCTCTTGAAAAAGACTGGTAGTCCTAGAAAATTTTCTACTTATTTTTAAAAGAACTAGCATTACTAAGAGTATTATTCAGGTTGGTAGAAGGTTCCTTTTCTAACTAATGACTTGTCCTAGGGATAAGTATTAAGAATAGTTGAAAATAATTGTTTTTAATTAAATAGATACAAAAACATGGTTTTAAATTTCAATAGTAATAGTAGTGAATACTTGTATAGTATTTACTATATTTCAGGTACCATTCTAATAAGATTTAAAATATATTAATTCATTTAATCCTCCCAGCAGCTGTTTGAGGTAGTTATTACCCCACCTTACAGATGATATAAATGAAGAACAGAGAGGTTAGTAATTTTGCCCAAGGACACACAGCTAGTAAGTGGTATTACCTGGAATTGAACCCAGAGACCCCATCTTTATCCATAATGTCCTGCTGCTTGTCTGTTCAGTATTTCTTACTGTTTTTGCTTTGTTCTCATGTGACTCTTTCAAAAGCAATGGATTCTTTGGCAGTAGTGGTTGGGGCCTTCACATATGCAGAATCATTAAATAAATTTATCATTACTGCCGCCACCCTACTTTTCACTTTCTGAATTAATAAAGCCAACCCTATTTCTAATATGTTTCATTTTTAACTGCAGCATGTATGGCAAGGTAAAAGATAGTCTGTAGATTTAGGGTGCCTTGATCAATCATTTAAAGAAGGAGGAAGCTTTCCTAGTAAGATTTAGGATAAGTTAAGGTAACGTGTTTTCCTTTGTAAAGTGAGAAAAAGTCTGTTCTTAACACAGGTACTTTCTTAGGTGGATAAGATATAGGAAAGAGAGTACTGTGGAGAGTGATTCCCTTAAAAGCCTTCTTTCGTGGGAACCCTTGCAAAGTCTTCTAGTGTGTGTACCTATTTAGAAGACCAGATTAGGAAAGGTAACAGTTGCTCAAGTCTGAACTCCTGAATTTAAAAAAGCTAACCTCCACAAGGGATTTGTTTTCTCTTAAGACTAGTTTTATTTATTCCCAGTGTAACTGTATCTAGGGAACGGTAAAGATGCCTTTTATTAAGCAACTCCAACTCTCCTGGAGAATTTGGCCTGAAGGTACTTTAATGATGGGTAGTTTAAACAGAATGTCTTTTTGAAAATATTGGGACCCTGTCAGTAACAGGCTCTTCATCATGTCATTCAGTCTGTGAAATAGCGTCCCGCCTCTTGGTTTTCTAGATTCATACCTTGGAAGCTCTGCTTAAGACAGAATGAATTGGGGGTGTGGCATTCCTTCCTTGTTTGGTGGTGATGGCTGGGGTGGGAGGTACCCCAGGACATTTCGACAGTGTGCTGTATACAACCTAGAGCAGGGCATTTAAATATGAATTGATTGTTATTCTGGAGCTCTTACCATTCTTCTGTGGATTAACTAAAATATCATATCCTTCTGCTGTTAGTATTCCCAAGCTTTTAACAAAGTTTACTTAAACGAGCAAAGGAAGGCTAAATTCTGAGCCTTAAATATTGAGTCGCAGTTGGGAAGAGCTTAAATCTTGATACTTTGATCTCCGGCACTTCTCAAAAAGGATTGCATCTTTTTTTTAGGACAGTAAAATTAAGTATGTTGTGTGACATTCCGTTAATATACAGTACGTTGGCAACCACTGTATAATCTAAAATGATATTGTAATAAATAATATTACTCTGTTCTTATTTATAGGTTTGTTCCAGTGCATTAAGTAGTTGCTCTATAAATTTTTCTTTAATCATTGGATAGCCATCTCATTTGCTTCCAATTAAGCATTGGATATTTTTCCAATAATATGTGATATCTGTTTTTATTCAGTAAATCTGGAAAAAGAGAGGAAAATATTTGTCTTATAATACATATAGGTTTGCCCTATGCTTTGGCTTCTTTGATTAGTTAGAGTCAGCAGTCTACAGAATGATTCAGTCATGAAAAGAATGGATTTTCTTCCTGCTTTTTGGCCTCTCTTAGCACAGTAAATGTAATTTCTCTTTTTTCTTCTTTCTCTTATTTCTGCTTATTATATACATACATACATGTGTACTTTTTAAAGTGCAATGCTAATTGACATTTTAGGAAAGTACTTCGTTTTTAAAGAAGTTCTTAAATTGAAGAATTTCTTTTCTATAAAATCTTTTTACTGTTAACTCATGTCTGTTATAAACTTCTTAGTATATTTAACCTAAGGTCTAATATTAGTCAAATTTTCATTTTAACTAGGCCTTTATTAGAGGAACATGCCACTCTGAATTTGGTCTTTCAAGGTACCAAGTTTATTTTTTGTGTTGCCTGAACTTATTTTACATTGATTTTTACTTTCTCAGATGAATTTGTGATAACTGCCATTTTATCTGTATTTAAAACATGTTTCAGCAAAGCTAGCAGATTCTTCTATGACTTCTTTAGTCATGAGGGTCAAAGCTTCATTCATATACAGTTTAACCTTTGCTCTCTTCTAAGTTCAGATTTTACTCTTTAATAGCTTTTTTCTTATGATAGGCATGAGTTATGTTTCTCCATGCTAATTTAAAAGGTCATCTGAGGGCTTCCCTGGTGGCGCAGTGGTTGAGAGTCCGCCTGCCGATGCAGGGGATACGGGTTCGTGCCCCAGTCCGGGAAGATCCCACATGCCGCGGAGCGGCTGGGCCCGTGAGCCATGGCCGCTGAGCCTGTGCGTCCGGAGCCTGTGCTCTGCAACGGGAGAGGCCACAACAGTGAGAGGCCCACTTACCGCAAAAAAACAAAAACAAACAAACAAAAAAACCAAAAAACAAAAGAGGTCATCTGAAAAAAACAATGAAGAGAGCATCAGAGGTCTACCACATGATTTTTTCGGTGAGGCAGGGCTTCATTGTGCTTCCAATATTGTGAAGTGTTCTTGAAAATCTTTTGCTAGATTAATCAAATAATAAAAATATGCAATCAACTTTTTTTTTAAAGGAAAGTACTATACAGTTACCAGTTGTTGTGCCTTTTCCACAGACTCTGCTTTCTCTTGCTGTATCTCACACTGAAGACTAGTCTCATTCACCTACTTCAGACTCACATGTAGGCATTAGTCTGATGCTGAGATGATTGGCCATCTCAGAAAATTTACTTTTCTGTAATTGTCTCACTTGTAGGGCCACAGTTAATAAGCCTTTTTTTTTTTTTTTTTGAGCGTCTACTCTGAGCAGAGAACTATGCTCAATACAGTTCTTTTCCTTAACTCATTCTTTTTCCGTTATGAGAACTGAGTTACCAGCAGGGTGGCATTAGCAAAAGGAAGGTACCAAGTATATCTGTACGTGTGTTGTGTGCTGTATAAATTCATTTCAGTAGAAATGATCACTGCTCACCAAGAATACACAGTCCCAAAGGAAGTATACCACAAGGGCCCCAAGCTCAAAGAAGGTAAACATGTATAGAGCTCAGTAAAACGTTCAGAGAATATCAGTGCAGTTTCCTAAGTATTAACAGTGTCAGACATGGTACTTTCTTTTTTTACACTTAAATCAATTAGTTCATATTAAAGCTGCTTTTACTAAACTGCTTCGCAGAGATTTTCTAACGGTTTGTTTCAGTTTTGATAATAAATTAGCTGATATTAATATGCATGCTGGGATGTTCTTCGGAATGTCAGAGTTCTTTCTCACTTTTAATGCAATGTCAGAATTTTATTTCTCATCTTTCCTGTTGGTTTGACTCTTGTGTTTGTGCTTTCCACTTTACAGGCATGCAGTATGGTGAATATGTTAATAATCAAGCTAGCTCCGCACCAACTCCCTTGTCATCCACTTCCGATGATGAGGAAGAGGAGGAGGAGGATGAGGAAGCAGGTCTGCTTTAGCTTTACACCAGTTCTTGATCTTTTCCTACTCAAGTTTTCTTTTTATGTCCACAGTCTTACTAGTCCTTAAAAAATGTGTCTTTGCAGATTTAGCTCAATAGCTTGGTTTCAGCTATAGAAGGTTGGGTCACTCGAAATGAGGTGTTTTGCATGTTTATTTGTTTTGTGTTTTCTCCTTTGGACCTCTCTACCATTTTGTAAGTAACAATGCATTTTTCATGATGATAGAGTGCTTTCTTCTTTCCGAAGTGCATTTTCTCTCATGCCACATGCAAAAGAATGAGTCCTGACTGAAGCTTTTGGCTGATGATTGCTGTAGCACCCTTTTAGGATTCCTTTTAGTAATGTTTTATTTTCTGCTTTGCATGCTACTTTAGTCTAATCAAAATGAATCATGTGGACTTTATAAAAGTGAAAGAGAAATAGGACATTGCTCCTCTGAAGTCCTTGTGGCCTTTCCTGTCATATATTTAGAAGACCCCAAATTTTTAGTTATTTTCCTGCTTCATGAAGTAGTAGTTCACATCATGCTAGATGAAGAAACTGTGCATGTGATTATGTGTTGCAGGCTGTTTAATATCTTTTTCTGCCTTTGATAAGTATAACTGTTGAGTATTAAGCTATTCAGTTCGTCCATTAATTCTAATAGTCTGACTGAACCAATAAGTGATGACCTTTCAGGTTATTATACATGACCATGATTCTCTTTCTGTTATCTTTATAATTGCGTGGAAGGATTTGCTCTGTAAACAATCCGCTTAACTAAAAGTTTCCACTTCCTTTGCATTTTTTAAATATTCAAATCCTTATGCATGATTTGAGGTGGTGGGTTGAAAATAGAGTGTTCCAGATGGAGAGTAATTTTTCTTACCTTAAAAATCTACATACCCATTTATCTTTCTGAATTTGGGGTAATTTTATTTTATATAATTTCAATCTTATAGAAGAGTGAAAGAAACTACCGTATACACTTTATACCATTTTTGCCACATTTGCTTCTCTCTATAAACATTTTTTCCTACGTCATTTGAAGGTGGAGATATCCTGAACCTTTACCTCTAAATACTCCAGTATGTATTTCCTGACTGTAAGGACAATGCCTTACATAACATAAACACAATACAGTTGTCAAGAAATTGAGCACTGTTGCAGTAATATCTGTTACACAGTCCATAGTCAAATCTCAACAGTTGTCTCAGTAAGATCATTTATAGCTGTTTCCATGACCCAGGGTCATGCACTGAATTTAGTTGTCATTTCTGTTTAGATTCCTTCAACCTAGAACAGTCCCTTAACCTTTCTTTCTCTTTCTTGACTTTGACATTTTTGAATAATAGAGGCCAGTTATTTTGTAGAATGTCCCTCAGTTTGGGGTTATCTGGTGTGTACTTGTGATTAGATTCAAATCATGCACTTTTTTGGCAAGATTACCACTGAAGTAATGTTGTGTTCTCAGTACATTGTGTCCGAGGCACATGTTGTTGATTTATCCCCATATTGATGATGTTAACTTTGACCACTTGATTAAGATGGTGTCTGCCAGGTTTCTCAACTGTAAAGGTACTTCTTTTTTCTATTGAAATTAATAAGTAATTTGTGGGGAAATTCTATGACACTACGTAAATTTCCTGTTCTTTTTTTTTAAACCGTCACTCATTAGTTTTAACATTCATTGGTGATTTTCTAGTTCCAACATTCCTTCTATATTTATGAGTTGAGGTTTCATTGTGAAGAAGAGCTTTCTCTTCTCCCTTGTTGATTTCTTTGGGTTCATATTGACTCATGGATTCTTATTTTATTCAGTGGGTAATAATCCATTACTGTCATTAATTATTTTGATAGCAACTTGTCCTGGCCAATAGCAGCTCCTTCAAACTGTCTTTTTTAAATGTTCCCATGAATCTTTAAGCACTTATTTTAAGTACCTTAAGTCCTCGATAAGATGTTCCTAGCTCATCTTGTATTTGGGCTGCTGCAAGCCTGGGACAAACCATTTCCTTTAGTCCTGGTGCCTATAGTAGAGAAGGGTGTTTTAGAAACCAAGATGTGATCGTAATGTGTGGTCATTGCTAATGATGGGTCATTGCTCCCAGGTCCTGAATTATTATTATTATTTAATGTATATATTATTCAGATCCTACATATGTCTCACTTTTTAATCTCATGATCCTTATTTTACACATTCCAAAAATGTGTTATTTTGCGTAATGTTATTTGTCAGCCTAAATTACCCCCATTTTTTTTCTGCTTACAATTAGGTGCAGTGGTTGAAAACCCCTTTTCCTTAGACAGAAAAAAAAATTTGGAAAATCAAAAAGATTTAGCATTAATGGCTTTTCTCCTATCACCTTGTCTTATTTAACTACTTTTTTCTTGAATATATTACAGATTAAAAATCCCTAAATTCTTAACTCACAGCATTTAGATTTTAATAATACCTAACATTTTTGAGTACTTACTGTGTGCCAGCTGCAGCACTAAAGAGCTAAAAGCTGTGGGGTTTTGTGTCTTTTCTTCTAAATTCAAATCCCGACTTTGTCACTTATTAGCTTTGTGACCTTAGACAAGTTTCTTAAACTCATTGAGTCTCAATTTACTCATCTGTAAATGAGGAATAATAACAGTAACAATTACATATGGTCGTTTTGAGGATTGAAGGTATTCTTCGTAAAGAGCTTAGAATAGTGTCAGGCAAATGGTAAAATCTCTCAAAAAAATTAGGTGTCATTACTAACATTGAGAACATGTTTTTATCTCAATTTGTTCTTCTCAACAATCCTGCAAGGCAGAGATAATTGGCTCCATTTTGCAGATGAGTTGACTACGATCTGAACGTGTACAGTAACATTTGTCTCTGGTCACACAACTCCTAAGTAGCAGAGTGGAGATTCAAACCGAGGTCTGTCTGCAGAGAGGTGTGAAGAGGACAGTCTTTATCTCCTAGTGAGAACACAAAGCTCTGGAATAGGTGGGAACTAAAGGGCACATGGCAGTGGTCACCATGGCATTTCTTATGTGTTGTCTTCCTCCTTTGCCTTTTTTATTATGCAGCAAAATAATGACTGGACTATGGACATTTTTACTAGGATCCTGGTGTTATCTCTTCATGGTTTGTAAAAAAAAAAAAAAAGTCCTATTTTTGTTGATTGAAAATTAAAGGGACATTCTAAGTGAGGGGAAAGAAAAAATGGAAAGAAAATCTAGCTTTAAAATGAATTTTATGTTATTTTTTAAATCCTGCTCAGTTACAGTATTTTTTTTATATGTAAAAAGGTAAAAGAATGCCTCAGATTGGTGCGGAGATTACATAGAAGTGTATCTGTCAAGTAGAGATTTTGGAGTGCTCTATTTTTTAAGCATTTCAGTGGTATTCATTCCCTGTAATCATGAGATTTTTGTGTATTTAGTTTATGTGGATTATTCTCCGATTTTGGAAAAATTTATTAAGCAGTAACGAAATACCAACTAGCAAGCAGGTTTGGAAATCAGTAATAATCTTCTTTATAGTTATATTTAAAGTAACTATCCTCTTACTTTAGCTTTTCATTTATTAAAGCTTAGGGTTTCCTTGACAGCGTGTCTATCTAGGAGTCAAGTACACGGATATTTATTTAAAACTTTCAGTTTTAAAACAAAATTTTGATTTCAGTTCTGATTTTACATTAAACCATCTAACTATATTTCTTAAATTACATGCTACAAATAGGCTTCCTTTTTAAGGTTTCCTCATTAAATGCACACTTTGAAACTAAAATAGGATTTTGTACTAGAGACAGTCTTATGTTTTGTTGGCAGCTTCTAAAAGTGCAGAATTGTTGGAGAATAAACTTAAAGAAAACTTGAACAGATAGCAAGATATCAGGTTCCCATAATGGTTACATCTTAAACTCCTCACTAAGTTTATTCAGTCACAGGTATTCACTCCTTCAGTTGTTAGTGCTAGAGTGGACCTTTTATTAGTTTTAGATTCAGTACTGAAGACAAGTACTGTCATACCTATACTAGTAAGGAATACTAACTTGAAAATGGGAGTGAAAGGGAGAAAGCAGTGAAATAAGGTGAAAGGGGAGAGTAAAAAACCAAAGATCAGTATCAGCCCTAGTCCCTGGGAGACACTGTCAGCTAATGTTCTGTCACCTGCTATCCATACTCCCAGTGCCTTTCCTCTAGGGAGTTTTCTGGTTAGGAAGAGGCCAGAGGACAGCAGGAAGCTCTCTCCCATGGCTCTAGTAATGTGACAGCTTGATGCTATATTTTGTAAATGATGTTAGGAAAAAACTTCTGATTTTTTCATAATGAGTTTTAAGGTGCTAGTCAGTTTTTATTTGACTTTCACACAGGCTAATGGTAATTATTCAGTGCCAGGTACTATGTCAAAGATAATGATATGTTTATGGTTTGCTTGGATATTTTAAAAGGTCATGTTGTATTTTGATACAGAACAAATTAAGTCAACTCCTGTAGATAACAGCACAGTATTGGCCTTATCTCGAACTTCCACAGAAAATTCTTCTTTTTTTTTTAATTCAAGTATATAATATGGTATTGTTAACTATAATCATTATGCTATACATTAGATCCCCAGATCCCTAGAACATGTATAGCTGGAAGATTGTACTCTTTGATCAACATCTTCCCTTTTCTTCCACCACTCCCCTACCCTCCGCCAAAGAAAATCCCTAAAAGGGTTCAAATCTATCTTTCTCTTTAACTGATGTACTATGTGATTATTTTGACAAATAAATAGCTTTCAACTAATTCAATACATATTTACTATATTTTTTAAATTTTAGAAATTGAACACATGTTCTAGGTCTGTGAAGGATATAAAAAGATATCCATGCCATTAAGAACAGTATTAGTTTCAGGGTTTTCAGTATTCATATACATTGAAAAGAAAATGTGGTCATGTGTTTGCAGATGATACCTGTTACCTGAACACCTAGCTTGCAAACATCCTGTATATATAATTGCTATAGCTGGAAACTCCAACTCTCTGTACAGTGGAAGAGGGCAGAGTATTAGGGCTATAGCAGAAGGAGATATGGTACCAGTGTCCAGAGTTAGAATTCAGAAGGCACTTTCAAATAGAAATAGTGATTGGATGGTGATTGGATGTCTAGGCTAGCCCTAAAGCTAATTAACTGAAATACTAAACATTTGCAAATGCTTTATTTTTTCCAGCCTGTCATAAATGTATAGTGTTTAATCAATAATATGGATTATGGGTTTTTTAAGAGTGCTTATGAAACAACTTGGGATAATAAATACCAGTTATTTCATTATTTCTTTGAAAAAGTAAGTTCTGAGTTCTGAACAACCAACTTATAAATAGATAAATAATGCCCTATTTGTGAGTTTGATTAAAAGCCCAAGAAGCTCACAGTCTGATTTGGAATATAGAACAAAATGATAGTAAGTCCTGTGTTAATCATAGTGTTTTATAGGACTACATAGGAGAATTTGGAACCAGATGTAGGGTGGGATGACAGGGAGGATTCTCCTGGAGGGCGGGCAGGGGAACCTAAACTGAATCTGAAAGAACTTGGAATTGGGCAAGTGAGGGATCTGGGGAGAGGCAGAGACACTTTTTGAAACAAAGCAAGACGCTTGAGAGAAGGTAGCATATTTGGGGAACTTTAGTGAATTTGGGACCTATGGTTTGCAGAGAGCAGTAGCAAGAATTGAATGAGGGTGAGTAGGATGGCTGGGTAAGATCTTTAAGAACCTTGCGTTTCCTAGTAAGGAGTTTGGATTTTATCTTGAAGGTAGTGAGAGGTCACTGAAGGAGTTTACATGGGAAAATAACATAACCAAACTTGCATTTTGGAAATGCAAATTGATTTCGCATTTACAGAAGAAATTGATTAGAGCTTGAAGCTTTTGGAATAAGCCAGTGAGAAATATGAGTTCTTAGACTAAGGTAGAAGACAGATTGGAGAAGGGGGGAGAGTATTAGCAGAGTATTACTGAAAGAAGAGAACCATTTTTACAAATCAAAAGTAACTTGGTTCTCAGTGATAAATGTTAAGGAAAGTTTGGTTGAAGTCTGAGAACAAACGATTGGCCTTATCCATCAGGAGGTTCTTGTCTTGGTCTTTCTTTTCCCCTCTTTTGTAGCACTGCTTTAGCATAGGAAGAGGGAAGAGAAAAAAAGAAGAACATTTCCTGAGTCTCTGGCTAGTATCTGTGTAATTTATGTCTGTTATAGCTGTTTAATCTTAACATTAGGCCTGTGGAGTAGGTGTTATAACATCTGTTTTTACAAATAAGGAATGGCTCAGAAATGTTAGGAGTCTCGTCCATTTTCTCTCAACTGGTGAGTGGTAGAGATGGAATTTGACTTACAGTTTTTCCATGTTTTATACAAGTTATGAGGAAGTGAAATCTCAAATTACCTGGTTAATTTCAAGTTGAACAGTACTAGTAAGTAAGTATATTAGACTTGGTTGACCCATGGAGAGAGAATGGCTTCAGTTTTTTTTAGAAGGCTTCAGTGCATCCTGGTTTTTTCCCCCCAACTTCACAGATTCTGAGCTATTCATTTGACCTTACTCCTTACTTCCTCAGATTCAGCTCCGGCTCTTTTCTGACTTCCCCTTTTCTTCTCTCAACCTGTGACATAGAGCCAGTAAAAGAATGAGGGAAAATGTTTCCCAAGTATTACATTCATACTCACCCTCCTTTTGATCTCAGAATATTTGTTATCACTAACTGTAGCGTGAAGTGACTAAGGCACACTGGACCTATCAGAGGTTTTAAGAGTGGTGACAAGTACCAAAGCTTCTCATTCGACTAAAACTAGCTCGTATTTAGAAAGCAGTATTTTGCTTGGTATCGTGGTTCCAAATATCAATACAGTAGCATAGCTGCCTTTATAGACTAATAATATGACAGGGAAGCAGATATCATATGTGATTACAGTACAGCTTGAAAAGTACAGTAATTCGGGGTTAAGAAAATGTCCCTATATAGGAGAAGAAATGATTTCCATTGGCATGTCAGAAAGGTTTTAGGAAGGGTTTGAAATTTGAAGGATGAGTAGGAATTTGCCATGTGGAAAAAGAAAATCTAGGCTAACAGACCAATATGTACGGTACATAACACAAAAAATAGTGTATTGGGATGAAGAGTGAGAAGTTGGGTGTGACTGTGTCATAAGGTAAAAGAGGGAAGATGGTACAAGAACAGGTGGGAGATGGAGGTGACAAGGAAAGTGGAAGACAAATTTTGAAGTTTTTTTTTATGGCAGTATAAAAGCATTTAGACCTTATTCTGTAAAATGGTAGGGGAACTAGTGAAGGTGTTTTTAAGCATGTTTAGAATATTGACATGTTTCATAATGTACCTTTTTAAAAAATATATTTTGATTTGTGTTGCAGTAATGGCATAACCTAATTAGAATTAATCTGAACAATAAATTTTAGCAAAGTTTGAGTTTGTTTAGTTTAGTGGTTCATCTGGATTTATAACTTTTATTGTTGCTTTGATATTTTAACAAGTTCAAAATAGAGATTTGCATTTGTTCTTTTCTTCTGAAAGTGAATTAAAATATTTTTTAATTTATTTATTCAACTGCATTGGCTCTTAGTTGCAGCATGTGGGATCTTTTGTTGCAGCGCGCAGGCTCTTCGTTGCTGCGCTCAGGCTTCTCTCTAGTCGAGGCGTGCAGGCTCTCCAGTTGCGATGTGCAGGCTCTAGAGCGCGTGGGCTTAGTTTCCCCACAGCATGTGGGAATCTTACTTCCCCGACCAGGGATTGAATCCGTGTCCCCTGCATTGGAAGGTGGATTCTTAACCACTGGACTACCAGGGAAGTCCCTGAAAGTGAATTTTATTTTATTTTTTTATAACTTTATTTATTTATTTTTACTTTTGGCTGCATTGGGTCTTTGTTGCTGTGTGCAGACTTTTCTCTAGTTGCGGCGAGCAGGGGCTACTCTTTGTTGCGGTGCACGGGCTTCTCATTGGGTGGCTTCTCTTGTTGCAGAGCACGGGCTCTAGGTGCGTGGGCTTCAGTAGTTGCGGCACCGGGCTCAGTAGTTGTGGCTCGCAGGCTCTAGAGCACAGGCTCGGTAGTTGTGGCACATGGGCTTAGTTGCTCCGTGGCATGTGAGATCTTCCTGGACCAGGGCTCGAACCCTTGTCCCCTGCATTGGCAAGCAGATTCTTAACCACTGTGCCACCAGGGAAGCCCTGAAAGTGAATTTTAAACTAGCAGGTTTCAAGTTATCCAATAAATAAAATAGAATATTTCTATCAAATTAATACTTTAAAGTTTGTTACTATAGCATTATTATCTAAATGGGCAATATTTTTAAGCATTAATATTTGATTTGACATGGATGGAAAGAAGAAGCTAAGCAGCATAATTAAGTAGTATTATGTATTATGTACCTGTTAATCCTATACTCCTAATTTGTCCCACCCCCTTCTCCCCTTTAGTAACCATAAGTTTGTTTTCTATGTCTGTGAGTCTGTTTTGTTTTGGGTTTTTTTTCTTGTTTTTTTTTTATTTTATTTTATTTATTTTTTTATACAGCAGGTCCTTATTGCTCATCAATTTTATACACATCAGTGTATACATGTCAATCCCAATCACCCAATTCATCACACCACCCCCAGACCCCCGCCGCTTTCCCCCCTTGGTGTCCATACGTTTGTTCTCTACATCTGTGTCTCAATTTCTGCCCTGCAAACTGGTTCACCTGTACCATTTTTCTAGGTTCCACATATATGCGTTAATATACGATATTTGTTTTTCTGACTTACTTCACTCTGTATGACAGTCTCTAGATCCATCCACGTCTCAACAAATGACCCAATTTCGTTCCTTTTTATGGCTGAGTAATATTCCGTGGCATATATGTACCACATCTTCTTTATCCATTCGTCTGTCGATGGGCATTTAGGTTGCTTCCATGACCTGGCTATTGTAAATAGTGCTGCAATGAACATTGGGAACATTGGGGTGCATGTGTCTTTTTGAATTATGGTTTTCTCTGGGTATATGCCCAGTAGTGGGATTGCTGGATCATATGGTAATTCTCTTTTTAGTTTTTTAGGGAACCTCCATACTGTTCTCCATAGTGACTGTATCAATTTACATTCCCACCAACAGTGCAAGAGGGTTCCCTTTTCTCCACACCCTCTCCAGCATTTGTTGTTTGTAGATTTTCTGCTGATGCCCATTCTAACTGGTGTGAGGTGATGTCTCATTGTAGTTTTGATTTACATTTCTCTAATAATTAGTGATGTTGAGCAGCCTTTCATGTGCTTCTTGGCCGTCTGTATGTCTTCTTTGGAGAAATGTCTATTTAAGTCTTCTGCCCATTTTTGGATTGGGTTCTTTTTGTTTTTTTAATACTGTGCTGCATGAGCTGTTTATATATTTTGGAGATTAATCCTTTGTCCATTGATTTGTTTGCAAATACTTTTTCCCATTCTGAGGGTTGTCTTTTTGTCTTGTTTAAGGTTTCCTTTGCTGTGCAAAAGCTTTGTTTTTTTTGTATATAGATTCATTTGTATTATTTTTTAGATTCCACATGAGTGATATCATATAGTATTTGTCTTTCTCTGTCTGACTTCACTAAGTATAATTTTCTCTAGGTCCATCCATGTTGCTGTAAAAGGCGATATTTCATTCTTTTTATGGCTGAGTAATATTCTATTGTGTGTGTATATATATAAATATACACACACACACTCTACATGTCCTTAAGCTAATTGTCAGTTGATGGGCACTTGGGTTGCTTCCATGTCATGGCTATTGTAAATAGTGCTGCTGTGAACATTGATGTGCATATATCTTTTCAAATTAGAATTTTTATTTTTTCTGGATATGTACCCCCAAGAGTGGGATTGCTGGATCATATGGTAGCTCTATTTTTACTTTTTTAAGAAACCCCCATACTGTTCTACATAGTGGTTGCACCAATTTACATTCCCACCAACAGTACATGAGGGTTCTCTTTTCTCTACACCCTCCCCAGCATTTCTTATTTGTAGACTTTTTGTTGATGGCCATTCTGACCAGTGTGAGGTGATACCTCATTGTGGTTTTGATTTGCATTTCTCTAATAATTAGTAATGTTGAGCATCTTTTCAATGTGCCTGTTGATAATCTGTATGTCTTCTTTGGTGAAATGTTTATTTAGGTCTTCTGCCCAGTTTTTTGATTGGGTTGTTTGTTTGTTTTTTGATACTGAGTTATATGAGCTTTTTGTGTATTTTGGATATTTAACCTCATGTCGGTCTCATCGTTTGCCAATTTTTTTCTCCCATTCTGTAGATTGTCTTTTCATTTTGTTGGTGTTTTCCTTTGCTGTGCAAAAGTGTTTAAGTTAGATTAGGTCTCATTTGTTTATTTTTGCTTCTATGGTGTTTTTTTTATTTTATTTTATTTATTTTTTTATACAGCAGGTTCTTATTAGTCATCAATTTTATACACATCAGTGTATACACGTCAATCCCAATCTCCCAGTTCATCCCACCACCACCACCACCCCCCCGCCACATTCCCCCTTGGTGTCCATACATTTGTTCTCTATGGTATTTTTATAATAACAACTTTATTGAGATATAATTCACATACCATAAAATTCACTCATTTAAATTTAAATAAAGTTCTGCGACCATCACTGTGTAATTGTAGAACACTTTCTTCACCTCAAAGTAGAAACTCCATGTTTTAGCAGTCACTTCCTTTTCTTGTCCCCCTACATGCACGCATGCGCACATACATGCACTAACCTACTAATTTACTTTTTGTTTTTATAGATTTGTCTGTTTTGAACCTTTCATATAAATAGATGATATACTATTTGGTTTTTGTGACTGTCTTCTTTCTCAGCATAATGTTTTCAAGTTTTATCCGTGTTATGGCATGTATCAGTCCTGTGTTCCTTTCTATTGCTAAATAATATCTTATTGTGTGGATAAATATCACATTTTATTTACCTGTTCATAAGTTGTTGGACATCTGGGTTGTTTCCACTTTGGGGCTGTTATGCGTAATGCTTCTGTGAGCGTTCATGCACAACTGTTTGTGGGGGTGTATGTTTTCATTTCTCTTGAATGGAATTGCCAGGTCATGTGATAACTGTTTGCCACCTTTTGAGGAACTGTCAGACTGTTTTTCAACATGGCTACAACATTTTACAATCTCGTGGAGGCTTCCATTTCTCCACATCCTTGCCAGAACTTTTTGTTATCTGTCTTTTGAATTACAGACATCCTAGTGGATGTGAAATGGTATCTCACTGTGGTTTTGATTTTTATTTCCAGAATAGCTAGTGATGTTGAGCATCTTTTCATGTGCTTATTGGCCATTGGTTTATCTTTTTTGGAGAAATGTCTGTTTAGATCCCTTACTCATTTTAATTTGGTTATTTGTCTTTTTATTGTTGAGTCATAGAGTTCTGTAAATATTTTGCATATTAGACCTTTATTAACTAGATATATGATTTGCAAATATATTCTCTCATTCTGTGGGTTATATCTTTATTTTCTTAATGATATCTTTGGAACACAAAAGTTTTTTAATTTGATGAAGTCCAGTATATCTATTTTCTTTCTTTTGGTGCTTGTGCCTTTGATGTCATATCTAAAAATCCATTGCCTAACTGAAGGTCGTGAAGATTTACTCCCATATTTTAAGAGTTTTAGCACTTACATTTAGGTCTATGATCCATTTTGAGTTAATTTTAGCATAAGGTGTAAGGAAGGGGTCTAACTTCATTCTGCTGCATGTGGATATCTAGTTGTTCCAGCACAGTTTGTTGAAGAGAATATTCTTTCCCCATTGAAATGTCTTGGCATATTGGTTTTGTTTTGTTTTGAGGTGAAATCTACATAACATAAAATTAAACATTTTAAAGCATACAGTGGCATTTAGTATATTCACAGTGATGTGCAGCCACCACCTCTATCTGATTCTGTCATTTGGGTTGTCGTGCAGTCACCACTTCTGTCTAGTTCTAACTTTGTAAATGTAGTGAACTTGATAAAACTAAACATTTTCATCATCCGAAAAAAGAACTCTATACCCATTAAGCAGTAACTTCTCATTTCCCCCTCCTCTCAGCCCCTGGCAACCACCAATCTACTTTCTATCTCCAGAGATTTACCTATTCTGGATATTTCATGTAAATAAAATCATTCAGTGTGACCTTTTGTGTCTGGCTTCTTTTGCTTAGCATGTTTTCAAGGGTCATTCATATTGTAGCCTGTATCAGTACTTAATTCCTTTTTATAGCTGAATAATATCCCATTGTATAGATATACCACATTTTGTTCATCCATTCATCTCTTGGCGAATATTTGGGTTTTGGTGTATTGTTTTTTAATGCTATTACTTCAAGACTTTTGACCTTGTATATCGGCATTCTTCTTTAGTTATAAATTCACAAATACAAGGAAAAGGAAGAGCCATTACTTCCCATTCTTAATTAAGAGTAATGACTTATATATGCAACAATATTCTGTTTACCACAAAGAAAGCACTTAGTATGTATTAGTGTCTTTCACCTATTATTTATTTTATAGCCTTCATCTTTTGTAAGTTGCTTCATAACCACTGTCTCATCTAAGCATCGCAAGAACATTAAAAAGCACACATAGGGCATTTAAAAAATTGTTCTCATTTTGCGAGAGAGAGTATTATGATGATTGTCACTTACCCAAAGTTATTTAGAAATTAAATGACAGTCTAATGTAACTACAGTCTTTTGCCTCCAGATCATGTTCTTTACTGATAACAAAATGTTCCTACACAAAAAATTTTAGCTATTATGCCCTGAGTCAATACACTGAGTTCTTGTAGTTAACCAAAATTATTCAATGAAAGATAGTTATGCATATCTATTCTTTCTATATCACAGTTGAAAATTAACCTAAAATGTAGTTTAAACCCGGTTATAATATTGGTGTTAAGAGCCAGAGATAACCTCTGTACCACAGAATTTTGTCTTCTGGTGAAAAAGACCAAGATCTTTAACACAAGAGAGAGGCTGAGTGTGTTTTCAGTTTTATTAATTAGTATATACTCTAGTGTATCTACCTATGTTAACTGTAGGCTCTCAATAAAATATTTGTTAAGTGAATGAATGAGAGAAATATATGTTCTACCAGCTGTGTGACACCACTACGTTTTATCGTAAATGGCCACTGAATATTCCCGTTAGTCTTTCAAGTTTTGAACGAACACATGTAATAAAAATTCTTATAGTCTAACACATATTTATTAGAGTACCTTTTATTTTTGTTACCTTATTAAATATGGCAGGTACTGTTTAATATTTATTGAGCAGATGAATAAACCGAGGCATAGAAAAGCTTAGTAACATGCTAGGTAGCAACCCAAGCCATAGATTCCTCTCTTATGAAGGTTTCATACAGCTATGCTGAGTTATAAAAGTAATTAAAATTTAATTATCTTAAAATAGCGTGATATTGATATAGGGTATTTAATAGCTTGTGATTTGGTAGATCCAATCTTTGAGGTGTGATTTTATTAACATTTCTATCAATCTAAAATTGATGTTTGTGTGTTTGACTACTTTGAAAGCTGTGTATCTTTTCTTTAAGATGCCTTCATGTGTGTCTGCTTAAATTTTATTCCACTTATCAGCTCCGTATTCTTCCCACTTTCACCCCCTGTTCTTATTATCAGAAATTTATGTATGGTTTTTTAAATGTCATTAAACATCGGTCATTTCATGTTTTTAGGATCAGGAATTTTCCTAGATCAGCAAAACATCTTTTTCAAAATTGCCAAAGGTTGCTTTAAGATATGTTGTCATTTTAAACTTAGTAGATATTTTGGTTTTCCTTTTAGGTGTTGACAGCTCTTCTACCACAAGCAGTGCTTCTCCAATGCCCAACAGTTATGATGCCCTAGAAGGAGGCAGCTATCCAGGTAATTTGTTTTGTGCGTATTTGATGTTTATTTGAAAAGTTACCATCAATTACTTTCAAACATGAACATGTACTATACATAATTAGCAGACTATATTTTTAACAGAAAAAAAGGGACATTTTCCTGGTTTTTTCAGCCTTAATTTAATGGTGTAATTGTCATATAACAACTGTGGATGCTGTTTTTGGGAGGCCTAAGGAAATTTATTATTTGATTTTTGTTACCATGGTCTTTATCTTTTTCCTCTTTCTAAAAGACTTAATACTGAATAATTTTTCTCTTCTTTTCCCTTCTTTTTATGCTAATAATTCCTTAAATAAATTTTATATTTCTGTTCTCATGCTTAGGTCCTTGAATTTCTTCCAACTAGCCTCTGAATATAAATAGTCTTTGACTCTTTACTCCCCCTATGGCTCCTGGCTGCCTCCACCAGGTAAATAGATTAACCAACTTGGGGGTAGGTTTTGGAGGCATTACTTTTAACCATATCTGGAAGTAACTTTGGTCATACGTAGGAACAGGAGTGGTGGATAGTGTTTAAAAAAATTACGAACTGAACTTCTATAATGATTAGTTATTTCATTATAGCATCTTGTGCTGTGATCTTCCTCATTTGCCTGTCTCCTATCACCAACAGCCTGACAACCACACCTGACCTCCTTCTTTGTCTTTTCTTTCTAATGATTCCAAACTTTAGGATTAACAGAACAAGTAATTTTGCTCTTCGCCTTATTTCTTATCATGTTGTTAATTATCCAGGATGAAGCTTAATTGAAGTTGGAGTGTGCTGGACTTCACACACCGTCTTGCTATCACTGTTCTATGAGTCAGTAGAAAACTTTAATCTTCTCAGCTTAGTACAGAGTTCCCTTTTAACATTTCAAGAATACTTAAATAAGCTACTTAGTCTTTTGTGGTTAAGGATATTCTTTCCCTAGGGGTGTGTGTGTGTGTGTGTGTGTGTGAGAGAGAGAGAGAGAGAGAGTGTGTGTGTGTGTGTAAAAAGTTGTGGACCATTCCAAAAGCAATTACCATTGTCAAAATATTCTAGAAGAGTTACTTCATTCACTAAAAGGTGAATACTATTTATTCAGCTATCATATTTCATGAGCTTCAAATTAACCTGAAATAAAACATCTAATGTGGTATAGTTAAAAGATGATGGCCTTGGAGTTAGACCTTGCTGTGTTTATCTGTATTCATTTAATCAACAAATCTTAATCTTGTTATGAACTGTGCTTTGACAGTAAGCGAATAACCTTAGATAAATTTTCTAGCTATTTATACTGCACCAAAATTAAGGAAAGCTATGAACATCTATCACAGTAAGGTTAACTGAATTAAGTCTGTGTCAGGTACTAGGTAGATCTTAGGGACTATAGAAATGTATGAAGTACTGTCCTTTTCCTAAAAAAGGGGGGAAAAGTTTTAGACCCCCATGTTTAGGACTCCAGTTCTTCATTTCTTGAGCTGATGACTGGTGTCATGTTAAGAGACCTTTCTACCTACAGTCCCATCACAGTGAGGAGAGACAAGCAGGAAATCTAAGTATATGACACTGCACTGACGCTCTAGTCCTTTTAAGAGGTCTGGGAAGTTACCAGAAAGCCAGTAAGCCAGTGCTTGCCTAATTTGCACAAGACAATAGACAGCAGAATGTCTAGGAATGTCTCTTCAAAATGAGAGCGAAGAGAGTCAGTAGAAAGATGATTCCTCAATAAACTTTGAAAAAATAAATTTCTTAAGTCAGATGCTTTTAAGAACATATTTTCTTTTTGCAGAGTCTGATTGCTGGTGAAGAATATAATTTTTATATGAAAATATATAGTGAAATACAGTGACGAGAGATTAAAATACACATGTATTTTAGATTTGACTTTTTGTTGTTGTTATTCCTGTATATGGTGATAAAACTTTCTACAGTTTTTTTCCCCCAGTTTTAATCAAGTTTTAGTTTCTGTTTTAAATTTAAATAAAGGAAGAACATTCATTCATTACATTTTATTTGGCCTCTACTACATACCAGACATTGTTTTAGGAGCTGGACACTATTCTAGACTGTCTTTCATACTTTCATTTTTGCCTCTGCAAATAAAGCAGACTTCTAGGGGATTGTGGTAATATGCCACTCCTTCCGTGGACTTTTTTTTTTTAAATAAATGTCAGGGTCAGATAAAAAGGCAAGTTAGAGCAAAGAGTAGTTGACACTCTTTTTGTTTTTTGTTTTTAATTTATTTTATTTATTTATTTTTGGCTGTGTTGGGTCTTTGTTGCTGTGCGTGGGCTTTCTCTAGTTGCAGCGAGCGGGGGCTACTCTTTGTTGTGGTGAGCGGGCTTCTCATTGCGGTGGCTTCTCTTGTTGCAGAGCACGGGCTCTAGGCATGCAGGCTTCAGTAGTTGTGGCATGCAGGCTCAGTAGCTGTGGCTCGCGGGCTCTAGAGCGCAGGCTCAGTAGTTGTGGCGAACGAGCTTAGTTGCTCTGCAGCATGTGGGATCTTCCCAGAGCAGGGCTCAAACCCGTGTCCCCTGCATCGGCAGACGGATTCTTAACCACTGCGCCACCAGGGAAGCCCGACACTCTTTTTATTGCTTTGCTTTGTCTTCCGCTTCTTAGCGCCATTTCTGCTGAGAGAATAAAAGGAAAAATAACTGTATTTTAATATACATAAATATATATTTATATTATATGCTATGTGGTATTATATATATTTAATATGCATAAATATAAAGGTCTTATCTGTTAGAAATACCAATTGAAGTATTTGTCAATGAAATGATACGAAATGGGGTTTTCTTTTAAATACATGTGTAAAAAAAAAAAGATGGGATAGGAACATGTGAAACAAGATTAGCAAAATACTGATGATTATTAAAGCTGAGTAATGGATATATGGGGTTTATTATTCTATTCTCTCTACTTTTGTGTATGTTCAAAATTTCTCATAATAAAAAAGTTTTAATAAAAAGGGAGATGCCAAAGGCTATGGGCTCAGCCAAGAGTATTTGTGGAGTCCTGACTTTCAGTTGTCAACACCATGCTTTTCCCTTTGTTAGACATGCTTTCTTCATCGGCAAGCAGCCCTGCTCCTGATCCCGCTCCTGACCCTGCTCCAGCTCCAGCTGCTCCTCAGCCTTCAAAAATGGCCAAGCCATTTGGGTATGGTTATCCAGCTCTGCAGCCTGGATATCAGAATGCTACAGCACCACTTAATTCCGGAGTGCCACCCAGTAGCCCAATGTATTCTGGATTCCAGCAGTATGCTCAAGTATGTATTTAGTCATAAAAAAAAATCCTATAAAAATTGTGAAACTATTATCAATTCTGACAAATTCCTGGTGATTCAAATGGATCATAGGTATGAATACAGGTAAGTCTAGATCAAACATACATAGAATTTGATTCCAGTTTTTGTGTGTGTGTGTGTGTGTGTGCGCGTGTGTGTGCGCACATGCGTACATAGAAGAAGATGAAAGGTATTACTGTGATTTTTCTTTTCTGCATTGTACTTTTATTTTTCAGGGGTTCTGCAATGTACAGGTATTAATTTTATGATCGGGAAATTAAAGTAAATGTTATTTTAAATTCTGTATTACTAAGCTGCCTTTCTCCTCAAAAAATGACATGGTATAAGTGTGGTTTGGGATTTTGGTCTCAGTTCTTAACTTGAAGAACTCTCTGTGACATATAACTGAAATTGGTAAAAGCCTCCATACACATACATGCTCATTAATACATTTGTTCATAATTACTGCTATGACCTCTTTTGACATGACCTTTCTTGGAGTTACCTGTTAAATACCATATCAGTTTAATAATAGGACAATAAGTATTTTACATTTATATTTATTGGGAAAAAAATAAAATATAAGGAAACAATTTAAATGGCAAAAGCATTCTACTTACAATAAAAAACTGCTCGTAGTAGACTAACCTTACAGAAATTTCATCTGGTGGTGAACTGATGAAAATTAGAGGGGAAATAAGAAAACCATTTGTTCCTGGAATTTAATCTTAGAATTAAAGCACAGAAGAAAGAAGGAAACTGGGAGAGGCACTGGAGAAATGTGGTTGGTTAGTACAGATTTCCCTGCCTTCCATTTGTTAGATTTTCTTTATGACTTTATTGGTCCAGATGGAACACCACTATTTCAGGGTAACTGAGCAATAATGATTTAAGCACATAGCTAGGATGTGCTTTTAAATTCTTACCTGTGTACTAAAAAAAAGGTTATAGATTTTAATCTAATATTAACATTAACAAGCTAATTTTAAAAGCAGCCATTTATTTTTGAAGTCCTAGTTAGAATATCTTAATTTAGCTTTTAGCAGCTTTCTATAGTAAAATTGAAGTGCCTTTAAATGTTGCATTTAGTATAACCCCAGTGGGAGGGTTCTGAAATCTAAGGGCTTTCTTTGTGTTCATTTATTTATGATGACCTTTATTAAGTAGTGGGAAACCCCAATGGCTGCCCTTTGAGGAAGAAAAAACTTAAATTAGTTTTTCAGGGTAGAAAAACAGGGAAAAAGTTGATGTTTAAAAATGAAAATAAAAAATAGAAAAATATTTTAGTGAATATGTAAAAAACCAGATACAGATACTGTATGGCTTTTTTTTTTAACCAAAAAAAATGTGCATGATCAACTGTAGGAAAATGCAGATAAGCGAAAAAGAAGAAAATAAATATCAATCAATACTCCAACCATCAAGATATAAAAAGTAACAGTTGGAGTCTGTCCTTCTGGGTTTCTTGCTGTATGCATTTGCAGGAGAAAGCCAGTAAAGAAGCTGGTCATGTAAATGACTTATTTACACAAACAAATAAGTTGATAAATATGGGCATTGTTTTGCATTTTTTTAAAATCCTTGAACAGCATAAGAGGAAACCTTTCTATATTATTACATATCCTTTACCTGATAGCTGCATAACACTTTATAATCACCCAGTCTGCCACTATTGGGCATAACTTGAGTGTTAAAATCAAAATATACACGTGTGCACAAACCTTGTGCATTCGTCTCATTATTTCCTTGGATGAAATCTCTTCAGGTGAAATTAGTGAATCATAGCACCTAATTTTACCGGTCTTTGGAATTTCTCTCTACTTATTCATTCAGTGAAAACTTAACTGAGTTTCTACTGTGTGGCAGCCCTACTCTAGGCACTGAGGTTACAAGAGGAAGCTAAGTGAACAAAACAGAGTTCCCTCTCTCAAGCAACTTGGTGGGAAGGCAGGGCCAATGGGACAGTAAGTAAGTAAAGCAATAAATTAACAAACTAGTTTCAGGGACTTCCCTGGCAGTCCAGTGGTTAAGACTTTGCCTTCTAGTGCAGGGGGTACGGGTTCGATCCCTGGTCAGGGAGCTAGGATCCCCATGCCTAGTGGCCAAAAAACCAAAACATAAAACAGAAGCAATATTGTAACAAATTCAATAAAGACTTTTAAAAAATAAAAACGAAAACATGCTAATTTCAAATAGTTACAAGTGCTATGAATCAAGAGGAGTGGAAGAAATTGCAAGGGTTGGGTATAAAGAGTAAACAGGAAGGCCCTCATTATAGAAGTTATGTTTGAGTTAATATTTGAATGACAGGAAAAGCCAGACATGGAAAAATCTGGGGGTAGAGGATTTCAGGTTGAGGAAACATATATACAGAAACGTTAAGGCAGGAGCAACTTTAACACGTTCTAGGACCAAAGTCCCAGTGTGGCTGGAACTCAGTTAGCAATGGGAAGAATAATAGGAATGAGATCAGAGAGCTAGGGAAGAACCATAGTCAGAAGCTTGGATTTTACATCAAGTGCAAAGGGAAAACATAGGAGACTTTATGTAATGGAATGAAATCTGATTTACGTATTTAGAGGCTCATTTGGCTACTATGTGAAGAACAGATTAGGGCCGGGAGTATTTGAAAAGATAAAAATGGAAACAGGGAGACAAATGGAAGCTTTGCCATCATCCCAGAAATAGATAATTGGGCTTTCTTCTAAGGTGGTATTGGCAGAGGTAGTGAAAAGTGGATGAATAAGGGATATCTTTTGACTTATTGATGGATCGGATGTGGCGGGTGAGAGAAAGAAAGCATCAAGGATAACACTTAGGTTTTTGGCAGGGCATCTGGATAGAGGGTACTGTATTTACTTAGATGGTAAAGACAGAGGAATAGTTCTGAGAACAGGAATCGAATTGGCCATATTAAGTTAGAATACTTAATAGACATCCAAGTGGAGATGTATAGTAGACGGTAGTTGATCAGTATTTGGTGGTCAGGTATGGAGAAATAATGTACCAATTTATATTCCTAGCAAAAGTGTCTTTGCATACTTTTCCATATTACTAAGTATGCCAAGTATTATATTTTATAAGCAAAAATATTAAATTATTTTCATAATTATTAGTTATTTGTGTTTCTTTACCAAAATCCCTGTTCATATTCTTCCACCATTGTTCTATTCAGGTCCTTCTAGTTTGTAACATTTTTATCTAATAATATATTGCAATTTTTTTCCCCCAGCTTGACACTTGTTTTTAATTTTAATGTTTTTTTTCTTAATTGGAGAAATGTTTAATTTTATATAGTCATATTATAATTTCTTTTGTTTTTACCTTGGTATCTTTTTTTTTTTTTTTTTTTTTTTTTTTTGCGGTACGCAGGCCTCTCACTGTTGTGGCCTCTCCCATTGCGGAGCACAGGCTCCAGACGCGCAGGCTCAGCGGCCATGGCTCATGGGCCCAGCTGCTCCGCGTCATGTGGGATCTTCCCAGACCAGGGCACGAACCCGTGTCCCCTGCCTCGGCAGGTAAACTCTCAACCACTGCACCACCAGGGAAGCCCATTTACCTTTGTATCTTTTAAAAGTCTTTTCAACCTTAAGATTAGGGAAAAATTCCCTCTATATATTTTTTTTTACTTTGGTGATTTCACTTTTTTGCATCTTTTAAGGTTTTGTTTTGGTACATAATGTAAATAATAAATCTCATTTCTCCCCCCCCATATATATTCAATAGTTAGCTCTAATTTCACTGGTATTTATTAAATAATCTATCTTTCCTCATTGATTAAATATTCCACCCTTATTTTGTATCCTAGATTCTTAAATTTAAATTCTTAAATTCTAAATTCTTATCTTAAACTTGGGTCTGTTTGAGGTTTTCCATTATACACTGTTACTGATCCATGTAATCATTTTTGTCTCCTCCTTTACAGCTCTACTGAAAACTGAAAGAATCTCTTGTATTATCCAGTTTTGGGTTTTTTTCCTTAGGACCATCAGCTTCAGTTACTGTCAACAGTTTGTTATACTTGTTTGACCTATCCTCTACACACACACACACACACATACACACACATACACACACACACACACACACACACCCCTCTCTTTTCTTACTGAGGGTTTTAAAGCTAATCCTGGGCAAGGGGAGGCAGGGAGATGGAAAAGATAATTTCTTGCAAACCACAATACCACTATCATATCCAACAAAATTAACAATAATTTCTAAATGTTGTTTAAAATTCAGTCCATATTCAGATTTGCCCGACTGTTTCAGTATTGCTCTTCTGTAGTTGGTTTGTTCAAATCAGGAGCTAAGCAAGACTTACTAATTGAATTTGCTTATGTCTCTTAATTCTCTTTTTAATTTTAAAACAAAGCTCCACCCCCATTTTTTGTGCCTTTGATCTTTTGAAAAACCTGGGTCTCTTGTCCTGTAGAATGTTCCACATTCTGAATTTGGCTGATTGCTTCTTGTGGTATCATTTAACTCGTTCCTCTGTTCCATTTTCTATGTTATTAGAAATTAGATCTAATGGCCCAATTATATTCAGGTATATTACTTCATTTATTTATTTCCCTAAGCCAAAATACAATATATTTTGGTTCTGTGTACATTACAATAATAATTGGTTGTCTCACTTTTAGTGGTGTTAGGATTGATTAGTGGGTTCATATGGTGACAACCTGATCTTTTCATTGTGAGGTTCCTCATTATGCTTTTACCCAGTGGCTTTATCATCTATTGATACCTGTTTATCGTCTATTCCAGATGACCATTACCTGTATCATTTATTTCCATATGGGTTGTAAAATAGTGATTTTCCTGACTTTATCATTTTGCACTGATTAGCTAGAATTCTGCAGTACATTCACATAATGGAGTGCTCGATAACTACAAAAAAGAATGTGGAAAATCTCTATATACAGACATAGAGTTATTGCCAGGACTTTTTTTTTTTAGGTGAAAAAACGGGTCATATTTAGAGCAGTGTATATATTAGTTTATATTTGTAGATACAGACAATGGAAGATTAAACCAAAAACTGATAAAAATAGTTATTTAGGGGGAGGGATCAAGAGTGAAACAAGATATCTCTGAATTATTGTAAAGTTTTGACATTAGAATTAGGTAAATTTTGTTTACTCAAAAAAGATTATTAAGTGGAAAAAAAGATGAAAAGCAATCCTTAAAAATTAAAATCAAACAAAAACAAGCAAACCAGTTTATCAAGTTGGATACATTCTGATACAGAAAAAAAGTATTGTTCTAACTAATCTTAAAACTCAGTATTTTGTATGTTCTCAATGGGAAATAATCCAAGGACAAAAAGAACTACAAAGAAATCTTTATTTTAATAACTTTACATTTATAATAATATTAGTGTTGTCATTTTGGAACTATTTTAGTATATTGTAGGATAAAACAAATAAGTAAGGCTGTTACCATTAGGAATCAAGATTTTCAGCAAAAGAGAAGAGAGATGCAGGCATAAAATCAAAAAAGTTAAATTAAAACACCATCATCTTAAATTTGAATTGGAAATGTCAATGTGAACTGATTATTCTTTTTCTTCTATTTAAAAATGTATTATGTTTTCTATCTCTACGTATTGTAGAAGTCTGGAAGTAATAACAGCACACTAGCAGTGAACACCCTTATTATCCAGATTATGGTCTCTAGATACCATCCCTACTTAAAAGGAACCAAGAATCTTTTTTGGATAAGTGATTGATTTGAAGTCTGAAGGAGGAATGGTACAGAATGTCATGCCAGAAAGCAAGGAAGCTAACAGAGGCAATGGGTTCATATCAAAAGGACACTGGGGTCAGCTTTAAGGGGATCTCACTGGCCAAAGATTGGATAGTTTGGCCATCAAAGTGAATACTAACTAATAATATAAAGGGAAGCAAAAAATAAGCAAAGCAGAACTCATTGAACATCATTGTCATTTCTACGGCATCAACTCATTCTGAAAATTGAAAAAACTTTAAAAACAAGCATTTACCCTGCTTTTCCAGTATGAAAGATATTCAGAGAAACCAAATTCTTGATGTTGAAAAAAGCATTATTTAAATTTTATTGTGGAGTTTAATCATGCAAATAAGGTTTAAATTTATTCAGCATTTTTGCTTTGAGTTTTTTCAAGAGTGCTTTAAACTGAGCTGTCCTATTAAGTTATTTTACTGTTACAAAGCCAGATTTAAATTTTTTTTAATCTTCTTGCCTTTCTGTATGTTAACATCCTATATATAGGATAATAAATTTTATTCATGTTTGTTAACATTGTTCTTTTGTTTTGCTTTGAAATGCCTTTTCAGCAGTATCCTGGTATGAACCAGCTGTCCTCCAGTCTGGGAGGATTGAGTCTTCAGAGTTCTTCACAACCAGAAAGTTTGAGACCTGTAAACCTTACTCAGGAGAGAAATATTTTACCCATGACTCCTGTGTGGGCTCCTGTACCTAACTTGAATTTAGACCTCAAAAAATTAAACTGTAGCCCAGAGTAAGTATTTAATTTATAATCTTTAGTAAGTAAAACCTTGTCAAAAACGTTGTATGACTTTCAAAAATAGTAAAAGTACTATGGTATTAATTCCTTGATTGGAAGTTTTGTTAATGTGAACTCTTGTAAATTAGTTTGTATAGAAATTCTAGATGTAAAATTCAATTTAGGTCATTGGATCCTGTCCCCATCTCTGTCGCCATCCAATCTCATTCCCTATCATCTAATGCTAGGAAATGTTTTTTCTATTTTAGTGAAGGGTTTTAGGAACCCAAATCTAATTATATTTTTTTTCTTAAATTTCTTTTTCCTCACTTTTCACCAGTAGTAACTTCTGATGTCTTTTAAATAAAGTGAAATCTTTAAAATTTTATGCACTTCAGTCTCTGCTTGAAAAGGATACAAATGTCATTTGTGTAATCCCAACAACAGGTTTAGATAAATAATTTATCTCTGAATTTTCTTTTCCCACTCAGTGTAGAATGAGAAGACCACTGCCCCCAGGCATATTTATCCAGCCTGAATTTAGATTTGGATTTTCTTTATTGAATATTTCCTCACCTTATGGAGAAGTTTAGCTGGCAGCCTCCATCTGGTGGCCACAAACCCCTGGTATATCGTCTGGGTGGATGAGCTCTGTTACTCACCTCATAGTGCACCCAAAACCAAAAGTTCTCTGTTATTACCTGCTTTCCTTACTTCTGTCTCATAAGAATAGGATATTCATCTGCACCCAGACATCCTCCTGCTTGTGGAAACTCTCCTCAAAAAGTAAACAGTGATTCACAGACAACATTCACAAACAACTCTGATTCACAACAACATCACAGACAGCATTTCTTCCTTGCATTAGGATTAGTGTTCTTTAGAGACCATATATATAAATATATATGTATATATATATGGTCCCATATATAGAGAGACCATATATATATATTTTTTTTTATCTATATATATATTCTTTTTTTAAAGGCAGTAGTTTTCTAGCTTTTAAAAAAACTAAGTTCCTCTTTTTTTCAACCAAAGTCTTACATAGATTTCCAATACAGGAAACAGAAAATGGAGGTGCTTCAAGGGTTCCACCTCTTCTACCACACCCTACCACCAGCATCCCCATCAGTGCCAAAGGCAGTGCCAAGATCATTTCTATAAAAATGTATAATCATTGATTCTAGATTGAAAGTAGCTGCCTATCCTTCTGAATGTAACTTGCCATCAGGTCGATAAGTATGTGGATTATGGCCTTGTACTATGAATGGTTAGGCATCCCCCAAGTAGGTAAATATAGTCTATGTATATGTGTAAGAGATCACATAGGTAGGGAATGGTGTCTGTGTTTCTACTCAGTTGTGTGTTTTCTGTGAAAATATCTCTTATCAAAACAACAAAGCAGAGTAATAGGCTTTAGAGAATAGGCTTTAGAGTTTGACAGACCTAGGTTCATACCATGGTTCCACTGATAAGTAGCTGTGAAACTGCCAATTACTCAACTTCTCAAACCTCGGTATTGTCAACTGTAAAACAGGAATAATAATTCTGCCTACATATTAAGATAAATCATTCAATATTTACTGAATGCCTTCTAAATAAAGTACCAGGCACTGTTTCTAGGTGCTGGGAATGAAGCAGTAAACAAAACAAAGTTCTCAATCTGATACAACCAATATCCTATTAGGGAAGACACACTGTGAACAGTCAAACCAATGGGTGTATAATGTAAATGTAATTTCAGAGAATAACTATGAAGTAGAGAGTAGTAAGGGTGGAGGTTGACTATTTTTAATTGAAGAGTCGGGATGGGTTTTCCCAAGGAGTTATTAACATTTGAGTAGAGATGTGAATGAAATGAGGGAGCAAGATGTGACTCTTGAAAAAGAGTGTGCCAAGCTGCATGAACAGCAAATGCAGAAGTCCTGTAGCCAGAACCAACTTGGCGTGTTCAAGGAACGTCACCAGCGTGGAGTCAACCCATAACTGGATATCTCTACATATAGTCAAGCACTCCTTGAAATTCCTGTCACAGTTTCCAGTTCCTATGCTTCTTATCTCTTTGGTTGCTCCTTTATTGATTCTGTGTCTACTGACCTTAAGTTACTTACTCTATGAGAGGAATAGTGCCAGGGTGACACAAGGACAAAATGATCTCTAATCTCAAATGGAGAAGATAAAGAAAGTACACAACCAAGTAAAGCAGATCAGACTAATTGATAACACAGAAGCATAAACAGATCTCAGAGCACAGAGGAAGAAGTCTTTCTTTCTGACTTGTGATCAAGGGTGAGGATGGTTTCACAAGAAGCTATAACTTTGATGAGTCTCATAGAAAGATTAGGAGTTCAGCAGATGAAGAATGACAGCAAAGCAGGAACAGCATCATGAAAGCTGTACTTTTTCACTCATGTTATCTACTCCCTCCTGTTCATGCCCTGATAGTCATGATGGAGTTACTGTTTGTTCCTGAATGTGTTGTACTTTTTCACCATGAAAATGTTGAGTCCTTAGTTTAGGCCTTTTGACATATAAATTACATATATGCCCATTTAAAGTAATCAGGACCCTCCTAATTGTAGTTATGTAATATACCCAAATGATTTTCATGTATGCCCTTAAATGTTTAGTTATCTACAACTATCTACATCAATATTGTTTTTTATTTCTGATAGCTAATGTAGTCTGTGTTGTTTATATCTTTGCAGTTCATTTCGTTGTACTTTGACAAATATTCCACAGACACAGGCTTTACTGAATAAAGCTAAGCTTCCTTTAGGATTGTTGTTACATCCCTTCAGAGACTTAACGGTAAAGTAACATTTTAAAATATTAGTGGGTACTGACCTGTGTACTTATGTGCGAGGTATTCAGATTGTATATTTTCTTAGAATTTTTTTCATTTTCTTTCATTTGAAGCTAGAATTAATCATTTCTGTCAGTTTCAATACAGCAAACATTTTCGGTCACCTGCTTTGTGACAGGCCCTAAACTAAGCACTGGTAAATACAAAGATAATTAAGTCATTGATGTTGCCCCTAAGAAATTCTTATCTAACAGGGGACAAAGATATCCCAAATAATTACAGTGCAAATAATTACAGTGCAGGAAAACTAATACATGTAACTAATCAAATTCTATGAAGTACTTAGGTGGTGAATATAGTATTGGAAGGGATTTCCTCTGGGTACAGTAGCAGACTTTTCTACAAGTAATGAGATCTGAGCTGGATTTTGAAAGGTTAGTATTTTTAGAAGTTGGAAAGGCCGTAGAGGATAGATAAACTTTAGGAGTTCTTTTTTAAACATAAAGGAAACACCAGCAATGATATGCATTTAGGGAGGAAAACCATATGGTTGTTCCCAACTGTATTAATCAAATAACCTTTGTAATAATAAAGTTTAAATGCTTCAAGTCTATTGAATTAAAACATTACTTTTTAAAGTTTCCATAGTCTGTTGGCCTTAATACCTAGCTTGCTGGATTTTTACACATACTTCTGGTATTTCATGCAGATATGTTGAATTTAATTTAAAATTTCTAAACTTCAGAAATAACGTTTATCCAGATACATTCTATTTATACTTTAAGTTGCATTTCTCCCTCACACATTTTTATGACTGTAGTTTTCTACGTTCATCGCTACTGAGTTTCTTTTCCTCTCATTCAACCAAAAAATATTTATTGACTACCTATCATGCTGGATGCTGAGGATACAGAGGTCATTGCTTCCTCGTGGAGCTTTCTTTCCTACTAGGATGTATAGAAAGGAGCAAAGTGAATAGAAAATAAAATAATTATAATATGCAACAAGTACCTTGAATTTATTCATTCAGTAAATACTATTTGATCACCTGTAATAAAATTGCAACCTTTATCTCGAAACCAAGATAGTTAATTTCCCATATACATAGGTGAAATTTTTTTTTTTTTTTGGCTGCATTGGGTCTTTGTTGCTGTGCGTGGGCTTTCTCTAGTTGCGGCGACCGGGGACTACTTTTCGTTGCAGTGCGCGGGCTTCTCATTCTTCTCATTGCAGTGGCTTCTCTTGTTATGGAGCATGGTCTCTAGGCACATGGGCTTTAGAGCGCAGGCTCAGTAGTTGTGTCGCATGGGCTTAGTTGCTCCGCGGCATGTGGGATCTTCCTGGACCAGGGCTCGAACCCATGTCCCCTGCATTAGCAGGCAGATTCTTAACCACTGCATCACCGGGGAAGTCCCCGAAAATTTTTGTCTAAATACATATTCCATATGTGATACCTTCTGGAAGTATATACACTAAATTGGCAGCAGTGACTTCCTCTGGAATGTAGAATTCTGGATAATTTTTTATTTTCTTATTTTCAGTTAAACATATTTCCTGATTTTTTCACAAATGATATGTAGTTATGTAATAAAAATTATTTTTGTGAAAAAAATTAAGTACAAAAATAAATGTTTATGTATGGATAGGGAGGAAAAAAGCCAGAAGGAAATATACTAAAATGTTATCAGGAGTTAATTCAGGGAGATAGAATAATATGTATCATATTTTCTAAATTTCTTATATTGAATATAAAGTTCCTTCCCCAAACTAAGCATAAAGAGATGTATAGTGTTTGAGGCACATGTGTTTGGTTTCTCGTGGCCACAGTCCCCAACAGGACTGTGTGGCTGTCTAACAAGCAGGGTCTTGAGAGTCTGTTACCAGGTGCAGGCAAGCAGCAAAGACAAAGGCATTTTTATATGGTGCATGTTTCTTTCTCACTCTTGTTTCTTGAGTTTAGCTGATAGCTGAGGTTATTCTATTTTCTTGGCCAACCAGGCTTTTCTTGTCTGCCAGTAACTTTCATTACATTTGGTTTGACTTTATTTTAGTGTTATTTTATAGTTTGCGACAGAAGAGGGAGAAAACTTGATAGCTGCTTGTGTTGCTTAGTGCACCACTGGATTTTATTAAAATGTTTCAATTTCAAAACACGAGTGTGGTTTCTGTTCTGTATATGGAGCAGAGCAGTGTGTGGTCCATTTTCCTCTGGAGTGCTTTTTCTGCTACAACAGCTTTATTTTATTTCCTAGCAATTACCAGTGATAACATCCAGTACCATTGTGAGGTGCCGATCTTGTCGAACATATATCAACCCTTTTGTATCCTTCATTGATCAACGTAGATGGAAATGCAATTTGTGCTATAGAGTTAATGATGGTGAGTTTCAGATTCTTAAAATAAGTGTGTTTTATATTATTTTAAACATTTTGACATTTTTGCCGTTATCTGGTCTCTCTCTCCTCATTGCTTTAAAAACTTCCATGCCACTTTTAATGGAGAGAATACAGGCTAGGGACACTTCGTTTTGGCTGGCCAAGGGAATAATTGATAATGAGGAGAGTGACGGGGAGGGGAAAGTAAAAAGAATTCGTAAATACAGCAGTGAAGGTCATGCAGATGAGATCATGCAGACTAATTATGCTTGATCCTGACAAGTTAAGGTTGTCTTCTGTTTGTACATTTGGTTCATTCAACTCAGTGTGGATCTCTGCCAGTATGTGTGAACACATGTGTGCATGTGTATCTATTTTCCCCTTTAGTCATTCTTAGGTCCTGTTAGTATAATTGCTTTCGAATCTGTGTTTCTGTCTGATTTCTTTTCCATGTCATGTGATACAAGAAATAGGGCACAAGCCTAAGAAGCAAGATTACTTGTATCCTGGTTTTCTCATCAGATTTAAGTAAATAAGTTTTTTTATCCTTCTGATTTATTTTTTTAAAGAGGGCTTAAGGCATTAGTTTTTATCATTAGATCTTCACAGAACTGTTGTAAACCTCATAAATATTGATGATAGAGGAGTTTATTTCTAGGCGTGTATATGTGTTACTAAATTTGTACTGGATTCCTAATCTTATCTAGTTCCTGAAGAATTTATGTATAATCCCCTTACCCGATCTTATGGAGAGCCTCATAAACGGCCAGAAGTTCAGAATTCAACTGTGGAGTTCATTGCTTCTTCAGATTATATGGTAACTATTCAGTGTTAAAATTAGTCATGGGATGCAATTGTATTGGTTATCTGTAATTTGCTGTTAAGTGAATTCTTGTCTAAATTTTGAAATTGTCCATAGTATGAATTTTTTGAAATAGTGCTGAAAGTTTATACTTAATAAATAGAAAGCTCTTTGTAAAGATTACTTGATCTCCTAGAATAATGCAGTTATATCACTAAGAAACCTTGGTAATGTTTCATGATGAGCACTAGCATCTACAATTTGTTGTCATTTTGATTTGATTACTTGCATGGAATGAATATAAATATTCTTTTTACCATTTTCCTTAAACAGAAAAACTCATGTTTTTGCCAAAAACTGCCATTTTTAGGCTCTTAAAGATATCACCATCTTACTGGTTCACCCAGTACAAATATCAAGATAAATGGATATTAACTTGAATCTGACTTTTCTCTTTCCACTTCATCATAAAATTCTACCTGTTTTTTAATTATACTGATTCTTCAGATCTCATTCTTCTTTTCCACTTACAAAAACAAATTCTTTGCCTAAGTTCTGCTCATTTCTTTATTATTTCTACTCATTTAAAATATCTGTATAATAACTTGCATTTCTTCTGTGTCCTCACTTCTAATCTTTGTTGTCTGCATAAATGTAAAATGTTGCTAGTGGGAAAAGGTGAATAGGGACAACTAATGTGTATGAAGTTCCTGGTGCTTGGCCCATTTCCTTCTTTATTTTTATGATTTTTTTATGATCCTTTGTGTCCAATTTCGCATCTGCCCACTGAACTACTATTTTCTCGTCTGTTTCCATATTAACTATATTTTCCATTTTAACTCATGGTCACTTTTACTCTCAACTTCTTCTTTACAACTTGTTATATTCCCAACTCTGTTCTGGCTCCTTAGGAATCAGTCTAATTGAAGTGGTGAAGTAAGAAGTAATCTTTAATTTTTAGCATATGACCTATATGATTCTTGATTGGCATATCTTCTTTTTTTTTTCCGATTACACTCAGTAAATATCCAGTAGTAGTTGTGATATAAAAAGAATAAATTATACATACTAAATGCGTTACATTATTTCTATTCCTTTCAGCTTCGTCCACCTCAACCAGCAGTTTACTTGTTTGTTTTAGATGTGTCTCATAATGCAGTGGAAGCTGGATATTTGACAATTTTGTGCCAGTCACTGTTAGAAAATCTAGACAAGTAAGAATTTTTTTTACTCATTGTGTGTGTGTGTGTGTGTGTGTGGTGTGTGTGCGCGTGTATGAAGTGTTTATTAGCAATTTATGGGGTTGGTTTTTATTCAATTTGATTTCATTCATTTGTCACTAAAAGAGTACATCCAGGCTACTTCAGAATAAAGATCCTGCTACTTAGATTATTATGATTTGTGACTTGATATCTGATTCTTAAAACCGTAAAAGTTTTAATACTTGGTAAGGAATTTAGATCTCATCTAACTATCCCTCTGACTTAGCAGATCTGAGCACTGGGACTCAGAAAATTCAACTTAGCCAGGGTATCAAGAGAGAAATGAGAGAAATCTAGCTGTAATTTATGCCTGAGCAAGGAGTTTTTCATAAGATAGTTTCAAATGTGCTAATGAGAGAATGAGCCAAATAAAGGGAAGGAGGGAATTGATTTTGTGCTTAAAACTTCAGGAAACCAGAAACTGAACAGGCACATTAGTAAGGAGCTTTATTGTGGAAGTGGAAACAGAGTATAGCATAGGGTGCTTATACTTGGCTTTAATTCCTACCTGTGTGTCTACCAGTATTAGTCATGAAGGAGACCCATAAATAACTTAAAAAATGAACCTTCCAAATCTCTGGAAAACAAAGTTGTTTATACATTTCTTTTTCTACTCCAACACTCATAAGAAATATGACTTAAGATTGTTAGTAAGAGTAGTTTCCTATTGCAGTGATTCTTGACATGTGTAGAGGTGTAAGGGTGGTTATATATGAATATTTTGTCAGAAGTACTAGGTTATTCCAAAAGGTTCTTCTCTCCCATCTTCCATTTGAGTTTGAGAGTCCTTGCTCTACTGAGTGCTAGCTGTAGCCACCATAATTGCATGTCACTGCTCTTGGCCTGTGAATAAACTGATAACATTGAGACATTCAAGATTAAAAACATCCATAGACATTAAATGATTTGCTTTTAGATTCTGTTAGTAACTTGGAGTTTTCATATTTTTATCCTTGATTGAAGCATTTGCCTTTTTTAAGTCTCAAGTGCTTAATTCAGACATAATTTCAGCATTGTGTGGCAATGGAAGACCCTATGCAAAGAAATAGTTTTTAAGACTGAAGAGTTAGCTTGCTGGAAAAGTATATGAGAATATAGCCCTAGAAATAGGAGCCAGTCCAACAAAGATGAGTGACTGCGAATTCAATGGACTATGCAAAGACAAAAAGATAACATTGGGAATGAAAAATAGTTTTTAAAATTATCATTTCTTTCTTTAGGCTTCCTGGAGATTCACGAACAAGAATAGGATTCATGACCTTTGATAGCACTATTCATTTCTACAATTTACAAGAAGGATTATCACAGCCTCAGATGTTGATTGTGTCTGATATAGATGGTAAGCAGTGAATAAAATAAAACTCTGTTTATTAATAAAACAGAATTTTGGAATTAAGCCTGCTTTATTTTACAGTACATCTTGTCATAATGCTATACGGATAATTTGACCTACTTTGGTATTTGTTTTAAAATAACTTTTCCTGGAAAATACTTGATTCTAAGTTTTTTACACCCATGTCTGTGTACTTATACATGCTCGAGCACACACACACATATAATACACACAGTGTATATATATATTTAATAAAGCAATATTATGGTACCCGTTACATGTATGGCCTTAGAAAAACTAAGATTTTTTAATTCAGAATTCTTTTGGCTTGATTTATCATTTGGTTAAAATATATGTTTTCCCTATAGATGTTTTCCTACCTACACCGGATAGCTTACTGGTGAATCTGTATGAAAGTAAAGAGGTGAGATTGATTTTTTTCCTTAAAGTATTAAAGTATTTCTCTTACTTCAACTGATTACTAAAATGCTGAACATGTGTTTACTTGGTGTATATTAACATTGCAGTAGACAATGTAGGTAGATATCTGTTGACTACTCACTTTACAGTCCTCCAAAGTGTAGTGGCACGTACTATACTCTGGAATATTTTAAAGAAGAATATTGCTTTGCCTTCTCAGTAATTCAATTTTTAATCTTTGTTTTCCCAGCTTATAAAAGACTTATTGAATGCATTACCAAATATGTTCACCAATACAAGAGAAACACACAGTGCCCTGGGTCCTGCGCTCCAGGCTGCCTTTAAATTAATGTCTCCAACAGGTGGCCGTGTGTCTGTATTTCAGACACAGTTACCTTCCTTGGGGGCAGGACTTCTGCAGTCCAGAGAAGATCCTAATCAGAGATCAAGCACAAAGGTATTTTATATTAGTTTCTCTGTCATATTTAAGATCATGTCTTCTACCTCTATAGACTGTGTAATTATTTGTTATTCTATTTTTCTACTTCATTGATAGTAAAAAAAAAAAAAAAAGAAAACTGGTAAGAGAGTTTAATTCAATTATTGTTTTGTTTTTGTGTTACGGTGTGTTCTTTTTATTACTTTGTTTACAAGTCATAGAAATTTAGAAATTATCTACTCTAACCCTTTTATTTTACAAATGAGGAAACAGATTAAATGGTCTTGCCAAAAGTTATTAAGTATTTAATGGTAAAGGTGTGACTTGATTTTCTGACTCCACTGTTCTTTTCTATTTCACAAGTGATTATACTTACTAAATCTGAGATATTATAATTTAACATGCACATACTAATAAAGTTTTTTATTATAAAGGTAATATAAATCATTGTATAAAACTTGGAAAGTGGAAACAAATACAAGTCAATTATCTCACTGTCAAGATAATAGCATTTAGTTATACAAATACAAATAAGCATAACTGGGTATCATACATTATTCTATATTTTTTAAATGACTTTTTTCATTGAAGAGTACATAGCATTTTCTGAGGTCCCTAAAAATTCTCCTAAAAAAATTTTTTTAGTAAATGTGAAAAACTCGATTTAATTAATTGCCTGCTAGCTGTTGAATAGTTGTTGCCAGCGTTTTCACTATTAAAAAAAAAGAATATGAGGCTGAATATTACTAGGGTTTTACATGAAGATTTGGTCAGGGTATTTTAATCCCTATGTCAAATAATAAATGAACTGGGACAATCATTTTTGTTCTGTACATAAGTTTTGTCTGACCTCAACTTACATATGTATGAAAATGCCATTACAACTAGTTATGAGTATGAATTAAACATGTTTAATAGTGTTATAAATCTTTAGCCACGTATTCATTTTTTCCATAAGATAAATTCCTAAAAGTGAAATTATTGGATCAATGAGTATAAACTGTATTTAAATTATTATTGGATTCTACTTACTGGGGGTTTTATCAACCTGTACTCTTAAGGACTCATCTTCTAGCCACCATTAAGTATTGTTGCTTTTTTATTCTTTACCAATTTGCTAAAGAAGAATAGCACTATATTGTAATCCATTACAAAATACTGAGGTGTTTTGAACAGAGCAAAGTGTTTACTGATTCTTTGATACAGTTTGAGGGGTTTTTTCTCATTTAACTTCCAGAAATGTTCTTTATCTGCCTGGGACTCAAAAGCTTAAGTATCTCTTCCATTTTAAACTCTGATATAATAGTCATACACTATAGTTAAGAAGATTGAAACATTTTGTTGTGCAATGTAGCATAGTAATTAAGAACTTGGAGCCCAGCTCTTGCATTCTTAACTGTTCTCCAGTGCCACATCCTCACCTCAAGTGTCTTCATATCAACAGGAAAAACTTTCCTTAATCTGTTATTCTCTCATGTTGTTATGTAACAGTATACGTACAGTAATGGGTAACAGCACTCACTCTGGAGCCAGACTTCTTGGGTTTATTATATTCCAGCATCTACCACTGAATGACAATGTAATTGGTCAAGTTACATAATCATTTTTTTGGCCTCAGTTCTCTCCTCTGTAAAATGTTGGTAACTCTATGAGATATATGTTATTATGAGGGTTAAATAATTTATATAAAACATCTGTGCTGGCACATAAGTGCTTTATAAATGTTAGTGATTGTTATTATCCTCATAGGAAATTTGTGCCAACTACCTAGACATTTAAGAACTCCTTAGTTTGATAGGGGGACAGAAGATATCCTCTTCCTTATTTTAACAGACAGAAATATATGCATAATTCAAGGTTTCTAGCTCTTACTTTATGACCTGTTGACTTAGGTTGTACAGCATCTTGGCCCTGCAACTGATTTTTATAAGAAACTTGCTTTAGATTGCTCAGGGCAGCAGACTGCAGTGGATCTGTTCCTTTTAAGTTCACAGTACTCTGATCTCGCTTCTCTAGGTAAGGAGATATCATTGTGTTTATCTGTTTACATAAACATTTTTAGCATATAATTAAATCTAAACTCTTTACTAAGAGTTCTCAATAGTTTGGGGAGAAAGATGCGAATTAGATAATGTGTATGAAAATTAACCGTAAACTTTAAAGCACTAAACACATATAAAATGCTATTACGGGTTGTTGTTTTTTTCAAATACAATTCCTTTACCATTCTGCTCAACAGTAAATTTATTATATATTTTACAAATGTTTATGTTTCTCAGATATATATATATTATCCCCATTTTGACCACTTTAGTTTTTTTTCACTACGAGTTAGATTTTTTCATAATACAGAATGTGCACTGCTATTGGACAAGTAGAATATTATTGTTTCTGTAGCTAATACTACTTATATTTCTCTCTAAAGCTTGCATGTCCAAGTATTCTGCAGGGTGCATCTATTATTACCCATCTTTCCACTATACTCACAATCCTTCACAAGCAGAAAAGTTACAAAAAGATCTAAAACGATATCTCACAAGAAAAATTGGATTTGAAGCTGTTATGAGAATAAGGTGTACTAAAGGTATGAAATTATGTAACTTATACTTTATATTATATACTTTTGTCAAAATTAATAAGCATTCATATACTGATGACCTTTGACTACCTATAATAATCATAAAGGATTTTCTGCTTGATCCAGTTAGCTGTACCCTGTTTTAAATATAGTTATTAAATAATTGCCCAATTTTTTAAGCAATTTGAATAAGTGGGCAAAGGTAATGTTTTGCTTTATTAGAAAGAACCCAAGAGAAAGTCCACATTAGAGGTGATTTCAGAAGAACTTGAGGAATAGGGAAGATCTTCAGTGAAAATCGTCAGATTAATAGTCTTTGCCTTGCTAATCATTCAAATGGTCTTCAATTTACATTATCTCTTTTGTGTGAATGTTTGCTGGAGGGATTCTCATCCCTTATTTTAATTCTTAAGTAAGTTGTATAGTAACCTTAATTTGTTTAATTTTGTACGTTAGGTCTTTTTTGTCTGACTTCAAATTACCTATAGGAAATTTTGTCTGACTTCAAATTTTGTCTGACTTTAAATTTTGTCTGACTTCAAATTACCTATAGGAAAATATTATAAGATCATCAATACAAGTTAAATGTGTAGCCTCCTTTTATATAACCTGCATTGGTGTTTTTGAATTGATATTTTAGAACCTCCACCAACAATCCAGTACTACTCCCCAGTTATCCTTTTAATTCAAAATCAGAGATATTTTTTATTTTAAAAAGTAGCTTTAGCCTGAGGTAAAGATACTAGTATTACGTCATCTTTTATAACAAGTTTTCTCTTCTGTAGGTCTTTCGATGCACACTTTTCATGGAAACTTCTTTGTCCGTTCCACTGATTTGTTATCCCTCGCCAACATCAATCCTGATGCTGGATTTGCAGTACAGCTGTCAATTGAAGAAAGTTTGACGGATACTTCCTTAGTGTGCTTTCAGACAGCCCTGTTATATACATCAAGCAAGGGTAATGTTAACAGAAATGAAATGTAACCTGCAACAGTAATTCTCCCCTCCTTTCACGTGCTGGGAGAATAGGGAGAAAGAATGAACACCAGTGGGAGGGGATATGGAAACATATGTATATGTATAACTGATTCATTTTGTTATAAAGCAGAAACTAACACACCGTTGTTAAGCAATTATACTCCAATAAAGATGTAAAAAAAAAAAGAATTTGTGAACTAAGTTGGACTAAACTTTGTAACTTTGAGACTTTAAGTGAACATGTCAGTGAAGCAGTTGGTATCAGATTTGGAATTTAGGGTAAGGGACTGGGACACTAGAGACACACACACACAAAAAGAATGAACACCAGTGGGAAGTAATGGAATTTGTATTAGTTAATCAAATATATGTTCCATTCTTTTTTTTATATTCATTTTTGAATCTTTAAAGAATATCTTTTTGACTTGTGGAAGATTTGTATTCCCAGGATCATACTACTATAATAACTCATACTAAATCTATCTGTGTCATCCTGAGTATTATTTCTATCCTCATAACATAAGAAATTCTGCATGGCACTTCAGGCCTACATTTGTTATTTCATAGTCTAAGTTTTCTGATATTTTATTATGTAGTGTATAATTTAGAATGAGTGATATTAAGATAAAACCAGAACCCAATGTTCGACTGTATACAAAATATATGTTCATAGTCTGTGTTCAGATTTGGAGAATGTTTAATTTTCTTTAAAACATGTTTATTGTAAAACTTTGTTTTTGTGTTTCAAAATCCTGTTGGTGATTTAATACAATCAAAACAGTAGCTTGAATAATATTTTGACCTGTCTGCTTTCTTTCTTGGTCTAATGTATTTTGCAATGACATGGATCCATCCTTTCATTAGGTGAGCGGAGAATTAGAGTGCACACACTTTGCTTGCCAGTGGTCAGTTCGCTAGCAGATGTATATGCAGGAGCTGATGTACAAGCTTCCATCTGCCTCCTGGCAAACATGGGTGAGTAAAAAAGTGAAGCAACAGGTGAAATATATTTTCCTGTCCTAAAAACTGAAGCCTGGGCATTTTTTTACCCTAGAAATCCCTTATTTAAAAAGTATATGTTGTACATTTTCATTTGCAACGGTGTGAATTGGACTGTTCTTATATTTCTTATTACTTCTTTAGTTTAAAAATTATGTGTGGGATTCATAATCACTAATAACTGGTAACAACTCAAATGTTTTTCAAATCGTGAATGCGTGAACAAATTATGGTACATCCGTATAATGGAATACAACTCGGCAATAAAAAGGAATGAACTGTTGATATGTGAATGGGCGTGACTCTCAAAGGCATTATGCTAAGTGAAAGAAGCTAGACTCAAAAGACAACATGCATATGATTCCATTTATATGACATTCTGGAAAAGTGAGAATTATAGGAATGAAGAATAGATAGTGATTATCAGGGTTGGTGGCAGGGGGAGGATTTCACTACGAAGGGGCAGCCACAGGGGATACTTTTAGAATGATGGATCTTGATTGTGGCAGTGATTACATGGCTATGCGTTTGACATACGTATATGACACTCTGAAAGTAAATTTTACTATATGTAAGTTTAGAAAACTCCTTTGGAGAATTAGTATAACACAGTGTTTTGTTTTTAATGAATTTACCTTTTAGATGAATGTAGATGTAAAATGAACCTTGTTATTTTCCATGAAGTCCTGGAGAAAGATAACCATTATTACTCATTTTGGGAAAAAGTTTAATAACATTTACTAAGGATCCCAATATTTTAATTGTCATTTTTTATCTTATATTTCAAATTAATTATACTATAACTATTTTTCAATAATTGTTTTATTTTTAATATTTGGGCATTTGTATCTCTGTTTTACTAAAATATGTACCTAGAGGAAAATAAGTTCCACACTGATATCTGGCTCTTCATTGTCTATATTTAGGGAACCTGTGTTTAGTTTGACCTCTTTTTTTGTTGACCAAAGAATGCTTTGACAGAGAAGATTTTAGAGGATCATAAGGGATAATTCAGATTGCAGAACTTGCATTGTTTATGCAGAAAAGAATGATGCTTTATACACGTGACTTCTGTTTGAGTAATGAAAAGATATCCAGAGCTTTCTCAGAAGTAGATGGGTAGTACATCTTCTCTAATATATCAATAGCAATTAAGTGTTTTTAGGCTTAAAAAGATTAAAAGATAAAGGTCCAAAACAATCTAGATTTGTTCTGATTGTCAGATTTATTCAGATTTAGTTCCAAAATTGTCTAATGAGCAGATTTTTTTTTTTTTAATGGCTGCACTGCACGGCATACATGATCTTAGCTGCCCAGCCAGAGGTTGAACCCACACCCCCCGCAGTGGAAGTCTTAACCACTGGACTGCTAGGGAAGTGCCCAGATGCTTTTAAATTGAGGGAGCAAGTGAAATGTATTTTTCTAACCTAAAAATGGAATTTTTGTTGGTTTCTTAAAAATTGCATGTAAATCTTATCTCTTATAGTATTCATTGGCATCTAATGATTAAATTCTTTTTCATTTTGGTTGCTTTATAGCTGTGGATCGATCAATTTCATCAAGTCTATCAGATGCAAGAGATGCCTTAGTGAACGCTGTGGTGGATTCATTATCTGCATATGGCTCAACTGTCTCAAATTTACAGCACTCTGGGTTGATAGCACCCAGCTCCCTCAAGTTGTTCCCTCTCTATGTTTTGGCCCTTCTCAAACAGGTAGTTCTCTATATACTGTTAGATTTAATAAAGTCTTGAAATTCTTGATACATAGGTGAAAAATGAAACCTAGGTTTTCTGAGGGGTTTTAAACGTTTGATTAGACAGTTATGCAGCTTAGCATTGGAAGAGTTTTGAACAGGAAAAGGTGAGTGGAAAATGACGGTATACAAATACATGATGGGTATAAATACATACTGATGAGTCTCGTACAACCATATGCTCTCAGTCTAACATGTGGGAGCAGCTTGAATAATGGTGTGCGTATAGCACACTCATATTGCGTGCTCCTGGAAAGACACTTGAAGGAAAGGATCTACTGTTCATTGAACATCTTCCCAAGTCTCAGGCACCACAATAGGTGTTATATATATGTTCCCTGTTTTTCTTATGATGACAGTATAGCTTTGAGAAACTGAGTTACTTGCTCACATATCTATCTATTGAATGTCAGAGCTGAAAATTGAATCCAGGCCTGTCTGATTTGAAGGCTGTGCTTTTTCCATGACTGATGGTATATATTTGTTTTAATATTTGTCCACTATATTTATGTTTTACTGAAAAATGTGTATCGTTTTTCCATGTAGAAAGCATTTAGAACTGGTACAAGCACACGCCTGGATGATCGTGTATATGCCATGTGTCAGATAAAGTGTCAGCCACTTGTTCATCTAATGAAAATGATTCATCCCAACCTATACAGGATAGACAGACTGACAGATGAGGTATGATTTTTTTTCAATGTGTTTGAAATTTTTTAATTTAAATTTATTTGGGTGTCTTGATTCTACAGCTAAGGTAGTAATGTATTATTAGCAATTTCTTCCATCTGTTTTTCCCCTGTGGTGATAATACATTAAATAAGGACACTAACTATGGATTTGATTGGACAACAGGACTATTAGATACTGTCATAGTTACAGACTTTTCAAAAATAATTTCATATGGGAAGTAATTCACCTTGTGGGTTCGCTTACATTTACTGCAAAGGTATGCTATAGAGTGGGCAGTTCCATCTATATTTTGAAGATATTGACTGTTTCTGATGTGAACAGAGTGAAACTTTGATTATATTATTGTAAACCAAATCTGGTATCCAACAGTATTTTTTTTTTTTTTTTTTTTTTTTTTTTTTTTGTGGTATGCGGGCCTCTCACTGTTGTGGCCTCTCCTGCTGCGGAGTACAGGCTCCTGATGCGCAGGCCCAGCAGCCATGGCTCATGGGCCCAGCTGCTCCGCGGCATGTGGGATCCTCCCGGACCGGGGCACGAACCCGTGTCCCCTGCCTCGGCAGGCAGACTCTCAACCACTGCGCCACCAGGGAAGCCCCAACAGTATTTTTAATATGCAAATATGTAATGTCTTTTTTCTTCCTTGTGTTAAAACTCTGCTAGTTGGAATCGTCTCTGTATTTTGTTACTAGAGGAATGTAAAAAAGTCCTTTGCAGCAGATTTAGTAGTCATACTTTTAACATATCCTGATCCCAGAAGGGAAGGAAATGGACAGGTCATTTTACATATTCATGTTTTTATCTTTTAAATTTGAATACATTCAAGGATCTTTTAATTTAAATACATCTGAGCATCTTGATTCTACAGCCAAGGTGGTAATGTATTATCAGTATAGTTGACCCTTGAACAATGAGGGGGTTAGGGGCACCAACCCCTGTGCAATTGAAAATCCGTGTGTAACTTTATAGTCAGACCTCTGTGTCCTCTGTTCCATATTCAACCAACTGCAGATCATGTAGTACTGTAGTATTTATTTATTTATTGAAAAGAACTGCATATAGGTGGACCCATGTAGTTCAAACCCATGTTGTTCAAAGGTCAACTGTATTTTTTTGCATCCTACAAAATTCTCAAGTATCATTTTTCAGTATTTCATAAAGAACTAGGGGCCATTAGCTTCCAGCCTGTAATAATAGTAATGTAAGTACATTCACATTCCATCTTTTTCTTTTCAGGGTGCAATACACGTTAATGACAGGGTGGTACCTCAGCCACCTCTTCAAAAATTGTCTGCAGAGAAACTGACACGAGACGGTGCTTTCCTTATGGACTGTGGCTCTGTAAGCACCCACTACTGACAAAAGCTTAACACTTCCACCTGGCAAAAGGAGAAACACTTACAGGGTCCAGCTCTGTTATCACAGATCAGGCAATGAAAGGTGGATTAGGAACTCAAAGGCAGTAAATTGGTAACTGGCACAGGTGGTCAATTTATTTAAGAGAAGTAAAGAGATAAATTCCTGTCTTCAACGATTTTACCATCAAGAATCATAAAATTCAAAGGGACCTCAAGAATTTATCTAGTTCAGCTTCATCCATTGTCTGAAATGCCATTAATAATTAGGAGTTCAGGAGAGGTCATTGGACAGGGTGGTGGTGAAGGGTGTCAGAATGGGCAGGATGGCTTCATAAATGATGCCTTGTGATCCCAGGAAAGGGATTCTGATAGCCACAGTATGGGGTGGGGCAGGAATAGGGTAGGGGTGGGAGGCATTAGTTAAAGTACAGAGGCAGTAATTGAAATGATGGAACTAGTGGGTAGGAAATAGAGAAAGTCCGTTATCCTGGTTGAAGCATTACATTCCTGTTGGGAAAAAGGTAAGGAAAGCAGTAAAATATATTTTATGAGAAGCCTTGACATTTAAGCAGAGAAGATATGAACCACTCTAGATTCCTGAATGTAGATTCCAAATGTGCCAGTTATAGGTTTCCTTTTTTACTTTCATGTTTGTTCCTACTTGATTTGAGTTAGTATACTTTGCCTCTTTTATGCTTGATAATTTTGAGAAAAGTAGCTATACTGGGTTTCTGATTAGGGAGTTTTAATATTTTGTTATTGTTATTTTTAGGTTTTTTACGTTTGGATTGGAAAAAGCTGTGACAGTAACTTTATAGAGGATGTGCTCGGGTATCCGAATTTTGCATCAATACCACAGAAAATGGTCAGTGGATTTTGTGTATTTGTTTAAAATTTTTTGTGTGAGATAAAATTCCCTTGAGTCACATTTTAACCATTTTAAAGTGTACAGTGCATTCGTTCTTAGTATATTCACAATTTTTACAACCATTTCCAGTATCTAATTTCAGAGCATTCACCTCAAAAAGAAACCTATATCCCCCAGTTATTCCTTTCTTTTTTTTTTAATTTTTGAATTTTATTTTATTTATTTTTTTATACAGCAGGTTCTTATTAGTCATCAATTTTATACACATCAGTGTATGCATGTCAATCCCAATCGCCCAATTCATCCCACCACCACCACCACCACCCCCGCCGCTTCCCCACTTGGTGTCCATACGATTGTTCTCTACATCTGTGTCTCAACTTCTGCCCTGCAAACTGGTTCATCTGTACCATTTTTCTAGATTCCACATACATGCATTAATATACAATATTTGTTTTTCTCTTTCTGACTTACTTCACTCTGTATGACAGTCTCTAGATCCATCCACGTCTCCTCAAATGAACACAATTTCGTTCCTTCTTATGGCTGAGTAGTATTCCATGGTATATATGTACCACATCTTCTTTATCCATTCATCTGTCGATGGGCATTTAGGTTGCTTCCATTACCTGGCTATTGTAAATAGTGCTGCAGTGAACATTGGGGTGCATGTGTCTTTTTGAATTACGGTTTTCTCTGGGTATATGCCCAGTAGTGGGATTGCTAGATCATATGGTAATTCTCTTTTTAGTTTTTTAAGGAATCTCCATACTGTTCTCCATACTGTCTGTATCAATTTACATTCCCACCAACAGTGCAAGAGGGTTCCCTTTTCTCCACACCCTCTCCAGCATTTGTTGTTTGTAGATTTTCTGAAGATACCCATTCTAACTGGTGTAAGGTGATACCTCATTGTAGTTTTGATTTGCATTTCTCTAATAATTAGTGATGTTGAGCAGCTTTTCATGTACTTCTTGGCCGTCTGTATGTCTTCTTTGGAGAAATGTCTATTTAGGTCTTCTGCCCATTTTTGTATTAGGTTGTTTGCTTTTTAATATTGAGCTACATGAGCTGTTTATATATTTTGGAGATTAATCCTTTGTCTCTTGATTCATTTGCAAATATTTCCTCCCATTCTGAGGGTTGTCTTTTCATCTTCTTTATGGTTTCCTTTGCTGTGCAAAAGCTTTTAAGCTTCATTAGGTGCCATTTGTTTCTTTTTGTTTTTATTTCCATTTCTCTAGGAGGTGGATCAAAAAAGATCTTGCTGTGATTTATGTCATAGAGTGTTCTTCCTATGTTTTCCTCTAGGAGTTTTATAGTGTCCGGTCTTAATGTTGGTCTCTAATCCATTTTGAGTTTATTTTTGTGTATGGTGTTAGGGAGTGTTCTAATTTCATTCTTTTACATGTAGCTGTTCAGTTTTCCCAGCACCACTAATTGAAGAGACTGTCTTTTCTCCATTGTATATCCTTGCCTCCTTTGTCATAGATTAGTTGTCCATAGGTGTGTGGGTTTCTCTCTGGGCTTTCTATCTTGTTCCATTGATCTATGTTTCTGTTTTTGTGCCAGTACCATATTGTCGTGATTACTGTAGCTTTGTAGTATAGTCTGAAGTCAGGGAGCCTGATTCCTCCAGCACCATTTTTTTCCCTCAAGACTACTTTGGCTCTTCGCGGTCTTTTGTGTCTCCATACAAATTTTAAGATTTTTTGTTCAAGTCCCATATAAAATACCACTGGTACTTTGATAGGGATTGCATAGATTCTGTAGATTACTTTGGGTAGTATAGTCATTTTCACCATATTGATTCTTCCAATCCAAGAACATGGTATATCTCTCCATCTGTTGGTATCATCTTTAATTTTTTTCATCAGTGTCTTATAGTTTTCTGCGTACAAGTCTTTTGTCTCCCTAGGTAGTTTTATTCCTAGGTATTTTATTCTTTTTGTTGCAGTGGTAAATGGGAGTGTTTCCTTAATTTCTCTTTCAGATTTTTCATCATTAGTGTATAGGAATGCAAGAGATTTCTGTGCATTAATCTTGTATCCTGCAACTTTACCAAATTCATTGATTTAGCTGTAGTAGTTTTCTGGTGGCATCTTTAGGATTTTCCGTGTATAGTATCATGTCATCTGCAAACAGTGACAGTTTTACTTCTTCTTTTCCAATTTTTATTCTTTTTATTTCTTTTTCTTCTCTGATCACCGTGGCTAGGACTTCCAAAACTATGTTGAATACTAGTGGTGAGAGTGGACAGCCTTGTCTTGTTCCTGATCTTAGAGGAAATGCTTTCAGTTTTTCACCATTGAGAATGATGTTTGCTGTGGGTTTGTCGTATATGGCCTTTATTATGTTGAGGTAGGTTCCCTCTCTGCCCAGTTTCTGAAGAGTTTTTATCATAAATCGGTGTTGAATTGTGTCGAAAGCTTTTTCTGCATCTGTTGAGATGATCATATGGTTTTTATTCTTCAATTTGTTAATATGGAGTATCACATTGATTGATTTATGTATATAGAAGAATCCTTGCATCCCTGGAATAAATCCCACTTGATCATGGTGTATGGTCCTTTTAATGTGTTGTTGGATTCTGTTTGCTACTATTTTGTTGAGGATTTTTGCATCTATAATCATCAGCAATATTGGTCTATAATTTTTGTAGTATCTTTGTCTGGTTTTGGTATCAGGGTGATGGTGGCCTCATAGAATGAGTTTGGGAGTGTTCCTTCCTCTGGAATTTTTTGGAAGAGTTTGAGAAGGATAGGTGTTAGCTCTTCTCTAAATGTTTGATAGAATTCACCTGTGAAGCCATCTGGTCCTGGACTTCTGTTTGTTGGAAGATTCTTAATCACAGTTTCAATTTCATTACTTGTGATTGGTCTGTTCATATTTTCTATTTCTTCCTGGTTCATTCTTGGAAGGTTATACCTTTCTAAGAACTTGTCCATTTCTTCCAGTTTGTCCATTTTATTGGCATAGAATTGCTTGTCGTAGTCTCTTAGGATGCTTTGTATTTCTGCGGTGTCTGTTGTAACTTCTTTTTCATTTCTAATTTTATTGATTTGAGTCCTCTCCCTCTTGATGAATCCGGCTAATGGTTTATCAATTTTGTTTATCTTCTCAAAGAACCAGATTTTAGTTTTATTGATCTTTGCTATTGTTTTCTTTGTTTCTATTTCATTTATTTCTGCTCTGCTATTTATGATTTCTTTCCTTCTGCTAACTTTGGGTTTTGTTTGTTCTTCTTTCTCTAATTCCTTTAGGTGTAAGTTTAGATTGTTTATTTGAGATTTTTCTTGTTTCTTGAGGTAGGCTTGTATAGCTATAAACTTCCCTCTTAGAACTACTTTTGCTGCATCCCATAGGTTTTGGATCATTGTGTTTTCATTGTCATTTGTCTCTAGGTATTTTTTGATTTCCTCTTTAATTTCTTCAGTGATCTCCTGGTTATTTAGTAACGTATTGTTTAGCCTCCATGTGTTTGTCTTTTTACATTTTTTTCCCTGTAATTCATTTCTAATCTCATAGCGTTGTGGTCAGAAAAGATGCTTGATATGATTTCAATTTTCTTAAATTTACTGTGGCTTGATTTGTAACCCAAGATGTGATCTCTCCCGGAGAATGTTCCATGCACACTTGAGAAGAAAGTGTAATCTGCTGCTTTTGGATGGAATGTCCTATAAATATCAATTAAATCTATCTGGTCTACGGTGTCATTTAAAGCTTCTGTTTCCTTATTTATTTTCATTTTGGATGATCTGTCCATTGGTGTAAGTGAGGTGTTAAAGTCCCCCCTATTATTGTGTTACTGTCAATTTCCTCTTTTATAGTTGTTAGCAGTTGCCTTATGTATTGAGGTGCTCCTATGTTGGGTGCATATATATTTATAATTGTTATATCTTCTTCTTGGATTGATGCCTTGATCATTATGTAGTGTCCTTCCTTGTCTCTTATAACATTCTTTATTTTAAAGTCTATTTTATCTGATATGAGTATTGCTACTCCAGCTTTCTTTTGATTTCCATTTGCATGGAATATCTTTTTCCATCCCCTCACTTTCAGTCTGTATGTGTCCCTAGATCTGAAGTGGGTCTCTTATAGACAGCATATAGATGGGTCTTGTTCTTGTATCCATTCAGCAAGCCTGTGTATTTTGGCTGGAGCATTTAATCCATTCATATTTAAGGTAATGACCATTTTCTTAATTGTTTTGGGTTTGTTTTTGTAGGTCCTTTTTTCTCTGTGTCTTCCACTTAAAGAAGTTCCTTTAGCATTTGTTGTAGAGCTGGTTTGGTGGTGCTGAATTCTCTTAGCTTTTGCTTGTCTGTAAATCTTTTGATTTCTCCATCGAATCTGAATGAGATCCTTGCCAGGTAGAGTAATCTTGGTTGTAGGTTCTTCCCTTGCATCACTTTAAGTATATCATGCCACTCCCTTCTGGCTTGTAGAGTTTGTGCTGAGAAATCAGCTGTTAACCTTATGGGATTTCCCTTGTATGTTATTTGTCGTTTCTCCCTTGCTGCTTTCAATAATTATTCTGTGTCTTTAATTTTTGCCAAGTTGATTACTATGTGTCTCGGTGTGCTTCTCCTTGGGTTTATCCTGTATGGGACTCTCTGTGCTTCCTGGACTTGGGTGGCTGTTTCCTTTCCCATGTTAGGGAAGTTTTCGACTATAATCTCTTTCGAATACAATCAAATATTTTCTCTGGTCCTTTCTCTGTCTCTTCTCCTTCTGGGACCCCTATAATGCGAATGTTGTTGCGTTTAATTTTGTCCCAGAGGTCTCTTAGGCTGTTTTCATTTCTTTTCATTCATTTTTCTTTATTCTGTTCCGCAGCAGTGAATTCCACCATTCTGTCTTCCAGGTCACTTATCCATTCTGCCTCAGTTATTCTGCTATTGATTTCTTCTAGTGTAGTTTTCATTTCAGTTATTGTATTGTTCATCTCTGTTTGTTTTTTCTTTAATTCTTCTAGGTCTTCTAGATACAACATTTCTTGAATCTTCTCGATCTTTGCCTCAGTTCTTTTCCCGAGGGTCTGGATCATCTTCACTGTCATTATTCTGAATTCTTTTTCTGGAAGGTTGCCTATCTCCACTTCATTTAGTTGTTTTTCTGGGGTTTTATCTTGTTCCTTCATCTGGTACATAGCCCTCTGCCTTTTCATCTTGTCTATCTTTCTGTGAATGTGGTTTTTGTTCCACAGGCTGCAGAATTGTAGTTCTTCTTGCTTCTGCTCTTTGCCCTCTGGTGGATGAGGCTATCTAAGAGGCTTGTGCAAGTTTCCTGATGGGAGGGACTGGTGGTGGGTAGAGCTGACTGTTGTTCTGGTGGGCAGAGCTTAGTAAAACTTTAGTCCACTTGACTGCTGATGGGTGTGGCTGGGTTCCCTCCTTGTTGGTTGTTTGGCCTGGGGCGACCCAACACTGGAGCCTACCTGGGCTGTTTGGTGGGGCTAATGGCAGACTCTGGGAGGGCTCACGCCAAGGAGTACTTTCCAGAACTTCTGCTGCCAGTGTCCTTGTCCCCACGGTGAGCCACAGCCACACCCGCCTCTGCAGGAGACCAACACTAGCAGGTATGTCTGGTTCAGTCTCCCTTGGGGTCACTGCTCCTTCCCCTGGGTCCTGATGCACACAGTACTTTGTGTGTGCCCACCAAGAGTGGTGTCTGTTTCCCCCAGTCCTGTTGAAGTCCTGCAATCAAATTCTGGTAGCCTTCAAAGTCTGATTCTCTAGGAATTTCTCCTCCCGTTGCTGGACCCCCAGGTTGGGAAGCCTGATGTGGGGCTCAGAACCTTCACTCCAGTGGGTGGACTTCTGTGGTATGAGTGTTCTCCAGTCTGTGAGTCACCCGCCCAGCAGTTATGGGCTTTGATTTTATTGTGATTGCGCCCCTCCTACCGTCTCATTGTGGCTTCTCCTTTGTCTTTGGATGTGGGGTATCTTTTTTGGTGAGTTCCAGTGTCTTTCTGTCGATGATCGTGCAGCAGCTAGTTGTGATTCTGGTGTTCTCGCAAGGAGTGAGAGCACGTCCTTCTACTCCGCCATCTTGGTTCCTAATCCCAGTTCTTCCTTTCTATTTTCCCTTGGCAACCACTAGTTTACTTTCTATCTCTACGGATTTGCCTGTTCTGGAGAATTCATATACAGTATATGGAATCACACAATATGCAGCCTTTTGTGTTTGACTTCTTATACTTCTCACAGTGTTTAAAAGGTTCATCCATGTTGTAGTATGTATCAGTAGTTCATTCTTTTTTTTTTTTTTGCGGTACACGGGCCTCTCAGTGCTGCGGCCTCTCCCGCTGTGGAGCACAGGCTCCGGACGCGCAGGCTCAGCGGCCATGGCTCACGGCCCCAGCCGCTCTGCGGCATGTGGGATCCTCCCGGACCGGGGCACGAACCCGTGTCCCCTGCATCGGCAGGGGGACCCTCAACCACTGCGCCACCAGGGAAGCCCCATTCTTTTTTATGACTAAATAATAGTCCATTGTATGAATATACCACATTTTGTTTATCCAGTAATCTGTTCATGGGCATTTGGGTTTTATTTCTACTCTGGGGCTGTTGTGAATAGTGCTGCCATGAACAGTTCATGTAGAAGTGTTTGTGTGAACATCTGTTTTCAAGCTTTCTTGAGTATGTAACTAGGAGTGGAATTGCCGGGTCATATGGTAAACTCTAAGTTTAACTTTTTGAGCAACTGCCACACTGTTTTCCAACAGCTTTAACTTCTCTAATTGAAATTATTTTGCTGATAATAAACATAATCTTTTCAGTAGGCCTTTACTGTATGTGTGTTAATACCAAAGAAATATGATTCTGAAAGCAGTTCTCTATACTTAATGGAAAAGGCCTACCTTATTGTAAATATATCCTTTCTCCTAAATGAATATAAATTCAATGTGATTCTTACCACATTCGCTGTTTATTTTTTTAAATTTGACACATTAATCCCAGAGTTTATTTCTAAGACTCAACAAATGAGGATAATTAGGAAAAGTTTGAAAAGAGAGAATACTATCAGCAGCGGGGAAAGCACGTGAAAAACAGGTCCTGCTAAATAAAATAGTAAACTTTATTTTATAGCTGTATTTATGCACAGTGATACTGGCACAATAAACATATCAGTAGAACAGAACAGAATACAGAAATGAATCTAATTCATGAAAAATAGAATGCGGTAAAGATTGCATTTCAAATCACTGAAAAAATGGAATATTAGAAAAATAGTATTTATTATATTAAAATGGGTAAGGCCTTTGTAAGTCAGTGGTAGAAAAGTTTAAAGAATCTGAGAGCATAAAAATAAAACATTTCTATCTGGTAAAATAAATAAAGCCAAAAGACAACCAAATCAGAAGATTATCAGTAACTCATATGACTGGAAAGGGGCTTATTTCTCTAGGATAAGAAGTTCTTTTACAAATCTTTAAGAAAAGGACATCTTGGGGCTTCCCTGGTGGCGCAGTGGTTGAAAGTCCGCCTGCCGATGCAGGGGACACGGGTTCGTGCCCCGGTCTGGGAAGATCCCACATGCCGCGGAGCGGCTGGGCCCGTGAGCCATGGCCGCTGAGCCTGCGTGTCCGGAGCCTGTGCTCCGCAACGGGAGAGGCCACAACAGTGAGAGGCCCGCATACCGCAAAAAAAAAAAAAAAGAAAGAAAGAAAAGAAAAGGACATCTGCACTCCCTCAAATAAGAAAAGAAAAATGAGGAATAATTTGAACAGGCAATTCATGGGCAGAAAATATAGTAGTGGCCATATGAAACAGTGTTCAACTTCATTTGTAATTAAGAAAACAGAATAACAGCATAGCATTTCTTTCATTTATCAGATTTTTGCCAGCTGGTAAAATTTTTTTTAATTTGATAACAGGCAGTAATGCAGAGGGAATAGGTCAACGGGCCTGTCAAATACTATTGATTGGACTCTACATTTACACAGTCTTTTGGAGGGTCATTTAACAATATCTGTTCAAATTAAAATCACACAGTGTATGAAACAGTAAATTATTTACTCCTAAGAATATATCCTATAGGTATATTCATGGAAGTATTTATATGTACACATATACTTGTAGCATTAAATAAGTAATATCTGTGCATCTATTCAAAAGAATACAACCTGAAGAGAGAATTATGTGCAAAATATAAACTTTTTAGGTATCTAAAATAGTCTTGCATATAGTGTTTAAATATATTTACACATTCACACTATTCTTTAAAATTCCTTGCCCTTAAATTTTAAGGACTAAAGAAAACATACAATTCCCTAAGAATGCCTATTATTAGAATAGGGTATAGTGTATAGTTGTTTATAAGTGAAATTGGAGCTTAGTGATAGCCCCCTTCTCTTGAATACTTCCTTTAGAAGAAACATACAAAGTGTAACACAATATACATGAAATACTAATCATTGTGTATGTTTTATTGACTTGTCTGGAAAAAAGTATAGTATTCAGGTAAAATATCAGTCACATACTTATCATTAAGTATATCTTATGACTTAGAAAAATATAAATAGATTTATCAACAGTGTAAATTTCATATATTTGTTTGCTGCTGTTTGGGCTGGGAATCGAGTGCTGGCAGTTGGTTGGTGATAGTGGCAATCATGATTGAGTCCTAACACTACCTAAGTCTATGAGAAAGGAAATAATCTCCTAATTACATTTTTTACCAGACACATCTTCCAGAGCTAGACACCCTTTCATCAGAAAGAGCTAGATCCTTTATAACCTGGCTTAGAGACAACAGACCATTAAACCCAATTCTTCACGTGGTAAAGTAAGTACTTCTATAACTTAATTATGAAATTGTCTTATCCTGTCCAATCTATGTGAAATTGTTTGTCTTCAAAAGCAAATTTTAGATAATAATATCAAAATACATTCTAGTGGTAGAATGCTATTACTTGATTAACATCCCCTATTCATTTTCAAGTCCCTATGAATTAGTAATTTTTTTAATAAGTATAAGTATTCTTTTTAATAGTATGCATTATAGATAAAAACTCCTTTTTCTTCTTCAGAGATGAGAGTCCTGCCAAAACAGAATTTTTTCAACATTTGATTGAAGACCGGACAGAAGCCGCATTCTCTTACTATGAATTTTTGCTTCACGTTCAGCAGCAGATTTGTAAGTGAAGTGGAATAAAATTGAATAAGAAGAAAAACGTCTATAACCTAGGTAAAGCGTAATCTGTCAGAGAAGCACATAGGAAATTTGAAATGTAGGCATTTGTTGTTACAAGAGACAATGTGTAGCATAGCACCTGGTCTGAGGCTTTGGCAAAAGGTAAAGAGGAAGAAAGAACTTGACAGACTTTCTTCATCCTAAATTAATGGTAATGATGATGCTGTTTCGTGAAGTATATTTTGAATTGGTTTCCACACATTTCCAGTAGTGCAGCAGTACAGTGCTCTGTTCATTGCAAGCCGGCAAACTTATGTAGTTATGTGGGATGATATGTCATAATGTAATATTAGATAAATTCCCTTTTCTTATAATTAATATAACATTTCTGGACTTGAACTCTGACAAGAGATGCCAAAAGGCAGTGGTACCGTGTTATTTGTTTATATGAATTACTTTTTAACAAGGAATGATTCATATTCATTAAATGAATTCAATATTTTCCCTGTAAAAACAATAGAGTTTCAGTACATGAACTATAGAAAAAATATATATATAATGTACATAAATGTTACATTTGTAAAGAAAATGTAAAAATGTAACTACAGAATATGAATTGCTTAAACTGTGCTGCATTGGTGGATGACAACTCTTTTGGTGGCAGTTAGAGAATGAGGTTGACTAATGCATATTACGAACTGAGTCCACAAAAGAAACACAAAACTCTTTGTAATTCTGTTAAATCTTTTATGTGGATTTATTTATGATCAGCCTACTAATTAAAAATATTTTGCTTGACAATATGGCTTGGTGTTTGTGTGTTTGTGGTAGGGGAGAGTTGGTGGTATTTTTACATATAGGATGTATTGAATTTATTGCTTGGGGAAACGCAATGATACCACATTTCACTAGGTAATATATGTGAATATGTTTTCATTAATTTGTGGACATTATCAAATACTTTTTCTGTTTGTATTCTAAAAAAACACTACTTTCAAAACACATATGATTATTGACTAATCATAACCTTAATTTGTTTTTCTTGGTTAAATTAGGCATTTTTTCCTGCACATGCATAGCAAGAAAATTTTTATAACGTTGTGACTATCCTGTTGAATTGACTTTAAGATTACCATCTTGAACTTTGAGAGTGATTTTATTCTGATGGAAAAAAAAACACCTCATTTACTAACAGCTTATTTACTGTAAAAACTGTTCATGATCCATTAGCTTGTAAATAAAATTTTATTATAAACACTGTAAAAGTCCCATTGATGAACTTTGGAAGGAAAAAGGCTCTCGATGTGCGTGGTGAGTGATTTCTACCGGTTTGTGTTTGGTGGACCTCTTTTCTTTGGATAAAAATAAAAGTACTCTCTCGCATTCCCTGCTAGAAATGAGAGGTTAAATGACTCACCCCGGATGACGTTAGTAATTAGCGGCCGAGCCAATAGTAGACGTCAGATGCTCTGCACACCCACCACCTTCTCCCAGCCATCCCCGCACCGTGCTGCGTCCGGGAGGGGACTCTTGTGGGACGCAAGGAACGACTGCAGTACTCCAAGGGCAACCGAGTACTGTCATTTTATAATGCAAAGTATCGTGTTTCTGCTTTATCAAAGATGAAACGGGGCTTCCCTGGTGGCGCAGTGGTTGAGAGTCCGCCTGCCGATGCAGGGGACACGGGTTCGTGCCCCGGTCCGGGAAGATCCCACATGCCGCAGAGCGGCTGGGCCCGTGAGCCATGGCCGCTGAGCCTGCGCGTCCGGAGCCTGTGCTCCGCAACGGGGGAGGCCACAACTGTGAGAGGCCCGCGTACTGCAAAAAAAAAAAACAACGAAATGTTTTGTCTTTGGATAGTTTGTTCCTCAGTTAATAGGTATTTATAAGTACTAATACTTGCTAGATACTGTTCTAGGCCCAAAACACATAAAATCCCTGCTTTCACAGAGCTTACACTGCAGAGTGAGCTTGTGGAGGACTGGGGGAAAGACAGTACGTTTATATGTCAGGTGTGGTGAATGCAACGGAGAAAAATAAAGCCAGATAAGGAATCCAGAATGCTGGTTTTAGCACGGGCTCCAGCAGCGGCTGCAGCTCCTCTTCAGCATCGAGCCGCTCCGGAAGTTCCAGCAGCTCCCCTGGCTCTCCGAGCCCTTCTCGGCACAGGCATGACAGCAGGCGGCGTTCCCGCTCCAAATCCAAACCACCCAAAAGAGATGAAAAGGAAAGGAAACGGCGGAGCCCTTCCCCTAAACCCACCAAAGTGCACGTTGGAAGGCTCACCAGGAATGTGACCGAGGATCATATGGAGATATTCTCCACCTACAGGAAAATTAAAATGATTGACGTGCCTGTAGAAAGGATGCACCCCCATCTGTCTACAGGCTACGCATATGTGGAGTGAGAATCCAGATGAAGCCGAGAAGGCGCTGAAGCACCAGGATGGAGGACACATCGATGGCCAGCAGATCACTGCCACCGCTGTGCTGGCCCCCTGGCCTCGGCCACCCCCCAGGCGATTCAGCCCTCCCAGGAAGGAGAGTGACGCCACCGCCTCCCATGTGGCGTAGGTCCCCCCCACGGAGGAGGAGAAGGACGCGTCCCCCTCGGCGCAGGTCCACCGGCCGCCGCAGCCCCAGGAGCCGCTCCAGCTTCAACTCCTCCCGATGCGCAGGGCCACCGAAGCTCTGCCCTGTGACTTGTATCCCCTCCAACTCACTTTTGTCACTTTTCTAGCCGAAGGAGAATCGAAAGGAAAGAAATCCCTCACTCGGGCAGGCCTCGAAGGTGAAGGCAGTAATCGCCACGTTTCCCCTGGCGGCAGAGTTCCGGCTTCAGGAGCGTTGTTGGTTTGGGGTCGTGCTTATGAAGATGCCCTCCAGTCTTCTGGCTCGAAAGCGTCCGCATTTCTAGTTCCTGAGAGGCAGTTTAGTGGCAGAGCCCGCAGGGATGAGCAGGGGGCTCCAGGAGCAGGTACATCCCCAGCCTGGGAGCATGTTTTCCCGTTCCACAGATGACCTGGGGCCCATCTGGTGGCCTGCTCGTGCCCTAACCTGTTGGCCTGCAGGGTCCCACAGGAAAGGTGTGCTTTTACGCAACTGCCGTTCCTGTTAGCCTGGCCCTGCTCCCCTGCATGAGTCCTTTTCTGACCTCTAGGGCCAAATACCCAAAATGGTCCTTTTCACGTGTACTCATGTCGTGCACAGACACACACACACACGCACACACACACACACCCATGTCTCCCTTTCTTTCTGAAACTGGTAAGTTGAGAGCTCTGTCAGGTCATCACAGACCCCCCACCCCCACCCCGCCGCATTGTGTTGGTATTCATGGTGGTTGTGCAGGTTACCTTGGCAAACGTGTACATTGTTTTTTTGGCTTTTATTGTACAGTCAGTACTATACATTTTCTGTTTTGAGTTTTGTAACTTTGTAGCATTTTAGATAATATTGTGTTTGTACCTTGTTGTGTAGAGAAAAGAATTCTGTTGAATAAACCTAGGATTAGAGTGCAGCTCGAGTGTTGGGTTCACAGCCTCCTGTCCCTTGGCCCCAAAGGCAGCTTCAGTTGTGAGGTAATTAAACATGATTGTCTTAAAAAAAAAAAAAAAAGAATGCTGGTTTTGATAGTAACTAGGGAAGGCCCTTCTGAAAAGGCGACAGTTGAGCAGACCTCTAAAGCCATGTGGCTGTTTGGAAGAAACCGTCCCGGGGGGGACCTTTGCAGTGAGTAAATGTGGAAGTTAGCTTCTGATCACTCTGATTTTCCCTATAAAAGAAGCAATTGGAGTTATCAGCTTCGAAAGGGGAAAGAGTGCGAGATTCCAAGAAATAGTCGCCTAGGAGAGTGAGAGATCCGACTGACCAGTCAAGCAGCACCGAGGGCCCTTCTTGCGATGTGAGCCATGAACTTCAAGTGAACCCGGTTAGCATGCCTCTTCCTTCTAGCCACATTCACTGCCTGGTGGAAAGTTGGATTTAAGTTGGAACAGAAGAGCAAGGGAATTGAGGATGTATACAAGGAAGATACTCTGTCATTTAAGTGAAAGGGGCACATACTGAGTGATAGATAGAACAAGGTCCTGGGCTTAGTAGTTTGGAGGTCCTGTTGAGGGCAGAGAGCTGTTAGGGTACGGATACCAGAGGGAATGAGCTGGAAAGATAGGAAGTGGTGGTCAGGATATGGGATGCTTGAAATTGAGATTTGAGGGAAGTTTCATCTGGCTGTCTACAAATGAGGAGCAGAGGGATGCCTCCCTGGGGTTTGAGATCAGAAACAGCCACCTTGAAAGGCCTTGTCCTCTGAAGACGGCCAGACTCCAGTTAGAGAATGTGAAGACTGACATCAGCAAGAACATAGGCATGAGGAGATTGGTCCTCCTGGGGAGTAGACAGATAATCATCCTCATCACCTCCTGTGCAGCAAGTCTCTGGCCATTTGTTTTGTGAGGCAGGAAGTTGACAAGAGGAAGGGGCATGCTTACCAGGAGCTCTCGGAGCCCCTTTTCAACTAATTGAAACTGTCATTAAAGTCGGCAGTTTAAGAGTATCCCAGGTGATGTGAAAATCTCCTAATCCCTTACTAGAACCATTGTTTAATAGGAACATTCAATTTGATTTATAGTTTACATACTGCTCGTAAAGAATATATCCATAGCACAAATCAAGTGCATGATGGAAAAAGAATTCTATTTTTTATTCATACATTAATATATATTTGTGTGCTAAAACCTATTTGAAAGCCATTTATAGCTTGAATCTGTTGTAGTCAACCCATGAGGCTATAAAATACACATATTAGCAAAGTGTTGTTAAGAAAACTATGAGTCCTCTATTCAAAGTAACTTTTGAAGACACTAAAAATTCTTATAAAGGCCAAAAGAAGATGAAAACTAACGAAGCTGAAAACAACACTGAAGATGTTTAGGTGGAATTGCTAATCACTGAAAGAAGACAGTTTAAGATTTTTAAAAAAAACACCTTATTCTTTGGCACATGAAACAGAGACCTCCTGAAAAATAAAAATAGTAGGTAGATATTTTATGAATCACTCATCTTTCATCTCTAAACTCAGAGATGGAATCTGCATCAACCAAAAAATTGGGTATCCTCTTCCTCCTGCCTTCTTGTAATACCTATGAGCAGCAGAGAAGTTAGTCTCGATTAGGAGACACAGAGGCTGTTAACGCGTTGCCTTCTCATGGGTCATAAGCTGATCCAAAAATGAAAGCCCTTTCTTTAGTTCCCATTAGTAAACAATGCACAGTTTTGTAGATTTTCATGTCAATTTTGGGGCCAAAAAGTATTGCTTACCAGTAACCCACTAAATGAGTTGTTACAGATTGCTTAATTGGTAGTCACAAATGAAAACACTGTTTTATTAAAGATCACTTGACACTCTACTTCTGTTCTCCTAAGAAACCTGGTTCCTGTGCAAGTTTGTAATTTTGCAAAAACTCCCCAAAGTGCGTGTATACAGATAATTGGGTCGCCACCTCCTCGGGAGCTTCTTGGGTGAAATCTGAAACATGTCTCCACATATGCAGAGGGCAGGGAGAGGCCGAAGAAAGAGGCAGCCACTCCAGATTGGTAGGTGGCAGTTTTAATAAGCAAGGGAACTTACAAGGCTTGCCTTGGGTGGCCACAAAACCAGTAGGACTCCACACCTACCTGCCAGAATCTTAAAAGTTTATATAGAGACCTTAACTGGCTTCAGTCACGTACACGGTCCAGGGAGCCTCAACACCGCATTTGTGTTTCAAGACTGGATCCTTGGAGCAGGTGCTGGGAACAGGGAAAGCAAGCAGAATACAGAATCCAAGGATAGGGGAGCGGGTGGGGAGCCTCCAGGTGCCAGGGTTAACTGGCAGTCACGTCTTTTTGATGGCCTCCTCCAGTGACAGGTGCTATGCCACAGACAGTCTGTCAGACAATGGACAGAAACTACCCTACAGCTGGTGATCAGTCAGTTTCTTATGAGTGCATCATCACTGCTTGGACATGTTCATGGTTTTTGTGACTATTTTTGTTTTTCAGGTACCTATTATTTTAGCTCAGTAGCCAATTAATTTGTTGATAATTTGATTAGGGTGTAGTGATGTATATGCTTATTTTTATACTGTAATTATCTAAAACTAGATTCTAAACTATACTTTCTGGTAGACGTAAAATGATTATACTCTCATTGTTAAAACAAATATGTATAACCTACCCTTCTACCTTGCTTATACACTCACTTTTAAAATATATATATATATATTTTTTAAATTTATTTATTTGGCTGCACCGGGTCTAAGTCGCAGCACGTGGGCTCCTTAGTTGTGGCATGCAAACTCTTAGTTGTGGCATGCATGTGGGATCTAGTTACCCGACAAGGGATCGTACCTGGGCCCCTTGCACTGGGAGCGTGGTGTCTTATCCACTGCGCCACCAGGAAACCCCTCTACCTTGCTTGTAACACTTTATTGATGATGTGGCTGGTACATGTGTGCTAGTTTAAGTAATTTGTAAATATAGTTATTAGGTTCTTTTAAAATTAATAGGCTATGGCTTTATAATATTAAATCATGGTTAAGCCTATTCTTCTCTTTAGAAATAAATAAAAAGCAATTTGTATATGTTTCTCTCAATTCTTTATTACATTGAAATTTACTTTAGGTCAGGGATTTTACCTTGAGTCTTTTTAGTACTTCTTGTCTCCCAACTCACATATCCCCAAGCTCCTGTCCTTATATAGCTATGTAATAGAAACACATTAAGTTAATTTAGTGGAAAACTTATTAGCCTTTCTTACAATGGAGTCATTTCAGAATGACCCTTGGGAAAGCTGTAAAACACTGTACTAGTTTGGAAAGCCTGTCCCATTTTTAATGAAATTTTTATGGAATTTTTTCTATATTCCAATTTCTTTCAAATCCTGCTCTTTGGGGACTTAACGTTTTATGACTTGCATAGTAACAATAGGAAAGACCTATTAATATGTGCGTCCTATTGAAACCTGAGTGATTTTACTAGAATGAAAGATACTGTGCCTCTAGACTACCTCTTATTATCAGAAACTGATAGGTAATTATTTGCAGAGTCAAGAATAACAGGGAGGCGGAGAGATGAAGGAATAAGATGTTTAAGCAAGAAAGGTCAAAGCTTAAAGCTGAGTTATTTAATTAGGACCCTGAGTACTGTGTCCCCAAGCAAATAAGGGGTCCGAAAAGGTGTTTTTCCCCCAAATCTAGTGAACCTAAGTTGTCTTCATAGAACTTACCACAATCTTTTGAGTGATAGTTTAGGAAGGAATGGGAACCAAAGTGGGATGGAGAATGGGTAGGAACCAGAAGGGTAACTCTGAAAGTAAAAGAAGATTGATTGTACGTCACTATAGGGGCTGCCCATCTTCATGTCCAGGCTTTGCATGTGCAGCTCCCCTTACTTGAAAACCTGTTCGATCCCTTCCTGGCTTCACTGACTGAACCCCACTCTTCCTTAGAACTCAGCCTAAAGATCACCTCCTCCTGGCAGCCTTTCCTGACCACTACTCCCCCTCCTGTGTGTTTCCATAACACCTTCCGCTTTTCTCTGCCATAGCCCTTGTCAGCGTTATCGTTGACATTCTCCCTTAACACAGGAACTATGTTCTCTCTTAAACTAAGGCAAGTGCCTCCCACCCCCATGCCTGGCACATAATAGACATTCAGCAAATGTTTGTTGATTCCGTTTTAAATGATTCTAAGTTAGAGATAAAATGAGTTGAAGATCTGGAAACAGAAGTAAAGAAACAGTCTCTTTTGGATGAAAGAAGAAACATACTATACCATGCTAGATGGAAATTGAAAGAAAACCAGATGGATGGAATGGGAATAGTGCCAGAAGGTGGATATAAACCCCATGAAAATTCAGTGGTTTCTGAAAATCCAGAAACCACCTCTCAGGTTTCTGGAGCTTCAGGCGTCTGGAGCATGTTGCAAGATAGCCTCCAAAATGAAAGACAAATCACTCCCCCCAGGTCACCTTCCACAACACCTCGCACAATGCTTGGTGACTTTTTGGGGTCTTAGAAGCTACATACGCCCCATTTCAATGTGCCACTCTGACCCATTTACCGAGTAACTGGTAAGGCTGCCAATTTGCAGTGCAGTTAGAGCAAGAGAAGGCTCTACAGCAAGGAAGGCTGTGGTGCAAACCGCTCTGCCCCTTGGGCTCTTATGACCCAGCAAATCTAACTGGAGTGTCTGTGGCAAATGCGAATGCCATGTGGGGCTCAACTGGAAATTACAGACCTCTCTAGGGTTCGGGAGCACAGCCATATCTTCTTCAAAAAAATCTTTTATCTCTTTGAGAACAGCTCCTGGACTGCTACTGAGCTGTGCACTGCAAGACGTTGGATGCCCGAAGCGAGTAATAAGATTGCTCATGCCCAGAAGCAGTCTATCACTAAATGTGAACAGGATATAAGGTACCAGACTCAGCTGTCCTGAAGCAAGTTGCATGAGCAGGTGGCTCAGATTCTTACGGCCACTCCTGCTGCATGGCCACCTTCCCTCAGTTCACATCCATGGCCTCATGAGCTGTTTCCCTGTGATCAGTTAAAGAAGGAAGAAAAAAACAGAGCCTGCTTTTAAGACAAAATTATGGCACCCACTGGACTGCTGTAGGACTAGTCTAGTGGTGAAGGGAAATCTTTGTGGGCAGAACTTCAAGCCATACATTTGTCTAGACAATGAGACTCCTAAGAGATATAGGCCTATACAGCTTCATAGGCAAGTAGCTAACGGCTAGTTAAATGACCAGGGACTTGGAAGGAAAAGGATTGGAAACTGGTGACAAAGGTTTAGAGAACAGGTATTCGGATGGATTTCACAGAGTGACACTGTGAAGATATTTGTATTCCATGTGAATGTACACCACAGGGCATCTGCAGTGAAAATTGTCCACCTGATTCAGGTGAGCCATCTGTGAATGTCAGCCTCTTTCCTTAGTCACCCCAGTGTTTGCTCAATGCCTGTGAACAGATTTGCTATACTTGCGAGGATAGAAGCTATACTTGGGCTAAATACTATGGGCAACCCCTCGCCAAGGCTGAAATGGCTACACTACTGTATTCCTAACCTGTCCTCAGCTGAGACCTACTTTGATTTCTCAATATGGCATTATTCCTTGGGGAAACAAGGCGCCACATGATAGCAGGTTAATTACATTGGACCCTTCCATCATGGAGCAGTTTTTCCTCAGTGGAATAGACACACAGTCTGGGTATGGATTTGCCTACCCTGCCTGTAGCATTTCTGCCAACACCACCATCTATGGGCTTACAGAATTACCATGGGATTTCCACATTGTTTCTGATCAAATAACTCATTTCACGGCAAAAGAAGTGTGGCAGTGGGAATTCACTGGTCTTACCACGACCTGTCACCCCCAAAAGCAGCTGGCCTGATAGAAAGGTGAAGATACAGAGTGACTTTTGATGTACTGTCCTACAGGATGCAACATATGCTTTGATTCCGAAACCAGCATTTTTCTCCCATAGCCAAAGCACAGGCCTGAAAATCAAGATGGGATCAGCATTCCCTCTTAACCTATTCACAGAATTTTAGGGTCTTACTCCCCAAAGGAGCATGCTTCCACCGAGGGACACAATATTGTTCCTACTGAATTGGAAGTTATGACTACCAGCTGACTACTTGGGGCTCCTTACGCAAGAGTCAGAAAGGGATTTATCCTGAATGTGAATAGGAATTAATTTGCTGCTATATAATGGGGTAGGGAGGACTATATCTGGAACCTATAGAATTTTCCAGAGTGCCTCTTAATACTTCTACATTCAAAATTAATGGAATACTGGGAATTCCCTGGTGGTCCAGTGGTTAGGACTCCATGCTTCCACTGTAGGGGGCATGGGTTCAATCCCTGCTTGGGGAACTAAGATCCCACAAGCTGCACCGTGTGGCCATAAATAAATAAATAAATAAATAAAACAAGAAAAGAATGTCAGCTTAAAAAAAAAATTAACGAAATACTACAGGAACCCAGTAAAAGAAGGGGTCACTGATGACATGACTCAAACTCTTCAAAAAGTTAAGATTTCTGTCTCCCGCTAGGTAAAGAATGCCAACCAACATCCTGTACCGTGCTAAATAGAAATTGGTAAATGATCTGAGAGGTACAATGTGAACAAATTTGAGAGTGAAAAGGAAGAATTCGATTCTAGCCCTGTATCTGTCATGTTATATTAGACCAACTCCAGTAGAAAGAAGTGTTTGAGAGCCAAACAGAACACAATTTGAGCTCTAGTCCCTCTGCTAGCTGTGTGACCTGGGCCAAGTCCCTAAACTCTTCTGAGCCTTAACAGTCCTACTAGAGATGATAATTTTTTTCTTTAATTAAAAAGAATATTTATTTATGTAGGCTATGCTGGGTCTTCGTTGTGGTGCACGGGTTTAGTTGTGGTATGTGGGATCTTAGTTCCCTGACCAGGGATTGAACCTGAGCCCCCCGCATTGGGAGCTCAGAGTCTTAACCGCTGGACCACCAGGGAAGTCCCTAGAGATGATAGTTCTGTGGTAAGAGTCTTGTGAGAATTATATGGAACAAATGTGTAAAGTTGTACATGTAACAACTGACATAGAGTAAGTACTCAGTAAACGTCAGCCAATGTCTTGGCAGAATCGCAGCACAACAGTAATCGTAGCAATGATCTGCCCACGTTGAGCCTGCTCTCTGCCCTCGTATCACCAGTGTCAGTTTGCCTCATACCTACCGGTTTCTGCCTTCACTGAAATTCCTCCCTGCTTGAGACTAAGGACCAAAAGTTTTAGTGCTGGCTACTGCCACCTTAACTCCCTTTTTCCTAGGATTCATTTGTTAACCACACTTGTATTTGCTTCAGACCACCCAGTACTGCTGGATATACAGAAGCAAGCAGTCTTTGTCCATTACATCCATCTACCACCAGACTTCAAAATTTGATGCTCACCAGAGAGCCAAAATTGTTATGCTGTTTTCTTTGATATCAAGTTTTAACTTTCTACCTGATAATCTCTTTATTAGGAGAGAGTTATGAATTCTTATGCCTCTGGGCCTTTGAACATGCCGGAGCCTCTGCTAGAAACACATCCTCACCTCTTCATTTGACTAGCTCCCATTCCTCTTCCCGTTATTCATGTGCACTGATGTCAGCCTGACCCTCACCCCGAGCCTACCTGGACCTCCCCGCTAATTGGGACCTTGGGCCCTGGTCTTTTTCCATTTATTCCGCTCTAATTTCTTGTTCTGTTAACTTCCCCACTATGTTCTATGTGGGCAGGAAACTCATCTTTTTCATTCATCACTCTATCATCAGAGCCTTGAACAATATCTGACACACCCTTGTGCACGTATAACCAGAAGTATGTGTGATTTTGTTCTTCTTAAAGTGGTTGAAGTTTTAAACTTACAAGTCCTGTTTTATTTTTCATCCTTTCATTCATTCATGAAATATTTAAGAACCTACTTTGTGACAGGCTCTGTTAGGTGATGAGTTTAGAGCAGTGAACAAAACAGACAAGGTCCCTTCCATCATGGAGCTTGCATTCTAGTTGGGGGAGACAGATAAAAAATAAATATAGGTGATGATGAAATGCTAAGAAGAAAAATAAAGCAGAGTGAGGGCTACAGGCAACGAGTAGGAGGTAGTGCGGCCAGACTTATCTTTTAGGGCCTCGCAGGCTATGGTGAAGCCTTTGGGTTTCATTCTGAAAGGTGTAATGCCTTCAAAGGGCTTTGAACAGAAGGGTGATGTGAACAGGAGACAGCCAGCCAGCCTACCGTAGGAGGCGGAAGAGAACAATTCATGAATAAAGCAGCCCCCAGCATAGTTCAGATGGGACGTGTTTGGATTAAGAGAATGTGAAATTTAGGAATTGACCCTGGCAGCTTGGATCAATTTTTACTTGATCATTCTTTTATTAAACTACTGGTTCCATTTGCTAACAGTTCATTTAAGATCTGTTTCATTTACTTTATAAGTAAGATTGGTCTGTGACCTGCTTTTATCATGTTTACTTGTTTCATTTTGATATCAGCATTATGCTAGTTTTGTTAAATGAATTGGATAGCTTCCCATCTGTTTTGATGCTTTGGAACAATTCATATCAGTTAGCTAAAGTTTAGGCATATAAGATAGGTATTATCTATTCTGGAAGTTTTGGTTGAACTGGCCCAGTAAGAGCTGGGCTTGGGACATTTTTCCAGGTAGATCATTAAACACTGTTTCAATCTATGACTACTGGTCTCTTCAGGTTCTCTTTGTTGAGCCAAGTTTGGTTTTTATAGTTTTAAATTGATTGATATAAGTAATCACTGGGGGTTAGTTTTTCTATCCTTTCTGTTATGTATATGTATTCCTTCTTTTTTCTTCATCATTCTTGTGTCAGGTTTGTCAGTCTTGGTGCCTTTAAAAAAAAAAACAACTTTTGGTTTTATTGACTCAGTCTATTTTGGGGAGAAGTTGCTTTAGAAAAAAGGGTAGAGGAAGTCTGATTCATTTTCTGCTTTTACCTTTATCACTTTCTTCCCACTACATCCTTTAGGCTTATTTTTGCTATTTTTATAGCTTCTTAGATTGTAAGCTTAGTTTACTTTCAGACTTTCTTGTTTTCTAATAAATGCATTTAAGACTATACATTTTCCTGAGTAGTGAACGTTTTGACATTAAGTGTTTTCATTGCTATGCAGTTTTAAAATAGTTCTCAATTTCCACTTATTTCCTACTTAATCCATGAATATTTTTAATAAGCGTGTTATTCAAATTCCAATAGTAGTGATGCTTTACCTTCTAATTTCATGAATAAATCTTATATGTTAGGAAGTTAAAAAGCTATTTTTGACACTTCCTCTGAAGCCTGACATACGGTCATTATATTATGAATCTTCCCTATGAGTTTGAAAATAATATGTATTTTCATTTGGGTACTAAGTTCTTTATGACTCTGTTAAAAATGAAAGCCTAGGAATATTCTTCTCTAGTTACCTCTAGAATTCAATCAGTTTAGGGACCTCCAAGTAGGATGCTCGAGGGGACCCCTCAGCCAGTCTGCCTCTCCACTCTGCAATCCAGTGCTGCTGGCATCTGCAGAGGATATATGAGAAGTTGCTGGATTCAGATGATTTCACAAGTAAGACCAGGTGACGTAAATATAAAACTTTTTTCGTAAATATACTTTCCTTCTACCTTGACTGAATCTAGCCCCGTTGCCAATGGTAGGCAAGTGATACCAATGGTAGATAATCCAGTATCATTACTGGTCAGCCTATCTGTGAAAAACTAAGTTCTCAAATGATAGTTTGAAGACATAAGTGAATAACGTCTGCAAAGGCCAGTTGTATGAAAGTCAATGGGAAAATTTGGGGACCACCTTTATTAGAAGTTAAAGCACAAATCTGGATATTCATGTCCTCATTAAGGATCTGATGCCAGGCTAAAACTAGGGTGAGGTACTTGCCTTGGGCACCAAATTTAAAGGGGCACCAAAAAACTCAGTCACTGAGATAATATTTAAATGTAATATTTTTAAAAATCGAAATTAATGCAAAAAATTTATGATGAACAGAGTATCAAAATTGAAAATAAAGAAAGGATTTGACCCTGTAATTGATTCACCTCCCTTCACCACACCCTAATCCCAGCTGTGGCTATGAGAAGGTCAGGTGGTTAAGCGATGTCAGAAGAGACAGGCAATGTAAGGTCAAGGTTATCTTGGGCTCTTGGAGTTGAAAAATCTTGGCACCATAGTTATACAATTCCAGGCTTGAGTTCTGACTATATGACCTTAGATAAGTTACTTACTTAACCTACTAGTTTCTTCATCTGTGATAGGGAGCTAATAACACTAATTTGTAAGGTTTTTATAATAATTAAATAAAGTGCTTATGCCTGACCCACAGAGGCAGATCCAAGTTTCGTGGAGCCTGAGGTTATATAATTTGGGAGACCGTCTTTAAGAAAAATAATAAAAAATTAGGAATGCAAAATTGGCATGGTAATGAATATTTAGAGTGAGAAAATAAGTCATAAATAACAAAAATTTTTAAAGCACAAAACCCCCCAAAATAAAACATTAAAAAAAATTAGTTGCCCCTCACCTCACTGTCATATGTTTTTTCCCCCGACAGTTTTTTGGCTACATTCCTTTTGACTGCCTTTTCATAGGGCAGCAATTTTGCAATACTTTCTATAGATAGAATAGAAAAGAGAATAGAAAAGATAATTTTCTCTCACATGTTGTTTTGTTTCATATCATTATAGTTTAGGAAAGTGTCTCTAAGCTTTACAACTCACTATTGGCAATGTCTTGTCAATTCTTAAAGTGTTTTTCATATATGAGCTGTAATATTTGGAAGAATATGCCACAGACCAGCTGCTTGGCATTCATTTCACATGTCGCTTCTTTTTACTAGACCCACACTAGTAATTTGGGGGGTCAGCAAAGTGAGAGAGCTCTGGACACTGCAGATGGAAAGACTACTGGGGCTGCCCTGTCCACGTGGTGACTCAGCACACGTGGATCACTTTGGTGCACAACACACTTTACCACAATGTGTGGGAATCTTGGTGAGACAGAACAGTTACTCCGAGCTAGTTCATTAATATACTTACATATTAGAACCTCTTCACATTTGAATCTCTGCTTTCCCTTTTTCAGAAAAAACAAACAAACAAACCATAAACAGCTTTATTGGTGTCACTTATATACCACAAATTTCACTCAAAGTGTACAAATGATTTTTAGCAAATTTACAGACTTATGCAATAATCATCACAAATTTCACTCAAAATGTACAAATGATTTTCAGCAAATTTACAGACATGCAATAATCTCCACGATCCAGTCAATTAAGGATATTTCCATCACCCCAAAAAGGATTCCTCATGCTTGTTTGCCTCACTCCCAATTCCACCTCCAGCCCCAGGCAACTACTAATCTACTTTCCATCTCTATAGATTTGCCCTTTCTGGACATCTTATATAAATGGAATCACATTGGTTGTTTTAAAGGCCCTTCCTGTACCTGTTTTCCATCTCTTTAGTCCTGAGGTCTCTGATCCTTGTCCTCCAGCCCTGGTAGGGCTCTTCCTTCTCTACATATTGTTATCCTTCCCATCTTGAGCCACAGCTCCCAGACTTTTCTTCGGTCGCATTGGTTTTAAGTTGTTCTTGCAATATCTCTTCCTGTCTATTGGCATAGTTTCATCTATTCATTGTTGATGGAGTCTCTAATTTAAAGCAGGTCTTGTGCTAGGCACTCTGACACAGCACCTGCCCCTGAATTTATAATTGAGCTGGAGAGCCAGATATGAATGTAAATAAAAAGTGTGATAAGATCTACAAAATAGGCAGGCACTAAGTGTTATGGAATGGTTTGGAGTAATAGTAATAGCATGTATTGATGACTTAGGTGTCAGCAAATTTGATTTAGCTTAAGCTTTCAGGGGTCTTCACTTGTACAAGCCTTTCCCAAGGCACCTGGTGAGGCATTGGTCCCTAGCAATGCATTCACTTGGTGAGATGTTTTTGTAATATTTCTAAAAGTAAAATATTTTAACTGGAATCGATTAAGACCACTCACTGTCTCCTTCCTCTCCAACCACCCCTCTGTCACATGTCCCCTTGTGTCAGGTGGCTGAGTGGCCATGGCCTTTTCAAGATCCAACAAAAAGTAAGTTGAGTTGGAGATACATTTATTTCGGGTTTAGTGGGATAACTGTATGTGGCTCACAGTGATTTCCATGTATTATTAAGTATTGTTAACCATGTCCATGTAGGAATGACTTCCAAGAATACTCCTCTCACTTACTGCTGTGACAGAAGTGCAGGGCCAGAGATTGCACTGCAGTATGAATGTGCCCTGCACTGCCAAGTAACCAGAGTGTGTGGCTAGTAAACAGAAATGATGCCAAAAAAGCAAACAAAAATAACACACAAAAACAAAAAATCAAAAACAAAAAACCCCTAAAACAACAAAAAAGAAATGATGCTTGGAATGAATGACTCAGAAGCTACTTGTGGACTAGTCTTCCAAATGTTACAGCTCAGGTATGAAAAACACTTGATAGAACTTTTGCCAAATTTAAGAGCAATCATAAGAATTGACATGACATTACCAATAGTGAGTTTTAATGCTTAAAAACACTTTTCTAAACTCTCAATGATATGTAAAAACAAATCAGCATGCTAGAGAGAAGACATTAATTTTTTCTATTCTCTCCATAGAAAGTATTACAAAATTGTTGTCCTATGAAAAGGCAATTGAAGGGAATGTAGCCCCCCAAAAACCTGTTGGAAAAAGAGTATTAGAACGATATAGCAGCAGATTCTGTGCTCAAAATGGACATTTTCTCCTCCTGTTCTCCATTTCTCTCCAAATGAAACTCTTCTTTCTCCAACCCCCCTCCCAGCTCTATTGAGGTATAATTAACTGACATAAAAAGTGTATATATTTAAATGTACAATGCGATGGTTTGATATACGTATACATTGTGAATGAACACAATCAAGTTGATAAACACATCTATCACCTCATAGAGTTACCTTTTTTTTTTTTTTTTTTGGTGTGGTTAGTCCAGTTAAGATCTACTCTCTTGGCAAATTTCAAGTGTATAATACAGTACTATTAACTATAGTCACCATGCTGTACATTAGGTTGTTAGAACTGATTCATCTTGTAACTGAAAGTTTGTACTTTTTGACCAACATCTCCCCATTTTCCCCACCTTCCTGCCCCTGGAAATCACTGTTCTACTCTCTGGTTCTATGGATTTGACTTTTTTAGCTTCCACATATAAGGGAGATCATATAGTATTTGTCTTTCTGACTTATTTCACTTAGCATAATGTCCTTCAGGTTTATCTATATTGTCAAAATGGCAGGGTTTCCTTCTATTTTATTGGTGAATAATATCCCATTATATATATAAACAACATCTATATATCATTTTCTTTGTCCATTCATCCTTTGATGACACTTGGGTTGTTTCCATATTATGGCTACCGGAGAAAAGGGGACTCTTTTACACTGTTGGTGGGAATGTAAATTGGTGCAGCCATTATGGAAAGCAGTATAATGGTTCCTCAAAAAATTAAAATAGAACTCCATATAGATCCAGCAATCCCACTACTAGATATATATCCAAAAGAAATGAAATAAGTATCTCAAAAAGATACGTGCATTCCCATGTTTATTGCAGCTTTATTCACGGTAGACAAATCTCTCATTTGGAGCACTAGCAGATAGAAGGAAAGGACTCAGGTAAGGTAAATTACTTCCCACGTGGACTTAATGTTTAATGCGTCACTATCTGTGCAGGGCAACAGTATTTTGAAACACAGATGCTCATTAACACATATGAATCAGCCTTAAGTGGTGACAAAGTTTTTGCTATCATAGAAACTTACATCTTTTTTCCAATAAAGAAAGGAGATCGTCATCAGGTGAGATTTGCCACTTGTTGCATTGTTTGCCAGCTTTGATTCATTAACTCAAGCCTCTTGCAGATTTAGCAAATAACAATATGGGATGCCCAGGTAAATGTGAATAACAGATAATCAATACATAATTTAGTATAAGTATATCCCAAGTATTTCATAGAAAAGTATAAGTGTGACCCATGCAATATTTGGGACATACTTATGCTAAAAATATTATTTGTTGTTTACCTGAAAATCAAATTTAACTGGGCATTCTGTATTTTATCTAGCAACTCTGTTGTAAGTAAGCTATTTGAAAGTTGGACTAGGTTGCTCTTAAATGGTTTGTGTTTGTTTTCACAAACAATAAGTCTCCAAGACAAAACATTAGATTTCCCAGCTGTCGAGAAGACAGTTCCTGTTCCTTAGCTCCTTCAGTTAAAAACGTGCTTCAAAGGAGAAGCCAATTCGACTGTGGGAGAGATCGTCCCAAAGAGCTCTGGGTGGGTCACCGCAAATGTCTGGCAGAGGTAGGTCTGGGGTGACCGTCACAGCGCTCAACAATGAGCAGCGCAGCCCGCAGCCGGCACTGAGCCAACTGAGAGGTGGCGCCTTGGTGGACCTGCTTCTCTCCCTCCTTTCCTCTCAGTCCAGGAGGGAAACTTCCAGAGAGACCCTGCCTCTCTCCAGATGGCCACTCAGGCCCGCGCCTCCCTGCCGGCGGGGTGGAAGGCAGCAGACGGCCCCAGGGGCACTGAGTACCCAGAATTACTCGCGAGTTTTGAAATCAACAGCCCGCAAGGTGCGAGGGGCCCGCTCTCGTTCATTTCAGAAGGGGCTTCCACTGGAAGAAGGGAGGCCGTCCCAGCGTCCGCGCTGCCCCTGGAAACCCGAGATGCGGAGGGCGGTTCCCCCGCGCTCTCTTTGGGTACCCCTTCCCTTTTAAAATTTTGGTCGGAGGAAAGAAAACAGTCTGGCGCCCAGTTGCGTGCGAAGACGAGAGGAGAGTGACACACCCTCCCTTTAGCCCGCCCCGCGCTGCGCTGCGCTGGGAGGCGGGGTCCCGGCGAGGCTGCGCCCACCGGGAACGCCCTCTCCCAGTCGTCCGGCTCGGAGGATGGCCCGCTGACTGGGGCGGGAGCGCCGCGCCGGGCGGAATGATGCTCCGGAGGGGCCCCTGGCCCTGGCGCGCGCGGCTGCTGCAGACCCCAGGAACCCAAGGCCGAACGCATCCGCGACCGCTGATGCCCCAGGTTATGCCCGAACCCGGCGCCGTGGTCGTGGGGGGAGCTGGGGGGAGGCGGCTGGAAAAGTTTGCGTGGGGCAACTTCCGCGGGAGCGAAAGCCCAGCGGCCGGGACGTTCACTGCGTTTTGCTGGCTCCCCGGCTTCGCGCGCGGGAGGCCCCCGACAGGTGGTCGCCCGGGCCGCGGAAGTGGGCCCCGGGGTCACCCCCAGGGGCCGAGGGAAGGAAAGGCCAGGAAGGAAAGGACGTTGCGCCGGCGCATCACCTCGGTTAAGTTGGGGTGCGGGAACCATGGGGCTGCGGCCCGGGGAGCAGCACAGTTACCCCGGCAGGCAGTTTCTCCGCGTCCAAACTACGGTCTTGAATAAGTTTTCAGAGCCGTTTTGCTGTCGGCTCGATCGTCGGTGCCGAAATGGCCGAAAAGGGCTAAGAAAACGGTAGCGCGAGCAGAGTGAGTGCCCCGAGTGTGCACTGTCGTAGGAGAGTGGAATTTCCATCCTGAAAACCGCGAGCACCTCCCTTTCAAAGAGGGAAGAAAAATTCGCGTTTTGTTCCGAGACTCGAGAGACGGGGGAATCATGAGTGTGTGCTGGTGAGTAACGGTTGGCCTGACACAGTTGTATTGTGGTCTGTGAAGAGCCGTCGCTTGGGAGGAGGGAGGAGAGTGGATGTGCACTAAAAAAGACACAGGAAGACGGGGGAAAGTACTGATTGTGACTGGGATTGTGATGGAGCCTGACAGGCGCCCAGGAGCCCTGACTCTGAGCCTGATGAGGAAAGACAGCCTTTAAACTAGAGCCTTCCAGGTGTGCGCGGTTGCGGAGGGCGTGTTTTGCGTTTTAGTTCCCAGCACCGGCTCCCCACCCTCATAAATCAGTTTCAGATTGTTAACCGGGAAAAGATTTATTTTTTCTTCTAGTTGTGCAGTTTGAAAGAAAAGCAGAAAGTAAGCGATGTCATTACCAGTATCTTGTCACTTCCACGTCCTGTTCATTTTTTCTCTTTTTTTTCCCCCTCCAGCTCTCTCAGGGCTTCAGAGTTTGGAATGGTGGAAGAAATGTTTAAGTGCATTTTTTAAATGCCTTCCCTGAATGTTAGAAAGGGGATGAGGAAGGGCATTTTGTTCCTTATAACTAGGACAGGGGCAAACTTCTTAAAATGTAAAAGGGTAGACTTAATAGACTAATGGGAGAGTGAGGCTTTTTTCATTTTGTGAAATTTGTGTTTTTATTATAAATGTTGCACTTTACAGTCAAAGATATACCAAACAGTAAAACAACCCAATACAAGGAACCCCCTTCACTGTACACCATTTAAACTTAAATGATTGATTCACTTTTCTGTTAAATCTATTTAACATTTTGAGTAGAATGTTTATGGATCCTAAGACTGGCTGCTCTTTCTCAGATTATCAACTCTAAACTCTTCTCCATGTTTCCCACCTGATGCTATCCAGGGTAGTGCCGTTACATGCCCCAGCAGGAATTGGATACTCTTTTAAAAGAGGTCGAAAATGATACAGTGGGGCTTATTAGGCTTAATCATAGGGGAATCTTCTTAAGAAGCCTTATGTTTGACTGTTTCTAATTTGCAGATTTTTGTTTTAGGTCTTGACTGTCCATGCTATTAAGTCAATTTGCTGAACCTTAGAAATAGAAATGTTTCCATCATTTCACTTGTCTGATTAAAGACCCCCAAAGAATAAAGAGAAGCTTTGAGTGTGCTTCTTTATATGCTCTTTGAAATTGTACCATAAAGAAACTGACAGAAATATCCTGGCTGCCTAGGAGTTTTAGCTGGGGCTACTAAACCATTTTCTGCAAATCAAATTAACTGGTTGTAGGGACATCTTTCATTCTAAGGTCTCACTGTTTTGTGATTGCCCCATTTGATATGAAAAGTCCTGTGGCTAAAGACAGGTGTTATTTCCATACATTTTTGCTGTAAACATTCAGATCCCTAGAGCCTCTGAAAGCAGCAGGAAAACAAGAAGTGATACATGTGACCTGACAGCTCATAAAATCCTAGCTTGAAAGGACTTGTCATTAACAGTATCTCAAGTAAGCATTCCCAATTATATTTGGCCTCTTCTGAAAGTAGGAGTGTGCCTTACAGGAGCAATTAGTGATTTTGAAAAATAGACAGTTTTTATGCTTCACATGGTAGGTGAGTAATTGCCAGTGTTTTGGGGTAGAAAAGAAGTTTGTCAACATGGGTATGTTTACTATAGCAGAATTGCTTTTTTTTCCTTTTAATTTTTATTTATTTATTTATTATTTTTGGCTGTGTTGGGTCTTCGTTTCTGTGCGAGCGCTTTCTCTAGTTGTGGCGAGTGGGGGCCACTCTTCATCGTGGTGCGCGGGCCTCTTCATTGTCGCAGCCTCTCTTGTTGCGGAGCACAGGCTCCAGACGCGCAGGCTCAGTAGTTGTGGCTCACGGGTCCAGTTGCTCCGCGGCATGTGGGATCTTCCCAGACCAGGGCTGAAACCCGTGTCCCCTGCATTGGCAGGCAGATTCTCAACCACTGCGCCACAAGGGAAGCCCAGAATTGCTTTTTAAAGGACATATGTCTGAAGGATAAGTCTTAGTCTGAAGCATAAGAAAGCCAGAGCACGCCATATTACCTTTGGCCAAGGCATGGCCTGTTGTCCATGGTTACGTTCCAGTCGCAGCATCTCTGCTTGTCCGCAGGGCTGTGGCTGAGTGGTTGTCCCAGCAATCCACAGCTCCTGCTGCCTGTCTTGTTCTCCAGGACGCAGCTTTGAGTGATCATGGTGCCTGATAAATTATCACTAAACAGAAAGCTCTTGCCTGGTTGTGCCTTTCTTAATTGGGTTCTTCTGCTACTTAGTTGGAGAGACTCCCTGATGTGATTTCAAGCCTCCAGTACAGTATTTGGGTCCCTACATTGGCTATGTTTAAAATTTTTTAAAAATCAGGTGTACTTTGCAGAGAAGTTTAAGTATTGAGTGTGCTTTTTTTTTTAACTCATAGAAACAAAGCATATACATGTTATAATGCCACCACCAAATGTTAATTTAGAAGTTGTTTTCAACTTTTGAATTTAATAAACATGTCATCCTCGTTTGACACGTTCCTATGATTCTACCTCATGTGTTTGTAACTGGTACGTTGTATACTATAATCCTCGTTTCAGAGCTCTCTCCTGAGGACAGTGATTGTATTGGTGATTGTACTTACATTGTAGAAAAGACATGGATGCTTTGGTCTCAAAGTAATTTTAGACCGGTTTGTCTATTAAATGTTAAACATTACTACCTTCCCAGCATGTAGGTATTAGGGCTGGGTTTTTTGTTTGCTTATTTTTGTTTTTGTTTTACTTTACTGTTTATTGCAATTTAACAGTATCCTGTTTTACAGCAAGCTCTAAGCTGGGAAATCATTTTGTGGCTTGGCAGATAAATATTTATTGAATGAGGTCCCTATGAAGCTACGGCAGAAAACCAGAGGCTAAATATTGGTTAATCTAATAGCTATATAAACCAGATGTATTTACTTCATAGAATAGAAATGAGCAGCTAATTCAGTTGGTATTAGGCAACTGGGACATCTGAGGGCTAACCCGGCCCTGCCACCACTTAGCTCCTGAACTTAGCCAAGTCGTTCAGTCTACTTTGAGCCTGTTTTACTCCCTTTTAAAAACAAGATTTGTCTAAGTGGTCTCAAAAGCCCTTTCCATCTCTAAAATTGCCATTTTGTTATTTTACCGCGGGTTGTAAATATTATAAAATAATAAAATATTGTCAGTGTCAGAATGTTTGTCTTAATGGCTGAAAATCCTCTTTTATGATCTTAGGCAGCCAGTAAAGTGGCAGTTGTAACTAATGATTGTAATAACTTTTCCCCTTTAAAAAGAAATTGGAATTTATTTGACATGGAGCGAGCATGGCATAATAGTATTCTCTTAGGAATTATGCATTGTCTTGTTCTAATACTTAATTCTGTCATTGCCAGTGATTTCAACTGTGAATTGTCGCTTATTCAAGAGAATCTAGCATTAGAACTCTAAAGCCATTATATAGTAGACATCTTGGCCTAACGTGTAGGCTATAAACCAATAGATAATAAAATAGCATTATCTTAGCTATATTCTAGAAGTATCTAATTTTTGATCCCATTTAACTTACCACAGTATTAATTTTCCTGGTTTTTAAAACAAACACCAGCTCTGTTCTCTGAGCTAGGTATTTAGACTGTGTGGTATGGGATCCCTCACCCAAATGTTTTACTAAACTTTCCTCATTGGCATATCTTTTAAGAAACAGGCCTATGAAACTTGGTAGGCAGTTAAGAGGTACTCTTTACGAGGACCCATGAAAGAAACTGCTGTCTAGTCTTAGTCTTAGAATTGGGTTTCTCCTGAACTGATTTGGGGTTTATTATGCAGTGAGGTATACAGCCACGGGTGTTCTCTCTACGCACTGGCTGCCAGAAAGCTTACGGTCAGAGTTTCAACCCACCTTCTAACAAATGTTTAAGACCTTGTGACATGCCTTTTATGTGTTTACCATACTTATGGTTTCATCCTCTCTGCCTTCATTTTTCCCTCCACTCATATCCCCACTCATTTTTCTGTGATCTCTTTTAATGGGAAAAAGTGGTGCATAAATAAGATTTTATTAAATTTCAAAAATCAGCTCTTTGGTGTTCGAACAAATATGTTCTAAGTAGTTAATGGTGGAAGCGCGGCAAACCAGGCTTCTTGTTCATGGTATCCTTGGTGCTTCACTCACAGAAAGTGCTCCACACATACTGACTGCACTGAATTGAGTTGCTCTAAGAATCTACTTTTGATGCTATGGTTCTCTTTTTGTTTTAATTGACAATATTAATTTAATTAATATTAATTTATTAAATATTTATTTATATTAAATAATTTATTTAATATTTAATTTATTAAATATTAATTTAATTGACAAATATTGTTGTCTCTTAAAGGTGGTGGTTACTCTCCTCTCACCTTTTTTCTTCTTACCACCCTCACCTGTTCTAAATCTTCCTATTTCCTTGCTACCTCCACTTTCCTCACCTGGGTAAAAATCGAGTTTGGGTCAACTACTAAGTCCTGTTAAATCTCTTAATTCTGAGTTCCCTATGTAAATTAACTCATAAATGATGTTATTTGATTTTACATCATTTTAACCTTAGTTTGCGGGAATGGAGAGCATGCAGTGCAGGCTTTTGTTTGGCAGCTCTTTTGAGGATAACTAGAGCTCAATGTAGGATTCACAATACTGATGAGAAATGATATGTGAAATCTGCACTATCAACAAAGTCCATTGAAGAGAATATCTCTCATTTGAGGGCCAGAAATAGGGAGCAGTGAAAAGAGAGGTGAGAGATGGAGCTCGAGTTGAAATTGTTATAGCCTGTGAGCAGAAACAAGAAGTAACATAAAACATTGCACCTCATATTAAGAAACTGACAGGTGCACAAGGTTTTATTGTGGCAGACTTAAGGGAGGAAAAAGTCTTCCAGATTGACAAGGGTCACACCATGAATCTGGGTTCTGTCTGAGGGTCTTACGGTATTTACCAGGTTGAGAAGGCGGTTTGGTTTATAAAAGTGCTGTGGACACAGGTGGTAATCCTAAAATATTTAACTCCACTGGGAACTCTCAATTATTTTGCTGAAGTAGGAGTGTTTTTATAATGAATGCATTGCTCAAATCTCATTTCTGGGACCAAAAGATGGATTTGCTTATTTTCAACCTCTTAGGCATAACAATAAACAATAAATGCCCTGAACCTGTTTGGAGGAAAGAAGTTATCATTCTTCTTGATGAATTCTTGTTGTTTTTCTGACTGTGTGTGTGTTGGTGTGTGTGTGTGTTCATGTGTGGCTGTCCCTTTTGTTAAATATTTTGTTTTGGTATATGAGCTTCCCTAGTAGGGGAGTGGGCTATTTGAAGAGGGGATTTTAAAAGCTGTTGGTGAATAACTGCTTTTTCCGCCAGTAATGCAACTGGAATACAAGTGTGCATTTTTATTAGAGAGACTGACAGTAATGTGGCCATAAACCTGAAAAAAAATTTTTTTTAGAAAATGTGTGCAAACAGATCAGCATAGCATTCATTGGCTGTCTAAGCCCTTGCTAGAGGATATTTGTTGTGACATTTTATAGTCTGATAACTCATTTCTGCAACTCTGCTTTGGGAATGTTTCAGATAATGCATCATGAAGCAATTTTCGTTTTTCAGGAGAAAGTATGGTTTCTTTTGACCTTGTAAATACGCTTTTGTGGGTTTGTTATTACCGAAACCAAGGTAAGCCAGCTGTAAAACATAAGCAACAGTTGATCCAGAAATCGTGTGGCTTCATCCCTCCAGTCCCACCTGCTACTCCATGCCCTGCTAGGCCCACATCTGGCCACAATGGACTAGTACCTCTCCTTGTGGCTTGTCCCTGGTGGCGGTTATGATGTTCCCTGGGCAGCATTGCCCCCGCCCCCATCACCCTCCCTCTTCACCTTCCTGAATTCTCATCCCCAAGGCTGAGTTCCAATACCTACCCACCCCCACCTCACCCCAGTTTTTATGTGGTTTCTGCAGGTCTCTGCCTGCAGAATTAATTACACCTTCCTTTTCACTCCCACGGTAACTGCAGTACTTCATCTCACCCTGTATTATAGTTAGTTGGGTTCATATGATTTTCCCACCTGGATTCTCTCAGCCCTTTGGTTTTTTGTTTGTTTTTTAATTTTTATTTTATATTGGCATATAGTTGATTAACAATGTTGTGTTAGTTTCAGGTGTACAGCAAAGTGATTCAGTTATACATATACATGTATCTATTCTTTTTCAAATTCTTTTCCCATTTAGGTAATTACAGAATATTGAGCAGAGTTCCCTGTGCTATACAGTAAGTCCTTGTTGGTTATCTGTTTTAACTATAGCAGTGTACACATGTCAATCCCCAATTTCTCCTTATCTCTGATGGCTTCTGCCCCGTCACAGTAGGTGCGTAATAAATGCTTGTTGGGTAGAGGAATGAAGGAATAGATGATAAAGAGCTAAATATCATATAGACTCCTTAATGGTGTATTCTCTTCAGGTCTGAACTTCTCAGTTTCCTCTTCCCCACTGACTCTAGCCAGGGAGGGCACCTAAATCGTTATTATTCACCTTTTGTGATATGAGGCTTGAATATTGAAGATTTTTTAAAGTTAATCAAAGTAATCTTTGTATGTATTGTATTTTCTAGTGAAAGAAAGCAGCAATCTTCAATTATATTTTGGTTAATTGTTTTGTTGTAGATATGCTTTCACATCAGGATTTTTAAAGGACATAATCAACATAGTTTAGTGAAACATAAATTCTGTAAGGACAACCTTGTGTATAAGTGTTTTCTTGGCTGTTCTGAAAGTGTGGTGGTGATTTAGGATGATGGTTTATATGTGGGGAAGGCAGCGCTTTTCTCCACTGACGAGGACTTTCCTAAATGGGATTCTCAGAGTGTTAGATCATATTGATTTTTGTTTTGTGACATGCTGTTTTGTGATTGCCAAAAATTATGTGTTCGTACTAAAAGCTCAGTCATGAAAACTTAAATAATTTAGAATGGTAATTTTATTTTATTTATTTATTTATGGCTGCGTTGGGTCTTTGTCGCTGCGAGCAGGCTTTCTCCAGTTGCAGCGAGTGGGGGCTACTCTTCGTTGCTGTGCACGGGCTTCTCATTGTGGTGGCTTCTCTTGTTGCGGAGCACGGGCTCTAGGCACGTGGGCTTCAGTAGTTGTGGCCCGTGAGCTCAGTAGTTGTGGCTCGCGGGCGCCAGAGCACAGGCTCAGTAGTTGTAGTGCACGAGCTAGAATGGTAATTTTAAAATCAATTATAAAACTTATTATTTGTAAGATACAATTTTATATTTTCCTGGGAAAAATATAAAATTAACCTTTTGGAAACCGCCCCCCCAAAAAAAGAATATCATTTTTGACATTAAGAAACATGCAGACCTTTACCTATTACAAGGCCCCCATTACCACTGCAGAAGCGGGGCATATTCCTCTAGAGCATGGAATTGCCATGAGTAAGATTGTCATCCATTGGCCTTCCAGAACTTGGGGGCTGGTTAAGGAAGTGCCTTCAGGGTACATAGCAAAATGTATTGAATACTGTTGAATGTTCAAATATTGGATCAGTAAACCTGTATAGTGGTTGCCATTCATCTCTTTTACTGTACAGCCTAGAATCTGAGGTCTTTAAATAGGAACTTTTGATAAATCCAGAAGATCCATGCCACTGTCCCAGCATTTCTGGACTTTGGGGACAGAGGGGGTAAACAGGATGGCAGTGGAGGTTCCAGCTGCTACCTGAACTTGTGCTGCCATCACCCTCACGAGCTTCAAGAGCTGGTTCTGGCTTGATTCCTCAAAATGTTTTAGCTGAAAGTTTGGCTTCTATTTCCCCCATCCTGGTGTTAGGTTCGTCTACTCTGAGATGTAGGTGCCACTTCTCATGCTTTTGGTCTTTCAGAGCCAAGCCCTGGTCTGTCGCATTTTAATGGCTCATATTTCCCTTGTGTCTAAAGTGGGTTTCGACTCTTATCTAAGCCCTGAGATCTCAGTGTAGGAGTTGCGGTGCTTCATGCTAGGTCTGAAAGCTTGCAGAGAAGATCCTTAAAAGTTATGTGGAAGACAAGACACGTAAAAGAGATACATACATGTTCATTCACCAGTTGGCTCATGAGAGTCAAATATCAGAGACAATAAATACTAAAAGAATTCAGAGAAGAAACATCATTAGAAATTGGAGAGATGAAAAGAGGTGAGATTTCGACTAAGCTCTGAGAGCAGGGTAAGGAAGGGCTTAGCAGACATATTTGGAGTAGGAAGAATGGGCATAAGCACAGAGGGTGGAATCTGAAAGGAGTTGGGGGTCTAGTAAGCACTCTGATGAGGCAGCAGGAAGTGTTCTCTGGGAAGTGTGGTCCTTGATTTGACTTGTATTAGAGTTTTAGACACCATATTAAAACCTGTAGGAATTATGTTTATTAAATTAAACTCTGTATCACAAACTGATATCCTGTAGGACATTGACTCCTAGGATGTTAATAGATGTTTCAGAAAAACAAATGCCCTGTTCTTATAAGTTTGAAGAATTCTGGGTTAAGCCATACCAAGTTAGATGTGTTCCTTCACTACATACTTTTGCTAATGGGCATTGGGATGATCTGAGAGCAGGAAGGAGGTTGATCACAGATCTCTATTACTCCACAGCATTCCTAGTAACTTCTCCCAAGAGAGTGGTCTACAGGATACAGTTTGGGGAGCACTGCATTAAAAAATTAGATTGGGGATGGATTATGTTGAAAAATACATGAAATCCTCTTACTTCCGAGCCTATTTCCTCAGGTATAACTAATCTTGCCACTCCAGCTCTAGTGTATCGGACCATTCCTAGATACTACGTTCTTCAGCCTTCTTTGCAGCTAGCATGTGACCAAGTTCTGGATATCTCATGTGACATAGAAGTGTAATTTCTGTTCACATCCTGAATTAGGAAACTGATTTCTCTCTCCTACCTTTTACTCTCTCCCATGGGCTGCATTGTAGATGTGGAAGGGGTGAGCCAGCCTGGACCCTGTGGAGGCATATAACCCTCTAGATGATGGTGGGACAACTAGATAGAAGGGACCTGCATCCCTGGATGGCATTAATGTCCTCTTACCCTCAACTGCCTACCTACCAGAAAAACAAACGTCTCTCTTGAGTCCCGTGTGCTTTTATGTCTCTTTGTTACACAAGCTTAGCTTGTGCCTTATCTTGTCCAGTGGAAGAGCAGCCCAACCAGAAGTCTCTGAATGGAAGGATTAAAGCAGAAGAGCAGGAAAAGAAAAAAAAAAGGAGAAAAGCCAGAGGCATTATGAGACCGATGCTATTGGAGGCTCGCAGAAAGCAGCACTACAAAAGCCCAAAGTATGGTTACTGATGGTTGAAACCTGAAGTTGAAAAACAACCAATTCGTGGGTGGAATATGTTTTATAGAGCATAAATAACAGTTTACCTTGTGCTGTCTCCACCTGCCATGCCCATGTTCTTTTCCTGGTTAGAAGTCTGACCTTGGCTTCACCATTTTCATAAATAAAACATGTCTTGATTACTAGATGGAAATCATCTTTCCTTCTTTTTTTTTTTTGAAATTGAGATAGAATTGACATATAACATTACATTAGTTTTAGGTGTATAGTATAATAATTTGATATTTGTATGTGTTATGAAAAGATCATCACAAAAAGTCCAGTTAACATCCATAACCATACATAGTTACAATTTTTTTCATGTGATAAGAATTTTTAGGATTTACTCTTAGCAACTTTCAAATATACAGTGCAGTATTATTAAGTATAGTCACCATGCTGTGTATTACATCCCCAGGACTTATTTATTTTATAACTACAAGTTTGTACCTTTTGGCCTCCTTCATCCATTTCACCCACCCCTCAAATGGCAGGATTTCCTTCTTTTTATGGCTGAATAATATTCCACTGTGTATATGTACACCATATTTTCTCTATCCATTCATCCATTGATGGACACTAAGGTTGTTTTCATGTTTTGGCTATTATAAATGATGCTGCAGTGAACATGGGGGTGCAGACATCTTTTCCAGTTAGTGTTTTCATTTCCACTTCCCAGAAATAGAATTACTGGATCATATGATAGTTCTATTTTTAATTTTTTGAGGAACCTCCATACTGTTCTCCATAGTGGCTGCACCAATTTACATTCCCACCAACAGTGCACAAGGGTTCCCTTTTCCCTACCTCCTCACCATCACTTGTTATTTCTTGTCTTTTTGAATGGAGCCATTCTAACAGGTATGAGGAGATACTTCATTGTGGTTTTGATTTTCATTTCTCTGATGATTAGTGATGCTGAGCACCTTTTCCTGTACATATTGCCATTTGTATATCTTCTTTGGAAAAATGTATACTCAGGCCCTCTGCCCGTTTTCTTTTCTCATCTTTCCTTCCTGTGTCTGCCTAGTTGACTCATTTTACTACTCGTTTGGTACTTGTACACTCCCTTACATCAGGGCTTTTTGTGTCTGTATCTTACCAGCACGCCTGCTCCCCCTCATGAATGTTCTTTTTCTCTGGACACTAGTAATTGCTGAAGAGTAAGTACCATATCTTTTAAAATTTTGGCACCATGTATATATATTTATATATCTTGGTTTTTCTTATTCTGCTAGTAAAGGTGCTTGTAATGGTGCTAAATGAATGAGGTATAAGACGATAGCTGCCATTGTCTTTCTGAGAAATGATGTTGGTCTATACCAGGTGTTGGTAAACGTTTCCTATAAAGGTCCAGATGGTAAACATTTTAGGCTTTGCAGCCTATGAGCTGTCACAGCTCCTCAGTGTTGCCGTTGCAGTGCAAAAGCTGCCATGCAGGGCATGGATGTGTTCCAATAAACTTTATTTACAAAAATGGCAACGGACCAGATTCAGCCCGTTTGCCAGCTGTAGTTTGCCAGCCCCTGATCTGTAGACTCTATACCAAGATTTTGGCAGTAGCAATAGAAATGTTATTTTAGAAGATGAATTTGGATTCAGTACTTCGGTGTATGTATAGTGGGATGAGGCAAGTGAGTACATTAATGAGGACCAGTCATGAAGTCACGGTCACTGTACATGGAGCTGAAATAACAGGAACTGGTACACTGGACAAACAAGAGGAAGAATGTGAAGACATGTAGGAATTCCAGCCGTTTTTCACTATTAGGCTTACATCTAACCGTGAGGCCACAGTGCCTGGCACGTGAGAGAAGGAAGAGAATGGACAGCTGGGACTAAGATAATGAGCTGCTGTCTGAAATCAGGGGGAGAGTCAGAGTCCTGTGGTGAGTTCTTATTCCTGTGGGAGAGGTGACGTGATGGGTGAAGAGGTGAAGACTTGGCTGAGCAATCTTCAAGAGGCTGTGCATTGGCCCAGGCATTTATTCCAGTAGGTTATTTCTCTTTGGAATTATTTAACCACGGGCACCGTTTGTCTTTCATGTGAACCCAGCATTAGAGGTTACAGTCATTATGTATGGTTTTCCTCCATTTTCTTTCCCCAAACCTTTTTTTTTTTTTTTAATGAGTTTTCTATTATCTCTGTTGATTAGCATAAGCTGTGCTGCTGAAACAAGAGACTCAATAGTACTTGAACTTCTGTATTCTTTAAGTCAGTTTTCTCTCTCAGGAAATGGTTCTGAGGTAGCTTTTCAGGTCAGCAGTAGGTCTGCTCCACAGTCATTCAGGGACCCTAAGCTGACCAGTTCCTCTGTCGTCTTCAACACATGGCTTCCAAACTCAAAAGAGCATGGAAGGGTTTTTTTAGCCTTGCAAGGGGTTTCGGGCTAGGCCTGGAGATGTCACATAACGCTTATGTTCATGTTCCATTGAATATTTCACTGAACGGGTCAGATGGCCATATTGAGCTGCAAGGGGGCTGAGAGATGTAGAATGTGGCTGGGAGCCACATTCCAGTGAACACTTGGTAACCATGGAAGAAGGGAGATAGGATTTTAGTGGACATTTAGATGTTCTGCTGCATTCCCCTTGACTAGAAACAGGACAGTTTTGCTTTTTGTGAGCACTGAATTTTCAAGGCTCTACTGTGCTTCGTTTGTATGAGTTCTTCAGCAGTAGATATTTACGGGGAAACTATTTCTCCCTGGAAAACTTAAAAAGGAAATGGTGGAAATTCAGCATTTTTAATTTAGGTTAGAACAGGAACATTTGACACTTCGTTGGCTTCATTATAAGCTGCCCTTGGGGCTGTAACTTAATAGGAAAGGGTGTAGTCTCACTTGTACACTCTAAGCTAAGGAAGAGAGAGAAATAAATTCTAATGGTTTAATTAGAATTTGAAGCCAGAATTCAAGTTTGTGCACTGACACCTGATAAGGAGGAAAAGAAGTATAGTTGAGAGAAGATGCTGACAATGTAGTCTTAGGGAAGGACTTCCTTTAGAGGAATTGTGATTAATAGATAAAAGAGCAATAGTGAAAGTTATAAAAGATCATGCATATCTAGTATATGAATTTAGTGGCATTTTGTACGCTAGCCTGTTATAAATATGGTCTGAAAAAAGGGAAATCTTAAGTAGATGCTTAAGATGGTTGAAAGATGCTGAGTCTTTGAATTAAATGTATCTTAGTATATAACATAATAGTGAGACTAATCTACTATAGTTCAGGGCATATTCAGAAAGAGATTTATTAGTAGGACCTTGTATATTGTCTCCTCACCACATTATTTACTTAATCACATCCTTTTAATCACAGGCTTTTTAATTTTAATTTGTCAGGCTTGGATATCACTATTGATCAGTCTTAAATGTGTAACTTTGACTTTGGAATATTAGAAACGTTTTCCTTTCTCATTGCTTTTCATGCACTTCAACATAGTTATTGTTTTATATAATTAAATGGCTAGATTGTCATAGATTCCTCTACATTTCTTGAACTTGGACACTATATTGTCTATGAAACATTAAATGAGCCTTCAATGAAAGAGTTGTCCAAAGGGCTGTGTGTGTGTGTGTGTGTGTATGTATATATATAATATTATGTAATATATATAAGATATATATAAATATATATAATTGGAAATATTATCACCAAAATGAACATATTACAATATTTTGAACTGTGCCTGGCCTGGCAGTATCCAAACATAAAAGTTCATCCTAGGTCGTATGGAATTGTCTTTTACTGGAGGCTTCTTATTCTCATTCCATACTGCAGCAGATTAATCTGGGCTATTGCTTTAAGAATAGTAGGGAAAAAAACAATTTAGCAGTGCTAGAAGAAGGCAGTCTCTCTTGATGGAGGAAAAAAGTGTAGGATGAGTAAATCCTGCTTGGTAGTTAGTTGTGTGCAGGGGATCTGGGAGTTTCAGTTCACCCACAAGCCACCTCTGAATGTTGAATTTCCAGAACTCTAGTTTGGCTCCTAACTGATTGAAGGGAGGTGCAGAGTCTTAATCACCGCAAGTGATAGTCCCATTACATTGCACCAGGCTTGTCAGACTGCATCGGGGTCTTATGTTTTGTTACAGGGGCAGTGCTTTAGAAGGGACGCTGACAAGCTGGTGGCAGGGAAGTGCATCCAGAAGGCAGTTAAGGTGTTAAGGATTTATATCAGAGATGATTTCAGGGAATGGATATTTTTAATCTGGTGAAAAAGAAGGCAAAGAAGAAGCAAAATCTGTTTTCAAACATCTGAGAAGGTATTATGTGAAATATTTGTCATTCTGTGTTGCTTCAGAGCAAGGAAATTACCCCTAAGATTGGGCAGAATAGGAGGGCAGAGTTCAGCTTAGTTTAAGAAACTAGATATATTCTGCCTGTCCACCAATGCATAGAATGCTTTTTTTCTTTAATTGAGGTATAGTTGATTTACAGTGTTATATTAGTTTCAGGTTTACAACATAGTGATTTGATATTTTTATAGATTATACTCCATTTAAAGTTATTATAAAATATTGGGAATAATAAAATGTATTCCCTGTTCTGTAGCTTACATCTTTGTATCTTATTTTATTTTTTAAATAATTTATTTATATTTTACTTTTGGCTGCGTTGGGTCTTCGTTGCTGCACGTGGGCTCTCTCTAGTTATGGAGAGCGGGGGCTACTCTTCGTTGCAGTGCGCGGGCTTCTCATTGTGGTGGCTTCTCTTGTTGCGGAGCACGGGCTCTAGGTGAGTGGGCTTCAGTAGTTGTGGTGCATGGGCTCAGTAGTTGCAGCGTGCAGGCTCTAGGGTGTGTGGGCTTCAGTAGTTGTGGCACACGGGCTCAGTAGCTGTGGGTCACGGGCTCTAGAGTGCAGGCTCAGTAGTTGTGGCGCACGGGCTTAGTTGCTCCACGGCATGTGGAATCTTCCTGGACCAGGGCTTGAACCTGTGTCCCCTGCATTGACAGGTGGATTCGTAGCCACTGCACTGCCAGGAGAGTCCGTGTATCTTATTTTACACCTACTAGTTTATACCTCTTAATCCCCTTTCCTTATCTTGCTCTTCTCCCAACCCCTCTCCCCACTGATAACCACTAGTTTGTTCTCTGTATCTGCAAGTCTGTTTCAGTTTTGTTATATTCATTTGTTTTATTTTTTAGATTTCACATACAAGTGAAAAAGTACAGTATTTGTTTTTCTCTGTGTGACATAACTTCACTAAGCATAATACCCTCCAGGATCCATCCATCTTGTCACAAGTGAAATTTTTCATTCTTTTTTATGGCTGAGTAATATTCCATTGTGCATGTATATGCCAAATCTTCTTTATCCGTTCATCTGTTGATGGACTCTTAGTTTGCTTCCATATCTTGGCAATTGTAAATAATGTTGCATGAACATTGGAGTGCATATGTTTTCGAATTAGTGTTTTCATTTTCTTCTGATTTATACCCAGGATTGGAATTGCTGGATCATGTGATAGTTCTATTTTTAATTTTTTGAAGACCCTCCATACTGTTTTGCATAGTGGCCATACCAATTTACATTCCCACCAACAGTGTAGTAGGGTTTCCTTTTTTCCATATTCTTGCCAACTTTTATTATTTGTTGTCTTTTTGATGATAGCCATTCTGACAGGCGTGAGATGATAGCTCATTGTGGTTTTGATTTTCATTTCTCTGATGACTAGTGATGATGAACATCTTTTCATGTGCCTGTTGGCCATTTGTTTGTCTTCTTTGGAAAAATGTCCATTCAGGTCTTCTGCCCATTTTTTTAATCAGATTGTTTTTTTGATATTGAGTTGTATGAGCTCTTTGTATAGTTTGGATGTTAACCCCTTATCAGAAATATCATTTTCACGTATCTTCTCCCATTCAGTAGGTTGTCTTTTCATTTTGCTGATGGTTTCCTTTGCTGTGCAAAAGCTTTTATGTTTGATTAGGTCCCATTTGTTTATTTTTGCTTTTGTTTCCCTTGCTTGAAGAGACAGATCCAAAAAATATTGGTAAGACTTATGTCAAAGAATGTGCTAGGTACGTTTTCTTCTGAGAGTTTTATGGTTTCCTGTCTTACACTTAGGTCTTTAATCTATTTTGAGTTTATTTTTGTATATGGAATGAGAAAATTTCATTCTTTTACATGTTCCAGTTTTCCCAGCATCTCTTATTGAAGAGACTGGATAGACTGTCCTTAAATACAGGACTCTTAAGTTACTAGAGGAACTCAAGCAGAAGCCAAAGAAGCACTGGGGAATCCTCTGGTGCTGCAGGAGCCTGCTCAGTGAGGACACCAGAAACAGGAAGCAAACCCCCTTTTCCTCCTTCAGTGTCTCTTCAGCACCCCTACGGACAAGACTTTAGTGCCAACCAGCAAAGGAAAAATATCTGAAGAACCCAGATTCATTTTCACAGAGCAGTGAAAAAGGGTGAATTTGGAGCTTACAGGCAGTAAGTTGATAAGCCTCACAGGAGGGGTGAGGTAACACCTGTGCAGTACTTGGAAGTGGCAGCTGCACTCACAGGTCAGGCCAAGGTGGGATGGGAGACAGAGGCCAGGCTGTGGTTGAAGGACTGGTAAAGGAGTGGTCATTTTGAATACAATGCTGTAGTCTAGACCAGGGATCAGGGAACTTGACTGTTCTAGGAACAGAGAATGCAACCCAAATGAGAACAGATAAAGCAGAGAGAGAGATTTAAAAAATGAAGTGTGAGACCTATAAGTGCATGAGGAAGTTAGACTGAGTAGATAGGATGCTGAGGCGTGGATTATTGAGAAGCCAAGAAGTAGGCTTAAGTAGGATTGGTTGGAACCTGGGTGGGGTCCAGGTCAAAATGGGAGGGCAGCAGAGGTGAACTCTGAGGTTCCTTTCATCTCTATGAGGTCCCTCAGGTATACAGCCTTTGATATCCTTCACAGAGTCAGAAACTGCTGCAGTCTGAGGATTGATAAACCCAAACAGCTAGCTCAGAATTGATCCACTGCTGTTCTTCCCTTGCTGACCACCTGTTACCGTCTGCCTTCTCCACCAAGAAAAGGCTTTGGATTGTTCATAGTGTATTAACTATTTAGTTGGGGTGGTTTGTGTTTTGGCCTTTTATTTGTATGATATTATCAATCTTTCTGTGAAGGTTTACAGGTTTAGAATGTTTGCTGTGAGGTTTTGCCTGGAAGTGACCCAGGCGTGCTGCTCATAACTGGTGTCCATTTGAGCTTTAAGCACCAGTGCTCTTTTAACAGGTTGTAGCCCTTCTTCACATATGAAAGTCACTTTGTAATGAACCCAGGCAGTTTCACTTAACTGGTTTATTTAGTGGGATTGTGCCTCCATTTAATTAGTGAAGTCTGAATTCATGCCAGTGACTAAGTTTTGTAATCGACAGTTGTGATGCCTGCAATTATGTGGGAACATCCAAGTCTAACCTCTCTTACAGAGTAATTATATTACCTGAATGTACCTTTGGAACTGAATTAGAGTGAAATACCTTAATATTAATAATTATCCTGCTTACTTAAAGCTATAGGATCTTAGAAAAGGTCTTTGTAGGCACAGCAGTGACCATTAAAACTATTACTATTATAGTTTAGCATGGTAATGCTCTTGGTTTTGAAACTTTAGAAGACATCTTTGTGGTCTCTGCTAGTCCTCTTGCTTTCTCTCGAAACTTCTTTGCTCTTAAATACACAGTTATAACAGAATTGGCCATCTTAGTAGGACATGACTTTCATTCAACTGGTCACCTGACCGAGGAACTTGGAATTGGGTATAGGATTGCCATCTCTGCTGGCTGCCCTTTTGAATAGTGGAGTTATACACTTGGAGCTGTTGGGTAATGATCATTTTCTACCCCGTGGACCAGGAAGCAGTGCAAATCATTTTGTAGTGATAAAGCAGAATGACGCTGACATGCAGAGAAAAGGAGAAATGAACTATGGATCAAGAGGACTCCCCAATCTGACTATGACCCTCCAGTCCCTAGTTCTAGTCCATTCCCAACACTCAGCTGAATCCTTCATTTAGGCTCCATGAGAGATGACCCTCTGTCCTTAAACTCCCATTCTTGCTTAAGCTAAGTCAAGTACATGTTTATTCCTTTCATCCAAATGACAGATATATTTGAAGATCATTCAAACTTATTAAAAAAAATCTAAGATCTTATAGAGAAATGGGCAAAGGGCATAAGTGATTTTCAGAAAAAGGAAATTTAAAATGCCTAATAAGCATATGAAAAATAGTAAACATCACTGATAGTCAAAAAATACAAAAACAACAAATAGCAAAGAAAACCAAAGATAATACTCAAAGCATAAAGCATGTCATGATGTGGGAACTCCTCTGGACTGTTAGAGTGTGAAGCCATTGTATGATGCAGGGTCCCAACAGGAAACAGATGACCCAGTCAGATAAGGGTAATTAGAGGAGAGGTTATACGCAAAGGACTATTCACAGAGTTGTGGGTACAGGGGAACTTCCAGGGATGGTGCAGTAACCCTGGGCTGGTGGTGGCGAGTTGGGGTGAGACGGACCCAAGGCCACCTCGAGGGGAGTACTGGCCCTGAGTTGAAGGACCCGGCCAGATAGTCACTCAGAAATTATTTTCTTATTGTTCCTTTAAATATTAACATTCATTAAAACTGAAATTACAAAATTCGCAGTCTTACTGGTCCAGTTTAAGATTTCAGTTGCTTTATTAACTCATTTTTAATGAAGAAGTTAATTTGTTCCAAGTCAGGCCTCTAGGTATTGTTTTCCCTCTGACACCAGCGGCAATTGAAGTCAGCACTGCTTTTGTTTGATTCATACTATACGTGATGCTAGCTCAGACAGAGCAGGGCCTGGACACTGACGTCAGCTCTCTCCCTGTGTTATCTCACAGCCCCCTCACCGAAGTCCTGGGAGACGGGTTCCCAGATTGCCCCCCATTTACTGATCATCTAAGGAAGCAACTAAGGCACCAACTCGGCTGGCCCCTCTCAGGCCTCCACTCCCAACAGCTAGTCTGCTTTATGGTTGCCAGTCTGCTTTACAGTGGCCTTCTCTCCTCTCCTACTTTGAAAAAAAATTATAAAATGATATCTTTTCAGGCTTTGAGTATGCAGATTCATTTGAAGAAGAGCTTTCAACCCCACTAAAACTTGATTGTTTCATAGTCTGAAATGGATACTTGAGTTCTGTAAGAGCCATGGGATTAAATTTTAAAGTGTACCACAAAGATGACCTCGCTGTACCAGTTTCATGTGGAAATTTGTTTATGATGTAAAAGTATAGGTATAAAGTTTCCTAAAACCATTTAAAAATGTTTCTAAATAAGTAAATAAATTGTTGAATAAAGTTCCAAATAAACTTTTTCTCCCAAAGAAGCAGTTGGCTTTCAAAAGAGAAAACTAAGTTAATTAACATGAATTAATTAAAATAGAATTCTTTGCAGAGTCAGTCAGTGTCATGTGTGAATTCAGACAGTCCAAGAATATTGGGCAAGGAACTGCAAAAGACAGTTTGGGTCAGCATCATATTTTGTAGCAAGATTATAGAAAAATTATAGATAAACTAGTACATAGCCATCTCCTGTCACCTAAAATCAGTCATTCAATTAATCTCTTTCTCCCCCACCTTCTCCACGCTCTCTCTTGCTATCTCTCTCTCTCTCTCCCCCTCTCCCTCTCCACCCCCACTCTCGCTCTCTCTCTCCCCCTCCGCCTTCCCTCTCCCCCGCCACAAAGAAAGTAGTCCAGTGACTTATATTTTTGACTTATTCTCTTAAGTGCTCATGAAATAATACATAGTAATATAGTTCTTGAAATCTGAATTTCAAGACTGTTGATGGATGAAAATTTGATTACTCACTAAGAATAACTTACTACCTAAAAGTTTAAAAGATATTTTCTGTACACGTGATCTCAGATCTCGTGTAACTTCTATACAGCCTTGTCATACAGGTATTACTCTTTTATAAATGGGAACACTGAGGCCCAGAAAGGTTAATTAAATTATTCACACAGTCATTGGTGGAGCCGAACTTAAATCCAGGTCCTCTGATGATGAATCCCACATAGACTTTCAGTAAACTACACTGCCCCAGTTTTCTCCTCTCCCTTTTGGGGCACAAAAATAATACCTAGACTTGGGCAAACTCCAGATTACCCATAAAGAGGAAATTATCTTAATTCCTGGATGATCAAAATGAGTAAGACAAGTAGCAAGAAAAAGCAGCTTGATGTTTGAAGGTGCCCTGACTTTCATATCCACTTCCATCTTTTTGAATATCCAGGTCCTGCCCATTGGAGTCCCGCCTCCGACCTTCTGTTCTCTTCACACGCCTTGGCTCTGGGTGGTGGATTGCCACTGATGCTTGATTCCACTGTTTGTGTCGTCATTGAGTCTATTATACAGTGGGTTGATTTTCCCCATGTTTTGTACTTGTTAATTCAGTTAGCCTAGATGTTCTCTGAGATCAGGGACCGTATGTGAGACTTCTGTTTTGTACTTTGAAGTATATAATTCAGCGTATTTTATTGTTGGGACTCTGATTAAACCTCACATTTAAAGAAAAGCAGGACCACCATGTAAAGTTGTACAGGCTTTGTGTTACTCAAGGGCACACATCGAAGTGGGGACATTTTATCACAGACATTGTGGATAGGTCAGTTTATGATGCTTTTCTGATAAATGGCCATAAATGTATGTGAGGAAGGAGAGCTGACTTTTAAATTCATTCATAGGCAACTATGAGTCAGTGCAAAAGCCCTGACCACTGCCACGTAGAAGAGATTCATGTATTATAGTCAACTTGAAGTTTACCAAACTTATGGTTTCACAATTTTATAAATTTACTGCAAATCATTGATTGTTTCATACTTGAAATTAATGAATTTTATGGCATGTAAATTAAGCCTCAATAAAGCTGTTGAAAAATTTAAAAAAACAACAAAAAATAAACCCCAAACAAACAAAAAACTTTATCCAGAGATTGAGTCAAAACAAAAATATTTGAAGACTGGCTGAAAATGACAATTAGATGGGCAGAGGAATGACCAAATCCCTGTAACAGAACAAAAAACTTTTGAAAATTACTTTCACAACAACCTTGAAACAAAAGTTTATGGAACTCAGCTTCTTCCTTTAAAAGATAGAGTTCTAGATTTTAGTAAGAAACAGTGACTAAATTACTAAATTTTAAAGCTGTGTTTAAGTATTGCATCATTATTGAGATCATAATGTTTTTCTAAAACTTAGGCACATATAAAAACACATATAAGCCTATGCTGGAAGCTTTATAAATGAATTAAATTCAGAAGTATTTATTTCTTTTCTCAGACATTATAAGTAGTAATTTTGCTGCCTTTGTTGTACTGGAAAATGAACACAGTAGAAATGAAAACTTGTTAGCTGTTTTAGTTGATATGTTTGAAATAGTTAGAAGCAAAATCCCAAGTGGTTAATGGCTATAATATGATCTAAAATACAGAAACTTTAAAGAGCTACATCCAGTATCTAAGGGACAGATCTGAAAAGGTTAATTTGTTTGTAATGTAAGAAGTTAGTTTTTCAAAACTAAGTTGAGCCGTAACCTTCACCTTATGGTCATATGGTCAAATCACAGCTTTCACCTTAATGCCCCAGCTGAAGGGCCAGGTAGAATTGTGATGGAACTGGTAAGACTACGTCTTGAAAATGTATCACCTATTTCTCATCTTTAAAAATATTCATGCTAACAGGTGACATATCAAAGGGAGGGTGAAATTTTGCAGCCGATAGATGTGTGTTTGCTGTCTTGCTGTTGTGATGCAAACCGTCAGGTAACTTGTTCTGTTTCCTTGGGCAGCAGCCTAGAAATTGCGTGTGACTGCAGTGAGAATGAACTAAACATTTGAGTCAGTAAACTCAGTTGTGTTTTACTCCAATACAGCTGAACTGACATTTCTGTTTTCTGCTGAGTTTTTGGTAGTTGCCTCTGATGCTGAAATCATAGCTTTTAGCAGCATTTGATGCTGGAAATGGCCAAGTGAAAGAAAATCTTGTTTTACTCTCACCCCCAAATTGAGGATTCCATCTGCTATTTTTATCCCTTAGGAAGGGTTACATTTCCTAGTTCAGGACTAGCAAAAATTCCTGTCCTGACAAACTGCTTCCTTTTCTGTTGGGTCATAAGAGTGAAGTAAGTCAGTCTGACCTTTCTTCCTGCCATGCCTATCATAGACAAGGGCCAAGTTTTATGCCTCACTGTGATAGCTTTCATTGGCCAAACATCACCAATTCTTGGCTTTTATTTTTTAACACCTGTTTTAAATTATGTCTGTCATTTTTGGTAATTCCATATTTTGTGGGAACTGAGTGGGGTCATAAATAATGATTGATAAATCATCCTGTAATGTCAGTGCAGTAAGATTTTCATGGAACCTGATAAACTAATTTTGAAACTCGTTTGAAAAAAATAGAATAGTCAAAATTTTGCAAAAGAAAAATGAGAGGGACTTTCCTAACAGATGTCATCTAAGACTATCATAATTAAGTGTAGTATTGGTTCAGGAATATCTAAACGGATGAGGGAATAGAAGAATGAGTAAAGAAACAGACTATATACTAATGGGAATTTAGTATATTATAAAAGTGGCATTTCAGACCAGTAAGAGAAGGGTAGATTATTCAGTCAGTGATTTGGGGATAATTGATTATCCATTTGAAGAAATAAAGAAGTGTAAGTTTGTACTTAATACATTCACAAGATAGACTTCATATGATTTGAAAAACTCAATATGAGAAACTTTGGAAGCACTAGAAGAAAATCTAGGAGAATACTTAAAATCTTAAAAATGAGATATAAGTGAAAATATTGATAAATTTCATTTTAAACTAATTACACCAAAGTAATAAAATTTGTAATAAGATTTGTGCAGTTACTAGTATATTAGTAAAACTCTTAAACATAATTTTTAAAGGCTGCATAATATTCCATAGTACAGCTGTACCATAACAGTTCTCAGTTGCATTTCAAGTTCTCATATAAAATTCCTGACATCCTTGAGTGAATTTATGTTTTCTAAAAGATGATACTCTGAACTGGTTCAGATAATCCAGGAAAAACACTAAACTAGAAGCACCTCTTGGTCCAGATACTTTCTTTCTTAACATTTCACATTTGACTTTCTGATTAACTTAAAAAGTGCCCTTTTACATTTGTTCTTTTTATTTTTTTAATTTATTTTTTATTTTTTAAAATTATTATTATTATTTTTGGCCATGCTGTGTGGCATGCAGAATCTTAATTCCCCAACCAGGGATTGAACCCAGGCCCTGGCAGTAAAAGCGCTGAATCCTAATCACTGGACCCCCAGGGAAGTCCCTGTTCTTTTTAAAAAGTGACTTTTTAAGTTGCATTTTAACATTTTTCTTTTAAAGTTAGTTTTTAGACGTATTTTATTCTTACCAATTTATTTGTTCCCCTATTTTATTTATGACTACCTGGTAAACCATTAGGAATCTAACAAGGTATAAACAACCTAGAATTAAAAGATTTTCAAATTTAAGTACTGGAATCTTGTTTTCAAGGGCTGTGTTTGGATGAAACCCCCAATACATATTTTTTTTCAATTTATTTTATTGACGGATAGTTGATTTACAATGTTGTGTTCATTTCTACTGTACAGCAAAGTGATTCAGTTATATGTACGTTCTTTTATTTATTTATTTATCTATCTATCTATCTATCTATTTATTTATTTATTTTGGCTGTGTTGGGTCTTCGTCGCTGCGCGTGGGCTCTCTCTAGCTGCAATGAGCAGGGACTGCTCTTTGTTGCGGTGGGCGGCCTTCTCACTGTGGTGGCTTCTCTTGTTGCAGAGCACAGGCTCTAGGTACGTGGGCTTCAGTAGCTGTGGCTTGCGGTCTCTAGAGCTCAAGCTCAGTAGTTGTGGTGCATGGGCTTAGTTGCTCCATGGCATGTGGGATCTTCCCGGACCAGGACTCGAACCCATGTCCCCTGCATTGGCAGGCGGATTCTTAACCACTGCGCCACCAGGGAAGTCCCTATGTATACATTCTTTTTTGTATTCTTTTCCATTATGGTTTAACACGTAATGAATATAGTTCCCTGTGCTATACAGTAGGACTTTGTTGTTTATCTATTCTCTGTATAATAGTTTGCATCTGCTAATCCCAAACTCCCAATCCATCCCTGCCCCATTCTCTCCCCCTTGGTAACCTCAAGTCTGTTCTCTATGTCTGTGAGTCTGTTTCTGAAACCCCAAATATAAAACAGATGAATTGGACACCTGTGGTGAATGGCGCTGGGGTTCCAGACTCTGATGTGTCTGGTCTTTCCGTCTGGTCATCCCTCCAGGTTTGTGGGGCACCTCTGCAGATTTCTTGAAACATGCTTTGAAAACCATTGATTGACAGTAAGAGTGCCTGGGTAAAAAAAGGAGAAAGGTGTAGTGAACAGGCTAACGGACTAGTGAGGTTCCCAGGATTTAAGTGCCAGTCTTCTTTAAAGTGAATGTATTATGCTTTTGGAAGTTATTTTTGTGTAGCCTTGTTGGCGTTCTTCTAGTAGTCCTCCAAATGATAGCCACTGTTGCTCTCATAAATTTCTTTGGAAGGTGGAGCCTAAAGTATATGGTCTTTAGCCACTCCTTTTGCTTCAAGGTGAATTCCATGCCTGGCCCAACAAGTCCTGCCTTGTGTGGATGAGTAGGGCTGACGTACCAGAGCAGCGGTCCCCAACCTCTTTGGCACCAGGGACTGGTTTCATGGAAGGCAGTTTTTCGACGGGCGGGGGGTGGGGGGGGCAGTGTGCAGGCGGTAAGGCGAGCGACGGGCAGCGATGGGGAGCGGCAGATCGAAGCTTCGCTCGCCCGCCGCTCACCTGCTCTGCGGCCCGGTTCCTAACAGGCTGCGGGCTGGTATCGGTCCATGGCCCAGGGGTTGGGGACCCCTGTTCCAGAGAACCCTGTTTGTCAGAAGGCAGGGCGGAGGGGTTTGACTCCTTGGTCTGACTCAGCATCTACACGCTGGCATTTATCTCCCCTGTAGGAGTAACTTTCAAGGCGGTCTGTCTGCAGTCTGTCTTCTTGGTTCTTAGTTATTCTATAGGAATAACATTCAAGTACTTGGAGCTTCAGTGTTTTCCCTCTCTCTTCAGACATGGATGCTGTGCTCGATACCTTAGCTTTCACCCCGCTTGCTTTAGTTCAAAGCAATAGAGAGAGCCGTTCGGTATAGGCATCTTGGCCAAAGTTCTACAAATAATCTTCATTTCAGTCACTACCTCCTGTTCTGGGGTATGGAAACTAAGATGTAGACAGGTTTTCTTTTATGGAATTGTCTTTTCACTGGTGTTGCTTAAGATTAACTCCTGGGTGAACTTTAATCACATTTCTCATGGTGTCTTTCTTTCTTTCAACTCTGCTGATCAGTAGGTTTTATGAGGGCAGGGATCATGTCCCTTTTGTATCCCCAGGGCCTGGAATAGTACCTGGCACCTTGTAGGTGCTCAGTACATGTTACTTCTCTGTCTGACTTTTGTCCATCTGCCTGAGCAGGTAGGAATCCTACTATTTCTTTCCTAGACACGACCTGTATTCAGAGCTGCTTTATCGTAAGAATGTTAGGAACATTTTGTGTTTCTTCCCTCTAGTTGATACAGATCCAAAAAAATTACCATTGACAATTCATCTGGTGGTAGGCTCCCTACGGTGTTTCTTTTTTTTTTTTTTTTTTGCAGTACGCAGGCCTCTCACTGTTGTGGCCTCTCCCCTTGAGGAGCTCAGGCTCCGGACGCACAGGCTCAGCGGCCATGGCTCACGGGCCCAGCTGCACCGCGGCATGTGGGGTCTTCGCGGACCGGGGCACGAACCAGCGTCCCCTGCATCGGCAGGCGGACTCTCCACCACTGCGCCACCAGGGAAGCCCGGTGTTTCGTTTGTTAACTAGGGAGAAGTTCCCTTCAACAAAGTCTTATCAGTTATCTGTTTTGTTTTTGTCATTTTATGAGGAGGGAATATTCTTAAAAATTTTTCTACTGGACGGCTGTTAGAATTATGCTAAGAGTAATATCATAAGTCTGTTTTCTCTTAATTCTTACAGTAAGTTAGTAACCTTCTGATCCCCAGTTTCTCCACCTTTGGGAATTTTTATGAATTAGAGGTACGTTTGGAAGTATTTTGTGAACAGTAAGGTGCTTACGATGTTGTCGTTGCTCTATACCTGGCTTCCTTTTGCTTTTGTTTGCTTATAGTTTACGTCCTTTCTAATCCAGTTTTAAAATATCGTTTGATTAAAATAGTGAAGACTACATCTAATGCAGTTTCCATCTTATCTAGCTGTTTTATGGAATTTTAAAATTGAACTTCTTTTTTATTGGAAGGGCTGTGAAAGAGAGTAAAGGGCAAAAAACCAATTGAGTTTTTAAAATTTAGTTTTTATTTTTATTGGATCTATCTATACGTGCAATCATTAGGAGTCAAATAGTTATACAATTTGCTGTGAAGACATCATTTCCTAAAAACAGGCACTTCCTCTTTTTAGCTGATAGGCTTGATTTACCATCATGGCTCTAAATGATATGCTTATATTGCTGTCCTTTGACATTTCAGTTTTAGGCACTTTCTGTTGACTTGTGTGGAAGATGAGGATTCAGCTATCTTCACTCTGGCCCCATACTCTGTCTCCAATTCTCTCTGTAAAGTTTTAATCTTAGCTCAGTGTTCAGGGTTTACTTTTCCTTTTCTGTCCAAGATTTGTCTTGCCCAGAGTTAAAAACTGTTGTTCCGTATCCAGGTGTGCACACGCACTTGCACTGAATTTTCTTCCTACTACTCAGTAATTCAGTCTTAGACCTCCCTTCGGTTGGGTAAATCTCCTCTCAATGTGTTGAAAGTCATTAGAAATGCTTTCAATTGTATCTTCCCGAGGAGCTCTTTCTGGAGGCTTCTCCCTGCAGCTGCCCCTTCTGATCTCTCTGTTTGCCATCGTCCTTTGACGTGTTGGATCCTGATCCCTGGAGAGCTTTCTTGGTTTATTCAGTCAATTTGCTAGAGCAGCTCTTCCAGTGGATTTGGCGGGGGCAGGGGTGAGGGTCGTGGGGGTTTACATACACGAATGATAAATGTTTTAAAGACTTTACATTGAGTAGTTTGCTTGCATTAGCCTTGTATTGAACTCTGGATAGAAAAGCATTTTCCTCGGAATTTTGGAGGCATTTCTCCATTATATTTTAGCTTCCAGTGTTAAATCCAGTGCCATTCTGCTTCTTGGTTCTTCGTATGCAATTTTTTTTTTTTTAAATTTCTGGAAGCTTATGGGGCCTTTGCCCTACAGAGAAATTTGACATTCAGAAGTTTCATAAGGATGGGCCCGAGGCAAATATCTTTATTGTTGTGCTGGCTATTGGTAGGCTGTTTGAATCTGGAAACTACGTCCTTTAGCTCGGGGAATTTTTCTGTTTAATTGGTGAGTTCTCACATTCTCTGAGTGCTCCCTTACTTTGTGGTGCAACAAGATGTTCTAGGCTCATTTTGTGTTTTTGCTGCCATAACCTTGGACTTAGCTTTTCCTCCAAAGAATCCAGGTTTCTTTTAGTGCCTAATGGTGATTTAAAAGCCAAGATCTGGTGGCTTTATGTGTTCCTGGCTACCAGTTGTAGTCGTTGCTACCAGTTGAAGACCAAACTAGTTAGAAAAATAAATAATAAATAAATATATGTATACTATTCCTGTATAACACAGTATGTATATTTCACGTAACACACACACACACACACACACACACATACATACACATACCATGAGTTCATATTTGATACCAACAATTCCAATCTAACACCAAAGGTGCATATCTAACAGTGAGGAACCTTTCTGTATTATTTCAATTTATTTAATTCAGTCAAGCCTTGAATATGCATAAAATAGAAGTTTTCAAATAAGCATTCTGTACCACTGCTTAGAAAAGCTATTCCCTAGAGTTTAGTATTTGTTTATACTTTTTTTTTAGGTAAAATTTACATACAGTGAAACACACACATCCTGTGTGCACAACTTATGAGTTTTGACAGGACATAGACCTGTGTAACCTATCCCTCTGTAAAGCTGTAGAATATTTCCATCACACCAGAAAGTTCCCTTATGCTTTTTCTCCATCAGTCACGGGAAGAATTTAAAAGTAGTAACGTACATGTGGAGATATTGAAAGTAAGAGAGCCAGGAAAAAACATTAAGATATGTTCTGTGTTATAAATTCAGTCCTTTTTAGGCACGCACTTGGGAGGCTCCACTCATGGTTTAGTGTTTTCGTCATTTTTCCAGGCAGCAGACTAATGTTTCTTCCAATGCCGAAAGTGCCAGTACTCACTTCAAGGCTAGAGCACGTATGTGTGTGCAAGTATAAACACACACATCTTATTTCATGTCAATCAATATTTTTCTACATAATTGAGGAAAACCAGGAGCTTTCCCTCAAGACTGGGGACAATGTGCAGGGAATCACTAGAGTGTTAAGAACTGCTGTAGTCCTAGGAATTCCCTGGAGGTCCAGTGGTTGGGACTCCATGCTTTCATTGCCAAGGTCCTGGGTTCTGTCCCTGGTTGGGGAACTAAGATCCCATGAGCTCTACCAAAAAAAGAAAAAGAAAGGAAGAAAGGAAGGAGGAAAGCAAGAAGGAAAGGGAGGAAGGAAGGGGGAGGGAAGGGGGGGAGAGAGAGAGAGAAAGAAAGAAAAGAAAGAAAGAAACACTGTAGTCCAGTCTTCTGTTGAAAAGCAAACTTGAGGAAAGATACCAAACACTCTTTATTTCCAGTTTTGTCACAAAGTTGGGTAAAGCAACTATTGGAACTTGAAGACCCACCTGGTGTAGCCCTGTTGCCTTTCAGGTATATGTAAGATGGAGACTGAATGATTATTTGAGGTCACTTCTGGGCCTTCTGAGAAGTACATGTGTCCCATTCCTTTCTATGTCTGCATGTAATACTGATCAGATAAAGCATCCAAAGCATGAACTTATTATAGTAGAATTTATTTAGAACACCAAAGTGAATGTTCTTATTCAGAACGATGGAAAAGATTTATTTGTAAACAGCCCCTATAATTGAGAGAACTTGATTATAAGATTGTCAGTGCAATATACACTTATATCTCCTACCTTGGATCTAGACATGAAGTGAGCTAATGATGCCACATTAGAAGTTTTAGCCATTTTGAATTTTTCTGTAATCATCACCTTCAGTAATATATGACAGTAAGTATACTTTCTAGATCATTTAGCTCAATTACTCCCTAGCATTTTATCGGAGAGGTACAGTCAGGGAGGCAGAATTTAAGTTTGTGCAAATTTCCCTGGTGTTGCCTCTATGCTTTTTGAACGTGTAGCCATTCCAGGGGTAGTGTCAGCCCTCCAGAAGTACTTGTCAACTTATTGGCAGACATAGTAATTGGCCAGGTGTTGCTCCTCTCACCGGAGCAGAAAAGCCTGGGGGAAGAGGTGTAGCCTTACTTCTTCCATTTACATTTAATGACACCTGCTGCCTTGCAGGCTGCCACTTCTAAATTTAGCAGATCTCTGAGAGAATTTCTACAACAGGGCATTTACCATGGCATACAATCTGTATGGATTTCGGGCACTTAGTAAATATCTGCCTTAGAAATCACTTCTTAGATTCCCTGCAGGTTGCTGAAAAGTGTGGTTCTGTTGTGAGGGTTACAGTGGGGTCCAGTTTGCATGTATCCTTCAGGAATGTCACAGCAGTCTACCTGGTGACCTATTTGCATGAGATTCCTCAGCTTTCCAGGAGCACCGTGAGGGGCAGCATGGGGGCATATTGTCAGGGCTAGACACTGGCATTAAAAAGAGGGAGAGAGGGACTTCCCTGGCAGTGGTTAAGACTCTGTGCTTCCAATGCAGAAGGTGCGGGTTTGATCCCTGGTCAGGGAACTAAGATCCCACATGACGTGCAACGTGGCCAAAAAACTAAAAAAAAAAAAAAAAAAAAAAAAAAAGAGGGCAGGAAAGGCAGCCCCCTGACTAGCCCCTGGAGAGAACTCCTCACAAAGACATGGAAGCTCAGCCTGCAGTTCGGATGGAAGGGGGCGACCACCAGAAGTGTCCCAAATTGGGACAGAGAGACAGTGGGGAGGACCTGCTACTGCAGTAACTATGAACGAGGGTCTTCTGGAGTGAGTTTAGATCTCAGGAACATTGGATCACCTTCTCTTTTACTTTTGATCTGGGCCCTTGATTTTTCATATTGCCAGTGAGGCCTGATTAAAAAGGATTTGTTCAGGGACTTCCCTGGCGGTCCAGTGGTTAAGCCTTCGCGTTCCAATGCAGGGGGTGCGGGTTCGATCCCTGGTCGGGGAGCTAGGATCCCACATGCCCCGCGGCCAAAAAACCAAAACGTAAAACAGAAGCAATATTGTAACAAATTCATTGAAGACTTTAAAAATGGTCCACACCAAAAATATCTCAAAAAAATAAATACAAAGGATTTGTTTAAGAACGTAAAAACTAAGACTTCTCTCACTGTATTCCTTTTACTTTTAAAGTACATACATGCAGTTGTCTTTCCGCAGTCAAATGGTTTATGTTGTTTTGTTCCCTGAATTGGCATCAAAAGAAATAAATTGTGAACGTATTTCAGTAGACCAATCTGTATTCAGCTGTTCAAAATATAGTCAGTCAGCCATTCTACATCAGCCAAGTGTTATGTCAGAATAAATAGGGTGGACATTTATCATCTCTGAAGAATGCTTATATTTTAACTTCGGGATGAAAAGGCATTGACTGTCCTTGACATTTAATATGTTAAAAAACAACAACAACAAAAAAAAACCCCAGCCAGCTATCACTTCATTTGGAGAAAAAAGGTGAAAGTGGAGAAGGTAGAAGGCACTTTTAATGCTGGATATTCAATTAAGCCCTGTGGTCCAAGAACAGAATTGGATATCATGGCTTACTGTGGAATTTGAAGCCTTAATTAAGTGCTGAGCTTTGCTGGGGATTGAATGTCAAATCAGGTGAAACTCATAATACCTCATTTCCATTAAAAACCCCTTTCCATCCCTCCCAGGGTTGTCTGATCCTCTTGGACCTTTCTTGGCTGTATGTCTTACATGACAGAATAAGTCTTGGGAGCTATGGAAAACATCAGAGCTACTGGAAACAACTTTGCAGTCTTTACTCTTTTTTTCTGGAGTTAAGTATTTTTAGCCCCAGAGCATGCGTTTAGAGTATCTAGGGTCTTTATACTGTATTAGTGTTGAGGAAAGGCTGTCTAGAAGGTCCTTGGAGGCAGCTCTACCTTAGAATGTTCTTCTCTGCTGGATCCTCTGAGTGGTCTCTTGGATTCCAAAATCTTGGTTTTATGGGTTCACTGGACTGGTCCAGCCCCAGTGAGAGCTGAGCTGTGCTGGCCAAATTTAGACCTCTTATTAAAACCATGTGAACATGAATTGGTAGTTAGAAATATTGTATGTCAGATGCGGGACAGTATTTTCCTTGTATTGGGGTACCTTGGAGATGCCAGTCAATCAGAAGGTTGCTCACTGGACAAAGGCTTAAGGGATGTATTGTCCAGGCTGTGATGAACAACCCATTTCCGCTATAGGAAATGCAGATTTTTAGTGATTAAATAGCAAAAGTACTTTATCGTGATTCAAGAGTCCTGGGTTCTAGTTCTAGTTCTGCCACTACCTGTATGACCTTAGCAGTCCTTTTACTTCTTGGGGCCCTGGTGCCCTTGTCTAAAAAAGAAGGGATGGAATTAGGTGGCCTAGAGTCTGAGCCTTAGTAACTCAGATGCAGCATTTGTCTCGCCTTACTAGTGTTCAATGCCTGTAATAAATTCCACCTCTTATCCAGATACCAGGAGTAGCCTACATTTTCCTCCTCCTCCTTTTTTGGTGCTATTGTAGTAAAATGGTCGACGCATAGATTCAAAGCTATTTTAAAGATCAGTCCAACACAATCATCCGTCTGATGCTTGGGGGAGCCCACACTGATTTAAAAGCTATCAGCTCTTTGGGACTAAAATATTGCATTAGGTATTTAGACATCCCTGGGGCCCTACTAGCTAGTGGTCGGAGTAGGTCTGAGAGGGGGCTGGGAAAACCCCTGATTCCTGAACTTAGCTTGGAGAACAGGGTGTACTTAGAATGGGCTAGAATTGAGAGCCCCACGGCCCCTCCATGGGGGATCTTGAGGGGTTTTGAGACATGTTTTTATTATATCTTTTAATTCCATGATCCTGTATGAATCTCTCACCTCTGCAAAGGGTTTTCCTGTTAGGCTTAATCTAAAATATATTGAGGGAGTCTCGTTTGCTTCCTAGTGGATGTTCCTTTTCTAACTTGCTTGTTTGCTCTTAGGTCTGCTAATCTGGACTGTTTTGTTAGGAACTTTGAAGGGTTTGAGATGCTAGCCTACTGGTGTAGTTATGTGATTGATATGTTTGTGTGTGTGTGTGTGTGTACTGTAGAAAGATGCGGCATCTGGGTCAGGGAAAAGAGTTCTTTATTCATACAACCAGATCCACAGCCAGAGTACCATCGCAGTGTTGGGCCCCTATACCGGGGCCCACAGGCATCACATGAAAGCTCATGGAATTTCTCTATGGAGGTGGCAGGTTTCACCCCACTGATGAGAGACAGAGAACAGTGTATTTTCTTCTTTTAGAGACAGTCCCTCCCCTCCCCTCACAAAAGGAGGGAGGAAAACCTTTGCTCCTTTGAGATAAGATGGAAAGTGACCTGGGTTCTGACCCTAACCTTTAAGAATGTAAATGCATCTTTCTGAGGGCAGGTTAAGCATTCCTGAAGGTTCTTATGCCAGGAGATGTCTCCAAGGCCTGGGTTTCTGTAAATACCTAGAGAGGTAGACGTATCTATCTGGAGATAGTTCTCCAGTCTTCCTGGCACTTTGGGAACTCAGCCAATGGGCCTAGTCTGGACTGTCACTATTTGGCTTCTTATGGAGATAAGAAAGTTTTATCATCCCTTTTAGATCAGAGCAATTAACTAGACAGATGGCTATAGATCTAATCCTTAGGGTATGTGAAAAGTAAAATGCATATAAGCGATGTGAAAGCAAACATTCATTATCTTTATATTATATATATTTCCGTGTCTCAAAGGGCTAGGGCTTTTTACAGGAGCACTGAGAAATCCAGGGAAGTTTTATTTCCCCATCTACCAAGGATGCTTACACAATTCTGACATTCCCTTTTTTTTTTTTTTTTTTAAATAGAAACTTAATAGAGAAGTAAAAGGAGTAATTCAGTTGCTTCTATATCATATGAGTGCAGATTTCTGGAAATTAGGGCCAAATCTCACTGTGATTCAAATAGAACCCATAGTCTAGGCATGTATTTCTTTTCCTCTGTTAAAAAAAAAAAAGGCTGACGTTTGAAGGCTATTTCTTTTTATTGGTATTGCTCATGCTGGTGAAAATGAAGCAGATGGCAAACTGGGGCATTTTAAATTCCATTGCTAGCTAAGGCTATAAGAAAATAAAGCCCTCTGATTACGCTACATTGATCAAGTGATTACAATGAAAAGTGTCATTTTGTAGCAGAATTCTCCTCATCTTCTGGACTAGACCCATGATGTGAAAATTTTAGAATAAAATGACTGTCATTTAAAAGAGACTGCTTGTTAATTTCTTTTTCTCATTAATTTTGTTGGCCTTATGGTATATTAGTCATTTCAGGCTGTTATAACACAGTACCATTGACTGGGTGATCTAAGCAACAGACATTTATTTCTCACAGTCCTGAAGGCTGGGAAGTCCAAGATCAAGGTGCTGACAGATTTGGTTCTGGTAAGAACCCTTTTCCTGGGTAGCTGACAGCTGTCTTCTCACCATATCCTCACGTGGCAGAGAGGGAGAGAGAGCTCTGGTGTCTCTTCCTCTTCTTCTAAGGGCACTGGTGCCATCATGGAGACTCCACCCTTAAGATCTCATCTAAACCTAATTACCTCCCAAAGGCCCCACCTCCTAATATATTACATTTGGGGTTAGAACTTCAACATATGAATTTGGGGTGGGAGGGGGGGACACAAACAATTTGTCCCTAACAGAAGATTTGAGAGTGACTTCCAGTAAAAAATGGCAGGTTCAACAAATACATAATGGTTTCCTTCCTGAAACCCTAAGAAAGGAAGACTACAGGAATAAAAAAGATATATAAGCCCACAAGGATGAAGGTGGTTTCTCTCGTTGCGGAGCACAGGCTCTAGGCACACGGGCTTCAGTAGTTGTGGCGTGCAGGCTCAGTCGTTGTGGCTCGCGGGCTCTAGAGCACAGGCTCAGTGGTTGTGGCACACGGGCTTAGCTGCTCTGCGGCATGTGGGATCTTCCCGGACCAGGGCCCGAACCCGTGTCCCCTGCATTGGCAGGTGGATTCCCAACCACTGCCACCAGGGAAGTCCCTGTGAAAGACTCTTTTTTTCTTCCAAGGGCACATCTGAGAAGGGTCACTCTATGTAGTGCTGAGGGAGAGGACACTCTTGACTAGTGACACGTGTCCTTCATATCAGTTCCCAAGCTCAGTGAGCAACAGGTGTCATCACTTATGCACCATCATGTCCACTTAGGCAAGAAAAGGAAGTACCTCCAACATGGAGAGTAGAAACGTATGAAACGGAGGGCATAGACCAAAAGTTTAAGTTCAAAAAGTATACAAGTAAAACGAGGAGTGATAGATGCATGGTGCTTTGGGGTTCTCACTCAGCAAACATTTGATAAAGGAATAAATGACTGAATATTTTGATACTTATTTTCCCCCTTTAGTGCATATTTCTAAATTATCTTTCTAATTATTTCCTTTCCCAGTAATCAGTTTTGCTTAAATTGTAACTACCTCCTGCTAGAGAATTTTATGTTCTACTTTTACTGCTTTATCTTAGTAGTAGAACAAACTTTAAGTCTTCATTATGTGTACTATCCTGACTAATGTACCTTTTGCTTGTATGAATCTTAAAAGTCTTGCCAGTGAGTTTTTTTTTAATTAATTAATTTTTATTTTTGGCTGTGTTGGGTCTTCGTTGCTGCACGCGGGCTTTCTCTAGTTGCAGTGAGCCGGGGCTACACTTCATTGCAGTGTGCAGGCTTCTCATTGCCGTGGCTTCTCTTGTTGTGGAGCACAGGCTCTAGGCACGCGGGCTTCAGTAGTTGTGGCATATGGGCTCAGTAGTTGTGGCTCATGGGCTCTAGAGCACAGGCTCAGTAGTTGTGGCACACAGGCTTAGTTGCTCCGCGGCATGTGGGATCTTCCTGGTCCAGGGCTCAAACCTGTGTCCCCTGCATTGGCAGGTGGATTCTTAACTGCTGCGCCACCAGGGAAGTCCCTTGCCAGTGAGTTTTTGATAGTACCTTACCTCTAGTAGAGAATACACAGTGGGGCTGTATTGTCCATGGTCTGAGCCACTTATTGCCCAGCAGATAACCAGCTATGAGGACGTAGCTCAGCTCTGAATCTTGTCATCCTTTCTTTCACCGAGCTTATTTTGCTTTCATCTGGACTTGACACTAACCTTAAACACGTGTAACTTAGCCTGTTTTGCTGACTTTTGGATTTTCTTGAGGGCGTTGCAGACTTACGTTTTTCATTTAAAATTTCAGTAAAGAAGAAAATGAAAACCTCTGATAATTCCACCACTAAGGAATAACCGTACTAATATTTTGCTATTTTCCTTACAGCCTTTCTCTGTACACAGTCATGTTTGTACATAATATGTTCTTAAGAACATGTACTGAAGTCAAAAGTACAAATGGTGTATAATATACTTTATGTGGATCTGTTCTCTTCCAAGAAAGTAAGAACATGTTATAAAATTGCAAACAATACCTCATCTGTTGGACACAATTTGTGATTATGAATTTCTATATTTGGAACATGGGGTTTAATTTTGTTCTTTTGATTTGCAACTGAATATATGCATGTTCAGTTGGCAGAAGCCTAAACATGCAATTTCATGTTAAAAAGTCACCACTCTTTGCACCTCTCTTGATTTCCTTCTTTGTCCCAACCATGTTGTTGTAGTCTCTCTGCTTTGTAACACTAGTATTAGCATTTTGAGGTACCCATCTCCACTCAGTTTAATAAAATAGTAGTGATAGATGCAAATTGTAGTCCAAATTTGCTTCAACCTTCTGGCACAGATGCTTGCAAAACTGAGCTGTTGTCTGGCATAGGATCATTCTAAGTGTTTATTCCTTAGCTCATGGTTTTTACTGTTGGTGTTTTGGCAAGGCGGGTTTTTGTTCTCTTTAGTTTATTGCAGAATGTTTAGCGTCTCTGTTTAGCTATCATGTTTGTAGCACCCGCCAGTCGATATGGCAACTGAGAAAGGCTCCCCACACATTTCCACGTGTGCTTGGGCTGCCAGGGGGTGGGGGCAACAAACCACAGTTGGTTAGCTGATGCATTGGAGTCCAAATTTGGTGTAAAGGAAGTGAAAATGTATAGTTATGAAAGTGCTGGTTTTGAAATACAAAAAATTTTATTTATAAATAAACAAATTTATTCATACTTTTATACACACGCATTAACATTATATGTAGTTTTGGATCGAACTTCTTTCAGATATCATTATCATGAGTCTTTCCTCGTGTAGTAAATACTTTCTTGAAAGCAGTTTTCTTTTTTTAATAAATTTATTTATTTTATTTTTATTTATTTTTGGCTGCGTTGGGTCTTCGTTGCTGGGCACGGGCTTTCTCTAGCTGCGGCGAGCGGGGGCTACTCTTCGTTGCGGTGCGCAGGCTTCTCATTGTAGTGGCTTCTCTTGTTGCGGAGCTCGGGCTCTAGGAGCACGGGCTCAGTAGTTGTGGCTCGCGGGCTCCAGAGTGCAGGCTCAGTAGTTGTGGCGCACGGACTTGGTTGCTCCACGGCATGTGGGATCTTCCCGGACCAGGGCTTGAATCTGTGTCCCCTGCATTGGCGGGTAGATTCTTAACCACTGCGCCACCAGGGAAGCCCTTGAAAACAGTTTTAACGGATGCATAATAATTGTATTTTATAGATTAATAATTTATTTAATGCTTCCATTATTATTGGATAGTTGGGTTGCTTCACATTTTTTTGTTTGTTTTGGTTTGCTGTTATAAATAATATTGCAGTTAACCTCTTTGTGGAGATAAAATCTAATTAGATACTTAAGCCCACAATAAGGAATATGCAAAGATTTTATTTTCCTGCTTGATCTCTTTCAAAACCTACTTTAGGTAATGATGCTCTCAGAACTATTTGGGGAAGGTCAAAATAAGAGTACCTTCCCTTTATTCCTTGAAAGAGCCTGGGAAGTCTTGTTTTCACATGTAGCTTTTTGGTATTTTATGTCTAGCGGATGCCCCTGGTTCTTGCGCACATCCACTTTGTCGGCCTCTGATTTCGGTTGTGGCTGTGATGGATGGTGTCTTGAAAATTTAGACTCACCTTCCACTGCGGGTGTTCCACCTCAAACTCATATACACCCTGTCTTTCTGCAAGCGCAGCCTGGAAGGGCAGTGGAGTTAGTGCCCCTCCCCCAGGGGGCAGTCCTCAACCAGGCTGAGTCAACACTCTGGCCTCCTGTCTTCCAGATCGACAATCCTGGGAGATAGTTAAAATGCTTCTCGTGGGTACTGGCAGAGTTCATCCCCTATTGTCTCTAGCAGTGACCTCAGTAATGCTCGTAGATTTAGCTTTTTTTCCTTCCCTGTCTCATGCCTCCCATCTCTCACTCTTGTTTCATAGGATCACCTCCAAAATACATTACTGCACCCACATCCTTGTCTTAGGCTCTACTTTGGGAGAAACCCAAACTGAGACTCATATAATAATTAACTTTTTTGGTTACTATATATATACATATTTTTTTGCGATACGCGGGCCTTTCACTGTTGTGGCCTCTCCCGTTGCGGAGCACAGGCTCCGAACGCACAGGCTCAGCAGCCATGCCTCATGGACCCAGCCGCTCTGCGGCATGTGGGATCCTCCTGGACCGGGGCACAAACCCATGTCCCCTGCATCGGCAGGCAGACTCTTAATCACTGCACCACCAGGGAAGCCCTATTTCTTATTAAATTAATATATTGCATTTGTACCTAACCAAATGGTAAGTGAGGAAACAGCCTAATAACAAATTATGGTTAGCAAAGATACAGAACAACTGCACCAAAGTCGAGTAGGAACCGTAGTAGAAATAAAATATCATATGACCTGACTGAGGGTATGATTTTTCTAGTAAACATCATTAGTCTTTAAATAGTTACATTGTCTAAAGTGTACTTTAAGTAATGGTCTTTTTCCATAGGCTCTTTCTTGTTTATGACTTACATGCAGCAAAGAAAATTGTCAACTTAACTATAAGCTTCTTAGAGGATGCGCTTACTACCCTCCCCAAACTGGTGTCTTATATATTATACCAGCCATCCCAGTTAGTTCATTCCATTATTGAATATTGAATCTCTTTCTATGTTGTGCTGTTCTTCAAGAAATTAACAAAGCTTTTAGGTTATCCGTGGAGTTAGTCTATAATTGTGTTTTGGAGTCATGTTGCTTCTGCCTAGAAATTACAATAATCATAATAGTAGAGTGATAGTAATGTTGGACTGTTAAGGTACTTTACACACCTGCTCAACTTCAACGCTTATGCGAACTCTGAGAGGTAGCACTGTGATCCCCGTTGTGTAAATGAGCACACTTTAGGTTGAGAGAAGTTAATGTACCCAGATCACATAGCTGCTGAGTGACAGTTTGGATGCTCATTCCTGTCTGCCTAACTTAACTCTGCCTTTAAATACTTTATCCTTTCTCATCAGATAGTTTCTGAGGCCTTTGGGGACTGACATGATGTCCCTGAGACAGGGGTAGAGGCATTACCTACCAAGTCTTCTGTTCTTCCGCTTTTTGTGCACAGGCCCTGCAGATGCCAGGCAGATGCCTTGATAACCTCTAACACCAGGGTCAATTTAAATTCTGGAACCCCACAGCAGAGATTTACAGCGACTCCTTCTGGCTCACCAACCCCAGTGACAGGACAGGAGTGAGGCCTGCCCTTATCTCTTACTGATTTCTTTCTTTATTGCATATTGTGTGCAGGAAACAGTTCATCACTGGACAGTATTAATTCCAAATTATTGCATCACAATTATCTTCCTTTTCCAGCCTTACTATTCAAACTTATACCATAGAGGGATTTTAGTTGGTCCCATTCACTGCTATAATTTATTGTACATGTGCCCTAAATAGCTCTTTATGAGGAAACTTCAAGTAACTTATTAGATGTAACAAGAATATGAGGTTAAGGAAAGGAATGTTTGTTGAGAGCCTCCCAAATGCCAGATGTTGTAATCTCACACATGCATACATTAATGTTCAGTTTTTATCATAACTGATTCTATATAGGCACCAATGATTTGATGGCAATAATTTGTATGTTTTTTCTCTTTGTTATTGATATAAAGAGATAGGTAGTTGATTAAGAATAAAGAGCAATTAACCAAAAATCAGGCCCTCGAACGGGTGCATGGCATAGTGAGTTTAGTTTATTTCTTGTATTTGGTTGTAATAACAATGTTCATTAGAATATTTATGGCCATGTTTGTACTAGATATGTTTTTCGAGTTGGTTTTAAATTTTTACCTTACTATGGGATACTTTTCATATATACAGAATACCATACTTCAAATTGTATGTTGATATAATAAATATTTTTAAACAAGCAAAAAAAGGTAAAGAGCATTTATTATATTAACAACACATTGTCTTTATGATGCTTGATAAATTTACAGACCCCCTTCCTCTGTGCTGTTAAGCACCTCCAGGTGGTAAAGAGGCAACTTGATCCCCATTTACAGGTGATGGGACTGAGGCTCAGAGGGACTAGATAATTTGCTCAAGAAGCCACAGCATCGACATCTTCCAGCTGTAAGCTATAGTAAACCTCGCCAGTTTGGTTGAATTTATTTCTTTGATTTTCCGTAACTATTAATAGAGTGGATTGGTTAGAAAGAAAAAATGGGTTGAAGAGAAAAGATTAAGAGACTAGAAAGAGTGGTTTTGGTTCTAAATTTTACAATTGAAGGCTCAGAGTCTGGGTCGTAGGAAGAGTTTGTATACTCCTTCTGCATCTTTTTCCTACACATTTGAGAGAAGTTAGTGATTACCCTAGTTATTTCTAATATACCATGCAGAAATGTTGCACCATAGATGGAGTGAAGGCTGTCTAACACTTTGAAATGCTTAGAAGAAAAACCATGTGAATCCGAGTTGGCAGTATTGAATTATAATACCCTGAGAGAAAGGAACACAGTGTTCTATAGTAGCTGCACACAGAGGCAAATTTTATCCCTCAAGATTTTATAGAATATACTATAATAACGTAAGGGACAGAGCACATAAAATAGAGCAGGGTTTTTTTGTGTTTTCTTTTTGCCGTACGCGGGCCTCTCACTGTTGTGGCCTCTCCCGTTGCGGAGCACAGGCTCCGGACGCGCAGGCTCAGCGGCCATGGCTCACGGGCCCAGCCGCTCCGTGGCATGCGGGATCTTCCCAGACCGGGGCACGAACCCGTGTCCCCTGCATCGGCAGGCGGACTCTCAACCACTGCGCCACCAGGGAAGCCCAAAATAGAGCAGTTTTTTACTTGTTTCTGCTTAATGCCAAGTCACAAAATTATAATGTCACTACCAGAGTTATTACCCAAGAATAATTACATCACAGTGAAATGACTTTAGTGTACTTGCATCTCTGTAGTTGATCCATAGAAAACATGCACATCAAACAGTGTGTGGATTTTGTGGCATTATTAATAAGTACATGTTTGTCAGTTACAAAAGGAGTATGTGCTTATTGTAAGCAACTTAAAGAATCCATTCTCCACATTCCCTCTCCCTTTCCACACCCAGCGGTAACATGTAATAATACATGTTTGTTTATTTTAAACAAAAAGATGGCATAAGGAATATAAAAGATAATGTTTCTGAAATTTGGGATGAAATATGTAAAATAGCCAAATTATTTATTGGCAAAGAGTTTTGAATGGATGGAAACTAAAAAGTTCAAACCTATAGGAAGGATCTTAAAGGATCTTCAAGATTTTGGAAAGTAATTGTGTGACTTCAAGGCTGTTTTATTTTTAATAGAAACGTCAGTATGATTTAAAATCCAGGACCATCTGAGGCATTTAAAAAACCAATTATTTAATTTTGTTAAAATATGCTCTAATTACTTCAAGATTGAATCCTATAGGTGTCTCTGTGGATGGACTCAGAGCACCCTAACCCATCATAGATCTATCACACAGTATTAAACTGTTTATTTACTCATTTGTCTCACAGTGTAGGGATTATATCTTGTTTACCAGTATATTTCCAGGGTACATTATATAGCAGATACAGTAAGTGCTCACTAAATGGTTTTGGCTAAAAGGGAAAGAGGATGCAGGATGAGATAAGGCACCTCGTCATTCTGAATGGAATACAATTTTTCCAGTGGGTATAGTCAGAAATATCTTCATTTAGGTTATCTGCCCTAGTCATTTCCTTCATGATCTTTCCAGAATGCATTGGTCCTCAGTGTTACAGCTCAGAAGGGATTGAGTTTTAATCTTTTCTGTTGTTATTTCAATTACAAATGAGTGTCCTAGATTAGGGTTCTTGTTAGCCAGTGCCCTACATTCTGAGGCAGCACCCCAACTGTAGTGTAGATGTCTGAGACTCTGCCAATACTGACTTGTCAGCACTGTTTACTCTTAGCACTTCTCTCTTCCTCACTTCCTTCCTAATTTTACAGTTCTCGCCCATTCCAAATTCCTTCTAGAAGTTTCTTACAGAAAATAGATAGTTTGAAGATTTTTCTAGCAGAGAAAATTTACAGGAAAAAAGTTTTTATCACAATTTTCTTTTAAAAAGAAACTAGTCTGAAGAAGAATACAAGGGCTTTATAGAAGAGATTTAGTAAATTTAACATTCAAAAATTTAATATTCAGGATCATGGCTCTAGTACATAAGTGATATCATATCAACTGCCACATGGATAAGTAACTATAATTCTGAATACTCAGATTTATGAAAAGTCGTTTGAAAGCCAGGGGGTTTTGAAAATAAAAATAATAATAGTAAAGGCTGGTGACTTTGAAGTCAGACCAGCCTGCATGTGAACTTGGACCCTGTGATTTGGGCCCTGCAAGCTAACCCTTAAGTCCCCTTAGGAAAACAGGAAGAAGAACACCTACCTCATGGGGTTTACTTGAGGATTAAATCATGTAACACGGACAAAGTGCTGCTATATAGATTTTCGGTAGATGGTAGCTCCTGTCTCAACAGTAGTGTTACAGTTAAAGCAATACAGCACATTTGTATTGTCCTGTACCTTCCCTATATTAATTACAATTAATCTTGGTGAAAACAACAGAATCCTACTCTGACTTTCTTAAATGACAAGAAATCTATTGGAAGAACATTTTAGTAGTTTCTAGAAGGAATAGCTGGATACCCGTTTTCTGCAGGGATGGGAACCAGAGCAAGTCCGTGAACTTTGCATCGGGGAGTCATCTGCCTCTCCAGGGCACTTCTATATGATGCTCCAGCAACCTCGGTCACTTCCTGCTTGTTCAGGTTTTCACATTTCCAGGAGAAGGGGGTGGCCTGGCTCAGGTCTGTAGCCCTGGTCAGCTAAAAAGGCTAAAGAGAGTCTGGCCATTGGAAAATCATTCTAGACAGGCCAGCTGCCCAACTGCCTCTCCTCTGTGTAACATTTGAAGTATTTTTGAATTTTTTTCATTTTAATTTGTAAAACTTAGGCTCTTGAGGTAAGAAGCAAAACCGCGTATGAATTTGTCCAAATTTAAATGAATACATTTATTCATTTAACAAATTTTTTTGAGTGCTTACTATGTGCCAGTCCCTGTGCCTGATTTCACAAATGACTACGAATTTATTTCTGACTAGCCTAAGACATGCAGTTAGCGGCAGTCTGATTTTTCTGCAGTTTACTTCAGAGACAAAATGAGAGTAACGTTGAAATTTGATCGCCAGTAGGCGCCCGACATAATCTGTTCTTCACTCCCCCCCACCATCCTCCGTCCCCGTTTCCTTGCGAGAACACTACATCTCTTTTTTTAGGAAGTTATGGTTTTATTGATTGACATTTGTGTTTTCTGCATCTATTTGTAGTATTAATTGTTGTAATTATTTATGATTTTTCACAAGGACAGAATTTCAAAGATGATGGTAATGTAGAAATCACCTCATCCCATTCCATCTTTTTCAGATGAATAAATTGGGGTTAGGTGGCTTGTCAGTCATGCATCTTGTCACAGAATCAGGATTGGTGCTCCAGCCGTTATTCATTTCAGTCCAGGCTGTTTCAGAAATCCAGTCTTCCCTCCATGTATGAAAATTTTCAAGTAGTTTGGGATAAAGGTATATGGAGCAGAGGTGAGAGACCTCTGAAATAGGCAGGTATAGCAGATACTAAGTTTCTCTGGGAAAATGCTTATACCATACTTACCTATTATCATTAAATGCTCAGCTCTTTTTTTTTTTTAAACTGATACAAACTTTGATCTTAATACCTGATATTTTCTTTAAGAAATCATGACTGTAATACATAAGTGACATTACGTTACTTACCAAACAGATGCCTAGCTACCAGTTCAGCTGTTTAGACTTAATTATGCTCTCAAGGTGGTGTCTGAGTGTTTTGACTAATTTGTTTTCATATTGTTAAACTAGATTTGTAATCTAGCTCAAAGAAAGAGCTAGAGTTTTTAAAGGCTGGATGCTGTTGTCTACAGCTTTTGGAAGTTAAAGCTGGGTTGTTTTTGTTTCTTTTCTTTTTTTTTTTTTTGTGGTACGCGGGCCTCTCACTGTTGTGGCCTCTCCCGTTGCGGAGCACAGGCTCCGGACGCGCAGGCTCAGCGGCCATGGCTCATGGGCCCAGCCGCTCCGCCGCATGTGGGATCTTCCCGGACCGGGGCACGAACCCGCGTCCGCTGTATCGGCAGGCAGACTCTCAACCACTGCGCCACCAGGGAAGCCCAAAGCTGGATTTTAAGACAAATGGGAGCTGGCAGAAGTGTTAGGAATTTGCTGTTAATTGTTTGTGTTTCTAAGAAGAATTCTATTTTAAGGAAGCCTGGATAACATTCTTACTTGCAGGACTGAACTGAATAAGTTGAGGTGTATTTGCTGTGTTTTATTATATTATGATTAAAACAGGCTCCTTTTTTTTTTTCTTCATCACACAACAGTTTTTTATTTGTAGATATTTGTTAAACATTGAAGGGGAGAGATGAGGAAAGGAAGAATCATGGAGATTAATATGTGAAAAATAATGCTAGTATTACATGTTAGAGTAATGGATAAATGATTCCATTATGCACTTTTGCTAGGGAGATTAGTTTTTTTTAAATTTCTAATAAAATTAACATAGCTCAAGGTGCATCACAGCTTTCAATTCTAATCTTCTGACCATTATCGTTATTTCTAAATTTAGTTTCTTGAGATTTAAAAAAATTTCCTCCAAAGATACTAAGCTTATCCCCAAGTAGATCTTAATCCTTCAAGTTTTTCTGTGACCAGTAGAAGATGACTGATGTTTACTGGCATGTATCTGGAAGCATTTTGGAAGGAATGACAAAAGAAGTTGAATTTTTTATTGAAATATTTAGAGTAACCGACAAAGCCTAAGGGTACTCAGGAAGAATTAAATTCATCTCAGTAATTATTTGAGTATAAGGTGAGGTGCTGCATGATTTAGGGGAATTAAAGGGTCCGGGCTTTGCCTCCTCAAACGGAATCCATGAAGTAATTTAGGAAGTGAATAACTTTTGATGAGGTTTGGGATACGTGACCCCAGAATATGGCTCCTTGACAAGAGAACATGAGTCAAGATCCCTGTTCTCTTGAAGTTTTAGTGGGGAGAGGTGAGTGAAAAGTGAACATGTAACTGATTTGATTGCAGGTCAAGATAAGAATTAGGAAGAAGATAAAACAGGGAGAGGTGAGGGACAGGGAGTCCTGCAGCAGGAACAGCATTGGACAGGGCGATGGGAAGTCCACTTGAGGAGGCAACATTTGAGTGAGAGCTGAACGATAGGGGTCAGTGGTACACAGACTGAATGGAAGGGTGTTCCAGGCAGAGGAAGTGGCAAGCGCAAAGTCCCGGAGCAAGAATGAAATGGATGAATTTCAGGAACAGAGAGGAGGCCAGTAGCCTCGAGAGGACAGAGTGAAGGGAGGAGAAATAGAGGGGGACAGAGGCCAGACAGTGGAGGAATTCAAATTTTATTCTAAGTGCAGTTGGTGGGCTACTGAGTTTTTAGCAAGGGAGTAACAAGATTTAATTTATGCTTTTAGAAGATCATTTTGGCTCTTGTATGGAGGATAGATTGAAGAGGGCAAGAATAGAGGCTGGAAAACCAGTTAAGAGGTACTTAGAGGAGCTCTGGAGAGGCGCTGGTGGCTTGGAGAAGGTTGGCAACAGTGGAAATAGGAAGAGTTTGGTCAATTTGGAGTTCGTTTTGGAAGGACAGCGATAGCACTTGCTGAGGGATTGTATGTGTGAAAAGAAAGGGCAGTGAAGAAGGACTCCTTGGTTTTGAGCAGCTGAGTAGATGGTGGTAGCCTTTACTGAGATGGGGAGAGTCAGCAGTGGCTGATGTGGGAGAGAAAACTTAACCTTTCTGCTTAGTTGGGGTTTTCTTGAGGGAGAGGAAAGTGAGGACCAGAAAGGTTAGGACCCTGGGCATAGGTCCTGCAGCTAGAACCAGGACTCAAATTCAAGCAGTCTGGCTTTGACCCTTGCACCCTTGTTTGGCTTCATGTTTGGCTAGAGTTTTAAGGATAGAGTCGAGGAAGGGAGGGCATTTAAGGCAGAGGAGACTGTGGGCAACAAAGTGTGAAGCCTTGGAGCAGCAATTTGGGACTTGTTGCTGGAGAAGTGTTCTTTGTGGGTCCTGGCTGGTAGGTCTCAGAGAAACCTACATCTGGTTTCCTTCTTGATCTCCCTAAGTTAAAATTCAGGCCATCCTCGGGACTTCCCTGGCAGTACAGTGGTAAAGACTTCGCCTTCCAGTGCAGGGGGTGCCGGTTCGATCCCTGGTCAGGGAGCTAAGATCCCACATGCCTCGTGGCCAAAAACCCAAAACATAAAACAGAAACAATATTGTAGCAAGTTCAATAAAGACGTTAAAAATGGTCCACATCAAAAAAAAAATCTTAAAATTCTGTCCATCCTCTTGAGAACTTTTAAGAGCTGAAGCTAGAGCATTTCTCCAGGCTAGATGGTTTACTAGAAATTTGATTTGGGAAATATGGCTTCTTTTTTCTTTTATCGGATTAAAAAAGAATCCTCTAAAATTCTTCTGAGGGGTTATTTTTAGCTGCAAAAGTCCTCTTTTTCCCTTGAATTATATGAACTGCCTTCCCTGGACTCTCATGTTATATGAGCTGACTTGTTATTTGATGAGTTCCTGAGCTTTGCCATTTCACAGATTTCAGAGCGTTTAGAATTCCCTTTAATTCTTTATGTAATAGTTTGCTCTCATCTTCATCTTTTCTGCCTAAATATCAATCTCCAGGTGAGGTCAATGACATCATAGATGTGACCAAGCTAGGGTAATTTGCCGTGGAGGATATTCTTTCAGAGGAAGCAAGTTGTATAAATAATTTCTGCTCGGGAAACAACTGAGTACCCATCCAGTCTCTATAGTTCTGTTTAGTGTAGTGTTTAACACCCGCCACACACAGCTGGCCAGCTGACTTGTAGCTTTCGATGATGAAGAACACATTTCTAGTTTAGGAGTATTACCCAATCTCTTATGCTTTGGGACTTAGGAATTTGTTTTTCAGCTATCACACTTCCTTTTTTGCTTTTGTTTTTTCCCCCCAACATTGGATAACTAGATAGGAATGTGAAACTCCTCCAATTCACTAGAGGTCTTTTTAACTCTGAAAATAAGTTATATAATAGAATGAAGTTGAGTGCCTGTGGCTTGTTTTACTAAATACAGTGAGAAATATTGAATCTCACAATATATGCTAACATGTTTTTCCTTAAAAAAAAAAAAAAGAAGCAGGACAAAGTAGATGAGAAAAAAGAGGAAGTATGGTGTCAGTTATCAATTTATTATCCCTCAGCTTCACATCTCCCCTTCTTTGCTTTGTGATATTGGAATTGGACCCTGTAAACCTTTCCCTTTTGCCAGCCGGTGCAGTGTTAGGCTTTGTCAGTAGAGGGACTGGAGAGACACTGCAAGGTGCATGGTCAGGCCACTCAAGATGGCTGCTCTCTTGCTCTCTGTACTGGCCCTGCTCAACCAGTGCCTGTTTCACCTACACCCTACTCACATGACTGACCTTCCTACATACTGGCCCCAGCCCCAGCTAGCGATTGTTCTTATCAAAGGGGTGGTGAGGAACGTGCCCCTTTGCTAGTTTCCCTGCTAACCGATGAGCCAACCTGACACCAGTTCCCCCTATGACTGGCAATCTCCCCTTCCCCGGGAGTGAAGCCTGCCACCGTGTCTTGCCCACTGTAGGCCACACACAGTGGGGGTGTTGCTCCAGGACCTTGCTTCAGACGTGTAAGCTGTCCCATCCATTAAACCACTGACGTCTCTGTCTCTGACTCTGGGCTCTTTCTTCGGTCTTAAAGCTGAGCAAGTGAAAGCCTTGTAGATCTGCAGGGTACAGCCCAATACAAGGTGAGAGTAGCAGGAAGTACAGCTGACCCTTGAACAACAGGGGTTTGAACTGTGTGGGTCCAATTATATGTGGATGCTTTTCAATAGTAAGTACTACAGTACTATATGATCTGCAATCGGTAGAACCCATGGATGCGGAGGACCTGAGGATGGTGTGGAAGGCTGACTGTAAGTTATGTGTGGATTTTCCTCTGTGCAGAGGGGTCCCCTAACCCACATGCGTTGTTCAGAGGTCAACTGTGCTTCTCTTCCCAGGTCTGAATTTCCGTTCTTTAGTGCAAGAGCTCAGGGGTCCTCACAGACCAATCTAAGCAACACCCTGGAGCCTTTGTCTCCTCACCTGCCAGCTGTTTCTTCAGCAGCTTCAGCTGTATCCGAGGCTGCGTTCTTCCCACTGAGAGAGCTGGTCTTGACAAATGGCAGGCCCCTTGCACAGCCCAGCTCTGGCTGGTGCTCTCCTGGAAGTTTCTGTGCCACCAGCAGCTGCATGTTTCTCACGTAGCCAGTAGCCACAGCCTCTTCGAAGGTGTCTGAATCTCAGCCTTGGGGAAAGAAGCCTCTCCTGAGTCCTCCACTCTTCATCAGCCTAGATGAGTGTTATTAGAGCCCACTAGGATGCAGACGATGAACTCAAAGCAGTACTTCCCTCCATTATTGGAGTTTATAGCAGAGGTCAGCACTCTTTTTTGGTAAAAGGCCAAATAGTAAATATTTCAGACTTTGTGGGCCACATATGGCGTCTGTTGCACATTCTTCTTCATTTTTTTAAAACAACCTTTAAAATTAAAAAAAAAATAAAGGCTCAGGGGCCATAGTTTGCTGACCCCTAAGTTTAGAGGACGAATAGATTCTCACTTTTTTAAACTAGATAAGTTTAACCTAAAAAGACCTAAAACAGTGAGAATTTTAGATTTATCATAGACTTGCATAACAATTCACCCCAAAATTAAGTAGCTTAAAACGAAAATAATTTGTTAACTTTCCTGGTTTCTGTGTGGCAGGAATTGAGGAGCAGTTTGGACAGGCAGTTCTAGCTCAGTGTCTCCCGTGAGGTTGCAGGTCTGCTGGAGCTGCCGTCGCCTGAACGCTCACGTGGCTGGCTGTTGGCTGGAGGCCCCAGTTCCTTTTCACATTGGCCTCTCCGCTGGGTTTCTTGGACATTCTCATCATGTGCTGCTGGCTTCCCCCAGAGAGAGTGACCCAAGAGACTAGGCAGAAGCTACAGTGCCTTTTATGCCTCAGAATTCACACACCATCACTTCTGTGGTATTGCGTTGGCCACTCAGGTCAGCCCTAATTCAGTGCAGGAGGGCATTACACAAGGATGTGAATGCTAGGTTGTAGGGATTGGGGGGGACCATTTTGGAAGCTGGCTACCACAAGACTTTTACATGTAACTGTTTTTAAGTGTATTCAGTAATGCTTACTAAGTTAATGGTGCTGACAAGTAGAGAATCTTGCAAACCCAACTCTTTATTTAGCAATTCAATTAATGAAATAATGTATAATTAACACACAATTACATATAAACAGCAGCTTCTAAAATGCTTAATTTTGATAGACTTATGCACAGTAAAAATGCTCTCTACTATCCATTTAATCAAATTCCTCTTAACCAAATCCCACTTATACTTATTTCTTCCATCTGTAAAACATACAGGCATGCTTAATTCTTAAGGCTGTTCCCATCAATTGAATTGCTGACTTACCAAGAATTAACTGTTGGTTCCCAAGAATGTTTATTAGTTGTATTTGTTATTGTAATTATGTACTTTAAATGTATATAAACCAAAGAAATATGACTATAAGAGTTATCTCTATGAAAATTAAGTGAAATACTTTGGACAATTTGATGAATATGAGTTACTCAAATCTGTTGTTGAGTTAGACGTTGGCAAGCCAACAGTGAAAGCCTAGGAACAAAAATCATGAAAATCTAGAAAAACTCTGAACTCAGATTGCTTCTGAGGGGTCTTAAAGGTCTTTCTCTAAAGAAACAGAAACTGGAGGTGTCAGATGGTACCTTATGGATATGGTTTTTGCCGAATACAATCAATGGATTGCCTCTCAAAGAAAATAATTTAACCTTACAACAAAATATTGGCAAATGATTGAACACTTATTTGGTTTGGGTTAAAATTAAAATGTTTAAGGTATGTTTGTATTATTTAACATCTTTCCTCTCTACCAACTAACTACTATTTGTGATTGCACTCGATAAGAGGAACAACCCCCCAGTCTCCCCATCTTAAACTAGAAAGGCCTCTGGAAATGTGTAGTCTGGAGACTTATAACTTATGTTCCAGAGGGACCTACGGGCTTGGAAAATATCTCTGGGGCTACACATTACGGGAGGCAAAAGTGGTGGGATGCGTTAGGGAGAGTCACAGGGTCGTCCGGTCACTGGGGCTGTGGTCTTCCAGAGCAGTTTCTCATGTGTCTATTTTATATATTCCTCCTGGGTAGAAATAGATTTGGACGTTCAAGGGTTTCACATTTAAAAAAAAATTTGAAACCACTTATCTGTTTAACTTATTAATTATACCCTTGAACAGGTCTTGGAAGAAGTTTTGGGATTTGCCCAAGAGAACACAGCTAGAGTGAATCAGTGAAAGAACCAACCAGATAAAAGCCTTAGTGAACTGATGCCTCTACATTACTTTCCTGCTTCACTACACTCTGTCTCCTTAATAGATTAAGCAGTTTCTGAGAGAATTCTTTTTTTTTTTTTTTGCCATTCTTTCCTTTACAAGCCTCTTAACCTTATATTGCATTTAAATAAACTTTAACTGCATCTTGCTAAATTCAAAATGTAAGAAATCTAAGTCTAACGAGCTTTTATATACTGAAATAGTGAACTTTTATTGTTAAAAACGATGCTGTTTTGACCTATGACAGATCAAAAGGAAACTCAATTCTATTTTATTAAATACTTTATTTCATCTTTTCCTGCATCAAATCCATCAGTTCTCTGTTCTCCATTCCCTCACTGTGAGTGCCTGCTTCCCATCTCTTGCCTCTGCTGATCCTCCACTTAGGTACCTTCTCCCAGGCGTTTCCTCCTTTACACTTCTACCTGTCTTCTAGGCCTAGCATATTCAATGAATGTTTTTCTCCTCTGAAAGACTGTTGCACGTGTAATCTGCCCCATGCCCCTTAGCAACCAGTTACACACTGTTTTTTCCTTCTGAGGTTATGTTGTCTTCACAGCCAGAGGGCTGGCGTCTTGAGGGCACAGACAGTGTTCTGTCCCTACTGTGGTCCTAAACTCATATTCACTCTGCCATTATGTGTTGGGCTAATTGTCATTGGATTGCATATTATGTGTTGGGCTAATTGTCATTGGATTGCATATTATGGTTTCACTGAACCACCTTAAAAAATAATCATCTTTTCTAGATTTAATTAGATCTTTCTGTCGGTTTCCTTTCTGTTTTCTTTCTTTCCTAAAATAAATTACTAGATGCCAGTAGACCTAAAAGAGCATCTTGCCATAAGATGTGTTCTGCTGTATAGTTATTTTCAGGGGTGACTGACTAAGTAGTGATGATATTTTTAGTTGCTTTTTATTTTTGATCCCCTTGGAGTCTTCTGTCATTGCCAGTTTCTGTTTCAGCACCATCTTGATAGATGTCAGTGTGTGGTGGCCAAGTGAATGTCAGGCCCTGAGGCTGAATCTCCAAACTAATGATGGAGGCAGTAAGATGTGAGGTTAGAAAGCAGAGCTGTACGAGGCAGACATAAGATAGAAATGCATACATTGTATTTTAGGAAGGAGTCCAAAATGAAATATATAATTATAAATTCATAACATTAGAAATGACAGAAGCAGAGAAATACCTGTTAAAGTTTAAATCATCCTGGCTTTCAGTTGAAGTCTTTTGTTTTGCATTTATTTGAATAGAACATAATATTTTACAAGAAATTTTTAAAAGAAACTGTAACTATGTCATTAAATACACCTACAGTGGAATAGATTGAAAGCACCTTGTGGGTTGGTTTGCAGGACTTGAGTGGAGTTGCCAGCAGTGCTACCCCATGGGGCCCTCAGCCTTCTATCATTTCAGACACCCATCAAAGCCAGGAAGACGACTTGATTAGCTCCATCTGGCTAGACCTCTCAAGTCTTGATTCTCTTCCTTTGAGAGAACTCTTGACAATAATTAGCCTAGATAAGGAGCAAAAAATCTGTAAATGTTCTTATCTGAAAGGCACCTCCCATGTAAAGTTTTTCTTCCTAAATGATTTCTTTCTCTGGGGCTCTATTATACTTTATTTGTTCTCTCCATTACTATACTTACTCTCATTATTCCTGTACTAAATCTGTTACTGTAAAGACTTATCACAAAGGAGAATTTAAATCTCAGTTCAGGAGTCCAGTTTAGATTTAGCTGAGAATCTTGAACAATAACATGCATATAGGAAGTGCATCGTGCATAAATTAAATGCATTTTCACAGAGTGAACATACCTCTGCTATTAAAACCGGATCAAGAAACAGAATATTACCAGCACCCTAGAAGCCCCCTTACACTCCCTTTTAGTCACTGCATAAACCCTGAAGTATAACCACCATCCTGCCTTCTAACACCATAGATTATTTTTCCCTGTTTTTGAAATTTATATAAACGGAATCTTAGAGCATATACTCTTTTGTACCATTTTGCTTAGAATATTTGTGAGATTCATCCATGTTGTTGCATTGCTATAATATTCCATCTGATGAATATACCTTCATTTATTCATTTTACTGATGATGGAGATTTCTGTAGTTTCCAGTGTTTGCTTATTATAGAGAGTGCTTCTATGAATGTTCTTATGTTTGTCTTTTGAGCACATATGCGATTATTTCTCTTGGTTTATATCTAGGAGTGGAATTGCTGGGTCATTAGGTATGTATGTATTTGGGGATACTGCCAGTTTTCAAAGTTGTAGTTTACACACTCACCAGCAGTGTTTGAGAATTCCAGTTTGAACACAGATTTAGCCTCAGTCAGATTCCTGGCATGGGAATCTGATCGGCCCAACTTGGAGCAGATGCCTATTCAGTTGTGATGAAGGGACTGGGGCTCACATATTACAGACCTGGTTTTTGGCATCCTATCATTGCTACACTCTAGGTAGAATGAGAGGCAGTTTTTAGAAAATGGGAGATTGTATGAGCTAGGTAGATATCCTAAAAGATTTCATCATGTATACAAATTAAATGCATGAAGAGAGGCTCTGAATTTGGGATACATATAGCTTTGAGTCATCAGGAAAATATTGTAGTTGAAGCCATGTGACTAGGCGAGACTCCCCAAAGAGAATTCATAGAGTGAGGTGAGAGAGCGTAGCATATAGTGGAACTCTGGGAAGCACCAGCATTTAAAGGATGACAAGACAAAGACGCTCTAAAGGAGGCTGACTGAGAGGATGTGACCAGAGATCCAAGGGAACATGGTATCACGGAAGCCAAAAAAGAGAATGTTTCAAGGAGTGATCAAGAGTGACGATTGCTTCTGTGAAGTCAGTGACTAAGGAGTTTTCATTTGCTTCAGAGACAAGGAGAGCAGTAGACTTCTGTAATAATTTCAGTGAAACGATGAAACAAAAGCCAGGTTGCAGTAGGTAGAGAATGAGTGAAAGCTGAAGAAGTAAGACAGCAAATGTGACCAACCCTTTCGAGTCACTCAGCTAAGAAGGGAAAAGGCGAATGGAGATGGAGGGAAGACAGTCAGAAGGTAGGAGAGGCTTGAGCAGGCTTATCTGCTGATGATCTAATTGGGAAAATATTCAGAAAAGTGAGGTCTCTAGTGTAGCAGGAAGGGATGGAATCCCAAGCTCAGGGGAAATGTGTTAGCCTTAGGGGGACACAGAAAGACTTCATCCCTGTAACACTAAGAAGGCAGGGAAGGATGGCTGGATTGGTGCAGAAGTTTGAAAGAGTTTGGTCACTCAGCACATAGCAGATACTCAGTAAATATTTGTTGAATTAACTGTTGACTGGAAGACTCTATACTTTCAGATATTATATACTGAGGTTTCATTTATCAGTTTCCGAAACATCCAGATCTCTGGTGCAAAGAGGTCTGCTGCACAGCTTCTGTCACTCAGGGGAGCAGTCACTTCCATGTCCCCCACAGCAGAGTGTGTAATAGACTGGAATTCTGTGCTTGCTAAAGAAATCCTGATATGTTCCCTTTATATAGCGGCCGTTTGTTTCCCATTATGGAACTATCACTTTTGTCATAGAGAGATCTTCAAGTACTTTTGCAATATATGAAGTTGTGACTATAAACAAATATGTGTGTATATGTATTCATTCTAATATGTATATAAATATATACATATTACATATATACTCTATAAATATACATAAATCTATAATATAAGTATATACATATTAGACCATATGTATCTAAATAAATATTTTTAGTTTGGGAAAATAGAGAATAATTACATTGACTTGGTTCTGGAGTTGTTTTTAGACCTCGAGCCATGTTATTTTGAATATCTTTAAAGGTGATAAGAGCTCACCATTTGATAGTTTCAAACAGCCAAATGTTAGGAACCAAGTCTGTTGCTTTTTCTTATCCAGTTTCCAGCTTCTGTCTTAAATATTTTTAAAGTAAATTACACGATCTACTGATATCTATGGGCTACAATTGAGCAATCCCTGAAAAGAAGCAATAATAACAGAATTTACACTTGTGGAGATGGAAAGGGCAAATCGTAGCACTGCATTATTGTTGAAAGCCTCATACTGAGACTAGTGTCACATGGAGTGCTTTCGTAGTAGAGTAATTAAAGTCCTTCTAAAAATGCCTATATTTGGAAGTACTCTGATTTTGTTTTTCTGTATCGGTGTATCACTGTTGCCTTTCAGCTAAGAAATTTAAATATAAACTGCTACTCCCTGATTTATATTCATTATGCAAATTAGGCTAGTTCCTGCTGTTGTCCATTATACATCAGTATCTCTTCTTCACCCCACGTCAAAAAGTTGTTTCCTTTTATCATAAATGGGTGTTGAATTTTGTCAAAAGCTTTTTCTGCATCTATTGGGATGATCATATGGTTTTTATCCTTCAATTTGTTAATAGGGTGTATCACATTGATTGGTTTGCGTATTGAAGAATCAACACTGTGACAATGACTATACTACCCAAAGCAATCTACAGATTCAATGCAATCCCTATCAAACGACCAATGGCATTTTTCATAGAACTAGAACAAAAAAATTCACAATTTGTATGGAAACAAAAAAGACCCCAAATAGCCAGAGCAATCTTGAGGAAGAAAAAAAAACTTCAGACTGTGCTACAAAGCTACAGTATTTGAGACAGTATGGTACTGGCACAAAAACAAAAATATAGATCAATGGAACAGGATAGAAAGTCCAGAGATAAACCCATACACATATGGTCACCTTATCTTTGATAAAGGAAGCAAGAATATACAATGGAGAAAAGGCAGCCTCTTTAATAAGTGGTGCTGGGAAAACTGGACAGCTACATGTAAAAGAATGAAATTAGAACACTCCCTAACACCATACACAAAAATAAACTCAAAATGGGGCTTCCCTGGTGGCGCAGTGGTTGAGAGTCCACCTGCCAGTGCAGGGGACACGGGTTCATGCCCCGGTCCGGGAAGATCCCACATGCCGCGGAGCGGTTAGGCCCGTGAGCCATGGCCGCTGAGCCTGTGCATCTGGAGCCTGTGCTCCGCAACAGGAGAGGCCACAACAGTGAAAGGCCCGCGTGCCACAAAAAAAACAAAAACAAAAACAAAAACTCAAAATGGATTAAAGACCTAAATTTAAGGCCAGACACTATAAAACTCTTAGAGGAAAACATAGGCAGAACACTCTATGATATACATCACAGAAAGATCCTTTTTGACACACCTCCTAGAGAAATGCAAATAAAAACAAAAATAAACAAGTGAGACCTAATGAAACTTACTTTTTTTTTTTTTTTTTTTTGTCTACCAGACTTCTTCCCTTTGCAGTTACTGTTTTTCCTTTGGTATTAATGCTTTTGTGTGGAGGCATATTAAAACTTTGTAAACATCTTGTTCCTTATCAAACTTTAAATTCATTTATTTACTTAATTATATCAGAATGGGCTCATGGTTTCCTATTTTCTTCAATGGATTATAATCTGTTACTATCAGTATTTGTTTTAATGCCCAAATCGTTCCAGATTTGATCATTGAGACTCCCTTCAAGCTGACTGGTGTGTCCTTTTGCTATGTCTCCCATCATTCATTGAGCACTTCCTTGCTTTCCAAGCTCATTTTGTCCTTTCCATGCCCCAGCCCTGGAATTAGCCATTTCTTCAAGGAGCTCTGGTTCCCTTTGGATAAGAATTGTATTTAGAAGCCAAGAACTGGATGCCACATATGCTCATTATTGGGAGTGTTACTGTTCACAGTCCCCTTCAAAATTTTTTTTTATATATTTTTATTTATATCAAAATATAAACATATAAAATTTAAATCTTTTTCATTTATATACACATGTGCATTCAGTCTTTTTTGAAGTACTATATTTATTTTGTTGGTTTTATTTATTTATATTTTTACATATTAAAAACCATGAATTCATACCAATACTTCCAATTTCATTCCAGTACTACAGGGTTCATTCCAGTTTTCTCACTTTCCATAGTGTAGCTCCCTTCTTTGACAGAATAAATCTGGCTTCCATTATTCTTGATATTTTTGCTTATTTGGTTAAGTTTTCCAGTATGTGACAGCCTCTCATCTCTGCCACTAGTCCTTTCCTGCATAGATGCCTTCCACACCCAATTTGGGCTCCAACACCTGGTTCTGAGCCTACACCTTCCATGTGGATGCCCTCTTCACTCCCATTCAGGTTCTGCTACCCCCCCCCCCACTAATCCCCCTTACACTATGTGGACAGCCTCCTTGCCATGCTTAAGTTCCAACACACCCCTGCCAGCTGCCCCTCTGCGTGGACACCCTCTAGCCACGCTTGGATTCAGACTCCCCACTTCGGGCCAGTCCTCTCCCCATGAGGACCCTTCTCAGAATGAATCTTTAAATTAAATAGAATGAATCCCAAGCAGGAAAATGAAAATAGATCTGTACCTGGCACACTTTGGGGAAACTGTAGAACCCCAGAAGTAGAAAGATGGAAGAAAATCTTTCAGAAAGTCTTAAATTTACAGAAGATGTGATAATAGAGGGCAGAAGGCAAAGGAATATCTTCAAAGTTCTGAGGGGAAGTAACAACTTGGAATTTTATATCCAGTAAACTGTTATTTTCAACAGCATTAAGTTTAAGAGATTATAAGATTCTTACTGAAAGTTCTTCTCAGGAAGCATGAAATTGAACACATCAACAAACAGGATGTAAGAAGAAATGGAGAGCAAAATAGTTGGAAAACTTACAGATGAATCTAAGAAACAATCACTATATAAAACAACAAGAGATGCTAATTCTGGTGTTCTAAAAAAGTAAGGTCAAAATAATTCATTCTTAATTGTGATTGATACTGTCTAAGATCCTGTTGTTGTTCAGCCGTAGGGTAGAGAAATTAACTTTACACACTAAGCCAAGTAAGAATGTCTCAGAATATAAAGGGCAAACACTAAAAGGATAGAAGAAAAAAACAAAACCCATATACTTCCAAGCCAATAAAGAGAGATAAAGGAGTCTAAAGAAACAGTTAAATTATTAGGAGATAAGAAAGAAGAAGGAAGCAAAAGAAAATCAGGGTAAACAGAAAGCACAAAAATAAGGTGACAGATATCCAAATTTATCTGAACTAACAATAAATGTAAACAGATTAAACTCAATAGGAAAAGGACAGAAATTGAATCTATAACATAGACTGAGGGTTTACTACTCATACATAGGCTCTCAGTGAAAGCACTAATCAAAGCTCTAGTGAGCAAAATTTAACATGGAAGGAATAAGAATGCAGAAGAAATGTTGAACAAGGAAATGGGTAAAATACAAGCATAAAAAAAGAATGAAACTCAGTCATTTTAAACCATATTTTATGTACCACCTACAGTGGAGTTCTGTGGAATGTTTGAAGCAAGCAGATAAACTCCTTGGTTACATAATTGTTTTGCTTTGAAGCTTATCCTTGGGTTCATTAGTTTTCCACCCTGTGGTGCATCATGATTTTTTGTAGAACCTCACACTGAGCTTCAAGCTTTCATGATTTCTTTTTGCTTCTCTGGACAAAAACAAAACTCAAACTCCTATATAGCAACTCTCTTTTGATGTTCTCTTCTGACTTGTCTCTAGATTTATATTTTAAATCTGCCCAACAAAAATTGCATTTTGTAGCACACACTAGGCAGTTGTCTTAATTAATACTCCAGTCTCTTTCAGGTACTACATGAATCATCACTGTTAAAATAATGTTTTCTTTTTGATCTGAGCAGACCGAGAAGTGTAGTTAATATGCAGCATGATTGAAACAAAAGAAACAGGAATAACAGCATACAGCACTTGGCTAGCAACCAATAATAACTTTCACTTACTGACTGTAGATTCTCAGCCAGGCCACATTTATATCCCTCTAACCATTTGGCATTTAAGCCAGTGATCCTTCGTTCTCTGGACTGACCTCAGCAGGACCCCTGAAATTACATTCGTGTGTATGTGTATGTATATGTATATGTATCCCTCCCTCCCTCCCTTCTCTCCTTCTTTCCTCCTTTCTTCGTTCAACAAAGATGCTTTTGAGAGCAAAATTCTAAAGAAGGATTACAACCCAGAGAGAAGATACTAGACTAATTTGCTTGTCCTACTCTAGTCTGTTACAAAACGTATTGAAATAGTAGGGTATACTGGCTGAAAAATAAATTATTTACAATTAATAAATTGGTTTCAACATCATTGCATGAATGCAGTTTCTTAAGATTTGTTTGTAATAGAAGTACCTAGTATTTTATCCTTCTGGTTCAGATCGCTTGTACCTGGAAGCCTTCTTTGCATGGGTTTCAACAGTGTGGAGCTGGTTTTAACAGGTGTTTCTATCTTCCCAGGATCCCTTCTTTACTCTTCATACGGAAATAGAGCCCATTGCTCCCCACAGGTGTGGGCACAGCATGTGATAACCTGAACCAGGATCCCTTTTCCCACAGGGTGACAGTACAGCGAAGCAGTTTAAAGAGCCGGGGCTCCTAACAGCTTGACAGTGTGCTCACTTATTAGCTATGTGACTTTAGACAGAGTACTTAATCTCCCTGTGTTCAGTATTCTGATAATTGAAATATGGGAAATAACCTGCACACAAATGTTTATAGAAGCTTTATTCATAATTGCTAAATTCATAATTGGAAGCATTCAAGTTAAGTTAGTCAATAGATAAATTGTGGTACATCCAGACAAAGGAATATTAAAGCACTAAAAAGAAATGAGCAATATAGACAATAATGTGTTATAATCATTGAACTTGCTAGGAGACTAGATCTTAATTATTTCCACCGCAAAAAAGAAATGGTACTTATGTGATGTGATAGAGATGCTAACTATCGCTACAGTGGCAATCATATTACAATGTATAAATGCATCAAATCAACATGCTGTACACTTAAATTTACAGAATGTTGTATGCCAAATATATTTAAATAAAAAATTATAAAGAACAAATAAATGAGCCATCAAGCTTTGAAAGGTCATGGAACAATCTTAAATGCGTATTACTAAGTGAAAGCCAATCTGAAAAGGCTACATACTGTATGATTCCAGCTACATGACATTCTCGAAAAGGCAAAACTATGGAGACAGTAAAAGGATCGGTGGTGGCCAGGGGTTAGAGAGGAGAGAGGGACGAGATGAATAGGCAGAGCAGAGGATTTTTAGGGCAGTGAAGCTACTCCCTTTGATACTACGATGGTGGATGTGTCAAAACCCATAGAATGTACAACACTAAGAGTGAACCCTAATATAAACTATTAACTTTGGGTGATAAAGGTGTTCAATGTAGATTCATGGATTGTAACAGATGTACCACTCTGGTGCTGGATGAAAGGCCAGGAGTATATGAGAACTCTGTATTCTCTGCTCAATTGTACTATTCTAAAGCTGAGCTAAAAAAAAGGGGGTGGGGAGAGGCATGCTGGATTAGCCCCACAGGCTCTCGTTTACCAACTCCAGTTCTCCAGTGACTTCCTATTATATCAATGTTCAGTTAAGTGATAAGTGAGCAATAAATACATTTGAATGGAAAAAAGATGGGAAGTAATAGTATGTAGCTCATGCGGTTTCTATAAAGATTAAATAAGACATTGCATGTAAAACGTTTAGTTATACAAAATGGGGGAGAAGAGCATCCTAAACAGAACAGCGTGTTATGCCCCTGAGATCTGAGAAACTTGTCATGTTCTAGGAATCGAGGGATGACAGTAGGATCAGAGTAAGGAAAGCCAGGAAGAAGGGGGGAATGAGATGAGATTGGCAAGACAAGCAGTGTCTAGGTCATGTAGCATCTCATTGACTGTGATAAGCTTTTATTCTGTTGAAGTGTGAAGGGGAATCCATTGAATAATTTTAAGCAGAGGAATGTGGTGATACTATTTACATCTTAAGAAGATCACTTTTGATGCGTTGAGGAGGGTAGCATGGAGGAGAGCAAGGGTAGAAGCAAATAAACAAGTTTGGAAACTGCTGCAGTAGATAATGGTGGCCTGGACTGGAGCATTAACAATAAAAATGGAGAGAAATGGATGAACTATGTAGGTAGAATGGATGGGTGGATGGAATTGATGGACTCAAGAATGACTCCTGGCTTTGACTCCTGGCTTCAACAGCCAGGGAGGTGATGGGTCAGTTATTACAGGGAAAGATGAACCAGAGGAAGGGGTTTCAGGGGGAAATCAAGAGTTTCGTTCTGGATAAATTCACTTTCAGATGTATGTGACTATGTGACGGGAGGTGTTAGTCAAGTATTGGATGTCCTAGTCTGGACCTCAGGAGGGGTCTGGCTATGTGGTTGAGGGGCTGGAGATAGAAGCCTGTTGGTAGTATGTTGGGTTTTTTTTTTTAATTGAGGTATAGTTGTTGTACAATATTATATAAGTTTCAGGTGTACAACATAGTGATTCAAAATTTTTAAAGGTTATACTCTGGTTATAGTTATTATCAAATATTGGCTATATTCCCTGTGCTGTACAACACATCTTTGTAACTTATTTTATACATAATAGTTTGTACATCTTAAGATAGGTTGTTACCCCTGTCTTGCCTGCCCCACCCCCGTTGGTAGTTTGTTTGACTGAATGGGAACCTTAAACTTGTACGGTGCTGTAAGTCTCAATAAAACTGGAAGAAAAACAGTTTTTTAAAGAGTGAATGGGAGTTGAAGATGAACCAGTGTAGACAAAATGAAAAGTTTGGCCAAGGAGAACATACAAATGGGCCAGAAGCTGGAGGGATATGTGGTTATTAGAAGGTTTGGAACTTTTTAAAGATGAGAGATATTATAGCATATTTGCTGATTGTATTGAACCTGTAGAGTGTGAGAGGCAGTGATTAAGAGGGAGTTAGGATTCTGAGAAAGCTTTGCCAGGTATAAGATGGAGAACACCTGAGGAGGGATTGACCTTTGAAAATGAAGGTCACGTGACTGCAGTAGGAGAGAAGGAAGCAATGGTGGGAACGGATGGAATTCTGTAGGTTTTATGGTGGGAAGATGAGAGCACTAAGTGTAAGAGTTGGCCACACAGGGTGGGTACACTGGGCAGGGCTTTCCAGGCAGGGATGGGAATAAGTGTGAAGGAAAGGAAGCATAAACAGTGTGCCATATTCGAGAAACGGCAATACGCTCTGCATATCTGAAATAGAAGGTTGGGAGGGGGCCGGTGCTGGTCATGATAAGGGGAGGCGGGATAAGCGGACAAGAATCGGTTTGTGGAAAGCTTTCTTTGGAGTTGTTTCCCTTTGCAGTAGAGAACAAATAGAGGTTTTTAAATCTAGAAATAGTTTGACTTTATGTAATTTTAGAAAATTGGAGTAGATCTTAATCTGGAATGGATTGGTGGGAGAGGCCAGTTAGGAAGCTGTTACAGTGATCTGGGTGAGATGATGAGGATCTGAACTAGGGCAGTGGAGGTGGGGACAGACGGGAGAGGATGGGTTTGAGAGCACTGATCCAAAAAAAGAAAAAAAATTGATTACAGTGTAAAAAAGCATGTTAGTTTTAAAATCTATTTATAAATGCAGCTTTTTAGAAACAAAAGAGCTCTTTGTGTTTGGTTGTACACACCTGGAAAATTCCTTAGGTTTCTGTGTACAGGTGAATTCAAATGTTCATAAAAAAAAAAAAAAGAAGAAGTAGAACCAGTAGGCCTTAGTGACAGTTCAGTTGTAACTACTGGTCTACCAGCTATTTTATGGAATATTAGTTGCTTAGGATAACTCTCTAGTTATCTACGCCTCTAGTCTAATGACTAGTAATTAATGGTGTGAGTCCATCAAGGAGGAGATCAGGTCCATGGAGAAACAACAAAGAGCTTTGTTCAGGAGGTACTGAGCTTGAGGTACCTGTGGGCTGTCCCAGTGAAGATGTCTGGTAAGCCTGTCTGAGGATGAGCCTGTTCTATTCTTTTCCCTTTTCTACCACTGTAGAAACTGTACTTTGAATGGTTTCCTTTAAGTGTTTAGTATACACATACTCAATTATAACTTTCCTAACAAAGTCTTAGGTTTTTCACCATCTTTGCTCTCCTCTGAACGTGACGAGGGTCTTCACATGTTCTAAGAATCCACTGAATATAGCATGCCAAATCTTGTTTAGCTTTCCACTCATTTTAACACAAAAAATGGTTTAAAATTTCTTACAATAAGTAGTTTATTTACCAACATATTTTACAGCTTTGGCTTTGTATTAGTTTCCTAGGGCTTCCATAACAAGAGTTCCTCAGATTCAGTAGCTTAAACAACAGATTTATTTTCTCACAATTCTGGAAGCCAGAAGTCCGAGGTAAAGGTGTTGGCAGGGTTGGTTTCTTCTGAGGCCTCTCTCCTTGGCTTGTGGACGGCTGCCTTCTTATTGTGTCCTCACAGGGTTTTCCTCTGTGTGCTCACATGTCTGTGTCCAAATCTCCTCTTTTTATAAGGACAACAGTCACATTGGATTAGGGCCCACACTCATGACCTCATTTTAACTTAATTACCTCCTTAAAATACAGTCACATTCTGAGGTCTTGGGGATTAGGACTCCAACATATGAATTTGGTGGGGAGTTGGGGACACAACTCAGCCTGTAACTGTGTTCTCCTGCATCTGGGTTTAGTTCCCTTATCTCTAGGAGGTTCCTTAGCAAAGATGTTTGGGAAAGAAACTATGATCTCTGTACATCTGAAAATCTCTTCATTTCCTTCAACCTTAAGTAATGTTCCTAAATATAATGTTTTAGGTTGATAGTTATTTTCCCTTAGCACCTTGAAGATATTCATACATTCATTTACCATGTATTTATTGAGCCCCTATAGTATGTCAGGTACTATACTTTTCCAGGCACTGGAACTACAGTAGTCAGCCAGAGAGTATGCTCTCTAGAGGGACAAAATGAAATAGCATTTGTACAGTTGTATGAGGATAAGTTTTCATTTCTCTTGGGTAAACAGCTAGGAGTGGTATTGCTGTGTCACATAGAAGTGTGTGTTTAACTTTATAAGAAACTGCTAAAGGTTTTCCAGAATGGTTGTACCATTTTACATTCTTGCCAGCAGTATGAGATTGATTGCTTTTTAAAGGTATAAAGTTTCTGTATCTTTCTGTGTTGTACCTGGGTGAAATATTGTCTAATTCACTAGTTTTCTTTTCTATTGACTTTATCTAATCTAGAATTTATTTAGTTCATTAAAGCTGGGTTTTTTACATGTATATAGATTTTCTCCATTTTTGCCTTAGAAATCCCTAATTAGTTGATCCAAGTTACTAATTTTTGTTTTATATCCACCAGTTTAGTATCATAATTTTTTATTGATATTCTGGAGGCTAATTCTCCTTTTTATCTCTTTGAAGACTCTAAATATAATTTGTGTTAAAGTCAGTTTTGGATGACTCTCTTATTTTTATTTTCCCTAAGTGGAATTAAGGGAAATCGTCTAAATAAATTTGTTGGTTCCTTCTTAGCATTTAATGTCTCATATAGTAAAATTCTGGATTACAGACTCTAAGTAGGAGTTTATTTTTCATTCTGTACTCGCTCCTTTCTGGCTAGTAACTTTATATTGCCTCCAACCGGGCTGTTGTGGCCAGAGTTCAGAATTGGTTCTTAAAGTGCCACCTTAAGGTCCCTGTCCGGGGAGGTTGCTGTGATATTGGTGATATCACAGATCAAGTCATCAGATCACTGGAAAGCTTGGCTTGATCTTGCCATGGGCTACTTTAGTCTGTCCTACCCAAAAAGAGTCAAACTCTTAGTTACTTCTTCTGTTCTGGACTATTAATAGATAATTTTTGGGAAAAGGTAAAAATATGACTCTCATACAGTTATAAGAATGAACATTCATTAAAGAAGTTATTTTACTCTTATGATATGAAGGAAACCAGGCAGTTACAATATCCAGTTAAAAGGAAAAATCAAAACAGCACAAATTTATATGGAGAAAAGAACGTTAAGATGAATGCAGATAGAGATAAAACCAGTGTTTGGGTTAGTGTGGGGTGTCAATTACTGCCAGATTGGACAAAAGTGACATACCTGTCAATTACCTACAGCTCACAAGTAGTTCCAAAATGGCTTCAAACCAGTGAACAGGACTAGAACGTGATAACTTGAAAAAGTGTGCTGTGCACTATGTACAACAGTCCAAGACATGGAGACAACCTGAGTGTCCATCGACAGAGGAGTGGATAAAGATGTGGTACATATATACAGTGGAATATTACTCAGACATTTCTCCAAAGAAGACATACAGATGGCCAAGAGGTACATGAAAAGATGCTTAACATCACTAGTTATTAGAGAAATGCAAGTCAAAACTACAGTGAGGTATCACCTCACACCAGTCAGAATGGCCATCATCAAAAAAGCTGCAAACAGTAAATGCTGGAGAGGGCATGGAGAAAAGGGAACCCTCCTACACTGTTGTAATGTAAATTGGTACAGCCACTATGGAGAACAGTATGGAGGTTCCTTAAAAAACTAAAAATAGAGCCAGCATATGATCCAGCAATCCCAGTCTTGGGTATACATCCGGAGGAAAGCATGATTCGGAAGGATACATGCACTCCAGTGTTCATCGCCACTGTTTACAGCAGCCAAGACATGGAAGCAACCTGAATGTCCACTGACAGATGAGTAGGTACATATATACAATGAAATATTACTCAGCCATTAAAAAGAATGAAATAATGCCATTTGCAGCAAAATGGATGGACCTGGAGATTATCATACTAAGGTGAAGTAAGTCAGAGAAAGACAGATATCATAAGATATCGCTTATATGTGGAATCTAATAAAGAAAAGATACAAATGAACTTATCTACAAAACAGAAACAGACTCACAGACTTAGAGAATGAATTATCGAATTTATCATTACCAGGGGAAGGGGTGAGGAAGGGATAGATTGAGAGTTTGGGATTGACATGTACACACTGCTGTATTTAAAACAAAATGCCTTTCCTGAAAAGAAGAAAGTCTACAAATAACAAATGCTGGAGAGGGTGTGGAGAAAAGGGAGCCCTCCTACACTGGTGGTGGGAATGTAAGTTGGTAAAGCCACTGTGGAGAACAGTATGGAGGTTCCTCAGAAAACTAAAAATAGAATTACCATATGATCCGGCAATCCCACTCCTGGGCATATATCCAGATGAAATTATAATTCAAAAAGATACATGCACCCCTATGTTCATAGCAGCACTATTTACAATAGCCAAGACATGGAAACAACCTAAATGTCCATCAACAGATGAATGGATAAAAAAGATGTGGTACATATGCACAGTGGAATACTACTCAGCCATAAAAAAATGAAATAATGCCGTTTGCAGAAACAATGGATTATCATAGAGATTATCATACTAAGTGAAGTAAGTCAGAAAGAGAATGACAAATACTGTATGATATCACTTATATGTGGAATGAACCTATCTGTGAAATAGAAACAGAATCCGGACATAGAGAATAGATTGGTGGTTGCCAAGGGGGAGGGGGTTGGGGGAGGGATGGAGTGGGAGTTTGGGGTTAGCAGATGTGAGGTATTATATATAGAATGGATAAACAACAGGGTCCTACTGTATAGCATAGAGAACTATATTCAATATCCTATGATAAACCATAATAGAAAATAATTTTTTAAAAAAGGAATGTATATATATATGTATAACTGAATCGCTTTGCTGTACAGCAGAAATTAAAACAACATTGTAAATCAACTAGACTTCAATTTAAAAAGTTGATTAAAAAAAGAAAGATAAATAAATAAAAACATTGCCACCCCCCAATGCCAACCCAAAAAAAGTGTGCTGTAAACAGTACATCATTTTCCATTGAGACACTTTCCCTGCAGGACCCAGAACCTTAGCAGACTCTCTACTTGCTTGAGCCTTGCTTATCACATTGTTTCTGTCTTGGTTTTGGTACAGGGAGATAGATACATATGTTGTTTCTGAGCATGGAGCAGAGTTGTCACTTAAGTGTTAACTTACACATCTTGAATGTTAATTACATCTTTGTTTTGTTAATAATAATAAAGATATATACTATAAAATACGACATAGCTCTAGAAGCAATTGGATCTTGTTAAGTGGCCCCAACATGTGATCATTATACATCTCCTTTCTGCCTCCCTATTACTTTGAAGCTCAAACAGATCTTCTCGTATTAATGACATTTTCCTTCTTTTAACTATAGTCCTGGCTTCTTTTTCTTTCCTTTCCCTTTCCCTTTCCTTTCTGCCAAACTCGTCCCCTTCTTTTTCTCACAACCCGTTTCTTCCCGAACCCTCTGCCTGTCAAAGATCATGGCAGCTGGTATGTCTTGAAGCTGGGATTCCAGCTTGGTTCTGATGGCAAAGCCTGTGCCCTTTGCACCCGACCATCATGACCCTGCAGGAAGACTTAGGAAATGGCCTTTGAGCTGGGCCTGGAGGGAATGACAGGGTTTGTTAGGCAGAAGTAGATAAAGAAGGCGGCACTTTAATACATCGGTGGCACACAGCTCGTCTGCCTGGGGCCTGAGCTCCTGCTGTAAGAGAACAGTAAGTGATGGAGCTGTGGAGGGGAGGTGGCCTATACTGCTCATGTGAGGTGTGTAGACCATACCTTATACTTGCTTGACGCTTTGTTTCTTTAATTTTTATATCTGCTCTGCAAGATAGATGTTGTTATCACCACCTAACCCTTCAGAGAACAAAAGCACAGTCCTGTGACTTACCTGTGATCTCCAGCTATTAAGTGGCTAAACTGAGTTTAGAACTCTGGGGTCACTGTTCTTTCTATTTTATATAAACTGTTGAAGTCCCTGGGGTTTTAAGCAGGGTGTGAAGTGATTAGAATTGTATTTAGGAAAAAGATGTGATAAAAGAGAAGCCTGAGTCATCTTTTGACCTGATACTGAATATCATTTGAAGGCAGTAACCCTTGTCCCAGCACTAAAATCTAGAGTTCAAGATGATTCTATGCAGAAGATTAGAAATAGTGCCCTGAAGGCCTCAGAGGGTCTGCTAGAACTCAGCTACTCAAAAGGGTGACCTTCACACCTGTAACTTCAGTATAACCCTGGGGCTTATTAAAAATGCAAATTCTCATACCCCTACCTCAGACTTACTAGATCAAAAATCTAGTAAAGGTGGAGTCCAGGAAACTGTGTTTTTAACAAGCCCTGTCTGTTTAGCAGTGGACAGTATTATAGTAGCCACGTGATTCTTAGGTATGCAAAAGTTTGAGAAAGCTTTAATATTCTTCCCTGGCCACTCTGCCTTCTTTCAACATTTCCTGGTTGTCAAGTGGTTGCCTCTAAAATGATAATAGTAGTAGAGAAACTTGATCAGCACATTAAATGGTAAGTACTTTATGAGCAGGAATTATCATCTTTGGCATCTAGGAATTTGACTTATAAACTGTCTTTAGCATTATATAAACTCTAGCATAAAATTTAACTCAACGTGTAAAGGTGGCAGTGTATGGAAAAAAGTTTGGGAGGATACACACCAAACCACTGTTAAAGAAGAAGTTATTCATGACACTTGTTAAGGAATGTAAGGTAGACTTTATTCAGGGGGACTGATACAGTGGGGTTTTGTAATAGGGGAGAGAGATTGGGCTCATCCCTTTCACAACTGGGAACAGTGGGGATTTATATCCAATGAGCAGAGTTGGAGGGGCAGTGGATGGGAATACTAAGAGGATGGAGTAATTCTTTGCTCACCTAACCTAGCAGGATTCTTGTTGAAGACAGACTGGGGTGATCAGATAATACCTGGGGAATGGTGGAGGATGAGGAATTTGATCAGATACTGAGGGTTGGGGGGTTCTGGCTAAACTAACTCGCCAACATTCTTGCTAAAGCTGGCCTCCTGGAGGACATGCACAAGGATGGGGCTTAGTCAGGCTTAGAAGACCCTGACTAAAGTTTGGTTGAGGAGGGAGTCTTTGTCACCACTGCCATGATTATCTAATACAGGGCTTCTCTGGTGGAGCAGTGGTTAACAATCTGCCTGCCAGTGCAGGAGACAGGCGTTTGAGCCCTGGTCTGGGAAGATCCCACATGCCACGGAGCAACTTAAGCCCGTGCGCCACAACTACTGAGCCTGCGCTCTAGAGTCCGTGAGCCACGACTACTGAGCCTGTGCGCCTAGAGCCCATGCTCCGCAACAAGAAGCCCGCGCACCGCAACGAAGAGTAGCCCCTGCTCGCCACAACTAGACAAAGCCCGTGCGCAGCGACAAAGACCCAGCACAACCAAAATAAATAAATAAATAAATAAATATTTTTTAAAAAACCCACCAATACAAACCCTAAAAATACATCCCATAGTAAGGTAGCCATTCAGATATTCTAGACCCAGCAGTGCCGTCCAGTAGAACTTTCTGTGATGATGGAAATGATCTATTTCTCTGCTAATACTGTAGCTACTAGACCCAGAGCTATAGAGCAGTTGAAATGTGGCAAAGGTGACTGACTGTGAGAAACTGAATTTTTAGTGTTATTTAATTTTAATTGATTTAACTTTAAATGGCTGCATGTGACTAGTGGCTCCCGTATGGGACAACACAGTCAGAAAGGTCTAGTGAGCTTCTCTAAGGGCTTACCTGGGTATGTGGGGGACGCTGAAGTTTTCGTCATGCTTGCCATACAACATTAAAACAGTCTTCAAGTACAGACACTTATTTCAGCTTTCCCACTTTTCCTAAAAGAAAAAAAATCATTTTTTTTCTTACAGGTTTTGTGTGTGAAACTGTGTGGAAATCTGAAATTCTATCAATCAAATCTTTATAGTACAGTGGTGCCATCTGACGGTAAGTTTTCTTATCACTTCTTTGATTCCCCATGCTAATTTATATCCAGTCTTCCAAATAAAGTGAGAAGTGTGAGTTTTAAGCAAAACAGACTTTTCTTGTATTGCCCCTCCCACCCCCCCTCAGAGTTCAGTTCCTTCCTTTTCTGCTTCCATAAGATCTCTGATGTCTTTTGGCAAACTCCCACTCCAACAATCAAAGGAGTTACATTACAGATGACTTAGAAGCAGTTTCTGCCCTCAATAAATTTTTACCTGGGAAGACTCTAAGCAGATAATTATAATAAAGTGTGATACATGCTTAATAAAATGTTATAGAATGGTGGGGAATATGTAAACTAGAATAATGAAGGCACTGTAGGCATGATGTAAATTATTATAGGCATTCAGAGGGTTATGAATTCTATATTTAGGCATCCCTTCTCGGATTTTTATAGTTAATAATCTTTTAATAATAATTTAAAAAGTTATTTTTAAAGGAAAATTTTATCCATCCTCTATTACCATCTCTTTTTTTCTTAACAGAAATCACAATTAATTATAAACATGGCCTTCCCTTGATAACACTTACTTTGCCATCCAGAAAAGAGCGCTGTCAATTTGCAGTCAAACCAATGTTATCAACAGTTGGTTCATTCCTTCAAGACCTACAAAATGAAGATAAAGGTATCAAAACGGCTGCCATCTTCACAGCAGGTATATATATGTTTTCTTCAACTTTGTCTTTCTCTTCTTCTGAACCTTTGTTTTGGTTCTTTACTTTTCTAGAAAATTGATTCTTTAATTCATTATATAATAAATGGTTGGCAGTTACTGAGTCCTTCACTTTTGAACATGCAGTAATATAAAAAAAATTAACCCTATTGAATAAAAAAGAAATGGAATAAGTTTAATGCATGTTTTGGTTACTTATTTCATAAACTTAGCCCCCAGATTTTTCTCTGAGAAAATTTTAATGACACAGTCATTAGTGTCTAATTTTCTGTAAGAAATTTGAATAATTAGAAAATGAAATGCAGCCTCAATGATTGAAATAGCCAGTGAATAACTAAGATACACAAATAGTTCATTAACCTTTGTTATAAAGCAATTATGGTCTAGCGTGTTTTTTGACAAATTAGTTCTCAGGAAAGTATATGTGTGTGTGTGTGTGTGTGTGTGTGTGTACATACATATATATATATATATATATATATATATATAGTTTAATACCAGCAGAGGTGGTTAATCACATAGACATTTAAAATTTAGGATATAGCTTTTATGTTTTCATGGTCTGAGGATATAAAAGGAGGTCCTCCTGCCCCTAAAAGAGAACAAAGAATTCTTTACCCCAGTCCAATATACAGAGGCTACTATAAATATAAATAAGTGAATAAATTTTCACTGTCATTTTATTGTAGTATTACATATTTAGAATAAACTTATTTAAAAGTTAATGATTACTATTGCAGTTTTGAAAAGGAAATTAACATTCTTCTTCCCTATCCAAGTTCAGAACCAATTAAGAGGTAGACATGGAAGTTGGAAAAATAGAGATTAAAGAATTTATTTACTCAACAAATATTGAGCACCTAACAAATGTTGACCTGAAACAAAGAGACTGCCAGGTATTTCTCCAGCAAAGATGGATTTATTGCAGATCAGCAGAGAATTGCAATTCAGGGTCTGCAACCATGGTGAGCCACATGTGAGGACTTGCAGGACAAGGGAAGGAGACCGCTTTTATAGAGGAAAAGGAAGTGAGTAGGGCTATAGTAAACAAACAGTCCATGGCTTTTCGTTGGCTGAGTCCTTGCTGGGAAAGAAGAGGAGTCTTCTTCCTGTTGGGCTCTGCTGTCCTCACAGGGTGTGAGAGCTCCCCCTTCTGGTCTCTGGACTCTATTTAATTGAGGTTTCTGTGTATTAATTTTTTTATACTAACATATGCCAGGCACTATCCTAGATACTAGAGATAGAGCAAAGAACAATAGAGATTAAAACTCCTGTTCTTAGGGAGCTTACATTTTAAGAGGAGAAAGAAACAAGGTAAAGAAATAAAATATATAATATGTTAGATAATTAGTGTTACAGTAAAAAATAAAGCAGAGTGATGGGGGGTGGGAGTTGGGTGTGTTGGTGGGAGGTGCTCACTCAGGTCACATTTGGGTGGAGACCCGGAAGAGATGAGAGAAGATGTAGATGGGAGAAGGGCTCTCCAGGCAGAGGCCCTGAGGTGGGAGCTAACTCCACCCTCAACTGAAAAGGGAGGGAGCTGGGTCCAAGTAGGAGGGGAAGGGCAGGTTAGGGAAAGCCTTGTTGTAGGTTATTGTAAGGACTTTGGATTCAACCAGAAGGGGAGTTTCTTCCTGCTAAAACCAGGATCAGAGAAAGAAGGTTTTAGTCCTGTGACCACAGTGGCCTAATACTTCATCCCTGACTGGACCGACATTCCCCCCCCACCCCCCAGTCACAGGAACACTGAACCCCCTGGGCCTTCCCTGCAGGTCAGGGCCTGCCTTCCTCAGAGCAGGCAAGTGCAAACCCAGAACTCAGAAGGGCACTGAGCACAGTGCTTGCCTGAAATTAGGTTAAAACATTGATGTGTACCCTGCTTGTTTCTAAAAAATAATTTGAGTAGCTTTGAAACATAAAACACAGAGAAAACCCCTAGAAATCATAGACTAAAGGGGCTCTTTGGACTGAGTGAAAACGCTGTGTTGGGGTTCATATCAGTACTTGCCCAAGCATAGGTGAAAAATTCATCACTGTATCGTTACCTCCTTAAAAGTGTTTCACATCAATCTCTTGCTGTTCCTATAATAGCATAAAGGATAATGTAGTACTTCAACTGAGAAATCATACTCAGTTGATTTCTTTTTATAATAATATTTTAAGGAGCAGGTGTGAAGTCATTTAAATGTAAATTTTTAAATGACACTTGCAAAGTCAGATAAAAGGATTTGGTGTGTCGCTGATCTTTTTAAAAAGAGGCTCTGTGGGTGGAATTTGCCTGCATTTAATTTGGGCTTGAAAAGAGTGTTCTAAGCTTGTCACAGTTTTGCCCACAGTGTGGGCTGAGTTATTTGGCAATTCCTGGGAAGATGATCTCACCCCAGCTGATGAACAGGAACCCAAACAGCCAAATTCTAGGAACAGCCCCAGGTGCCGACTTGACTTGCTGCCTCTGGAACAGAAGAACTGCTGAGCGCCAGACAGGAGGCAGGCAAGCAGGTTCTTCCTGATTTTACTAGCAGTATTACTGTTGTCATGCATATCCGGTTGAATGCAGCCAAGCGATGCCAGGCCAGGCGAAAACATGCATCCTGGACTCTATATCACATAATTATATGTAGACCGTTCCGAAAGAAGAATGATAGAGAAGCCCCTACCAGCGCCAGTTTTTTGCTTATTGTTCAGTGAGTTTGAATCTTAACACCTGGGTTACATGGAAGTTCAAAAATATAGCAGCAAAAGCTGGGCTATATAAGAAGCTGTGCAAAGCACGCTGACTCTGACATTCTCCTAGAGATTTTTTTTTTTTTTCTGAACTGTTCCTGGGATATTTGAAATCACAATCTCTCCACCTCTAGGAAATACACTGCACAAGTGCAGATTTATTCCTTCGGTTCAGCTATGTTTGTTGCTCTCCCTGCCACCCCAGCCACTTGCAGTTTTGCCTCTTGTCGTCTTTGCTCGGCTAGAAAGGGAGGGAGCCCTGTGTGGCGGTGGTTGCGGTGCTACCAAGTTTCAGTCAGTGCACATCAGTCCCGCTTAGCGGCTAAAAGTAAGAGAGAGGCGGGCTTCCACAAATGTTCCTGCCCGCATGCCTCCACAGAGCGGTTAGGTGTTAGGCTGCAAGCCGCCGAAATTAGCTCTGGCTAAACAGGGGTGTGTGTCAGCAGGCTCTCTGACTGGAACTGACAGAAAGCCAGGCCCAGAAGAGGGCAGGAGGGTTCCCCTGGCGGCGCAGCGGTTAGGAATCCGCCTGCCAATGCAGGGGACGCAGATTCGAGCCCCGGTCCGGGAAGATCCCACATGCCGCAGAGCAACTAAGCCCGTGCCCCACAACTACTGAGCCCGCACTCTAGAGCCCGTAAACCACAACTACTGAGCCCACGTGCCACAGCTACTGAAGCCCACGCGCCTAGAGTCCGTGCTCCGCAACAAGAGAAGCCATGACAATGAGAAGCCCACGCACCGCAACGAAGAGTAGCCCCCGCTCGCTGCAACTAGAGAAAGCCGGCCTGCAGCAACGAAGACCCAGCGCAGCCAAAAATAAATAAATTTTAAAAAAGAAGAAGAAAGAGAAGAAGAAGAGGGCAGGAGCCGAAGAAGGACATGAGTAGAGAGGTTAGGCTGGGAACGGCCTGATGGGCTTTGCTGCCGACACCCACAGCCCCTCTGCCGCCACCTGCACTGCTCTGGCCTTGCATGACCGTCTGCAGGTACAGTCTCACGAGGGACGTCAGCCTGGGTCCCAGCGCCGCCGACAAAGTGGGAGACGGGGTGCCTGCCTGTTCTTCTTGGTCCACTGTAATGGGCAGTAGAGCAGCAAGAGAGGATTCCCTCCCGGTGGAAACAGTATCGGGTATGCGAAAGCCCCCACCACGGAACAGACATATGTCCACTACTGTATTGTAGAGACCTGGATTAGCAAGTGTTTTTCCATATGTTGAAACATGGTTCTTACTATTGTAAAACAAGGACTTATTTTTGCATTTTCAGATGGCAGTGAAATTGCAGCTTCAACCTTGATGGAAATCTTGCTAATGAATGATTTTAGACTTGTCATTAATAAAATCACATACCATGTACAGTGCCCTAAGAAAGGTAAGAAACACGGCTATGCAAGTATCTTAACACTTCCCTTTCGCTGTGGGCCTTTTTCAGGGAGCAGGCTTATCCTAAGAATTTGTTTTAGTTAACCAAATGACCAAGAAGGCTTTGGAGAGCCAATGTTTAAGCTTTTCTAGCAATGGTAGAAATGATTGGTAGAAGTAGTCTGTCAGGGCTTTTAGTCTCATATACTCTTTTTAGACTTTTAAGGCTTCATTTTAGGATCTTGAATGCTTAATCTGACATTACTGGGTTAAGAAGAAGTCGACCTGAAAATCAGGGACTCAAGCGTATACCGTTGTACAGCTCTTAACTTTTATTTTATTTTTAAGTAGGTTTTCTTTTTTCTAGGGCAGTTTCAGGTTCACAGCGTGGTGGAGCAGAGAGCACAGAGTTCCCATGAGCTCCACCCCTTCCCCACAGTCTCCCCCACTATCAAGCTCTGGATTGAAACATTTTCTGTTGGCTGGGCCAAAACGTTCGGTTTTTTTCTGTTCGATGACTCTAGTAGCACTTAGCTGTCTCTCATTCATTCAAAACAATTTTGTTAGATTGTATTGTGACAGCTGTCATATCAGCATGCATTTAAAAAAAGATATCAAAATTGGTGAATTTTAATATGGAAGATGGAAGGAAAAAAGCAACATTTTCAGCATATTATGCTTTATTATTTCAAGAAAGGTAAAAACGCAACTGAAACGCAAAAAAAGATGTGTGCAGTGTATGGAGAAGGTGCTGTGACTGATCGAACGTGTCAAAAGTGGTTTGTGAAGTTTCATGCTGGAGATATCTCTCTGGACAATGCTCCATGGTTGGGTAGACCAGTTGAAGTTGATAGCGATCAAATTGAAACAATAATTGAGGACAGTCAACGTTATACCACTCGGGAGATAGCTGACATACTCAAAATATCCGAATCAAGCGTTGAAAATCATCTGCACCATCTTGGTTACGTTAATCGCTTTGATGTTTGGGTTCCACATAAGTTAAGCGAAAAAAACCTTCTTGACCATATTTCCACATGTGATTCTCCACTGAAACATAATGAAAACGTTCCATTTTTATCTTTTTAAAAAAATTTTTAAATTTAATTTTATTTATTTTTTTATACAGCAGGTTCTTATTAGTTATCCATTTTATACATATTAGTGTATATATGTCAATACCAATCTCCCAATTCATCCCACCACCACCATCCCCCGCCCGGCCACTTCCCCACTTGGTGTCCATACGTTTGTTCTCTAATCTGTGTCTCAATTTCTGCCCTGCAAACCAGTTCATCTGTACCATTTTTCTAGATTCCACATATATGCATTAATATACGATATTTGCTTTTCTCTTTCTGACTTACTTCACTCTGTATGATGGTCTCTAGATTCATCCACGTCTCTACAAATGACCCAATATCATTCCTTTTTATGCTGAGTAATATTCCATTGTATATATGTACCACATCTTCTTTATCCATTCGTCTGTCGATGGGCATTTAGGTTGCTTCCATGACCTGGCTATTGTAAATAGTGCTGCAGTGAACATTGGGGTGCATGTGTCTTTTTGAATTATGGTTTTCTCTGGGTATATGCCCAGTAGTGGGATTGCTGGGTCATATGGTAATTCTCTTTTTAGTTTTTTACGGAATCTCCATACTGTTCTCCATAGTGGCTGTATCAATTTACATTCCCACCAACAGTGCAAGAGGGTTCCCTTTTCTCCACACCCTCTTCAGCATTTGTTGTTTGTAGATTTTCTGGAGATGCCCATTCTAACTGATGTGAGGTGATACCTCATTGTAGTTTTGATTTGCATTTCTCTAATCATTAGTGGTGTTGAGCAGCTTTTCATGTGCCTCTTGGCCATCTGTATGTCTTCTTTGGAGAAATGTCTATTTAGGACTTCTGCCCATTTTTGTACTGAGTTGTTTGTTTTTTTAATATTGAGCTGCATGAGCTGTTTATATATTTGGGAGATTAATCCTTTGTTCATTGATTCGTTTGCAAATATTTTCTCCCATTCTGTGGATTGCCTTTTTGTCTTGTTTGTAGTTTCCTTTGCTTTGCAAAAGCTTTTAAGTTTCATTAGGTCCCATTTGTTTATTTTTGTTTTTATTTCCATTACTCTAGGAGGTGGATCAAAAAAGATCTTGCTGTGATTTATGTCAGAGTGTTCTTCCTATGTTTTCCTCTAAGAGTTTTATAGTGTCCGGTCTTACATGTATGTCTCATCCATTTTGAGTTTATTTTTGGTATGGTGTTAGGGAGTGTTCTAATTTCATTCTTTTACATGTAGCTGTCCAGTTTTTGCAGCACGACATATTGAAGAGACTGTCTTTTCTCCATTGTAATTCCTTGCCTCCTTTGTCATAGATTAGTTGACCATAGGTGCGTGGGTTTCTCTCTGGGCTTTCTATCTTGTTCAATTGATCTGTATTTCTGTTTTTCTGCCAGTACCATATTGTCTTGATTACTGTAGCTTTGTAGTATAGACTGAAGTCAGGGACTCTGATTCCTCCAGCTCCGTTTTTTTCCCTCAATACTGCTTTGGCTATTTGGGGTCTTTTGTGTCTCCATAGAAATTTTAAGATTTTTTGTTCTAATGCTGTAAAAAAAATGCCATTGGTAATTTGATAGCGATTGCATTGAATCTGTAGATTGCTTTGGGTAGTATAGTCAGTTTCACAGTGTTGATTCTTCCAATCCAAGAACATGGTATATCTCTCCATCTGTTGGTATCATCTTTAATTTCTTTCATCAGTATCTTATAGTTTTCTTCATGGAGGTCTTTTGTCACCCTAGGTAGGTTTATTCCTAGGTATTTTATTCTTTTTGTTGCAGTGGTAAATGGGAGTGTTTCCTTAATTTCTCTTTCAGATTTTTCATCATTAGTGTATAGGAATGCAAGAGATTTCTGTGCATTAATGTTATATCCTGCAACTTTACCAGATTCATTGATTAGCTCTAGTAGTTTTCTGGTGGTATCTTTAGGATTCTCTATGTATAGTATAATGTCATCTGCAGACAGTGACAGTTTTACTTCTTCTCTTCCAATTTGTATTCCTTTTATTTCTTTTTCTTCTCTGATTGCTGTGGCTAGGACTTCCAAAACTATGTTGAATAATAGTGGTGAGAGTGGACATCCTTGTCTTGTTCCTGATCTTAGAGGAAATGCTTTCAGTTTTTCACCATTGAGAATGATGTTTGCTGTGGGTTTGTCATATATGGCCTTTATTATGTTGAGACAGTTTCCCTCTATGCACACTTTCTGGAGAGTTTTTATCATAAATTGGTGTTGAATTTTGTCAGAAGCTTTTTCTGCATCTATTGAGCTGATCATATGGTTTTTATTTTTCAGTTTGTTAATATGGTGTATCACATTGATTGATTTACATATATTGAAGAATCCTTGCATCCCTGGGATAAATCCCACTTGATCATGGTGTGTAATCCTTTTAATGTGTTGTTGGATTCTGTTTGCTCCTATTTTGTTGAGGATTTTTGCATCTATATTCATCAGTGATATTGGTCTGTAATTTTCTTTTTTTGTAGTATCTTTGTCTGGTTTTGTTATCAGGGTGATGGTGGTCTCATAGAAGGCGTTTTGGAGTATTCCTTCCTCTGGAATTTTTTGGAAGAGTTTGAGAAGAATGGGTGTTAGCTTTTCTCTATATGTTTGATAGAATTCACCTGTGAAGCCATCTGGTCCTGGACTTTTGTTTGTTGGAAGACTTTTAATCACAGTTTCAATTTCATTACTTGTGATTGGTCTGTTCATATTTTCTATTTCTTCCTGGTTCATTCTTGGAAGGTTATACTTTTCTAAGAATTTGTCCATTTCTTCCAGATTGTCCATTTCATTGGCATAGAGTTACTTGTGGTAGTCTCTTAGGATACTTTGTATTTCTGTGGTGTCTGTTGTAACTTCTTTTTCATTTCTAATTTTATTGATTTGAGTCCTCTCCCTCTTTTTCTTGATAAGTCTGGCTAAAGGTTTATCAATTTTGTTTATCTTCTCAAAGAACCAGCTTTTAGTTTTATTGATCTTTGCTATTGTCTTCTTTGTTTCTATTTCATTTATTTCTGCTCTGATCTTTATGATTTCTTTCCTTCTGCTAACTTTGGGTTTTGTTTGTTCTTCTTTCTCTAGTTCGTTTAGGTCTAAAGTTAGGTTGTTTATTTGAGATGTTTGTTGTCTCTTGAGGTAGGATTGTACTGCTATAAACTTCCCTCTTAGTACTGCTTTTGCTGCATCCCATAGGTTTTGGATCATCGTATTTCATTGTCATTTTCTCTAGGTATTTTTTGATTTCCTCTTTGATTTCTTCAGTGATCTCTTGGTTATTTAGTAACATATTGTTTAGCCTCCATGTTGTTTGTGTTTTGACGTTTTTTCCCTGTAATTGATTTCTAACTCATAGTGTTGTGGTCAGAAAAGATGCCTGATATGATTTCAGTTTTCTTAAATTTACTGAGGCTTGATTTGTGACCCAAGGTGTGATCTATCCTGGAGAATGTTCCATGCGCACTTGAGAAGAAAGTGTAATCTGCTGTTTCTGGATGGAATGTCCTGTAAATCTCAATTAAATCTATCTGGTCTATTGTGTCATTTAAAGCTTGTGTTTCCTTATTAATTTTCTGTTTGGATGATCTGTCCATTGGTGTAAGTGAGGTGTTAAAGTCCCCCAATATTATTGTGTTACTTTTGTTATCCTCTCTTATAGCTGTTAGCAGTTACTTTATGTATTGAGGTGCTCCTATGTTGGGTGCATATATATTTACAATTGTTATATCTTCTTCTTGGATTAATCCCTTGATCATTATCTAGTGTCCTTCCTTGTCTCTTGTAACATTCTTTATTTTAAAGTCCATTTTATCTGATATGAGTATTGCTACTCCAGCTTTCTTTAGATTTCCATTTGCATGGAATATCTTTTTCCACCCCCTCACTTTCAGTCTCTATGTGTCCGTAGGTCTGAAGTGGGTCTGTTTTAGACAGCCTATATATGGATCTTGTTTTTGTATCCATTCAGTGAGCCTGTGTCTTTTGGTTGGAGCATTTAATCCATTCATGTTTAAGGTAATTATTGATATGTATGTTCCTATGACCATTTTCTTAATTGTTTTGGGTTTGTCTTGTAGGTCCTTCTCTTGTGTTTCCCACTTAGAGTAGTTCCTTTAGCATTTGTTGTAGTGCTCATTTGGTGGTGCTGAATTCTCTTAGCTTTTGCTTGTCTGTAAAGCTTTTGATTTCTCCATTGAATCTGAATGAGATCCTTGCTGGGTAGAGTAATCTTGATTGTAGTTTCTCCCCTTTCATCACTTTAAATATGTCATGCCACTCCCTTCTGGCTTGTAGAGTTTGTGCTGAGAAATCAGCTGTTAACCTTATGGGATTTCTTTTGTATGTTATTTGTCTTTTTTCCCTTGCTGCCTTCAAGAATTTTTGTTTGTCTTTAATTTTTGCCAATTTGATTACTATGTGTCTTGGCGTGTTTCTCCTTGGGTTTATCCTGTATGGGACTCACTGCGCTTCCTGGATTTGGGTGGCTATTTCCTTTCCCATGTTAGGGAAGTTTTCGACTATAATCTCTTCAGATATTTTCTCGGGTCCTTTCTTTCTCTCTTCTCCTTCTGGGACCTGTATAATTCGAATGTTTTTGCATTTAATGCTGTCCCAGAAGTCTCTTAGGCTGTCTTCATTTCTTTTCATTCTTTTTTATTTATTCTGTTCCGCAGCAGTGGACTCCAAGAGTGGAGTCTTTGTTTTCCCCAGTCCTGTCAAAGTCCTGCAATCAAATCCTGCTAGCCTTCAAAGTCTGATTCTCTAGAAATTCTTCCCCCTGTTGCCTGACCGTCAGGTTGGGAAGCCTGATGTGGGGCTCAGAATCTTCACTCCAGTGGGTGGACTTCTGTGGTATAAGTGTTCTCCAGTTTGTGAGTCACCCACCAGCAGTTATGGGATTTGATCTGATTGTGATTGCACCTCTCCTCCCATCTCATTGCAGCTTCTCTTTTGTCTTTGGATGTGGGTATCACCATGATCAGCCTGACTGATTCTTTCCCCCTCTGTGTCTAGTTTACTGGTGAGCCTGTCAAAGGCATTCTTCCTTTCTATTAAAGTGTTTTTGATTTCTGGCAATTCTTTTTGATTCTTTGTTACAATGTTCATCTCTCTGTTTACATTACTCATCTGTTCTTGCATGTTATCAACTTTTTCCATCACAGTCCTTACCATATTAATCATATTTGTCTTAATTTCCTGGTCTGAAAATTCCAAAATCTCTGCCATATCAGATTCTGATTCTGATGCTTGCTATGTCTCTTTAGATTGTTTTTTTCTTGCCTTGTAATTTTTTGTTGAAAGCTAGACATGATATTATTAAAAATAGAAACTGAAGCAAGTAGGTCTTTAGTTTGAGGTTTTATGTGTATCTGACCAGGAGCTCAGCTGTTTACTGTTTGCTATAGCTGTAGGTATCAGAGGCTTCAGTTTTTTCTAGTGTCCCTGTTTCTCTACACTGTTGTAGTTGAGTTTCCCTAGAAATTCTTTCTTGAATAGAGTCTGTGTCTTGCACAGAACTGGAGCCCTGTTGATGTGGTGTTAAGGTTTTGGGGGGGAGAAGCATTCTATAATTTTATGATTAAATCTCAAGGATTTTATTGGGCCAGGATTACTGTGCTGTAACCTTCAGAAGAGTTTCTTAGCCATTTTTTCCCTCCCCTATATGAGACAGGAAGGCTAGAGGGGCCTGGAGTTGGCTAATTGCCCTTTCTCCAGGCCAGACTAGGTTCTGGTAAAGTACAGTTAACCCTTGAACAACATAGGTTTGAACTGCATGGGTCCACTTTACGTGCAGATTTGTTTCAATAAACACTGCAGTACTAAGTGGTCCACAGTTGGTTTAGTCCATGGAATCATGAATACACAGGGCCAACTATAAAGTTATACATGGATTTTTGACTGCATGTGGGGTTGGTGCCCCTATCCCCCATATTGTTTGAGGGTCAACTGTAATTTCCTTGGTATGGAGAAAATAATGCTCAGGACTGTTTCAAAATGGTTACTTTTCTTCTTTCTCTGCTGGAAGCAGGGAGATATTTTTCTCTGATCTCTGACCTTCACTGTGAGAACCTGGTGGAACTCCTGGAGGTAAAACTCATGAATGTGTGACTGTTTTTATTTCTCAAACTAGTCAGCACTGAGCCTTCAGCAATTCAAAGATTATAGTTTAGTGTTCCTATCAGTATTGGCTCCAGAGGTTTCTGCTCTCAGTAAGCTGTGGTTGTGGACTATCGGGGTTAAGATAAAGTAATACTGAGTCTATGCCTTAATGAATAGATGGTGAGATACATAAATCAGTAAATAAGGGAAGGTTCATGTTTTTAGTTGGAATGCCAAGTTCTGACTGGTAAATATGGGAGGAGGGCTGTTGTAGTTCAAAAATCATTATATTGCAGCCAAATTCAGACAGGAATCATCAGTAGATGCCAAGGGGATGGCGAGAGGTGGTGGGGGGAGGTGATTTAGATACAGAAAATAAAACAGAAGAACTACGAAAACAACTAAAAAAAGTTAATAAAATGGCAATAAGTACATACATATCAATAATTACTTTAAATGTCAGTGGACTAAATGCTCCACTCAAAAGACATAGGGGGGCTTCCCTGGTAGCGCAGTGTTTGGGGGTCCACCTGCTGATGCAGGGGACACGGGTTCATGCCCCGGTCTGGGAGGGTCCCACGTGCCACGGAGCGGCTGGGCCCGTGGGCCATGGCCGCTGGGCCTGCGCGTCTGGAGCCTGTGCTCTGCAACGAGAGAGGCCACAGCGGTGAGGGGCCCACGTACCGCAAAAAAAATAAAAATTAAAAAAAAATTAAAAAAAGACATAGGGGCAGCTGATTGGATAAAAAAACCAGAAACTTCTGTATGCTGGCCTACAAGAGACTCACTTCAGAGCTAAAGACATACACAGACTGAAAACGAGGGGATGGAAAAAGATATTTCATGCAAATGGAAACTGGGCGGAAGACCTGAATAGACATTTTTCCAAAGAAGACATACAGATAGCTAACAGGCCCATGAAAAGATGTTCAGCATCGCTAATTATTAGAGAGATGCAAATCAAAACAATGAGATATCACCTCACAACTGTTAGAGTAGCTATCATCGAAACGTCCACAAATAACAAATGTTGGTGAGGATGCGGAGAAAAGGAAACCCTTGCACACTGCTGGTGGGAATGTAAATCAGTGCAGCCAGTATGGAAAACAGTGTGGAGGTTCCTCAAAAAAACTAGAAATAGGACTACCATGTGATCCAGCAATTCCAATCCTGGTATGCATATAGAAAAAAATGAAAACACTAATTTGAAAAGATACATGCACCCCAGTGTTCATAGCAACACTGTTTACAGTAGTTAACCCAAGTGTCCATCAACAGACGATTGGCTTAAGAAGATGTGGTATGTACACACACACACACACACACACACACACACACACACACACTAGAATATTACTCAGCCATAAAAAAGAATGAAATTCTGCCATTTGCAGCAAGCTGGATGGACCTAGAAAATATTATGCTTAGTCAGACAAAAACAAATACTGTATGATATCACTTATGTGTAGAATCTAAAAAATAAAATGAATGTATATAGCAAAACAGAAACAGACTCACAGGTATAGAAAACAAGCTAGTGGTTACCAGCTGGGGAGAGGCAAGATAGGGGTAGGGGATTAAGAGATACAAAGTATAAAATAACAACAAGGAGATATTATACAGCACAGGAAATTATAGCCATTATTTTGTAATAACTTTTAATGGAGTATAATATGTAAAAATACTCAATTACTATGCTGTACACCTGAAACTAATATAATATTGTAAGTCAACTATACTTCAATAAAAGAAAAATTAAGGAAATACTAACAAAAAATGGGAGTAAGTCACAAGGACACAGGAGCCAGCTTAAGGGGCTCCTGCTAACCATATCTGGTACAATTTTTTAAAAAAATAAATTCATTTATTTATATATTTATTTTTGGCTGTATTGGGTCTTCGTTTCTGTACGAGGGCTTTCTCCAGTTGTGGCAAGCGGGGGCCACTCTTCATCGCGGTGCACGGGCCTCACTGTCGCGGCCTCTCTTGTTGCGGAGCACAGGCTCCAGATACTCAGGCTCAGTAGTTGTGGCTCATGGGCCCAGTTGCTCCACGGCATGTGGGATCCTCCCAGACCAGGGCTCGAACCCATATCCCCTGCATTGGCAGGCAGATTCTCAACCACTGCGCCACCAGGGAAGCCCTCTGGTACAATTTGAAGATCATTGGCTCCCATGTCCTTATGACTTGCCCCCATTTTTATTTTAAGCATTTTCTTACTTTCTGGTATAACTAGACGATCCAGCTGATCTCATGCTCCAGCACTGATATCAGCAATTACTCTGAAGATCCCTTGAGGAAAAATATTTTTAAAAATTTTCAAACACAAATTAAGTATAGAGAAATTAAAACAAATCCATCATTTCAACAATTATGAACATTCTTCTATTCTTGATTCTTTTTAAAAATCAGGACAGTATTTAACCCCAAAGACAGAAGGATAGAAGAAATTGAGAAAAATGAAAGTGAAAATCCATGATGGGATAGAAATTTCATGTCCAGTGAGTTCCCAGCTCTCTGCAAGGTCTTCTACTTCTCATTTAGCATTTGAGGGAATAAGTGGAGATAAACATTTTCTGGGCACCTCATTGTTCTACTTGATCTTCCTCTTCTGGACAAGCGCCAGTTAACAGACCCAAATGGCCTGGTCACATTAAGCAACTTCCATTCCCACTTTTTGTAAATTTCCACTTCCCTGACTCTGCTTAAGCCCCTTGATGTTCTCCTCCCTCCCTGAAAACGCCCCTCCACCTCTGCACAAATAGAAACTGAGTTCAGTTCATGCCAGATCCCCTTCCCTAGTACAGTAGTTACTGAATAAAATCTATCCTTACCACTTGAACTAGTGTCTAGCTTTGTTTATCTTTGTTATGTTCCACAGCTTTGGACAAAATCATGCCCCATCTCTGCCGTTTTTCTGTATGTAGACCTTTTATGTATCCATACATTTTCATCACAGCAGAAGGGCTCTGACTGTTCTGCAAATCTCAAAAGGCTAAAAGGGAACTTCTCGTTTCTACCTCTTTGTGGAGTTTTAACCTAGAATGTGGAAGGGATTAAAGACCACAATAAAGTCTTGAAGAAGGGGGTGGAGAAAGAGGAAACTTAACTTCAGTCTGTAACAGACTGGTTAACTGCTGTCACAGACTGGAAAACCGCTGGATAATACTGGCACTAGGATCATAAATCTCCCTTATCTGCAGTTGTTTCTGCTGCCTGGCAGGAAGGTCTGTCTTCTCTCCCCTCACTCTGTCCCCCTATCTCAAATTCTCTTACAGTGGTGGGGAACAGTTATAACCCTCAGAAAGGCATCATTACAGCACAGTTTTATGTAGATCTGTAGATCCACTGAAGTGGTAGTATGAGAGAAATCCAGAATCAAAAGAACTCTGTGTTAAAAGCTCAGAAACTGATTCCCTTTCGTCAGTATGAACCTCCCTTCAGATCTATACCTTGTTGAAAAGAACTTACACTTGAATTGCTTTTCAAATGTATATTATACTTTTGTTTACATGTTTGTACACCAGTTTCCCTCCCCGGGGGATCCTAAAATGATTTTGGATACATAGTTGAGGGTGAAGAAGGATCTTAGGTTAATTCATGTATAAAAGTGAACCTGTAACTAATGTGTTACAAACTCAGGTGAGGTATTCACCTGGGTTCTGGTAGATGGATACTTCCTTTTCCTGTATTATTCTTCCTTTTTTAAAAAAACAGCACTAGTCATATTACAAAAGAAAAAAGACAAAAACGTAATGAATTTTAAACCTACTGTCTGGTTATTTATTATTCCAGAGAGAGATGAATGGAATCACCTGAGACAGGAATACAGGCCGGTACCAAATGCCCCCCGAGGAGTGGGGAGCGTCCAAGTGGCCAGCCAGGGGAACTCAGATTTGGTTCCCTAGAGTTACAAACCCTGGAGGAAAAGATGTGTTAACTGCCTTATGTTTCCTTTGTGTCTTCTTTTCTCAGAAAAACTGAGTAGTGAGCACACTACTGAGATGGAAAACATGAAATCCTTGGTTCACAGGCTGTTCACAGCCTTGCATTTAGAAGAGTTTCAGAAAAAGAGAGAGCACCATCTGCTGGAGAAAATTGACCACCTGAAGGGACAGCTGCAGCCCCTCGAACAGGTTCGGAAGCATCACCTGTTGAGTCTGTTTGTAAATAATACCCAATATTTATTGGTATTATGGCTCCATGTGAGTGTTTTTCTGAACGCTTTACGTAGGCTTGTTTTCTCCTTTAATCCTCACAATGAGCCTCTGAGTTTGGTATTGTTATCGTCCTCATTCTTCAGATGAGGAAACTAAGGCAGCAAAGGTATATAAGCTAATACTTATTAGAGCCAGAACTTGAACTCTGGTGGTCTGACTCCAGGCTGCTGTCTTAAACTCTGTGCCGTGCATCCTTTCCATGGATTGGCCATAGTATCTTGGTAACTGAGTATAAGATGAGCTGGGATGCACTAGCTGGAGCACTACCGCTGTTTGTTTTTCAGACAATAGGCCCATGGCTCCCACTCTGCTCAACAGAATTACAGCTGGAAAGTTAGCAGTGGCTTCCTAACATCTGAAGTTAATCAGTGGTGGAGGAAAAAAAAAAAATTTCTGGGGAGGAGGGGCAGGAGTCTGTTTTAATTTAAGGGAAAAATGCATTTTTTAAACCTCTGATCCCACTTGTGATTTTTAAAAATGGGTAGGTGTATGTGTATCTTTATGTATGAATAAAAAGTTTCTAGAGGTAGAAGAAACTTGTTTTGTTGTTGTTTTATGAAAGTATAGTTGTTTTAAATTCTGCTGTACAGCAGTGATTTAGTTATACATACATATACACACATTCTTTTTTATATTCTTTTCCATTATGGTTTATCACAGGGTATTGAATATAGATCCCTGTGCTATATACAGTCGGACCTTGTTGTTAAAAGAAACTTTTTTTGCGGGGGGCTGCGTCAGGTCTTCCTTGAGGCACGCGGGCTTCAGAGCACTTGGGCTCTGTAGTTGTGGCGTGTGTGCTCTCTAGTTGAGGTGGGCTCAGTAGTTGGTGGCGCACGGGCTTAGTTGCCCCGCAGCATGTGGGATCTAAGTTCCCTGACCAGGGATCAAACCTGCATCCCCTGCATTGGAAGGCTAATTCTTTACCCCTGGACCTCCAGGGAAGTCCCTAAAAGAAACTTTTGATAGTGATTACCTCTAAGAATACTTAGGGGATGCCAGAGAGAGGGACTTTTTTATTTGTTGGATGGTACGTTTTAATTTTTTCTTTACTTTTTAAAAAGTTGGTGATATTTACTTGTGTTAAGATTTAAAAACCTAAAAAGGTGGCCAATGGAAAGTTTTCCTCCTACTGTCCTCCCAGTACCATATCCCTGAACCTGTGAATCATTTCAGATTTTCTTTATCTATGTGCAAACAAATGCAAATATATTATTATTTTGTTCCCTTTTCCAGGAAACAGTATATGCTGTTATACACTTTTCTCACCTTTTTTCACTAACAGTAGATCCTGGAAAGGTCTCCGTATTGGTACATAGAGAGCCTCCTCACTATAGCTGCATGATACCTTGATGAAAAATTGGATAATTTATGGTCTTTTACTCTTAAGAATGAACCTATGATGAATCACACGTGTGCAAGTGCACCTGTAGGATGAATTCCCAGAAGTGAAACTGCTGAGTCAAAGAAGATAGGCATGTAATTTTTAGTTAGGTTTCAGAGGATGACTTCTGAATTTTTCATTGTATACCCTTCTATACTATTTAAATTTTTTTCCATGGGCAGGTATTGCCTTTATAATTTAACAAATGGTTTATTAATGAACTGATTTGGAAATAAGTGATCACTCATGAATGTATATGTTTTATACATTCTATTTTTTCATAAATCAGACCTCTTTAAATAAAGTAAATAAAGTAATACTTTATGTGCATTACTTTACTTTTCTTCCTTTTCTGTTTTTTTTTTTTAAGTTGGTGCACTGTAAACTGAACTAACAGTCACTTTTTCTCCCCTCAGATGAAAGCGAGAATTGAAGCTCGCTCAGAAGTCAAAACCAATGGACTTCTGTGGGCTGGATTAGCATTGCTGTCCATTCAGGGCGGGGCAATGGCCTGGCTCACTTGGTGGGTGTACTCCTGGGATATCATGGAGCCAGTTACATACTTCATCACATTTTCAAATTCCATGGTCTTTTTGGCATACTTTATAGTCACTCGACAGGTGAGTAGTTTGTTAAGAAAATGGTAAGTTATAGCATCTTTTATAAATAATTTCTTATCCAAGTAATGAGCAATAAAACCTTTTTATTTATTGAATTACTGCTATCTGGGTTTTTATCAGCTATTAAATTTTGTTGTTTTCCAGAGGATGGAGATTTATATATACCACAGAGAAACTGTGTATAACCTCTATAGAGAAATAAATAGTACAAGTTAACAAATTCCTCCATTGAGATAAACACATCAAATTTGTGTACTCTGTGTCCCGTTTATAAATAAAATTGAATTTGTATTGCAAGCCACCCAGTAACTTTTGCTTATCTCGTGATTATTTTGCCAAAAATCTGCATTTTCCTTTTTCTCTTTTCTTTCCCTATATGTGTGATTTCTCTTCCCAGCTTGCTTGCTTTTGAAAGGAGCAGCAGCAGATGAGACTAAATGTTTTACTTGTGTTGCCTTATGCTTGCTCTGATGGCCACTGTGCATATTTTACTCATCTGCCTTCCTTTGCTTTGTTGTTGCTAAGGCACGTTTCTTGCAGAGGTATTATGTTCATTTAAAGCATGTTCGGTTCTGGTTTTTTGTCTTTTTTTTTTTTTCCAGGATTATACTTACTCAGCTATTAAGAGTAGGCAGTTTCTTCACTTCTTCCATAAGAAATCAAAGCAACAGCATTTTGATGTGGTGCAGTACAACAAGTTAAAAGAAGATCTTGCTAAGGTACCTTATTGCAAATACCACATCTTATAGCTGGTCTTGTTTGGGAGCCAGAATTTAGTGTCAGGGAAATACAATCGGTGGCTCATCCTCATGGGTTAAATCTTGGTCCTGTACAGGCTTCTCTGTATTGTGGTTTTGTTCAGTGAAATAGCTGACATGTCCTGATACTAATTTCCTACAGTTTTATTCTTGTTATCTGTATTCTACATTGGCATAGCTTTAAATGTATATGGAAAAATGTCTTAAATGACTTTGAGATAGTAAAATAACAGTTTTCAATAGAAATCTATCTCTAAGTGAATATGTGTTTTTAAAGAACAAAGTCCAATATCAAGCTCAATTGCAGATTCTGTAACTATTAAGAACTAAAAGAAAGTAGAATTTTAGGAAGATGAGCACTCTGATAAACAATTTTATTAAGCTCTCGAAAGGTTTTTACAAGTTTCTTCTCCTTAAAAATAGAATCAATATGGTATTCCTCCTTTCATCATTTCCTTCTTTCAGATGTGAAAACAGAGGTTATACACGGTTAGAAAGTGGGGAAACCAAGGTATGAAGCTCAAAGTTTGGATCCTGTGCTCTGGAGCACTTCCCTATAATCTGTTTCCTAGGCAGCTTTTACCTCTGGCCTCCCAGTGGACTCATTAGCTTTTTAAATTTTTCTTAGTAATTTTATAAGAAAAAAGTTTTGGTAGAAATATCTTTTACTGCTCAATCCATGATCATTTAATAGCCAGTAATCATCATATCTTTTGTTACCCGTAACTTCTAAACTACCCATCCCTGAAATTTAAAAAAAGGAAGTATGTAACAAGAATTTGTAGTCCAAAAATTGGAGATAAAGAGCCTTTAAAAAATATGTTTAAATTCCATATAATCATTACTTAGGAAAAATATAATGATCCTTTTTTTTTTTAATTTAGTGGATACTTTTGCATTTAAATGATCCAATCTGTGAAGGCTAAGGAATGTTCTTTCAACTAGTTTATAGCACTGGGCATTGAAGATTTAGAGTAGCAAACTGTAAAGTTGTTGTTGTTTTTTTTAAGGTAATAAAGTTGAGGGAAAAAAAGGGAAACTGATAGGTCAGAGTAATGGTTTTTTATAAACTGGAAAAACTACTGTAAAGGGGAAAACTAACATTACAAGAACTATAAGGATGAACTAGAAACTCTAAACTTATCTTTTACAAAAGGATCCACATAAATTGAAATATTGTAGACAGTTTCCACTCATAGCTTAGATCTATATATTGACCTAAGGAGACGTTAAAGGTATAGAATTCCTTGTGAACAGTAATCTGATACGTTTGTGGTCCTCTTTGATCAGTGCCTCCTCTTCTTCCCATGGACAGGCTACTGAAGCCCTGAGACGGGTGCGCCACTCTATCTGCGATGCAAGTAGAGGAATTCGGTGAAAAGAAGTAATCTTACATTTTTAAATGTCAATTAATTTTTCCATTATGTGTTCATTTTGCAACTTAGCAACTGGAACTTTCATCCCATAGTTCATTTGAATTTGACTGTTTCAATCTCTTGTTAATAAAAAAAAATGCTTGCAAAACACAGGTATTCTTTGATGTTCTCATTTGAGATTTTCAGTTTGTGGATTTTCACGGCTTGTTGAGGTTTACTGCTGGAAGGAGCTTGGATGCGTCTGTCAAAATCAAAGCTGCTGCTATTACAGTTCAGCATTTAAGAAGCTTTGTCAGCCTGTCCTGTGTCATTCCCGTGCGGAGGTGAAATGGTCAGTGTTCTTGGCTTCACTTTGATTCTTAGGCTTCATTTAGAATCATCTGGTCATTAATTTCTTTTTAAATTCACAGTAGTTGCAAGATTTTTATCATTAAATATAGTTAAAATTATTATAAAATGTCATTTGAAATGTTTCATCGTAAGTAATATTTACTTAGATACTGTTTATCATTTGTTGTCAGGTACTGTTCTAGGCACTTCACATATATATTATTTGTAATCCTATAATCCTAGGAGGTAGCTGTTTTTAATCCCAATTTAATAATAAGGAAACAGGTTCAGAGAGGTTAATTTGCCCAAGTGCACACAGCTAGAAAAGATTTTTCTTTTAATTAATTAATTATTTATTTTTGGCTGCATTGGGTCTTTGTTGCTGTGCGCGGGCTTCCTCTAGTTGGGGCGAGCAGGGGCTACTCTTCATTGCGGTGCGCGGGCTTCTCATTGCGGTGGCTTCTCTTGTTGCGGAGCATGAGCTCTAGGTGCACAGGCTTCAGTTGTGGCTCACGGGCTGTAGAGCGCAGCAGGCTCAGTAGTTGCAGCACATGGGCTTAGTTGCTTCGTGGCATGTGGGATCTTCCCCGGACCAGGGATCAAACCCGTGTCCCCTGCATTGACAGGCGGACTCCCAACCACTGCGCCACCAGGGAAGTCCCTAGAAAAGATTTAAGCATCTACTCATAGTAGATCATAAATCTTTATATATGTACAACTCATGGTATTTAATCCATCATCCAGGATGTCACCTTTTACATGTTTGACTATGGGACAGAAAGGGTAATGATGACACCCTGATATTAAGAGATTTGCTTAAAAAAGATACCAGTGTTTTCAGGGTGTATCTTTCAACCTAATCAGATTCAAACTTCCTACACCTTAAGTAGAGCAACACACTGTGATCACCTGCTGGTTTGTATCAGTATCTCTGAAACGTGGAGATGCTGAATTAGCAGTATATTAGTGTGTTTTATTAACAAGCTAAGAATATGCACTCATATGTTTTTATAATGAGTATCACCAGGTTAAGTATTATGACAAATTCTTAGGACATGTTCTGCGTTTGAGAAACTCTATTCCCAGGAAGACAAGACTGTCAATATAATGAAAGAACAGGGAGTGTTGTTTGCTTTATTCACTGATGCATCCATCCCAAGTGCCAAGAATACCTGGCTCCTATGAGGTACCCAAGAGAGACAGGTTTAAGGTCTGTGGAAATTTCATGTATAGTGCTGGGGAAAAGCTGAGACTAGGAAAGTAGAAAGGATGGCTTCTGAATTCTCAAACTGTCTAAAGGAAGACCTGGGGAAAAAGGGTAGACTGGAGCCTGTTTTTGTATATAAAGTTTTATTGGAACACAACTATGCCCACTGATGCACTGACTGTGGCTGTTCTCACACTATAGCAGCAGGGTTAACTGCAGCAGAGACAGCACGCCTGCAAAGCCCAGCATAGTTACTCTCTGGCTCTTTACAGAAAAATTTTACTGACCCCTGAACTAGAATGTGAAAGACAATTCTCAAAGAACACTTCTGTGTTTTTAGGGCTTCAGAAGATTTGTCATGCGAAAAATGAATTAATTCTTAGTAAAGATAGCTCCCTTTGACTTGGATCTTCCCACTTGGCAAAGTAAAATAAAGTTTAATTCTTCAGAGAAGGAGCTACATGTAGGTCACATTGTACTTACTTTATGACAGGTGAAACTGACTTCTGAGTACCCAGGGGATGACAGCTCAGTGATCAGAGGCAAGACTCTCTGACCTTTTTAGTATTTAAACTGTAGTTTCTCAAATGAGACACATCATTTATGTTAAACCTTTATAGATCAGTTATTAACATAAACAGAGTATGAAATTTCTACTCAAGTTCCAAGTTGTAAGTTAAACAGATTGGAACTAAAACTAAAGGAATCCAAATTACGCGTTAGTTTTATTACAAAAGGATTGTTTTATCCTGAGACAACTGTTAAAAACGAAATTCAACTGTGTCCCTATGGCTTCCACAGCTCAAATCTGATGGCATTTTGATGCCCAGATATGTAGGTACCAATGTCACTGCATCTGTACAAGAGAATTTTATTCAGATAAACCTTTGATCACATTCAAGGGGAAAAAAAAATGTGTGTGTGTGTGTGTGTGTGTGAGGGGGGTTTGTTCAGCTTTTTAATAACATGAGCTAAATTCTCTTAAGTAACCAAAGCTGTATATTCTTTGCCTAGAGGGCCAGGCCCATGTTCACTGGATGAAATGAGGAGAGTTTCTGTAGTCATTTGCTCTTGCAAGAAGAGCCGGCAGCACCTGTGGGTCGGGGGTTAAAGGAAAGGTACAGTGTTCAACTGACATGACCACATGTCATGACCTGTCATGACCACAAAAAAAGGTATAAATGTCCCACTGACCTTAGCATATAGTTGGCACGTGTTTTGAACTACAACTGAAACAGCACAGGCAAACTACTGCTTCTGAACTAGCAACTCACAAGTTTGCTATCAAAGCCCAAACTTTTAATCATATTCAGCCTCCGGCAGGTTATTAACAAAACATATTACTCAAAATTTACATATCATATTAGTAAGAACTGAATCTTAAAAGTAACATCTGGGAATTTCCTGGTGGTCCAGTGGTTAAGACTCCGAGCTCCCACTGCAGGGAGCACGGGTCCATTCGCTGGTCGGGGAACTTAAGATCCTGCATGCCACATGCCGTGTGGCACAGCCAAAAAAAAAAAAGGTAACATCTATTATTCCATGAACATGATGATGGTCTGTGAGTGGGACTGCCGGACAGTGCATAGTAACTAACATGCAAGATACTGACAGAATCAAACTTTGCAAGTGTGTAGCCTCTACTGACTAAGAATTAACTGTGTTTTATATTTCTCCCTCAAAATGCCATGTAATAGTTCTTGAAGGCTCATTTTCTTTTTTTAAGTGAGAGTTAAAGTCCTATATAAAAAGTGATAATTCATATGTTGATTAATTTATATGACCAAGTAAAACAAGTCATCGATAAATTACACAAATGAGTAAGAATGTGAATTTGAAAAATTTAATAAAGAATGAATTTCAGATATTAAAGGAAAACAACAAATTACTAGGTTCAAAAACTTTTTAAAACATTATAAAGTTTTATAAAAAGTCACAAAATACAAGTTAAATCAGTCAGGTATTTTGAGTAACCTTGCAATTTACTACAAAAGTCAAGTATTACAAATGCTTGTGGATTTTTATTTATAGGAATTCCCTGAGGATTTCATTTCTACATATGTCAAACCCCTTCACCGTGTCCAATATGAGCTATTTTTTTGTAAAGTTCTCTTATTAAAGCTTAAGACATTTAAAATTGCTGCACCATTTAACTTGCTTCAACCTAGTGATATTTCTTTATATAAAAATACAGATACATAAAACAAAATAGCACCTATCAATCATTTAGATTTTGGAAAGAAATGCAGCTTTTTAGTTAGCATTGAGGCAAAGCAGGGCACCTGCTTCTTTCCAATTGCACTTGGGTCTCTGCAGATGTCCACTCGGCGCTGAGAAACTTTCCTGTTCACCAGCGTGAGGAGTTCTGTGAACTCTAAGGAGGACCCGAACTTTCCCAGCATCTCGCACAAATCTTGAATGTACCATGAGCCATTCACAGTTTCCCGATGAGAATAATAACCTAAAAAAGATAGACAGGAGAGCCACTGAAGTTTTCTGGTCACTTACTGTGACAGAAAAACACCTTTAAAAAGTCTGAGTTCTTAAAAATCCTTGGAGAAGACTAAGATGTGCCGTGATACAGTTTTAAAAGTTTTCTCTGTTGACTATTCTCATGTGGGAAAAATGATTAGTTCCATACAGTTCTATAAAAATAGGGTTAATGCTATGTAATTTTCTCCCTTTCCTAAAAATTCCCATGATAGTAGTAAGCAGGCAATGATTTCTGAGACAAGCGATTAGAAAAAAGAAAGACATAAAATTATTTACTGCAACAGCAGAGAACAACTGTCATCAGAATATTTTTCAACGTTTTCCGTGAGCGTTACCACAAAAGCAGTGTCACCATCAGTAATTGACATATTCTGCTGCTAATATTCAATATAATTAGCCTTGTAGCTTTATTTAACATAGTTCTCAGGAAGGATTTTTCTATAAGGTATTTTATACATTTAGATATCACTTTGATCACATGGCACAAAGATCCATTAAGCCTCTGAGCTTCACGACCAAATCACATGCCCCATTAGAAAGACCTCAGCTAAATCAAGCCAACGTGAAACTTACAGGAACTTAGCCAAGAAAGCCAATTATACATTTGTATTAAACACCCACACACCTTCTGCCACAGAGTAACACATGAGGAAGTCTGCTCCAGCAGGAAGTGTATAAACTGAGGCTGCATCCACCTGGGTTATGTTGACATTCAGCTTGTTTGTCTGATGATCCACTGCATCCAAAGGGATGACTGGCACATCGTGCTGGTTTCCCCGACATGCCTACGAGACAAGGAGGAAAATCCCCTCCTTTACTTAGCTATTCTTCCCAATGCTTCATGTTCACAGTGAATGTGTGATTCAGTACGCCTCCACTGCAACATCAACAGAAGCCACTTTATAGGCGCTTCAGAAACGATGCATTCAGGTTTAGAGCAGGCCAAAGCTGACAGGTTTTTTCCTACTTATGTTTCCCTATAGTTAATGTTGATTGAATGGTACACTGTAAAAGGGAAAGCATCTGTGGTTTTACAGTTTCTTAGGGATTACCCACACCATAGCACCAAGAGTCACCCTTTCTTTTAAAAGCTATAGTATGTCCCTAAGTGTTTCTATATAATCAGGTAATATATTCCCAGATTGGGTTTTCCTTGCCAAGCAGCCGCCATAAATTGTTAAGGGTCAAAATGACACCACATGACCTGAGAGGACATCTATTAATGTGCCTCCTACCTTTTGCTCCTACTTTAAAGTGAGGGCTCAAATTCTTACTAATTCTGACTCACACAAGGGCTAACATTAATTTCTACTCAAATAACTATTATGGGCTGCATTTTGTCCCTCCCCGATTTATACACTAAAGACTTCAATATATAACATATAACCCCCAGTATTTCAAATGTGACTGTATTTGCTGATATGGCCTTTAAAGAGATAATTAAGGTAAAATGAGGTCCTATTGGTGGGCCCTAACCCACTATGACTGGTGTCCTTATAAAAAGAGACCAGGACACAGACATGCACAGAGGAAAGACCATGTGAACAGAAGCCACCTCCCAGTCGAGGAGAGAGGCCTGAGAAGAAATCAACCCTGCTGACACCTTGATCTCAGACTTCTAACCTCCAGAACTGCAAGAAAATAAATTTCTCTTGTCTAAACTACCCAGTTTGTGTACAGGTAGACCTCAGAGAGATTGCAGATTCGGTTCCAGACTACAGCAACACAGTGAGTATTGCAATAAAGTGAGTCACATGAATTTTCTGGTTTCCCAGTGCATATAAAAGTTATGTTTACACTATACTGTAGTCTATTAAGTGTGCAATAGCATTATGTCTAAAAGTACAGACCTTAATTAAAAAATACTTTATTGCTAAAAAATGCTAACCATCACCTGAGTCTTCAGCTAGTCATCTTTTTGCAATAGTAATGTCAAAATCACAATCATAACAAATATAAGAATGAAGAAGTTTGAAATATGAAAATTACCAAAATATGACACAGAAATGAAGTGAGCAAATGCTGTTGGAAAAATGGCATCAACACAGGGTTGCCACAAACCTTCAGTTTGTTAAAAAAAAAAAAAAAGCACTATCTGCAAAGTGCAATAAAGTGAGGTTATGCCTGTACTTTGTTCTGGGAGCCCCAGTAAACTGAATACAGTGCTCTAACAGGATTCTGCTGTAGTATTATAAATGCATTCATCAATTCTGAAATGGCTGAAGAATTAGAAGCTTTGAAAGAAACAGTTCGGATGGATCTCAGAGTTATCATATAAATAGAAGATCCCTAACATCCTATTTTTTACAGGGAGATTTTGGTCTTATATAGTATTACCAGGCTTATTTTCAGACCTTATTTTCAACTGTCTTCCTAAATGGAATGTAGAACACATAGAACTCAGTGCCATCACTTGCCAAATCAGCTGCAGCAAGAATAAGAGCCAGCCTTTACCGGGGGCCTGCCATGTGCCAGGCACTGTTCGAAGTGTTTTTCATGTTAGGCCAGATTGTTTTATCCTCTCAACCACCCCATGAGCCAGTGCTATTTTATCCCTGTGTCACAGATGAAGAACCTGAGGCATAGAGAAATGAAATAAATAACTTGGCAAAACATTTTCCTCCTTTGTGGCCCATGAGTTATTTCCAATTCTCCTGTCTGACAGTGCTGGCCACTCCCTTTTTCATGAGCAGTCTCACCTGTCATTTTTTTTTTTTAATATTTATTTACTTTTTGGCTGCGTTGGGTCTTCGTTGCTGTGCGCAGGCGGGCTTTTCTCTCTAGTTTTGGCGAGCGGGGGCTACTCTTTGTTGTGGTGCACGGGCTTCTCATTGCGGTGGCTTCTCTTGCCGCGAAGCACGGGCTCTAGGTGCGCGGGCTTCTGTAGCTGTGGCTCGTGGCTCTAGAGCGCAGGCTCAGTAGTTGTGGTACACTGGCTTAGTTGCTCCGCGACTTGCAGGATCTTAGTTCCCCGACCAGGGATTGAACTCGGGGCCCTGGCAGTGAGAGCACTGAGTCCTAACCTCTGGACTGCCACGGAATTCCCTCTACACCCGTTTTCCAGGCTTTACTTGACATGGGGAAACTCATCTACTCCCATGCCTTCCAGTACCACCCACCCATCCCCTCATTACTCCCAAACTTATTTCTCTAATCCAGGCTGCCTTTCTCAAGTTCTAGACCTGTATCTCCAACGACATGTCCCACAGACACCCCAGTGCAGCTATCCAAACATGAAACCAGGGAGCCATCCTTGACTTTTTTTTTTTTTTTTTATAGCCCCCCTACTCCCTTCCTCAGGGTACGGCAGGGTGTGAAACGTGGCTGTGTCCTCCATGCCGTTCATGGAAATAGAGGATTGCAGCCCTGGAACGTGAGGAATTCTCTTTTTTGTTCAGAATCCTTATTGAGGTACCAAATGATGTTATTCAAGCCCCCAAATATTTTTATCCCCGATACCAGTTTGGCAGTGGGTAACCGCATCTTGGCCTAAGGGAAAATGTGAAAGGACGATGAAAGGATGAAGCAACTAGGACTAGAAGTCTTTATGCCCACATTCTTCCCACCGGCTAGCACGCTCTCCAACCCCCAAACCAAACTTGGTCTGAACAGGTGGCCCTGCACTGCACTTGCCCACCAGCAGATGCTCGTCCAGCGGCTCTGCCTTGACACTGGGCTGGGCCAGGGAGCAGCACATTCGTTATTTTGAGTCATTTCCAACGTCAATCCGAGTAATAAAGATACTGAGAATCTTTATGTTAAGAAAGAATACTAACAGCTCAAACTGTGACTCTAGCTAGGATTCAAAAAGAGCCTATCTGATTACTGGAGAAAGTTACTTCCAAAATCAGCTTTAGTTCTTTCTAGTCACACGTACGGAACCATGGCCTTGATAATTAAGACTATAACATAATCAGTCATACCTGAATGATAAATATCTTGGGTTTTCCAACCAGGCTCTGACACCTGTCTCCTTTGAACAAGCCAGTCAGTGTCTGAATTTCAATCTTGGTATCATATGCATAGATGTGGTTCCCTTCACCATGACTCAGGAAAACACACAAAAAGCAATCGGCGTCTGCATGGCTAGCGGTTGATGCTAAAAAGGCCCCCAAAAGTTATTTAGAAATGAAAATAAGGTGCTTATTATCTACATCTAAAAATTTAATTTACTAATATTAGAATAAAGTTACATACATACAATTGAAGGAGGGGAAAATATGTTATTATAATATAAAATGTCTGTAATGAAACAACTTATTTTAGTATTTAGTCAAGCAATAATTTATACCATACTATATCTGATTTTTTAAAAATCCAAATTATTACAGTTCAAAGTAATAGAGGTGAACAGATTTTGTTAGCCCTCCTAAAACACAGAATAATGACATGGAAAACCTAAAGGGATTATTGTGGGGAACGCCCTTAAAAGATCCAAGTCATTTTGGCAATATAAGTTTCTTTGAGTCAGCAGAGACCTTCTGGAAAGACCCAAAACCTACTACATAACACCTCCCTATGTGTTGCTGCTCCTCCAAGGAGTGCAGCACCTTCACTATATGTCCGCGGCACTCAGAGCTTCCGAAAGAGTATTAAGACAGGAGAGTGATGTCCTCCAAAGCTGAGGAGCAAGCAAAGTAGAAAACCTAGTAAGCAGCCAGTTGAAATTATTTACAGGTTAAAGAAGAACTCTGGTATGATGTTCCTCAAAAAATTAAAAATAGAACTACTGTATCCTGCACTTCCACTTCTGGGTATTGATCTGAAGACAACAAAAATGCTCATTTGAAAAGATATATGAACCCTCATACTCATTGCAGCAATTATTACAACAGCCAAGATATGGAAGCAACCTAAATGTCCAACAATGGATGAATGGATAAAAAAAACGTGTGTATATACAGTGGCTTACCATTCAGCCATTAAGAAAAGAAATCTCGCCATTGGCAACAACATGACTGAATCCTGAGAGCATTATGCTAAGTGAGAGAAGGCAGAGAAAGACGTGGTCTCACTATATGTGGAATCCAAAACACCAGCCAGCAAGCAGGCGACCAACCTCAAAGATGCTGAGAACAGACTGGTGGCTGCTGGGGCAGAGGCTGGGGTGGGGTGGGTGTGGCAAAGTGGGGGAGGGGGCAGAAGGTACTAACTTCCAGTTACACAAATACGTTAAGTCCCGGGGATGTAATGGACAGCATGATGACTGTAGTTAACAATACGGTATCGCATACTGGAAAGCTGCCGAGAGAGATCATCTTCAAAAGTCCTCATCACAAGAAAGGACAGTCTTTGTAAGTACGTATGGTGACAGATGGTCACTAGACTTCCTGTGGTGATCGTTTCCCAATGTATGCAAATATCAAATCATTATGCTGTATACCTGAAACTAATGTTATATGTCAATTATACCTCAATTTAAAAAAAAGCTCGGAAGAAAGTTTAATTATGTAAATGTTATAATAGTCCGTTGACAAATTACTTAAAAATCCACGACATGTAGTGATTATTACAAACCTAAGTTGTTAATTTACCTACTACTGCATAGTGATGTAGAAATTAAGAGATAATGTATATAAATCAACAGTATTATGAAGCCAGTAAAAAACCTGGGTATGGAAGGAGTCAATTAAAAAATGACTACCCACCATCTGTAGTATTTGCATTTTTGGCTTTTAATTGCCAAATGAAAAGATCATTTCATTCATTTTTAGAGTAATAGACTGTAACTAGTGGTATATAGACTGTAACTTTGGAGGCATAATACTTTGCAAAGGTCTCTAAATCTGGTAGGTAACACAATCAGAGAAGCGCAACCAAAACCTATAACCCATGCTCAATTAATTGACAAGCCTTTTTCACAGTACGGTTAACTATTTGGACCTATCTTTACACATAGGATAATTGAAAACTACTCAATCCCATCGGAGGAATATGAATAAGAAAACTATTGATACCTACCCTCGTGAATTTTGAGCAGTAGTTCTTCTGCTTTAAGATCATCAAAGCATTTCACTTCAAATCCTAGATCTGAAAACCTGGAGATGATAAATTAAATTGGATGTTAGCTTATGAGCTATTCAAAGCTGTCACATACCCCTAATTATTTGAAGAATCTGTACACATTTTTATGACATATAAATTGAGTTTTCTTTAGAGAGAAAGAAAAATCAAATATGACAATGATGGTTTTCCTTGATAACCCACGGTAGGAAGGGATTTATTCATGATAACTGATTTAAGTTACAATACTGCCATCTACTATGCAGACAGATTTATAACAATGCAAAGAATGTTAACATTTAATAGAACAGGATTAGGGGGGAAATTCAGGCAAGTTCTTAAGGGAGGCTGTGCCCAAATGAGGTTCATCCTCAAATACTCTTGCTCTGTTATTTCATCAGTGTGGACAAGTTTTGATAAGTAGTTATCACTTAAATATCTCACCATCTTGACATATAGATCAAACCATACTACCTGCGCTTAAGATTGTCTCTGTCGGTGCTGGTGCCCTGCCTGTCTGGTAGGGTTAAGTGCCAGAAGAACCTCTCATGATTGAAGATTAAAGCAATTCCTCTCCTCTTGTGGTCCATTTTGTACGTTTCTGCCGGATCAAACACTTCTCTGTTTATGAAAAGTTTTAAAAACAATCACTTAAGTCATATTAAATAACGAGCTCCTCCAAGCCCAAGGTCAACATATAGAGTAGATAGAGGTCTGCTGCATCCTCCTCCTCTGCCAGGCGGACAGACCACTGGTGTGCCCGAGGGAAGCCTCCCAGCCACACTGGCAAGGAAAGTCCTGAAATATTGGGTGGGCCAAAAAGTTCCTTCGGAATTTTAGTAAAAGACAGACACATTTTCCATCTTCACCAAGAACTTTATTGAACAACATATTCACCATTTTGTTACACTACCTTCTGCCATTTTTCAGGCAACTTCAATTCCATCTTCTCAAAACTTTTACTCTTTTTGAGCAAAGAACTGTTCCAGGCGCCTTTTACAGTCTACCAGGGAATTGAAATTTTTTCCATTAAGAGAATTTTGTAAAGACTGAAGTAAATGGAGATCTGAAGGTGCAATGTCTGGTGAATACGGCAGATGAATCAGAACTTCCCAGCCAAGCTGTAACAGTATTTGCCTGGTCATCAGAGGAACATGCAGTCTTGCGTTATCCTGATGGAAGATTATGAATTTTCTGTTGACTAATTCTAGGCGCTTTCATCGAGTTCTGCTTTCAGTTGGTCTAACTGGGAGCAGTACTTGTTGGAATGAATCGTTTGGTTTTCCGGAAGGAGCTCATAATACAGAACTCCCTTCCAATCCCACCATAGACACAACATCACCTTCTTTGGAATGAAGACCGGCCTTTGGTGTGGTTGATGGTGGCTCATTTTGCTTGCCCCACGATCTCTTCCGTTCCACATTATTGCACAGTATCCACGTTTTGTCGCCTGTCACAATTTGTTTTAAAAATGGAACGTTTTAATTACATAAAGAATCGCATGCGGAAATACGGTCAAGAAGGTTTTTTTCACTTGACTTATGTGGAACCCAAACATCAAAGTGACTGACATAACCAAGCTGGTGCAGATGATTTTCAGTGCTTGATTTGGGTATTTTGAGTATGTCAGCTATCTCCCAAGTGGTATAACGTTGACTGTCCTCAATTAATGTCTCGATTTGATCGCTATCAACTTCAACTGGTCTACGTGACCGTGGAGCATCGTCCAGCGAGCAATCTCCAGCACGAAACTTCGCAAACCACTTCTGACACGTTCGATCAGCCACAACACCTTCTCCATACGCTGCACAAATCTTTGTGTTTCGGTTGCATTTTTACCTTTCTTGAAATAATAAAGCATAATATGTTGGAAATGTTGCTTTTTTCCTTCCATCTTCAATATTAAAATGGCTACACAAAGATTCACCAATTTTGGTAAGTTTTTTTTTCAAATGCATGCTGATATGACAGCTGTCACAATACAATCTAACAAAATTGTTTTGAATGAAGTTAAAGACAACTAAGTGCTACGAGAGCCACTGAATGGAAAAAAGCGAACAAGCTTTTTGGCCCACCCAATATTCCTGTACCAACGGGTAACAGCAGCCATCCTGAGCACCCCTACACCCAACCCAATCCCTCTGCATGGGTGTCTTTCCCCCAGGTCTCCAGGAGTCAGTGACCAAGGACAACGGCCTGGCCCAGGCCTAGCCCCAGGGCCCATGCCATCCCAACTGTTCAGTATTTTGAACCTCAGTCTAGGTCCCTTCACAGCCAGGGGCAGCACACCTACACTAACCTGCACATCTACAAACCAACCCTCCAAATGCTAAAACCTGACATTCTCAGTTCTGCTTTCTAGCTCCCAGGTCCCTTTCTTGCTTTGATTTCTGTAGGCTGATCATGATCACCAAAGGAAAAGACCTTTACTGGTAAAGAGCACATTTTTACCTCATAGGGAAGGCATCTGTTTCTGTCATGTTTTGTTCACCTATTAAAAAAAAGTTGGGTTTTGTTAATATACTGTTTGACTTACGGTCATAAAACACATCAGGAACTCCCAGCTGCTTTGACTCCTATACTCTTAAGCCCCTTCTGTCTTGGTTAGTTTAAAGGTCAAAGTATGTGAGAAGGAGTAAGGGGGAAGGAAGGGAAAGTGCTATTAATAATAAACAAATCAGAGTGGCACGGACTTATATATACATTACCAAATGTAAAATAGATAGCTAGTGGGAAGCAGCCGCATAGCACAGGGAGATCAGCTCAGTGCTTTGTGACCACCTAGAGAGGTGGGATAGGGAGGGTGGGAGGGAGGGAGACGCAAGAGGGAAGAGATATGGGGATATATGTATACGTATAGCTGATTCACTTTGTTGTAAAGCAGAAACTAACACACCGTTTTAAAGCAATTATACTCCAATAAAGATGTTAAAAAAATAAACAAATAACTATAAATTAACAGCTCAATTTTTTCTCACCCCCAACTCTTACGTGCAAAATAAAACAGATTAGAAATGGAGAAAATAAAAAAAAATTTTTTTAATGGAGAAAATATTACTCAAACACATTTGTTGCAAAATGTCTAAAGTAACAAATGTAGCTCTGTGATTATGCAGCTCAAATGAAATATGAAATTGCTTGATATTGCAGAAAATGTTTTTGCAAATATTCTCTGAAACAGAGAAGGGATTAAGTGAAGCAAGAGAACTGAACAGAGCGTGGTTAATACTGGATTACCCTGCCACCTGGAAGAGGTCGACATTTGGTGGAGGAAGGGAAGGGGCAAAGGCTCAGACTTTGATCTCCTGAATGACACATGTGCACTTACGACCCTGTAATCGACCCTGTAATCGGGACCCTCTGCTCCTGACCCACGAACAGACTTCCCCACCCCCGAGACAGCCTCTCACTGAATCCCTCTCTACTCCTGGGAACAGTGCTGTGCAACAGAGCTCTCTACAATGACAGAATTCCCTACACCAGAGCTGTCCCATAGGGCAGCCACTGGCCACATGTGGTCTTGAGCGCTTGAAATGTGGCTAGTGTAACTGAGGAACTCAATTAAATTAATTTAAACGTGTGGCCAGTGGCTTCTGTACTGGACAGCACAGTCAGTCTAAGCATCTTCTACAAGAAGGGCCCATTCGCTCATAAATCTGTTTTTACCTGATAAACTTAAGAGCTTAAGAGGGGAGGGGAGAGAAGGTAATACAATATCAACAGTATAGCAAGATGCACCTCTCAGTTGAGGTCTTTGAAGGAAGCGCAACAGACCCTAAGGGTAGACTCCTACCCATCAACTCCTAGTCAAGAGGGTGGGGTCCCCTTCTCTCCTTGGAGTCTCTCCCTGACGCCTGACTGTTCTAACCTCACTGTCTCCTCACTGACAAAAATCCGCCCAGGGAGGGAGGATGAGGTGAGATGGGGAATTCAACTCCAGGGCCCTTTACCAGTCGTTCTCAGCCGGTTCCTCCCGTAATGCACCCAGCGTTCCAGCCAAGACCCCACGGCGGCCTTCCCCTTCCCCTGTGCCATAGGCCCCAATCAGTTTTTTCTTAACCTTTTGCATCAGTTCCTGGCCTGGGTGATAAAATGCAGATTCCTGGATCCTAACCCTGACTTACAGAATCAGAATCCTGAGAAAGGGGACAATCTGAATTTTTACCAAGGTGATTTTTACTCACACCAAAAATGAGGAGTCAAAAGCAGCCTCTAATGCATACTCCCCTCGCTCCCAAAGTTTCCGTGCTACTCCACATCCTGCTCTAAGGTGGATACTTCATATTCCACACCCTGCTTTACTGGGAATACTTCCTACCAAGCACTCCTCTATCCAGGGGGACTTCCCTACTGTACAGCTGCTCTACTGGGGGATTTCCTACTCTACGCAGTGTTCTAAAAAGGATCCCACTGACCCCACCCACTGTTCTACTAAGGTTACACGGTAGCTCATACACGGTTCCACCAGAACTCTTCCTCCTCCACACACTGATGCTGGGGATACTTCCTGCTGTACACACTGTCCTCCCAGGGACAGTACTTACTGCACACACTTCTCTACTAGAACACTTGCTGCTCTGCACACTCGACACTGGGGATACTTCCTACCACGCACAGTGCTCTCCAGGGATCCACCAACTCCTCTACCCAGAATACTTCCTGTACCACACACCAGTCTACCATGAAACCTTCAGCCCTACTCCGCTCCCAGGGCACTTCCTTCTCCACACACTGCTCTACTGGGGACACGTCCTACCCCACACACTGCTGTACAGCTGATGCTTCCTAATAAGACACCCCTCTACTTGGGATGCTGACCCAGTGAGCACACGGCTCTCTGGGGGATACTTCCGATTCCACAGTTATGCCCAGGATACCTCCTCCTACACACCCCGTTCTACCAGGGTTACTTCCTGTGCCACACAGTGTTCTACCCGGGATACAGAAACTGCTCTACTCAGGATACTTCCGACTCCACACAATGATAAACTGGGATGCTTCGTGGTCCACACACTGCTCTGCTACGGATACTTCGACTCCACGTACTGCCCTACCTAGGACACATCCTATTGCACACCATGCTCTATCCTGGAGACTTCCTACTTCACACCCTGATCTACCAAGGTTACCTGGAAACACCCGCACACCGCTCTCCCCGGGACACGTCCTACTCTTCTTACTCTACAGATCACTCTACCCAGAATTCTCCCCACTCCACACACTGCTCTACGGAGGACACTTCCTTCTCCACACACTTTCCACCGGCGATACTTCCGGCTCCACTCAGTGCTCGCCCGAGGATACATCCTACCTTTCCTACTGCACGCACTGCTCTCTGTGACATACTGCTTACTAGGACGGGGCTCCACCGGAGCAGAGTTCCTTAATAGAGACCTCTTTACCCGGATACCTCCTCCTCAACAGCGCTGTGCCCAGGGACACTTCCCTCCTGCCCCACGCACGGCTCCACTGAATGTACATCCTACGCTTCCCACTCCACAAACAGCCATACCCAGGATGCTTCCTACTCCACACGCTGTTCTCCTGGGATGCTTCCCACTCCACACGGCTCTATGGGGCATGCTTCCCACTAAGACTCCCCGCTACTCAGGGATGCTGCCCTTGTGAACACACTGCTCTTCTAGCGCATAAACTCCTCCACCCAGAAGACTTCCTACAACACACTGATACATCATGATACTTTCTAGTCCACACACTGCTCCCCCTGGGACACTTCCCACTTCTGACAATGCTCCACTGGGGATACTTCCACACCCTGCTCTTCCTGGGCTACGTCCTACTCACACACTGTTCTAACTGGGATGCCTCCTGCCCCACAATTGCTCTTCCCTGAAGAGCTCCACACCCTGTCTACCGGGGTAACTTCCTGCTCCCCACACTGCCCTACCAGAGCAGTGCAGGGTTTTCTCTCCTTCCATTTCCAAAAGCTTCTGTTCCAGGATCCTTTTAATAACCTCACAGTGCTTATCCTTAAACCAATTATACAATAAAGAAATAGAACCACTCAAACTAAACACATTAAATCCATATCTGAAAGTCAATCACCTCCTTCACCGGCCAAGAACCCGCACAGGCTGGAGAGCACCTGAGTCTCTTCTGTGATGCCCAGAGTAGTAGCAGACCCAGCAGTTCACCTCTCCCAGCTTTTGCACCTTGTTGGCTAGTGAGCCTAAGGCAGCTTGAAGTGTCCCTGGCGGAAGCTGTGCCAACTGGCCGGTCAACAAACTAACTCAAGTCGTTGAGGGTGAAAGCACTGGAGAGGTACACTCGACTGGGTCTTTAAAGTTCCTTTTTCACAGTCTGAGGAAGGAGCTTCCCAATTCTCCTGGGCTGGATGTAATTTATGCTGTGCATTTGGGTCATCTCAAATACTGCCCTCAGCTTACAGACTTAGGAAAGATGGCCAGTTTTAAGTAACTCAAGATTAATTTGTTTAAAATGACATTCAATTTCAAAGTTAACAGATAGGACAATCTCAGTGAGGCATTTTTTAAAGTTTTTTTTTGTTGTCACTGTTAACATGATAGATGTAGAAAGACACTGGGCTGTGAAAACTTTAGTTCTGATCCTCACAGGCTCTAACCTTCACTCTGCTATAAACAGGCACCCTGTATCCTGCAATACCAATTACTGACCAAGTCCAGCTGCCACTTTGTTCTAGCAGTTTGTTGAATCAGAACAGAAAGCTATGAAGACAGACATTAGAACTGAGGTTCCAATACTTTTCCTGGAGTTGATCAATTTTACCCTGCTTCCAGAGAACATACGATGCGACTCTGTCGCAGTCACTTTAAACTGCATGTACCCAGCAGACCAGCTTTCAGGAAGGGTGCGCTTTAACAAGTATCATCGTACTGCATGAATACAAACAAACTGGCTTTGTTGACATAGGGAAAATAAATCTTAATGAGGGAGATACCCTATATAACATTTACAAATTCCTGTTCATCTGCAATCTATTCATCAAAAATGGGTCCGCCACTAAACCTGACTCTTGACCTCTTCTCCCCTCTCCTAGCCTCTGATTTAAGCAATTTTCCTCTCCACCATAATGCAACCACGACTTCTTTGCTCCTTAAACAAGTTTAATCTTTACAAAACCAATCAATCATTCCTTTTTCCTCCACACCTTAATCTGTTAATGCCCCCAGCTACCATTTGTTGATGGCGTGGCACTTTAGATAACTTTATCTCACTCTGCTCCACAGGCCCTGTGAGACAGAGAAAGTGCAAGAGATTTGTCCAAGGTCAGTGCCCTGGAGTTGGTACTGAAGACCCCGTTCTGACTGTAGATTCCAAAGTCCCTACACTCCCTGTCACCATGTTAAAACCACTCCCACCAGAGAGAGACCAAAAACCTTTCTAAACTAAGTGTTCATTTCTCCCAACTTCTTCAGCATCTACGGTTGTCATCTTCATTCACTGCAGTATCTATGAAAATCTACCCATATTCCCTATCAACAATTGGTTTATTAATCCTACTTTGAGTGACTCATGTCAGGCCTGGAACACACTGGAAAAGGGGTGGGGTGGAGACTGAAAAGGGAGCAAGTAGGAAAAGGAAAGAAGCCATAAAAAGAATGGTGGGCGACATGCAGTGACTAGCGGTCCCTCAAGCATCCTGGACCCCTGCCCCTGCTTCCCACCCCTCACCACTGGTTCCAAAAGGGCAATGGCCACTGGACCTCGCACTGTCCATCAGGGTAGTGCCACTTCCTCCTGAACAACCATGGTGACTTTTACAACTTGCCTCTGGGGCAAAAGGCTTGTTTTGTGCGGCGAAGAATAAAAAGCTCTGAAATAAAGGCGCTCTGCATCGACTGGACTGCCAGCGCTTCAAACCACCCCCCACTTTTTTTTTTTTTTTACTATGGCCAGAATTTCTAAACCTTATAAGTAAAACAATAAGTGACAGGGAAGAACGTTCTAAAGCATGCATTTAGCAGTTGATTATTTTGTAGAGCATAGTTACTGTGGCTTTAACTTAAATTCACGAACAACTGCAGGTTTCCTGGAGGCTGGAGAGCCATGGCGGCTGTGCAGCCGCCGACGCCTGGATTTTGTCTCTAGGTTCAGAGTGGTCAAGCCCGGGGACCTCTCTGCCCGGGGACTGCCTCGGGCCGGTCACGCTCCATTGTTACTGCAGGCAACCACTTCTTTTGACTGAGAATTGAGAAAACAAAACAAGATCCAACCTCCAAAAGTTAACTTTCTTATGACCAGGCGCAGTTAAAGTTTAAATAGCCCCGACGGCTAGAAAGAGATCAGCGCCCGGAGGACAAAAGCGGCCAGGGCACGCCCCAGCGCTCGGCGCCGCCACCAGGAACCTAAAGGAGGCGGCGGCTAGGTTCCCGAGTTGTTTTTCTGAGCCCAGAAGCTAAGCTGAGCCCACCAGAGCTGAGCGCTTCCCTCCAAGACCCTCAATTTCTTCCGGCCGCCGAGCAAAGCCGGAGGAGCCCGCGTCCCCGCCCCCGCCTGCGCGCCCCCCCTGCACCCGCCGCCTACCTGCACCGCGAGCCCCGCGGAGCACCGGCACCGAGCTCATCGCGGCAGAGCGCGCAGCACCGACGCCCCGACGGCCTCCGCTTCCTGCAGCCGGGCTGCAGCCCCGCCCTTTCCTCCCCCCGCCCCCGCCCCCGCCCCCCCCGCGCCCGCGCTCCCTGCCCGCCGCCTGCCGGAGGGTGGGACGGAGTCGGTGGTGGCAGTGCCCCCCGCAGAGTTAAGGCCCCTTTCCCTCACACGGAGTTCGCCGAGGCAAGAGCGCCCGGGCAGGGCAGGGGACGCGGTCTCGTCCGCCTGGCGCCTTGGAGAGCCGAACCCTGCCGTGGGGAGACGTCAGATTCTATCCCGAGCACGAGCAGCGGTCCCGGGGTGGGAGGCTCCAGGCAACTGCAGATGACCTGCGGCGAGCTCCACGCTCAAGCCCCGCCCCAAGCGTTTGCTCCTCCTCACTCCCTCAAAGGTGCAGGCTGTTGTGTTCCTGTTTCCCTAGTAGTCCTTTCTCCAGTACGAGTTATTTATAGGATTTGTAAGAATATGCAGTATTTTAAAACGCTCTTTGTTTGTATAGAGGATTCGGGCCAAAGTAAACTAGATGGCACTCCAGGATTCTCAAGGGTGGCTTTTATAAGTAGAGGTAATTCGGGGAAGGAATCTTGCAGAAATTAGGAGACCGGACTCTGGGGTCTGTAGACTATGGCTTTTAACGACCCAGATCATGTCTGTTGCATTTAATTGAGCTCCTCTTCGGGTGGTTGGCTAGTGTGTAAATTTGCTTCAACGAACAACTCTGAAATCGGAAGAAAAGGTGGCTTCCCCTTTCCCAACTTCTCTGGGTCTTGCCATTGAACAAGTAACCGACATCAGACTGGGGGAAAAAATGTGTTAAGGAACCATTTCTAATACATTAAAATAAGTATAAGGGATCCGTCTCCTATAAGCATCACCCTTTATTGGGGAGGGAAAAATAAAATCTAACTTGGTAACTTTTCCTACATGTACTTGTGGTTCAAAAGTCTTGCTTGGTCATTGAATAGAATATGAAATCAAAGGATTTTACTCATCCCACGCCACTTACTGTTCAGTTCCTTGTAGGCATACAATATTTCAGGAATCACTAGCTTTGTTCCTTATTCTGCAGTGAAGACATGGAGTATCGGTATCTCCCTCGTATGGTGGTTGTTAACAACTGAGTTAAATCACTGTATTGAGAACAGTGCCTGGCTTGTGAAGAGCTCAATACATTTTTACTGCCACCAGCTTAAGCTTATTGAAAGTAAAATTGGCCTTCTCACGGTTTCCCCATTACGAAGTAGTTGCTTAGTATGTAGGAGGCGCTCAATAAATATTTATCCATTGAATGAGATTCAGGGTTTCAGCATTTGCACTCTGGACTTTACCCAGTTTGAATGAGTTATCTGACCACCAGAGCTTCCTGTCCTTCTGCCTGGTTTTCAGGGTCTCCTCTGCTTGAGCCCTGAAAACACTCCTTATATAGAAGCGGAACTCCAATTGGCTGACCTTCCATTTATCTGAAAGGAGCAGATGAAAGGAATCTGTTTTATCCCCCTAAGTGTCTTGTTATCTCAGAATATTGTATTGCTTTTATAGTATGTGGTTATATAAAGATATTGCCTACCTTAAGAGATATAAATACAAAGCATTAGGATACTTATTTCACAATTATAAATGCTAAATTCTAGCTTTTTAAAGCAATAGCTATCCCCCCAGTAAAAAGGGTAAGTGCCTGGGATTGGGAAGTGGGCTGCCTAGGTTCGAATCCCGACCCCACCATTTTATTGGCTGTGAGACCATGGACAGTTTAACCTCTCCCAGCTTCAAATTCTTCTGTGTAAAATGGGGATCAAATTTACTCAATAGCTGAGATAGTAACTGCCGAAGTCCCAGAATAGTACCCAGCCCACAATAAGTTTTCAGTACATGTTATTTTTAGCTACTGAAGATTACCTACACCAGTTCTCAAACCGTAGTCTCTGAACCAGCAGGATCAACATCATCTGGGAACATACTAGAAATGCAAACTCTTGGGACCTACACAATCAGACCTACTGGATGAGAAACTGGGGGTGGCGTCCAGCAGCTCATTTTAACAAGCCCTCCAGTGATTCTGCTGCAGGGTCACGTTTGAGACATAGACTAATTAGAATCCTACCAAGGAATCTCTTCCTTCTCAAAGAAGAAAAGAACCCAAAGCATTTCCATATTATTAAAATAATTAAGATATACTGAAGACCAAAAGTTAACGGACAGGATGGCTTGATTCTTGCCATTATAGTGACCTTTAGTGACTTTAATTTTTAGTGACTTTTAGAAGTCACGTTTATGGAATTTTCTGAAACTGAAGCTCTTAGCCAACTGTTACCTATTCAAGGAATGAAATAAATGCAATAAATTCAGAGATAATTCTAAAACTTAAATTTTGGCCTTTTTTCAGTGTTTACCCCACTAAACCTTGTTTTTTTCTATATAAATCATAGGAATACCAAATTTCTATAATTCTGATTACTACACTTAAGAAAACTTGAGAGCCAACAAAGACATATTTGTAAAGTAGGCAGCGGGGAGACTCTGAAGGATGTTTTGGAAACCTAATAAGCCCGAGACAAAAAAAAAAGCAGAACATCACGGTGACCTGTATGCAAATATGACACTGCTGATCTGGTTTTATTTTTATTTTTATTTTTATTTTTTTTGCGGTACGTGGGCCTCTCACTGTTGTGGCCTCTCCCGTTGCGGAGCACAGGCTCAGTGGCCATGGCTCACGGGCCCAGCCGCTCCGCGGCATGTGGGATCTTCCCGGACCGGGGCACGAACCCGTGTCCCCTGCATCGGCAGGCGGACTCTCAACCACTGCGCCACCAGGGAAGCCCTATTGATAACTATTCATTTAGTTATTTTTCATATACTGGCTGTACACAATTCTGTGAAGAAAAACAGCAAACTAAAGGGGCTATTTCAATCATCAGAGCCAGGTGTTATACAAGACTTGAATATACTGCAGGGAGTATCTGTGATTTTGACCAATGCAATGTAATCTACGTGGAAGGATCCTTACCTAATAGGTTTCAGTCTACTCCCCAAAGTTACTAAAGTCAGTCTACTAAAAAGAGTTGTTTTTATAGAAGGACTCCATTGTCTTCATTTTGTTAGATGTTATTCCTGTTTTGTACCAGGATAAAATAATGACCATTTTGACCTCCTGCCAACCTTGTACTTCTATAAATACTGACAGAAATATCACTTTTTCATTTTAGGGGGAAGTAGTTATAAGCTAACAAAACAACTTTTTAATTAGTACTACTAGTCTAGACTAGTCTAGGGGGTCACTGAAGGAAATCCTGCTCGAGAAGATGTGTTTGCCCTCATATTTCAATTCTGTCTTCCTTACAACTCCTTTGTGCCCAGTTTCTCCACCTATGAAACGCATACAGCCATATCTGTCCCTGGAAGAGGTGTGCCAAAAGACTTTAAAAAGACAGGCATTATTTGAAGGCAATATAGTTTTATTATTTTAAAATATCAATGTATGTCTTGCAAACAGCTGCTAAAAGCTAGTTTTCTGGAGGTGATTTTTAAAATTTATTCTGTGGATAAGGAAAATACCATCCTTAAAGCTTAAATATATGCCCTGTCATACAGAATTCAAGTGAAGACAGTACAAACTTATCTTCAGCTTAATATATATACACATAAATAATTACAGATATGTACATGTACATGGGTTAATATACACGTATTTCCTAGCTCTGTTTGCTGGGAGGGTCCAGAAGCAGTGATATCCCAGTAGAAACAAGCTATCCAGTGTCCAGATCTGGGTTTCTAAGTTCCACTGTAAACCATTCTTCAATAAAAGGGACCTTTGAAAAGAGGCTGATTCTAGGGCTGGGGCTGGGAATATATAAGATGAGCCTGAAGCAACTTTCCTACTTTCTTACCAGAAAGGATGGAGATGCTCAAAAGTCAAAAGGATGGTGCAGGTCAAAGACACACAGAGTCAACCTGACGTAACTCCCAATGGCCAAGCTGGAACAATTTGTAAATATTACCCACAGTACAAAAGAAATAGGCATGAATCCATATTGACACAAATAACTGAATAATAAACGGGTGTGGGAAGGGGTGGATGGTGACAAGAATTTCAAATACTACAATAGATACACCCCCCTCCCAGGAGGCGGAATATAATCTTGCCCACCCCTCGCCTCCCACAGACTGGACTTGGTGACTGGTTTCCAAAGAACAAAAGCATGGAAAGGGAAAAACAGTAGCTTTACAGTGGAGGAAACTAACAGACACTACCTTAACCAAATGTCTAGAGTTTACACAACATCAAGTTGACAGCAGTCAACTACCGATATGATTTGATGAGAAGAACCACTCACCTCTTCGTTTTCTTCCTAAAAATCCATAACCCTAGTCCAAACATGAGGAAAACGTTACGACTAACCCAAATTGAAGGACATTCTACAAGACACCTGACCAGTACTCCTCAAAACTGTCAAGGTTATGAAAAACAAGGAAAGACGAGGAACCGTCACAGACTAGAGGCTAATTAGACATGGTGTATCCTAAAGTGGATCCTGGAAAAGAAAAATGACATTAGTGGAAAAACTAGTGTAATCCTAATAAAGTCTAGAGTTTCGTTAATAGTAATTACCAGTGTTGGTTTCTTAACAAATGTTTCGTGTTTATGTAAAATGTTAACATTAGGGGTAAGGAGTATAACAAGAAGCCTCTATACTATCCCTGCAACTCTTCTGTAAACCTAAAATTATTCCTAGATAAGTTTTTAAAATTTGAACATAAAAACTGCTTCTGATTTTTGTACATAATTTATGACCATGAATTAAATATTTTACAAAGAGATTCTGACTTTGTCATCTTGAGAAAGCCAATGCTGCCAAGAAAATCCATGAATTTATTACAAGTTTAAAGTTACCCGGTTAAGCAATGCAACTGGAGCCCAGTTTGCTTACTTAGCCCTGAGGGATACACTTGCCTTGTCTAATAGAGGACACATCTATTAGCAGAATAGCTGCCACCATCTCAGTTTGGAAAGCCATCAGGTTCTCAGCAATAACATATATTCAAAGTTAGGAATGTGGCCCTTTTTCCAGAACGTATTTTTCATTCATCCCAATTCTGCCTGTATTGATTTAGAAAGAACCACTTCTGCTGGTGCTGTCTTTCTCTGACTTTCCAAGCAGTTCATCTTAATAACTTTGGCCAGAGGTTACCCAAAAAATATACATGGCTTGGGATCTTGGGCTAGGGAAAGTCGACAGCCAGTGGTAAGCAAAGAATGGTAGAGGAACACAGCTGAGCTTTCCAAGGGGTTGAAAAGCTTTCAATCCTCACAGACATTTTCAGAGGCAGTTGAAGTTCTGGGATTTGCTCTTAAACATCTGTTAATAATTTTCTATAAAAGATAGTTCTTTGGATCCTGCTTTTCCATCCCTTTTGACTCCACAGTTAAAGACTTAAAAAACCCAACAATATCAAGAACAATTTTTATGAAGGCCAATATTAGTAAAAGGTTTACAGTCTTTTAAAAATATCCCAGAATCTACCAAGATTAAGTCCTAGGGAGTAAACACCAAAGCATATAACGCATATAATGCTCTGATGTGTATATTAAACAACTTTTCATTTGTCTCATTAAATCCATCTTTTCTCCAATTTAGGCAAAGTTTATAGCAAAATGAAATGAAATTTGTCATGAGTGGTTCATAAAATGGGATGGCTATGCTTCTGAATTTTGTTCAAGTCACCTTCTAGGCACATATTAATACCTAGATATCCTAGTTTTGTTTCCTAAGAGGTCCCAGGAGATGGTTCCAATTTTACAAGAGAAACAGACATGTCCTTGTAACTAGTCCTGTCATTCATAGAAGTGTGGCTTATTCATATGCTCAATGGGCAATGGAAAAACTGTATGTGTTAATTAAAAGAGCAAAAATAAAGTCAGATCTTTCTCGGCATAAATGTATATTTTAAATTTTACAGTAAACAAACATACTTTTAAGTGAAGATTTCCCCATATTTCCAAATAAGATACTGTTGAACATACCTTATAATGAATTTTACATTTGACCTTATTTTTTGATAAATATAGTTGTGAAAATTGAGTTAGACTCTTTCAAGAAATTCTCCCTTAACATGCACCTCTTTCTGTGATTGTCAAGACAATATGGCACACTAAGGCAGCAACATCCAGGAAGATAACCTGCATTTGTTTCTTTAGTTTGAAGTTTTAATGTCAAAATAAGGTCTTAAAATAATCCTTTCACAAAAATAAGGCAGCTTTATGCTGTGAAAACATTAGCTCTTTGTCAAAGGTTATGTTCTTCTGTCCTCATCTGCTGTCACCACCTGTCAGCATCTTCTTTAAAGATCAGTTTTTTCTTCGTAGCGACACCAACATGCGGCTCGTTGGCTGTCCAGGTACGGCTTACAGCCTAAATGTATAACACTGTCAAACAAGAGCTCCACGGTGGTTTCACATGCTGCAAAGTAAGAAAGTGCCATTACTGTTAGGCAACTGCAAAGCATCACTCTCTCTTCACATATATTACATGTTTCAGCACAATGTCAGGCACAGCCTTAGTGGGCACTTACACCTATTTTAGGTGAAAGTCTTCCCAACCCTCGCAAACTAGTAGCACACATATACAAAGACTTTCTGTTTCAGCCTCTCTACCTGTATCTACCTTTTCTTTGCATGCAACTATTCAAACCAACTTTCTGTACTAGACAGTGAGTCTCCCTCAATAGCACTGATCAGTTCATCACTGTTAATTTTCCTTTTATATGAAAAAATATCACTAATAGAGATGCCTAATAACACTCTTAAGTTTGCTTAAGTTTGCACTTTAAGGAAGGACTTCTAGGTGCAGAAAAAAATGAAGGTTAAAAATAGAGAAACCTCAAAACATTTAATTATAGTCAACAGCTTTTAATGATCACACATAATTTAAGATGCTTAAAGTATTAAATGGACCCCAGTCTCTTTCTTTGACCAATATCCAAATTTGGCTTGGGAGGGGAGACACAGGAATCCAAGGTGTTTTTCCTCTGGTGGGGTTTCTTAATTTTTTTGAAAGACTATAAAAAAAAATAACAGATTTAACTTTTCTTATTCTAAGAAACCTGGAACACTCAGGTAAGATTATCTTAATATACTATACTTACAGAGACACGGCACAGAGTGGCTTTTGGTTATCCAAATACTTCTAGTTTCCAATATTCATGTTAAGAAAGAAACTTTTCATTACAAAATCTTGGCATTTTCAAAGTTTTCCAAAAGGCTGTGCCATTAAGGAATACAACCAACCACAGAAGTGTAAAGGTTATGATTACTAAATAGGAGACTGCCAGGAAATTGGTTTCATCATTTAACAACATTAGCATATCCTTAGGTCAGAAAACAGGAAACACATCTATCTGTGCTTCACCTGGACAACTAGTTTACCTGAGCCAAAAGCGTTCAAAGGGATTCAGAGGTTTTGAGTTCAAGCTTCACCTGGAGCAGAGATTTCCTCCTTGTTATTACCTCCTAGTTATTACCAGAATTTCAGAATAACACCTATAATATGAGACTATTTGGGAAATACTGGAATAGACAGAACACAAGTTTTAAAGTCCGAAGTATGCAACTTGGGACAAGTTACTTCTTTCTGAACCTCAGTTTCCTTCCTTTAAAAAGGGGCATAATGCCAACTAGTACTTTGGGTTTCTGTGAACATCAATGAAAACATGTCTCAAGTATCTAGCGCAGTATCTTATGGAAAGTGCTTAAAAATGGTAGTTTCCTTTCTTCACCCTTCTTACTGCCCCTCCTCTTCTGATTTCAGTGTATGGTACGTTCTTTGGCTTGACAGTAAAGAAATCTTGTTAGCTACTAGTATTTGTACAGTAATGTGTACTTTTTTCTACAAATATTTCATTTTACCCTTACGATAACTCTACAAGATGGGTATTACCATTCTCATTTTATAAATGAGGACACTGAAACGCCTATTACCTTTGCTGACTGTGCTCTGTACCCCTTCACTGCAATAATCATCACCGTGAGTATGACTACATGCTGAGCCCTGCGAGTTCTCTTGGCAAATCACTGAACCTGGGCGGGGGAGTGGTGGGGGGTGGTTTTGAGGACCTTCCTGACACAGATACAAATGAAGAGACAGAGTTAAGACTTAAATCTTCCAGAACTTCCTACTCCAAATGCAATGTGCTATACTCCGAACTTCACTGGATCCAGAATTTCAAACTTCAGGCTCTGGGTAATTAGAACTATACTACAGGGTACAAGATTTTGGATGAATTCTTCTCTAGCTCACACACCCTCCTCCCAAGGTTTCCTAACACTTCTTGCTTCTGTGATTGTAAACTATTTTAGATGACAAAATCATTCACTTCTCATCTCAGAAAACTGAAGGGGCTGTTTCACCATAGATAAGGTAACACATAGTGAAAGATTTCTATCGGTATATCTTGTACTAACACAAAAGCAACTAATAAAACTTTCCAGACTGCACTCATCCCCATCCCGCCGAATCGGCCTTACCCTGCACGTGCTGAGCTAGCCCTAGTGTTTTCTGCACATCTCGGCAAATCTTGGAGAGGCAATACTGAAACTCCTCATCACAGTCGTTTTTGCTTTTGCCGCAGGTCTCATAGCACCTGTCATGTTGGTTGCAGCACTTTGTCAAGGAAGGGATGCCAATGTTAAGCTGAAAGAGACATTTGGATGGATGATTGCTGATGAAATTCAAACCTTCTCTGAAGTAGCGCATCAAAGAAACTTACAAATCAAAGACAACACTGCTATATAGATAATTTCCAAAATTCGTTTCTGCCTCCAAATGCTTTCCAGGTTAGATATCTCTCCATTACCCTCACTTGCACCCATCCACGTTACTCCGTCCGTCCTCTCCCTCTCAGCCATGCCTCAAAGCTCCCTATTTTGCAATGTTAGAGAATTCGCAGTCATTTGCCGGTAGCAAACGCAACTTCCAATTGTCCAAAACACAAAACATAATTTTAAGAATAGAAAGATAAAGCTAAAGAAGATAAAGCTAAAGCTTCTAAAGCTAAAGATAAAGCTTTAGAAGACTTTTGCAGGGGCTATGCAGGTATGATTTTTGGATATTCCAAAGTATTTTGCACCTCCTCCTTCAATAAAATGTACTTTATATGAAATGTCACCAACAACTTCTAAGCTCCTACAACTCAAACTTTGTTTTTGGTTTTTATGGCTTAATCTTTAAGTGTTCATCCATTCCCTAAAGACATTATTCCTTCGAATCTGTAATTATCTTTAACTATTTTAAATAACTTTATATGCAAAACCCTTGTGTCTAGGAATCAGTTTCATAAAACATTTTTCTCCCGTAATACTGGCTCAGATTCAGCCTCCCTTACAACAAACACACAGCTATCCCACTTAGCCTAGTTTTAATATAGAAAATATTATGCTTTCCTGTACTTTTTCATCCTAAGTATTGTTACTTCTATACTCTAAAGTTTTCAATCATATTTGTGACATGAGGAAATATCATTTAAATGGTATTAACATCTACAAGATTAAAAAATAAAACATGACTTTCACTCCATTTAGTTTCATTAGGACTTATTAAATGTGTTTTAGCTATAAAAGAATATAACAAACCTGATCACTATTACAAAAAGCAAAATTATTTCTGAGCCTGAAAACATACTGATGGTTTATCAAGAGTATCACATAGCCTACCAATCATAAAAACTTATCAAATAAAAAATAATATTTACATGAACACCAAACAGTGGGGAGCCACATCCATTCGGCGGGGAGGGTTTATATCCATAACGTGGAAAAGGCTTAGATCCTATAAAATATAAATGGTATCATAATTAATTTTCAAATATGTTAGAGAATACATACACAAAAAGGTCTACA